>NC_140989.1:361348822-362813822 GCF_052327205.1 Somniosus microcephalus
TAGTCACTGTTGTAATGTGGGAAATGCAGCAGCCAATTTTCACACAGCAAGCTCCCACAAACAGCAATGTGATAATGACCAGATAATCTGTTTTAGTGATTGTGGTAAACCACTGTTATTGTTGTTCACCGTTGTTGTTGTTGTTGCACACTGTTGTACCGATGCATGCCTCAGCATGTCTCTGCTGGCTCCGCCCCTGGCTCCACCCACAGGCCCAAGTATAAAGGTGATTGCTCTGCAGCCCCCTGCCTTCTTGGAACCCAGTCAACCACGAGAGGCATGCTCTGTTCTTTGCTAATAAAAGCCTTTAGTTACTCTCCTAACTCTCCGTCTTTTATGAGTAATTGATAGCGCATCAATTTTATTAGCAAAAACAAAATGTCGACAAACGCTGAGCAGCAGGCTGCTGCACCAAACGCTGAGCAGCAGGAGCTGCTGCGAGCCCTCAGACCAACATGCCTGGACCTAGACCCCCAAGAAGCGGGTTCGGCTACCAAATTCGCGCATTGGCTGCGTTGCTTCGAGGCCTACCTGCAAGCCTCAACTGTGACCCTGGACGAAAACAAGTTGGAAATCCTGGCCTCAAAGGTGAGCCACCAAGTTTATACAATAATCCAGGACGCGACGACCTACGCAGCGGCTATCGATCTGCTAAAAGGGCAATACGCACGCCCGGTAAATACGGTCTATGCCAGGCACCTCTTAAGATCCCGCAGACAGCAGCCCGGGGAATCGGTGGAGGCCTTCCTACGGGCACTATAGATACTCGGCCGAGACTGCGATTGCAAAGAAGTATCAGCCGCAGCACACACGGAGGGACTGATCCGAGATGCTTTCGTTGCGGGTCTAAGGTCCGACTACTCCCGGCAGAGACTGTTGGAAAAGGGAGAAATGGACCTGAGAAAGGCAGTGTCCCTCGCGCTCTCGCTCGACGCGGCCCACAGGAATATGGACGCCTTCTCCCCTAACCGCTCCGCAACGTGGACGCCACAACCTTGGGTCATGGGACCGCCACCTTCAACTGCTGCTGCGATGTCCAAGGCACAGAAATGTTATTTTTGTGGCCAGGCAAAACACCCCAGAGCACGCTGCCCGGCGAGAAACGCTACCTGCTCCGGCTGCGGGAAGAAAGGACACTATGTCAGCGCCTGCAAAGGTAAAACCGCTAACGGCAGCAGCGCCGCGTGTGAACCGTGGGGGCAGCCATCTTGCCCGCCATCTTGGGCTCCCCCAGCCGCGTGGGGATCGGGATCATGGGCGCCGCAATTTTGTCCGCCATCTTGGACGTCTCCAACTTCAACCACGGGGGACCCGGACTCAACCACCGCCTCATCTGACGACCACATCGACTCGCTCGACCATACGCTGGCCTCCGTGACGCTGGACCAATCTCTCCCTCATCAACTGTCCAGGTCCATGATGGACATTACGGTAAACGGCCGCGCCACTACCTGCCTTTTTGACAGCGGGAGCACGGAGAGCTTTATCCACCCCGACACGGTGCGCAGTTACTCTCTCCCGGTCCTGCCGACGCGCCATCGGATCTCTTTGGCTTCCAAAGCCCAGTCAGCGGACGTCGGTGGCTACTGTGTAGTGACCCTTTCAGTAAGGGGCACAGAATACAAAAATTTTAAACTCCTGGTCCTGCCCCATCTCTGCGCTGCTGTTCTACTGGGGTTGGATTTTCAGTGCCACCTCAAGAGTGTCACATTAGCGTACGACGGACCCCTCCCCCCACTCACAGTCTGCAGCCAGCAGCTTTTAAATCGCCCGCCGCGCACCACTTGCAGCCTCTCCACCCTTAAAGTTCCCCCCCCCTCCTTGTTCGCTAACCTCACCCGCGACTGTAAGCCCATCGCTACCAAAAGCAGGCGTTACAGTGCCGGGGATAGGAGCTTCATTAAATCCGAGGTAGCGAGACTCCTGAAGGAAGGGATTATTGAAAGTAGCACCAGCCCATGGCGAGCACAAGTGGTGGTAGTGAAGACTGGCGAAAAACAGCGCCTAGTTATTGACTACAGCCAGACGATCAATCGCTACACCCAGCTAGATGCATACCCACTCCCCCGCATATCTGACATGGTCAATCAGATAGCACAATACCGGGTGTTCTCGACGATTGATCTAAAGTCGGCATACCACCAGCTCCCCATCAGGGCTGAGGACCGCCAGTACACAGCGTTTGAAGCTGACGGTCGTCTCTACCACTTCCTCAGAGTTCCCTTCGGCGTCACCAACGGGGTTTCAGTCTTCCAACGGGAGATGGACCGGATGGTTGACCAGAACGCGCTCCAGGCCACTTTCCCCTATCTAGACAACGTCACCATCTGCGGCCACGACCAGCAGGACCATGATGTTAACCTAGAGAAATTCCTCCGTATGGCCCAGCGGCTGAACCTAACATACAACAAGGACAAATGTATGTTTCGTACCAAGCGCCTTGCCATTCTTGGCTGTGTAGTGGAGAACGGAGTCATCGGCCCCGACCCCGACAGGATGCGCCCCCTTATGGAGCTCCCCCTCCCCCACTGCCAAAAAGCACTGAAGAGATGCCTAGGGTTTTTCTCGTACTATGCTCAGTGGGTGCCCAACTATGCAGACAAAGCCAGACCCCTCATCAAGTCCACCTCCTTCCCCCTGGCAGCAGAGGCCTTTGCAGCCTTCACTCTCATAAAAAGAGATATTGCGAGGGCCACGATGCACGCAGTGGATGAGTCCATCCCTTTCCAAGTGGAGAGCGACGCATCCGACTTTGCCCTAGCTGCAACCCTTAACCAGGCGGGGAGACCCGTGGCCTTTTTCTCAAGGACCCTCCAGGGCCCCGAGATTCGACACTCCTCTGTCGAAAAGGAGGCCCAGGCCATTGTGGAAGCTGTGCGACATTGGAGGCATTACCTGGCCGGAAAATGATTTACCCTACTCACTGACCAGCGTTCAGTAGCTTTTATGTTTAATAATAAGCAGACGGGCAAAATCAAGAACGACAAGATCTTTGAGGTGGAGAATCGAACTCTCCACCTACAATTACGATATCTTGTACCGGCCCGGGAAACTCAATGAGCCCCCAGATGCCCTATCACGTGGTACATGCGCCAACGCGCAGGTCGATAGACTGAAGACCCTCCACAATGACCTCTGCCACCCGGGGGTCACCAGGTTTTTTCACTTCATCAAATCCCGTAACCTGCCCTACTCCATCGAGGAGGTCAGGACCATGACCAGGAACTGCCAAATCTGTGCCGAGTGCAAACCGCATTTTTATAGGCCAGACAGAGCAAGCCTGATCAAAGCCACGCGCCCCTTTGAACGGCTGAGCGTCGATTTTAAAGGGCCCCTCCCCTCCTCCGACCGCAATGTGTACTTCCTCAACATAATTGACGAGTACTCCCGTTTCCCGTTTGTCATCCCTTGCTCAGACATGACCAGTACCACGGTCATCAAATGTCTGAATGACCTCTTCGCCTTGTTCGGTTTCCCTAGCTATATTCATAGCGACAGGGGCTCATCCTTTATGAGCGACGAACTTCGGCAGTACCTGCTCTCGAGAGGTATTGCTACAAGCAGGACCACCAGCTACAACCCCCGGGGTAATGGCCAGGTGGAAAGGGAGAATGCGACGGTCTGGAAGGCAGTCCTTTTAAACTTGAAATCTAAGGGCCTTCCGACCTCGCTGGCAGGAAGTCCTCTCTGCGGCGCTCCATTCCATTCGGTCACTGCTCTGTACAGCCACCAATGCTACCCCTCACGAGAGAATGTTCTCCTTCCCCAGGAAGTCCACATCGGGGATCTCGTTACCGACATGGCTGACTTCTCCAGGACCCGTCCTACTGCGGAAGCACGTGAGGTCCCATAAGACGGACCCCCTGGTCGAGAGGGTGAGCCTCCTCCATGCCAACCCTCAGTATGCTTACGTGGTGTACCCGGACGGGCGGGAGGACACAGTCTCCATACGAGACCTCGCACCTTCGGGTGCTCCCGAAACACCTCCCTCGCCACCCACCACTACCCACGCCTACCCCCAGTACGCTTACGTAGCGTACCCGGACGGGCGGGAGGACACAGCCCCCACACGAGATCTCGCACCTTCGGGCGCCCCTGAAACACTACCATTGCCATCCACCACTACCCACAACCCAACCCCGCTAGGCGGCATGCCGCAGCCCCAGGACCCGTCATTGACCACCCAACCACTCAATGAGACGCCAGATTCAACGTTGGATGCTGCACCATCACCGCCGCCACCACGACGATCAGGACGGCATACAAGGCCACCTGATAGACTTACTTACACGAACCTTTAGTACACTTCACCCCGCCGGACTCAATTTTAAACAAGGGGTGAATGTGGTAAACCACTGTTATTGTTGTTCACCGTTGTTGTTGTTGCACACTGTTGTACCTATGCATGCCTCAGCGTCTCTGCTGGCTCCGCCCCTGGCTCCACCCACAGGCCCAAGTATAAAGGTGATTGCTCTGCAGCCCCCTGCCTTCTTGGAACCCAGTCAACCACGAGAGGCATGCTCTGTTCTTTGCTAATAAAAGCCTTTAGTTACTCTCCTAACTCTCCGTCTTTTATGAGTAATTGATAGCGCATCAGTGATGTTGATTGAGGGATAAATATTGGCCAAGACACCGGGGATAACTCCCCTGCTCTTCTTCGAAATAGTGCCATGGGATCTTTAACGTCCACCTGAGAGAGCAGACGGGGCCTTGGTTTAACGTCTCATCTGAAGGAAGTGGGGGTGCCAGAATTGGAGGAACGTAGAGTTCTCAGAGGGTTGCAGGAGGTTATAGAGGTAGGGCGGGGGCGAGGCCGTGAAGGGATTTGAACACACGGATGAAAATTTTTAATTTGACGCAGTCAGACGAGGTCACGCAGCAGCTGACTCCAAAAACTAAGCAAGGACTGACATTTTTTTTCACGTGCTGAGCTCTATATCATTCTACGTTGTTCTTGTTTGCATGTTGGTTTGTTGTTGCATTGCGTACAGGAAACTTTGTTTTATCCGGCACGGACGGGACCGACGTGGTGCCGGTTCATCAAAAATTCCGGATAACCGAACGCTATAGTAAAAGATACGGAGCTGAGAGCTCCGTATAAAGCAACAAACCCTAACAGCTTCAGAACAATGGCCACAAGTTGCAAGCGTCTCTGTAGCTTAGCAACAGCTGCAGCCACACCCTTGCACAGCAACAAATGGAGGAAGGCAAGCAATAAAAGTTACCTGAACCTACTCCTGAATTTTGCCGGTTAACCGAGATTTCCGGTTATTTAGGTGCCGGTAAATCAAAAGTTTCCTGTATCATGAAGAAGCTACACAATTTGATAGTTCCTGTTGCGAGATATTTCCAGAACTGTGGTTTTAAATCAAAAGTTCATCCTACACACATTTGTTCCATTGAAACAGGATGGACAACTGCTCCCGTCGTTTTCTACTCAAGTCTAATGCATCACCCCCTGACTCCTCCATTGCTGGCAGAGGCTTCATTCAATACCTTCTCGAGGGCAATTAGGGATGGGCAATAAATGCTGGCCTTGCCAGCGACGCCCACATCCCATGAACGAATAAAAAAAAAAATAGCCCTTGCATTCTGTAACTTAAACCACTTCACTTTGTTAAGTCTTCCCCTTCTTTCAGAAGCCTCCTCAAACCTGCCTCTTTTATACTGTGCCTTTGGCCACGCCACTAACTCCTTCCTGCAATGTGGAATCGTACAGCACAGAGGAGGCCATTCGGCCCACCATGCCTGTGCCAGCTCTCTGAAAGAGGTATCCAATTCATCCACGCAACCTGCTCTTTCCCCGTGGCCCTGCAATTTTGTTTTCCTTTTCAAGAATATACAGGTAGACTATCCTTTATCCGAACTTCCGAAAACCTCTAAAAACCGAAAGTTTTTTCGTTCAGCGTAAGTCGTGCGCACGACTTACGCTGAGCAGGGCAGAGGGTCACAGAGTTCCCTCCTGGGTAGGAGATTGCAGGCCGAGCCGGGCAGTGTGAAGGAGGTACCGGGAGAGTGAACCCAACAATACAGCGGCCCGTCCGATAGCTGCAGCAACCCGTTCGATATTCTTTTCTCCCCCCGACCCGACCCGCGGCCCGTCCGATATTCTTTTCTCCCCCCACCCCCCCGACCCGACCTGACCCCCGACCCATCCGATATTCTTTTCTCCCGACTCGACCCGACCCGCAGCCCGTCCGATATTCTTTTCTCCCCCCCCCGCCCCCCCACCCGACCTGATTTGCGGGCCAGCTTAGTAGGAGTCAGCCGATATCCGGCTTTCCAGAGAAGCAGGAAGGGGAATGAGACACGGAACAGTCGCAAGAGGTAGCCTGAACTTTTAAAATTTATATTAAATACAAATTTCCCAGTCTTATAATAATACCTTCTGAAATCCGAAAAATTCCGAAAACCGAAACTCAGCTGGTCACATGGCTTTCGGATGAGGGATAGTGTACCTGTATCTGCAATTCCTTTTTGAAAGTTGCTGTTGAATCTGCTTCCACCACCCTTGCAGGCAGTGCATTCCGGATCATCATAACTCGCTGCATAGAATAAATGTCTCCTCTCCGAACCCCACCCTTCTTTAGCCTGTGCTCTTCAGTCAGTGTCCGCTGGTTACCAACCGCCCCCCCCAGTCACACACCTATGTCCTCACCTCTAGTTAAAGTCACGGGATTTTTTTTTTGACATTAGCCAGAAGGTTCCTTCTCTACACATCGAGGGGGGGGCGGGGGATAGGAACTCTGATGGAGGCCCACCTCCCCGGCACCCAGCGGAAAGCCAGCGATGACCAGCAGCAATGCTGCTGCCCAGCCAAGCCTGTCGCTGCACCGTTGGAGAGACTAATGATGCTGACAGCCTTCTGCAAGCAATGCATCAGTCACCCCGTGGATGCATCTTGGCACGTGGTGCCATTGACCAATGCCACACGTAATCTCCCCCCCCCCCCCCCCCCCGGGCCCAGGAACAATGCCCTTCCGCCCCCCTCTCTCGCCAAAACAAATGGTTGCTGTCACTTTAGCAGTCACGGTTAAGAGCAGCTGGAGTCACTGAGGACCCCCTTGCAAGGCTGTGGTCAGCTCCCAAGTGAGCGTAAACCTCCAAAACACGCTGCTCCTTTGACCAATTAATTGTACAGCCTTGTGTGGCACAGGCGCGCCGTCTTGCTGCCATCGTCTTCCCACTCTTCTCTGCACAGCTCAGATGCTGCTGGCGACTGCACCCGTCCGTCTCACCCCGATGGGCTTGGCAGTGGCACCAAAACCTTTGTCCAACTGCGACAGACACCAATGGTGCAGCGCAGCCTTTTTGAAAAGCCTGGAGTATGCCTCCTGCGCTTGAGTTAATTGGATCTGTCCCCTCGTAATCAGCTAAATTGGTGTTTTTAGTTCACTGAGGGGTAATCATTATTCACTCTGTTCAGCCCACATTGGGAAATACTGAGTAGCATTAACTGTGCTGAAAAGTGCCCTCACTGTCGATTGGCAAAAATGCCTGTTAGCATCTCATGCCAAGGTAGCCTCACTGCCCAAACATCGGCACTGATGACATTGTCATCAATCACACATTAATTTTTGTTTCTTTATTTTCTCTCTTCTTTCTGCATTCCTCCATTTCTCCCTGACTCACGCTGAGGTAGTTACAAGTCGGTCTCCAATATTCCCACACCATCCTTAAGAAAACCATTTTCTTCTTGTGTGAACTGAAATGGTTGGCAGCCAGACCTGATCTTCTCCCTGCCCACACACGTGTTCTTTCCAATAAGGGAGGGTTCACTAAATAGTGGTCTGGAGCCGGAACACTGGCTAAATTCTCCCTTCCCAGATTTTGTCCACTGATTTTGTAAAAAAAAAACAGAAAACAGGCGACTCTTAAGGAAAAGAAGGTCAGCTGCTTCTGGCCAAATCACCTTACCTGCCTTTAAAGGGGAGGTGGTACCTTAGCAAAGAGAAAGGAAAAACTTGCATTTATATAGCACCTTTCACAACCTCAGGACCTCCCGATGTGTTTTACAGCCAATGAAATACTTTTGAAGCGTAGTCCCTCTTGCAATGTGGCAGCTAATTTGTAGCCAGATGAGATAAACAACCAGATCATCTATATTTAGTGATGATGGTTGAGGGATAAATATTGGCCAGGACACCAGGGATAACTCGCCTACTCTTCTTCAAATAGTGCTTTTTACATCCACCTGAGAGGGCTGATGGGGAGCCTCAGTTTAACATCTCCTCCGAAAGACAGCACCTCTGGCAGTGCAGCACGACCCTCGGAGTGTCAGCCTAGATTATGGAGCTCAAGTCTCTGGAGTGGGACTTGAACCCATGACCTTCTTAAGTGGTGTCATCCTTTGGGTGAGGCCTGCAGCTGAGGCCCGGATTTGGGGCATGTTAAAAGATCCCATTGGACTATCTGACGAAGAGCTAGGTGCTTCCCCTCCCCGGAGTCCTGGCCAATATTCTTCTCCCCCAAACAACATGGGGCAAAAACACATGATCTGGTCGCTCATCTCGTTGCTGTTTGTGGGATCTTGCCATGTAAAAAATAGCTGCTATGTTTGCCAACATAACAGCAGTCACTGGACTGTCAAAATAATTAATTGTACGTTCAGTGCTGTGGGGCATCTGAGAGAGATGTGATCAATGCAAGCCTTAATTTTTAATTTTGTTCAGGTACTGAAGCTGTCCTCAATCCCTCTCTCACATACTGCCACTGCTCTCATGATACAGCAATCACTGAGGGTGTGACACTATCAACAAGCATCTTAACACTACTCCTGAGCTCCCCACCATCACAGAAGCCAGTCTTCAGCCAATTCAATTCACTCCACGTCATATCAAGAAACGGCTGAGCGCACTGGATACAGCAAAGACTACGGGCCCCGACAACATCCCGGCTGTCGTGCTGAAGACTTGTGCTCCAGAACTAGCCGCGCCTCTAGCCAAGCTGTTCCAGTACAGCTACAATACTGGCATCCATCCGACAATGTGGAAAACTGCCCAGGTACGTCCTGTCCACAAAAAGCAGGGCAAATCCAACCTGGCCAATTACCGCCCCATCAGTCTACTCTCAATCATCAGCAAAGTGATGGAAGGTGTCATCGACAGTGCTATCAAGCGGCACTTACTCACCAATAACCTGCTCACTGATGCCCAGTTTGGGTTCCGCCAAGACCACTCGGCTCCCAACTTCATTACAGCCTTGGTCCAAACATGGACAAAAGAGCTGAATTCCAGAGGTGAGGTGAGAGTGACTGCCCTTGACATCAAGGCAGCATTTGACCGAGTGTGGCATCAAGGAGCCCCAGCAAAACTGAAGTCAATGGGAATCGGGGTGGAAAACGCTCCACTGGCTGGAGTCATACCTAGCACAAAGGAAGATGGTTGTGGTGGTTGAAGGTCAATCATCACAACCCCAGGACATCACTGCAGGAGTATCTCAAGGCAGTGTCCTAGGCCCAACCATCTTCAGCTGCTTCATCAATGACCTTCCCTCCAAGATAGGGTCAGAAATGTGGATGTTTGCTGATGACTGCACAGTGTTCAGCGCCATTCACAACTCCTCAGATAACGAAGCAGTCCATACCTGCATGCAACAAGACCTGGACCACATTCAGGCTTGGGCTGATAAGTGGTAGGTAACATTAGCGTCACACAAGTGCCAGGCAATGACTATCTCCAACAAGCGACAGTCTAGCCACTTCCCCATGACATTCAGCGGCATTGCCATCGCCGAATCCCCCACCATCAACATCCACGGGGTCACCATTGACCAGAAACTTAACTGGACCAGCCACATAAATATTGTGGCAACAAGAGCAGGTCAGAGGCTAGGTATTCTGCGGTGAGTATCTCACCTCCTGACTCTCCAAAGCCTTTCCACCATATAC
Source organism: Somniosus microcephalus (assembly GCF_052327205.1). NCBI lineage: Eukaryota > Metazoa > Chordata > Chondrichthyes > Squaliformes > Somniosidae > Somniosus > Somniosus microcephalus. The sequence goes on from NC_140989.1 coordinate 361,358,712, forward strand.
AAGACAAGTCAGGAGTGTGATGGAATACTCTCCACTTGACTGGATGAGTGCAGCTCCAACAACACTCAAGAAGCTCGACACCATCCAGGACAAAGCAGCCCATTTGATTGGCACCCCATCCACCACCTTAAACATTCACTCCCTCCACCACCGGCGTACCGTGGCTGCAGTGTGTACCATCTGCAAGATGCACTGCAGCAACTCGCCAAGGCTTCTTCGGCAGCACCTCCCAAACCCGCGACCTCTTCCACCTAGAAGGACAAGGGCAACAGGCACATGGGAACACCACCACCTCCAATTTCCCCTCCAAGTCACATACCATCCTGACTTAGAAGTATATCGCCGATCCTTCATCGTCGCTGGGTCAAAATCCTGGAACTCCCTCCCTAACAGCACTGTGGGAGCACCTTCACCACACGGGACTGCAGCGGCTCAAGAAGGCGGCCCACCACCACCTTCTCAAGGGCAATTAGGGATGGGCAATAAATGCTGGCCTTGCCAGCGACGCCCACGTCCCATAAACGAATTAAAAAAACAGTCACATAACGTTCTTCCATCTGCCATTTCAAAATAAACAGGCCAACACCCTCTGTTAAAAAGGAAATTTAAAAATAACCCACGTTAAACAGCTTGTTATCAATCCTGCACTGTGTAATAAATCCTCACTTTCTGATGCTTTTCTTGAAGTAATTTTTTCCAAAATAACGTTTTGGCAGAGCCTGGATTCATTTCAAGTTCTGGAATTGTAGAACGGTCCAGCATAGAAACGGATTGTGCGGCTCAGCAAGTCTGCACTGGTTCATTTTTTTCCATGGATCACCTTATCCAATCTTCCTCTCCTGATCGCTCCCCATATCCATTAATATTGCTCTTTTTCGAGTAAGCATCTAATTCCCTTTTCAAAGAATTAATGGACTCTGCTTCAGCAACAGTTTGTGGCTGAGATTTCCACAATCTGAACTACCCGCTGTGTAAAGAGATCTTTTTCTAATCTTCCCTTTAATTCTGCTTGTGATTACTTTAAATGTCTGCACTCTTAGTCCCATCTCCCCAGGCAGTGGAAACAGGCTGTCACTACCCATCTTGGCATAAACTTGAAGCAATCTACAGGTTGCCTCTTGATCTTCTCAGTTCTAATGAATATGTCTTGATTTCTCCAGTCTCTCTCTCTCTCTCTCTCTCTCTCTCTCAAATCAACTGTAAAGTTTTCTTCCTTGTGCTTAAATGCCTCCATCCCCTCGCTATCTCTCTAATCTTCTCCAGACCTACAATCCCCCGCCCCAACACAGAACCCTCCGAGATCTCTGCGTTCCAGTTCTGCCTCTTGAGCAGCCCTGATTTTAATCGCTCCACCATTGGTGGCCGTGCCTTCAGCTACCTAGACCCTAAGTTTTGGAATTCCCTCCCTAAACCTCCCCGTCTCGCTACCTCTCTCATCCCTTTACGACGCTCCTTAAAATCTACCTCGTTGACCAAGCTTTTGGTCATCTGCCCTAATATCTCCATATGTGGCTCGATATCCGATTTTGTTTTATAACGCTCCTGTGAAGCGCCTTGGGATGTTTTACTACATTAAAGGCGCTGTATAAATACAAGCACAAAAACAGGACATTCGGCCCAACAGGTCCATGCCAGCATTTATGCTCCACACTAGAGTCAGTGCCCGAGATGCATGGGGCTGGTCACAAGAGCTTAACAGTGGGAGGCAGGAGGGAGCTCAAGGAGAAATGGTGCCATTCAGGGTTCGACCACAATAAGCGCACAGAAGTATTTTCACGCTCGGAAATCATTGTGGAATGCAGTCAAATGCAATCCTCGGGATTCACCGACCAGATTTCATGATCCCCGGCTCTGATTATACATCAAAAGGAGGACCCATCCCAACACGTCTGTTGCTGCTTGTCCAACGATCTTGTACATTATAACTGACTGAACCATTTCTACATCAAATGCATTAATTCCACTTAAGGTACAAGTACCTAAAAGTGGACGTAACAGGTAAAATTCCAACAGAAGCAGTCTCAAAAAAAAAAAAAATGTAGTCGATCTCTTGTGGCATTGTCACGGCGAGGTAACATCAAGTATATTTTCAGACGAAGCGCGGTTAGAGTCCGGGGGATAATTGGGTCGGCGCACCTTATCTGAGGAAGGATGTTCTTGCCATGGAGGGAGTGCAGCGAAGATTCACCAGACTGATACCTGGGATGGCAGGAATGACGTATGAGGAGAGATTGGGTCGATTGGGCTTATACTCGCTGGAGTTTAGAAGAATGAGAGGGGATCTCATTGAAACGTATAAAATTCTAACAGGACTAGACAGACTAGATGCAGGAAGGATGTTTCCGATGGCGGGGGAGTCCAGAACCAGGGGTCACAGTCTAAGGATAAGGGTTAGCCACTTAGGACTGAGATGAGGAGGAATTTCTTCACCCAGAGAGTGGTGAACCTGTGGAATTCTCTACCACAGAAGGCAGTTGAGGCCAATTCATTAAATATATTCAAGAAGGAGTTAGATATATTTCTTAAGGCTAAAGGGATCAAGGGATATGGGGAGAAGGCAGGGACAGGGTACTGAATTTGGATGATCAGCCATGATCTCATTGAATGGCGGAGCAGGCTCGAGGGGCCGAATGGCCTACTCCTGCTCCTATCTTCTATGTTTCTATGAGACATAATTCAGTCCTCATTTTAAAGTCAGACATTCTGCCCTTATTTTTATGATTCCGTCATACATTTCTGCATACACATTTATAATGGAAACTGCCTATGTAAACATGTCACGCTGAAATTGCACCTCCCCTCCCCCCCCCCCCCACCCCCACAGTGGAGTTGCTGTAATTAAATCCTCCTACCAGTGGTGGCACTATAGTGCCTCTATTGGGATGGGGCATAGATACAGGATGGCAAATTTACAAAGACAATTTTCCTCATAAATTGGGACATAGCAATTAATAATGGGGAAACGTTGACGAGAAGTGCATGCAGTGGTAAGTTCTTTAATATATTGCTAGTTGATCTCTCGTTGTGTTGCGCACGGGGAGTCAACCGAGTGTAGTCATCGGGGGAAGCGAGGATAATTGGACCAGGGCACAAACCGCAATTCAGTCCCAATTTTGACGTTCCCCCTCCCCGGTGTCCTGGCCGACATTCATCCCTCCAGCAACACCGCTAAAGTCAGATTCTCTGGTCATTGATCTCGATACCGTTTGTGGGACCTTGCTGTGCACAAATTGGCTGCTGCACTTGCCTACAAAAGCACAGTGGCTACCTTGCAACAGTGACTGCACTTCAAACATACTTTCTTGGCTCTAAAGCGCTTTTTGATGTCTTGAGTATTTGAAATGCGCTATATCAATGCAGGTTCCTTCTTTTGTTGATTGGGTGGGGGGGGAGGGTTGCATCTAAATAATTTAAAATAACGCAATGCCAAGTTGTGGATGCATTTGAGGACTGAATTTGGATTTTTTTTAAAAATAAGAAGCCCTGCACCAATAAAAGTGACCATGAAGCTATCGGACTATTGTAAAAACCCACCCGGTTCACTAATATCCAATATTTAGTGGAGGAAACCTACTATTCTGACCCAGTCTTGGACTGTATGTGACTCCAGTCCCACACCAACATGGTTGTCTCTGAAACTGCCCTCTGAAGTGGCCTTGCAGGTAACTCAGTTGCATTAAACCGCTACAGAGAGAAAGAAAATCCATCACCACCTTCTCAGAGGACAACTAGGGATGGCCAATAAATGCCGGCCTTGCCACTGACGACCACATCATTAAAAAAAAGACTGTTCAAAATGGCTGCGACATTTGCCCACATCATAACAATTAGTGGACTCTTAAGTAATTTATTGTATCTGAAGCACTGTGAGATGTGATAAGACGTTATATAAATATAGCACTTTGCATTTTTCATTGCCTTTTTTAAGTGATAGGTGACATGAATCTTGTCATTCATGTGGAAATGACTTATGAAATGATACTGGGCGGCCTGCTGGTGGCGCTGTCCATGGAGAGTATAAATACTTGGGCATGGGCCCAGCTTGCTCAGGACATTCTTTAACAGGAACTAGTGAAGGACACAACTAGATCTCCATGTTGAAAAACAGTTGATTAAAGCTTTGTTTAATGCTTAGACCAAGTGCCTAGTAGTTTTCTTACGTCAATAGGAATGTTCAAAATTGGGCCAGACGATAGCTGAGTATGATAGCAAAATACTGCAGGTGCTGGAAATCCGATATAACAACAGAAAATGCTGGAAAAACTCAGCAGGTCAGGCAACATCCGTGGAGAGAAATTTGAGTTGATGTTTCGGGTCGAAACCCTTCCAAACTGGAAAGAAAAGAAAATAGATCGAAGGCAGGGCTGCGATCGAACAAAAGAAGTAAAAGAGACAATAAAAGGTATTCGAAACCAGACGAGATGGTAATAGGCCAGTGGAGACAAAAGACAGCTGAGATTAGGTGTGAAGTGTACTGGCAGGATAGGAGACAGCTGCCAGGTGGGAGAGAGAAACAAAAGGAAAGGAGGAGGGGGGGAAAGGAGGACCCAAAACAAAGGGGTGGAAAAAATTATAAGTAAAAAAGTAATAGGGGCCGAGGTTATGATCTGAAATTGTTGAACTCGATATTGAGTCCGGAAGGCTGTAAAGTGCCTAATTGGAAGATGAGGTGCTGTTCCTCGAGTTTACGTTGAGCTTCCGTGGAACAATGCAAGAGGCCGCGGACGGTGAGGTCCGAGTGGGAATGGAGCGGTGAATTAAAATGACAGGCGACCGGAAGCTCGGGGTCACCCTTACGGACTGAACGGAGGTGTTCCGCAAAGCGGTCACCCAATCTGCGTTTGGTCTCCCCAATGTAGAGGAGACCGCATCATGAGCAGCGAATACAGTATACTAGATTGCGAGAAGTACAAGTAAATCGCTGTTTCACCTGAATCTTTGTTCCAGTCCTACTCAGGTCCCCTCCCTCACCTCTTTTTCTGATACATCGATGACTGTATCGGTGCCGTTTCCTGCTCTCGCCCCGAACTAGAGAATTTCATTCACTTTGCCTCCAATTTCCACCCTTCCCTCACCTTCACATGGTCCATCTCTGACTCTTCCCTTCCCTTCCTCGACTTCTCCGTCTCCATCTCTGGGGATAGGTTATCGACCAATATTCACTACAAGCCCACTGACTCCCACAGCTACCTGGACTACGCTTCCTCCCACCCCGCCTCCTGTAAGGACTCTATTCCATTCTCCCAATTTCTCCGCCTCCGCCGTATCTGCTCCGACGATGCCACCTTCCACACCAGTGCTTCCGACATGTCTTCCTTTTTCCACAACCGAGGATTCCCCTCTATCGTGATTGACACGGCCCTCGACCATGTCCGTTCTATCTCCCGCACTTCTGCCCTCACCCCTGCCCCTCCCTCCCGGAACCACGATAGGGTTCCCCTTGTCCTCACCTTTCACCCCACCAGCCTCCACATTCAACGGATCATCCTCCGCCATTTCCGCTACCTCCAAAGTGATCCCACCGCCAAACGCATCTTCCCCTCCCCTCCCCTTTCAGCATTCCGTAGGGACCGCTCCCTCCAAGACACCCTAGTCCACTCCTCTATCACCCCCAGCACCCCTTCCCCTTCGCCTGTCACCTTTCCGTGCAAGCACAGGAGATGTAACACCTGCCCCTATACCTCCCCCCTTCCCACTGTCCAGGGCCCCAAACACCCCTTCCAGGTGAAACAGCGATTTACTTGTACTTCTCGCAATCTAGTATACTGTATTCGCTGCTCATGATGCGGTCTCCTCTACATTGGGGAGACCAAACGCTGATTGGGTGACCGCTTTGCGGAACACCTCCGTTCAGTCCGTAAGGGTGACCCCGAGCTTCCGGTCGCCTGTCATTTTAATTCACCGCCCCATTCCCACTCGAACCTCACCGTCCTTGGCCTCTTGTATTGTTCCACGGAAGCTCAACGTAAACTCGAGGAACAGCACCTCATCTTCCGATTTGGCACTTTGCAGCCTTCCGGACTCAATATCGAGTTCAACAATTTCAGATCATAACCTCGGCCCCTATTACTTTTTTACTTATAATTTTTTCCACCCCTTTGTTTTGGGTCCTCCTTTCCCCCCCCCCCCTTTCCTTTTGTTTCTCTCTCCCACATGGCAGCTGTCTCCTATCCTGCCAGTACACTTCACACCTAATCTCAGCTGTCTTTTGTCTCCACGGGCCTATTACCATCTCGTCTGGCTTCGAATACCTTTTATTGTCTCTTTTACTTCTTTTGTTCGATCGCAGCCCTGCCTTCGATCTATTTTCTTTTCTTTCCAGTTTTGAAGAAGGGTTTCGACCTGAAACGTCAACTCAAATTTCTCTCCACGGATGTTGCCTGACCTGCTGAGTTTTTCCAGCATTTTCTGTTGTTATTTTGAATGGTAGCTGAGGTTGGGTTCAAATGTTTGGATGGTGGGTCGTAGGCATTTCCTGGGCATTTAGGATTTGCGGGGGTGGCGGTCATTGTGTAGCCATCCTTGTTTTCAAATCCCTCCGTGGCCTCGCCCCCTTCATATCTCTGTAATCTCCTCCAGCCCCACAACCCTTCCGAGATCTCTGCGCTCCTCCAATTCTGGCCTCTTGAGCATCCCTGATTTTAATCGTTCCACCATTGCCGGCCGTGCCTTCAGCTGCCTGGGCCCCAAGTTCTGGAATTCCATCCCTGAAGCGCTCCACCTCTCTACCTCTCTCATCCTTTTAAGTCGCTCCTTAAAACCTACCTCTTTGACCAAGCTTTTGGTCATCTGCTCATATATATCCCCTTATGTGGCTCGGTGTCAAATTTTGTTTTTGTAACGCTCCTGTGAAGCGCCGTGGGGACGGTTTACTGCGTTAAAGGCGTGATATAAATACAGGTTGTTGTTGTTGTTGTGAATAGTTTGGAAATCAGCAGTGAGTAATTGGGATGGCTAAACCACTATTTATGCACTGTTGGTGTTTTACGTGCACAGAAAGACGCTGTTAAGGTTTATCTGATTTGTTCTGCTTCCCTCTTGCAGGCACTGCCTCTTATCTCTGTGTGGTTTCCACTGGAATGTGGAACCCTAAGGGTCCTGATCTTAGCAACTGTACTTCACACTGGGTAAATCAAGTGGCTCAAAAGGTTTGTTCATGTGGCTTTATTTTGTTTAAATGCCAAGCAGTGGTGATTAAAATCGCGTGCTGAGGATTCAATTTGAAGAAATCCCCACTAATGCGTCAGGTTTTTTTTGAGTGTATTTACACTGGGCCGACTGAAAGCCTATTGAAGACTTTCTAAACTTGTACCTCACTGATGTGGAATCCGCGAATGACTGTTTACATATACATATGCATCCTTATAACCAAAGGTTTAAGAAAAAATAGTCAGTTGCGTGTTCTAAGGATCAAAGAGGCATTGTGGGTAATTATCCTCTGGAACTAAGTGACCTTTGGCCTTCACGTTTGGCGACTTGAGCTTCCAGTCTGGTAACCATTGGCAACCTATTCGTGGCCTGTGAAGAAATAGACATATTCGTTTTCTTTTACATGGTGCAGTCAGTAATTGAGAATTGAAAGAGTATTTGTGTAGCACCCCTGATACGCAGTTAATGTGCGGGAGAGTCTGTTGTGTTCAAACAAAGGCTGCTGTAAATAGATTTGTGTCTCCTTATCAGTTTCTGAGTCGTTTAATCACGGAATAATATATTTTCAAACAGCGAAAATGGTTGAGGAAATGGCGAAATGATTTATTCCCCCAGCGGAGTTCAGCCTGAAAGTTACTGGTGGCGGTCTGATCGTACAAGAGTCTCAATGCGCTTCTATCCAATCACCTCTCCGCTGTTTTAATTGAGATGTTAGCCTTAATTTAAATGTACGGCGCCTCTGTTCAAACGGAGGGAACTGCGAAATTCGATACAAGTGCATTAAGCATTTGTAAATTTAGCCTCGTCAGCAGTGATTACTAGGCTTTTAGTCTTTTTCGCTCATTTGAACCTCTAAATCGGTGCAGGAAGTCCAAATGAGGCAAACTAGAAAGTGCTGCGAATACATAACAGCCCAACAGCATGCGGCGAGCAGAGTTAAGGCTCTGTCAGGCAAAGGGGTCAACACTCGAAACGAAAGCCTTTCGGCTCTTTTCAGGCGCTGCCTGACCTACTGTGTATCCCCCCCCCCCCCCCCCCCCCCACATTTTTCGTCAACTCTTTATCGCAAGCGCGTGTTCATCGTCTCAGTAGAACCGGTCTCCGTTGAGCGTCACAGTCATAGAAACATAGAAGATAGGAGCAGGAGTAGGCCATTCAGCCCCTCGAGCCTGCTCCGCCATTCAATGCGATCATGGCTGATCATCCAAACTCAGTACCCTGTCCCTGCTTTCTCCCCATACCCCTTGATCCCTTTAGCCTTAAGAAATATATCCAACTCCTTCTTGAATATATTTAATGAATTGGCCTCTACTGCCTTCTGTGGTAGAGAATTCCACAGGTTCACCACTCTCTGGGTGAAGAAATTCCTCCTCATTTCTGTCCTAAACGGCCTACCCCTTATCCTTAGACTGTGACCCCTGGTTCTGGACTCCCCGACCATCGGGAACATCCTTCCTGCATCTAGTCTGTCCAGTCCTGTCAGAATTTTATAAGTTTCAATGAGATCCCCTCTCATTCTTCTAAACTCCAGTGAGTACAAGCCCAATCGACCCAATCTCTCATCATACATCATTCCTGCCATCCCAGGTATCAGCCTGGTGAATCTTCGCTGAACTCCTTCCATGGCAAGAACATCCTTCCTCAGATAAAGCGACCAAAACTGCACACAATACTCAAGGTGTGGTCTCACCAAGGCCCTGTACAACTGCAGCAAGACATCCTTGTTCTTGTACTCGAACCCTCTCGCTACAAAGGCCAACATGCCATTTGCCTTCTTTCTGTCCAGACACCCATTGCCGCTGCTAACGGTAGCATAGTGGTTATGTTACTGGACTAGTAACACAGCTCTAGTTGAATCTAGTTCACTAATGTCATTTCATGTCTGCTGTCCTTACCTGGCCTATGTGTGACTCCAGACCCCCAGCAATGTGGTTGACTCTTAACTGCCCTCTGAAATGGCCTGGGAAGCCACTCAGTTGTATCAAAATACCGCTACGAGAAACTATAATCCACAAGGACTGCAGCGGTTCAAGAAGGCGGCGCCACCACCTTCTCGAGGGCAAATATGGACGGGCGATAAATGCTGGCCTTGCCAGCGACGCCCACATCCCGAGAATGAATTTTTTTTTGAAAGGCAACATTGTGGCCTGCAGTGATCGGGGTACTTTGGCCAAATGTCCATTACTCACGCTTGGGACCAGACACTGCAGATACCGTCACTGCTGAGCGCGGCCCATACAAAGAATGATAACAGCACTGAAGGAGGCCATTCGGCCCATCGTGCCTGTGCCGGCTCTTTGATTCATCACCGCCGAACCAAACTAGTCCCCCCCCCCCCCCGCCCCACCCCCCCTGCTCTCTCTCTCTCTCCTCATAGCTGTGCAAATGTTCCCTTTTCAATTATTTATTCGATTTCCTTTTGAAAGTTACTATTGAATCTGCTTGCACACCGCCCTTTCAATGAGTGTGTTCCAGATCACAGCAACTCACTGCGTTTAAAAAAAAAAAAATTCTCCTTATCTCCCCCCACCAGTTCTTTTCTCAGTTATCTTAAATCTGTGTCCTCTGGTTAACGACCCTCCTGTCAGTGGAAACAATTTCTGCCTATTTACTCTATCGAAACCCCTCGTCATTTTGAACACCTGTTAAATCTCCCGTTAACCTTCTCTGCTTCAAGGAGAACAATGCCATGCGAGAGGTTGATGGACAGCATTGGGATGGCATCAGACAAAATTACCATAAGAGCTGCTAAGTTGTCCCTAAAAGCCAACAGGGTTCACGACTGTCCTTCAGAGAGAGGACAACCTGACACCCCACCCAGTCTGGCTACACGTGACTCTTGATTCTTAATGTCTTCTGAAGTGACCTTGCAAGCCACCTTCTCAGGGCAGCTAGGGACGGGCAATCAATGCAGCCTTGCCAGCATCGCCCATGTGGCGAGAACAAATATAAAATCAGGAGTGAGAAGCCTGGGCTGATTTGCCTCCACTCTGGGCAATGACCATGGCTGCAAGCACAGCCGACTCTGCACAGACCAGGAGTCACCTTCTTCATCCGTATTGCATATTTCCACACCGCACGGATACTTTACCCCCTGCGCGGGGTTGGGGGTGGTGGGGAGCGGCACGCAGGGAGCTCTATCCAACAGGCAGAGGCAGAAGCAATCAAGAGTTAGTAGTAAGCACAGCAGTTGGCGGTCATCAACCAGCGCACCTTCCTGTATTGTCCCTCAAAAACTCTTGCTTTGTTAGTTGTTGAATGTGAGTCATTCTGACAGCTTCAGCTCTCTGTGGATTAGAATCAATGCTCTCTGCCATCAGCTGCAGCACAACTCCCGGCGATGAACTGATGACTGCTCCTCCACCCGAGGAGTCCGGCCGAGAAGTTTGATCAGGCTGGAGCAAGCGGATTATCGTCCACTCCTTAATTAGCCGTAAATGTTTCTGTCCGCGCGTCTGCAGCAGCGATCAATTATGTCACAGCAAGTTACTGGGTGTGGGTAGGTGGTTAATGGGAGCTCGAGAGTTGCTGGACTTTTGAATATTATTGAGAGAGCCCGCTGAGAATATGTAACTTCTGATTACAGATTAGGAGTGGTGAAAATGCTGCGAACCTAGCCAATGAGCTGGCCAAGCATACCAGAGGGCCAATCTACGCAGGAGACGTGAGTTCGTCGGTTAGATTGATGGAGCAGCTCGTTGACATCTTAGACGCACAGCTCCAGGAACTGCGGCCAAGCGAGAAAGACTCTGTGGGTCGCAGCTTTAACAAGGTAAGGCTAATGGGCCGTAAAAGCAAGAATGGACACACTGCATGGATAAGAGAGTAAATGGTCTCTTTCTCGTTCCGCGTGCGCGCGCGCGGTGGCGGGTAGCGGCAAGGCGCGCCCTTTTTCTCTGCACGCTTGTGGTATTTCTGGCGCAGAGGAGGCGGGGAAAAGCCGGCAAAGGTTCCGCTGTCCTCTTTCCTTACTAACCATTTGTGTTTTTTTTTCTGTGTTGAACTCTGCCTCCTACGATTGGAAAAGCTCCAAAAAAGAGAGAGGACTTGCAGGGCGTACATTAAGGTAGCTCGCCTGTGATGTCGCTTCTGCTTTCGCTGCCCCGCCCCCGAGACTCTTCATTCTCGCTTCGCAAATGTATTGCATGAAGCCTCCCCCCTGCTTCTCCACCCCACCCCCCACCGTCCCACCTCCCTGCTACTTATCCTCTCCTCTTGGATATTGGCCCCTCTATTTTTGAAACGTATGCATCCACATCATCTGTTGGGCTTTTTATTTTTCTTTGGTTGGCTGTGCTTCATGCTTGTGCAGTATGTGTTTCTGGCCGAAACTGTCCTGCTTCTCTGCAATTTAGGAAGCCCTCCTGCATAATCTCTACATTGCGGCTCTTTTCAATCCCAAAGGGAAACTTTTTCTTTCTACCGCTTCAAACTTGTCGTAGTCTTTCAGAAAGCAAGATTACAAAGCACACTGTCGACATTAATATCACAGCGCGGAATAATGTATCATTTATTTTTTCACCATCAATATTTAAGATAACAATTGCTGTTTGGAGTGGGCTTATTGCATCTTTGATTTGAAATACCGCCTCACATCGAGCAGTCATATAGTGCCTCATTCATTGGTTCACTTGTGTGGTGACTGTTGCTATGGAGGCAAATGCGGCAGCCATTTTCTATCAGCAGTGTCTCACCGACGGCGATGAGATGAACAACCAGGTTTTTTTTTGGTGATGTTGGTTAAGGGGAAAAAAATGTTGCCCAGGACACACCGTAGAACTTGCTCCTCTCCTATGAGTTGTGTCATGGGATCGTTAACATCCACCAGAACCTCGGTTTAATGTCTCATCCAAAGCATGGCATCTCCGACGGATGCAGCACTCCCTGATCGCAGTGCTGGGGTTGTCCGCCTTGTTTACCATGGAAGGGGGGCTTGCACCCAAGAAAAATCTTCTGACTCCGAGGTCAGGAAGCCAAGCTGACACCATTTTGTTTTAAATAACAACAGAAAATGCTGGAAAAACTCAGCAGGCCAGGCAACATCCGTGGAGAGAGAAATAGAGTCAACGTTTCAGGTCGAAACCCTTCGTCAGGACTGAGAAAAAAGCAGGAAATGAAACAGATTAAGAAGCAAGTTTGGGGGCTGGGAAATGGGGGAGGGGATGAAAGAACAAAAGGGAAGGTCTGGGGTGAAGAGACATTAAGAGATATTCAAGGCGAGACGAGATGGTAATAGGACAGATAAAGAGACAAAGGATGGCTATAGATGAAGTGTGAAATGCGCTGGCAGAGTGAGAGACAGCTGCCGTGTGGGAGAGAAAAAAAAGGAAAGGCACAAACCGAAAGTGTGGATAAAAAATGTATAAAAGTATGATAGGGGCCGAGGTTATGATCTGAAGTTGTTGAACTCGATATTGAGTCCGGAAGGCTGTAAAGTGCCTAATCGGAAGATGAGGTGCTGTTCCTCGAGCTTACGCTGAGCTTCCGTGGGTCTTCGACCTGAAACGTTGACTTTATTTCTCTCTCCACGGATATTGCCTGGCCTGCTGAGTTTTTCCAGCATTTTCTGTTATTTCGGATTTCCAACATCCGCAGGATTTTGCTATCGTACCATTTTGTTTTACTTCGATTCGGAGAAGGGTGTCTTGTGGATCAAGTGTCAAACGTGGCCTTTCTTGACCTCAGTATAGCAAATGAATACATCTGCTCATGACTGCAGTTTACAGCCCTGACGAATATAATTCAGACGGCACAAACAGACCCTTTGGAAAATAGCGACCGAGCTCGATCTCCACACACCTTGTATTGATTTTTATTGTGAATTCTGCAAAGGGCATTTCTCGGCCTTGATCTTGCAACATAATTTGCCTTGCTGCTGGCTGTGGGTGTGAGACTGTATGGAGGGGGTGGTGTGCGTGTGTCCCATTAATATTGGTCTGACTGGCAACAAACTTCATTAATCATGCTCTGCAACTGGGGGCGGGCGGGCGGGCAGACAGTATGTGATGTGATGTCCTCCCAGCATGTGTTAATTTTTTTTTAAAGTTGTGGTTTGTCTAATAAAAGTTAACTAATGGTCACTTTGAAGCATAGTTTTTTCAAACTGGGATTCTTGGTTGCCAAGGAGTTTGTGAGGAAATCCTGGGAGGGGGTGGTGGCGGGCGGGTGGCGGAGGTCATCAGATTTTAGTATTTGTTGGCCGACGAGCATTGTTGAATACCAATAATAGCAGACCCGCTGTCTGCAATGATAGCACAGTTCTCTGAAGTTGAACTGATGCCAATAATTTCATTTGCATCAAAGGGGCCTCTGGCAGTGTATCAATAATTGCACGGTGTCCCTGGGAGTGTATATCTATACTTGTAAGGAGTCCCCAGACAGGAAAAAAGAACATTTGAAAAACCATGGCTTTAAAAGCAATCAGAAAATCTTTTGGATTACAGTGTAGTTTTTTTTCCCCCCCCCTCCATTTCACGTCCTAACCGGGACTACCGGTGACTGAATCGCAAAATGTTCTGGAACAGAAAGAAACCATTTGTCCCATTACCTCTGTGCTGGTGTGTTTTTGTCCCTCATAAATCACCTCGTCAAAAACCACTGCCGCGCTCGCTCTCCGCACTCTTTTTAATACTCCTCGTTTTCAAACGATTAATTCCCTTGTAAAAGAATTACGAAAAGACGGACCTGCGAGCTGGATGGGCAGGAAAAGACCAGCTGGTCCATCCAGCCTGCCCCACACCACACGCCACGCTGACTGGAGCATCCTGACCAGACACCTCCCCTCCTCCCTGCCCCTTCCTGCCCAGCAACCGTGTCATTTACAGACTCTGCTTCTGCGCCGGTTCGTGCCGGAGAATTGCACCTTTTAACCACCCTCTTGTCTAAAGAGTTGATGTCGAGCCCTCCCTTTCATTCTTCAACTAAGTCGAGTGCTGCCCTCGTCAAAACGCCATTTTAGCGGACCGCATTCCCTGCCTGCGCCCGTTCCCCCTATCGAAACGGCAATGATGAGACGACGCTGAGCAAGACAAGAGGCCGTTCAGCCCGTCGAGCCCGCTCCGCCAAGAGTCCACCAGGTGCGATGGTTCTACCACCGACCTCATCTCCACCCCCGTCAACACTTCCACTCGTTGATTAAGGGGCATTCCAGCTCCTTTTACAGCAGCGCTAAGTGGGGTCCACCCCTGACGGTCATTAGACTCCAGAAAACCCCCTTTAACAGCACAAAACGGCAGGAGCCAGCTCCCAGACACTGGCCTTCCGAAATCCCCAAATTAACAGCACAAAATCAAAAAGCGGCTTCAGCGACTTGGCCTCTTCCCTCCTGCAGAAAAGCAGCGCCGTTCCCAAGCTAGCGGGATTGATGGTTTAACTGCTCCTCTGTTGAAGGAAAATGAAGTTCTTGCAGAGGGAGCAGCCTTCGATTTGCAGCTTTCCTTTCCCCCCCGGCTCTGCACTGGGGGAACGGCCAGCCGATTATTTGCCGTTCAGTTTGCAAGCTGCACTTATAATCAGCACTCTCTTTATAAAAAAAAATTACAAATCTCAAACAAGTTCATTACTCGTGACATAAGGTTCCTTCAAGGCGCAGATTAGAAGCAGGGAGCTGCATTCTTGAAGTGAGTAGCAGGGGGGGGATAAAAAAGGCACTCGGTAGACTAATCTCTCCACGTTCACAGTTAATGGCTACAGCAGAATTGATATTAGCATTTTGACTATTCAGACTCCCATTAGAGAAGAGAGGGGGGAAAAAAAGCCTGTAATGCCACATCTAAGTATCTTCCACCTGCTAGGAAGGTCACAGTGGCTAGAAAACTAGACAGAAAGAGGATATTAAGATGGATTAGGCTAATTAATCTTCGGCTGACAGTAGCCTGGGTAGACTTTTTCTAATCATTCTTGCAGGTACAAAGCACTGTTTAAAATCACCCTGTTTATATTTGCATAAAGTGCCTCGTTACTAGAACTGGTTATATTAACATTGATCAGATAAAGGCATGTGTGGAAGGGGGCGGGGAGGGGAGGGAGGCAGGCTGCAGCACTTACTAAATTGCACTGTTCTGAAATACAGCAGGGTTTCCTCTGCTTAATTCGCTCTTGCATTAACTATACATTAGAGCACAGAATTGATTAACTGATTAAATTGATTCAATTGAATTACTTTCTGACAGGATTTTAATGGTCTCCAGTTGTTTGTTTTTCCTGTTGTGTCGTTTTTAAAAAAAAAAACTTGCTCACTTAAGTCCTTCCTGGCCAACCCGGCGATTTGCGAAGCTTTCTCACAAATCTGCTTTTATTGAGGGAAAACAACCGAAAGAGCCCAGACTGTGTCTGAGGGTAACCTGTGACCTTTTGCCATCTCCAGTGTAAAACAAGAGGATGTCCAGATTTTAAACAACGATTGACCTGTTCTATTGGAGATGTCAAACAGGATTCACTGTGTGTGCGCACGTGTGTCTGTTTGTGTGTGCATGTGTGTGTGTGTGTGTGTGTGTGTATCTCTGGTTCTCGTTTCTCTCTCTCACTCAGAATTTGTGTGCATGTGTCTGTATCTCTCTATCTATCCCTCTCTGCCAATCCATCTGTTTATCTCTCGCATCTGTTTCACTGCATCTCCTTATCTCTCCCTCTGTCACTCTCTGTTTATCTCTCCTTGTCTCTGTGTATCTCTCTCTGTATTTATCTGTTTATTTCCCTATATCACTCCTTCCCTCTCTATATCGCTCTCTAAATCTTGCCATTTATCTCTCTATCTATCTTATTACATCTCTCTCTTCATATATCTTTGTGTCTCTTCTGCACAATCCACCCCCTCCCACCGGATCTTTTCATCTGTTTAGTCTACCACCCTCCTCTCATGCAATAAAGGTCACAACCTCACACATATCATCAACCTGCTAGCTTTTGTAGGGAAACTGGACAAAATGGCCTTTTTCTCCAGATTTCTCTGTCATAGTTAAACTAGTTCTTGATTTCAGAGGGCTCACGCATTTGACGAGCCGGACACCTCGAGCACAATGTGGATAGATTTAGATAAACGTTCACAGCACAGCACAGACCCAGGCCATCCAGCCCAACAGGTCCATGACTGAAATAGAAACAAAAAAATACTCAGCAGGTCAGGCAGCATCTGTGGAGAGAGAAACAGAGTTAACCTTTCAGGTCGACCTTTCGTCAGAACCTTCGTCGTCCGTGACTACGTACGTGCTCCACACGAGCCTCCTCCCACCTTACTTCACCTCGCCCTATCAGCATATCCTTTTAGTCCTTTCGCCCTCGTGCTTATTTAGTTTCTCCTTAAATGCATCTATGCTATTCGCCTCAACCACTTCTTGTGGTAGCGAGTTCCACATTCTCACCACTGTAAAAATGTCTTAACACTATAAAATATAGCGCGATATAATATGTGCGAAAATTTATCGATCCTTTGTTTCGTTAAGGCTGCATTTCTCCTCCTCACACAGACTTTTTTCCGCAACAAATATGAGAGGGAAAATATCAGCTGTGCTTTGTGGTGTTACAGGGTAGCGGCCATCTGTGTGTATTGATAGGTAGCTGAGAAAGGCTAGACTCCAGCAGGAATGTATGGCAGTGTAAAATAATTAAAATACTCCTGGCTCATTTGATCAGTCACAACCCATTTACCGGTGAGCACAGGTGCACAGCACAACACCACTCCCAAGTTGTCGCTAATTGGCACCAAATGGGCAACCTCGCTCCGACTGGCCGCAGGATGGCGGTTGTGGGGTGAGGTTCAGGCTGAGGACACTGAGAGTAAAGGCAGCTTTACTTTGTACCCAGTTGGATCGCACTCTGACCTGAGAGTGCCCAAAGTGGAAAGTGTTCAAAATCCGTGTACTCATTTATAAGTCCCTCCCGCCCCACCCCAAGGTCTCGCTGCATCTTTACTTGGCCGACTCGCAATCTATGCTGCTCCAGCTCTGAGTTGGGAACTGCGCACCAACCCTCCCCCCACCCCTTCCCTCTGCTCCACCTTCAGTGGCTGACCATTCACCCACCGTGCCCCTTCACTGTCTTCTCAAAACCCCTGCTATTTGCCACGTTTCGCTCCACTTTCTAAAGCCTCCTTAAAACCCACCTCTTGGTCCCTGTCTTTGTTCAGCTTCCCTAACTCTTATACCTCGGTGCTTGTTGTCTCTCTTGCCCCCCCCCACCCCCACCCTCCCAGTCCCCTTTTGGGAACTGCCTTGAGGTGTTTCACTACATTAAGCCACTCTGCAAGGGCCCATCATTGCTGTTTCCGGACCAACTTAATCAGCGTAAAAACGCGCAAGACAGAAAAGTAATTTGTCACAGATACAGATTGTATCTCCATTCCTCAGGTCATGCCAGGTGCCTTTAAAGCAACATAGATACAGGAGGAGACCATTCAGCCCCTCAAGCCTGTTCCGCCATTCAATTCGATCCTGGTGGATTTGTATCTCAATTTCATTTACCCGCCTTGGTTGAGCAACACTTAACCCCTTTACCTAACAAAATTCTATCAATCTGAGTTTTGAAATTTTCGATTGACCCCCAGCCTCAACAGCTTTTTGGGGGCGAGAGTTCCAGATTTCCACCACCCTTTGTGTGAAGAGGTGCTTCCTGACATCACCCCTGACCGGCCTGGCTCTAATTTTAAGGTCGTGCTCCCCTGGTCCTGGACTCCCCCACCACCAGAGGCAATAGTTTCAATTGTTACCCTGGCTAGGAGCCTGCACGCCCGCGCGGTTTTCGGCATGTGTTTTTGAAAGTGGCGTAAAACATCCGAGCTGACCGGCCGTGAGGCGATACTGATGAAAGCTGTTTTCCCCTGCAACCCCCCCACCACCCACCCCCCCCCCCCCCCACCCCCAGGCCATCGTGGACACAGTTGACAACCTGCTGAGGGCGGAGGCATTGCAGTCGTGGAAGGACATGAACACGACGGAACAGGCCCACGCGGCCACGCTGCTGCTCGACACGTTGGAAGAAGGCGCCTTCGTTCTGGCCGACAACCTCATCGAGCCGACCACCGTGACGGTGCCCACCGAGAATATAGGTGAGTGCCTCTGCCGTAACGCAGATGGAGATGACGCACAAGGCGGGCGGGGGACGCGAATGGTGAAAGCTCTTCCCGTTTGTAGAAAAGAAAGAATTTGTGTTTATGTAGCGGCCTTTCACAGCCTCCGAACGTCCCAAAGCGCTCTTCAGCCAATGAAGCACTTTTTGAAGTGTGACGTAGGAGAAACAGCAGCCGATTTGCGCACAGCAAGATCTCACAATTAGCTACGTGATAATGACTGGACTCGATGGGCCGAATGGCCTCCTACTGTGCCAATATTACCCTATGACTAATCTGTTTTAGCCATGGTGGTTGAGGGATAAATATTGGCCAGGACCCCGGGGAGAACTCCTCTTTGAAATAATTCCATGGTTGATCCTCTATGCCCACCCGAGAGGGAAGATGGAGCCTCGCTTTAACATCTCATCTGAAAGCCGCCCCCTTTCCCATCATGCCGCAGAGCTCCCTCCCTCAGTGCTGCACTGGGAGTGTCCGCCTGGATTGTGTGCTCAGGTTTCTGCAGTGGGACTTGCTTCTGACCTGAGGGGCGAGGGTGCTACCCACTGAGCCACTGGCTGACACCGTCAATCCAGTACAGTGCCACAGTCAGACCAAGGTGAGGCCGTTGCCTCGCCTGTCTTTTGTCAAAAAGGGGAGCAAATGTCAACATTCCCTTTCTATGGCGAGGAAATGTGATGCTAGGCAGCCCTTTCCTGAGCTGAGCAAGCTGCAGGTCGAAGAGGAGTCAGCTGTTCAAGGCTGGCCGTGAAAAGGACACGGTCTTTGGGACTTGCGCAGGAAAAGGTTTCAATCCAAGCCAACATCTCGAGGCACAGGCACGGGGCAGCAGATGCTCAGATCTCGCCTTGCGATCTGCAGATCACGGCAAATTACGCTTCCAAACAACAAGCCCTTGCACCCAATAGGATCGCAGAAAGTTTCTTTCCAAGCGTGAGTAAACATTCTCTCCATCTGATCGTTCCTTGGAAACAGACACTGTTCAAAGTATGTGTACGAAGCCCAAGTGGCAGTAAAGTGGCCTGTAATTGCTTCAGTGTTGGTTATTGCCCAGTGTGTACCAGCAGGGTCGCACTGCCTGATAAGACAGTATAGCACTGACCCATTCGCCTCTTTAGTAGGACATTAAATGTGTGGTGGGAGCGCAAGTTTCTGTCCCATAACAATGGCTTTATTTCATATCTGTGCATAAAACTCCTGTTCCTATGTTCTGGACAACTGTTCAGCCCCTCGAACCTGTTCCGCCATTCAGTTAGATCACGGATGATCTGTACCTCAACTTCATTCACACTCCTTGGTTCAGTAGCCCTTACTACCTACCCTTGCCCCCTTGCCTAACAAAAGTCTATCAATCTCAGTTTTGACATTTTTAATTGACCTCCAGCCTCAACAGCTTTTTGTGGGGGTGAGTTTTTCACATTTCCACTACCCTTAGTGTGAAGAAGCGCTTCCTGACATCATCCCCCGAATGGACTCATTTTAAGGTCACACCCCCTTGTTCTGGACTGCCCCTACCAGAGGAAATAGTTTCTCTCTTATCTACCCTATCAACTCCTTCAATCATCTTAAACACAATTGGACCCGGGCTCCCAGTAGCTGAGTTGTTAAAGAGAGTGGGGTTAGAATTGTCGTGGGGATTCTCCCGACCTCCTTCGACGGAAGACTGCCGGAAAACCCTGGGGAAATGGCGGATACGGGCGTCTCCCTCGGGTTTCCGACCCATCTTCCACCGAAGTTGCGGCAGGAAATTGGGAGAGCACCTGTGGAAACTCTACCCCCGTGTGCAGGTGAGCCACACTGACCACAACGTCCCCCGGGGTTGACTCCTGCGCTGAAGTTAGGTGGCATTTGAGGAGCTGCAATTGGCCTCGACACTCCCAGGTGGGGGGAGGGGGCGAGGGCAAGGGAAGAGAAGCAGCAAGGAATCACCACTTCCAATCACTATTCAGGTAACCCTTTGCTGGAAGGTGAGGACAGAATCAAAACCCCAGCTGTGATGCCCCATGCAGGTGAATAGCCTGCCGGCTCAACACGTGAACAATGGCCTCTCGGGCAAGGTACCCGAGTGTCTGTACCCAATGTGAGTCCGTGCTTTCAAGAGGGAAGGAGATAATTAGTGGGATGGAGTGGGGTGGGGAGGGAAAGGATCACACACAGTGTTTGGCATAAAATTAAACTTTATATTTGGCTTTCCTTTAAAGGCGGCACATCTGCTGATACAATTACAGGCTTGGTACAGTGCTGGCTGCAAACCATGCCTGTCAAACTGCAATCAGATGTGTCTTTTGACCAGTTTCCATTAGAATGGAGAGGCAACTGGTTCTAAGTGCCCCTGCTGTGTATTATCCACGGAGGAACTTTAACACACATGCTTAGATTTTCCAATCCTTATTGGGTTATGGGTGGCATTAAACTAACACTGATTGGAAAATCTAGGCCAGAAAGTATTAAAAAAAACTCTCCAGAATTTAAATGTGACTGTTCAATATTGGAATATGTTTAAAATGTATGGCCTAGAAATTCAGTGGAGGCCCAAACAGGGCGCCAAGCTCGCCTGGGCGCCGGAATTACCGCTCCGATCGAAGCCGTTGCGCCCGCCGGAAATTAAGCTTGAGTGCCCCAAGAGGGACGCGGGGCGCTGCTCGAGGCGCCCCGCGTCCCTATTGGGGCGCTGAAACTGAATATCGCAGCGCAACGTGCCGCAGCGCCACACGCTGCGGCACGGCGCGCTGCGGTACTGCAGGCCTTCCTCCCCTTCTTAAGGGGGAGGGGCCTGCACCAGCGCGATGACCGATCGTGAGTGCCGGCAAAAGAGCCCGGCACCGAGGAGAAGTGCCGGGCTCTCGGGACACAGCCGGCATTGCCTGGGGGGGGGGGGTGGGATCAGGAGGCCGGGGACGGAGGTGCTGGCAGGCGGCCACCGAAAAAATGGCCGCCCAGCACCTCCACCTTAATTTGCGCCACTACCGCCACAGGTAGGCCCCGTGAACCGGGCGCGATTTGCGAACGGCGTTACAGAGGCGGGCGCTACCAAATATCGCGATCGGGGCGGTAGCGGGGCGCTGCGCACACCGATGACATCATCGGTGGCGGCGCAGCGCTACAGGCTAACGCCGCCATTAGCGCCCCGCTAAATATCGCGGGAGGCGTGGCCAGTGGCGCTAAAGCCACTGAGTGCCCTCTTTAGGCACTAACTGGTGGCGCAGCCCACCGAATTTCTAGGCCTATATGTCTCCCCTTCAGGGGCCCCTCTCTTGAAGGTGCAGACGTATCCTGGGCTCATCCCCCTCAGTTGTCTTGTCCAGCTGGCAGGAGTTGGATATATTTCTTACGGCTAAAGGGATCAAGGGATATGGGGAGAAAGCAGGGACAGTGCACTGAATTTGGATGATCAGCCATGATTTCATTGAATGGCGGAGCGGGCTCGAGGGGCCGAATGGCCTACTCCTGCTCCTATCTTCTATGTTTCTATGTTTCCCTGTGTGAGCCTCATTAGTGGGTTTTTTTTTATTGGTGGAGTGGAGGGTGGGAGGTACCGCAGCCTGGGCCAATCGCGTGCACACTTCTAGCGAGGCTCACTGCATTATGGGGATTGGCTCCTATTGACGACGAAGGAAAGGGTCGGTCGTGTGTCCAAGAGGTGCTGGGGCAGTAAGTTTGGTGAGTTGCTGCAATGCATCCTGTAGATAGTACATACTGAAGCCACAGTACATTGGTGGTGAAGGGGCTGAGATGTTTGAGTCCAGTGGCAGGGGGCTTTGATCATACAGCCTGCTCGGCCCTGGATGGTGTCGAGCTTCTTGAGTGTTGTTGCAGCTGCACCAATCCAGGCGAGTGGGGAGTATTCCATCGCACTCTGGACTTGAGCCTTGCAGACTGTGCAGAATCTTTCAGGGGTCAGCTGGTGAGCGACGCAGCCTCTAGCCTGCCCTTGCAGCCATATTCTTGATGACAGCTGATCCACTTAAGCTTCTGGTTTATGTTGATGGTGAGGCCTCGGCGATGGTGGTGCCATTAAAGGGTCAGGGGCAGATAGTTGAGCCTTTTTTTTCCTGTTGGAGACGGTCATTGTAATGCGAATGTTACCTGCCACTTGTCACCCCAAGTCCGGATGTTGTCCATATCCTGTTGTGGGTTGGCATGGGCTGCTTCATTAGCAGAGGAGTTTTGAAGGGTGCTGAACACTGTAGAACTGTCACTCCTGACAGCGGGAAGGTCATTGATGAGGCAGTTGAAGATACTTGGATGGAGAACGCTGCCCTGAGGAGCTCCAGTTGTGACGTCCTGGGGGAACGATGATTGACCTCCATCTTCCTATGTGTCCGGTGTCACTCCAGCTTATTGAAGGGTTTTCCCATTGACCCCAATTGACCTCAGTTTTGTTCCTCGGTGGCACACTTGGCCCGACGCTGCCTCGATGTCGAGGGCAACTAATCTCGCCTCGCCTCTCGGGCAGTCCTGTGTGGATCAAGGCTGTGATGAGGTCTGGAGCCGAGTGGTGAGCAAGTTATTGGTGAGCAGGGGACGCTATTGATGACTCCTTCCATCACTTTAACCGATGATTGGGCCGAGGCTGATCGGGTGCTAAGTGGCCAGCTTAGGTTTCTGCTGTTTTATTGTGGATGGGACATACTGGGCTGTCTTCCACATTGTCGGATAGATGCCAGTGCTATAGCTGTACTGGAATAGATCGGAATGAGAAGCCAAGCAGGTTTTAAATAGTTTCTTTTTAGATGACAAATTCTTTGATACGGGATAATCGAGGGAGAATCCACATCCGAAACGCAGCAGGGAGATCTCACCCGTCGGCTATTTCTGGCCGAATAGTAAATGCATTTTAAAAGAACCTAGTTACAGACTCTCTGGGGGGGAGGAAACAATACGAGAACTCTCCCATTTAGGGTGTCAGTGACAAATGGTACCGAGAGGAAATCTGTCTCCATTGTGTTCACCAATTGCGTTCAAACTGCAAAATATATTTATATAATGAATGGCATTGTTTTTTTTTGTCTGGTAGACTTGCAGATGTATTTTGCTTGTAATTAAATACAGTGCTGCAGGGCAGAAATTGCACAGTTCCACTGCCGTGAGTGCAATACAGAGCGGATAAGGTGGCGTGGTGGCTGTGTTAATGGATTTGTAATCCAGAGGCCCTGGACTAATAATCCAGCAGAACATGAGTTCATATTCCACCCTGGCAGTTTGAGAATTTGAATTTCGTTTTTAAAAAAATCTGGAACTAAAGAGTTGGTATCAGCAAAAACATAGAAACATAGAAGATAGGAGTAGGAGTAGGCCATTCGGCCCCTCCAGCCTGCTCCGCCATTCAATGAGATCATGGCTGATCATCCAAACTCAGTACCCTGTCCCTGCTTTCTCCCCATATCTCCCTTTAGCCTTAAGAAATATATCTAACTCCTTCTTGAATATATTTAATGAATTGACCTCAACTGCCTTCTGTGGTAAAGAATTCCACAGGTTCACCACTCTCTGGGTGAAGAAATTCCTCCTCATCTCTGTCCTAAATGGCTTACCCCTTATCCTTAGACTGTGACCCCTGGTTCTGGACTCCCCGGCCATCGGGAACATCCTTCCTGCATCTAGTCTGTCTAGTCCTGTTAGAATTTTATAAGTGACCATGAAGCTGTCGGGATTGCCGGTAAAAACCCCAACTGGTTCACCGATGTCCTTTAGAGAAGGAAACCTGCCGTCCCTACCCGGCCTGAAGCTCCAGGCGCCCCCCAGTCCCGCGCCAGGCCTGTGCTGCCCCTCTGCCGTGGCCTCGAAAGCCCACCCAGTTGCGTCAAACAGCAAAAAGGCTCACCGCCACCTTCTCGGGGTAACCAGGAGCGGGCACTTGCCAGCGACGTTCACGTCATGAGAATTCATTAAAAAAAAAATAATAATTACGGGGCAGATGACCCGGCTGCTGCTGTTGTCGTGCCCTGTCTGCAACTGGCACTCGCTGACTGAGGAGCCTCGAGATTGCTGCTCGTGTAATTGAGCCACCCGGTTAAAGGAACGACACACGAGTCTGTTTTAGTTAACGCACCAAAGCCGAACTTGCGGCACTGGCGGGGGGGGGGGGGGCCTGTGGCGATGCCCGTGCCAAACTTTTAGTGGATCGATCGACCAAAATGGGAATGGCACTGCTGCCCCGAAGCCAGCACCAGTTGCCCGATCCGTGTACAGAACGATACTGCACAGAAGGAGGCCATTCGGCCCATCGTGTCGGTGCCGGCTCGTTGACAGAGCTCTCCAATTTGCCCCAATCCCTTGCTCCTTCCCCATAGCCCGGCAAATGTTTCCGCTTCAAGTATTTATCCAATTCCCATTTGAAAGTTACTATTGAATCTGCTTCCACCGCCCTGTCAGGCAGTGCATTCCAGATGCGCAAAAAAATAAAAAATCTCTTTGTCATGAATCTTATCATTCAGATGAAGAAATGACTCATGAAATAACACTGGGCGGCCAGCTGGTGGCGGCGTCCAAGGAGTATAAATACTCGGGCGTGGGCCCAGCTTGCCCAGGACGTTTTTGTAACTAGGAACTAGTGATGTAACTAGAATCTCATGGTTGTGAAACAGTTGATTAAAGCCTTGTTTTATACTCAACCAAGTGCTTAGTGAGTTTTCTTACATCACTCTTCATCTCCCCTCTGGTTCTTTTGCCAATTATCTTAGCTTGTATGTGTCCTCTGGTTGCCGACCCTCCTGAGAGTGGAAGCAGTTTCCCCCTATTTACTCCCATCAGAACCCCTCATCACCAGTGCATCGAAGCACAAGGTAAGTTGGGCTTCCCCAATGGCTCGGGATAAGACGTGGCGTAACGCGACCGCACAGACCCTAAAGTTCCAGGCGCGACCCCGAGTCTTTGCTGGGCAGCCGGGGTTAGCAGTTGGGGTCGTTGCCGTTATCTGCAGTGCCCCTGAGACGGGGGAAGAGGGGGAAACAAATCCGCCAGGACTCGTGCTCCTGATCGCGTCGCGGCTGGAAAAGTGCGCGCGCGCGCGCGGATGTTGGTGGCGAGCGGGGTCTGCTTTTGGAATGAGGGATCTCTGCTTTCAGCAATGACTCATAGGTACCATGCTCCTGTGATCTGAAAAAGGAGCCCTGAGCTCCCATCTGTTGCGAATTTCCAACCAGTTTCTCTCCCCATGATAGGATAGTCTGTCGAGGCTCGCACTCCATCAAGATGCCAGAGGATACTTAGTGACAACTGAACCATACCCTGCGCCACCCCCGCCCCCACCCCCACACACAATGGTTGGGCACCTTTGGGAGAAGAGGGAGACAAGACAAACTATAACGAGCATACTTCCACCCATTAATTGTAAGACTTTAAGCTCATAGAAGGTACCCATTAATCGGGTTGATAACAAAGTGGACAGGACAGTTTTTGATGTAAGAAAACTACTAGGCACTTGGTCGGAGTATTAAACAAGGCTTTAATCAACTGTTTTACAACATGGAGGTCTAGTTGTGTCCTTCACTAGTTCCTGTTAAAGAATGTCCTGAGCAAGCTGGGCCCGTGCCCGAGTATTTATACTCTCCCTGGACAGCGCCACCAGCAGGCCGCCCAGTATTATTTCATAAGCCATTTCCCATGATGACAAGTTTCATGTCAGTTCTTGTATTGAAGAAGTGGCCATGCTAAAACTCGCTGCGGTAAATCGCTCTTCCCCAGAATTTACTGAGCACCACTTTATGGACCTGCCAGAGAAGGTGGAGAGGAGATTTGATAGAGGTGTTCAAAATCATGTGGGGTCTGGACAGAGTAGATAAAAACTGTTCCCATTGACAGAAGTGTTGAGAACCAGAGGACGCAGATTCAAGGTGATTGGCAAAAGATCCAAAGACGACATGAGGAAAACTTTTTTACGCAGCGAGTGATTAGGATCTGGAATGCACTACCTGAAAGAGTGGTGGAGGCAGATTCGTTCGTGGCTTTCAAAAGGGAATTGGATAAGTACCTCAAGGAAAAGAATTTTCAGTGCTATTGGGAAAAGGCAGGGAGTGGGACTAGCTGATGTGCTCTTCTAGAAAGCCAGCCCGGGCCGAATGGTCGCCTCCTGTACTGTAACTATTCTATAATTCTATGCCGATACAGCCCCAAACCCGTGATCTCTACCATCTAAAAGGCAGCAGGCGCATGGGAACACCATCATTTACAAATTCCCCTCCAAGTCACATACCACCCTGACTTGGACATATATCGCTGTTCCTTCATCGTTGCTGGGCCAAAATCCTGGAACTCCCTCCCTAACAGCACTGTGGGAGTACCTTCACCACACGGACTGCAGCGGTTCAAGAAGGCGGCTCACCACCACCTTCTCAAGGGCAATTAGGGATGGGCAATAAATGCTGGCCTTGCCAGCGATGCCCACATCCCATGAATGAATAAATAAAAAAAAATTCCTTTCGAGAGGAAAGGAGGGTGACAGCAGAATAAGGATTTTTCAGCTCATGATGCTTTTGTAATTTGAGTGCAGAGTTTTAAATAAACTGCTCTTTGCCTTCTGTCGCCCCTTCCTCTCCTTGATGCGGCTGATCCAGTCCTGGAGGTTGGTGTGCTGAGTACCGAGGGCCAGGTGAAGGACCTGAAGTTTCCCCAGGGCTACATGGGCGGAAACTCGATCCACCTGTCAGGCAACACTCTCAAGCAAAACAGTCGGACCGGTAAGTGGCAGGGACAAGAGTAGTAGGAATCTTCCTCCAGTAAGGATTCTCTTCTTTCTCTGTAATGATGTGACGGTAAGGACTGCTCCAGATATTCTGGGTTAACTGCGGGTTTCTTTATTAGCTGCATGACGAATAGGTGGCCCATGAATCTTGACAAAGTGCACCTGTGTTCTGCGCGGGTATAAAAGGGAATGTTTTTGTCGTTTTTTTTAAATGAGATTTTTTTTTCTCCTATTATCCACCGCCCCCCCACCACCCCCCCCCCCAATCCCCTTTCCCGCTTTGTGTAGCAAAGCTGGTTTTCACCCTGTATAAAAGCTTGGGGCAATTTCTGACCACGGAGAACGCGACAATCAAACTAGCGGGCGACGGGAGTGGACGGAATTACTCTATCGCGGTGAACTCCCACATCATCGCCGCATCCATCAACAAGGAGTCCAGCCGCATCTACGTGACCGAGCCCGTGGTCTTTACCCTGGAGCACATCGACGTAAGTTTGCCTTTACCCCGCCGTCTGCCCACTCGGAGCGACATAAAGCTCCTAAAATTCGACATTGGCGAATAACGGGAAGAGCGGCCGCCTTCTCCATTTGTCACAGAAAGGGTTAATTCGGTCTCGGGATTTACCGGACCAGCGCAGTGCTCCAGCGGGTAGCACTCTCGCCTCTGAGGTCAGAAGGTGGTGCGTTCAAGTCCCATTCCAGGGACTTGAGCACATAAACTCAGGCTGACACTCCCAGTGCAGTGCTGAGGGAGTGCCGCACTGCCGGAGGTGCCGTCTTTCAACTGCGACGTTAAACCGAGGCCCCTTCTGCTCTCTCAGGTGGATGTAAAAGATCCCATGGCCCTATTTCGAAGAAGAGCAGGGTGTTCTCCCCAGAGTCCTGGCCAATATTTATCCCTCAATCAACGTAACAAAAACAGATTATCCGGTCATTATCACAGTGCTGTTTGTGGGAGCCTGCTGTGCGCAAATTGGCTGCTGCGTTTCCCACATTACAACAGTGACTTACACTCCAAAAGTACTTCATTGGCTGTAAAGCACTTTGGGACGTCTGGTGGTCGTGAAAGGCGCTATAGAAATGCAAGTCTTTCTTTACCACTCTTAATGAAACCGACTGACTGATGATTTAGGTGATGACCACTTCGCATAGTTTAAATTACATTTGAACTTTGGTGCTCCCCATGCTTAGACTTAATGAATGTTTGACATTTTCTCTCTTTTTTTCATCCGCCCCCCCCCCCCACCACCACCACCTCTCTCCCCTTTCAACTTGTTCCAGCCGGACAACTACTTCAACGCAAACTGCTCATTCTGGAGCTACTCTGAGCGTACTATGATGGGCTTCTGGTCCACCCAGGGCTGCAAGCTGATCGACACCAACAGGACTCACACCAAGTGCGAGTGCAGGCACCTGACCAACTTTGCGATCATCATGGCCCACAAGAACATCGAGGTGAGTTGCCAGTGCGCTCCCGGGACTCATTCTGTGCACACGCGGGGCGCCATAAGTACAGGCAGGATAAGAAGGCTGTGTTGCCTGCCCGGTGCCAGGGTTTAGGATATCTCCTCGCGGCTGGAGAAGAACTTGGAGTGGGA
The DNA here is from genome assembly GCF_052327205.1 of Somniosus microcephalus. Taxonomy (NCBI): domain Eukaryota; kingdom Metazoa; phylum Chordata; class Chondrichthyes; order Squaliformes; family Somniosidae; genus Somniosus; species Somniosus microcephalus. Next base: position 361,387,204 of record NC_140989.1, read on the forward strand.
GGGGGAGGATCCAGTTGTCGCGGTCCATGAAGGAACCAGCGACATAGGTAAAACTAACAATGAGGTTCTGCTAGGGAGTTTGAGGAGCCAGGGTCCAAATTAATAAGCAGAACCACAAGGGTAATAATCTCTGGATTACTATCTGATCCATGTGCAAATTGGCATAGGGTCAAGCAGATCAAAGAGTTAAATGCGTGGCTCAAAGAGTGATGTGGCAAAAAGGGGTTTCAATTCATGGGGCACTGGGGAAAGAGGGAGCTGTTCCGCCGGGACGGGCTCCACTTAAACCGGGCTGGGACCAGCGTCCTGGTGAATCAAATAACTAGGGCTATAGATAGGGCTTTAAACTAAAAAAGGTGGGGGGGAGGGCTCAGGTGAGAGAAATCTAAAGAGAAAGGACAAGGCAATAGAGCAGTGTAGTGATTTGGGTAAAAATAAGCAGACTGTGACAGGAAGGGACAGAGTTTAATGGTAGCAGTGCAGCAGAGAATAAGGTCAAAGCAGGGAATAATGGTAAAAAATTTAAATTAAAGGCTCTTTATCTGAATGCACGAAGCATTCATAACAAGATAGATGAACTAGTGGCACAAATAGAGATAAATGGGTTTGATCTAATAGCTATTACAGAGACATAGGTTGCAAGGTGGCCAAGGTTGGGAACTAAATGTTCCAGGGTACTTGACATTTTGAAAAGACAGGCAGAATGGAAAAGGAAGGGGAGTAGTCCTGATAATAAAGGATGACATAAGGACAGTGGCGCAAAAGGATCTCGGCTCAGAAGATCAGGAAGTAAAATCAGTATGGTTGGAAATAAGGAATAACAAGGGGCAGAAAACACTGGTGGGAGTAGTATATAGGCCCCCTAACAGTAGCTATACCGTTGGACAGAATATTAATCAAGAAATAGTAGGAGCTTGTAACAAAGGTAATGCAATAACCTTGGGGGACTTTTAAGCTTCATATAGACTGGACAAATCAAATTGGCAAAGGTAGTCTGGAGGACGAGTTCATGGAATGCATTCGGGACAGTTTCTTAGAACAATATGTCATGGAACCAAGAACAGAAAATGCTGGAAATGCTCAGCAAGTCAGGCAGCATCTGTGGTGAGAGAAACAGAGTTAACGTTTCAGGTCGATGACCCTTCGTCAGAACTGGAAAAAGCTGGAGATGGAACAGGCTTTTAAGCAAGTGCAGGGGCAGGGAAAGGGGGGAGGGGAGGAAAGAACAAAAGGGAAGGTCTGTGATAGGATGGAAGGCGGGAGAGATTAAGAGGTGGTGCGAGGCAAAAGGAAATGGTAATGGGACAAGTTAAGAAACAAAAGATGGCTCTAGATAAAGTGTAAATAACATTGGCAGAATGAAAGACAGCTGCATGTGGGAGAGAGAAAAAAAATTAAATAAATAAATTTTTAAAAATGAATGGAAAAAAAAAAGATAGGGGCCGAGGTTATGGCCTGAAATTGTTGAACTCTATGTTGAGTCCAGAAGACTGTAAAGTGCCTAATTGAAAGATGCGGTGCTGTTCCTCGAGCTTACGTTGAGCTTCATTGGAACAGTGCAAGAGGCCGAGGACGGAGAGGTCTGAGTGGGAATGGAGCGGAGAATTAAAGTGACAGGCGACCGGAAGCTCGGGGTCCCCCTTATGGACTGAACGGAGGTGTTCCGCAAAGCGGTCACCCAATCTGCGTTTGGTCTCCCCAATATAGAGGAGACCACATCGTGAGCAGCAAATACAGTATACTAAATTGCAAGAAGTATGAGTAAATCGCTGTTTCCATCCTATCACAGACCTTCCCTTTTGTTCTTTCCTCCCCTTCCCCCTTTCCCTGCCCCTGCAGTTGCTTATAAACCTGTTCGATCTCCAGCTTTTTCCAGTTCTGACGAAGGGTCATCGACCTGAAACGTTGACTCTGTTTCTCTCTCCACAGATGCTGCCTGACCTGCTGAGTTTTTCCAGCATTTTCTGTTTTTATTTCAGATTTCCAGCATCCACTGTATTTTGCTTTCGTATGTCATGGAACCAACCAGGGAACAGGCTATTTTAGATCTTGTATTGTGTAATGAGACAGGGTTAATTAGCAATCTCATAGTAAAGGATCCTCTGGGGCAGAGTGATCATAATATGATAGAATTTCACATTAATTTTGAGAGTGACTTTCCTAAGTCCGAAACTAGAGTCTTAAACTTAAATAAAGTCAATTACATAGGTATGAGGGGCGAGTTGGCTAAGGTAGATTGGAAAAATAGCTTAAAAGGTATGGCGGTAGATAAGCAGTGGCTAGCATTTAAAGAAAATATTTCATAATTCGCAACAAAAATACATTCCATTGAAAAACAAAAACTCCACAGGAAAAGTGATCCAACCATGGCTAACTAAAGAAGTTAAGAATAGCATTAGATTGAAAGAAGAAGCTTATAATGTTGCAAAGAATAATAGTAAGGCTGAGGATTGGGAGAGTTTCAGATTAAAAGGGAAAAAATAGAATGAGAGAAAACTAGCAAGAAATATAAAAGCAGATTGTAAGAGTTTCTACAAGTATGTAAAAAGAAAAAGAGTAGCAAAAGTAAATGTTGGTCCCTTAGAGGCTGAGACCGGAGAAATTCTTATCGGGAATAAGGAAATGGCAGAAACGTTAAACAAATATTTTGTATCTGTCTTCACAGTAGAAGACACAAAAAGCATACCAAAAATGGTGGGGAACCAAGGGTCTAATGAGGGTGAGGAACTTAACGTAATCAATATAAGTCGAGAAAAAGTCCTAGAGAAACTAATGGGACTAAAAGCCGACAAATCCCCTGGACCTGATGGCCTACATCCTAGGGTTCTAAAAGAGATGGCTGAAGAGATAGTGGATGCATTGGTTTTGATCTTCCAAAATTCCCTAGATTCTGGAATGGTCCCAGCGGATTGGAAGGTCGCAAATGTAACACCGCTATTCAAGAAAGGAGGGAGAGAAAAAACAGGGAACTACAGGCCAGTTAGCCTGACATCAGTCATCGGGAAAATGCTGGAATCCATTGTTAAGGAAGTGGTATCAGGGCACTTAGAAAATCATAACATGATTAGGCAGAGTCAACATGGTTTTATGAAAGGGAAATCATGTTTGACAAATTTATTAGAGTTTTTTGAGGATGTAACTAGCAGGGTAGATAAAGGGGAACCAGTGGATGTAGTATATTTGGATTTCCAAAAGGCATTCGATAAGGTGCCACATAAAAGGTTATTACACAAGATTAGGGGTCATGGGGTTGGGGGTAATTTAGTCGCATGGATAGAGGATTGGTTAACAGACAGAAACCAGAGACTAGGAATAAATGGATCTTTTTCAGGTTGGCAGGCTGTAACTAGTGGGGTGCTGCAAGGATCAGTGTTGGGGCCTCACCTATTTATAATCTATATTAATGACCCCTTGATGAAGGGACCGAGTGTAATGTATCCAAGTTTGCTGATGATACAAAGCTAGGTGGGACAGTAAGCTGTGAGGAGAACACAAAGGCCTAGAAATTCAGTTGGCTGCGCCAGCCGTTAGCGCCTTAGGAGGAGTAGATCTCGAGCGCTAGGCGCTTAGCGCCCGGGCGCAGCGCGATCTGCGCCTCGCCCCAACTTCAGTAGACATTTAGCGCCGGCGCAAAGTCATTGCGCGCGCTCATCTGCGCGCGCAGATCATGACGTCATTTCGTCGTGCAACGCCCTTTGTGCACCCGGAACCGGAACTTCACTCGCGCCGCCCCATTGTGCGCCTGGCGGCCCGAACGACTGTGAAGTGGAACGGTACACAGCCGAGGCGGGCCGCGGGGAGCGCAAATTAAAGGGCACTCCTGCAGTAGAAAAGGCAGCCGTTTTGCAACACTCCTTCTTTGGGAGGAGGAGGAGGAGGAGGAGGAGGAGGAGGAGGAGACATAACAAACTGATGGAGAGAAGCCCTCCACAAATACACTAGTCTCGGCCTTTCAAAAAAACAAATCCACCCTCCCCCTTTAAGAGCTCACCGGAGCCAGAGTGTCTGCCGGCAATCAGCAGCTCACCACACCTGCCCTGCGCCCAACTTCCGGTGTTAGCGCCCCGGGCTGCCGGCTTAGCGCCTAATGATAGTCGTGCATCACCTGTTTTAGCGCAGCAGCAACCTCTTAGGGCGATGCAACTGAATATCGGCGAAGGGGGCTCGACTTTGCGCCGGGCGCAAACTTTAGCGGCCGCCCGACTTTACCGCCCCAACGACTGCAGAAACCTACCGTCCTATTTTTCTGAAGCACATCAAAGCAATTTTGATAGAGGAGTTAGGGAGAAACTGTTCCCAGTGGAGGGAGGGTCAGTAACCAGAGGGCACAGATTTAAGATGATTGGCAAAAGTACCAGAGGGGGAGATGAGGAGATGTTGGCCTAGAAATTCATTAAGGCGCTGCCAGCTTTGCGCCCAGTTAACGCCTAAAGAGTGATTTTGCGCCAGAAATGAGTTTGCGCAGATATTCAGCGCAGCGGTATTGGCGGCGGTAGCAGTTAGCGCTGCGCCGGCACCGATGACGTCATCGGTGTGCGCAGTGCCCCGGTTCCGCCCCGAAACCGGCCCGATCCCCATATTTAGTTGCGGCCGCCTCCTCCGAAGCGGCCGCAAACAGCGACCAGAAAACGGGGCCGTCCTGCTGCCTTAGTGGGGCGCTTTAAAGCGGAAGGTGCGGCCGGCCGCTTTTTCGGCGGCCGCCTGCCCGCACCTCCTTCCCCGGCCTCCTCCACACCCCCCCCCCCCCCCCCGCGGCATTGCCGGCTGCTTTCCGCGAGCCCGGCACTTCTCCGTGGTGCCGGGCTCATTTGCCGGCACTATCCAGCGGCGATCTCCCCGTTGCAGGCAGCTCCCCCTTAAGAGAAGGAGGAGGCCTGCAGTACCGCAGCCTGCCGCTCCGCAGCGGCTGGCGCAGCAGCGCCAAGAGCGCTGATATTCAGTGTCAGCGCCCCAAGCGGAGGCGGGCACACCCTGGTATAGCGCCCGGTTCCGAATTGGGGCGCTAACAATGAATATCTGACGATCGCTATAGGCTTCCCGCCCAGCGCTAACTTTTGGGTGCTAGCTAGCTGGCGGGGCCATAGTGAATTTCTAGGCCGTTGTTTTTACGCAGCGAGTTGTTGTGATCTGGAACGCGCTGCCTGAAAGGGTGGTGGAAGCAGATTCAATAGTAACTTTCAAATGGGAATTGGATAAGTAGTTGCAGGGGAAAAATTTGCAGGGCCACGGGGAAAGAGCAGGGGAAGTTGGACTGATTGGATAGTTCTTTCCAAGAGCCGACACAGGCACAGTGGGCCGAATGGCCTCCTCCTGTGCTGTACGATTCTGATTTAATTGAATGATACAAGTGTCAGTTCTGCTTAACGTTGCACCAAAGCCAAAATACGGCGTAGACGGAGGCTATTTGGACCTTGTCTCCAGTGGCAGGCGGGTCGGTAACCGGAGGACACAGATTTTAGTTCATTGGCAAAATAACCAGAGGAGAGATGGGTTACGCAGCGAGTTGTTGTGATCTGGAACACACTGCCTGAAAGGGCGGTGGAAGCAGATTCAACAGTAACTTTCAAAAGGGAATTGGATAATTACTTGAAGGAGAACATTTTTACTGGGCTATGGGGGAAAGAGCAGGGGCAGTGCAACGAGAATCATAGAATGGTTACAGCACAGAAGGGGGCTATTCGGCCCGTCGAGTCCGTGCCGGCTCTCTGCAAGTGGACTTCAGCTAGCCCCACTCCCCCGCCCTTTCCCCGTAGCCCTGCAAATTTTTTCCTTCAGTTGGACAGCTCTTTCAAAGAACTGGCGCAGGCACGATGGGCCGAATGGCCTCACTTTGTGCTGTAAGGTTCTATGATTCAGAGGGGCTTATCGGACGATGGATGGCCGTTGAGCATTTATTTCCGACTGTCGCCGATAGATTAAATTCTCTCTTGTTTTATATTAGTAAGCGAGCGTATCGCAATTGTGTGGGACAGGCTAGGTGGACAAGAGGGTTCTTTTTTCCTGTCCATCGTTTGTCGTATGTGTTCGTTTTTAAACCTGCCCAACCCTTCGCCTGCAGTTCGCCAATGGGATGCACGAGCTGATACTGTCCATCATCACCTGGGTGGGAATCGTCATCTCCCTCGTCTGCCTGGCCATTTGCATCTTCACTTTCTGCTTCTTCCGGGGCCTGCAGAGCGATCGCAACACCATCCACAAGAACCTGTGCATGAATCTATTTGTCGCAGAATTCATCTTCCTCGTAGGCATCGATAAGGTTAACTATGAGGTAAGGGCCCGGCCTGGCTATTGATTTCCTGGCAGTGCAGTTCTTGGGGAGAATTGACTTTGTTCCGAAATGGATGTGAGTTTAAACATGACTCCGGTACATCAAGCTTGACACGCCAGTGTTAAAGGCTTATGATTCAAGCCTTGTTTAGCAGCAGCCATCTTTAACTGTGGTATTGAACAATCAGACGATCATGGGGAGTTCATAAATCAAGGCTGTTTATAGACTTGTGTGCAGCGCATCCCTGCAAGCCACTCAAGGCAGATGATAGGCCAGAGCATCCAGGGTGAAGCTGATTGCATAAAACTGCTGCTGAAAGATTGTTCTTCAGTGCATAAAATTTACAGCACAGAAGCAGGCCATTCGGCCCCACAGGTCCATGCCGGCGTTTATGCTCCACACAAGCCGCTATCCCTCACCTTACTTTATCTCACCCAATCAGCATATCCGTCTATTCCTTTCTCCCGCATGTTCTTATCTAGCTTTCCCTAAAATGCATCTATGCTATTCGCCGCAGCCACTCCCTGTGATAGCGAGTTCCACCCTCTTGAGTAAAGAAGTTTATTCTGAATTCCTTACTGGATTTATTAGTGACTGTCTTATATAGATGGCACCCCCAAGTTTTTAACTTCCATCTGTCTAATACATTCTTCTCCATGTCTAATACAGTCCCTGCCCCCAGCACATTTAAATGTATGGATGTGTCGGGATAGGGAAAGACCAGCTGGTCTATCCCGCCTGTCCTGCACAGTTGCGTTGCCTTGCGCAGCACAACCTAAGACACATCCTAGCCACTTAGGCTCCCTGTAAATCTCCTACAGACATACAGGGGGGGAAAGTGAGGAAACACTTTTTTAAGCAGCGAGTGGCGAGGACCTGGAACTCGCTGCCGAGGGAAGCGGAGACACTCAATGTTTTCAAGGGGAGACTGGATAGGCACTTGAGGGAAATAAACTTGCAGGGCTACGGGGATAGAGCGGGGGAATGGGACTGACTGGATTGCTCTGCAGAGAGCCGGCACGGATTCAATGGGCCGAATGGCCTCCTCCTGTGCCGTTTTGACTCTATGACTAGCTAATGAATTCCTTGTCCTACTCTAACTGATTCTTTCTCAAGACCTCCAGACCTTTGAACTTCTTACTTCTCAGCCTTTCCTTCCTCCTTAAACCCAAGCTTGGCATCACCCGATCATTACTCCCTGCTCTGCCTGACCCGTCTTTCGGATGAGGCCGTCCCGTCTGCCCTCTCAGGTGGACGTAAAAGACCCCACAGCACTATTTCGAAGAAAAACAGGGGCGTTCTCCCCATGCGCCTTGGCCAATATTTATCCCTCAACCTAAACAAAAAACAGATAATTCGGGCATTCTCTCATTGTTGTTTGTGGGGAGCTTTCTGTGCGCGTTTCCTACATTACAACAGTGACGACACTTCACAAAGTACTTCATTGGCTGTAAAGCACTTTGGGACGTCCTGAGGCCGTGAAAGGTGCTATATAAATGCAAGTCTTTCTTTTCAACAAACGGGAAGGGCTTTCACGGTTCAAGTCCCCGCCCGCCTTGTTCTTTCGTTCTTTGTTTCTTTCTTTTGCTCTTTCTTTCTTTTCCGCTTTCCTTTTCTTTCTCTCTCATCTTCTCTCTCTTGTGTGTACCTCCTATTTCAAAATGTGATTCCTCTCGCAGATGCGACACATTTCAATGCTACCGTATGCAGTGCTGTACCATTCCGGCACTGGGGAATAGAAACACCAGGAGCATTACATTTTAGTCAATTTGAATTAAACAGCCCGATATGAAGTTGTTTTGAAGAAAACATCCAAAATTATAGAGTATTTTAATGCTTAATAACTCATCAAATCCTTGATAATTGCCATTCATTTACTTTTCTAATCTCCCGCCTCTTCTCATCAAATATTCATATGTTTCATATAATGATTCCAGAGGTCGCATAGATTAGATGCATATGCTATCTGCATTATGTTTTTTTAATGTAATTACATGGGAAGGTGATGAATTATTTAAAAATTGCAAAATTTTAAATTGGGCTTGTGGTGATTTGTCATTCATATAAATGTCACTGCGGACTTTCGAAAGGCGGATGTCATCATATCAACTTTTAAGAGTAAGAGGTGAAGAACAGATTAAGTTATTAGCATACAGTAAAGTTCCTCGCTGATCTTGTGCTGCAAGTGTGGAAAAATGCACTTGCCATTGATTAAGTAGCTTGACTTCCCTCCCTGGTGAGGACGTCTAGGGGGAAAATTTCGGTCACGCCCCCTTTGGGGCGCTAACTTCGCTGGGGCGCTAAATGTAGTGCCCCGAAAAAGTTAGCGGCCCCCGCGCCGTAAATTGAGTGGTAGCGCCCCAAGCAGGAGGCGGGGTGCTACTGGAAGTGCTCCCCCTCCCTCCCTGGGGCGCTACCATTCAATATCGCGGCGTTCACTCTCTTGATTGAAGGGGAGGGGCCTAGCGCAGCGCGCACCAGGGCTCTGCTGGACCACTGGGGCACGGGGTGCCGGGAAAACACCGATCCCGGCCGGCACCCTGCATAAAGAAGCGGAAGGGGGTCAGGTGCTGGCAACCAGCCCCAAAAAAATGGCCGCCCGGCACTTGCCCTTTAGTTAGCGCCGCCGGGGCCACAAAAACGGCCACCCTGACCCTGTTGGACATACCGTCCGGCGGTAGGTCAGGGGGGCGCGACCGAAGTTTGCGGCCGGGGCGCTGCACACGGCAATGACATCATCGGCGGAGGTGCAGCGTCGCGGGGCGCTACCGGCTACCACCGCCGCTAACCTACCGCTGAATTTCGCGGGAAGCGTTAGTGGCGCCACGCCTGGGCGCTAGGGGCTTTGCGCTCCAATGCGCTAACAGGAGGCGCAAAGCAACCCAATTTCCCCTCACCCTGCCCCCCCCCCACCTGGTGTTTTGCTATTTTGGTGGGGCGGGGCAAGGACAGGGTCAGTGGTGCACCCAGTGGTTGAATAGCTAGCTGACGCCTACTATTTCAGCAAGGTGCCGGCAGACACGTCTGGTGCCCAGGAAGCTGTGCGCCATCGGTTGGGGTGGAGGAGGATTGGGGAGGAACCGCAGGAAATCGAGCATCCTGCATTTTAACCGAGATGATCTACCAAACCTCGCGCCATTCCTCCCACGGTTTTTTAAAGGTGCCTTTCTCTTGTTTCAGATTGCCTGTTCCATATTTGCCGGGTTGCTGCACTTTTTCTTCCTGGCTGCCTTTGCTTGGATGTGCTTAGAAGGCGTTCAGCTCTATCTCATGCTGGTGGAGGTCTTTGAGAGTGAATACTCTCGGAAAAAGTACTTTTACCTCTCCGGCTACCTCATTCCAGCTGTTATCGTGGGAGTCTCGGCGGCTATTGACTATAAGAGCTACGGGACAAAGAAAGCGTAAGTCGATAGCAGGCAGCCCACACATTTCCCGCCGACTGCTCTGTACGGAATACAGTTTAAAAATGAACGTGTTGTACAACTGCCTTTCAGGATAGCATGGTAGGAGGACATTCCTCTTAACAATACATGTTTCGATGTGCAGCCCATTTTATCTGGTGCCTCGTCATTCCCCATCAATTGAATTCCATTTGAAGGACAGCACCTTTTAAGTTCTCCTCAAATCTCGCCAGACATAACTGAGCCACACGGACTAGAAGGTCCCTGTTTCAGTCATTGGTCCGTGCTGAGTTAGGGGCTGGGCAGGGGGCAGTGGTGGTGGGGGGAGACCTTTGTTCCCGGTTACTCATCCCCTGCTTGAAAAGTTGGCACTTGTGGGCAGGATTGGCGCAGGACTGCGATGCCCCTCCATGTCAGATATCCCACATAAGACTCGGTATCTGGACTCGTACATGAAGAACAACTGCCTGATTGAGGTACTGGGCACGCACCAGTAGCTACTCCCTGGTGCACTTCAGTCGCATCCCGGCAAGGAGTCGAGCTCCTCAGGAGATGCGGGGGAACAAAATGGAATGGACCACCTCAGGGTTTTGGGAAATATTTTGACGCCCTCATTGGAATCCCATAGATCCAGTGGGCTAATTGAAGAGTTGTGTTTGACGGAAGTTGACCAGATTGGTAACTCAAAATGTCCCAAGTAAAAAAGTCCTGGAACTCCCCTACCCAACGGCATTGTGGGAGCACCTTCACCACACGGACTGCAGCGGTTCGAGAAGAGGGCCCACCAGCACCTTCTCCCGGGCAACCAGGGGATGGGCAATCACCGCCGGCCTTGCCGGCGACGCCCGCATCCCAAGGACGAATCTAAAGAAGCGATTTTTACTGAGATGTAAATGGAAATTTCTTTAAATGTGGATTTTATGTTCATTGCACGTCTCTCCTCTCATTGCAGCTGCTGGCTGAGAATCGATAATCATTTCATCTGGAGTTTCCTTGGGCCCGTTTGTTTTATCATTTTGGTAAGACGAGTTGGCGATTGCCATTTTGTTTTCTCCTTGCTGTTAATTTTGTTGTTCACAAGTCCGAGAGGCCGGAGATTGGTGTTTTGGGACTTTGCTAACCCAAGCACAATGCCCTTTGTTAGCAGATTTGGATGGAATGGAACTTTCAACACCGAGGGACACAAGGCGTGATTTGCTCGAGTTTACCGGTAGCATGCTGAGTGATACTTCCACTTGCTCTCAAACAGATGTCCCGCCTTCTGCTTCTATTCTGGGTCATTATGTAAATTATAACACAGGCCAGGACAGCTAATGGCACCAAGATCCTATTTTTAAAGGAGTAATTCCCACAGTGCAGATATATTTTGGGGATAATAAATGAGAAGTTGTTTCTGCTCTTAGTTTCTTCCCAGTCTCCCTTGAAGGTGGTGGATCGACAGTGCCCGAGGCAGCAGCAGCCTCGGATCAAGTGACCTATCATTAAGTGTGAACATGGATAGTGAGTGCTTGGGTTCCAGGGCATCATGGCTGAGGCAGATCCTATCCTCATAGTGACCTCCACACGCGGGCTCCAGCAGTACAGGAATAATGAGCAGCAACCGTTGCAGTCTGCTACCCTCCTTAGTTTAGGGCTGAACCAACATTTCTATAGCGCCTTTCACGTCTTCAGGACATCCCAAAGAGCTTTACAGTCAATAAAGTACTGTTTTGAAACTTAGTCACTGCAGTAATGTAGGAAACGCAGCAGCCAAATTGCGCACAGCAAGCTCCCACAAACAGCAATGTGACAATGACCAAGTAATCTGGTTTTTATTTAGTGATGTTGGTTGAAGGATAAATATTGGCCAGGACACTGGGGAGAACTCCCCCTGCACTTCTTCCAAATAGTGCTGTGGGATCCACCTGAGAGGGCAGACGAGGCCTGGGTTTAACGTCTCATCCGAAAGACGGCACCTCTGACAGTGCAGCACTTCCTCAGTACTGCACTGGGTGTGTCAGCCTAGACTTTGTGCCCAAGTTTCTGGTGTGGGACTTGAACCCACAACCTTCTGACTCAGGCGAGAGTGCCACCCACTGAGCCAAGACTAACATGGGTACTGAGGCCAACTGCAGCCACCCTACTCAGCTGCCTCTTTCTGTCATAAATAAGCAGTTTGTCAGATTAATGTCCTTGGCCACCAGGACAGAACAGGAACTTGTACCTGACTCCTGCAAACAGAGCCTCGCACCTGAAATTAGGCTAAAAAACCCAAAATGTTCTCTTTTACCAACTGAATCCCATGTAAGTCCTGGTGGTTAGCCTCCCCGCCTGGCTATACCTTCCACCACTTGCCCCGCTCAGACCGCCATGGTGGCGGTGTGGCTCTCATCACCAAATCACACCTGGGCCTGTCCCCCTACTCCTCTGACACTTCCTCCTGCTTTGAGTAGCTCACCTTATTCCACCCCTCTCACCTCATTTAAAATTGTCGCTCCCTACTGCCCATTCAATATGATAAAAATTTTATCACCGAGATATCCTCACTGCTTTCCTCCCTCAGCCTCTGCACCGAACGACTTCTCATCCTCGGCGATTTCAACCTCCATCTCAATTCATCACGCTCTCCCTCCTCTGAGTTCACTACCCTCCTATCCCCCCTTAATCTCTCCCTCCATGTAAACACCCCAACCCATATTCACGGCCACCCCCTCGTCTTTGCCATCTCTCGTGGCCTCGCTACTCCATCATGTCAATCGCAGATAAGGCCATCTCTGATCAGTACCTTGTACCGCTCTCCACCCACATGCCTCCCGACCCGACTTCCTTCTGTGTCCGACCCTGGAAAAAACTCTCTCCCAACTCTCTTGCTATATTTTTTATTCGTTCCGGGATGTGGGCGTTGCTGGCAAGGCCAGCATTTATTGCCCATCCCTAATTGCCCTTGAGAAGGTGGTGGTGAGCCACCGCCTTGAACCGCTGCAGTCCGTGTGGTGATGGTACTCCCACAGTGCTGTTAGGGAGGGTGTTCCAGGATTTTGACCCAGCGACGATGAAGGAATGGTGATATATATCCAAGTTAGGATGGTGTGTAACTTGGAGGGGAACTTGCAGGTGGTGGTGTTCCCATGCGCCTGCTGTCCTTGTCCTTCTAGGTGGTAGAAGTCGCGGGTTTGGGAGATGCTGCCAAAGAAGCCTTGGCGAGTTGCTGCAGTGCTTCTTGTAGATGGTGCACACTGCAGCCACAGTACACCGGTGGTGGGGGGAGTGAATGTTTAAGGTGGTGGATGGGGTGCCAATCAAGCGGGCTGCTTTGTCCTGGATGGTGTCGAGCTTCTTGAGTGTTGTTGGAGCTGCACTCATCCAGGCAAGTGGAGAGTATTCCATCACACTCCTTACTTGTGCCTTGTAGATGGTGGAAAGGCTTTGGGGAGTCAGGAATTGAGTCACTCGCCACAGAATACCCAGCCTCTGACCTGCCCTTGTAGCCACAGTGTTTATGTGGCTGGTCCAGTTAAGTTTCTGCACTTATGAAATCCCAACTGTCCAGCCTTTGGCCCTCCATTCACCATGACATTTCTGCAGCTAACAATCTGCTCAACCACACCCACACCCCCACCTTTGATGTCCTAGTCCCTACTAAAACAATTACTCTCTCTCACCCTGATCGTTCCCCCTGGTACGGCCCTCATCTTCGCTCCCTCAAGTCCAAGGGACGCAGACTTGAATGGATATGGTGGACAACTGGTTTAGCCATTCACCGCCAGATCAGGCTGGACCACATAAAGCATTATCAGGTCCTGCTCTCGTCTGCCAAAATTGCTCACTATTCCAGAACCAATTTGGAATGTAAAGATAAACCCCGGCTTCTATTCTCCACTGCTAACTGTCTTCTTAAACCCCTCTCCCCTGTCTCCTCCACCCTCACCTCTGACAACAAGTGTGAGGAGCTCTTGGACTTCCTTGCCTCTAAGATTGAAACCATCCATTCAACTGCCTCTGCCACTTCCCTTCCTTCCCCTAGCCCACTGGGCCAGACTTCCTGTTTTGGTTCCTCCCTGCCCTAGCCCTGAACTCACATCTTTCTCAAGTTTCTCTCCAATCTCCCCTCATGACCTCTCCACGCTCATCTTGTCCATGAGACCCACTTCCTGCTCCCTCGACCCTATTCCCACCAAACTGCTGACCACCCAACTTCCTTTTCTGGCTCCCATATTAGCTGACATTGTTAACGGTTCTCTCTCCTCAGGTACTGTCCCCCTCTCCCTCAAATCTGCCGTCATCACCCCTCTCCTCAAAAACCAACCCTTGAACCCACCGGCCTTGCAAACTGCCGCCCCATCTCCAACCTCCCTTTCCTCTCCAAAGTCCTTGAACGTGTTGTCGGCTCCCAAATCCGTGTCCATCTTTCCTGCAACTCCATGTTTGAATCCCTCCAATCAGGTTTCCGCCCTTGCCACAGTACCGAAACGGCTCTCATCAAAGTCACAAATGACATCTTTTGTGACTGTAACAAAGGTAAACTATCCCTCCTCGTCCTTCTCGACCTGTCTGCAGCCTTTGACACAGTTGACCACTCCATCATTCTCCAACACACCTCCACTGTCATCCAGCTGGGTGGGACTGCACTCGCCTGGTTCCATTCTTATCTATCTAATCATAGCCAGAGAGTCACCTGCAATGGCTTCTCCTCCCACTCCCGCATCACTACCTCTGGTGCCCCCCAAGGATCTATCCTTGGCCCCCTCCTATTTCTCATCTACATGCTGCCCCTTGCCGACATCATCCAAAAACAAAGCGCCATTTTCTACACGTACGCTGCTAACACCCAGCTCTACCTCGCCACCTCTCTCGATCCCTCCACAATCTCTAAATTGTCCGACATCCAGTTCTGGATGAGCAGAAATTTTCTCCAATTAAATATTGGGAAAACTGAAGCCATTGTTTTCAGTCCCCGCCACAAACTCCGTTCCCTAGCCACTGACTCCATCCCTCTCCCGAACGTCTGTCTGAGGCTGAACCACACTGTTCACAACCTTGGTGTCATATTTGACCCTGAACTGAGCTTCCGACCACATATCCGCAGCATAACAAAAACCGGCTATTTCCACCTCCGTAACATCGCCCGTCTCCGCCCTTGTCTCAGCTCATCCGCTGCTGAAACCCTCATCCATGCCTTTGTTAACTCTAGACTCGACTATTCCAACACACTCCTGGCTGGCCTCCCACATTCTACCCTACGTAAACTTGAGGTCATCCGAAACTCGGCTGCCCGTGTCCTAACTCGCGCCAAGTCCCGTTCGCCCATCACCCCTGTGCTCCCTGACCTACATTGGCTCCCGGTTAAGCAATGCCTCGATTTCAAAATTCTCATCCTTGTTTTTAAATCTCTCCATGGCTTCACCCCTCCCCATCTCTGTAACCTCCTTCAGCCCCCTGAGATATCTGCGCTCCTCTAATTCTGCCCTCTTGAGCATTCCTGATTATAATCGCTCAACCATTGGTGGCCGTGCCTTCTGTTGCCTAGGCCCTAAGCTCTGGAATTCCCTGCCTAAACCTCTCCGCCTCACTACCTCTCCTTCCTCCTTTAAGACGCTCCTTAAAACCTACCTCTTTAACCAAGCTTTTGATCACCTGCCCTAATTTCTCCTTATGTGGCTCGGTGTCATTTTTTGACTTATAATACTCCTGTGAAACGCCTTTGGATGTTTTGGTACGTTAAAGGCGTTATATAAATACAAGTTGTTGTTGATTGAGTTGACCGCGACTGGTAATTTGGTGTTGATGGTGCCCTGCTTACATAAACTCTTCTGTAAACTCAGCTCATTCAAGACTCTGCTCCCCATATCCTAATTCACCTCGAGGCCCATTTACTCATCTCCCCCTGTGCTCACTGAGCTGCATTGGCTCCTGGCCCGACAGCGCCTCAGATTTAAAATTCTCGGCCTTGTGTTCCAATCCCTCCATGGCCTCGCCTCTCCTTATCTCTCTCTAACCTCCTCCAGCCCTACAACCCTCTGAGATCTCTGCATTCCTCCAATCCTGGCCTCTTGTGCCTCCCTGATTTCCTTCGCCCCTCCGTAGGCGGCCGTGCCTTCAGCTGCCTGGGCTCTAAGCGCTGGAACTCCCTCCCTAAACCTCTCCGCCTCTCTCCCCTCCTTTAAGACGCTCCTTAAAACTGACCTCTTTGACCAAGCCTTTTAGCCCCCCCTCTCTCCATGTGACTTGGTGTCAAATCATCTCTGATTGCGCTCCTGAGAAGCGCCTTGGGACGTTTTACTACGGTAAAGGTGCTATATAAATGCAGGTTGTTGTAAGCAGAGTGTTCTGTTTGACATTGTCTATTAACTTGGCCGCCTCAGTAACGGCCTCAATATTGGTGACTGCAGGCCAGAGCAGGAGTAAACTGTTAAGAGCCCAGTTGAGTGGCACTCAGGACACATTGGCCATACTTGCCCACAGCAGAATCATCTTTTTCCTCGCATGGCATCATTATCCACTCACAAATCATTTAGCCGTGTGACTGAAGGAGACCAGGGAAGGAGCTGTATTCCCAGCGTCGGAATGAAAACAGCGAGTAGCAATCAAAGGGTAGTGGGACAGTTCCTGTGAGTAATTCTCCTCTTCCAATTGCTTTGCCCTCTCGTCATCCCATCAGGCTAAAAGACAAAGTGTGGGGGGGGGTGCTGGAATAATACCTTGCATGTGATAGAACAGAGCAGAGGATGGGAACCGTGTTCATTAAGAGGTATCCGGCAGGGTTTCGAGGCGCTGGGAAGCCTAGTGACTCATTTGTGTTGTAGAATATCATAAACTGACAATTATAATGTTTTTGTAAAGCTGTTTCCCCCCTCCCCCCACAACCTGCCCAAATATCCCGACTAATTGAAGCCCCCCTCACCCTGTACAAAGGGACAATTATATCAGCTTCCAGCATTCCTTTGAGCTGCTGTGCCTGTGGCCTGAAGGTTATCATATCTATGAAAAAAAACTGTGCGCACGTAACGAGCATTGGGAAACCATTAGTATGCCTGAAATGTTTTAATGAAAGCTTGGATCATGGCACGTCAATAGCTGTACTTATCATTTGGACAGCTCCATCTGCACCTTTAATATTTAATTCAGTTCATTCAGAGTTCAGCCTCGCACACACGCTCCCCGAGCCTTTCTTGCGAGAGCAATCTCGCGGCCCGTCGGTCCTAGAGAGAGGAATGGGCTTTTATTGCTTGGCTGGCAGCGAACGCTCCTCAGAAACAAGCCAGCCACTTTCAAGAGGTAACGGACGGGTGGGCCCCGGGGAGGCTGAAGGGAATATAGAAACATGTTTGGTTCAGATAGGTTACTTTAGAATGGTGTTTCGCTGCTCGTCTCTCATTGTATCCATGTCAGCTCTGCAGGCTGTGTGAAATGAATTTTAAACTGTTCTAAGCTTGTGGTGGATGTGATTTGACTGGGCAGGTTGATGGCTATAAAATACACTCTGCGCTCCAGTAATCTGTAGGCTGCAGTTGAACTCTTTAAACTGCTGTAGATTGCAATGCTAACACTTTGCTTCAGCCACTTACCATTTAGTGAAAAGAAAATGATGAGACGATTACTTTATCTGCGTATGCTCAGCCACTCTGTTATTTGCAGCATATCTGACGGAAGAATAATGGAGGGTGAAATGGGCTCAATAGCCTCAGCTTTGTGAGCATTTCAAATTCTCATCCTTGTCCTCCACTCCCTCCATGGCCTCGCCCCTCCCTATCTCTGCAACCTCCTCCAGCCCTACGGCCCTCCGAGATCTCTGCGCTCCTCCAACTCTGGCATCTTGCGCATCCCCGGTTTTAATCGCTCCACCATTGGCAGCTGTGCTTTGCGCTGCTGGGGGCCCCGGGCTCTGGAATTCCCTGCCTAAACCTCTCCGCCTCTCCACCTCTCCCTCCTTCTTTAAGTCGCTCCTTAAAACCTACCTCTTTGACCAAGCTTTTGGTCACCAGTCCAAGTCTTAAATAGATAGAAGATAGGAGCAGGAGTAGGCCATTCGGCCCCTCGAGCCTGCTCCACCATTCAATGAGATCATGGCTGATCATCCAAATTCAGTATGATAGCTAAATACTGCAGATGTTGGAAATCCAAAATAACAACAGAAAATGCTGGAAAAACTCAGCAGGTCAGGCAACATCCGTGGAGAGAAATTTGAGTTGACATTTCAGGTCGAACCCTTCTTCAAAACCCTTGAAGAAGGGTTCGACCCGAAACGTCAACTCAAATTTCTCTCCACGGATGTTGCCTGACCTGCTGAGTTTTTCCAGCATTTTCTGTCATCCAAATTCAGTACCCTGTCCCTGCCTTCTCCCCATATCCCTTGATCCCTTTAGCCTTAAGAAATATATCTAACTCCTTCTTGAATATATTTAATGAATTGGCCTCCACTGCCTTCTGTGGTAGAGAATTCCACAGGCTCACCACTCTCTGGGTGAAGAAATTCTTCCTCATCTCTGTCCTAAATGGCTTACCCCTTATCCTTAGACTGTGACCCCTGGTTCTGGACTCCCCGGCCATCGGGAACATCCTTCCTGCATCTAGTCTGTCCAGGCCTGACAGAATTTTATAAGTTTCAATAAGATCCCCTCTCATTCTTCTAAACTCCAGCGAGTATAAACCCAGTCGACCCAATCTCTCCTCATACGTCATTCCTGCCATCCCAGGTATCAATCTGGTGAATCTTCGCTGCACTCCCTCCATGGCAAGAACATCCTTCCTCAGATAAGGTGACCAAAACTGCACACAGTACTCAAGGTGTGGTCTCACCAAGGCCCTGTACAACTGCAGCAAGACATCCTTGTTCCTGTACTCGAATCCTCTCGCTACGAAGGCCAACATACCATTTGCCTTCTTAACCGCCTGCTGCACTTGCTTACCTTCAGTGACTGGTGCACAAGGGCACCCGTATCTCCTTATATGGCTCAGTGTCATATCTTGCCCGATAGCGCTCCTGTGAAGCACCTTGGGACGTTTTACTACGTTAAAGGAGTCATAGAGTCATAGAGTTTTACAGCACAGAAAGAGGCCCTTCGGCCCATCGTGTCTGCGCCGCCCATCCATCCCTGTCCAGTCTAATCCCATTTTCCAGCATTTGGTCCACAGCCTTGTATGCAATGGCATTTCAAGTGCTCATCCAAATGCTTCTTGAATGTTGTGAGGGTTCCTGCCTCCACCACCCTTTCAGGCATTGAGTTCCACATTCCAACCACCCTCTGGGTGAAAAAGTTCCTCCTCAAATCCCCTCTAAATCTCCTGCCCCTTACCCTGAATCTATGCCCCCTTGTTATTGACCCCCCCACTAAGGGGAAAAGTTCCTCTTTATCTACCCTATCTATGCCCCTCATTATTTTGTACACCTCAATCAGGTCCCCCCTCAGCCTTCTCTGCTCCAAGGAAAACAACTCCAGCCTGTCCAGCCTCTCTTCATAGCTGAGGCGCTCCATCCCAGGTAACATCCTGGTGAATCTTCTCTGCACCCTCTCCAAAGCAATCACATCCTTCCTATAGTGAGGCGACCAGAACTGCACACAGTACTCCAGCTGTGGCCTCACCAGCGTTTTGTACAGCTCCATCATAACCTCCCTGCTCTTATATTCTATGCCTCGGCTAATGAAGGCAAGTATCCCATATGCCTTTTCAACCACCTTATCTACCTGCTCCGCTGCCTTCAGGGATCTATGTACATGTACACCAAGGTCCCTCTGACCCTCTGTACTTCCTAGGGTCCTACCACTCATTGTGTATTCCCTTGCCTTATTTGTCCGTCCAAAATGCATCACCTCGCACTTTTCAGGGTTAAATTCCATTTGCCACTTTTCCGCCCATCTGACCAACCCGTTTATATCGTCCTGTAGCCGGAGGCTTTCCTCCTCGCAATTTACCACCCCACCAATTTTCGTGTCATCTGCGAACTTACTGATCATACCTTTTACATTTTCATCCAAATCATTTATGTAGATCACAAACAATAAGGGACCCAGCACCGATCCCTGAGGTACCCCACTGGACACAGGCTTCCAGTCACAAAAGCAACCTTCGACCATCACCCTCTGCCTCCTGCCACTCAGCCAGTTTAGGATCCAACGCGCCAAGGCACCCTGGATCCCATGGGCTCTTACCTTCTTGACCAGTCTCCTATGCGGGACTTTGTCAAAAGCTTTACTGAAGTCCATGTACACCACATCCACAGCATTTCCCTCATCCACCCCACTAGCCACCCCCTCGAAAAATTCGATCAGATTTGTTAGACATGATTTACCCTTGACAAAGCCATGCTGACTATCCCCGATTAATCCTTGCCTCTCCAAGTGGAGATTAATTTTGTCCCTCAGAATTTTTTCCAATAATTTCCCCACCACAGATGTTAGACTCACTGGCCAGTAATTCCCTGGTTTATCCCTGCTACCCTTCTTGAATAATGGTACTACGTTAGCTGCTCTCCAGTCCTCTGGTACATCCCCTGTGGCCAGAGAGGTTCTGAAAATTAGTGTCAGAGCCCCTGCAATCTCCTCCCTTGCCTCCCACAGCAGCCTGGGATACATCTCGTCCGGGCCTGGGGATTTATCCACTTTTTGGCCCGCTAAAACCGCTAGCACCTCCTCCCTCTCGATGCTAATATGTTCAAGTATGTCACAGTCCCCTTGCCCGATTTCTATGTCTGCATCGTCTTTCTCCATAGTGAACACAGATGCAAAAAATTCATTTAAAACCCCGCCTACATCCTCTGGCTCTACACACAGATTGCCACTTTGGTCCCTAATGGGCCCTACCCTTTCCCTGGTTATCCTCTTGCCCTTAATATACTTATAAAACATCTTAGGATTTTCCTTTATTTTGCTCGCCAGTGTTATTTCATGGCCCCTCCTCGCCCTCCTAATTTCTTTTTTAAGTATGCCCCTGCACTTTTTATACTCCTCTAGGAGCTATATAAATGCAGGTTGTTGTGGTAACAAAACCAATCATTTCTTCCCAGGAATCTGTAAAAGAAGGTGGGGATTTCCAAAAGTACATTAGTACCCACTTCTGTTTTTTGATAATAGTTTAATGCACGTTTTAAAAAAAATAAACAATTTAAAACAGCGAGACCTCTTTTAAAAAAAAAAAAAAAATTACACCGTGCGACATTTGAAAGAAGAGAAAGAATTTGTACTTACACAGCTTTCATGTCATCTTCTGAGTCAGAAGGTTCAAATCCCGCTCCAGAGACTTGAGCACAAAACCTAGGCTGGCACTCTAGTGCAATACTGTGGGAGTTCTGCACTGTCGGAGGTGCCGTCTTTCGACTGAGACATTAACCTGAGGCAGCCCCCCCCCCCCCCCGCCCCGGTCTGCCTTTTCAGGTGGACGTAAAAGATCCCGCGGCATTATTTCGAAGAAGAGCAAAGGAGTTATCTCCGGTGTCCTGGCCAATATCTATCCCTCAACCAACATCACGGAAATGGATTATCTAGTCATTATCACATTGCTGTTTGTGGGAGCTTGCTGTTCGCAAATTGGCTGCTGCGTTTTCTGCATTATTACAACAGTGACTACACTTTGTTTTAAAAAACGTATTTAATTGGCTTTTAAAGCGCCTTGGGACATCCGGAGTTCGTGAAAGGTGCTATATAAATGCAATCTCTTCCTACTTTCTTTCATCAGGACGTCCCAAAATACTTCAGTATCAATGGATTACTTGTGAAGTGCAGTCACTGCTCTGTGGGTAAATGCAGCAGACGATTTGCACGCAACAATGTCGCCGAAGCAGCAAACAAAATAAATCTGGGGTTTTTTTTTTGTGGTGAAAGTTGGGGAGAAATGTTGGCCAAGACCACTCTGTTATTCTTCGAAACTAACTTGATCGAGTTCGTTGATGAGGGTAATGTGGTGGATGTGGTGTACATGGACTTCCAAAAGGCGTTTGATAAAGTGCCACATAATAGGCTAGCCAGCAAAGTTGAAGCCCATGGCATAAAAGGGACAGTGACAGCATGAATACGAAATTGGCTAAGTGACAGGTAACAGAGAGTAGTGGTGAACGATTGTTTTTCGGACTGGAAGAAAGACATACAGTGGTGTTCCCCAAGGGGTCGGTTCTCAGACCATTGCATTTCTTGATATAAATATTAATGATTTGGACTTGGGTGTGCAGGGCACAATTTCAAAATTTGCAGATGACATAAAACTTGGAAGTATAGTGAACAGTGAGGAGGATAGTGATAGGGCTCGAATTTCCAAGCCCCGTGGAGGCGGGTTTGGAGGCGGGAGTGGGGGGAAAAATGCAGAATCGGGGGCGTGAACCCTTCCCGCCTCCATGCCCGTTTCCCAGGAGGCGGATACCCGACCTGTGCTGGGAGCCGCCTCCCCGAGGCGGGAAGGGAATTAGTGCCAATTAACTGCCTGTTAACAGGTAGTTAACAGGCAGTTTTAGGCCTAATCCCTATTTTTAGCCCTGAAGTGTGGGCTGCCCGATGGCTCCAAACCACGCCAATTTAGCGAGGCGGACCATCGGGCTGAAGGGCTTGGAGGGTTTGAGATGTCCGGTGTTCAGGTGAGTGGGTGCATGAGTACAGAGGTAAGTGTGTTTGGTGTGTGTAAAGTGTTTAAATAAGTTTTACTTACCTTTACTTACTAATGCAGGCTTCCTTCCTTCAGGTCTCGGGAGTCCCTCATCTCACCGGCACAGAAAGCAGAATGGCCGCGAGCTGTCAAAAGTTGCAGCATTCTGCTTTCTGTTCTGGAGAGATATCTAACTGAGTCTGTGGAGAAGAACTCAAGTTAGAAGTCAGATTGTTAGTGTTTGACAGCTTCACAGAGCTGTCAAACGCTGATATTTCATCTGTCAAAAACTCTTGACAGATGAAATGTCAATCCCTGACGTCACCTGTAACCGGATGTCCCTTAATTGGCCTGCTGAGCCCGCTGGGCGGGCTCAACAAGGTCAATCAAGGGAAAATCGCGTGGGTTGGCCACAAATCGATGGAGGCGGGACTACAACCCAAAAAGTCCCGCCTCCATCACGTCCCCATTGACAAAATCCAGCCCATAGACTTCAAGAAGACATAGACAGGCTGGTGAAATGGATGGACATGTGGCAGATGAAATTTAACGCAGAAAAGTGCAAGGTGATACATTTTGGTGGGAAGAACGAGGAGAGGCAATATAAACAAAAGGGTACAATCCCAAAGTGGGTGCTTGAACAGAGAGACCTGAGGGTATATGTGCACAAATCATTGAAGGTGGCAGGGCAGGTTGAGAAAGCGGTTAAAAAAGCATACGGGATCCTGGGCTTCATAAATAGAGGCATAGAGTATAAAAGCAAGGAAATTATGATGAACCTTTATAAAACACTGGTTTAGTCTCAACTGGAGTATTGTGTCCAATTCTGGGCACCGCACTTTAGGAAGGATGAGAAGGCCTTAGAGAGGGTGCAGAAAAGATTTACGAGAATGGTTCCAGGGATGAGGGACTTCAGTTACATGGATCGACTGGAGAAGCTGGGATTGTTCTCCTTGGAGCAGAGAAGGTTGAGATGAGATTTGATAGAGGTGTTCAAAATCATGAGGGGTCTGGACAGAGTAGATAGAGACAAACTGTTCCCATTGGCGGAAGGGTCGAGAACCAGAGGTCACAGATTTAAGGTGATTGGCAAAAGAACCAAAGGCGACATGAGGGGAAACTTTTTTACGCTGCAAGTGGTTAGGATCTGGAATGCACTGCCTGAGAGGGTGGTGGAGGCAGACTCAATCACGGCTTTCAAAAGGGAATTGGATAAGTACCGGAAGGAAAAAAGTTTGCAGGGCTACAGGGAAAAGGCGGGTGAATGGGACTAGCTGAGCTGCTCTTACAGAGAGCCGCGATGGGCCGAATGGCCTCCTTCCATGCTGTAACCTTTCTATGATTCTAGAACCATGGGACCATCTAGGGTCACCTGAACGAGCAGTTTAAGGTCTCAGCAAACAGCGTTGGAGCACTCCCTTCATCCTGCCTGTGACAAGGGCTGTGCATGCTGCCCGAAACCCACCTGTTAAAATGGTGCCACACTGTCTACCCCCGACATGCCCTGCTCTTGTTGGTTATGGGGGATTAAAATCAAGGCTCCGGACTCTCCTCTTTCCCCCCCACCCCACCAAACTGGCAGTGCCACATGTTGCTCCCCTTCTTTAAGTCCTTCCTTTACCTCCCTTAGGATTCATTCTAGCGAATCATCTCCATGAACCTCTTCCGAACCCATTAACGCCTCCTTTAATACAGAAGAATTTTTATGCGAGCACGTTAAAGTTGATATGATGTTATTACCCCAGGCAATAGACTTTCAACCTATGATGATTATTTGTGAGTTACTGAAAGAAGAAGGCAAAAAAAAAATGTCAAGCATCCCGACCTTATTCACTTCGCAATGAATAGGCTGAGCAAAGAATGTTTCAAATATGTTATAAGCAACGTAATTGCCTGCATTAGCTTTTGTGCTGCGCGATGTCAGAAAATCATTTCTTTTCCGTAGTTACTTTGGACCAAATTTCCTCCAACTGAGCCTTGTGAATGAACTGGCTCTTGTCACACGTTCCCTTCTCTCATTGACCTGTGAGTTTGTACACCATTGTGAACCCTCTGATACAACTGCCTCCTAATGATGATGGCGGGTCCATCGCAGCGTCCTCTAGTTCTAATACTTTAAATTCATCAGTGTATTTTAATAAGTGTTTGGGGGCCGGTTTCTGTACCGCAGGAGCACATCCAGTCACAAACTACAGGAAACTTTGTTATATCCGGCACCGACGGGACCGAGCTGTTGCCGATCTATCAAAACTGCCGGACATACCAGCGTTAATGTTGAAGCTTACGGAGGTTTTCACCTCCGTATCTGACAACAAACACTGTTGCTTAGCAACAGCTTCAAACAGTCGGCCCGTACCTTGGAAGCGCCTCTGTAGCTTAGCAACAGCTTCAGAGAGACTTTCCAGAGCCTGACTGTTGGAAAAAAAAAGCCACGAGAAGAAAAAAAACCTAACAAAACGGCTCCTGATTTCTGTCGGTAGATCGAGGTTTCCGGACATACAACCTCCGGATAAACCAAAGTTTCCTGTAACTGGCTTTGAATGCTTTGTTTCTGGGAATGTTGATTTGAAAGGCAAAATAAGTGTTTCGAATCAGTGCCTCTTGTAACCTTGCTGTACTTAATATTCAATCGTTGGATATTTCTTTTGAGGATTTAGCGCAGCATTAAAACCATGCAGTCAAAATTCATGCAAAGCTTATATTTCCCTCAGGGGGGAACCTTCCAGCTTACACGGGGAGAAGGCTCAAATCTTCTTTGCTCTTTCAAATCTAACCCTGCTCACCAGTTAAATAAGAGAAAGAAAACCCCTGGAAAGTGCCATTTGGGAACAGGAGGCGGCCATTCAGCCCCTCGAGCCTGTTTCATCGTTAAATCAGATCGTGGCCGATCTGTATCGTAACTCCATCTCCCCGCCTTGGTTCCATATCCCTTAATACCCTTGCTGAACAAAAATCTATTGCTCTCAATTTTTGAAATTTTCAACTGACCCCTCCGCCCCCCCCAGCCTCAACGGCTTTTATGGGGGGGGAGAGTTCCAGATTTCCACTAACCTCTGTATGAAGGAGTGCTTCCTGACCTCACCCTTGAATGGCCGAGCTCTAATTTTAAGGTTATGCCCCCTTCTTCTGGACTCCCCGCCACCCCCCCACCACCATCACCACCGGAGGACTTAATTTTTCTTGGAGGCCAGGACTGATCCTTTATTTTGTCGACAGGTCAACCTCATCTTCCTGATCATCACCGTGTACAAAATGGTGAAGCACACGCCGACTTTGAAACCAGACTCGAGCAGGTTGGAGAACATCAAGTAAGTGGTGGGAATTGGGTTGGGGGGGGGGAGGAGAGAACCACTGTGTTGTTTTTTCTTAAACTCTGTGACATGAATCTTGTCATTCATGTGGAAATGACTTATGTAATAATACTGGGTAGCCTGCTGGTGGCGCTGTCCAGGGAGAGTATAAATACTCGGGCATGGGCCCAGCTTGCTCAGGACACTCTTTAACAGGAACTAATGAAGGACACAATTAGATCTCCATGTTGAAAAACAGTTGATTAAAGCCTTGTTTAATACTCAGACCAAGTGCCTAGTAGTTTTCTTATGTCACTCTGCCATGAACATTCTTTGTCCATTGAGGAACTGGTTTCCAGGGAGACGGCGGCACTCTGCGACTTCCAGTCTCCACTCCCCGCCCCCTCCCCCGCACCCCCCACCCCACACCCAGCAACCATGGCCGGGACTGGTTCAAGTCTTCCATAACACGCCCGAAAGGTCAGAGATGTTTGCCAGCATTAGAGGGTAATTTCAGAATTGAACAGGGGCCAAGCAGGTGTAAACCTCAGGCTTGGGGGCTCAGGTTTATCAGAATTGCAATCATTTCGTTTGGACTTTAAAAAACGCAGTGTGATGTTTGTTTGCCGTGATTTAATGGAGTTTGTTTTGCTAAATGGCTTCCTTCTCCTGTATTCTGAAAAGAATCCCTTCGTAATCTTGGCATTCTTAAGAGACATAACTGCGTGTTTGTCGGCAGATAGAGAGGCTGTTTATTGTTTCTGTGGTAACTAAAGGCTTAGCTTCTCCATTACATGTCAACTGTACGGCAATGTGATATTTGCATAGAATAATGATGGAAAATATTGTTTTATAACAATATGGTGTGATGTGGGACATGCAGAACTAATGATTGTTACGATCTGGAATGCACTGCCTGAAAGGGTGGTGGAAACAGGTTCGGCAGTAACTTTCGAAATGAAATTGGATCTCTACTTGAAAAGGAAAAATTTGCAGGGCTATGGGGGGAAAGGGCAGGGGGAGTGGCACTAATTGGAGAGCTCTTGCAAAGAGCCGGCACAGGCACAATGGGCCAAATGGCCTCCTTCTGTGCAGTATGATTCACTGTCACACTTAATATGAAAGAATGAAAATGGTTCCCCATATATAATCCTTTCTCCCAGTGCAAACCATTGAAAAAAAAGTTTTTTTTGTTAAACACATTACACAAGAATGCTTTGTGAGGGTCTGTGTGATCTAATTTTTATTCCTATCTGTTAGAATTTGACTGGCTTAGCATTTTGCTGTCTTCACATTGTACACGTACACAGCCTGTAACGCACAAATGGCCACAACATAGCGTTTTGATTGTAGCAAAATAATTGAGTGTAAAAATGCCGAGCTTCTGCTGATGGTCTACTTGGTGATGCTATTGTGTGACTGAGCCATACAGAGCAGAAGCACCCCCCCCCCCCCACCCCGATTCTGGCCAGGGTTGCAGTCGGGGTAAATGCGCATTAGTGCTGCTGTGGGGCAAGTAGGGTGAGGAGGAAGGGAGAAAAATAAAAATCAGTCGGGGGTTCCTTCCCACTCTTGCTTTGCTATCTGTTGACACCTGCTGCCAAGGCAGCATTCCTGGGCTGATGCCGGGAGCTGTGATGCACGCCGCTGTCAAATAGCCAGCCAACGCTCGCCGACTGAGTGTATGCACGCAAAAAAAAGCGTCAGGAGCCCAACAAGCGGTCAACACTTCAGGAAAGTAGAAACATAGAAGATAGGGGCAGGAGTAGGCCATTCGGCCCCTCGAGCCTGCTCCGCCATTCAATGAGATCATGGCTGATCATCCAAATTCAGTACCCTGTCCCTGCCTTCTCCCCATATCCCTTGATCCCTTTAGCCTTAAGAAATATATCCAACTCCTTCTTGAATATATTTAATGAATTGGCCTCTACTGCCTTCTGTGGTAGAGAATTCCACAGGTTCACCACTCTCTGGGTGAAGAAATTCCTCCTAATCTCTGTCCTAAATGGCTTACCCCTTATCCTTAGACTGTGACCCCTGGTTCTGGACTCCCCGGCCATCGGGAACATCCTTCCTGCATCTAGTCTGTCTAGTCCTGTTAGAATTTTATAAGTTTCAATGATGGTGGGGTGGGGGAGAGGAAAGGAGAGTTGGCACCAAACTAGAAACAAATGTCATTATTTCATTGATGCTGTAGTGTTTAAGACTGATGTTAGATGGCAGGATATGTGAACGCCACCACGTTCACTGCATGCTGCATGAAGAGAGAGAGCTAATCTGTAGGACCTCTCTCTCTTTCTCTTTTCTTCCTTGCCCTTTCGCTTCTTCTCATCTGCACCAGTAATTACCGTGTATGCGATGGCTACTATAACACAGACTTACCAGGGTAAGAAAGAATCATGCATAAAAAAAAGCTATTGTTAATGCATGATTTAATACTTTGTGGCTTGAGTAATTTTTTTTTTACAACGTAATAACTGCTTTAATTCTGGCCGTAAGTTTTCTAAACTTTTCTAAAACGTGTATGACCGTTTCCATATTAGAAATATTTGGATATACATAGCCGGCATTTGCCTTTTTTTTTATATTTAAAGAAAACATTAATTTCTTCAAATATAATTGTGTAAGCGCTTACTTAAAATTCATTTTGCATTCAATATTGTCTAATTTTTATTTTTGTCTCTCTTTCTGCTTATAATGCATTCTAGCTATGAGGATAATAAGCCACACCTCAAGTAAGAGCATTAGCCCGAAGCTAAATATGCGGAATCACTTTATCTCTCCTTCCCTGCGCGAGTTTCTCTTTTCTTTTCCCATATTGCTGCTCTCTTTTTTGTTGTTGCAAGAATCCTAGAGGTGCTGACAAATCCAGCTCTACTAACTCCACTCACGAACTGCAGTGGTTCAGCAAGAAGGCCCAACCGCCGCCACCACCATCTCAGGGCAACTAGGGATGAGCAATAAATGCCGGCCTTGCCAGCGTCACCCTCATCCCGGGAACACATTTTTTAAGAAAGGACTTCTGTTCCAAACTTAACTTCTGATAGTTGTAAATTTGTACCTTGGTGTATAGTGTGAGAGATGGATTATCATAAATCCTAAAACTAAAATTGGCCATTTTGTTTATGGCCTGGTGCGTGAAATTAGGCCTCAGGCTTCATCTGTTCCGTGGGCTTGTTGAGATTTCGCTTACCGTTTCATTTAGCAAAAGCAGCGTAAAAATAAAATGTGAATTACATTAGAAATTTCTCATCTGCTAGTAACAAAAGCTTTGACCCTGACTTGGGTCAACATCTTCATTCAAATAGCAGCTACAAACAGTTCACGCCAACACATAAAGGCGTCGATTACTAATATCGCACATTTACCATTTCAACCCAAGAGCTTTTCATATACCTCTACTGGCTTAAAGTGAAGGTCAGTAACAAGAGTGGAAATTGCAAGTGTCCCTCACATAAGCTTAAGCTATAAAGTGACAGAAACCTGGTTAGAATCAAACTTATAGAAGGAGAGATCATGCACGTCTTAATCTGCTTACTGGAGAAGGCAGCTGTAGTTATAAGGATTAAAAGCTGCTACAGTATTAGGATATGTCTTTTAATGCGGTGCTTATATAGACTTTAACCTAAACAGGTTTATTTGTTTTTATCTCCCAGGTCTTGGGTTCTGGGCGCTTTTGCTCTTCTCTGTTTACTTGGCTTGACTTGGGCATTTGGACTGCTATTCATCAACAAGGAGTCTGTCGTAATGGCCTATCTCTTCACAATATTCAACGCTTTCCAAGGGATGTTTATTTTTATATTTCACTGTGCTCTTCAGAAAAAAGTAAGTGACTCCTTCTGCAACCCCATGACGAGAGCAGTGCTTTGTAAACTGTTCTACCTGAGGCAGGGCTGCAAATATTGACATAATAATTGCAGGGAACCCCCCCCCACCCCTGGAAATATACTGACTCAGTCCCACAGACCCTGATAAATATTGTTATACAGGTTGAGCGTCCAAAATCCGGAATCCGGACTCCGGGACGATTGGTGGCAGGGTTGTCTGGAATCCGTAAAATGTTTCGGAATCCGGACACCCTGTCAAATCACAACCTGGGCCCAGGCATTTCCAGACTCGGAACGTGTTTCTGATGTCGGAAATCCGGAAACGCCCGAGCCCAGGTTGCGATATTTCCGGACTTCGGACATCAGAAACACGTTGCGTGTCCGGAAAAACACGAAAACTGGCTCGGCCTCGGTCCCGAGGTTAGCGGATTTTGGACGCTCAACCTGTGTGCGCGTGCACACACACACACACACCGCTCAACCTGTGTATACACACACACACACACACACACACACCGCTCAACCTGTGTATATACACACACACACACACACACACACACACACACACACACACGGGGACTTCTTGACATTATTGACATACACACTCATGGACGCTTGAAAATATTGGCACACACCCGGGACCCCTAGAAAATATTGACACACTTGTGGTGGCTCCTTGAAAATACTGACACATGCTCTAAAACCTCTTGGAAATGTAGACACATCAACCCCCCAGAAACCCCTTGAAAATATTGACGCACTGTCAGGCTCCCTTTGAAAATATAGGCTCACTCCTAGAGGCCTTTGAAAATAGTGGCATACATCTGGGAAGCCCCCTGTCAATTTGACACACACCCCGAGACCCCTTGAACAGTGACATAGAAACATAGAAGATAGGAGCAGGAGTAGGCCATTCGGCCCCTCGAGCCTGCTCCGCCATTCAATGCGATCATGGCTGATCATCCAAACTCAGTACCCGGTCCCTGCTTTCTCCCCATATCCCTTGATCCCTTTAGCCTTAAGAAATATATCTAACCCCTTCTTGAATATATTTAATGAATTGGCCTCCACTGCCTTGTGTGGTAGAGAGTTCCACAGGTTCACCACTCTCTGGGTGAAGAAATTCCTCCTCATCTCTGTCCTAAATGGCTTTCCCCTTATCCTTAGACTGTGACCCCTGGTTCTGGACTCCCCCGCCATCGGGAACATCCTTCCTGCATCTAGTATGTCTAGTCCTGTTAGAATTTTATAAGTTTCAATGAGATCCCTTCTCATTCTTCTAAACTCTAGCGAATATAAGCCCAATCGACCCAATCTCTCTTCATACGTCATTCCTGCCATCCCAGGTATCACTCTGGTAAATTTTCACTGCACTCCCTCCATGGCAAGAACATCCTTCCTCAGATAAGGTAACCAAAACTGCACACAACACTCAAGTTGTATGGTCTCACCAAGGCCCTGTACAACTGCAGCAAGACATCCTTGCTCCTGTACTCGAATCCTCTCACTATGAAGGCCAACATACCATTTGTCTTCTTAACCGCCTGCTGCACCTGCATGCTTACCTTCAGCGACTGGTGCACAAGGACACCCAGGTCTCGTTGCACTTCCCCTTTTCCCAACCTATTGCCGTTCAGATAATCTGCCTTCCTGTTTTTGCCACCAAAATGGATAACCTCGCATTTATCCACATTATACTGCATCTGCCATGCATCTGCCCAATCACCCAACCTGTCCAAATCATCCTGGAGTTTCTCGGCATCCTCCTCACAGCACACACGCCCACCCAGCTTTGTGCCGTCTGCAAACTTGGAGATATTACATCTATTTCCCTTGTCGAGATCATTATTATACATTGTGAATAGCTGGGGTCCAAGGACCGATCCTTGCGGTACCCCACTAGTCACTGCCTGCCACTCGGAAAAAGACCCGTTTATTCCAACTCTTTGCTTCCTTTCTGCCAACCAGTTCTCTATCCAAGTCAGTACCTTACCCCCAATCCCATGTGCCTTAACTTTACACGCTAATCTCTTATGCGGGACCTTATCGAAAGCCTTCTGAAAGTCCAAATACACCACATCCACTGGTTCTCCCTTATCTATTCTACCAGTTACATCCTCAAAAAATTCCAGATACTTGGGGACCCCTTTGAAAATATTAGCACACTTGTGGAGACTCTGCTCGGGCTGAAGAATTCTGAAAACATCCTGCACCAGCCCCACTCCGGCAGGAATCTGGTGACCCCCGCGTCTGCCCTCACTCCAACCCCAGTTTGCAAACCTATGCACTAGATTCTAGGGTTGTACAATCTATTTTCATATCAGTTTCTCAGTTTGCTTTTGAGATCTGTAAAGGGTTTTTCAGAATGACCTTTCTGCCAGAGTCATTGGCAGGTAATCCTTAATTAACATCTGTACAAAATTGTGAGGGGTTTTGATCGAGTAGATAGGGTGAAACTGTTTCCAGTGGCAGGAGGGTCGGTAACTAGGGGACACAGATTTAAGATAACTTTTAAAAGTATCGGAAGGGGAGATGAGGAGAAATTTTTTTACACAGCGAGCTGTTATGATCTGGAATGCACTGCCTGAAAGTGTGGTGGAAGCAAATCCAATAATGACTTTCTATGGGGAAACATAAAAGGGGATAATTTTGCAGGGCTATGAAGAAAGAGCTTGGGGAGTGGGACGAATTGGATAGTTCTTTCAAAGTGCCGGCACAGGTACGATGGGCCGAATGATTCAGTCTGGCCCATCACTAATTAGGGGGGCCATTTTAACCTAACTCTCCGGGCAGGAATCCCACGGGATTGGGTGGAACGCCACTTTACACCCCTGCCCAGTTATTGACTTCAATGGAAAGTAAAACCGGGCGAGGGTGTAAAACCAGCCTTGTCCCCGTTTCCCGACTAATGGGTTAGGTTGAAATCGCCCTCGGCGTGGCCCCACCCAAATCTTTCTGGAAAAGGTCTCGAAGATCACGTGTTATGGCCGTGCACTTTGACCTCTGTCGAAGGCTTTCGCAGAGAAGACGTGAACTGCAGACCAATCGCCATTTCCCAGTGCGATTCCATCACATTGCATTTGATGTATTTCTTTATTCATTGACGGGATGTGGGCGTCTCTTTCAAGGCCAGCATTTATTGCCCATCCCTAAATGCCCTTGAGAAGGTGGTGGTGAGTCACCACCTTGAACCGCTGCAGTCCGTGTGGTGAAGGTACTCCCACAGTGCTGTTAGGGAGGGAGTTCCAGGATTTTGACCCAGCGACGATGAAGGATCGGCGATATATTTCTAAGTCAGGATGGTGTGTGACTTGGAGGGGAACTTGGAGGTGGTGGTGTTCCCATGCGTCTGCTGCCCTTGTCCTTCTAGGTGGCTGAGGTCGTGGGTTTGGGAGTTGCTGCAGTGCATCTTGTAGATGGTACACACTGCAGCCACGGTGCGCTGGTGGTGGAGGGAGTGAATGTTTAAGGTGGTGGATGGGGTCCCGATTAAAGCGGGCTGCTTTGTCTTGGATTGTGTCGAGTTTCCTGAGTGTTGTTGGAGCTGCACTCATCCAGGCAAGTGGAGAGTATTCCATCACACTCCTGACTTGTGCCTTGTAGATGGTGGATGATGTTTCATCTGCTTTAGTGATTTTGGTTGAGAGATACATTTTGGTCTGGGGCATTACGGTGGCATAGTGGTTAGCACTGTTGCCTCACAGCGCCAGGGACCCGGGTTCGAATCCGGCCTCGGGTGACTGTCTGTGTGGAGTTTGCACATTCTCCCCGTGTTTGCGTGGGTTTCCTCCGGGTGCTCCGGTTTCCTCCCACAGTCCAAAGATGTGTGGGTTAGGTTGATTGGCTATGATAAATTGACCGTTAGTGTTAGGGGGATTAAATATGTGGGGTTACGGGGATAGGGTGGGATATGTGTTGGTGTAGGGGTTACGGGGATCGGGTGGGATATGTGTCGGTGCAGGCTCGATGGGCCGAAATGGCCTCTATCTGCACTGTGGGGTTTCTGTGATTCTGTGATTCGGGAGAACTCCCCTGCGAATAGTGCCAAAAGATCTTTTACGTCCACTTGCGAGGGCAGACAGGGGCCTCGATTTAACATCTCATCCGAACGACGAAAGCTCTCAGACTTGGACGAAGAGGCAGGTTTTAAAGAGCAACTTAAAAGGAGAAGAGAGATGCAGAGAGGTTTAGGGAGGGAATTCCAGAGCTTAGGGCCCAGGCAGCTGAAGGCACGGCCGCCAATGGTGGAGCGAAAGAAACTGGGGATGCGCAAGAGGTCAGAATTAGAGTAGCGCAGAGATCTCGGAGGGTCGTAGGGCTGGAGGTGGTTACAGAGTTAGGGAGGGGCGAAGCCGTGGAGGGATTTGAACACAAGGACCAGGAGCCAGTGTAGGTCAGCGAGCACAGGGGTGATGGGTAAGTGTATTATAGTCACCAGCAGTGTGCTTTTCCAGTTCGTAGTAAATATTTTCACGGATATGATTTAACCCAGTCACGTAACGTCGCGTCATCTGCTGTTTTAGCAGAGGGGGTTAGCCGTTTAAAAGCAGGTTAGCACCCGCCTTAAACTGGCGGACAGTGGACTGTCGTGAGCATTGCGTCGAGCGCTGGTTTGCTGAACGAGCTAGATGATCATCTCTAGGCTGCTAGGTTCCTTCCACCTCGGCCCTTCCCCCTCCACCCCCCACTCGGCCCAGCGGGTGGGCGGAACGAGGGGTGCCCCACGCGGGGAAAGGCCAGGGGGCAGGGGTCCACACTCCGGACGGCACGTCAGGTGGCACGACACAATGATCCTTCGAATTAATCGAGGCGCGTTGAGTTGCAGGAAGGATCCTTTGTATTGTCAAGGCGCACCGGCAGTCTTTAACTCAGCTATGCATGATCGGCAGTCCAGACTGTCCTGATATACGCTCTAAATACTTTGCAATTCATGAAAGGACATTATACTAGGGAATTCCAATTTGCTGTTAACTAGGCAATAAGACCGGCATAACTAGATTTCACATTAAAAAAGAATACGTGATGAGGAGCCAGACACACAGATATTGATGTGAAATATTTTATGGAATCACCTCGATACTGTAAATCTGCTTTGAAATCTAATTTATGGGGGCTGTTTAAAGCTACATTTATTAAGTCTTGTCAGATTTATTGCCGATAATCAAAAGTATGTACATCAGTTTGCAGAATGCAATTACCAGGCTCACCAAAGCCATTATAAGCCAATGGTCCCAGGCCTGATCCCTGGCCAGCGCCAGAAGCCATTGGAATCAGACCCAGCACCCCTCTGTTAGGGTGGGAGAAAATCCGCCAGGGATCCCGCTCCCCACTTGCTGTCCAGAAATATCTGCTGGATGAGGACACGTGCGGTCTTTTAGGTGCGGGCAGATTTGCGCCCCCCCCCCCCCCCCCCCCCCGGGCTGCGATGCCCGCCGTTGGTGGAATAGCCTGCCGCCACTCGATGTCCAAATGCACAAGGGTCAAGGTTGTCCAGTGGGACATGGCAGCACTCCAGGGGTGTGCGCCCCAGCAGGAGTCCATGGCGCGTGGGGAGGAGGGAGGGGGTAAATTCGGATATAAAGGTCCCAAAATTCTACTGGCTGCAATCTGCAACCACTCAAAATCAGCCCTTCCTCCCCCTCCTTTTGTAAAGAAACTCCACCCCCACCCCCACCCCCCACCCCCACCCCCCCCAGCCCCCAAAACAAATTGCCCGTGGTAAGCCCTCTGGGGTTCAGGTCGCAACCCTGGCCTAGACCCCTCCCCACTGTACTCCCTACATGTGCCACTAAATAAAGAAAAGAAAGATTGAATTTATAAAGCACCTTTCACAACCTCAGGACATCCCAAGCGCTTTTTCGCCAATGAAGTGTAGTCACTGTTGTAATGTGGGAAACACAGCAGTCAGTTTGCACACAGCAAGCTCCCACAAACAGCAACGTAATAATGACCAGATAATCTGTTTTAGTGATGTTGGTTGAGGGATAAAAATTGGCCCCAGGACACCAGGGAGAACTCCCCTGCTCTTCATCGAAATAGTGCCATGTGATCTTTTACATCCACCTGAGAGAGCAGACAGGGCCTCGGTTTCACATCTTACCTGAAAGATGGCACCTCCGACAGTGCCACACTCCCTCAGTCTAGATTTTGTGCTGAAGTCTCTGGAGTGGGACTTGAACCCACAACCTTCTGACTCAGACGAACTGCCCACTGAGCCCCGACTGAGGCTGATGCATCTCTGCTGACTTGGTGTTCCCCCCCAAAGTGGTGTCAGACTCTCACAAGGCCCAGGACAGAGGAAAGCAGGGAGTCTTTGCCGCTTGCCCCACCCCTTCCGACGCGGGAGCCCTTTTGAGGGGCGCAGACAGAGGCCTACGCCCTTTGCAAGTCCCCGCAGATACAGGCAGCACAGGCCGCTGCATCCAGCACACCTGCATCCCACCCTACCGCACTGGAAGAGCTGTGGAATTTCTGGCCCCAGTGCTTTCCAACATTTTTCCCACCGTCGACACCGATGGCGGAAGTGATACCTTCCCAGCCGGTTGTACAGAAACTAGCTTCTGTGTTCAAATCCAACTTCGATCCATGTGCAGCTGTGAGGTGCTGTAGGGAGCTGATCTGCAGTTCTTCCCGAGGCCAACAACAACTTGCATTTATATAGCGCCTTTAACGCAGTAAAGCATCCCAAGGCGCTTCACAGGAGCGATTATCAGGCAAAACTTGACACCGAGCCGCATGAGATATTCGGACAGGCGACCAAAAGCTTGGTCAAAGAGGTAGGTTTTAAGGAGCGTCTTAAAGGAGGAAAGAGAGGTAGCGAGGCGGAGAGGTTTAGGGAGGGAATTCCAGAGCTTGGGGCCCAGGCAGCTGAAGGCAGGGAGGGGGCAAAGTGGGGGGATGCACAGGAGGCCCGAGTTGGAGGAGTATTTGTAAGGCTGGAGGAGGTTACAGAGATAGGGGAGGTGGGGGGGGCAGTGGGTGGGGTGAGGCCTAAGCTGAATGTTGCCTGACTGTTTTACATTTGCCTGGAGTGACAACTGTGATTACCACGGGGGATCAGTGGTCGAGAACGGCCTTCTTTGATTAGTGGGCTGTACGCGACTGTGAACCTGCCCCATTCCTTCAAGGAGTTGAAACTGTAGCTGAGGTTGAATTCACCTCTTGACTCTCGCATCCTTTCAGCTGCTGCAGAACAAACGAAGGGACTCTGGGCTAGACAGGGCTCTGGGGGGGATCCTGATGAAAGCTGAGCAATCGGGCAGGTATCCCAGGCCACGTATCTTGCTGTCGTGTGCTAATTTGTGCCAGATTACAGATAGCATTACGTTGGTTCACCTATCGCAGCCTCACTGGCTGTCACTGCGCATAAAGTTCCACATTACCCCGAGCAACCGCTTCCTCCCCGTGCCTCGGGCAGCGCGCACCCAAGCACTGCCAAGCCTTCACGTGCTACGGGAGAGACGGTGTAGGAGGAGGAGGAGGAGCCCACAACAGGCAAAGGCCGCGACTGGAGCCCTGTGCGATTCACTTGGCCCAAACTTAAGCCATCAGGACTGTGCTACTTTTCTTTTGCGACATATACAGGAAACTCTTTGGTATCCGGCACCGACGGGACCGGGATGGGGCCGGTTGATTAAAAATTCCGGATGACAGAGAGGGTTATCTACCGAGGCTATTTTTAACAAACAAAAATTAAAAAATCAAGAAATGTGCCGTATACTGTAATTGGGTACTCGCCTACAGAATAAGAACATAAGAACATAAGAAATAGGAGCAGGAGTAGGCCAATCGGCCCCTCGAGCCTGCTCCACCATTCAATAAGATCATGGCTGATCTGATCCTAATCTCAAATCTTCTATCACTCTGCATCCACCCGAACCCATGTGATCTCCCGGGAGAGGCGAAAAACCAGATAAAGACCCAATGGCCAATTTGGGAGAAAAAAATCTGGGAAATTCCTCTCCGACCCATCTAGGCGATCGAAATTCTTCCAGGAGATCACTCTGTCCCTATATTTTCTACAGTACTTACCTTCTGTAAAGGCGATCTCCACCCCAGCCAGGAACAGGAATAAAACCATCTCCTGAAATCTAACACAGAATTAGAACACAGTAGGAGCAGAACCAAGCTACACGGCCCCTGGGCCCGCTCCACTACCCACAGGGCCACGACCATTCCGAACCTAGACTCATGTCCAATTTCCTGCCTGCTCCCCGTAACCCTTTATTCCCTTTACTTCTAGGAAACTATCTATTTCTGTTTTAAATTTATTTAATGATGTAGCTTCCACGGCTTTCTGGGGCAGCAAATTCCACAAACCTACCACCCTCTGAGTGAAGAAGTTTCTCCTCATCTCAGTTTTGAAAGAGCAGCCCCTTATTTTAAGATTATGCCCCCTAGTTCTAGTTTCACCCATCATTGGGAACATCCTCACCGCATCCACCCGATCAAGCCCCTTCACAATCTTGTATGTTTCAATAAGATCGCCTCTCATTCTTCTGAACTCCAATGAGTAGAGTCCCAATCTACTCAACCTCTCCTCATATGACCACCCCCTCATCCCCGGGATTAACCGAGTGAACCTTCTTTGTACTGACTCGAGAGCAAGTATGTCTTTTCTTAAGTATGGACACCAAAACTGTATGCAGTATTCCAGGTGCGGTCTCACCAATACCTTGTACAACTGCAGCAATACCTCCCTGTTTTTATATTCCATCCCCCTAGCAATAAAAGCCAACATTCCATTGGCCTTCTTGATCACTTGCTGCACCTGCATACTAACTTTTTGAGTTTCGTGCACCAGGACCCCCAGATCCCTTTGTACTACAGTACTTTCCAGTTTCTTGCCATTAAGATAATAACTTGCTCTATGATTTTTCCTGCCAAAGTGCATAACCTCACACTTTCCAGTATTGTATTCCATCTGCCAAATCTCTGCCCACTTACTTAGCCTGTCTATGTCCCTTTGCAGGTTTTTTATGTCCTCCTCACTCACTACTTTCCCTCCCATCTTAGTATCATCTGCAAACTTTGATATGTTACACTCAGTCCCCTCCTCCAAATCGTTACTATAGATTGTAAAGAGTTGGGGACCCAGCACTGACCCCTGCGGAACACCACTAGTTACTGATTGCCAATCTGAGAACGAACCATTTCTCCCAACTCTGCTTTCTGTTAGAGAGCCAATCCTCGACCCACGCCAGAATATTACCCCCAATCCCGTGATTTTTTATCTTGAGCAATAATCTTTTGTGTGGCACCTTGTCAAATGCCTTTTGGAAGTCTAAATACACTACGTCCACTGGTTCCCCTTTATCCACCCTATATGTTACTTCCTCAAAAAACTCCAGCAAATTTGTCAAACATGACTTCCCCTTCATGAAACCATGCTGAGTTTGTCCTATTAAATTATGTTTATCCAAATGTCCCGTTACTGTCTCCTTAATAATGGACTCTAACATTTTACCAACCACAGATGTTAGGCTAACAGGTCTATAGTTTCCAGCCTTCTGCCTACTACCCTTTTTAAATAAGGGTGTTACATTAGCAGTTTTCCAATCTGCCGGGACCTTTGCTGAGTCCAGTGAGTTTTGGAAAATTATTACCAATGCATCCACAATCCCTACCGCTACTTCCCTCAAGACCCTAGGATGCAAGCCATCAGGTCCAGGGGATTTATCCGCCTTGAGTCCCATTATTTTACCAAGTACTACTTCCTTAGTGATTTTAATCATATTTAGTTCCCCCCCCCCCCCCCTAGAGCCCCCTGTTTGTCCAGTGTTGGGATATTCTTAGTCTCCTCTACTGTAAAGACTGATACAAAATAATTGTTCAGTGTTTTTGCCATCTCCATGTTTCCCACCATTAATTTCCCAGTCTCATCCTCTAAGGGACCAACATTTACTTTAGCCACCTTTTTTCTTTTTATATAACTATAGAAACTTTTACTGTCTGTTTTTATATTTTTTGCTAATTTACTTTCATAATCTATCTTCCCTTTCTTAATCAATCTTTTAGTTATTTTTTGCTGTCTTTTAAAGACTTCCCAATCTTCCATCCTCCCACTAGATATGGCTACCTTATATGCCCTTGTTTTTAGTCAGATACTATCCTTAATTACTTTACT
Organism: Somniosus microcephalus; assembly: GCF_052327205.1. Lineage (NCBI taxonomy): Eukaryota > Metazoa > Chordata > Chondrichthyes > Squaliformes > Somniosidae > Somniosus > Somniosus microcephalus. The sequence goes on from NC_140989.1 coordinate 361,426,662, forward strand.
TAGCCACGGATGGCTATCTTTTCTTTTACACCCTTTTTTCCTCAGTGAAATATATTTTTTTGGAAGTTGTAAAATAACTCCTTAAATGTACACCACTGATCATGTACCGTCTTACCCTTTAATCTATTTTCCCAGTCCACTCTAATCAATTCCGCTCTCATACCTTCATAGTCTCCTTTATTCAAGCTCAGCACGCTTGTTTGAGATCCAACCTTCTCATCCTCTAATTGAATATGGAACTCAACCATGTTATGGTCACTCATTCCAAGGGGATCCTTTACTAGGACATTTTTAATTAATCCTGTCTCATTACACAGGACCAAATCTAAGGTTGCTTGCCCCCTGGTCGGTTCAGTTACATACTGCTCAAGAAACCCATCCCTAATACACTCAATGAACTCATCCTCAAGGCTGCTCTGCCCAATTTGATTTGTCCAGTTAATATGATAATTAAAATCCCCCATAATTATAGCTGTTCCCTTATTACAAGCCTCAACTATTTCCTGATTAATATTCCGTCCAACAGAGTTGCAACTGTTCGGAGGCCTATAGACTACACCCACTAGTGTTTTTTTCCCCTTATTATTCCTTATCTGCACCCAAACTGTTTCACTATCCTGCTCCTTTGACCCAATATCATTTCTCTGTATTATAGTGATTCCTTCCTTTATTAACATAGCCACCCCACCTCCTCTCCCTTCCTGCCTGTCCTTCCTGATTGTTAAATAACCTGGTATGTTTAATTCCCAGTCATGGTCACCCTGCAGCCATGTTTCTGTAATGGCCACAAGATCATACCCATATGTCGTTATTTGTGCCGTTAACTCATTCATTTTGTTACGAATGCTACGTGCATTCAGATAAAGAACTTTCAAATATGTTTTGTAACACTTAGTTCCTGTTTTTTCCCTTTTTAGTACTTTACTTTTTGCTCCGTACCTTCTGTCCCTTCCTGACACATTCTGTTTTTTAATTCCCCCACTGCTACCTAAGTCTATGACCTTCTCTGTTGTCATTTCTATTATTTGCTCTCTAGAAACCTCCCCCCCACTAATTAGTTTAAAGCCCTCTCTACAGCCCTAGTTATATGATTCGCCAGGACTCTAGTCCCAGCACTGGCCAAGTGGAGTCCATCCCAACGGAACAGCTCCCTCCTGTCCCAGTATTGGTGCCAGTGTCCCAAGAAGCAAAACCCATTTCTCCCACACCAGTGTTTGAGCCACGCATTTAACTCTTTAATTTTATTTATCCTAGCCATATTCGCTCGTGGCTCAGGTAATAACCCAGAGATTATTACCCTTGAGGTTCTGTTTTTTAATTTGACCCCTAACTGCTCATACTCCTTTAACAGAACCGTCTTCCTTGTCCTATCTACGTCGTTTGTACCAACATGCTCCACGACAACTGGATCCTCCCCCTCCCACTCCAAGTTTCTTTCCAGCCCAGAAGAGATGTCCTTAACCCTCGCACCGGGCAGGCAACACAGCCTTCGGGACTCCCGCTCTTGACTGCAGAGAACCCTATCTATCCCCCTAATGATACTATCCCCTACCACTACAACATTTCTTTTTACTCCCTCCACTTGAATGGCCCCCTGTACCACGGTGCTGTGGTCAGGTTGCTCATCCTCCCTGCAGTCCCCGCTCCCGCCCTCACAGGGAGTAAGAACCTTGATCCTGCTGGACAAGAACAAGGGCTGCGTCTCCTTCAACACTACATCCTGGATCCCTGTACCTTCCTCACTCGTAGTCACATCGTCCTGTCCCTGACCACGGACTACATCTGCAGTAATTAACTTCATAGGTGTGACCATCTCCTGAAACATAGAGTCCAGGAACTTCTCCCCCTCCCTGATGTGTCGCAGTGTCTGAAGCTCGGTCTCAAGCTCCATAACATGGAACTTGAGTTCCTCTAGCAGCAAACACTTGTCGCAGATGTAATCACCGTGAGCCTCAATGGGGACCACCGGCTCCCACATCTCGCAACAGTAACACATCACCTGCTCCATTCTATATAATTAATTAAATTTCTTATTATTAGTTATGAAGACCCTGCCCGGATATAGTTGATAATGTCACACCACTATTCAAAGGACTTACCAACTTAAAGGTATAAAAGAGAAGAGAAGGAAGAAAACCAACCAACCAGCTGATCACCAACCTCCTCCTTGAATACTGTCTGTGGGGCCTGTTTGGTTGACTCGTCCCGCTGCTCCGCCTCCACAGTGTTGTCCAAGCCTGGGAGTGGGGAACAAAACAGAGCAAAAAACACACCCTCGCCTCCCACTTATCCGAACTCTCCCACTTAGCAAAACTCCAGCACCACTCAATGCACAAGGCACTCCGTGCACTGCACTAGCCCCTCCCCTTTTATACCCGGATTCCACTTCCGGTTTAAACTGCCCAAGAGTTTAAAAAACCCTTAAAAAATTAAACTTACTTCAAATAATTGACTTCTTAACACACTAAAATTCACAAAATACACTTAAATGATTTTTCTCCCACTTAGCAAAACTCCAGCACCACTCAATGCACAAGGCACTCGTGTTAAATGGATGGTGGAAGATGCTTGATTAAGTACAGTACTGCCAGTTGAGGGTAATCCATAACTACCGGCAGCGCGGGAGACACACAGAAAAATGGTGGATCGGAAGAGACAACCGGCAGCGCGGGAGAGTCAGACTCCTGTTATTGAGGTGTTCTGACTTCCGACAGTGCCAAGAAGCCGAGTAGTGGCAGTTTGGAGAACTACCTCCACTGACTAACTCGGCCACCGCGGGAGACTCGGACTTGGCGACATTTCCAGTTATTGAGGTGTTGTTTTCGGAGTGAGAATTTTGCCGGTTAATAGAGAATTTAGGTGCCGTTTAAACGAGAGTTTCCTGTAGTTGGTTGGATAGTAAGATATTGCAAAGGCTTAGTTACCGAACATACTGAGCGGCAGTAGCAGCCCGCCGTCAGCTTCTGATTTTACCGCTCCAATATGACGCTGCTCTAGGTAGCCGCCATTTTATGCGTGCAAGCGAGGAATGATTGAAACGGTGGGATTTGAGATTTGTTTTTTTTTCCCTTTACCCCCACCCCACCTTCCACTTGTGGAATGCAGCGTTTCAATACATCTTGGCACCTCAGGAAATAAATCTACAAGCTGGCTTTTTTTTTTAAAAATTCCATCCCCCCCCCTTCTTTGCACGTAAGCCATGTGAATGCATGCCGCTAAACCCATGCCGTTTTTTTTGTCAACTCGCAGGTTCGCAAAGAGTACAGCAAGTGTTTCCGCCACTCCAACTGCTGCAGCGGGTTGACGACCGAGAGCTCCCACAGCTCGGCCAAGGCGTCGACGAGCAGGACCAGCGCTCGATACTCCTCTGGCAGCCAGGTACCTCGAGGCGCGAGAGTTTTCTTTGTGTTAACGTAGGGTGGGTGGACTGGAGAAGCTGGGGGTCATTCTCCTTCCAGCGGAGATGGTTAAGGGGAGATTTAATAGAGGCGTTCAAAATCACGAGAGTACATAAGGAGAAACTGTCTCCACTGGTGGAAGGGTCGATAACCAGAGGACACGGATTTAAGGTAATCGGCAAAAAGGAGCCAGGAGGGAGACGAGGAGAAATATTTTTTTACACAGCGAGTTGTTATGATCTGGAATTCACTGCCTGAAAGGGTGGTGGAAGCAGATTCAATAATGACTTTCAATGTGGAAGTGGGTATATACTTAAAAGAGAAATATTTGCAGGGCTGTGGGGAACGAGCAGGAAAGCGGGACTAATTGGGAGAGCTCTTTCAGAGAGCTGACATAGGCACGATGGGCTGAATGGCCTCCTGTGCTGTGTGATTCTAAATTCTGGCTCTGGAGAGGCACGCTGCAATTCAAAGGGCCAATCTCTTGATTTTGCCACGCCTGTATCGGTAGAAATACAGATACAGATCAGCTATGATGTAATTGAATGGTGGAACAGGCTTGGGGTCCAAATGGCCCGCTCCTATATTCCTAGAAATAGCCTGCTTTTTTTTTTGTTGTTGCAAAATCCTGACATTCCTGCAGTGTCCCCAGCCTTTCTCTCCGGTTTGCATGTGTCAGTGTAGAAATTGATGGTCGTCTTTCCCCAGCAATGTCTGATCCCGCTAATGCTGCCAGTGTAGTTCGTTTTACGTGTAATTCCATCCAAAATATTCTGTGCTGTCACAAGCTGACATGTTTCCGTGCGTTGAGTTCCATCGCCAGATCCCACTGTTGACGTGCTGATGTTTTCAGTCACTCTTTAATGAGCCCTCCCCCTCCCCCACCGCCCATGGCTTAGCAAGTTATTACCTCGAGTAGCTGAACTGTATAGACCAGGGAGATCCCAGGTTCACTTCCGCCCCACCCCCCTCCCCCAATCCGTGCTGTTGCTGGGGAAGCGCCTACAATCAACCTTGGTGTGCACCCTGGGGTTTTGGGAGGAGGAGAATCGGCCGCCCTTTCCGCTCCTGCTTGTTTGTCCGCTGACTCGGGCTGAACAGCGAGTTGCATGAAGGACAGGATGTGGGGGGCCAGGCCGCGATCCTTCTCGCAGCCGATCAGCCCCGTTGAGACCCACCTGTCCGATGTTCACACCTGGAGAACGGCTACTTGGGCACGAGGTGCTGGAAGGCAGGCCATGCCGGTGGGACAGCAACCCCCCCCCCCCCCCGGGCGAGAGAGGGTTGCCAAGCTCCTTCAGCACGAGTGGCTAATGAAACTGTCCGGAAAAGATCTTGGGGTTGGTGGAAGAAAAAAAAATGATATGAATGTGTTGAGCGAAGCAAAGAAAAAAAAGCATTCTGCCTTTATAACCAAATTCCTCCTTTTGAACTCTTAGGGCTAGGTTTTCCTGGAGCCGTCAGGCAGGGTTTCAGGCATGTGGGGGGGGGGGGGGGAATCCTGAATTCGGGGGTCCCGACACCATCCCGCCCAAAACCCCGCCCCACGCAACTTTCAGGGGCGGCGGGTACCCGCCCCGCACTGGGACCCGCGAAACCAGGCGGGAAGGGATTAGTGCCAATTAACTGCCTGTTAACAGGTAGTTAACAGGCAGTTTTTAGCCTAATCCCTATTTTGAGGGGTTTCGTGTGGGATTCCCGACGGCTCCAAACCACGCCAGGTTAGAGCAGGCGGGCCGTCGGGTTGAAGGAGTTGGAGGGGTCGCGATGTCGGTGCTCAGGTGAGTGATGGGTGCATGAGTGCAAAGGTAAGTGTGTTTGGTGTGTCTAAGGTGTGTAAAGAACTTTTACTTACCTGTACTTACCTTCACAGCCTTTCTTCCTGTAGCCGTCGGGAGCCCATCACTCAGCCAGCACTTAAAGCTGAACGGCTGCGATCTGTGAAAAGTGACAGCCTTCAGCTTTGAGTGCCGGTGAGAGTTCTAACTGAGTCTGTGCAGAAGGACTCATGTTAGAACTCAGACTGTCAGTGTTTGACAGCTTCAAACAGCTGTGAAACGCTGATATTTCATCTGTCAAAAGCTCTTGACAGATGAAATTTCAGTCTGTGACGTCACCTGTTGCCAGGTGGCCCTTAATTGGCCTGCTGAGCCCGCTGGGTGGGCTCAACAAGGTCAATCAAGGGAAAATCGCGTGGATTGGCCGGACGTCGAAGTAGGCGGGTCTGCAACCCGAAAGTTGTAGTCCCGCCTTCTTCCCGACAGCTTCAGGAAAATCGACCCCTTAATGTTTCTGGAAGCGATGCTCTCTGCTTTTTTGAGGGGGGTTTGCTGGATTCGAGGGCCAGGGGATTCCCTTCACTTCGTGGAGCTGGTTGGGGCGTTCAACATTGGAAGAATGTGACCGCGGCGCGCACGTGTTGCCGCTGCACGCTTTGCCGCCTTCCCTTGTCCCGGCAGCGGGGAGCTGACGAGCTGCGCCCCTCCCCGGGCCCATCTGCCTCCGACCTAACACCTCCCACCATCCCATTTCTGGATTTGACCCCTCCGTTTCCAATCAGTGCGGGTGCCGGTGGTAAAGGGAACGGGGTAACGTGGTGCGAGGAGGCCGGTCGGTGGGTTTTACCCGAGGCAGTCGGACACCTTTTTAGATTCCGGGGGGTTGAGATCCCGGAGCGGGGAAGGCAGTCATTTTCGGAGACAGTCAGCGACGGAAGGACACCATTCCTTTGACCAGCTCCGGTGCAAAATAAAAACAAAATCGATGCACAGCCAAAGGTCTGGTGACAATACATGCTTTCTGAATGCTTTTCTGTTTGAGCTTTAAGGAACATCCTCACGGGGTGGCTCAGTGGGTCACACTCCCGCCTCCGAGTCAGAAGGTTGTGGGTCCAAGTCCCCACTCCAGAGACCTGAGCACAAAAAATCAAAGCAATACTGAGTGAGTGCTGCACTGCCGGAGGTGCCGTCTTTTGCATGAGATGTTAAGCCGAGGCCCCGTCTGCCCTCTCGGGTGGACGTTCGAGATCCCGTGGCACTATTTCGAGGAAGAGCAGAAAGAGTTCTCCCCGGTGTCCTGACCAATAATTATCCCTCAACCAACATCACTAAAAAACCCAGATTATCTGGTCTTTATTGCTGTTTGTGGGATCTTGCTGTGCGTAAATTGGCTGCCGCGTTTCCCATAGTACAACAGTGACTACACTTCAAAAGTCTTTTTCTTTCATCATCTCCCGGCTGCTGCGTCAGTTCAGTGGTCCAAGAAAGTATATGCCAGATGCAGTTGGATGGTATGACTCAGTCACTAACCCCCCCCCCCCCCCCAATCCCGTTTGTTGTCTTGTAACATTTAGTCGTAGAAACCCATCTGGTTCACTAATTTCCTTTAGGGAAGGAAATCTGCTGTCCTTACCTGGTCTGGCCTATATGTGACTCCAGACCCACAGCAATGTGGTTGACTCTTAACTGCCTCTCTGAAATGGCCGAGCAATCCACTCGCTTGTATCCAAGAAGGCGGCTCACCACCACCTTCTCGAGAGCCATTTGGGAGGGGCAATTAATGCTGGCCTTGCCGACGGCATCCGCATCCCGTGAATGAATAAAAAAAAATCTACCTGGCTAAAACTGATAGAATCGTAGGCCCACTATTTCCATAGCAACACAGGAACAGGAGGAGGCCATTCAGCCCCTCGAGCCTGTTCTGCCATTCAGTGAGATCATGGCTGATCTGCATCCACCTTGGTTCCATAACCCTTAATACCCTCACCTAACAAAAATCTTATCAATCTCAGTTTTGAAATTTTCAATTTCCCTGACCCTCCCAGCCTCAGCAGCTTTTTGGGGGAGAGAGTTCCAGATTTCCACCCTTTGCATTAAGAAGTGTTTCCTGACATCATCCCTGAACGGCCTAGCTCTAATTTTAAGGTCATGCCCCCTTGTTCTGGACTCCCCTCACCAGAGGAAATAGTTTCTCTATGTCTACCCTATCAAATCATTTAATCATCTTAAACACCTCAATTAGATAGATCACCCTTTAATCTTCTATATTCAAGTGAGTACAAGCCTAGTCTAGTCTATACAACCTGTCCTCAAAATTTAAGTTTTTTAGCCCCGGTATCATTCTGGTGAATCTGCGTTGCACCTCCTCCAAGGCCAATATGTCCTTCCTGAGGTGCGGTACCCAATTTCTTTGGGATAAGGGAGTGGGTGGGTTTCAGCGATGGAAACGCAGAGAGTTGAGTGTGTAGCTATCGCTCTCTAGAATTACAGAAGTACCGGGTATGAAAAGTGCTTTCCATTGTCTCCGCACTTGCTAAATGCAAGTTGTAAGAAAGAATTTAGATTTATCGTAGCAGCTTAGCACGACCTTGACCCACCCCAAAACACTTCACGAGCAATGAATTGCACTTAAAGTGTCGTAGTTCTGTAGTCAAAACACAGGAGCCACTTTTGTCCAAAGCAAGGTCAAACAAACAGCAAACAAGATGAATGACCGTTTCACGGGGTGTTGGTTGAGGGAGGAATGTTGGCCAGGACACTAGGAGAATTCCTTGCTCTTTTTGGAAATAGTGCCATGGGATCTTCTACAAGCACCTGTACCAACAGAAAGGGCTTGTAATTTAACATTACCTCCGACAGTGCAGCACTCCCTCAGTAACTGGGCCGGAGCGCCAACCTAGATTATGTGCTCAAGTCCCCGAATAGGGCTTGAACCCATGACCTTCTGACTCGGAAACACAAGTAGCACCAAATGAGCTAAGCTGGTGACAGTCCTCGACTTCCAGAGCCATAAAGTCGCCAATTTAAAAAGGGATTTCATTTTGTGTTCGCATCCAGCACATATATCCTTGTATGTAACAGCACCGTTAGTGCAGGGCACTTTATCCCGACATACTGATTTTTCTAAGAAATCTTCCACTTTATTACGTCAATCTATGGCTCAGTAAATGCTAACCTACCTTTTGCTTTGTCTCCATTTTGCTGTATGTTTTCCAAAACCATGCCTGGGATTCTTGGTTGCACTCTGTTCTTTACTATATCTCCTAAATTCCTCCTGCTGTTCAGAAAGTTCCTTCTTTTTTATTCCCAACTCCTGGTAATATGTTATAAAATCAGCTTTTACTTCCCCTTAACCCTGCTGGCTTGTGTCTTTACTCATCCCCCCTTGTATATTTTGAGCGTAGCCAGTCTTTCAGTGTTGCAGTATTTTGTGTGCATTTTGTTTGTTGACTAGTAGGCAGTCCACATCATTCTAAGATATGTTGCATGATGGATTCGGCTAAAGAAGGTCCTTCGGTCCATTTGATCCGATCCTGCCCTACCCTTTCAGTTGTGTGTTACCGATTTTTTTTTTTTTTTGCTTTGCCGTCCTCGGGGAGGTTGACGGTAACTTGAGGGGTTGATTTGTGAACTAGTGAGCTTTGAAACGTGGCCTCCAAGGGCACGCCCTGTTCTTCGCTAACTGCGTAGAGATGTCACTCTCCCCGCCATTGCAGCCATCGCCATCAGACAGAGAAAATATTTCCAACCAGTCCTTCAATGCCGTACATCAGGGGAGCCATTTCCAAGCATTCTTACTGAACGCCTCGTGCAATGAAGCTTCAAGGGTTAAAACCTTAAAGCCATTAACTGTGGTGTACCCTTCAATCTGACTCTACGCCCTACCCCTGGAATTTTTGGTCACCACCATAAGTGAAGTGCAGCTCAGCCATGATCTAACTGAATGGCAGAACAGGCTCGAGGGGTTGAACGGCCTCCTCCTGTCGCTATGGAGCTTAGCTTTCTTACTGACGTAGGTTAAGTCGCCTCGATGGTTGACTGTTGCAGGAAGCCCGATGGGCCCAACGGGGGGCCTACCTTCTGTGTTGTATCTCTCTATGAAGCTGCGGGACTTCTGCTTTCAGCCTTTCTGCGCTACAGTCCATGCCTGCGTTCCATATTCTTCTCTTACAGCCTGGCACTGGCTCGCTTGCAGGAGTATCCTCTCAGCATTGCAGACCTGTCAGTCGGAGAACATCGCTTTTTGAAACAGAAAATGCTGGAGATACTCAGCAGGTCAGGCAGCATCTGTGAAGAGAGAAACAAGAGTTAATGTTTCAGGTCGATGACCTTTCATCAGACGAAAGGTCATCGACCTGAAACGTTAACTCTGTTTCTCTCTTCACAGATGCTGCCTGACCTGCTGAGTATCGCCAGCATTTTCTGTTTTTTTCACATTTCCAGCATCTGCAGTATTTTCCTTTTGTATCACTTTTTGAAAGCTGGCCCCATTGATTTCTGCATGGGAAGTTGATCTTTCCCCCCCTTCAGCGCCAGACAAAGGTAAGCACTCCAGCCGCTGAAAGCACTGTCACTACCGATATGAAGGGAGATCAATCTCTCCATCTTACCAGATGGGGCTTTCAATCGAGTGGACAGGTCTCTTAGAGACGCGTTTTATTCTGTTTTTGTCCGCCTACTTGAATGAACACCATGCCCCCCTGCATTGACCCACATTTTGTACAATTTAGCGTTTTTCTTTTGCCCTTCGCAGTGCAGCTGTCAAACACGACACAGATAGAGGCATCACCATAAAACATGTCCTCCCTCTCTCTGAAAGCAGCCTCACCTTGCCTATATATACTAGCTTCCAAAATATAGCAATACTGCATTCCCTTGCTTGTACCTCATCAATAATGGCAACTTGTTTTTATAGCACCTTTAATGGAGGAAAAACATCCCGAGATGTTTCACAGAGGAGCAATGGACACCTTAGCAGCAATAGAAGGGTTAGGAGGAACGGCCGAATGCATGCTTAAAAAGTTAAGATTTTGAGGGGGCTTTTAAAGGTAGAAGGGGGAGTAAAGTCGCAAAAACTTCAGGGAGGGGCCAAGATTGCTCAAAGTCTCCATTGCTACTTTTTGATATAATAACTTTGTATTTTTCTTTTCATGGCAAAGATTACCGTCCTTGGAGAGAAAGCATTGTATTTAACCAGCCTTCCATACTTTCCATGCCTGCGAGTTTGAATCTTTCCTACAGTTGATAATTTCCCCATTGCGTTCCTCACTAATTTTTGGCTCGGTACTTATTTCTGATGGATGTTCCTGTCAGATTTTTGCTGCCCGTCGCGTTGAAACGAGAGATTGTCCTCGCATAGATTGAGTGACAATTTGCTCGTGTGATACTTTCAGGAAGGTTCCCTGCTCTCTCTCTCATTGAGCTTACCAGAGCCGCCATAGAGCTTTGATGTGGATTGTTGGCCATTTTGCCTTCACACGGAAAATTGGACTCCGCCCACCAAATGCCTCCTAAACCAAAGCAATCTCTCAGTGAAATGTTGTGGAAGATAACACCTGATCCAATCAGTGTCACTTCATAGGAATCACATGACGTGTTTTTAAAATTGAACGTGATCACCTACTTTGAAGAGCATTAAGTTTTAGCACCTGTCTACTATATTTAGTACAAGAATTGGCCAGGTTAGACTGTGAACAGGAGTAGTCTTTGAAACTTTGAAAATCCATAATGTAGCTCTAAAAATAATAATCTGTATATTAAATAACCACGGCACCATTTTCGTAGAGTGTAAACAAATATTTTTTGTGTACAGGTCATAGGTTAAAATTCAGGTAGACTTGGCCTTGTGATGGTTTCCTTTAATCCATTAGGCAGAAGAAAACAAAATCCTGGGTTCTTGAGGGAATGTTGGGATAGGGCTGAAGCTACTACATTCATGAAAATCAGACCGACATTGCTAAATTTGAGAGTAGGTTAAGGAGGCCGAGGACCGGGACAGTTCACCGCACCCGAACTGGACTGTTCCTTGGGCACTGCTCATTCAAGTTGATGGAACGGATCTCAAGCCACTATTTGAAGAACAGAAAGTTCTCCCACTGTCCTGGACAATATTGCTCCCTCAACCAGTAGCACAAGAAACTGACCCGATGGTCATGCATCTCATTTTGCCATTTTCGGGACCGTGCCTTGTGCAAATTTAGCCATCACGCTTGGCCAATAACAGCAATGACTAGACGTTAGAAAATAATTTATTTGATGTGAAGCATTTGGGGCGTCCAGAGGATATGAAAGGTGCTATATCAATGCAAGTACTTTCATTTGTTGTTGGTAGGTGTTAAAAAATGTGCTGGGTGAATTGTTTCTTCATTTTTCGATGTCTGTTGCTGAAATCATGTTGCTTCATATTACATGGAAGGCAGCGGGAAAACAATACAGGAACAAAGGGCAGCACTTTCTATATCTCCAGCCTGAGCAACAGAAGGGACCCGAACCATCACTGGTCATTCATCTCCTCACTGTTTGTCTGGTCTGGCAGTGCCTCATTGGCCCACATAACCCTGTACTTCCATGTAATTCATTGTATATGAAGTGCTTTGAGATGTTCATGAGAGATGCACTACATAAATGCAAGTCTACGTTCTTTATTGTGTTGCTCATTCTAATCCATCCATGGCCTCGCCCCTCCCTATCTCTGTAACCTCCTCCAGCCCTACCACCCTCCAAGAACTCTGTGCTCCTCCAATTCTGGCCTCTTGCGCATTCCCGATTTTGATCGCTCCACCATTGGCGGCCGTGCCTTCAGCTGTCTGGGCCCTAGGCGCTGGAATCCCCTCCCTGAGCCTTTTCGCCTCTCTACCTCTCTCTCTCTCCTCCCACTTCTCTGACCAAGCTTCTGGTCACCTGTCCTAATATCTCCTTCTGTAGCTCGGTGTCAAATTTTGTCTGATCACGCTCCTGTGAAGCGCCTTGGGACATTTTTACTACGTTAAAGGTGCCATATAAATGCTTCTTGTTGTTGTAATTGGTAGTTGGCCGCAAAAAGGATCATGGACTTCACATAAGCTTGCTGCATGACGCCCCTGGTCAGTCTCCAAAGAAGAAACAGATACAATCTTTCTCTAATACCATAAAGTCAAATCTACTCACATTAAAGTGGGTGTAAGTTACTTGATTGTATCCTGCACGCCAACACCTTGTCCCTGATTAACCCTGGGCAAAGCTCCCTTTGGATGCACAAATCTGGCATGCTGCCAGTTATAGTGAGAGGCCTGACTACCAAAGAAAGAAAACTCTGCCTTTATAGAAAGAATATATATGATCCTTGCTTCCTGTTCTTGAGCCAACAACCCTGTGCTTTGGAGGTTCTCAAGGTTAGTCTTGTAAGCACTGTAACAAGAGCTTGTTTGTTTTCCTCTGTGCTGTTTTGCTTAAAGACCAATTTTCAAACTGAAGAAACCAGCTCAGAAAAGAGAGAGGCAAAAACATTTACAGTGATTGGCTGTGTATCGATTTTTTTTTAAATTACTCTTAAGTTGCTTATATTTCCTACCCTTCAATTTTGGAAATACAAAATGGTTTTAACAGTTGGAGAAATGTGCAGTAACTGCCTGAAGTAGCATCATCAGGGTTTAATCTGAACCACTGTGCTTTCAAAGCCAAGTCATCTCCCCTTGAGTGAACCTGAGACATGGGTTGATGCCTCTGGATCGGGACTTGTTGTCAACTGGAAGATATGTCAGCAAAAAAAAAAAAAATGAACAACAGCTGATGGATTTTGTTTTCAGGCACGAAGTATCCTGCGGTGTGCGGTTAGGGGACGTGTTGCTTCTGAGTGGGAATTGGGGTAAGAGGCAGAATGCTTTTTAGCTTAGCCACGCCTACGGGAGAGATTCGCCAGTGCTGAGTTGGGGGACATAGCGCCGAGCGAGAAGGTGGCATCGCGTAGAGAAGTTCGCACTTTAACCCGTCTTCAACGCCAACGTTAATATATTTGGAGGCTCCATTGAAGTATATTAACGCGCGAGCGAAGAACCAACCGCTCCCGTTCCTGGTTCAGTGGCCCAGTGCGGTGGTAGTGTCACGCCAACATCAGTGCGAAGTCGAGCAGCGCCCTGTTACTTGAGCGATGTCAAGGCTCAGTCATCCATTTTATAATCGTTCATGTAGAGCGGCCTCTTTTTTTCTTTGTTTTTTTTTGGAGTCATTTTGCTCACCAGCCTATTTGGCCTATTCACAGAGCCGTATTAGAAGGATGTGGAATGACACTGTGCGAAAACAATCAGAATCTTCCTTTATCTCAGGTGAACTCAACAGCACTTCAACACTTAACCAAGGTCAGTTCCCGGAAAAAAAAAATATTGACAAAAAAAAAATGTCTTTTGGAATGAGGATGTCGTTCATGCGTGTCATGGTGTGGCTTTTCTGTGATGTAGCTGTGTAAAAATCCACAGACCTAGTGCGGCCATAAAATATACACCTCTCAATTTTTCTCAAGGAATTCAAAAGAAGAAAACCTAATTTTTTTTTAACAAAGGAAGCAGCTTATTTTCCTGATAGTCTATTCAACATATCTCAAATCCGGAACAGTGTAATTTATTTTATTTTTTGCTGGAATAATAATGAAGTGATAGACAAATGTACAATAGCTTTCGGCTCTTCTGATAACTTGATGAGTTTGTCCAGTGACTAGCTGAGCCCCCTGCAGATTAGGAAAACCCCAGGCTCCATCTCGGGCCTGTAGTGAGTTGGCTGATCTTGGCCAGGGAGGCAATAGGGGCCCTGCAGGCTGGGCCCGGTATCACTGAGTGAGGGAGGGAGGGAGGGGATGAGTCGCCCTAGGTTCCCGCTCCTGAACACCGCGCGCGTGGACGTCAGCGGCAGCCTCGGCAGCGAGATGCCTCTCGCAGTCAGATAGGCTGCCGAGGCTCACTCGGCGAAGACTGACTGACTACTACTGGAAGTCGACCGGCACCCAAGGAGCCGTGCCCCACAGCACGGGGTCAAGGGAAGGAGAGGAAACATTTTCCTTGAACTTTCTAACTAGGTACTGGAGGGGCACCCCCACCCCCGCCCCGAGCACGTTGGGCCACCTAGGCTTAGCGACTGTAGGGAAATTGGGTGGGGAGAAACGCGCCCATGACTGAACCTATTTTTCTAAACTCATAATCTCAAACACTACTGCATTAACAAAATAAAAGTAATAAGGAATATTCCCCAGCTGAAGTATTGTATTCAATTCTGGGCACCGCACTTTAGGAAGGATGTGAAGGCTTTGGCGAGCGCACAGAAGGGATTTACTAGAATGGTTCCAGGGATGAGGGAATACAGTTACATGGATAGACTGGAGAAGCTGGGGTTGTTCTCCTTGGAGCAGAGAAGGCTAAGAGAAGATTTGATAGAGATGTTCAAATTCCTGAAGGGTTCAGATAGAGTAAATAAAGAGAAACTGTTTCCAAGGGCTGAAGGGTCGATAACCAGAGGGCACAGATTTAAGGTGATTGGCAAAAGAACCAGAGGCAACATGAGGGAAAACTTTTTTACGCACCAAGTGGTGAGGATTTGGAATGCACTGCCTGATAGGGTGGTGGATACAGATTCAATAGTAGCCTTCAAAAGGGAATTGGATAAATACTTGAAGGAGAAAAAATTGGAGGAAAGAGCGGGGGAGTGGGACTAACTGGATTGCTCTCAGAAAGAGCCGGCGCAGGCTCGATGGGCCGAATGGCCTCCTTCTGTGCTGTACTATTCTATGATTCCTATTTAGATATCAAGACCCTGCTGACTTGCTCGAAGTGTAAGGGCTCAGGTTTCAGCATCGGGGAACTTGGTGCTGATGCCACTGCCCGTGCCACCGTCAAACCGCGGGGACCGACTCGGGGTATTTCTCGATTTAACGCCAAGAGGTCGTTTCCTCACGGTTACGAGCATTTCTGACGGGAAAGAGCATCAACAGAGCAGGATCGTGAGCATCTTTGCTGACGCACTCCGGGTGCCGTCTCTGAAGTTGCTAAGACCTGATACGTGGCGGGAGCAGGAGAGAGTGCGCGGGCTCAGTGGCCTGCGTGGATGCTGGCGTGTCTCGCCATTTTCTTTTACGGAAAGGTCGTGAGCTAGAAGGAGGAGGGCGGTCAAAACCTGAAGAACTTGTGCAGGGTGCGGTTTTTTGAGTGTGTGTAAGTAAAAGAAAATTGGCAAGTTAGTTGGATTTGTTAAATCGGAGGCTTTGAAGGTAATTTTCCAACTTCACTTAAAGCATATTGGATTCTGGTCTTTATAAACAGCGGCATAGAGTACAAAGGCAAGAAAGTTGTGGTAAACCTTTATAAATGACTGGTTAGGCCCCAGCTGGAGTATTGTGTTCAGTTCTGGGCACTATACTTTAGGATGGATGTCAATGCCTTGGTGAGGGTGCAGAGGAGATTTACTAGAATGGTACCGGGGTGGTGGGACTTCAGTTATGTGGAGAGACTGGAGGGATTGTTCTCCTTGGAGCAGAGAAGGTTAAGGGGGGATTTAATAGAGGTGTTCAAAATGATGAGGGGTTTTGATAAGAGTAGATAGGGAGAAATTGTTTCCACTGGCTGGAGGGTTGGTAACCAGAGGACACAGATTTAAAATAATTGGCAAAAATGGCAGGGAGGAGATGAGGAGAATGTTTTGTTTTAACAGCGAGTTGTTGTGATCTGCCTGAAAGGGCGGTGGAAGCAGATTCAATAGTAACTTTCAAAAGGGAATTGGATAGACACTTAAGGAGAAATTTGCGGGGCTATGGGGAAGGAGGGGGAACTAATTGGTTATCTCTTTGAAAGAGCCGGCACCTGCACGATGGGCCCAATGGCCTCCTTCTGTGCTCTAGGATTCTATCATTCCCACTACTGACATGCGAAAGGAATTCGGACGAGTGCTGTGCACGGCCAGTGGTTATGATACGGTGTGCTGAGCGTCTGGGCGAAACTCCCCGTAGGCAGGGCGGAAGTAGAAGTACGGACCTTTAGACCAGATTATCTCATGCGAGCCGACATCACACCGTGCAGCTTTAGCCTGACTCCAGCCTACTGTGCAACCCACTGCCCTCTGCCGAGCTTTCCGCGCTTGCGCGCATCAAATTATCTTCCGAAACCCCATCTAAAATTCTAATCCTTGTGCTTCTTCCATGGCCTCGCGTCTTCCAATCTCCAGCCCTCAGAAGTTTCCATTCCTCTGTATCCTCCCTGCCCCACTATTGGCGATTGGCAGCCATGCCTTCAGCCGCCCGGGCCTCGCACTCTGGAATTCCCTGCCTTCAACTCCTCCGCCTCTACACCTTTAAGTCCCTCCTTAAAAGCCACCTCTTTGATCAAACTTCTGATCACCCTCCCAATCTCTTCCTTCTTTGGCTTGGCGTCCCTTTCTCCTTCTGCCTCTGTGAAGCGCCTCGGGACAATTTCCGACATGAAAGGGTTCGGCATAAATGCAAATTGCTTTCACTGTTGCTACCCCCTCCCTCCCCATCTTTAAAAGTCTCCTCAAAGCCTGCCCCTTCGACCGGCCCGCACCACCAACACTAGCCCCCCGCCCCCCCACCCCCCGCCTTTGGTCACCTGCCCTCCCGCAACTCCCAAATCAGCGTCCGCCTTTCGAAAACACCTTGGTGTGTTTCGCAACATTAAAGGCACGAGCCGCAAGCTGATGTAGCAACGGCGTTAAACCGGTTAACGCACGTAAATAAACAAGTTGCCTTCATTCAAATAGCGGAATTTCATTAACACCCTCATCAGTCGTGTTGCACTGGGCTGGTTCGACTGTGTATGGATTTTACAGATCAATTGGACTAAACGCATGGATTTTATATGATGATAATCTTAATATTGATTGTAAATCGGTTATGAATAGGGCTCCACATGGAGGCACAGCCATGACTTGAGATAAATATAAGACTAGCTTCTCCTGTTGATGTATCTTGACGATAACTGGAGTGGACAAGAGGTTTGCACCGTCTGCGTAATCGAAAAGCTCTTTGCTGACTAAGTGATCAGTGAGGCAGAAGCCAGCACAGATGCACTTGAAGTAAAATATTTATCAGATGATTCATTATCTCAGACCTAAATTAAAATGTGATCTTTTAAATGTTTAATTACCTTATTGCAGCTGGTTTAAAAAAAGACAAAAAGCAGTGATAAAATATGCATCCCTCAGTTGTGTGACGTGCCCAACCTTGTTTTATTAGTGTACACAAGAGGAGAACATTTTTGTTTCCGCGGTGTTTCTTATTCAGTGTCAGCTGGGGCTCAGTGGGTAGCACACTCGCCTGTGAGTCAGAAGGTTGTGGGTTCAAGTCCCACTCCAGGGACTTGAGCACAGAAAGCTAGGCTGACACTCCCAGTGCAGTACTGAGGGAGTGCTGCACTGTCGGAGGTGTGCCGCCTTTCGGATGAGACGTTAAACCGAGGCCCCGTCTGCTCTCTCAGGTGGACGTAAAAGATCCCATGGCCACTGTTTCGAAGAAGATCAGGGGGAGTGATCCCCGGTGTCCTGGGGCCAATATTTATCCCTCAATCAACCTAACAAAAACTGATTATCTGGTCATTATAACATTGCTGTTTGTGGGAGGTGGCTGCGCGCAAATTGGCTGCTGCGTTTCCCATATTACAACAGTGGCTACACTCCAAAAATACTTCATTGGCTGTAAAGCGCTTTGAGACGTCCGATGGTTGTGACAGGCGCTATAGAAATGCAAGTCTTTCTTTATGATTTTATTCTATGCGAACGACTTATTGCCCTTCCCTAGTTGCCGTTGAGTGCTTTACTCAGCCGCTTCAGACAGCCTTTGAGAGTTATCCACATTGGAGTCACATGTAGGCCAGACCAGACCAGACCAGGGTAAGGACGGCAGGTTTCCTTCCCCAAAAGGGCCTCAGTGAACCGGTTGGATTTTTACGACCATCCGACAGTTTCGTGGTCACTTTTACTGATTCCAGATTTTTTTTTAAAAACTGAATTCAAAATCTGGGTGGGATTTGAAGTCACGTTCTACCTGGATTATTAGACCAGCCTCTGGCTTACTGGTCCAGTGACATAACCGGTACAACTACCGTACCGTGGAGCAGTGGACTCGAGAGTTAAAGTTACAGTCTCGGAGCCACACAGATCAGGAAGGGTCCTTTGGTTCGATCACCGGCCTGTGCAGAATTAGCTGCTCTCAGCCGAGGGCCACTTAAAATTGGCTGCGGTGCCTCTGGGTTAGCGGGGGAGGGGGTGTCCTGCTTCTGAAAGCTGTGTAGCGATCACCCGTTGGGCGTTTGTGGCCGGCGGATGAGGGTGGGGTAGGGCTCGGCTGCGCTGTCTTCCGCAGTCCGCCGGCGTGGTGTTTGTGGGGGGGGGGGGGGGACCCGAGATCGCACGGCTCAGTTTCACCCGAATGGGTAGATTTGCCGTGTCTGCGCACCTCCAACCCATGGCCACTTTTACCGGGTCAAAAAAAATCACAGGCCACGGGAAGGCGGTTTCATCATGTGCAACCTCGGCACACCCCCAGAGGTCACAGGTCAGAGCCTCAGCTTAGCCTTGTACACTTTATTGACCACATAGTTCTCCCCATAAACCGCGCGTGCGTCATTTGCAAATTGCCGCTTTTCGGTTCATGGGCTCCCCCGCCTTGCCAACTTTACCATATAAGTAGTCACCATTTAGAAAGAGACAGGAATACGGTGGACAGGTGGTTAAGAAGGGATATGGGAATCTTTCCTTTATTAGCCGAAGCATGGAATATAAGAGCAGGGGGGTTATGCTAGAACTGTATAAAACACTAGTTAGGCCACAGCTAGAGGACTGTGTACAGTTCTGGTCACCACATTACAGGAAAGTTGTGATTGCACTGGAGGGGGTGCAGAGGAGATTTACCAGGATGTTGCCTGGACTGGGGAATTTTAGCGATGAGGAAAGATTGGATAGGCTGGGGTTGTTTCTTTGGAATAGAGGAGGCTGAGGGGAGATTTAATTGAAGTGTATAAAATTATGAGGGGCCTAGATAGAGTGGAGAGGAAGGACCTATTTCCCCTAGCAGAGAGGTCAATAACCAGGGGGCATAGATTTAAAGTAATTGGTAGAAGGATTAGAGGGAAGTTGAGGAGAACTTTTTTCACCCAGAGGGCGGTGGGGGTCTGGAACTCACTGCCTGAAAGGGTGGTAGAGGCAGAAACCCTCATCACATTTAAAAAGTACTTGGATATGCACTTGAAGTTCCGTAACCTGCAGGGCTACGGACCAAGAGCTGGAAAGTGGGATTAGGCCTGATAGCTCTTTGTCGGCCGTAAATGTCTATGATTCTATGAATGTGTTGATCTAAAACAGCGAAAAACGCGCACGTTTTGGAAAGCAGGAAAAGCACGTCGGAACTCTTTCGGTAAATGGTGCAAAAGTAGGCCAGTTAATTTCCTAATAATTAAATGGGCAATGATTTAACAGTCAGATTTCCCCGGCCTTTTAAGTTCGGCAACTTAACACCGCGTTGCTGCCCGTTCTAAATTAAAATGAATGCCTCGAGGAATTAGTTATTTCAAACAAGGGGCAGTGGAGCTGCTGCGGCCTGCAGCAATGCTCTGAACAAATCCCACGTCAACAACCGTACAATAAATGGCTTAATACGCAGGCATAGTGGGGGGAGGGGAGGGGGAGTCAGATGAGAAGTTGCACTGTTAACCAGTTCGTAGTTTTGTGAACAGTCACATCCTCCTTTGCTTGTTTTAGGCATCGACCTTGGCGGTAAGCGATTTATACTTGTGCGCTCCCAATCGTCGACCCTCCCCTGCCCCGATACAGGCCTCCACCTTCCACCCCTGACCTCCCAACCCTCACGCCTGTACCTTGACAAGCGAGTGACAGACTTTTGATCGTGAGAGCGCGACGGGCGATTCCCTGATCCTCTCCTCGCCCAACGTCCGCAAACCTTCTCGTTTGCGAGCGGGTGCTGGAAGCGCGGCCGATTATTATATATTTTTTCCCCCTTTCCATTTTTATTTCTTCACTCTCTCGCCGAGGACACGCTCCTGTGGAAGTGCCTTTGGTAGTTAACGGCGCTATATAAATGCAAGCTGCTGCTGCTATTGTAGCCCAGCTGAGAGTAGACCAGGAATCCTCTTGGTCTGCCTGGGTCAGTTACTCACTGGATAAACTTACTGAGCCATCAGGGGAGGGAGGGAGGAAGGAAAGGGAGGGAGGTGATTGTGAGATCAGATCCCCTAACGTATGACCTGCAGCTACAACCCAATATGGGCCAAAATTTACTTCGACAGTGGAAACAAAATACCAGTGAATACAGAGACAAGAGTCGTTCTGCATGACGAGAATTAGAAGCTCCTCAGTGCAGGTGAAGCACGTCAAATAGCTATTAATTTTCGCCTTTCCCTTCGGAATGCGGCACTGTCTTGCAAGTCTGAAAGCCGCACAGGCCTTGTTAAGCCTCAAAAATGAATAGAAAGCACCTATTTTTTGGGGGGTTTTTTTCTCTCTCGCTCTCGTGATGAATGAAGAATGACATAACGCGTTGCAATTTTACTTCAAAGCTGACCAGGCCTTGTCAGCCGAATTTTAAACGCGGCATTTTTTTTTTTTGAGAGGGCCAACCTTCACTTGTGTGTTTTGAAAGAGTCTGTGAGCTTAACAAATAAAAAAAACCCAAACTGATGTATCTTTTTCTGTCTTGTTGCTTTAGGGATGACGGGCAATTATCTACTAACAAATCCTCTTCTGCGACCCCATGGCACTAACAACCCTTATAACACCTTACTTGCGGAAACCATTGTCTTTAATGCCCCTTCAGCTGACGTGTTTAGCTCACCAGGTGTGCTTACTTAACTCTTGGCGAACGATTGTTAACACAACTGCTGAAAGTTTCTCTCTTGGGTGCTGGTGAACTAGTTAGGATGGAACTGTGATCAGAATTACGCTGGCAAATGCTAAGAGGTTGCGGAGTCATTTCAATGCGAGATTTATCACAGTAATGGCGCTCGATAGTCAGCAAAGTACTAATTACAAGAAAACTCCGCCCCCATACTTCCCCGCCGCACCCCCTACACACTTCCCCCCCCACACACTTCCCCCCCCCACACACTTCCCCCCCCCACACACTTCCCCCCCCCCCCACACATTTCCCCCCCACACACTTCCCCCCCACACACACTTCCCCCCCACACACACTTCCCCCCCCCGCACACACACACACTTCCCCCCCCCACACACACTTCCCACCCCCCCCCACACACACTCTTTCCCCCCCCCCCCCCCAACACACACACTTCCCCAAACCCTGACCCCCCGAAGGCACACTAGCTACAGTCTGTGTGTAACTGAACGGGACGGATCCCAAGATTCAGTTCCCAGCTTGCTCTGAGTGAGCTCAACGCAACAGCTAGGGCAGTGTCCCTGTGCTGGGGAAGGGAGAAGGGGCTGGGTCAGGATTCCCTGCTCCTGATGGCCAGAGACGCACCCTCGTGCCCCCCCCGCCCCCATACACACACTCCCTGCTGTAAGAGTGCGGGTGAGAGAATGTCGGGTGCGGGCAGACTGCCATCCCCTACCCTGCGAGTAGGCTGTCGAATGGAGAATGGGTGAGCTGCTGCAGGGGTGGGTGGGTGGGGGGGGAGGAGGGGGCGCGGGATGGGGGGGTGCATGTGTCGAATCGTGTGCTAGCGGAAGTCAACACCTTGAGGAGAGGGATGGGAGGAACCATTGGCAGCGAGGAGGGGATTGCAGCTGCGCCTAGAGACAGCAAACAGAACCATTTCCCTTTCGCCAGTCACCATCACAACAGCCCTCCCCACAGCAGTAGCATTTGAATGGAAGCCTGTCGCTTGATCGCGTTCTGCCTCTCAATCAGAAAAGATGACTTTCAGTGTTGGGACTGGAATTCCATTTGCTCTCAAACATCTGTCTTGATACTGCGAGTAATCTAAGAGCCGAAGCTCAACTTCCAAAGAAGGAAAAAAATATAGCGGGCGTATTTTAAAAGTGGTGTGTTGAATCTAACCCGAGCTTTTTTATTCATTATTTGTCTTTTGCTCTTTCCTTATGCTTCCCTCTAGTGACCTACAGAGAGACAAGTATGGGAGTCAAACTTAACTTTACCTATCAAATGTAAAAAAAAATTCCGGCATGCTTGTTTTTTTTCCTTTTTTTTTTGAAATGAGGCAATTGGTGAAAACATAACTGGAGGTCAGAAGTAGACTCAGTGGGCATACAGTTGACTGTATAATTAGACCGGCTATAAAGGAACATATAAAATTGCTGGCAAGATAGGGATTATAGACTGTACTTTCACAAGCCTGAACATCGTCGGTGCAAATTCAATTGGCACAATCCCATTTGCTTTCTTTTGTTAAATTAAATGAAGCATCGAGATGCTTCCTCCAAATTGGACAGCTAGTTGCCCCGACGTTGCGGAGCTGCCAGGGCTACAAGATGCCAGGACTGGATTTTCCCTTGTCTGTCGCTAGAGAGCGCTACTCTTGGGAGTTTGGTAGCTCTGGGCTCGGGGAAGGGAAAGTCCTGCTCAGTTTCCTCCTGCTCCTGATAACCCAGCAAGCCCTGTGTAGTGCGCATCAGACACTCG
The DNA here is from genome assembly GCF_052327205.1 of Somniosus microcephalus. Classification (NCBI taxonomy): domain Eukaryota; kingdom Metazoa; phylum Chordata; class Chondrichthyes; order Squaliformes; family Somniosidae; genus Somniosus; species Somniosus microcephalus. The sequence continues at coordinate 361,449,422 of NC_140989.1, forward strand.
GAGAGCATGCCTACGCTCACTGTCTAGGCTGGCCATATGGGTGTATGCCAATAAGAGTTGAGGCCTCCTGGAAATAAGAAGGTGTGGCGGGGGGGGGGGGTGCGCGGGGGGAGGAAACTGGCCAGAAAAGGAGAGGGGAACAATTGCTTCAGTTAAATATCTGCACAGGTCAGTAGAACTGGTGTGAATTCAACTGACGAGACTCCTACTGTGCAGAATAAAGCATGCAGACGCCATATTGGAGTCTCTGTGCCTTTCCGCTGCACGTCCGCAAGAGGCTGAGGGTGGTCCCCAGGCTGAAAGACCATTTCAGTTAAACCAGGTCGTTCCGTAATGATAGGCAGACTTAAGAGACCAGTCGATGACTGAGCCAGGCTCTGGCTCTCTGAAAAACTGGCAAGATGCCCCCCCCCCGCCGCCACACCCCCAGGTCAGCTGGACTGAACCCAATTTCAAGAGTTGGTTCTGGACGCTGCTAACTTTTTGCAGGCTATTTTGTTTTCCTGCTGTCAGTAAAGCTCTCCCCCCCCTCCACGCATTGCATATGGTGCAGCAGTCACGCCGCAGCCAGTCACGTTTTGCATCATTCTAGTCGAAGTAGCCAAAAAATAAAAATACCACTTTCCAAAGCATGCTCTACTCGCAAATGTGTGTTTTTGTTGTGCGTTTGTGTTTGTGATATTTCACGTGCTGGCTGTTTTACATGTCTGTGCTGTAGCAGAAGAAATTCCTACCTGTTCCGAAACACATCCCCCTAAAATGACCCATTTTTCGTGCGAACCTTTTCCTACTTTCTGCAAACACACGAGAGGTTGCTGTTCCTCTGCTGGCTGGTTTCGGGTGGCATCTCCTTTGCATTCCACGACCGACGTGTACTGTTCTAGACTTTATCTTCTGCGACCTGTGTTTTGAAGACATTGCACACATTTCTTTAGTTGACCAAGGCCGTGGTCTCTCGGGGCCTTCTCCACAAACCCCTGCCCCCATCCCCCCTACGCCCCCTAACAGCCTGTGTGGGTTCATTCGGGTGCCGTCACTGTGACTGATACAGGCTGCGTGGTTGCAAGCTACCTTGGACCTTATGAGGGGAGGGCGGGGGGGGTGGGGAGAGCGCGGGGGGTGGTAGCTCTCCAAAGAAAGATAAGTGTTTCCACCAAAACTAACACACGGAGGAGAGAAAACCAAAAGGATAATTCCTGCTTGCTTGCGGTCTAATTTGACGAGTCCTTGCTCTGACTGGTTTGCTGAGATGTTGCGTGATCCTTCCTCATGTTACAGTGATCGTTGTACTTTCTTTTATATATCAGCTACTCTTACACCAGATAGCCTGAGCAGACAGACTTGATGTGAATTGCCCATGTGAGTCGACCCAGCTGATGTCTATAGTGTTTTCAGATGGTGCTTGTGGAGCCTGATACCCGTAGTTCCAAGAGGATAACTGTTCTGTGTTTGTCATGCTTACTTCGTGCTTGCCCATTTTCCCATCCCTGCCTCCCCGCCGCCCTCATCCTTTGCTTTCCACCATCTGATGTCTCGTTACAAAAGAAATGTGAAATCGTTTTGCCTGCTAGTGTCTGGATTTCATTTGGTATGTTTATTTGCACTTGTTTTGTGTAGGTGGTGCATTTTCTTTCCCCAAGTCGCCTTTAAGGTAATTTAGGACAAAACCCCATTTTGCCTGGTCTTCCTTGTCCCGCGTAGAGCCACGTGTAACGGCCGTGCCTTAGACGCGCAAGGACAAGCGGAGCGTCGGAGCTGGCAGGTGCTGCCAATGTTAAGTCTCTCTCCACCGGCGAAGATATCGATTCATTTCAATGGCGGGGTGGGGAAAGGGGGCATCCTAGTATCTTAACCTTAAACACTGCAAATACATGCATCGTTGTTTTGTCCTGAAATACATTAAAAAGATTTCTTTCTTTGGCTTGGAAGGTTAAAAATAAAAAGGAGACAAACTGCTAACGCTGCCACCTATTTTTTTTTTTCTATTCTCGTTTCCAGGGCATTCACTGAACAACGGCAGGGACACAAGCGCGATGGATACCCTACCACTTAACGGCAACTTCAGCAACAGCTACGCCATTCGGAACGGGGACTTCACCAACGACAGCGTGCAGGCGCTGGACTGCGGGCTGAGCCTGGGGGACACGGCCTTTGAGAAGATGATCATCTCCGAACTGGTGCACAACAACCTCCGCGCCAGCGGCCACAAGAACCTCAACCTCGACCGCAGCCTGGCCGCCAAGGTGGCCGCCGCCACCGCCGCCGGCGGCAGCAGCAGCGAGGATGACGCCATCGTGGCCGACGCCTCGTCCTTGGCCCGCGGCGACCATCCGGGGGGGCGGCGCCACCCGGAGCTCGAAGCCCCGCTGATTCCGCAGCGCACCCACTCCCTCCTGTACCACCAGCAGAAGCGGGCCGAGCCCAAGGCCGACACTGGCTACGTCACTGAGCTCACAGCCGACGGCGACGACCCCTTGCAGTCGCCCAACAGAGACTCCCTGTACACGAGCATGCCCAACCTGAGAGACTCTCCCTACCCGGAGACCAGCCCGGAGGCAGAAGAGGACTTGTCGCCCTCCAAGAGGAGTGACAACGAGGACCTTTACTACAAGAGCATGCCCAACCTCGGGGCTGGGAACCAACTCCAAACGTACTATCAAATCAGTAGGGGCAACAGCGACGGATATATTATCCCCATTAACAAGGAAGAATCTATTCCAGAAGGGGACGTGAGGGAAGGACAAATGCAGCTGGTAACTAGTCTGTGAAACACATGCATTGAAAACAACGAAAACAATCGGACCTCTGCAGGTGCCACCCCTCATGTCTACCTGAATGGACAGTGCAGCGACCTGTGGTGCTTTTACATTGTACAGGGAAAAAAAAAACACAGCTGGGCCCTGCAGTTCTGCGAGGGCTTTGTGAGGAAAAGGGACTCTCTCACTACACAGAAACGTATTGTTCCGTCGCAAATAAAACCAGTCAAATCATCGGGTCTCTGCGCGTTTGTGCGCTGCTGCTGATGCAGTGAGAGAACTTCTGGCCATTCCAGTGCAGCAGTTTTGAACACAGTTGTATATATAGTTGCACCTTGTATTCCTCGCCCCAAACCACCCCCCCGTCCCCCATCCCCAATCCAGGCCTCGGCCCTAGGCCCCAGGCTCAACCCCAGGCCCCAGGCCCAGCCACGCATTATAATAGGAGAGACAGGTCTTTGAACCCTGCGAAAGTTGTCTGTAGTACCTTAATGCTCCCGGAGTGGCTTTGTTGAACACAGGAAAGAACTTTGCATCATTGGTCGGTTTTAAGAGCCGGTTGTCTCCTTTCAGTGTGCGAATGGAGACCCTGGTCAGCCACTAGCAGCTCAACCGCAGGCCTTACACCTCACGTTCGCTCAGCTGTACAGTTATCTGTTCTCACTGAGAAATGGCTAAAGAAAATATATTTTGTTGTATTGCTAGTGTAAAATAAATCGAATACATTGTCAGACCTAAATATAAGAGAATTTTAAACGGAAGGAATTTGATGAAAATATTGTGTGAAGCTCCCGATTGCACATATGATGAATTGTGTTTTTTTTTCTTTCTGTTGGAACTTGTCCATTGTGCAGATTAAACCACAAGTTTGCCATTTTTACTTCATTCACCTATTTTCGTAACCCTTTTTTAAAAAAAAAACATTTCTCTCTCGCCCTTTTGCCCTCCCGATGGAACCGCTGCCTTTAATGATTTATTATTTGGCCAAATGAGTTGTGCCCTTTAATCTTTTACTGAGTAGTTAAGCCAGTTGCGCCAAGTCTGGCTAAAAGCGGTGAAATCGGGCTCCAGTTGTTTTTACTGTAATATACTTGATGGGGGGGAGGGAGGGGAGCGGGGGGGAAGGGGTGAATGGCACTTGAAGTATTGTCATAACAAACTGGTTCAGCCAATCAAAGAAGCAGGTTGACCTCCTGGACCATGAGTGTGACCTTGCCATTTTTCATTCCACCTAAAACCCTCAAGAGTTTATTTATTTATCATGACCTGGGATTTAAGATTTGAACGGTCCCAGCAAAGATTTGCTTCAAAGTATCATTTTTGTGTATTTCCTGTTAATAACGAGACCCCCACCACTAATATCTGATGTAAAGTTTAACACTTCTTTGACAGTAAATAAATGTGAGAATTTTGCAAATAATCTATAAAGACAAGTGTTTTTTTCCCCATGCGGCGAGTGTATCAAATGTCTGTGAACATAGCTACAGTGTCAGCTCTGGCTCATCTCCTGACTCCCCAAAGCCTTTCCACTCCACCATCTACACGGCACAAGTCAGGAGTGTGATGGAATACTCTCCACTTGCCTGGATGAGTGCAGCTCCAACAACACTCAAGAAGCTCGACACCATCCAGGACCAAGCAGCCCGCTTGATTGGCTCTCCATCCACCACCTTAAACATTCACTCCCTCCACCACCGGCGCACCGTGGCTGCAGTGTGTACCATCTACAAGATGCACTGCAGCAACTCGCCAAGGCTTCTGCGACAGCCCCTCCCAAAACCCACAGCTTCTACCAAAAAGAAATTCAAGGGCAGCAGGCGCGTGAGAGCACCAACACCTCCCAAGTTCCCCTCCAAGTCACACACCATCCTGACTTTGAAATATATCGCACTTTCCTTCATCGTCGCTGGGTCAAAGTCCTAAAACTCCCTCCCTAACCGCACTGTGGAAGTATCTTCACCACAAGGACTGCAGCAGTTCAAGAAGGTGGCTCACCACCACCTTCTCAGGGGCAATTAGGGATGGGCAATAAATACTGGCCTTGCCAACAACGCCCACATCCCAGGAACGAAAAAAACCACTCACCTCGTTGAGTCAGAAAGTTGTAGGTTCAATCCCACTCCAGAGACTGGGCTGACACTCCAGTGCAGTACTGAGGGAGCACTGCACTGTCAGAGGTGCCATTTTTCAGGTGAGACGTTAAACCGAGGCCCCACCTACCCCCTCAGGTGGACATAAAAGAGCCCATGGCACTATTTCAAAGAAGGTCTCCCCAGTGTCCTGGTCAACATTTATCCCTCAAACCAACTTCAGTAAAACAGATGATCTGGTTATCACCTCATTGCTGTTGGTGGGACCTTGCTTACTCAAATTGGCTGCTGCGTTTCCTATATTACAACAGTGACTACACTTCAAAACTACTTTGTTAGTTGTAAAGCGCTTTGGTGCTTCCTGTGGTCGTGAAAGGTGCTGTATAAATGCAAGATCTTTCTTTCTTAACATTGTGCTAACCTTTCCTGTCCTCATGTCCTGAAGGCTCTGACCTTGGTTCTGTAGACTCCCAATTGCCCTCTGGTACCTCTTCCAAATAACGCAACCTGTAAGCCGGAATAGCGAGCATCAGAAAGCTATTCCAACATATGGGGGGCTGGCATCGACGCCAATCCCATTCCTTCCAGCACAGTGATGAGGAGCAGCATCCGGGGCTGGCTTTTCCTCCTCCCTCTCCACAAGCCGCTGATTCTGCCCCTCAGCCCCGTCTCTTCCCGTTTTTAAAAGGGAGTTTTTCCTCACTTTAAGCCGAGCGAACGATGGGTAAGTTTTTGAATTAGATTGAGCAGTGTGGAACAAGTATGTTGGGAAATGAAGGATAAGCATCGTTATGACGCACAAATTTATGGAAAATGTCTTTGCATTTGAAATTCTTCCTAGCCTGAAGAAATACTGTAAAACGACATATCCCAGCAAATTAATTTTAGCGATATTCGCAAATGGCCCATTGAGCTCAAAGTTTTAATTACGGCTGACATCTTACATTACCATTTAATGCAATTATCATTACATTAAACGTTAGGCTATTAGGGTGATCATTTATTTACAGAGAAAAGTCAATTTTGGAGTGCTAACGAAAATAATATTCATAATGAATGTTTCTAGTCTTGCAGCCCTGTGCAATTTGGTTTATATTGCCGGAGAACCAGGCCAGATCAATGGGAGGTGGAGCCATGACGAGAAACATTAGACCACACTTGGAGTACTGTGTACGGTTCTGGTCTCCATATTATAATATAAGGATATAGAGACACTGGAGAAGGCGTTAAAAAAAAAAGTTGATAATGGATGATACCAGAACTGAGAGCTTATACATGTCTGGAAAGATCGAACAGGCTTTAGGGGATCTTTTCTCTAGAAAAGAGAAGGCTGAGGGGTGATCTCTTAGAGGTCTTTAATATTACGAAGGGGTTCAATAGGGTAGATGTACAGAAGATGTTTCCACTTGTGGGGGAGACCAGAACTAGGGGCCATAAATATAGATAAATAAAGACAGTCACTAATAAATCTGATAAGGAATTCAGGAGAAACTTCTTTACCCAGAGAGTGGTCAGAATTTGGAACTCGCTACCATAAGGAGCAGTTGAGACGAATAGCATCGTGTGAATAAACACATGGAGGAGCAAGGAATAGAAGGATATGCTGATAAGGTTAGATGAAGAGTGGTGGGCGGAGGCTCGTGTAGAGCCAGTTGGGCCGAATGATCTGTTTCTGTGCTGTAAATTCTGTGTAATATGTAATTCATTACTAAGAAGGTTCACTCGGTTAATCCCGGGGATGAGGGGGTGGTCATATGAGGTGAGGTTGAGTAGATTGGGACTCTACTCATTGGAGTTTAGAAGAATGAGAGGCGATCTTATTGAAATATATAAGATTGTGAAGGGGTTGGATCGGGTGGATGCGGGGAGGATGTTCCCGATGATGGGTGAAACTAGAACTAGGGGGCATAGTCTTAGAATAAGGGGCTGCTCTTTCAAAACTGAGATGAGGAGGAACTACTTCACTCAGAGGGCGATAGGTCCATGGAATATTCTGCCCCAAAAAGCTGTAGAAGCTACATCATTACATAAATTTAAAACAGAAATAGACAGTTTCCTAGAAGTAAAGGGAATTAAGGTTTACAGGGAGCGGGCAGGAATTTGGACATGAGTCTAGGTTCGGATCGGACATGGCCCTGTGGGTAGCGGAGCGGGCCCAGGGGCCGTGTAGCCTGATCCTGCTCCTATTTCGTGTGTCTAATTCTGTTAGATTCAGGAGATGGTTCTGTGATAGTGGATTGGCGGTTAGGATCAGATCAGCCATGATCTTATTGAATGGCGGAGCAGACTCGAGGTGCCGATTGGCCTACTCCTGCTCCTATTTCTTATGTTCTTATTGCACGTGAAGCACTTTGAAATGCCTGAGAGATGTGATACGGTATCCTAAAAATGCAAATCTTTCTTTCATGCATTTTTGCCTTGTTGAAGATATTATTCCTTTCCTGTGGTTCTTTGTCATCTGCGCGACACCAGCCAAGAGGGCAAGCAAGCTCGCCTGCTTCTTGACCAATGATAGTTCAGCTCCGTGATGAGTTGCCAAGAGTGCGTAGAGGGGCCTGGAGTGATCGGATTGTCTTGTCCTGCTCCTTTTACCGGAGCAGCTATCCTGCGTTCAGTGCCGTGGACGGGGAAAATGTATGAATTTGCGTAGAAGTGTGTTTTGTTTTGGGGCTGAGATATCAATCAGAAGGATTTTGAGCATTGCTCACTCTTGTGGCCAGTGATGCCATTCATAGCTTTTTTTAATGCTGATCCACAGAATAGAAGGTGACGGACAGAGCAACCTCCACAAGGCTGATAGTTTGGACGTGCATGCAAGCTGATCCTCTCCCCCCCCACCCCCCCTCCCCCCCCTCCCCCCACCTTTCCTGGTCTTGAATCCCTGGAATCAGCTGGCATCCATATTCCAGTTCCTGCCCAGTTCATCTTTCTGACTGTGCGACTGACATTACCAATATCCCATGATGGGAAACCTGTGCCCGCCCGTTCTATGGCAGCACAGTGTGTGCTGGGTCACCATCGTACCCAGCCCATAAACTACAGTTCAAAACTCTGAATCGGGGTAGGACATTTAGGACTGAGATGAGGAGAAATTTCTTCACTCAGAGGGTGGTGAACCTGTGGAATTCTCTACCACAGAAGGCTGTGGAGGCCAAGTCACTGAATATATTTAAGAAGGAGATAGGTAGATTTCTAGACACAAAAGGCATCAAGGGGTATGGGGAGACAGCGGGAATATGGTGTTATAAATCTCATCATCCAGAAATTACTTATGAAATAACGCTGGACGGCCAGCTGGTGGCGCCGTCCAAGGAGTATAAATACTCGGGCGTGGGCCCCAGCTTTCCAGGGACATTTTGTAAGACAAGGAACTAGTGAAGTACAACTAGACCTCCATGTTCTGAAACAAGTTGATTAAAGCCTTGCTTTATACTCAAACCAAGTGTGTAGTGAGTTTTATTACGTCAACTGGTATTGAGATAGAGGATCAGCCATGATCATATTGAATGGCGGAGCAGGCTCGAAGGGCCGAATGGCCTACGCCTGCTCCTATTTTTCTATGTTTCTATGTGAAGCGTTGCATCACTTTAATACGCCAAGCAACAGTCACTAACACGCAAATATAAACTGGGGGCGGGGAGGGGCAGAGATGTAAGATTAGTATCAGAAGCTCAACAGGGGAGGTTAGAAGAAATTTCTTCATGAAAGAATAAAATAAAGAACTTGCAGTTATATCGCATCTTTCACAACACCAGGATGCCCCAAAGCGTTTTACAGCTAATTAAGTACTTTTTGAGCTCAAGTCTCTCGAGGGGGCCTTGAACTCACAACATTCTGACTCTGACGTGAGAGTGCTACCCACTGAGCCACGACTGACTCTTGCAAAATCATAGAATGATAGAAATTTACAGCACAGGAAGAGGACATTCGGCCCATCATATCTGCCGGCTGAAAAAGAACTATCCCGCCTAACCCCACGTTCCAGCTCTTGGTCCGTAGCCCTGCCGGTTACGGCACTTCAAGTGCCTATCCAGGTACTTTTGAAATGCGATGAGGGTCTCTGCCTCTACCACCCTTGCAGGCAGTGAGTTCCAGACCCCCACCACCCTCTGGGTGAAAAGATTTCTCCTCCAACTCCCCTCTAATCCTTCAACCAATTGCTTTAAATCTCTGCCCCCTGGTTATTGACCTCTCTGCTACGAGGATAGGGAGTCAATCGCTATATGTAACAGGGAACTAGAAATAAGCACTTGAAGAGGATAATTATTGAAGGTTGGATGGGAATTAGAGGAGAGAGCTTCGGCGTCCTGTGCTGAAATTTCTGTGAGTGTGAAAATATTCCAAATGGTTGCTGTGGGCTTTAATTGGAATTCAGTAGTACATGGGGTCCTTTGGATTCAAGCTCATTTTTAGCATGGCAATGTCGTACCTTTTGATTAAACCTTTCAAAGGAGATATAGAAGCTGCAGTGATTTATCGGGACTTTTGGTATTTGAAAGGCGAGTTAGGATTTAGATGATGCATGTTCCTGTGGCCATGGCTGATGGAACTATCCCTTTATTATGCAGGAAATATTATCTGAAGCTCCAAATGATTTCTAATGTATTTAAATCAATACTAATGGATTTTGCTGAATGGAGATGGTTTGATATATTGGGCAATTTCATTTTCCACTAGGGTTCCCAATTAAAAGGATTCAAATGGGACTCATTACGGAGAGGCAGAAGAATACTGTGTTTTAATTTCAAATGTTGAAATTCCGCATGTAAGTGCTGTTAAGACTCGGGAATCATTAAACAACGATTCCAATTGAAATATTGGCTAATAGGAAAAAGAGAGAACTGTGAATGCTGGAAATCTGAAACGAAAATGGAAAATGTTTGAGAATAGGAACGATTTTTTTTTTGACAAACCAAAGAATGAAAGAAATTTATACAGCGCTTACCATGACCTCAGGACGACCCGGAGTGCTTCACGGCCAATTAATTACTTTTGAACTGCTGTAATGTAGGGAAATGTGGCAGCCAATTTGCGCACAGCAAGGTACCACAAACAGCGAGGAGATAAATGGTCAGATAATCTGTTTTCAGTGACGTTGGTTGAAGGGAAAATGTTGGCCAGAACACTGGGTAAAAACACCCCTGTTAAACCTGCTCTCAAGGGCTTTGGGTGGCGGAACTGCCCCACCCCCACCTCCCCCCCAACACCCCTCAACCCCCACCTCCGCCCCACCACACCTCCCCTCCCCCCACCCCCCACCACACCTCCACCCCCACCCCCGCCCCACCACACCTCCCCCCACCCCCACCTCCGCCCCAACACCCCTCCCCCCCGCCCCCACCTCCGCCCTCAACCCCCGCCCCCACCCACACCCCCACCGCACATCCCTAACCACCCCCACCTCCGCCCCACCACACCTTCCCCTGCCCGAACACCCCTCCCAGCCCCACCACACCTCCTCCCCAACACCCCTCAACCCCCGCCCCCACCACACCTCCCCCTCAACCCCCGCCACCACCCACGCCCCCACCGCACATCCCTAACCACCTCCGCCCCACCACACCTTCCCCTGCCCGAACACCCCTCCCACCCCTGCCCCACCACACCTCCTCCCCCACCCTCACCCCCACCTCCGCCCCCAAACACCCCTCCCCCACTACCCAGCACACCTTCCCCCCCACCTCCGCCCACGCCACCCCTCCTCCCCCTCCCGCCCGCCCCACCACACCTCCCCCCACCCCCGCCTCCGCCCCATCACACCTCCCCCCCGCCCCCACCACACCTCCCCCCCCGCCCCCGCCCCACCACACCTCCCCCCACCCCCACCTCCGCCCCAACACCCCTCCCCCCCGCCCCCACCTCCGCCCTCAACCCCCGCCCCCACCCACACCCCCACCGCACATCCCTAACCACCCCCACCTCCGCCCCACCACACCTTCCCCTGCCCGAACACCCCTCCCAGCCCCACCACACCTCCTCCCCAACACCCCTCAACCCCCGCCCCCACCACACCTCCCCCTCAACCCCCGCCACCACCCACGCCCCCACCGCACATCCCTAACCACCTCCGCCCCACCACACCTTCCCCTGCCCGAACACCCCTCCCACCCCTGCCCCACCACACCTCCTCCCCCACCCTCACCCCCACCTCCGCCCCCAAACACCCCTCCCCCACTACCCAGCACACCTTCCCCCCCACCTCCGCCCACGCCACCCCTCCTCCCCCTCCCGCCCGCCCCACCACACCTCCCCCCACCCCCGCCTCCGCCCCATCACACCTCCCCCCCGCCCCCACCACACCTCCCCCCCCGCCCCACCACACCTCCCCCCCCGCCCCACCACACCTCCCCCCCCGCCCCACCACACCTCCCCCCCAGCCCCCACCACACCTCCCCCCCGCCCCCACCACACCTCCCCCCCCGCCCCCACCACACCTCCCCCCCCCGCCCCCACCACACCTCCCCCCCGCCCCCACCACACCTCCCCCCCCGCCCCCACCACACCTCCCCCCCCGCCCCCACCACACCTCCCCCCCCCCGCCCCCACCACATCTCCCCCCCCTCCCGTCCGCCCCACCACACCTCTCCCGCCCGCCCCCACCACACCTTCCCCCCACCTCCGCCCCCACCACACCTCTCCCCCTCCCCCCCGCCCCACCACACTTCCTCCCCCTCCCCCGCCGCCCCCACCACACCTCCCACCCCTCCCCCTGCCCCCACCTCCGCCCCCACACCTCCCCCCCGCCCCCACCACACCTCCTCCCCCTCCCCCCGCCCCCACCACACCTCCCCCCGCCCCACCACACCTCCTCCCCACCACACCTCTCCCCCTCCCCCCGTCCCCACCACACCTCCCCCCCACCACACCTCTCCCCCTCCCCCCCCGCCCCCACCACACCTCCCACCCCTCCCCCTGCCCCCACCTCCGCCCCCACACCTCCCCCCCGCCCCCACCACACCTCCCCCCGCCCCACCACACCTCCTCCCCACCACACCTCTCCCCCTCCCCCCGTCCCCACCACACCTCCCCCCCGCCCCCACCACACCTCTCCCCCCACCTCCACCACACCTCCCCCCCCACCTCCACCACACCTCCCCCCCCACCCCCCACCACACCTCCCCCCCAACCCCCACCACACCTCCCCCCCCACCCCCACCACACCTCCTCCCCACCACACCTCTCCCCCTCCCCCCGTCCCCACCACACCTCTCCCCCCTCCCCCCGTCCCCACCACACCTCCTCCCCTCCCCCCCCGCCCCCACATCTTAGATGCATCCCAACTTCTAAATCCTAGAACCAGGGCATTGGGCACTCTTTCAGTGTGCATCCATGCCATTTTCGGGGCTTATTCTGAATTTGCCGCGTTCCCCGGTCAGTCGCCCTGTGGAAGGTGACTGTTGTAAAATTTACCGGGCTAGGGTTAGGTTCTGGCCAGTAAGTACGCCTGCTCGCATGTGTACATTGCAGTGGTGCCATCGGAAGGGGAATTGGCAGGAACGGCAAATGAATGGCGTCACCCTGCCAGTCTCGCCTCTTTCATTGACCTCTGCATGGAAGGGGTCAGTCACCAAAAGTATCTTCCACGCCCCCCCCCCCCCCCGGGCCCCACCCCGCACCCCCCCCCGGCCCCACATTTTCGACAGAATTTTGAAACCCACAAATAAAGTAGCAGAGGCCTGCTGTGAATGCGCCTGCCTCAAATTCTTCTCTCGCCCGCCCAGATTGTGTGGTCATATCACCCACAGAACGAAACAATTTCAGGGCTGGTCTGTTCGGCTAAAACGTTGACCTGTCCTTTTTTTAAATCTTTTCCAAATCCTGGCAGAGCTCGCTGTGTTATTTTATTTTAGCATTTTTCAGTTTGGATTTGAAAGATCGCTCAGGTTAAGTCTTGCATTCACCTCCGATTATGGGTTCATGATCCACTCCAGGGGACTCGGACAGATAAAACCAAACTGGCACTTGTAGTCCACTGCTGAGGAGGGTGCCGCAAGTTGCTGCCCTTCTTAGACGAGACCTTGTTTACCTGTTCAGTGGGATATTGTAGGATTTCCCGGAAATAATTGAGGAGTGGGGAGTTGTCCTGGTGTCGGGGTCAGGCATTGCCATCGTAATGTTACTTGTGGCATCTCTACTGGGAACAAAATGGTTGCTGCATTTTTCTACATAACAATGCATCTGAAACACAGCGAGTTGTTTCTTGGAGACGTCATGAAGTGCCAGGGGAAACGGTTGTTCTTTCCCTCTGTTGCAATCATTATGAGTCCTAATGGTTGCAAAGACGAGTGCACCAGAACGGAATCAACATATTATCAACACCCAGTATGCTGCACATATTTCACATGTGTCCCAAAGTATTTACTTCAAATCTACTATAGTTACAGATTAAAACTAGCCCTTAAAACACTTGCTGGATCCAAAGTTATCCTGAGGGTCTGGAAATCTAGCCCTCGAAGCTCAGTCTACAACAACTTGGTCTTTATATAGCGCCTTTAACGTAGTAAAACGTCCCAAGGTGCTTCACAAGAACGTTACCAATCAAAATTTGACACCGAGCCACAGAAGGAGATATCAGAATATTTGACTAAAAGCTTGGTCAAAGAGGTTGGTTTTCAGGAGGACTTAAAGGAGGAGAGAGAGGTAGAGAGGTTTAAGGAGGGGAGTCCAGAGCTTTGGGCCTAGGCAGCTGAATGGTGGAGCGATTAAAATTGGGGATGCGCAAGAGGCCAGAATTGGAGGAGTGCAGAGATCTCGGAGGGTTGTAGAGCTGGAGGAGGTTACAGAGATGGGGAGGGGCGAGGCTATGGAGGGATTTGAAAACAAGAATGAGAATTTTAAAATCGAGGTATTGCCCTACCGGGAAACAATGTAAGTCAGTAAACACAGGGGTGTTGGGTGAACGGGACTTGGTGCAAGTTAAGATACGGGCAGCAGAGATTTGGATGAGCTCAAGTTTATGAAGGGTGGAAGATGGAAGGCTGGCTAGCAGATCATTGGAATAGTCAAGTCTAGAGCAATGTTTCTGATAAAAAAAATTCTGGGTGTGCCCATTCAAAGTTTTGCGCAAAATTTCCCATTGAAAAGCCAGTAAGCACCTTGCGCGGGACCTACGGACGGCTGCGTGGTCCGCGGCCGGGCGGCTTTGCAGGAACGTCGATCTAGAGGTAACAACGGCATGGATGAGGGTTTCAGCAGCAGATGAGCTGAGGTGGGGAGGAGACGGGCGAAGTTACAGAGGTGGAAGTCGGCGGTCTTGATGACAAAGCGAAAATGTGGCCGGACGCTCACCTCAGTGTCAAACCAAGGTGGCGAGCGGCCTGGTTCAGCTTCAGACAGCCGCCAGGAGCAGGGATGAAGTCGGTGGCTAGAGAAGAGAGTTTGTGCTGGGGACTGAAGACAATGGGCAGGATTTTCATTGGGCCGTGGAGTCGGGTTTGGAGGCGTGCGGGGGGGGTTAAAATCCCGAAATCGGGGGTCCCGACACCATCCCACCCCCAACCCGCCTCCATGCCAGTTTCAAAGGAGGCGGGTACCCGCCCCACACTGGGACCCACCTCCTCGAGGCGGGAAGGGGATTAGTGCTAATTAACTGCCTGTTAACAGGTAGTTAACAGGCAATTTTTAGCCTAATCCCTATTTTGAAGGTTGAAGTGTGGGATTCCCGTCGGGTTGAAGGACTTGGAGGGGTCGAGATGTTGGTGTTCAGGTGAGTGATGTGTGCATGAGTGCAAAGGTAAGTGTGTTTGGTGTGTCTAAAGTGATTAAAGAAGTTTTAATTACCTTTTCTTACCTTTACAACCTTCCTTCCTCTAGGTCCCAGGAGTCCGCCATCTTACCAGCACAGAAAGCAGAATGGCTGTGAACTGTCAAAAGTGACAGCCTGCAGCTTTCTGTGCCAGTGAGATTTCTAACTGAGTCTGTGTCGAAGGACTCAGGTTAGAAGTAAGACTGTCAGTGTTTGACAGCTTCAAACAGCTGTGAAACACTGATATTCCATCTGTCAAAATATCTTGACAGATGAAATTTCAGTCTGTGACATCACGTGTTGCCGGGTGGCCCTTAATTGGCCTGCTGAGCCCATTGGGTGGGCTCAACAAGGTCAATCAAGTTAAAATCGCGTGGATTGGCCGCATCTCGATGGAGACGGGACTACAACCCCGAAAGTTGTAGTCCTGCCTCCAACCCGACTCCTCAATGAATATCCAGCCCAATGACTTTGGACTTCCCAATATTTAGTTGGAGGAAATTTCTGCGCATCTAGCACTGGATGTCGGACAAGCAGTGTGACAATTTAGAGCCAGCGGAGGGGTCGAGAGGTGGTGGTGAGGTAGAGCTGGGTGTCGTCAGCGTACATGTGGAACCTGATGATGTGTTTTCGGATAATGTCGCCGAGGGGCAGCAAACATCCAGAAGATGAAGGACTGAAAGAGACCAGCTGTTCCATTGAGCCTGCCCCATGCAGTTGTGATGCTCTTAGCATTGTGGTTAACAACACCCGCCACCCACCGGAGAGAGGCAAAAAAGAACAGATAAAAAACACACAGGCCAATTTTTAGGGAGAAAAATACCTCGTAATTTTTTCTGTGACTCTCTTAGGCAATCAAAATTAGTCCAGGAGAACACATTGACCACAATTTATATTGTTTATTATTCCGCCCGCCTTTTTTTTCATTCTCAGGACGTGGGCGTCGCTGGCAAGACCGGCATTTATTGCTCACCTCTAGTCGCCACGACTGAGTGGCTTGCTAGACCAATTCAGAGGGGCAATTAAGAGTCAACCACATTGGTGTGGGACTGGAGTCACATATAGGCCAGACCGGGTAAGGATGGCAGATTTCCGTTGCTAAAGGACATCAGTGAACCAGTCGGGTTTTTATGATAATCCAACAGCTTCATGGTCACTTTTACTGACGCCAGATTTTAAAAAAAAAAATGAAATCATAGAATAAATACAGCACCAAAGGGGGCCATTCGGCCCATCGAGTCTGCGCCGGCTCTTTCGAAGAGCAATCCAGTTAGTCCCACTCCCCCGCACTTTCCCCATATCCCTGCAATTTTTTCTCCTTCAAGTATGTATCCAATTCCCTTTTGAAGGCTACTATTGAATCTTTATCCCCTGCCCTATCAGGCAGTGCATTCCAAATCCTAACCACTCATTGTGTAAAATAGTTTTTCTTCATGTAGCCTCTGGTTCTTTTGCCAATCACCTTAATTCTGGGCCCTCTGGTTATCGACCCATCAGCCACTGGAAACAGTTTCCCTTTATTTACTTTATCTAAACACTTCATGATTTTAAACAATGCTATCAAATCTCCTCTCAGCCTTCTCTGCTCCAAGGAGAACAACCCCAGCTTCTCCAGTCTGTCCATGTAACTGTGACTGGAGTCGGACAAAGTCAACATGGATTTACAAAAGGTAAATCGTGCTTGACTAATCTGCTGGAATTTTTTGAGGATCTAACTAGTAAAATAGATACGGGAGAACCAGTGGATGTGGTGTATTTGGACTTTCAGAAGGCTTTCGATAAGGTCCCGCATAAGAGATTAGCTTGCAAAATTAAGGCGCATGGGATTGGGGGCAAGGTATTGATTGGATAGAGAACTGGTTGGCAGATAGAAAGCAAAGAGTTGGAATAAACGGGTCATTTTCCGAGTGGCAGGCAGTGACTAGTGGGGTACCGCAAGGATCGGTCCTAGGACCCCAGCTGTTCACAATATATATTAATGATCTGGACGAGGGAATTGGATGTAGTATCTCCAAATTTACAGACGACACAAAGCTGGGTGGGAGGGTATGCTGTGAGGAGGATGTTGTGAAACTCCAGTACGATTTGGACAGGTTGGGTGATTGGGCAGAAACATGGCAAATGCACTATAATGTGGATAAATGTGAGGTTATCCACTTTGGTGGCAAAAACAGGAAGGCAGATTATTATTTGAATGGCAATAGATTGGGAGAAGGGGAAGTGCAAAGAGACCTGGGTGTCCTTGTGCACCAGTCGCTGAAGGAAAGCATGCAGGTGCAGCAGGCGGTTATAAAGGCAAATGGTATGTTGGCCTTCGTAGCAAGAGGGTTTGAGTACAGGAACAAGGATGTCTTGCTGCAGTTGTACAGGGCCTTGGTGAGACCGCACCTTGAGTATTGTGTGCAGTTTTGGTCGCCTTATCTGAGGAAGGACGTTCTTGCCATGGAAGGAGTGCAGCGAAGATTCACCAGGCTGATACCTGGGATGGCAGGAATGACGTTTGAGGAGAGATTGTGTCGATTGGGCTTGTACTCGCTGGAGTTTAGAAGATTGAGAGGGGATCTCATCGAAACCTATAAAATTCTGTCAGGCCTGGACAGACTAGATGCAGGAAGGATGTTCCCGATGGCCGCGGAGTCCAGAACCAGGGGTCATAGTCTAAGGATAAGGGGTAAGCCATTTAGGACTGAGATGAGGAGGAATTTCTTCACCCAGAGAGTGGTGAATCTGTGGAATTCTCTGCCACAGAGGGCGGTGGAGGCCAGTTCATTAAATATATTCAAGAAGGAGTTGGATATATTTCTTAAGGCTAAAGGGATCAAGGGATATGGGGAGAAAGCAGGGACAGGGTACTGAACTTGGATGATCAGCCATGATCGCATTGAATGGCGGAGCAGGCTCGAGGGGCCGAATGGCCTACTCCTGCTCCTATCTTCTATGTTTCTATGTAACTACCTGTTAACAGGCAGTTAATTGGCACTAATCCCCTTCCCGCTTCAGGGAGGCGGCTCCCAGCCCAGGTCGGGTACCCGCCTCCTGGGAAACGGGCATGGAGGTGGGTTGGGGGCGGGAAGGGTTCGTGCCTCCCGATTCTGCAATTTTCCCCCACTCCCGCCTCCAAACCCGCCTCCACGGGGCTTGGAAATTCGAGCCCTGAGTGTCAGCTGTGGCTCAGTGGGTAGCACGCTCACCTCTGAGTCAGAAGGTTGTGGGTTCAAGTCCCACTCAAGGGACTTGAGCACAGAAAGCTAGGCTGACACTCCCAGTGCAGTGCTGAGGGAGTGCTGCACTATCGGAGGTGCCGTCTTTTGGATGAGACGTTAAACCGAGGCCCCGTCTGTTCTCTCGAGGACATAAAAGATCCCATGGCACTATTTCGAAGAAGAGCAGGGGTGTTATCCCCGGTGTCCTGGGCAATATTTATCCCTCAATCAACATCACTAAAACAGATGATCTGGTCATGATCACATTGCTGTTTGTGGGAGCTTGCTGTGCGCAAATTGGCTGCCGCATTTCCTTCATTTCAACTACACTTCAAAAGTACTTCATTGGCTGTAAAGCGCTTTGGGACGTCCGGTGTTCGTGAAAGGTGCTAAACAAATGCAGGTCTTTCTTTTTGCATTGACTTTCATCTGCCATGTGTTCGCCCATTCCACCAGCCTGTCTGTCTTCTTGAAGTCTATTACCATCTTCCTCACTGTTTATTACACTTCTAAGTTTCATGACAACTGTAAATGTCCAAGTTATTAATGTATATCAAAAACAGCAGTGGTCCTAGTACTGAACCTTGCGGAACGCCACTGTATACTTCCCTCCAGTCCGAAAAACAGCCATTCACCACAACTTTCTGTTTTCTATCCATTAGCCAATTTTGTATCCGTGCTGCTACTGCCCCTTTTATCCCATGGGCTTTAATTTTGCTAACAAACCTAGTGGTACTTTATCAAATGCTTTTTGAAAGTCCAGATACACAACAGCAACTGCACTGCTCTCATCCAGCCTCTCTGTTCCCTCATCAAATAACTCAAATCAAGTTAGTCAAACACGATTTGCCCTTAATAAATCCATGCTGACTCTCCTCCATGCTTGTCCAAGTGGCTGTTAATTTTCTCCCGGATTTTTGTTTCTAAAAGCTTTCCCACCACCGACCTTAAACTGACTGGCCTGTAACATAGAAACATAGAAGATAGGAGCAGGAGTAGGCCATTCGGCCCCTCGAGCCTGCTCTGCCATTCAATGAGATCATGGCAGATCGTCCAAATTCAGTACCCAGTCCCTGCTTTCTCCCCATATCCCTTGATCCCTTTAGCTTTAAGAAATATATCTAACTTCTTCTTGAATATATTTAATGAATTGGCCTCCACTGCCTTCTGTGGTAGAGAATTCCACAGGCTCACCACTCTCTGGGTGAAGAAATTCCTCCTCATCTCAGTCCTAAATGGCTTACCCTTATCTTTAGACCGTGACCCCTGGTTCTGGACTCCCCCGCCACTGGGAACATCCTTCCTGCATCTAGTCTGTCTAGTCCTGTTAGAATTTTATAAGTTTCAATGAGATCCCCTCTCATTCTTCTGAACTCCAGCGAATATAAGCCCAATCGACCCAATCTCTCCTCATACATCATTCCTGCCATCCCGTAATTGCCAGGATTATCTGTTAGATCCGTGTGTTAATGGAGACACGGAATGCAGGAGTTGATTTACCAAGTGTTTATTGAACAAAGTCTGGAGGTGAACTAACTACACAAGATGCTATACAGGCTTATATACCCGAGTGGTCACTACCGGTACTACAGTACACAGGGGCTTCAAAAACATAGTTCCTCTTAAAGGTACATACACTACAATTCCTCCACTTTTAGATAAATAGTACATAACATTTTTACAAGAACAATAATCTACACATTTGCTGAAGTTAATCAATTACAAATTCAGTCTCTCTGGAGGCTTCCTGACTCGGTCCGGATAACGCCTCGGCGGTGTAGTAGGTTCTTTTGGCAAGGTCGATTCGGCTTCAGTGCCAGTGTCGGGTTCATCTGGTTCCAGTATCACCGGATCGGAGTTAGATACTGTGGGTATCTCTGCTTCATCACTAGGCGTATAGAGTTGTGGTGTAGGTTGTCCTTTTTCGGATGACTCTATGATCTGGTCAGCATGGCGCCTTATTATGCTTTCTCCCATGTCCACGGTATACATCAGCGGTCCTAGTCATGTGCAAATAGTTCCAGGCTGCCATTTCTCGGTACAGTAGTCCCGGGCCAAAACTGGTTGACCTATCTGGAAGGTTCTAGTTGGCCTTTCATTCATGCTTTGAAATTACCGGTTCTCTACGTCCCTTCTGACGTTTGGCTTGACCAAATCCAGCCGGCATCTTAGCCTTCTATTGAAAAACATCATGGCGGGGGTTTGGTTTGTAACCACATGTGTTGCATTCCTGTACGCAAATAAGAAGTTATCTACCTTATGTTGTAGATTTATGTCTTCATTACCCATGGCCTTTATGGCCTTCTTGAAGGTCTGGACAAACCTTTCAGCTAATCCATTGGTGGCTGGATGGTATGGGCGGACGTGTAGTGCTTAACCCCATTGTTTTTTAAGAACTTCCTGAATTCTTCGGATACAAATTGCGGTCCATTATCAGAGCAGATCTGTTCAGGCAGCCCATTCCTGGCGAATATGGTCCTTAATACTGTGATGGTTTTTTCCGTGGTGGTGGAAGACATCTTTATTACCTCCGGCCACTTGGAGTGTGCATCCACCGCGATTAAGAACATTGAGTCCATAAATGGACCAGCAAAGTCGATATGTACCCTTTGCCATGGAGATGAGGGCCACTCCCATGGATGTAGAGGGGCTTGTGGTGGGGCGTTTTGGACCTTCTGGCATCCTAGACAGCTCTTGGTCATTTCTTCGATGTCTCCATCGATACCTGGCCACCACACAAATGCTCTGGCTAAGTTCTTCATTTTCACTCCACCCAGATGCCCCTCGTGAAGCTCCTTTAGCACTTTATCCTGGAGTTTGGGTGGAATCACCACTCTGGATCCACACATCAAGGTTCCTCGGCACACTGACAGCTGTTCTCTTCTTTGCGAGAATGCTGGCAACAGTGGTTCGCCATTTGCTGGCCATCCCTTCACCGTTAAATCGTAGACTTGTGAGAGAGTCGGGTCATTTCTCGTTTCCTTTTCAATGGTAGAATTTGTCACCGGTAGACATTCCACTATGGTCGAGTGGAACATCTCCACTGGGTCCACTGTAGGCGCCTCTTCCACCATTGGCAACGGTAGGCGTGATAACCCATCAGCATTCCCATGCTGTTTTGTTCCTTTGTATTCTATATCATATTGGTGTGCCCCAAGGAAAAGGGACCACCTCTGTAGCCTTTGCGCTGTCATAATGGGAACGCCCTTTTTAGGGTTGAATATGGAGACGAGGGGTTGATGGTCAGTCAACAAGGTAAATTTTTGTCCGTGTAGGTAATGGTTGAATTTCTTCACCCCCCACACCAGGCTGAGTGCCTCCCTGTCGATCTGGGCATAGTTACGCTCAGCTGAGTTCAATGAGCGTGACGCAAAAGCTATCGGCCGCTCCGAGCCATCAGGGAATCTATGCGATAATACCGCTCCCACGCCGTAAGGGGATGCATCGCACGCCGGTCTGATTGGCAGTGATGGGTTGTAATGAGCCAACACTTCCCTGGACGTGATCAAGCCTTTGCATTTATGGAAGGCACGTTTACAGTGTTCGCTCCATTTCCAAATTACTCCCGTTTGTAGCAGTGCGTTAAGAGGGTGCAGAACCGTTGGCAAGTTCGGTAAAAATTTATGATAGTAATTTATTAATCCCAGGAACGACCTTAATTGTGAGACATTTTCAGGCGCGGGGGCTTTTACGACCGCTTCAATTTTTTCAGGTGACTTATGCAACCCTTCTTCGTTAATGACATGGCCACAATATGATATTTGTTTCTGGAAAAATTCGCACTTGGGGCGATTTGCTCGTCGGCCCCGTTCTCTCAGCCTCGTGAGCACCTGCTCCAAGTTGGCAAGGTGCTCATTGTCATTTTCTCCTGTTACAAGGATGTCGTCTAGGTAGCATTGAGTCCCCGGAATCCCTTGCAGGACTTGCTCCATAGCTCTTTGCCAGATAGCCGGAGCTGATGCCACTCCGAAAACCAGTCGATTGTACTGGTACAGGCCTTTGTGTGTGTTTATCGTGAGATACTTTTTAGAGGCCTCCTCAACCTCCATCTGTAGATATGCCTGTGCTAAGTCAATTTTGGTGAAACGTTTCCCTCCGGATAGTGAGGCGAAAATATCTTCTATCCTCGGAAGAGGATACTGTACCGTGTGAAGAACCGGGTTTACAGTCACCTTGAAATCCCCACAGATGCAAATTTTTCTCTTCTTCAGATTTATCATTATTCAACGTTTTCTTCATGACCGGAACGATGGGTGTTGCCCATTCGCTCCAATCTACCTTGGATAATACGCCTGCTTTTTCCAAATTCTCTAGCTCTGCCTCGACAGCTGGACGAATTGCGTATGGCACCGGCCTTGCCTTAAAAACTTGGGAATTGCCGCATCTTCCACTTTTATTGAGGCGGTGGCGCCTTTCAGGGTTCCTAGTTCCTGCTGAAACACTTTTTTGGCGTTAGCCAAGATTTCTTTTAATCGTCCAGGTATGACGTCATCATCATTTTTTTTCTTACTGGTCACCGTCAGTGCCTGAATGGAGTGCCAGTCTAAACGTATCTTTCTGATCCATTCACGTCCCAACAACGGTGGACCACCATCTTGCAGAACGTATAAATACAACTTCTGTATTTCCTTGCCGTTGTATACAACAGGCACCCTTATTTTCCCTCTGGGGTATACTTTCTGCCCCGTATATGTCTTCAAGATAATGGATGTGTCTTTCAAAGGTATATGCGGAAATAGCCGCTCGTAATGCCGTCGACTTATGACGGTCAGAGCTGATCCTGTATCTAGCTCCATTTTGACTGGGGACCCCGCTATCATGAGGGTAACCCAAATGGTCTGGTAATCTTCTTTGGCAATTACATTATGTAATTTCAGACAGCTTAGTCTCTTGTTTCCGGAGTCGCTATCGCTCTTCTGGTCTTCGGAGCTACTGTCCGTCATCATTTGTACCTTTCTGTACTTTTCCTTATTGACCTTTTTACTGTCAGTGGATTTTTTTCCAGATCTGCATACACATGCAATGTGTTCCATCTTTCCGCATTGCCTGCATGCTTTGTCCTTGAACCAGCAGTCCTTCTGGTCATGGGTGGATCTGCCGCAGCGATAACATCTCTCGAAACCCCGTGTCATTTCATGGGTGCCGAAGTCCTGTGGCTTTTGCTGTATCTCTGCAGCTCCTCTTGCTGCTGCTTCATATGATACAGCCACACTGAAAGCCTTGTCCAGTGTCAAATCTTTCTCAGAAAGTAGTCTTTTCTGTGTTCCTTCGCTTAGGAGATCGCAGACGAATTTGTCTCGTAGAGAATCTGCCAGTCCTGCCCCGAATTGGCAGTGCTTTGACAGCTTTCGTAATTCGGTGAGGTAATCAGCGTTACTTTCATTCTTGTGCTGATTCCTCCTGAAGAATTTGAATCGTTCCGCTATCAGCAGCGGTGTTGGGTTTAAGTGCTCCTGTAGGGTATCAGCAATCTCCTTAAAATTCTTGTCCATTGGTTTGGCTGGAGTGATCAAGTTTCGTAACAGCCCGTATGCCCGTATGTCCTCAGATTTAGAAGTACCGATGCCTTTTTATCATCCGTTACTTCATTCGCCTTGCAATATACCTCCACTCTTTCCACATATGTGGTCCAATCCTCTATATCACTATCGAAAGCAGTAATATTGCCAGTCTTCGGCATCCTGAAAATCAAAAGTGGCGCTTCCCATGCTTTTCCTTCTTCCCCGCCGAGTCAAGATGGCGCCTCCTGCGCTTTCCCGCCACTGCCGCTGCTGCCAACGCTGTTCTCCGCGATTCACATTGCGACCTGCAGCTTTTCGCGGTATTTCTATTTTTTTTTATATATATTTTAAATAGTTTCTCCGTTACTTGGAGAACCGTTCCCGTTGTGGAGCGGACCCTCTGGGACTTTCCCCTCCCTCTGCTAAGTCCGAATGCCGACCTGCTTTTAAGCACCGGCCACCTCCTGAGTGTTCCACCCTCTGTCTCTCTTTGCTTCTGCTTTCCGACTCGCTGCCCGGCCCCGCTGCAGAGCCACCCGATCGAGCCCCAGCCCGCCGCAGCCCAGGAAGGATCAGTGCACTACCTGCCACCAGTCCGTTTAGCTGGTGAAACCACAGTTTTTCTTCTTTTTTTTTCTTGCTTCGACCTTCGTCTGAGGAATCGATCTCCTTGAGGTGCTGCCGAATTGCAGGTAAGTTCATTTCTAACTCGTCGCCACTGTTAGATCCGTGTGTTAATGGAGACACGGAATGCAGGAGTTGATTTACCAAGTGTTTATTGAACAAAGTCTGGAGGTGAACTAACTACACAAGATGCTGTACAGGCTTATATACCCGAGTGGTCACTACCGGTACGACAGTACACAGGGGCTTCAAAAACATAGTTCCTCTTAAAGGTACATACACTACATTATCCTTCTCCCCTTTTTTGAACAAGGGTTTAACATTTGCAATCCTCCAGTCCTTTGGCTCCACCTTTGTATCTAAAGAGGATTGGAAGATTGTGGCCTGCACCTCCATATTTTCTACCCTGACTTCCCTCAGTAACCCAGGATACATCCCATCCGGATCGAGTGACTTAGCCACTTTAATTACTGCCAGCCTTTCTAGTACCTCCTCTTTATCTATTTTTATCTCAACCAGTGTCCCAGCAACCTCCTCGTTTACCATAGCTTTGGCAAAGTCCTCCTCCTTGGTAAACACCAATGCAAAGTACAGGAAACTTTGTGTTATCCGGAGGCTAAGTGTCCGGCAAGCTCGAGCCACCGGCAAAAATCAGGAGCCGTTTTGTTAGGTTTTTTTTTCTTCTCGTGGCTTTTTTTTTCCAACAGTCAGCCTCTGGAAAGTCTCTCTGAAGCTGTTGCTAAACTACAGAGACGCTTCCAAGGTACGGGCCGACTGTTTAGAAGCTGTTGCTAAGCAACAGTGTTTGTTGTCAGATACGGAGATGAAAAGCTCCGTATGCTTCAACATTAGCGCTGGAGTGTCCGGCAGTTTTGAGGGAACGGCAACAGCTCGGTCCCGTCGGTGCCGGATAGCACAAAGTTTCCTGTACTCATTTAGGACCTCAGCTCTGCCTTCTGCCTCCACCAATAGTTGTCCCTTTTGGTCCCTAATGGGCCCCACCGCTCCTCTGACAACTCCTTTACTGTTAATATGCCTATAGAAGACCTTTGGATTCCCCTTTCTGTTAGCTCTATTCTCGTACTGTCTGATTGCTCCTCTGGTTTTCTTTTTCACTTCTCTACTTTTTATATTCAGCCTGATTCTCCCTTGCCTTATCAAGCTGACATCTGTCATACGGCCCCTTAATCTGCTTCATCCTACTCTCCAACTCC
The DNA here is from genome assembly GCF_052327205.1 of Somniosus microcephalus. NCBI lineage: Eukaryota > Metazoa > Chordata > Chondrichthyes > Squaliformes > Somniosidae > Somniosus > Somniosus microcephalus. Next base: position 361,474,555 of record NC_140989.1, read on the forward strand.
TTCATCATCCTGGGAGCTCTGGCTTTGGTTGCCCTCCCTTTGCCCCTTGTAGGGATGTACCTAGACTGTACCCGAACCATTTCCTCTTTAAAGGCCGCCCATTGCTCCATTACATTTTTGCCTGCCAGTCTTTGACTCCAATTTACCTGGGCCAGATCAGGGCAGTCTTTCGCCTCAGTGCCTCACACGTTGTATCTTCTTCCTCTCCTGCTCCCCTAGGTTGTCCAAGAGCAAGGGAACACCAATGGATAGGCCACTGCCATCTTTTCAACTTCTTAACATGGAGAGAGGGATAGGGATCCTGAAAGTATGGCCTTCATGACGCTCAGGGCTCTGGATGTCAGGACTGAGAGAATCAGGAAAGAAATGAGGAGAACATAGGAACAGGAGTAGGCCATTCAGCCCTTCAAGCCTGTTCCGCCATTCAACGAGATCATGGCTGATCTGCATCTCAACTCCATTTACCCGCCTTTGCTCCATTACGCTTGATAACCTTACCTAACAAAAATCTAGCGATCTCAGTCTTGTCAGTTCCAATTGACCCCCAGCATCTACAACCTTTTGGGGGAGACGGTTCCAAATTTCTACTACCCTTTGTGTGAAAAAATGCTTCCTGAATTTGCTCTTGAATGGCCCGGCTCTAATTAAAGGTTATGTCCCCTCGTTCTTGAATCCCCCACCAGAGGAAATAGTTTCAGAACAAGTTGTAGACCGCAGGGTTGAGGCTCCACAGCTTTAATGGTATCTTTGTTGTCCTCCCAGGCCGAGAGTCATGTGAGGGCCATAAATCAGATCAGTAGCTTGTTACCAGCGCTGCTATTTTTCAGTCTAAGGGGTTGCGAAGAGAAAACGGGTGTAGAGCCAGGAAATTCGCAATCGCCATTGACTGCAACGGTGAGTGGAGCAATGATGATGAACCTCTCTCAATTTCATCGAGGGTATCGGCTATCTCAGCACGTTTTTATACTATAATGGAGACAAAAATTGTATCCAATGACTCATACTTGGGTATGTTTCCATAGGCAACAGACTACCTCTGGTTCCTTAACCAAGTGGCCAGTCTTCATGTGCGGCCATTGACCGTCTGTGCACACTGGGAAAGAGAGACTCTTAAACCAAAAGGCACAAAGGTCCCAGGAAATGGTGGCACAGCGTAAATAATGGCGGAACTCATGTCCGCCAACGTTTCCCAGAACCACTACGCTGGAATAATCACGCACACCCCTGATGCACCGTCAATAAGCTGCAAGTTTCCAGGAAGTTCCAGGCCAAACAATCTATCATTTCGCTGACCTTATTCCTCAAATGTGTTTGTTACATTGAAGTACATAAAATCTACAGCACTGAAACATGCCATTTGTCCCAACTGGTCTATGCCAGTGTTTATGCTCCACACAAAAGCCTCCTCCTACTTTATCTCACCCAATCAACATATCTGTCTATTCCCTTCTCCCTCAGGTGCTTATCTAGCTTCCCCTTAAATGCATCTATACTATTCGTCTCAACCACTCCCTGTGGTAGCGAGTTCCACATTCTCACCACTCTCTGGGTAAAGAAGCTCCTCTTGAATTCCCTGTTGGATTTATTAGTGACTATCTTATAGTTATGGCCCCCAGTTTGGTTGCGCAAAGCTCTGTGGAAGCGAAAGCAATGGTGGAGTAGAGTTTGGATTCGGTATTAGTTACTGTATTAAAGTAAAATCTATTGAAATTAACTGCTTGAGGTTACAGCAACAAACATTTATCATTGTTGGAAACATTGTAATCACTACAACAGAAAAAAGATTGAGACCAGGGAGCTGAAGCTAAGATATCTGTCCACTAAGCATCCATTTCAGCTCCATGCATTCAAAGCCATTAAGAGGAACAAGTCTGCAGTCATTTTTGATCATAATTATGGATTCCAGTCATTTATAATGGTTGTTTAGCTCCATAGATCGCCTTCTATGAATTGATCTTTATCCTTTTATCCTTAATTCAGTCGTACAAACCTTACTACTTCAGTGAGATCGATAAATTGCACTCCTTCCACTTTCTGCTAGTTGTTGCTATTTAAAGGCATTAGGTTAGCAAGGTAGCGTTTGAATTAATAATGAAATCCTCTTTGGTTTAATTGCAGGAAATTCCGTCGGCCAAAATCTCCCCCTTTCCGTGCCTACCCACCCCCCCCAAAAAAAAACCTAGTCAAAGTTCGTCACAATGGTGTTAACTCTGAAATAATTTTAATTCAAGGCCAATTTAGTCGTCTTTATGAATGAAATTTGTATTTCACTCAGTGATGTGGTCCCTGCCTGAAATGACCTTGACCTCTGTTGAGCCGCTCAGGGATCAGCTGACTGGAGATACATTTCAATGGGGCTGGAAGTGAGCCTGTCATGTTTTGTCCATCCCTGATCCAGCAGTTGAGTTGAGAATGAAAAAAAAAATTTGCTCAATACTACACTGTAATATTTTATATTGTGGCTTTTGACATCAAAAAAAAATACCATCTCGGGACACTTCACACAACTCATTACTTTCCCAGGGCAGTGACTGCCATACAGCAGTTATTCTGTGTCAGCGATTTGCCACGAGATGAACGAGCCCTCAATCTGTTTGCGAGGTAGCCGAGTTTGAATGGCAGGTGGGCTGACGTTTTTGAACTTGAATCCTCCGGCTATGTGTCCATTCCTGCACCGTAAGATCTGTTAAGCCAACCCTTCAACCGGAAGAATTTTAGCCCATGGTTTTGATGTGGAGCTGATTGCAGGTTGAGGTGGTATTTAGCAGCACCTAGGGTGTTCCACAATATAAACTGTTCTCGGTGAATGTTACCCTTAGGAATGTAAACCTTTTGATTATAAACACATAATATCCTGCATTCAATGTGTGGCCATCACACTTCAGATGTCACATTTCAAAGGATCAAAACTATGAAAAAATGGAGTATAGGGAGTAAGCAGTAGAGTGGAATAAGAGTCAGTGGAATATTAAAGGGTATGGGGAGTGAGCACAATAGTGGGAATAGACAGTATGGACCATTGGCGGCCGTGCCTTCTGCAGTCTAAGCCCTAAACTCTGGAATTCCCTCCCTAAATCTCTCCGCCTCTGTACCTCTCTCTCCTCTTTTAAGACACTCCTTAAAACCTAACTCTTTGACCAAACTTTTGGTCACCTGTCCGAATGGCTCCTTCTTGTCTGATTACACATTGGGACATTTTACGAGTACAAGAACAAGGATTTTACTGGTTCGAGTACAAGAACAAGGATGTCTTGCTGCAGTTGTACAGGGCCTTGGTGAGACCACACCTTGAGTATTGTGTGCAGTTTTGGTCACCTTATCTGAGGAAGGATGTTCTTGCCATGGAGGGAGTGCAGCGAAGATTCACCAGACTGATACCTGGGATGGCAGGAATGACTTATGAGGAGAGATTGGGTCGATTGGGCTTATACTCGCTGGAGTTTAGAAGAATGAGAGGGGATCTCATTGAAACTTATAAAATTCTAACAGGACTGGACAGACTGGATGCAGGAAGGATGTTCCCGATGGTCAGGGAGTCCAGAACCAGGGGTCACAGTCTAAGGATAAGGGGTAAGCCATTTAGGACAGAGATGAGGAGGAATTTCTTCACCCAAAGAGTGGTGAACCTGTGGAATTCTCTACCACAGAAGGCAGTGGAGGCCAATTCATTAAATATATTCAAGAAGGAGTTGGATATATTTCTTAAGGCTAAAGTGATCAAGGGATATGGGGAGAAGGCAGGGATAGGGTACTGAATTTGGATGATCACCCATGAGCTCATTGAATGGCGGAGCAGGCTCGAGGGGCCGAATGGCCTACTCCTGCTCCTATCTTCTATGTTTCTATGTTACTATGTTAAAGGCACCATATAAATGTAAGTTGTTGTTGATATGAAAGGGCGCAGGGAGTAAGCAGGGCAATGGAATTAGATTAGGTGGCTCATGCGGAGAAAATCTCTGGCACAGACTTGATGGGTGAATGGTTTGTTTCTGCACTGCAGCAAACTACGATTCTATGAAAAATAAAGGCAGCTTTTCAAAGCTGGAAACTGCTGGTCATTTACAAGTGTAGCCAAGTAAAGAAAGTTGGAAACAGATTGATTGGATGATTTTATAGTGGCTAAATGATTCTAGAATGGATAGGAAGGACCTATTTCCCTCAGCAGAGAGGTCAATACCAGGGGGCATAGATTTAAAGTAATTGGTCGAAGGATTAGAGGGGAGTTGAGGAGAAATTCTTTTCACCCAGAGGGTGGTGGGGGTCTGGAACTCACTGCCTGAAGGGGTGGTAGAGGCAGAGACCCTCATCGCATTTACAAAGTACCTGGATAGGCACTTGAAGTGCCGTAACCTACAGGGCTATGGACCAAGAGTTGGAAAGTGGGATTAGGCTGGGTGGCTCTTTTTCGGCCGGCACGGACACGATGGGCCGAATGGCCTCCTTCTGTGCCGTAAATTTCTATGATTAAGGACCCAAAGGGAAATCTTCATGTAGAGGCAGAGGATATGGCTAAAGTATTAAATGAATGCTTTGCAACTGTCCTCACAAAGGAAATGGATGATGGAAAGGCTACACTAAAAAAGAGGAGAGGGAAGTTATGGACAGGATAGTAATAGATAGAGAAGATGTACTAAAAGAGTAGCATTACTGTAAGTCACCTGGTCTGGATGGAATGCATCCAAGGTTGCTGAAAGAAGCAAAGAAGTAGCAGAGGCGTTGGTCACAATCTTTCGATCCTCATTGGATACAGGAATAGTGCCCGAGCAGTGGAGGGTTGCTAAAGTTATAACACTATTCAAGAAAGGGGAGGGGGATAAACCAGGAAACTAACAGGCCAGTCAGCGTAACATCGGTGGTAGGAAAGTTATTGGAAACTGTAGTGTATGTACCTTTAAGGGGAGAACTACTTTTTACAGCTCCTGTATACTGTAGTACCGGCAGTGACCACACCTGTATATAAACCCTGAGTAGGGATCTGTACGTTTAGTTTTAGAGTAACCCTCATCCAGTAAATACCTGTTGATTGTTCCTCCAGTCTCGTGTCTAGTTATTGAAGGACACACAACATCAAAAATACACGGATCTAACAGTGGCGACGAGGCAGATTCGAACCTACCTGCAACTCTGCATTACCTCCCAGGGATTCGCTCCTGGAGAACAGTGTAAGAAAGTTGAGGCCAGAAGCACGGGCGTCAACCACGAGCAACCGCCCAGTCATCCAGCAGAGATTGAGCATCGCAGGGGAGGCTGCTGAGAGCTGGGCTTGGTTCTACAGTCACGGTGGTCCAGCGAAACGGGCTGGCAACAGGTACGGCGCAGACCCTTCCCAGACAGCGGCGGCTAGAGCCGACCGACGGCACAGAAAAGGCCGAGCAGCGTCGACGGGAGAAGAGAGAGGGTAGAGCGCACAGGGCGCAGCCGGTGTTCAGGACCAAGCGGCGTCGACAGGAGAAGAGAGAGGGTAGAGCGCACAGGGCGCAGCCAGTGTTCAGGACCGAACGGCGTCGAAGGGAGAAGAGAGAGAGGCGCGAAAGAAAACGCGCAGAGCACAGCCGGTGTTCAAGGGCCGAGCAGCCGCAGCGGAGAAGAAGGGAGAGCGCGGGAAACGCCATTTTGAGCCGCAGCAGAGAAGAAGGGAGAGCGCGGGAAAACGCCATTTTGAGCCGCAGCGGAGAAGAAGGGAGAGTGCGGGAAAACGCCATTTTGAACCGCAGCAGAGAAGAAGGGAAGCGCGGGAAAACGCCATTTTGAGCCAGTCTAACCACACCCAGGGATGCCGAAGAGTGGCAGTATCACAGCATTCGACAATGAAGTCGAAGATTGGACGACATATGTCGAACGCATAGAAGTGTACTGCAAGGCGAATGAAGTGCCAGATGAGAGGAAAGCGCTGGTATTGTTGAATTCCATGGGTGCAAAAACGTATGGCTTACTGCAAAACCTAGTAACCCCAGAGAAGCCAGTGGACAAGGATTTTGGAAACTATGGGCTGGATTTTGCTACGGGGGCGGGTTGGAGGTGAGAAACCCACATTCGGGCTTGTTGTCCCGCCTCCATGGAGATGTGGCCAACCCACTGGATTTTCCTCTGATTGACCTTGTTGAGCCCGCCCTGTGGGCTCAGCAGGCCAATTAAGGGCCACCCGGCAACAGGTGACGTCAGAGATTGACATTTCATCTGTCAAAAGCTTTTGGCAGATGAAATATCAGTGTTTAACAGCTGTTTGAAGCTGTCAAGCACTGAAAAACCGCTAATTCAGCCTCAGTCCTTTCTCAGGATAACTTTAAAATCATGTTGCTGCAGAAACCAAGAAGCTGATTTTTTTTTTTTAAATCGGAGCTTCTGTGGTTCTTGCAGCCGACTCCCGACACCGGAATGCAGGACTCCTGTAAAGGTAAGTAAAAGTAAGTTAAACTTATTTAAACACTTTAAACACTTGCAAAACACTTACCTTTGCACTCCTGCACCCCTCACTCACCTGAACACTGGGCATCTCGACCCCTCCAAGACCTCAGACCCACGTCCCACCTCGAAAACTTTTCGTGGTTTGGAGCTGTCGGGAAGCCCACAAACCAGCAATAAAAATCGCGAATAGGCAAAAAACTACCTGTTAACTACCTGTTAACAGGCAGTTTAATTGCCTTTAATCCCTTCCCGCCTCTGGGAGTCGGGTTCCAGCACTTGTCGGCAACCCGACTCCTATGAAATTGACACGGAGGCGGGTTGGAGGCGGGATGGGGTCGGGACCCCCGGATCTCCGATTTTTATCGCCCGCACGCCTCCAACCCGACTCCAGGGGCTTAGGAAAATCCAGCCCATAGTGTCAACCCTACAGAACCACTTAAACCCCACACCGCTGCTGATAGCAGAAAGATTTAAGTTTCACAAAAGGAACCAGCATAAAGATGAAAGTAATGCTGAGTATTTAACGGAACTGCGTAAGTTATCGAAACACTGCCAGTTTGGAGCGGGACTGGCAGATACCTTAAGGGACAAGTTTGTGTGTGGGCTTCAAAGTGAAGGAACCCAGAAACGGCTTTTATCTGAAAAGGACCTTACGCTGGAAAAGGCTTTCAGCATGGCAGTATCACACGAAGCAGCCGCACGGGGCGCTGCAGAGATACAACGGAGACCGCAAGAATATGGCACAAATGAAATGTCATACGGAACAGTGAAGTGTTATCGCTGCGGCAGAACAACACACGACCATAATGATTGCTGGTTTAAGGACAAAGTGTGCAGACAGTGTGGGAAAGTAGGACACGTAGCAAGAGTCTGCAGGTCGGGAAAGAAAACCAGCAGCAATAAATCTCCACAGGAGAAGTACAAGAAGGTACATAAGGTGACGGAGAGTAGTTCAGACGAACAGGAAAGTGATACAGACTCCGGAAGCAAGGAGCTGGGTTGTCTGAAACTACATAAGGTGATCCAAACGGAGGATAATCAAACTATCTGGGTCACGCTGGAGTCCAAGTGAAAATGGAATTGGACACAGGATCAGCCCTAACAGTCATAAACCGAAGGGACTACAAGCGGCTATTCTCACATATACCCTTGAGAGAAACAGAGATTGTCTTGAAGACGTACACGGGGCAAAAAGTCTACCCCAAAGGAAAAATAAGGGTGAACGTTGTATATAACGGTAAGGAAACACCAAAAATGGACCTATATGTATTGCCAGATGGAGGACCACCACTACTAGGAGGTGAATGGATTCGGAAGATACAGCTAGATTGGCATTCCATACAAGCACTGACTGTAAATGCCAAAAAGGATGACGACGCCACACCTGGACGACTGTCAAAAATGCTAACTGATGCACAAGAAGTGTTCCAGGAGGGACTTGGAACACTGAAAGGCATAACAGCGACAATCAAAATGGAGGAAAATGCAAGCCCAAAGTTTTTTAAGGCCAGACCGTTGCCTTATGCGATCCGCCCAGCCGTCGAAGCAGAGCTGGAAGGTTTGGAACATTCAGGAGTACTGTCCAAAGTGGACTGGAGCGAGTGGGCCACACCCATCGTTCCTGTAATGAAGAGGTCGTTGAGTAATACGCCTGGGGAACCAAAGAAAGTTCGCATCTGTGGGGACTTTAAGGTGACAGTGAACCCAGTCCTTCACACGGTACAATATCCGCTTCCGCGGATTGAAGATATTTTCGCCTCGCTATCTGGAGGGAAACGCTTCACTAAGATTGATCTGGCCCAGGCGTACCTGCAAATGGAGGTAGAAGAAGCCTCGAAACAGTACCTCATGATCAACACTCATAAAGGTCTCTACCAATACAACCGGCTGGTGTTCGGGGTAGCATCAGCTCCGGCTATTTGGCAAAGGGCAATGGATCAAGTCCTGCAAGGGATTCCAGGGACCCAGTGTTATTTGGACGACATCCTGGTCACGGGCGAAAATGAAAGTGCTCACCTTGCCAACCTGGAGCAGGTGCTCACTAGATTGAAGGAATATGGGCTCTGAGCAAATCGCCACAAATGCGAGTTTTTCCAGAAACAGATCTCGTATTGTGGCCACGTTATTGATGAAGAGGGGTTACATAAGTCCCCTGAAAAGATTGAGGCAGTAGTCAAGGCTCCAGCACCGGAAAATGTGTCACAACTGAGGTCGTTCCTCGGGCTGGTGAACTACTACCATAAGTTCTTGCTGAATTTGTCTACAGTACTACACCCACTGAACACCCTACTGCAAACGGGGGTACCATGGAAGTGGAATGACGAATGTAAACGAGCTTTCCAGAAGTGCAAAGAATTGATCACATCAAAAGAGGTGTTGGCTCATTTCAACCCAGCACTACCCATTCGGTTGGCATGTGATGCATCACCCTATGGCATTGGAGCGATGCTGTCGCACAAGTTCCTGGATGGCTCAGAGAGGCCGGTAGCCTTTGCGTCTCGGTCACTAACCTCAGCCGAGCGTAACTACGCCCAGATTGACAGGGAGGCCCTCAGCCTAGTGTGGGGAGTGAAAAAGGTCAACCACTATCTGCACGGGCAGAAGTTCACTTTGCTGACGGACCACCAACCACTTGTCTCCATCTTTAATGCAAAGAAGGGCGTGCCGGTGATGACTGCGCAACGGCTACAAAGATGGTTGCTTTTTCTAGGGGCGAACCAATATGAAATCGAGTATAAGGGCACGAAACAGCATGGAAACGCTGATGGGCTATCACGCCTGCCACTGCCTACTGCGGAGGAAGCACCAGCAGTGGACCCTGTCGAAATATTTCATTCGACTATAATTGAACGCTTGCCAGTAACTAACGCTGATATCGAGAAGGAGACCCGAAATGACCCGACACTGTCTCGGGTATATGGCTTGACGGTGAAGGGATGGCCAACACATGGCGACTCACTGTTGCCAGCATTCTCATCCAGAAGAGAACAGCTGTCAGTATGCCAGGGGACCTTGATGTGTGGATCCCGAGTGGTAATTCCCCCCAAGTTAAGGGAGAGAGTGCTCAATGAGCTTCACGAAGGCCATCTGGGAGGGGTGAAAATGAAAAGCCTTGCTAGGGCTTATGTGTGGTGGCCGGGGATCGATCAGCAAATCGAGGACCTGACAAAGAGCTGCTCAGGATGCCAGAAGGTCCAAAATGCACCACCACATGCCCCTCTACACCCATGGGAGTGGCCCTCCTCTCCATGGCAACGGGTGCATATTGATTTTGCTGGTCCATTCATGGACTCATTGTTTCTAATAGCCGTGGATGCGCACTCGAAATGGCCTGAGGTGATCAAAATGTCGTCCACCACCACGGAGAAAACTATTGCAGTCCTACGGACCATATTTGCCAGGAACGGCTTGCCAGAGCAGATTTGCTCTGATAACGGACCACAGTTTGTGTCCGAAGAGTTTCGAAGATTCACGAAAAGGAATGGGGTAAGGCATTACACATCCGCCCCGTATCATCCAGCCACAAATGGATTGGCTGAGAGGTTCGTACAAACCTTTAAGAAAGCAGTAAGGGCCATGTGCGATGACGACATTCCACTGCAGCATAAGGTGGACAATTTCCTTTTAGCCTACAGAAATGTGACACATGTAGTCACCAACCAGACCCCGGCCATGATGTTCTTTAACCGAAGGTTGAGATCTCGTCTGGATTTGCTCAGACCAAATGTACGAAGAGATGTTGAGAATAAGCAATTCCAGCACATCTATGAGAAGCCGACAAGGAGCTTCAATGTAGGGCAACCAGTCTTGGCCCGCGACTACCGAACAGAGAAATGGCAACCAGGAACGATATGCACACGGCAGGGGCCACTAATGTACACAGTGGATGTTGGGGAGAACATTGTGCGACGTCATGTCGACCAGATCCTAGAGTCACAGGAACGAGTCAACCCCATGTCTCGTGCACCTGGTGGTGAACCCGACATACAGGTACCATCTACCCCAGAAACAGTAGCATCGGAAGCTGATGAACCAACTGACGACAAGGGGCCTCCGCACCAAGAACAAGACATTCAGGAAAGGCGCTATCCAGAAAGGATCAGGAAGCCGCCCCAAAGACTGAATTTATAAATGGACTATTTTCAGTTAATGTGCATGTTAAAAATGTTAATTGTTAAATGAATGTTATGGTACTGTCAATCTAAAAGGGGAGGAATTGTAGTGTATGTACCTTTAAGGGGAGAACTACTTTTTACAGCTCCTGTATACTGTAGTACCGGCAGTGATCACACCTGTACCTAAACCCTGAGTAGGGATCTGTATGTTTAGTTTTAGAGTAACCCTCATCCAGTAAATACCCGTTGATTGTTCCTCCAGTCTCGTGTCTAGTTATTGAAGGACACACAACATCAAAAATACACGGATCTAACAGAAACCATTATCTGGGACAAAATAAACTTTCATTTGGAAAGGCATGGGTTAAACGAGAAGAGCCAGCATGGATTTGTTAAAGGTAAATTGTGTCTGCCTAACTTGATTGAATTATTTGATGAGGTAACAGAGAAGGTTGATCAACATAATGCAGTAGATATATATCTGGCTATTTGGAAGGCATTCGATGAAGTGCCACACAGGAAATTTGTTAAGAAGATGGAAGCCCATGGAATTAATGGAAAGTGGTGGTATGGATATGGAATTGGCTCAGTGACAGGAAGCAGAGGGTGGCGATGGATGGATATTTTTCAGACTTGGAGGTGGTTTGCAGTGCTGTTCCCCAAGGGTCAGTTTTGGGTCCATTACTCTTTTTAATTTTTTATAAATGACCTAGGCTTAGATATAGGAGCAGCATTATAAAGTTTGCAGATGCTACGAAACTTGGCAAAGTAGTAGATAGTGATGAGGATAGTTATAGGCTTCAGGCTGACATAGACAGGATGGTGAATGGGCAGGAGCATGGCAGATGGAGTTCAATGCAGAGAGGTGTGAAATGATGCACGTTGGGAGGACTAACATGGAAAGACAGTATACTATAAATGGCACGATTTTGAAAAGTGTAGATGAGAAGCGACCTTGATGTCCATATAGACCAATCCTGAAAGGTGGCCGGGCAAGTTGATGACGTGTTTAAAAAAGCATATGGGTTGCTTGGGCTTGTACTGGAGAGTGCAGCACATGCATGTTGGGTAAGTACAGGATAAGGGCATGCCTGTGATGCCCTCCACAGTTGGGCAACTGCTAACGCTTACTGTTCAGGCTCACACATGAAGAGTGTCTGTTTGGACAAGGTACCAGAGGGCACCTGGTGCTCATGAAACAATATACCAACTTGCATCAGCACATTAAGGCAGGACAGTGAGACCCATTTATTCTTACTCTCTGTTTCCTGTCTGTTAACCAATTTTCAATCCATGCCAGTATTTTACCCCCAATCACATGTGATTTAATTTTGCACACTAACCTCTTATGTGGGACTTTATCAAAGGCCTTCTGAAAATCCAAATACACAACATTCACTGGTTCTCCCTGATCTATTCTACCAGTTACATCCTCAAAAAACTCCAGTAGATTTTCCCCCCTATGTTTTGTGCTGGATAAGTAATCCCTTGTTTCATTTTATTGATGGAGAATTCTTTAACCCGTGAACTCGTTTTATCTCCTTCACTTATCCTTCATCTTCAGCCATGTAAAGCAGCGAGATTGGAAACAGTGATCGCCATTGTTACCATGGGTGCCCCCAACACTTGCTCCACACATCTAACAACCATTTTGGTCATTTTCTTTCTCTCATTTGAACGAGTGTGCCCCCAGCTTAGGACTGATGACGAGATCCACCGATGGACTTGGTAAACCTCGCGTGACAATGGCTCCATCTTTCAATGGGGGAACAGACGGGTGTGACCTAAGAAAACTACTAGGCACTTGGTCTAAGCGTTAAACAAAGCTTTAATCAACTGTTTTACAACACGGAGATCTAGTTGTGTCCTTCACTAGTTCCTGTTAAGAATGTCCTGCGCAAGCTGGGCCTGTGCCCGAGTATTTATACTCTTCCTGGACAGTGCCACCTGCAGGCTGCTCAGTATTATTTCATAAGTCTTTCTTTCATGAATGACTGATTCATGTCAGGGTGTTTCCCAGAATCCAACTAACCAAGCAATGGAGGACAACCTCTGGTAGGTAATAGAAATTCCCCAGATTTTGGTCCTGCGTGTACGGCACAATAATAGCCAATGTGCGTGAATGAAGACAATACTCATAACCTAAACTGAATTTAATCTTCCTTGGGTTGTGATGGTTCTTTTATGTCAGATGGGAAGAAGTGGGTGTTCGCAAGTTGTGCAGTGACACAACGAACAGTCTGGTAGACAATAAATACGACATTAATGGTGGTTCCACTTGATGATGTCCAACTCTGTCCTTATGTAGTTTGTTAATTGTCTCTCTATGTGCTGACTGATCCTTGGTCTTGTACTCCGTGTACTTGATTGGTTTTGTTATTTCGTTATAGATTTATGGGTATTGATTTTCTTTCATTTTGCTATTCTGTCAATTTTCCTTGTGCTAGTAATTATCAAGCTTGGAGCCAAGGACAACATAATTACAGAAATTTTTTTTTTTTAACCAATTTTATTTTGAAGTGCAACTGATTTCTGGTTGACTAAGGGCATTATTAAAAGTGATAACCTATCCCTGAAAGCATGCCGTTAAAATCTTGCTGTTGACTTATTCCTCAACCCAACCCATCTCCAGCCTACCTGTCTACCAGCCTCGGCTGCCATTGTAGAAAACAAATTTTCTCAGGCCAGAGCTCCTGCTTCTTATATGTTGTTCTCGTATGTTGCCCATCTTTTACATCTGGACTTAGTGTATTTCTTCTCAAATCTCTGGTATTAGCGCTGGGAGAAATCAAATCTGCTATTTGGCACTGAAGAAAAGTCTCCCAGCTCTGCAACCTAGATCTGTGGCTGCCTTGTAGTGTTTTGATTCAATATCGAGCAGTGTAAACCTTGCTGCATCTCAGGGATTGAGTCAAGTGCGTTGCTCAGTGATGTGTACAGCCCATTAGTACAACATTCCCTCCTACAGAGATTCCATTCAGTTTGAATCAGGATGATCCGAACTCACTGTGATCTCCCTGGGTTTAGACTTAATTCTGCTCTGATTCAGTTCATATACCAGATTGTATTAACCTGCCAGCCTAATCTATGCATGGAGTTTTTTTCTTTTGCTGCAGAAATAAAGGTTACCAGGCTGGTGTTGGTGGTTTGCAACATAGCTGATAGGAATCCCCTCCTTTGCAAGTCAGGCCAGCTCCAAGGTCAAGGGACACAAGTTCCCATTGCAAACGTGAACAGCAACTTCCGTTTATATAGCGCCTGTAACATAATAAGACGATCCAAGGCGTTTCACAGCAGCGTTAACAGACAAAATGTGACACGAGGAGATATTGGGATAGGTGACCAAACGCTTGGTCAAAGAGGTAGGTTTTAAGACACCTCTTAAAGGAGGAAAGAGAGGTAGAGAGGTTTACATAGAAACATAGAAGATAGGAGCAGGAGTAGGCCATTCGGCCCCTCGAGCCTGCTCCGCCATTCAATGCGATCATGGCTGATCATCCAAATTCAGTACCTGTCCCTGCTTTCTCCCCATATCCCTTGATCCCTTTAGCCTTAAGAAATATATCTCACTCCTTCTTGAATATATTTAATGAGTTGGCCTCAACTGTCTTCTGTGGTAGAGAATTCCACAGGTTCACCACTCTCTGGGTGAAGAAATTTCTCCTCATTTCTATCCTAAATGGCTTACCCCTTATCCTTAGATTGTGACCCCTGGTTTTGGACTCCCCCACCACCGGGAACATCCTTCCTGCATCTAGTCTGTCTAGTCCTGTTAGAATTTTATACGTTTCAATGAGATCCCCTCTCATTCTTCTAAACTCCAGTGAGTATAAGCCCAATCGACCCAATCTCTCCTCATACGTCATTCCTGCCATCCCAGGTATCAGCCTGGTGAATCTCCGCTGCACTCCCTCCATGGCAAGAACGTCCTTCCTCAGATAAGGCGACTAAAACTGCACACAATACTTAAGGTGCGGTCTCACCAAGGCCCTGTACAACTGCAGCAAGACACCCTTGCTCCTGTACTCAAACCCTCTCGCTACAAAGGTTTCGGGAGGGAATTCCAGAGCTGAAGGCATGGCCGCCAATGGTGGAACAATGAAAATCGGGGACGCGGAAGAGTCCAGCATTGGAGGGTCTTGAAGGTTTCCATATTTAAGAAAAGATATACTTGCTCTCGAGGCGGTTCAGAGAAGGTTCACTGGGTTGATTCCGGAGATGAGGGGGTTGACGTATGAGGAAAGGTTGAGTAGGTTGGGACTCTATTCGTTGGAGTTCAGAAGAATGAGAGGCGATCTTATCGAAACATATAAGATTGTGAGGGGGCTTGATCGGGTGGATGCGGTGAGGATGTTTCCACTGATGGGTGAGACTAGAACTAGGGGGCATAATCTTAGAATAAGGGGCTGCCCTTTCAAAACTGAGATGAGGAGAAACTTCTTCACTCAGAGGGTAGTAAATCTATGGTATTTGCTACCTCAGAGAGCTGTGGAAGCTGCAACATTAAATAAATTTAAAACGGAGATAGACAGTTTCCTAGCAGATAAGATAATTAGGGGTTACGGGGAGAGGGCAGGGAAGTGGACGTGAGTCTAGATTCGGATCAGCCATGATCCTATTGAATGGCGGAGCAGGCCCGAGGGGCCGTATGGCCTACTCCTGCTCCTACTTCTTATGTTCTTATGTTTGCGGGGCTGGAGGAGGATACAGAGATAGGGAGGGGGGGGGGGCGGCGAGGCCACGGAGGGATTTGAAATCAAAGATGAGCATCTATACACAGAGTAAAGAATTTCACACACCACTACATTTGTTCACTTAGCGCCAGTCAGCTACACATTTGCAATTGTAACGCAGCCAGAGGTTTTTGCAGGCACACGTGTAGAGGCGGGCCTCCCCTTTTGACAAGTAAAAACTCAGGCCACTAACGTAACGTAGAACTGCTTTCTGATCTGCTGCAGGGTGTGAATTGGTGGTTCAGAATTTCATTGTCCTAAACTTGTTCAGCGCCGCAACCAGGCTGTTGAAATAACGTGGAGAGCTCCGATTGTGGCTTAGCGCTGGCGAGGGTTTAAAATATCTTCAATGTAGCACAACTGATCCGCAGGACAGTCTCAGAAAAATAATGTAAAGAAAAAAGAAGCTTGAAATTTCCGTAGCCGTCTGGAGGACAGCGAACAAGGGACAATTGTGCAGAAATCAAGAGCAGGGACAGGGTTGCCAACTCTCCAGGATTTCCCTGGAGTCTCGAGGAATTGAAGATTAATCTCCAGATCACTGTTGCGAGCGAACCCGGGAGAAAAATCATAGCGGCACTGAAACACAATTGTTCATTTTTTTTTCATTTTCTTTGAACACTTCTGTTTATTAGTTGTAAAAATATTGGCGATGTGTCGTTTGACGGCGAGACAAGAATCATCCAAGTGGGTCATGAAGATTTTTTTCGTTTTCCAATTGGCCGTAGGAAGGCGGGGCGCCGCGAGGATGGCCGTGTCGGGCAATCAATAGAAACATAGAAGATAGGAGCAGGAGTAGGCCATTCGGCCCCTCGAGCCTGCTCCGCCATTCAATGCGAGCATGGCTAATCATCCAAGTTCAGTACCCTGTCCCTGCTTTCTCCCCATATCCCTTGATCCCTTTAGCATTAAGAAATATATCTAACTCCTTCTTGAATATATTTAATGAATTGGCCTCAACTGCCTTCTGTGGTAGAGAATTCCACAGGTTCACCACTCTCTGGGTGAAGAAATTCCTCCTCATCTCTGTCCTAAATGGCTTACCCCTTATCCTTAGACTGTGACCCCTGGTTCTGGACTCCCCGATCATCAGGAACAGCCTTCCTGCATCTAGCCTGTCTAGTCCTGTTAGAATTTTATAAGTTTCAATGAGATCCCCTCTCATTCTTCTAAACTCCAGCAAATATAAACCTAATCGACCCAATATCTCTTCATACGTCATTCCTGCCATCCCAGGTATCAGTCTGGTGAAACTTCGCTGCACTTCCTCCATGGCAAGAACATCCTTCCTCAGATAAGATGACCAAAACTGCACACAATACTCAAGGTGTGGTCTCACCAAGGCCCTGTACAACTGCAGCAAGACATCCTTGCTCCTGTACTCGAATCCTCTCGCTATGAAGGCCAACATACCATTTGCCTTCTTAACCACCTGCTGCACCTGCATGCTTACCTTCAGCGACTGGTGCACAAGGACACCCGGGTCTCGTTGCACTTCCCCTTCTCCCAATCTAGTGCCGTTCAGATAATAATCTGCCTTCCTGTTTTTGCCACCAAAGTGGATAACCTCGCATTTATCCACATTATACTGCATCTGCCATGCATCTGCCCAATCGCCCAACCTATCCAAATCGTACTGAAGTTTCTCGGCATCCTCCTCACGGCACACACGCCCACCGTGGCGGGGCGTGGGGGGTGGGGTGGTTGGTGGCAGGAGGTCATGTGATGAAACCTCCCAGAATAGGTCCAAGCAGAGTTGGCAACCCTAAGAGAGAACTTTGTAAAATGTAAAGATTCTCCTCAATGAAGGATAAAGAGGACTGGAGTGGAGCTATAAAGGAAATTAAAGAGTAAGGGGACAGAAATAAGGTGACATTTGGAGCTGAGAGATGCACTTGAGTGTTATATTTAGTAACACCGTGCATTATATTAGAGCCTATCAATCGTGAGTGATTAAGGAAGAACTTGCATTCGTATACAGGAAACTTTGTGCTATCCGGCACCGATGGGTCTGAGCTGTTGCGGTTCTCTCAAAATTGCCGGACAAACCAGCGCTAATGTTGAAACATACGGAGATTTTGAGCTCCGTATCTGGCAACAAACCCTGTTGCTTAGCAACAGCTTCTAAACAGTCGGCCGTACTCTCTGTAGCTTAGCAACAGCTTTAGCGAGACCTTGCAGAGCTTAACTGTTGAGAAAAAAGCAACAAAAAGAAAAAAAACCTACGAAAAGAAAAAAAACCTAACGAAACGGCTCCTGATTTTTGCCGGTGGCCCGAGCTTGCCGGACATTTAGCCTCCGGATAACACAAAGTTTCCTGTAGTACCTTACGTAGCCCCAGGGTTATGGGGAGTGGGTGGGAAAGTGGCGTTGAGGCCATGATCTTATTGAATGGCGGGGCAGGCTCGAGGGGCCGAATGGCCTACTCCTGCTCCTATTTCTTATATTCTTATAGGATGCCTCAAATTGCTTCACAGCCGTGGAATTACTTTTGTTAAGTGCAACTACTGTCGGTTTGTAGGCAAACACAGCGGCCAATTTGCGCACAGCAAGATCCCACAAACAGCAATGAGATGAACAGCCAGTTCATCCGTTTCGGTGATGTTGGTTGAGGGATAAATGTTGGCCCCAGCACACCAGGAGAACTCCCCCCTGCACTTCTTTAAGTAGTCACCATGGGATCTTTTATGGTCACCTGAACAGCCAGCCAGAGCTTCAGTTTAATGTCTCATCAGAAAGACAGCACCCCCCAACAATGCAGCACTCCCTCAGTACGGAGGTACGACCAATTGAGCCAAGCTGACGTTGAGACCAAGCATAAATCTTTATTGGCCCAGAAATTCGGGTCGGGGGCTTCCCGCTGGTGCAAGCCCCCGACCTGTACTTACCTTGCGCGCCGGCCGTTGAGCTGTAGGCCCCCGTGGGATTCCGATCCAGGGCCTGCTCCAGTTGCTGGCGCGCAGTGCTTGCATATCCCAGGGGCGCAGTTAGTTCGATGCATCCCCTGGGATTACGTGGGCCATGGGGAGCCAATCGGAGCTGGGAATGCTCCATTCATAAGTCTGACAGGAAGTGCTGTCAAGACTTATAAATACTACGGCCCCAAAACAGCACTAAATCTTCAAATACATTTTTTTTTAAATCACATTTTTAAAATAAACTATAAATTACATGAAATAACTATTTTAAACAATAATATAAACTTTTGAAAAAATAATTTTATTTTCTAACGGGGCTAAAAATAAACTTACCTTGCTTTAAAGTATTTAAAAATAATAAACCTGTGGAAAAAATGTTTTAATTTTAATTAATTCACCTCTTACCTTGTGAAAAGCAGGCCTTACGCCTGCTTTTTAAATGTGTAACTTCTGCAGACTTACCCTCCCGGGAAAAACTGTAAAAAAATACCGAAGTTCGATGCGCACGCGCAGCCCCTCCTCCGCACGCGTTCGACCTCTGAACCCCTTCGTTCAGGGGAACGGAAGTGCCGGTTTCCCGCGCATGCGCAGTGCATGCAGGAATACAGCACTTCCATCGGGCCTACGGATGAGTACCCCGTGCGTACTCACCCGTGGAGACCCGAAGTTCTGCCCCATTGTGATTGAGAGAGCAGACCTTGAAATGGAAAATATGTATGCTGTTGTATAAGTCTGAGAAATCTATACTTCTGCTTTAATTTCAAAATTTACAAGTTGTACAAACTCATCTATGCGTGAAAGGTTCAAACTGTGAGCAATCATCTCCAGTAGTTTGAAGTTTCAAAGATTATTTATTGTTTTTGCTTCATTTCCATTCTGAACCTTAAAGAAAGACCCTTAACATTTTTTTGCCAAATTGCTTCACTTCAAAACACTCATGAAAGGAACATAAGATCAAAACCAACTTGTCCTTCATTAAGTGTGGAAGAGCTGTGTAAGCTCACCCGAGCTTCACTTCCAGTTCTGCCATCATGTCTAAAGGCAAATTCCTCACTAACAGTGAAGAGTTGAAATGCAAGTTAAAAAGTTGGGAGTTAGAAGTCAAACAGATCAAAATAACGAAGTTGCGCAATAATTTACCATTGAAGGCCATTACAGCAGACAGTCTAAATCTCGTCAAGAGGCAGTTAGATGCATTTACAGAGATAGAAGGGATTGACGGTTGTGGTGAGAAGATGGTGGGTAGGAGGAATTGACCTGTGACATTCTGACAGGCTTATTGTTCCTAAAAATTATAATCATACAACTCTGGAAAAATAAATGTGATACAGCACAGTGATGGTTGGAGGTGTCACCGAGAGAATGAGACCTTAAATGGTGGTCCCCATCTCCCTGTTCAGAGGGATGTAAAAAGAACCAATTTGAAGAAGAGCAGGGACTTCTCCCAGTGTCTGGGACAACATTCCTTCCTCAAAGAAAACGCCACCAAATACAAATGAATTAGTAGTTCATCTCAAATAACAACAGAAAACGCTGGAAAAACTCAGCAGGCCAGGCAGCATCAGTGGAGAGAGAAACAGAGTTAACGTTTCAGGTCGATGACCTTTCGTCAGAACTTTCGGTCATTGACCTGAAACGTTGATTCTGTTTCTCTCTCCACCGATGCTGCCTGGCCTGCTGCGTTTTTCCAGCGTTTTCTGTTATTTCGGATTTCCAGCATCCGCAGTATTTTGCTATTGTAGTAGTTCATCTCGTTTGCTATTTAAGGGATCTTGCTTTGTTCAAAATGGCTGCTGCACTTGCCCACGTAACAACAGCGACTGTACTTCAATGTCGATGACATCCTGAGCACATAATAAAGTGCTGTATGAATGTTTCTCGCCTTTAAGAATGTTGACCATGAACTTTAAATTCCGATTTTCCCAGTGCAGGGAGCAAATCGAGGTTACGCTATTCGATTTCTGAATGCTGTCTGATTTTGAGATTTGACCAGCACATGGCCGTCGAGTCTGAAGAGGCGACAAAGCAGCGGGTGGATGCGGGGAAGATGTTCCCGATGATGGGTGAAACTAGAACTAGGGGGCATAGTCTTAGAATAATGGGCTGCTCTTTCAAAACTGAGATGAGGAGGAACTACTTCACTCAGAGGGTGGTAGGTCCATGGAATATGCTGCCCCAAAAAGCTGTAGAAGCTACATCATTACATAAATTTAAAACAGAAATAGACAGTTTCCTAAAAGTAAAGGGAATTAAGGGTTACGGGGAGCGGGCAGGAATTTGGACATGAGTCTAGGTTCGGATCGGTCATGCCCT
This sequence comes from Somniosus microcephalus, assembly GCF_052327205.1. Lineage (NCBI taxonomy): Eukaryota > Metazoa > Chordata > Chondrichthyes > Squaliformes > Somniosidae > Somniosus > Somniosus microcephalus. The sequence continues at coordinate 361,495,039 of NC_140989.1, forward strand.
GTGGGTAGCGGAGCGGGCCCAGGGGCCGTGTAGCCTGATCCTGCTCCTGTTTCGTGTGTCTAATTCTGTTAGATTCAGGAGATGGTTCTGTGATAGTGGATTGGCGGTTAGGATCAGATCAGCCATGATCTTATTGAATGGCGGAGCAGGCTCGAGCGGCCGATTGGCCTACTCCTGCTCCTATTTCTTATGTTCTTATGTTCTTATGTAGCACAGTCTGTGCTCGCCCACCATTCCACGTGACTTTAAGCTACCTTTAGATCAGCAGCTTTAGAGAACGGCCCACGAATTAGAGGTTGCTGCACTCCCGCCAGCCCGATTCGGGACAAGCTGGTTGTCCGTGCCAGCCTGGGCTGGGTTGCCCGCGAGCGCAGCCCACAAGGTGACCATGAAAACTGAGCCGAGTGACGCTGTACATAATGCGAGAACCGAAAGAATGGGGGAAGGAAGGGAAAAAGAAACAAACTATTCATTGCAACTCTAGATAATTCAATCAGTTAAAATTTGATCGTATTTTCTTATCTTTGTCTCGCTGCCAAAAGAAATCATCGGAATGAAAATCTCATTTTGTAGCAATGCGACAGTATCAAAAAAAAAATGACTTTCCAGAAATAGAGGTCTGAGGCAGGATTTATAAACTCCAAAACTGAAAATGAATTAGGTCATTTAAAAAAAAAAATCTTTAATTCTGGCAACAGTTATTAATTAAATGGATATGTCAGATACTAGGCAATCAGACGGAAATAATAGCAATGCGTACAGATTGTGTAATTATCAACCCTTGTCAGCCCACACTAATTAGCAGAATTGCTGGTATGCAAATGAGGTACATATATGAATGGTGCCACCTTAAGGGATGTCTTAAAAACCAATACATCAGGACACAAAGTAATGACAGAACTCAGACACGCATTATCTTAGTCTGCACAATCTGATGTTTAATTAGGAACTACATTTACAGCACCCACTTTCCACTGAACCCTGCGGATTTTTATGTGTAAAGTGTGATTCTTGGTCATTTTTTTCTGTCGCAAAAACTTGGGCCGGAATTTTCCATACCTGGGTGGGTCAGGTGCGGCGAGTGCCGTGGCGTTCCTGATTCCATGCCGCTTCTCAGATCGACTTTGCGATAATGGGGCCTAGTAAGCCCGCCCTGCGCATTTCCCGACCCTATTAAATGGTGCGGGTCCGATGATGTCATCGATGATGCGTTTTCAGCCGGGACATTTAAAGGAGCCAGGGCCACATTGCATTTGAAGGTTCATCTTGGATAGTGCAGGCAGCGCACTGCACCACTGGACTGCTGCAAAGAGTGTCAAACATGACTGTACTGAGACAGAGGGCTGCACCCAGGTTCTCCGATGACTCCCTCCATATACTTGTGGAGGGAGTCCGAGCCCTTCTAATGGGTGGAAGAGACCTCCCCAGCAGACCAAAAGAGCCTGGCTCCAAATACAGGAAACTTTTTTTTATCCGGCACCGACGGAACCGACGTGGTGCCGGTTCATCAAAAATTCCAGATAACCGAAAGCTATCGTAAAAGATATGGAGAGATGAGAGCTCCGTATCAAGCAACAAACCCTCTTGCTTAGCAACAGGTTCAGAACAATGGCCACAAGTTCCAAGCATCTCTGTAGCTTAGCAACAGCTGCAGCCACACCCTTGCACTGCAACAGATCGGGGAAGGCAAGTACAATATGAAGTAAAACTTACCTGAACCTACTCCTGAATTTTGCCGGTTAACCGAGATATCCAGTTATTTAGGTGCCGGTAAATTGAAAGTTTCCTGTAGCAGAGGAGGTAAACAACAGGGATGTGGTCAGGAGGACCTGGGGGCAGTGCCACAAATGTTTCAATGATCTCATTAGATCGGAAAAGGTGAGTACAAAGCCACGCTCAACTTCATCCTGCTGTGCCTCTTATCACATCCCCATCACTCTGCTTTCCCTACCCTATTCCTGCACATCCTTACTCACACCAACATCGCTTGCACCTCCACCCATGCCTCACTCTCTATCTACATACTCACATCCCCATCTCACTAGCCACCCTCATCCTAATGCAATCATATCAACTAACAACACACAAGGAGGCCACTTGGCTTTGGCACCCCACTCCATCATAGTCTCCCTCTAAAGATCTAACCCATCCATTCCGTACACTCATTCCGTCACTCTCACTCAACCTTCTCTTCTTTCCCTCCTTGCAGGAAAAGAGAGTGCACAATAAGAGGGAGAGGGAGAGAACCGGAGGTGAAACGCCATCATTAGTGACCCGAACATCAGCAGAGGAGGCTGCCTTGGACATTTCTGGAGTTATCGAGCAGCTGGAGATGGGAGACGGAGAGAGGGGGACATCTCAGTAACCCGGTAACAGAATTACATATCATACAGCTAAATGGCATACATAAATCACCTCATATGGGGACTGATGTCAGCAGCCAGTGAATGTTTATCATATGCATAATGGTATCTGTACCCATTCTTCATATGACATATCTAACTCATCTCTATACTCTTCCACAGGTCCATCAAGAGAGCACCCCCCTGGCCCCCACTGTCCAGGAGGAAGAGGAAGATGACTCCTCAGAGGAGCATCCAGCCTCTGAGGGCGCACCATCACCAGACATAAGCGCACCCAGCACCAGCGCAGATACGCACACCTCAGTGGGTGCAACGCGAGATAGAGCAGTGTTGTCACCTGGTGTCTCACAACTCACAAGTGAGCAAGAGCAGATAGTGGAGAGAGGGACAGCAGTGAAGACTCCTCACCAGAGGGCGCAGGATGCTCCCAGCTCTACTCAGCTGCATGCAGATACTGAGCCTCAGGGGCCATCCAGAAAGAGGGCGCTCCTGGAGTTGCAGGAGGCTTTGACAGGTTTTGCGAATGTGATGTCTGCAAATGCGCAGAGTATGGAGGAGTCCATCTCCAACATGAGCACCACCATGTCGCTGGCGATGGCGACCGTAGGCTCTTCCATGGATCGGATGGCCACCAGCATGGAGCAGCTAATGCGTCACTCACATGAGCACATGGTCTCTATGGAGAATAGATGGCAGAGGCTCATAGACCTCCTCTCCAGGAGGGATGTCAATGTAGACGTGAGTCCTCATGGCCCCACTGCTGTGCAGCAAGGTGCTCTCCAGCTCCTTGCTAGCAGGGAAGTGTGGGTGGCCTATGAGAGGGATGATGGTGAGAGGGGACATGCAAATGGGGGTTTCTCTCAAAGTGCTCACTTCTTCCCCATTGCCACCCCTTCAGTCACAGCCCCAGATGCCTCCTCGGATAGCAATGGTCGAGTCTGCCCCTGCACCGTCGCAGGAGGAGCAGACTTTGGCGGGGCCAATAGAGGCTCCAAAACCCAGAGGACATCTGCCAAAAGCGTCTAAGCAGTCACAGCAGGGAAGTGAGCAAGCTGCCTCTACCTCTGCTGAAGCCACAGGGGTAGCACCTCGTAGAAGCATGCGTAAGAGAAAGATGACACATGAGTAGATTCACAAGGTAGCCACTTGAGTGTTTTGTTAAATGATTCTGTAAAGTTTCCGTTGCTGTAATGCCACACATAAAAATATTTATTTTCACCACTTTCAATGTAGACAAATTTGGACAAATTTGTGTGCACCTTTGGAACTGGCTTAGTGAGATGGAGTGAATGGTGAGACATAACCTTACCTCCAGCAATGGTGGTCAGTGTGAAAGGAATGGCTTGGTCATTGTAGGGAAGCTTTATGGTGTTGTCTTGGGGTGGTGCAAACCTGGCGCAGCATGTGACAGCCATATGGGTGTAATGCGTTAAGGTAAGTAAATCTGGCCATGATGAGTCCATCTCTGGCTTTCCAGGCAGCAATGTGCTCGGGTGCTGGTGGGATCTGGACTGCAGGTTCCTCCAGCTCCTGCCCCTCCTCCTCTGAAGAGGCTGTGCGCTCAGAGCCTTGCTCCTCGTGCAGCGCTAATCCTCGCTGCTGCGCTATGTTGTACAGGGCACAGCAGATGATGACCATTCTGGAGACCCTGGCTGGTGCATACTGAAGGGCTCCTCCAGATATGTCAAAGCATCTGAAGCGCATTTTCAACATATCTATTGTCTGCTCTATGACTCAACTGGTGGAAATGTGTCTTTCATTATATCTCTCCCGGGCCTCAGTACTTGGCCTCCTCAAGGGTGTCATGAGCCACGTCTTCAGTGGATAGCCCTTGTCTCCAAGCAGCCAGCCGGAAAGTCTGTTTGGAGGAGTGAAGAGCTGAGGGAGGGTGGACTGGCGAAGGACGAAAGAGTCATGGCAGCTGCCAGGGAATTTGGCACACACATGCATAATGATCTTCTTATGGTTGCAGACCAGCTACACATTGAGGGAGTGGAAACCCTTGTGGTTGGCAAACCCTCCTGGGTGATGATGGGGCCCCCTGATGGCCACATGTGTACAGTCGATGATGCCCTGCACCTGTGGGAAACCAGCCAGAGTGGCAAAGCCCATTCAGTAACACTGGCTTCATCAGTGGCAAAGTTGATAAAATTGGTTGACTTGTCAAACAGGGCATCGGTGACCTGTGTGATGCATCTGTGGGCGGCCGACTGCGAGATGCTGCAAATTGTCTGCTGCAGATCCCTGGAAAGAGCCTGAGGCGAAGGGGTTGAGGGCACTGGTGACTTTGACAGCCACTGGTAAGGCCTGTCCACCCACTCCTCTGGGCTGCAGGTGTTGCTCCATCAATGTGCTAATGTCTGTGATGACCTGGCGTGATAGCCTGAGCCTCCTTTGGCACTGCTGCTCAGTCATGTTGAGGAAGCTCATCCTCTACCTGTATACCCTGTGTTGGGGGTATCACATCCGGCGCGGTGCAGCCCTGTGCTGATGCCCTATGTCCTGCGCAGCATCAGGTGGTTGAGGAGAAGGTTGGTGGTGTTGTTGTTGGTGCTGCTGGTGTTGGGGTTCATCGCGTTCCGATTCTGAGGACCGAAGTGAGACAGTATAAACGGCACCCATGCTGATGGAATAGATGGCAGGTCAAGTAAAGATAGCAGAAGCAATCTGTGAATGATGTGATAGGTTCTAACAATGAGGTGATGCTGGATGGCGACTTTCCTGGAAACACTTGCAGCCTGCAGAAAGCTAAATCTGTGCTGGCAGTGCAGTCAGCAACAGCTTCTGCCTGAGGAAAGTGATCAGCTATGAGGTGGGAGTTTTTATTGTACTCTCCATGCTGTGCACTAATCAGCTGGATCAATGGTTACTCACTTTCCACCTCAGATTGACAGACCTGGTTCACTAGCTGCATGATTCCCATTGGTCATCCAGTGAAATGTGAAAGATAGGGTTAAAAAGGCTCTTAAGGGTCTGACAAGTACCTCATCATGATTTAAATTAGCTCACCTGCCTTTGCAATTCGGGTTGCTGCCATGCTGGGAATGGCGTGTGGGGGCGGGATGACGGTGGGCTCCTGACCCGCTGCAAGCTAATCCAAATTTCCCACCTGACCCGCCTCCGATTGCGTCCGCATGGACCCCAGAAAATTGTTGGGTTCATCAAAATGGCAAGGCTTTTCTGCAGAGTTTTTTTGTTTATATTGAAAAGTTATCTTTTTCCCCCCTCCTCAAAAATCACAAGATGATTTTGGATGAGGGAAGGCCATTCAGCCCATCTTACTGCATCCATCCAGAAAGATCGTAAAGTCCTCACCCATTGTGACATTCAGTTGTTTCTTCAATGATTCCAGGATTTTCATCTCTACTACTCTATCCAGGAGTCCATTCCAAGTGCTGATCACATTTACGTGAAGAGGAACCTCCCGATGTCGGTCCAAAGCTTGCCTTTTACTAGTTTGAACCTGCGTCCTACTCGCTCAGTTTGAAGTAATTTACCTTTTCCGTTTCCTTAACTATCTTTCATCCCTCATCAGATCACCTCTCAGACATTTCTTCTTCAGGCTGAAACGTTTTTTTGATTTCTCCTCATAACTCAGACCCCCGACACCTGGGATGAGCCTCATGACTCTTTGCACTGCCTCCAGCGTTTGAATCACTTGCTGCGTAAAAAAAAACATGTCTCCACATCCCCCCTCTGGTTCTTTTGCCAATTATCTTAAATCTGTGTCCTCTGGTTACTAACCCTTCAGCCAGTGGAAACACTTTCTCCCCATCTGCTCTATCAAAACCCCTCGTTATTTTGAACTTACTGCTTAGAAATTGTATTTATAGTTGCTATAATAGTCTGTGCAATAGGCTCGGACCTTTTTTTACAGTGAAAAATTAATAACATTTCAAATTGCTCAACATCGAATATATGGAAGTGTTTGATGCAATGACTGGCAACTGTTATGTTGGATCTTCTGACTCTGAAATAAAAACAGAAAATGCTGGAGATACTCAGCAGGTCAGGCAGCATCTGTGAAGAGAGAAACAGAGTTAACGTTTCAGGTCGATGACCTTTCGTCAGAACTGGAAAAAAGCAGGAAATGGAACAGATTTTTAAGCAAGTGTAGGAGCTGGGAAAGGGGGGAGGGGATGAAAGAACTAAAGGGAAGGTCTGTGATAGGATAGAAGGCAGGAGAGGTTAAGAGACATTAAGAGATATTCAAGGCGAGAGGAGATGGTAATAGGACAGGTTAAGAAACAAAAGATGGCTCTAGATGAAGTGTGAAATGCACTGGCAGAGTGAGAGACAGCTGCCATGTGGGGGAGAGAAGAACAGACACAAACAAAAAGTGTGGATAAAAAATATATATATGATAGGGGCCGAGGTTATGATCTGAAATTGTTGAACTCTATGGGCTCGATTTTCATTGGGCCGTTGAGGTGGGATTGGAGGCGTGTTGGGGGTTAAAATCATGAAATCGGGGGGCACGAACCTATCCCGCCCCCAACCCACCTCCATGCCAGTTTCAAAGGAGGCGGATACCCGACCTGTGCTGGGAGCCGCCTCCCTGAGGCGGGAAGGGGATTAGTGCCAATTAACTGCCTGTTAACAGCTAGTTAACAGGCAGTTTTTAGCCTAATCCCTATTTTTATCCCTGAAGTGTGGGATTCCTGACGGCTCCAAACCACGCCAAGTTAGCGAGGCGGGCCGTCGGGTTGAAGGGCTTGGAGGGGTCGAGATGTCAGTGTTCAGGTGAGTGATGGGTGCATGAGTGCAGAGGTAAGTGTGTTTGGTGTGTGTAAAGTGTTTAAATAAGTTTTACTTACCTTTACTTACCTTTACAGCCGCCTTTCCTTCCGGTCTCGGGAGTCCCTCATCTCACTGGCACAGAAAGCAGAATGGCCGCGAGCTATCAAAATTTGCAGCATTCAGCTTTCTGTTCTGGAGAGATCTCTAAATCAGCCTGAGAGGAAGGAATTAACTTGGAGTACAGATTGTCAGTGTTTGACAGCTTCAAAGAGCTGTCAAACGCTGATATTTCATCTGTCAAAAGCCCTTGACAGATGAAATGTCAATCTGTGATGTCACCTGTTGCCGGGTGGCCCTTAATTGGCCTGCTGAGCCCACTGGGCGGGCTCAACAAGGTCAATCAAGTGAAAATCACGTGGGTTGGCCACAACTCGATGGAGGCGGGACTACAACCCCGAAAGTTGTAGTCCCGCCTCCTACACACCTCCAATTTCAATATCCAGCCCCATGACTCTGAATGTTTTTGGCTCCCGTATCTTATTCACTCTCATCGGTGAGTTCCATCTCCCATAACTTTGAACATAAGAACGTAAGAATTAGGAGCAGGAGTAAGCCGTTCGGCCCTTGAGTGTATCTTTTCTATCCTTGATATCTGAGTAGGCTTTTGGGAAGATGCCCAGGACAATAAAAGAAGGCTCTTTCCATGAATTATTTCAGCTGCTGGAGCTTTCCCACGCCTCTCCCATCTTCGATAAGCAGAAGAGCATTAGACGATGTTTTAGCTTTAAACTATTAAACAGAAGTGATTGAATAGCAGTAATGTAACACATGTATATTGATTGCAGAAGTTCCTGTATCGAGCTTCTCGAAAGGAAAACAATAGGTTGCAATTTAAATGCTGAGCTACTCTTCTTGTGAATAACCTTTATGCACGCTGTCTCTCTTTTTGTATTTCTTACCACTGCGGCAATTGTGCTGGTCTGAACTATATCTGGCACAGGCAAGGTGGGCCGGGTGGCCTATTTCTGTGCTGTATCATTCTGTGATCTCTCGGAAGTTCCAAACTGACCCCAAGATTCAGATACAGCTCCGTAAAAATCTGGGTTACTGGGACTTCCTGAATTGGAATAAGTGTCGGCCATATTTGAAAATATCTGGCTGTCACAAAGGGACAACTCCACAAGTCGTGCAGCCTGTGCTTCTTGAAAAGCAGCTTGGCTCCTCCCTCAGCCGAAGAAACTTGCAACATTTGCATCGAGCTAAGCTCGGGACATGAGTCCGTAGGATATTATTTTATAAACGCTTTATGGCCAGTGACAGAATTACAGTAGCCTTTGCAAAGCTAAAATAAGATCGAGTTGCGTCATTTTCTCCATGATGAACAATAAGGGGGAGAAATTCGGTATCGCCCCATTTGGGCGCAATTAGCGGCCGGGCGCAAAGTTTAGTGCCTACCGCTTATTATCGCCTCTGACTGCAAACCTGGCTTCTATCGCCCCTGGAGTTGATTGGAGCGCTAAATCAAGCGCTACACACCTCTCTTAAGGCGCTAACGCCGAGGAGCGAGACGCTACCTCAGAGCGCTGGCGAAGCTCATGTGATGTCAGTCAGCAATGGAACACAGACACACTGACGCCGGCCAGTTCTTAAAGGGGAGGGTCGATCTTGCTCTCCACCCACATCCTACTCATTGCAGCCTTCAATCTCGGCCTGGAGAGACCTGTACATCAAATCTGCTGGAAAGAACAATGGCGAGACCCAGGGAAAGAGCTCAGAGTGCAGGCCCCATAGTCTCTTCTAAATCGATGCAAGGAAGGTCAAATCAAAATGAACCTGCTCAGTACCCAAAACTCCTTCACACAGCGTTGAATCTCTCCAGAAGTCTCTCTCTCTCTCTCTCTCTCAGAATGCGTGGTGCAAAAATGTCGCCGACAAACAAAGGCAGGAAGCAGCCGCCTTTAAATAGCACTCCCCCAGTCCTTTCCAGACTGAAAAAACACTCCCCTCAACCTGTCGTTGCTAGCGGCAGGCGGAAAGGCATGGGGCGCCACTCAATATCCGGTCCGGGGTGCTACCGGGGCGTTGCACGTTTGACTGATGTCACGATCTGTGGGCGCAGGAGATCGTGGCGGTAGTGTTTAGTGCCGCCGCAAAATGCCTGGTCAATTTTGCGAGCGGCGCAAACATCGCCGCGCCCGGGCGCTAGTTGCTTTGCAACTGAATTTTTCCCCTAAGAGTTTCTTAAATCTTATCTTCCTATTTTACAACAGTGACTACACTTCAAGAAAAAGTAATTCACTGGCTGTAAAACGTTTTGTGACGTTGTGAGCTCGTGAAAAATGCTGTATAAATGCGAGTCTTTATTTCTGTTTCCTTTTGAGCTTGCAGGCCTCTTTCTTATTAGAATAGAGAAGATTATGGGATGATTTGATGAAGTTCTTTAAAATTATGATAGGATGGGACAGGGTGGGTAGAAACAGACTGCTACCCATGGTTGTGGAGTCTACAATGAGGAGACATAGGTATAAGATTAGATGTGAGGGAGGTGGTGCAGACAAATATCTTTACAGAGGGTTGTGAGGCTGCAGAATGAACTAGCGGAGTTAGTGACTGAAGCAGAGACTATGTCAACACAATTAACAATAGGATCGATAGGTGGTTGAAGGAAAGGGGGAATAAAGGGATGAGGGATGTAAGATTAAGCCATTTGCTGTAACTTGACTAAACCTAAAAGTTGACTACATTTTATGTACCATCATGCTTCGCGAGGACAAGACTGGTTGCTGTGAGAACTTTGCAAAATAAGATGCTGTGGTTCTAAGCTGTGAAAGCTGCCAATTGTCTTTCAACAGATAAGGAAAACAGACTTTGAAAGTTCTGTGGGAACAGACTATTGAGCTGTGGGATCAGTGCAAAAACAGAAACATCTTCAGACAATGGAATGTAACCAGCCTTGCAGCCCACGGTTGCTTAACGGACTATTGATGAGAGTCACGGAAAAACAACTCATGCCGTATAGTTAGGGACAAGTATGCAGTGGGAGGGTTGCCAAGTTTTGGGGTATGAAAGATGCTGTAAAAAAACACTCGGGGCTGCAGCCGGGTGACCTGGTCAGTTTCCAGAAATCATATGTCTAGTCACTGCCGGATTGTCCACTCGCTGGTGTTAGTACGGATGTGGTGTTTTGCTTGAGCTTAAAGTAAAGGGATAGCTCTGTGTATGCTGAGTTATAATTGGAAATTATTATACGCTACATAACTGTCAGATGCTTACTTGTAACCTCTTGCTGATTTTTAAGTAAAAGAAGTTTTTCACAGATTAATTGGGTTTTTGTGTTGTCTGTTCGACGGGTCTGAACTCTGGAAACTGTTGGACAGGGCGGCGGGTGAACATAAGAACATAAGAAATAGGAGCAGGAGTAGGCCAATCGGCCCCTCGAGCCTGCTCCACCATTCAATAAGATCATGGCTGATCTGATCCTAATCTCAAATCTTCTATCACTCTCCATCCCACCCGAACCCATATGATCTCCCGGGAGAGGCGAAAAACGAGATAAAAAACCCAATGGCCAATTTGGGAGAAAAAATCTGGGAAATTCCTCTCCGACCCATCTAGGCGATCAAAACTCTTCCAGGAGATCACTCTGTCCCTATATTTTCTACAGTACTTACCTTCTGTAAAGGCGATCTCCACCCCAGCCAGGAACAGGAATAAAACCATCTCCTGAAATCTAACACAGAATTAGAACACAAGAAGTAGGAGCAGAACCAGGCTACACGGCCCCTGGGCCCGCTCCACTACCCACAGGGCCATGACCATTCCGAACTTAGACTCATGTCCAATTTCCTGCCCGCTCCCCGTAACCCTTAATTCCCTTTACTTCTGGGAAACTATCTATTTCTGTTTTAAATTTATTTAATGATGTAGCTTCCACAGCTTTCTGGGGCAGCAAATTCCACAAACCTACCACCCTCTGAGTGAAGAAGTTTCTCCTCATCTCCGTTTTGAAAGAGCAGCCCCTTATTTTAAGATTATGCCCCCTAGTTCTAGTTTCACCCATCATTGGGAACATCCTCACCGCATCCACCCGATCAAGCCCCTTCACAATCTTATATGTTTCAATAAGATCGCCTCTCATTCTTCTGAACTCCAATAAGTAGAGTCCCAATCTACTCAACCTCTCCTCATATGACCACCCCCTCATCCCTGGGATTAACTGAGTGAACCTTCTTTGCACTGACTCGAGAGCAAGTATGTCTTTTCTTAAGTATGGACACCAAAACTGTATGCAGTATTCCAGGTGCGGTCTCACCAATACCTTGTATAACTGCAGCAATACCTCCCTGTTTTTATATTCTATCCCCCTAGCAATAAAAGCTAACATTCCATTGGCTTTCTTGATCACTTGCTGCACCTGCATACTGTAAAGTCCGCGCCTCAATAATGCACGGACTTCGGGAGAACAGTTTAACAGGTACTTTACTGAACAAGAGGCAGCTTGAAACTGAAACTACAGAAGCCTGCTAGGGCCTTTTATACAGGGGTGGTCACTGCCGGTACTGCAGTCTAAGACCAATTATTCCCTTAAAGGTACATACACAACAATTCCTCCCCTTTTAGATAAACAGTACATAACATTCATTTAACAACTAAATAATAACTAATTACAATTACAATTACAATTTTCTCAGTAATATATACATCAACTGAAATAGTCATTTATAAGTTCAGTCTTTGAGGAGGCTTCCTGATCCGGACTGGATAGCGCCTTTCTCGAGTATCCTGTTCTGGCGGTGGAGTCAATTCTGGCTCATTGTCATTGGTTGGTTCGTCAGCTTCCAATACCCCTGCTTCTGAGGTAGACGCAATCTGTACTTCAGGCTCATTACCAGGTGCACATGCTTGTGGTACAGGTTTGGCTTGTTCCTGTGACTCTAGAATCTGGTCAGCATGGCGTCTCACGATGCTCTCTCCAACGTCCACTGTGTACATTAGTGGTCCCTGCTGTGTGCATATCGTGCCTGGCTGCCATTTTTCTGTTCGGTAGTCGCGGGCCAAGACTGGTTGCCCTATCTTGAAGCTCCTGGTTGGCTTCTCATTTATGTGCTGGAACTGCTTATCCTCAACATCTCGTCTTATGTTTGGTTTGAGCAAATCCAAGCGACATCTTAGTCTCCGGTTGAAAAACAGTACGGCTGGAGTTTGGTTGGTTATTGCATGTGTTGCATTCCGGTAAGCAAACAGGAAGTTATCCACCTTGTGTTGCAGTGGTATGTCGTCATTATACATTGCCTTTATGGCCTTTTTAAAGGTCTGAACAAACCTCTCAGCCAATCCATTTGTGGCTGGATGATATGGGGCAGATGTGTAATGTTTCACCCCATTATTCTTCAGGAACCTCCGGAAATCCTCAGACACAAACTGTGGGCCATTGTCGGAACAGATCTGTTCTGGCAACCCATTCCTGGCGAAGATGGTTCTTAGGACTGCAATAGTTTTCTCCGTGGTGGTGGAGGACATTTTAATGACCTCTGGCCATTTCGAATGGGCGTCCACAGCAATTAGAAACATTGAATCCATAAATGGACCAGCGAAATCAATGTGTACCCGTTGCCATGGAGATGAGGGCCACTCCCATGGATGTAGCGGGGCCTGTGGTGGAGCGTTTTGGACCTTCTGGCATCCTGTGCATCTCTTGGTCATATCCTCGATTTCTTTATCAATTCCCGGCCACCACACAAACGCCCTGGCTAGGCTCTTCATTTTTACCCCTCCCAGATGACCCTCATGAAGCTCATTGAGTACTCTATCTCTCAACTTGGGTGGAATTACCACTCGGGATCCACACATCAAGGCTCCCCGGCACACTGACAGCTGTTCCCTCCTTGGCGAGAATGCTGGCAACAGTGAGTCGCCATGTGCTGGCCATCCCTTCACCGTCAAATCATAGACCCGAGAGAGTGTCGGGTCATTTCGGGTTTCCTTCTCAATACTTGCGTTTGTAACAGGCAAACATTCGACTATGGTCGCATGGAATATCTCCACAGGGTCCACTGCAGGTGCTTCTTCCGCCGTAGGCAACGGTAGGCGCGACAGCCCATCAGCGTTTCCATGTTGTTTTGTACCTTTGTACTCTATGTCATACTGATGTGCCCCTAGAAAAAGTGACCATCTTTGCAGCCGTTGCGCCGTCATCACCGGAACGCCCTTATTTGGGTTAAAAATTGAGACCAGGTGTTGATGATCAGTCAGTAGGGTGAATTTCTGCCCGTGCAGATAGTGATTGAACTTCTTCACCCCCCACACCAGGCTGAGGGCCTCCCTGTCAATCTGGGCGTAGTTACGCTCGGCTGAGGTTAGCGAGCGCGATGCAAAGGCTATTGGCCTCTCTGAACCGTCACGGAATTTGTGTGACAGCACTGCTCCAATGCCGGAAGGTGACGCATCACATGCCAACCGAATCGGTAGTGTTGGGTTGTAGTGGACCAATACTTCTTTTGAAGTGATTTGGCATTTACATTCCTGAAAGGCACGCTTACACTCATCACTCCATTTCCATGTTACACCAGCTTGAAGGAGGACATTCAGTGGGTGCAGAATTGTAGATAAATTCGGCAAGAACTTATGGTAGTAGTTCACCAACCTGAGGAACGACCTCAGTTGCGACACATTTTCTGGTGCTGGGGCCTTGACTACAGCCTCAATCTTGTCCGGCGACTTATGCAACCCTTCCTCATCAATAATGTGGCCACAATACGAGATTTATCTCCTGAAGAACTCGCAATTGGGATGGTTGGCTCGTAGCCCATATTCCTGCAATCTCGTGAGCACCTGTTCCAGGTTGGCAAGGTGTTAATTGTCATTTTCGCCCGTAACCAGGATGTCGTCCAAATAACACTGGGTCCCCGGGATCCCTTGCAGGACTTGTTCCATTGCCCTCTGCCACATAGCCGGGGCCGATGCTACCCCAAATACCAGTCGATTGTACTGGTAAAGGCCTTTGTGAGTGTTTATCGTGAAGTATTTCCTAGATGCTTCTTCCACCTCCATTTGTAGATACACTTGAGCCAGGTCAATCTTTGTAAAACGTTTCCCTCCAGATAGCGAGGCGAAAATATCTTCTATCCGCGGAAGCGGATACTGTACTGTGTGCAGGACTGGGTTCACAGTCACCTTAAAGTCCCCACAGATGCGAACCTTCCTTGGCTCCCCAGGCGTGCTGCTCAATGCTTTCTTCATTACAGGAACGATGGGTGTGGCCCACTCGCTCCAGTCCACCTTAGACAGCACACCCGAACGCTCCAGACTCTCCAGTTCGGCTTCCACAGCTGGGCGTATCGCGTATGGCACCGGTCTGGCCTTGAAAAATTTTGGGGTTGCGTTATCCTCAATCTTTATGGTTGCCTTTACTCCTTTTAGAGTCCCAAGTCCTTGTTGGAACACCTCTTCCGCGTCAGATAGAATTTGTGACAGACGTCCAGGTGCGACGTCATCATCTTTTTTGTCAGTCGCAGTTAGTGCCAGAATGGAATGCCAATCCAATTGTAGTCTTCAGATCCATTCACGTCCCAATAATGGTGGTCCTCCATCTCGTAGTATATACATGTATAGTTTCTGTGTTTCCTTTCCGTTATATTCAACTGGCACCCTTATTTTTCCTCTGGGGTAGACCTTTTGCCCCGTGTATGTCTTCAATACAATGGACGTGTCCTTTAAGGGCATGTGTGAAAATAGCCGCTCATAGTCTCGTCGATTCATGACAGTTAGGGCTGATCCTGTGTCCAATTCCATCTTCACTGGGGACCCTGCTATCATGAGGGTGACCCAAATGGTTCGGTGATCTTCTTTTGCGATCACCTTGTGTAACTTTAAACAACTTAGTCGCCTGCTCCCGGAGTCCTTATCACTCTCCTGATCTTCTGAACTACTATCTGTCAGTTGCTTTACTTTCCTGTACTGTTCCTTAGTAGTTCTTGTCGTGTTGGTCTTCTTTCCCGACCTGCAGACTCTTGCTATATGTCCCATTTTCCCGCATTGCCTGCATATTTTGTCTTTAAACCAGCAGTCCTTCTGCTCATGGGTTGTTCTGCCGCAGCGATAGCACTTTTCGGCTCCATACGCCATTTCGTTAGCGCTGTATTCTTGTGGTTTCTGTTGTATTTCCGCAGCTCCCCGTGCTGCTGCTTCGTAGGATACTGCCACACTGAAAGCCTGTTCTAGCGTCAGGTCCTTTTTTGAAAGTAGTCATTTCTGGGTTCCTTCACTCTGGAGCCCGCAGACAAACTTATCCCGTAAGGTGTCTGTCAGTCCTGCTCCGAACTGGCAGTGCTTCGATAACTTGCGTAGTTCCGTAAGATAGTCAGCATTGCTTTCATCTTTGTGCTGGTTCCTTTTATGGAACTTGAATCTTTCTGCAATCAGCAGTGGTGTAGGGCTTAGGTGTTCCTGTAAGATATGAACAATCTCCTCAAAACTTTTCTCCATTGGTTTAGCTGGGGTAATTAAATTCCGCAATAGGCCGTACGTACTCGCACCCATCAGATTTAATAATACCGACGCCCTCTTTCCATCAGCCACCTCATTTGCCTTGCAGTACACTTCAATTCTTTCCACATACGTGGTCCAGTCTTCTACCTCATTGTCGAAAGCAGTGATACTGCCATTTTTCGGCATCTTGGGCGATTTAAAATGGCGCCTCCCGCGCTTTTGCTTCTTCCCCAATGGAATAAAATGGCGCCTCCCGCGCTTTTGCTTTTTCCCCTTACTGCCACGCTGCTCCTAGCATTCTACGGGGTAATGGCGGCGACCCGCAGCTTCGGCGCGTCTCGCTTTCCTTTCCCCCCGTTTAGTTTCTCTCCGCTGTCCTGTTCTCAAGCACCGACTGCGCCCTGTGCGCTCCACCCTCTCTCTCTTGTTTTCTTTTCCCGGTGACGCTGCGCGGCCCGATTTGTAGAGCCGCTCGATCGAGCTTGAGCCCGCCGCAGTCCGGAAGGGTCAGCGCGCTACCTGCTACCAGCACGATTCGCTGGAACCACAGTCTCTCCCGCAATTCTCCAAACACCGATGGATTCTTTGGGCGGTTGCCCTCAGTCGACGCCCGTTGCTCAGACTACGACCTTCCAGGACCTTCCTTTCAGGCGAGATCCCCGTGAGATGATGCCACACTGCAGGTGAGTTCGAACTTACTCGTCGCCACTGTAAAGTCCGCGCCTCAATAATACACGGACTTCGGGAGAACAGTTTAACAGGTACTTTACTGAACAAGAGGCAGCTTGAAACTGAAACTACAGAAGCCTGCTAGGGCCTTTTATACAGGGGTGGTCACTGCCGGTACTGCAGTCTAAGACCAGTTATTCCCTTAAAGGTACATACACAACACATACGAACTTTTTGAGTTTCGTGCACCAGGACCCCCAGATCCCTTTGTACTACAGTACTTTCCAGTTTCTTGCCATTAAGATAATAACTTGCTCTATGATTTTTCCTGCCAAAGTGCATAACCTCACACTTTCCAGTATTGTATTCCATCTGCCAAATCTCTGCCCACTTACTTAGCCAATCTATGTCACTTTGCAGGTTTTTTATGTCCTCCTCACTCACTACTTTCCCTCCCATCTATTATGTCCGTGTATGATTGAGACACGGACAGCAGGAGTTGAACAAAACAGGTCTTTACTGAAAGGAGTCAATCGGGAAACTGAAACTACAGAGGCTTACTCGCGCCTTTTATACAGGGGTGGTCACTGCCGGTACTGCAGTCTGAGACCAGTTATTCTCTTAAAGGTACATACACAACAATTCCTCCCTTTTTAAATAAACAGTACATAACATTCATTTAACAACTAAATGAGGAACTAATTACAATCACAATTACGGTTGCTAGATACATTGGTTAAGTTTAAGCAATTATAAGTTCAGTCTTTGAGGAGGCTTCCTGATTCTGTCTGGATAACGCCTCTTTGGGGTATCAGGTTCCTCTGGCAAGGTTGAGTCGGGATCAATGTCGTTGTTTGGTTCATCTGCTTCCAATATCACCGATTCTGCGGTAGCTGCAATTGGTACGTCGATTTCATTACCAGGTGTATCAGATCGTGGTGTGGAGTTGACGTTTTCCAGTGACTCTAGAATCTGGTCAGCATGGCGTCTTACAATGCTCTCTCCAACGTCCATGGCATACATGAGAGGTCCTTGCCGTGTACAAATCGTTCCTGGCTGCCATTTCTCAGTGCGGTAGTCCCGGGCCAAAACTGGTTGACCTATCTTAAAACTCCTGGTCGGCCTTTCATTCATATTCTGAAACTGCCGGTTCTCCACATCTCTTCGGACGTTTGGCTTAACCAAATCCAAGCGGCATCGTAGTCTTCAATTGAAGAACATCATGGCTGGAGTTTGGTTGGTAACTGCATGTGTCACATTCCGGTAGGCAAACAAGAAGTTGTCCACCTTGTGTTGTAGGGGTATATCTTCATTACACATTGCCTTGATAGCCTTCTTGAATGTTTGAACAAACCTCTCGGCCAATCCATTAGTGGCTGGATGATATGGGGCAGATGTGTAATGCTTAACACCATTGTTCTTTAAGAGCCTCCGGAACTCTTCAGAAACAAACTGTGGTCCATTGTCAGAGCAAATCTGTTCAGGCAGCCCATTCCTGGCGAATATGGTTCGTAAAACTGTGATAGTTTTTCCGTGGTGGTTGAGGACATTTTTATTACCTCTGGCCACTTTGAATGTGCATCCACCGCAATTAAAAACATCGAGTCCATGAAGGGACCAGCAAAATCAATGTGCACCCTTTGCCATGGAGATGAGGGCTACTCCCATGGATGTAGAGGAGCTTGTGGTGGGGCGTTTTGGACCTTCTGGCATCCTGCACAGCTCTTGGTCATCTCTTCGATTTCTCTATCGATTCCCGGCCACCACACAAACGCTCTGGCTAAGTTCTTCATTTTTACCCCACCCAGATGACCCTCATGAAGCTCATTGAGCACTCTATCCGTCAACTTAGGTGGAATTACTACTCTGGATCCACACATCAAGGTTCCTCTGCACACTGACAGCTGTTCTCTTCTCGGCGAGAATGCTGGCAGCAGTGGTTCGCCATGTGCTGGCCATCCCATCACCATTAAATCACAGACCCGTGATAGTGTCGGGTCATTCCGTGTTTCCTTTTCTATGTTTGCATTCGTCACAGGGAGACATTCGACTATGGTCGAGTGGAATAACTCCATTGGATCCACTGCAAGGTCTTCTTCCACCGTCGGCAACGGTAGGCGTGACAATCCATCAGCATTCCCATGCTGTTTAGTTCCTTTGTACTCGATGTCATATTGGTGTGCCCCTAGGAAAAGGGACCACCTCTGCAGCCGTTGCGCTGTCATTATCGGTACGCCCTTCTGAGGGTTGAAAATGGAGACAAGAGGTTGATGATCGGTTAGTAGAGTAAATTTTTGACCGTGCAGGTAGTGATTGAACTTCTTCACCCCCCACACTAGGCTGAGGGCCTCTCTGTCAATCTGGGCGTAGTTACGCTCGGCAGAAGTTAACGAGCGTGACACAAAAGCTATCGGCCTCTCTAAACCATCAAGGAATTTATGTGACAGTACCGCCCCAATGCCGTAGGGAGACGCATCACACGCCAGTCTGATCGGCAGTGCTGGGTTGTAGTGAGCCAATACTTCTCTTGAAGTGATTAAGTCCTTACTCTTCTGAAAGGCCCGCTTACAGTCATTGCTCCATTTCCATGCTACTCCCGTTCGTAGCAGGGCGTTCAGTGGGTGCAGGATTGTCGACAAATTTGGCAAAAACTTATGGTAGTAATTCACCAATCCGAGGAATGACCTCAGTTGCGACACATTTTCAGGCGCTGGGGCCTTAACAACCACTTCAATTTTGTCAGGGGACTTATGTAACCCCTCTTCATCAATCACATGGCCACAATACGATGGGCCAGAAATTCATGACCAAAGGCGTGAGTACGGTCGGGGTACTCGCGCATCTGGCCGTTGGAAATGCCGGCGTTCAGCATGAACAGCGCATGCGGGGAACGCCGGCATTTCCAGACCTCGGAACGAAGGGGTTCATAGGCACAGCGCATGCGACTGCACAGGCAGCGCTTGCGCAGTGAACTTCGTAGATTTCATTCATGGATTCAGTGAGGGTAAGTCCTTACAAGTTACACTTGAAAAAAGCAGGTGTAAAGTTGTTCCAAGGCTGTGGAGGAAGATATATTTTATCGTGGAGCTTATGAAAGGCAATATTTTTGTTTGGGAAAGGGAGGGAAGTTATTTTAAGAAATTTTAAGTAAGTTTTAAAGTTAAATTTTTTTTTTTTAAACGGGTTTTCAGAACGGTAGGTAGAAGGAGCAATTGTGGCTGTGTGAATGGAATGTGAAAATGAGTGTTCTAAAATGAGTAATGTAACATTTCCAGCACTTTTAAGAAAGAAACTTTTCATCAGTAATAAGTAATTATGTATGTATGTCCGCATATATTCCTTTACGTATATGTATGTATGTTTTATATTCCTTTACTAATGTGTATGAATGTATGTTTTTAATTATGATTTTCCAATAAGTTACTTTCTCTGAAAGTCATAATTAAATAATACATTCATACACATAAGTAAAGGAATATATACATAACACGCAAAGGAATATATACAGACATACATACTTTCAGAAGCTCCACGATAAGAAATATCTTCCTCCGCAGCCTCTGGAGCAACTGTACCCATGCTTTTTTCATGTGTAAGTTGTAAGGACTTGACCTCACTGAAATCATGAATGAAAGCGGCGAATTTTACTGCGCACGCGTTTTGCCTCTGAACCCCTTCGTTCAGAGGACAGGAAATGTCGGTTTTCCCCGGATGCGATGTGCATGCTGAAAACCGGCATTTCCTCCGGCCAGATGCGTAAGTACCCCGACCGCACTCGCGCATTTGGAAGGGAATTACTGGGCCAACATTTTACATGTAAAAAAAACGAAAAATTTAACAATTGCACGATTTGCCCCCTCACATCTGCGACTGAGGGTCCAAGGAGGTGCATTGCGCAAGAGGTCATCATCGTACATATCCTCACACTGTTCCATTTCGGGAACTGTATGAAGTGGTGGAAGGGTTTATGGCCGTGATTAACGCTCATTCCGTGACCGTAACCATCTTTGAACCAGCCATTAGGGTGGTTAGTCCTATGGCGTGAGGGTTTTACGGGCTCCCACAACCCATCTGGGGGGGGCGGGGGGGCACCCACACCCACGGATGCAAGTATCCCGCTGGATGTCCACCCAGAATTTATAGTTGTAGCTCCGACTCCACTTGCCGGGACTGTCTGGAGTGGGGTTCGAAACCCTACTCCTTCTGGCCCAGCGGCGGGGATGCTTACTGCTACGCAAAAGGCCCACTCCGCACAAAAGGTAACACCCATACGTTTCCTGCGCCTTTTCCCTCCCCTTGACTGGAGCCCTATGCTGCCACTTGAAAGACCAAGCTATCATCTGCCCTTTTTGCGGCGCCTTTGACTTCTCATTACCAATGATGAGCAGGCGCTGCGCCTCCACCTCCTTGAGGAGATTGCTGAGATCATCATCAGTTCAATTGTGAGTTCTTTTAATGCCGTGAATTGTGCTCATTCCAGCCATTTCACGTTGCTAATCGGATTGGGCCTTTGGCATAGCGGTAGGATCCCCGCCGCTGGGCCAGATCAGGGTAGGGTTTCGAACCCCGCTCCAGACAGTCCCGGCAAGTGGAGTCGGAGCTCCGGCTCTAAATTCTGGGTTGACATCCAGTGGGATATTTGCGTCCGTGGGTGTGGGTGGCCCCCCCTGCTTGTATAGCTTGTGGGAGCCCGTAAAACCCTCCCGCCATAGGACTAACCGCCCTAATGGCTGGTTCAAGGATGGTTACGGTCACGGAATGAGCGTTAATCATGGCCATAAATCCTTCCACCACTTCATACAGTTCCCCAAAGGGAACAGTGTGAAGACACGTATGACGACGACATTGCTAAATAAATACATGGAATTAAAAAAATTCTTTTAGGGCTTTTAAAAGTCTTTAAATTGCTTTAATTCTGTTTAAAACTACTTCAGATTCTTCAAAATAATGTAAACGTTTTAAAAATTTTATAGAAGTTCACAAAACATTCATAAAATAGCAGATAACTTACTTCCCCTGCAGCTGTGTAGCTACAAAGTCCTCTGCAGCTGCTTGGAGAGATTGGGGGCGTGTCCTACTACAATGAGACCTTAAGGGGCGTGTCTCACTTGCACTGCACGCTCCAGGCTTCGCGCTGGCTGCACTCCTGGGCAGCGTGACGTCATACGCTGCCCGGGATTCTTCTTTTTGAAATACCAATTCCAGGCGTCCCTGGAGGTGATCGGCAGGAGCGTCGGGTAAGTGCATATACGGGGCTTGCACGCACGGCAAGCCCCGTTCACGAATTTCTGGCCCGATATCTGTTTCTTAAAAAACTCGCACTTGGGCGGTTGGCTCGTAGCCCATGTTCCCGTAGTCTAGTGAGCACCTGTTCTAGGTTGTTAAGGTGTTCACTGTCATCTTCACCTGTCACAAGGATGTCGTCCAAGTAACACTGAGTTCCCGGAATCCCTTGCAGGACTTGTTCCATCGCTCTTTGCCATATCGCCGGAGCCGATGCTACTCCGAATACCAATTGATGATACTGGTAAAGACCTTTGTGAGTGTTTATCGTGAGATACTTCCTAAAGGATTCTTCAACCTCCATCTGCAAATATGCTTGTGCTAGGTCAATTTTTGTAAAACGCTTCCCTCCAGACAGTGAGGCGAAGATGTCTTCTATCCTTGGAAGAGGATATTGTACTGTGTGAAGGACTGGGTTCACCGTCACCTTGAAATCCCCACAGATGCGAACCTTCCTTGGCTCCTCAGACTTATTGCTTAACGTTTTCTTCATGGCAGGAACAATGGGTGTCGCCCACTCGCTCCAGTCGACCTTAGACAACACGCCTGCCTTCTCCAGATTCTCCAGCTCTGCCTCGACGGCTGGGCGAATTGCATATGGTACCGGTCTTGCTTTGAAAAACTTGGGAATTGCATTCTCTTCTATTTTTATCGAGGCGGTTACGCCTTTAAGAGTGCCCAGTTCTTGTTGAAATACCTCTTTGGCGTTAGCTAAGATTGTTGACAATCGTCCAGGAGTGACGTCTTCATCTTTTTTACCATCCAGCGCCATTGCATGAATGGAGTGCCAATCTAAGCTTATCTTCCTGATCCATTCACGTCCCAATAACGGTGGTCCACCATTTTGCAGTATGTAGAGATACAATTTCCGTATTTTCTTGCCGTTGTATTCGACAGGCACCCTTATTTTTCCTCTGGGGTATACTTTTTGCCCCGTATACATCGTCAAGACGATGGATGTCTCTCTCAAGGGTATGTGTGAGAATAGCCGCTCGTAGTCTTGTCGATTCATGACGGTTAGCGCTGATCCTGTATCCAATTCCATTTTAACTTGGGACCCTGCTATCGTGAGGGTGACCCAAATGGTTCGGTGATCCTCTTTTGCGATTACATTGTGAAGTTTGAGACAGCTTAGTCTCCTGTTTCCGGATTCACTATCGCTCATCTGGTCTTCGGAACTACTGTCCGTCATCTTTTGTACTTTCTTGTACGGTTCCTTAGTAGCCTTTTTGTTGTCGCTGGTCTTCTTCCCAGACCTGCAAACTCGTGCAATATGTCCCATCTTTCCGCATTGCCTGCATATTTTGTCCTTGGACCAGCAGTCCTTCTGGTCATGGTTAATTCTGCCGCAGCAATAACATTTTGCAAATCCCCGTGTCATTTCGTGGGTGCCGTATTCCTGTGGCTTTTGTTGAATTTCCGCAGCTCCCCTGGCTGCTGCTTCGTACGACACTGCCACGCTGAAAGCCTTATCTAGCGTCAGCTCTTTCTCTGAGAGTAACTTCTTCTGTGTTCCTTCACTCAGGAGTCCACAGACAAATTTGTCCCGTAGTGTATCTGCCAGTCCTGCTCCGAACTGGCAGTGCTTTGATAGCTTGCGTAGTTCCGTAAGGTACTCAGCATTGCTCTCATCTTTATGCTGAGTTCTCCTGTGGAATTTAAATCTTTCGGCTATCAACAGCGGTGCAGGGTTTAGGTGTTCCTGTAGGACAGCAACAATTTCGTTAAAACTCTTTGCCTTCGGTTTGGCTGGAGTAATCAGGTCCCGCAATAGGCCGTACGTTCTAGCGCCCATTAAGTTTAGCAATACCGATGCCTTTTTCTCATCGGCTATTTCGTTTGCCTCGCAATATACCTCGACTCTTTCCACATACGTGGTCCAGTCCTCTATTGTATTATCAAAGGCAGTGATACAGCCAGTCTTCGGCATCTTGAAAATCTAAAATGGCGCCTCCCGCGCTTTGCCTTCTTCCCCGATTTAACAAAATGGCGCCTCCCTCGCTTTTGCCTTCTTCCCCGCTGTTGCTAGCGCTGCTTTCCGCGGTTTCCGTTGCAACCTGCAGCTCCTCGCTGTTTCCTGCGCGTTTAATATTTCTTTTTTTTATTATTTTCCCGTCGTGGAACAACCCTGTGGGACTCTTGCCTCCCTCTTCTCGGGTCTATACGCAGCCCGGCTTCGTAGCACCGGCCGCGCCCCGTGTGCTCCACCCTCTCTCTCTCCTCTTCCCGACAATGCTGCTTGGCCCCGTTTCAAGCCACCCACTTGAGTTTGCGACCGCCGCAGCCCAGGAAGGATCAGTGTACTACCTGCCACCAGCCCGATTAGCTGAAGCACCGTCGACGGGAACCAGGCCCCGCTTTCGACAGCTTCTCCAGCAATCTTCAACTCCGCTAACACAGGGGCGGATGCCCACGGTCGACGCCCGTTTCTACTGCTTCTTTCTTCCTTCTGGCCTCGACCTCTGCTCACTTCGCTGCAGGAATGGATCCCAGGAGGTGGTGCAGATTGCAGGTAAGTTCGTATCTGCTCGTCGCCAGTATTATGTCCGTGTATGATTGAGACACGGACAGCAGGAGTTGAACAAAACAAGTCTTTACTGAAAGGAGTCAATCGGGAAACTGAAACTACAAAGGCTTACTAGCGCCTTTTATACAGGGGTGGTCACTGCCGGTACTGCAGTCTGAGACCAGTTATTCCCTTAAAGGTACATACACAACACCATCTTTGTATCATCTGCAAACTTTGATATGTTACACTCGGTCCCCTCCTCCAAATCGTTAATATAGATTGTAAAGAGTTGGGGACCCAGCACTGACCCCTGCGGAACACCACTAGTTACTGATTGCCAGTCTGAGAATGAACCATTTATCCCAACTCTCTGCTTTCTGTTAGAGAGCCAATTCTCCACCCACGCCAGAATATTACCCCCAATCCCATGGTTTTTTATCTTGAGCAATAATCTTTTGCACGTCTCACAGGGAACAGAGCGGGCAGATGGGATTAGGTCTACTGCTCCTATGGAAAATAAACACCAATACGGAATGGTTGGGCCGAATGGCCTGTTTGCATGTTAACCCCGCCCCCTCCACTCTTAATTCAAACCTCAACAAGGATGGCCCAACCCCAAAAGGTGTGAATGTCGCCCGTGCCTGAGACTAAACAACAGGTCTAGAACTAGTGGGCATAGTCTCAGGATAAGGAGTCGGCCATTTAAGACTGAGATGAGGAGAAATTTCTTCATTCAGAGTGTTGTGAATCTTTGGAATTCTCTGCCCCAGAGGGCTGTGGATGCTGAGTCGTTGAGTATATTCAAGGCTGAGTTCGATAGATTTTTGGACTCTGGGGGAACCAAGGGATATGGGTTGTCCCGCGAGATCCAGCACGTGGTGGAGTTTTGAATTTTGGTGAACCGGCTTTAATGCAAATCGCAACATGTTGACGTAAATCAGATCCACATCCTTTTGGTGGGAAAACGGTCAAGAATCCCCAACCGTGACACCAGCCCAGGAGCGCCGAAGCCCTCAGCACAGATGAAGCATCAAAAATGGGTTTGCATGGTTCAGTGCCACAGCATACGGAGATTTTACTCACTCAGTGATTGGTAATTCTCACCATCTCACCATTTACCTTTCTTGCCTTCATTTGTTTTGATGGGGTTTTATTTGGTTGCTGAAATTTGCTGCATTCTTCATTCCAGCAACGTAACGGCAAGAGTGATTTCTTCCAGGAATTTTGCTACGATATTTGTTTTATTCATTTGGAAAGGTATTAATCGTAGCACACACACTTCTGCAGTTCATCCCAACAGGCTTCATTTCCCTGGGGAATTTTCTGTCACGCTCTCATCTTCCACAGAGATTCACTCTTGCTTTCAGCAAAGGTTTACTGAACCCCTCCCATTGCGCGTGATATTCTTGTTAGTGTTTCTTTTGTTGTTGTTGCAAGAATGCACTGTAACTCTCGTCTCCCAGAGGGATTTCCTACAGCATTCTCAGTTCTCACATAGATTGTCGGTCATGCTAACCTTGCTTGCAGCGATTCACTGCAGGGGTCCTGAGTCTTTGCTTGGATTTGCCCCATTTGTAGCCAAGGTAGATTACTACATAGAATTACATAGAACAGGCCATTCATAGGATCGTAGGAACATAAGTAATAGGCCATTCGGCCCCTCGAGCCATTCAGTGAGATCATGGCTGATCTTCGACCTCAGCTCCACTTTCCCGCCCGATCCCCATATCCCTTGATTCCCCTAGAGTCCAAAAATCTTTCGAACTCAGCCTTGCATATACTCAACGACTCAGCATCCACAGCCCTCTGGGGTAGAGAATTCCAAAGATTCACAACCCTCTGAGTGAAGACATTTCTCCTCATCTCATTCCTAAATGGCCGACCCCTTATCCTGAGACTTTGCCCACTAGTTCTAGACTCTGTAGCCAAGGGGAAACAACCTCTCACCATCTACCCCATCAAGCCCTCTCAGAATCTTATATATTTCAATGAGATCACCTCTCATTCTTCTAAACTTCATAGGAACAGGAGTAGGCCATTCAGCCCCTCAAGCCTGGTCCGCCAATGAATGAGATCATGGCTGATCTGTATCCTAATTACATATACCTGCCTTGGCTCCTTTTATACCCTTGTCAAGCAAAAATCTATAAATCACGGATTTAATTTATTAATTGAGCTAATATCTACTGCTCTTTGTGGGAGAGAGTTCCACACTTCTACCACCCTTTGTGTGAAGAATTGTTTCCTAACTTCTCTCCTGAATGGCCTGTCTCTGATTTTAAGGTAATCTCCCCTAGTCCTAGACACCCCCACCAGTGGAAAAAGTTTTTCTCTGTCTACCATATCAATTCCTTTCAAAATCCTAAAACCGCAATCAAATCACCCCTTAATCTTCTATGTTCCAGGGAATTCAAGCCTAGTTTATGTAATTTCTTCTCATAATCTAACCTTTCTAGCCCTGGTAACATTCTGGTCAACCTATGCTGCACTCCATCCAAGGCCAATATATCCTTTCCAGGGTGCGGTGCCCTACTGCTCTATGCTGGTGTTTATGCTCCACATGAACCTCCTCCCACCCTACGTCATGTAACCCTGTCAACATATCCTTCTATTCCTTTTTCCCTCAGTCTTTCCCTTAAATGCATCTATGCTATTCACCTTAACTACTCCATGTGGTAGCGAGTTCCACATTCTTTCTGGGTGAAGAAGTTTCTCCAGAATTCCTGATTGGATTTGTTAATGACTATCTTATATTCATGGTGCCTAGTTTTGGACTCTCCCACTGACCTGAAACAGCTATAGTCAGCTTAGATATTGGCCCAGAACTTCGGGTCTCCACGGGTGAGTACGCACGGGGTACTCATGCGTTGGCCCAATGGAAGTGTCGGTTTCCTGCATGCACTGTGCACGCGCGGGAAACCGGCACGAGGTGGAACGCGTGCGCAGGAGAGGCAGCGCGTGCGCATCGAACTTAGGTTTTTTTTGCAGCTTTTCCTGGGAGGGTAAGTCTCCAGAAGTTATACATTTAAAAAGCAGGCGTAAGGCCTGCTTTTTACAAGGTAAGTGGTGCATTAATTAAAATTAAAACATTTTTTCTACAGGTTTATTATTTTTAAATACTTTAAAGCAAGGTAAGTTTATTTTTAGCCCCGTTAGAAAATAAAATTATTTTTTTCAAAAATGTAAATTATTGTTTAAAATAGTTATTTCATGTAATTTATAGTTTATTTTAAAAAGGTGTTGTTTTTAAAAAATTTATTTGAAGATTTAGTGCTGTTTTGGGGCCATAGTATTTATAACTTTTGACAACTCTTCCTGTCAAACTTATGAATGGAGCATTCCCTGCTACGATTGGCTGTCCATGGCCCACGTGATCCCAGGGGACGCATCGAACTAACTGCGCCCCTGGGATACGCAAGCACTGCGCACCGGCAGCTGGAGGAGGCCCAGGATCGGAATCCCACACGGGCCCACAGCACAACGGCCGGCGCGCTAGGTAAGTGCAGGTCGGGGGCTTGCACCCGCGGGAAGCCCCCGACCCGAATTTCTGGGCCATTGACTTCAAGTGCGTAGCCAGCGAGTGTACAGGCTGAGCAGTAAATATGTGCAAATGGCGCCAAACATTGTGAGAGCTGAAGAACAGTGAGTGAGTTAGTCAGTCTCCTGTAAAACCTTCTCGCATTGAACCACGGAGGTAAAACGCTGTTGCTGTTTCACTTGTCACAAACTCACCGTGACGTTCTCGTGTTCTTGCACAGACTTGCTGCAGTGCTGTCATTGTAGCGGGATTTCACTACCGTACCATTTGGTTTTGAGATTTGCCACAATGTTTTAAGTAAAACCAATGGTCTCGGTGTCCTGGCCAATATTTATCCCTCAACCGGCATCACTAAAACTGAGATATATCGTCATTTATCACACTGTCGTTTGTGGGAGCTCGCTGTCCGCATATTGGCTGCCGCGTTTCCCACGTTACAACAGCGACTACACTTCAAAAAGTACTTCATTGGCTGTAAAGTGCTTTGGGATGTCAAGAAGTCGCGAAAGACACTATATAGATGCAAGTTGTTCTTTCTTTTACACTGATCTATTATGGTTCACTGTAGTGTTGCAGCTTGCTCTTATTATTCAACCTGCCCCCAACTCCTGTGCCTCTGGGTACAGATCGACAGGAGTTGGCAGCCATCGAAAATGGACATTCTTCATATATAAGTCAGCCTTGCTACTCTTCTAAGCCATGTCTGGAGGTGGTGGGTGGGGGGGTGGGGGGTAGGCGCGGGGGCACAGGATTCAAACATAGAAACATAGAAGATAGGAGCAGGAGTAGGCCATTCTGCCCCTCGAGCCTGCTCCGCCATTCAATGCGATCATGGCTGATCATCCAAATTCAGTACCCTGTCCCTGCTTTCTCCCCATATCCCTTGATCCCCTTAGCCTTAAGAAATATATCTAACTCCTTCTTGAATATATTTAATGAACTGGCCTCAATCGTCTTCTGTGGTAGAGAATTCCATAGGTTCACCACTCTCTGGGTGAAGAAATTCCTCCTCATCTCTGTCCTAAATGGCTTACCCCTTATCCTTAGACTGTGACCCCTGGTTCTGGACTCCCCCGCCATCAGGAACAGCCTTCCTGCATCTAGTCTGTCTAGTCCTGTTAGAATTTTATAAATTTCAATGAGATCCCCTCTCATTCTTCTAAACTCTAGTGAATATAAGCCTAATCGACCCAATCTCTCCTCATACGTCATTCTTGCCATCCCAGGTATCAGCCTGGTGAATCTTCGCTGCACTGCCTCCATGGCAAGAACATCCTACCTCAGATAAGGCGACCAAAACGGCACACAATACTCAAGGTGTGGTCTCACCAAGGCCCTGTACAACTGCAGCAAGACATCCTTGCTCCTGTACTCGAATCCTCTCGCTATGAAGGCCAGCATACCATTTGCCTTCTTAACCGCCTGCTGCACCTGCATGCTTACCTTCAGCAACTGGTGCACAAGGACACACAGGCCTCGTTGCACTTCCCCTTTTCCCAATCTATTGCCGTTCAGATAATAATCTGCCTTCCTGTTTTTGCCACCAAAGTGGATAACCTCGCATTTATCCACATTATATTGCATCTGCCATGCATCTGCCCAATCGCCCAACCTGTCCAAATCTTCCTGGAGTTTCTCTACATCTTCACATTTCATCATGGATCACTGGTCAGGAAAGCTCAAAAATCAATGAATAATCGTTTTCTCTGTTCTTATTCCAATTGTACAGGAAACTCTTTTTTATCCGGCACCGATGGGACCGGCGTGGTGCCGGTTTATCAAAAAGTCCGGATTACAGAGAGGTATAGTTAAAAGGTACGAGTGCTTCGTACACAGCAACAAATCCAGGCTTCCCTGTTGCTTAGAAACAGCTGCAGGAACCCCGGCCACAGACCAAGCATCCCTGTTGCTTAGCAACAAGTGCAGGAATCCGATTACACAGCCACAGCTCCAGGAACGGCCACTAATATGAAGTAAAACTTAACTGAACCTACTCCTGAATTTTGCCGGTTAACAGAGATTTCCGGTTATTTAGGTGCTGGTAAATCGAGAGTTTCCTGTAGTGTTTCCACTCACCCCAGTCCTAGCTGAGATTATCCAGCATCACAAAGGCTTGGGACCCCTCCTGATCTGTATGGCTCAATGCCGTACCAAGCAGCATATCCACCCTGAGTCATCCAATAAGGAAGAAAGAAAGAAAGAACTTGCATTTATACAGCGCCTTTCGCAACCTCAGGACATCCTAAAGCACTTTACAGCCAGTTAAGTACTTTTGAAGTGCAGTCACTGTTGTAATGTAGGAAACGCAGCAGCCAGTTTGCACACAGCAAGCTCCCACAAACAGCAATGTGATAATGACCAGATAATCTGTTTTTAGTGATGTTGACAGGGATAAATATTGGCCAGGAGAACTCCCCTGCTCTTCTTTGAATAGCGCTATGGGATATTTTATGCCCACCTGAGAGGCCAGACGGGGCCTCGGTTTAACGTCGCATCTGAAAGACGGGACCTCCGACAGTGCAGCACTCCCTCAGCACTGCATTCATTGGAGTGTCAGCCTTGATTATGTGCTCAAATCTCTGGAGTGCTTCTTACAGATCTTGCTCACGGTAAGTCGGAGGTTATGCTCTTTTTTAAGGACCAGTGTGTTATATCATGAGATGTGCAACGTATTGGGCCGGATTTTCCGATGGGAGGCTTGCTGCGTGCGGATGCCTCTGATCGGGAAAAATCTACGCAGTTACCTGCTGGCTCCGTAGGTCCCGAGACTTCTGATCCTGGGCCTCTCCTGGTGCGTGCGCGCAGAGGCCCAGATATCCCAGGGGCGCAGGCGGTTCGCAAGCGTCCCTGGGGTCATGTGGGCCATGGGGAACCGATCAAAGAAGGGAATCCCCCTTCACACTTTTGACAGGTCTCTATGCATATACCTGTCAAAAGCATGAATGGGGATCACTTAAAAAACAGCTAAACATTAAATATTCTTTTTTAAATCACATATTTAAAATTAGTTAAAAGTACATTAAATTAAATATTTTAAACAAAAATGTAATTAAAAAAAAATAATTAAAGTTTTTTACGGGGCTAAAAGTAAACTTACATTTTATTAAAGTATTTTTTAAATTATAAATGAGTGAAAAGAAAATTATTTAAAAAACTTTTTTAAACTCTTATGTTGGTAAAAGCAGGCCTTACGCACGCTTTTACCAGGCGTAAGATTTTTAAAGGTTTTCAGCGGGCGGAGGTTGTGCAGAAAGCGGAACTCTCTGCCCGCAGAGGCCCTTCTCCCAGGCAGGCGGAGGATCTGTCAAGAGGATTCTCGACGGATCGGAAGTGCCGGGTTTTAGCGCAGGCACTTTGCATGCCTGAAACCGGCACTTGCGAGGCCCCTACGGGCGCGCACACACCTCGTACACACCCGTGGGGGTCGGAATATCCGGCCTATCATTCTGCTGCTAAAGTACTGGGATATCCCTTTAACGCCACAAGGTCCATTTGCTGTGCACTCAATAGCCCAGAAATTCCTTTAGGGCATTTTTAGAGTGGCAAATGGGCACAGGGGTGCGCCCGAAGATGGAGGCCTGAATAACACTAGAAATTGGTCATCAGGCTTCATCTCCGTATTCACAGCACCTCCACAGGCAGCTCGGCCAACAGGATAAATCAGTTGCAGGCTGCCTGCCGCGCTGGCAGTGGCCCTCCGTTAAGCCGTGGGTGAGGAGGGGGAGGGTAGGGCAGTGCCAGAGGATGGCAGGAATGCTGCGGAGCTGGGAGGAACCGGGTGAAGCCGGGAAGAGGCCTACTGCTGCTCCCAGCTCCATGTTAAATGTATACTTTTTTTTAAGCTGTTTCTGTTGGAACAAAGAAGGTTAAAAGGAGATATGATACATGTGATCAACATTATAAGGGGGGTTTTGGGAAGGTTGTCGTCGTATGTTTCTTCGCACTGTTCCCTTTGGGGAACTGTATGAAGTGGTGGAAGGATTTCTGGCCGCGTTTAACGCTCCTTCCGTGACCGTAACCATTTTCATACCAGCCATTAGGGTGGTTAGTCCTATGGCGGGAGGGTTTTATGGGCTCCCACAACCCATACAAGGGGGGGGGGGGTGCCACCCACACCCACACCCACGGACGCAAGTATCCCGCTGGATGTCAACCCAGAATTTAGAGCCGGAGCTCCGACTCCACTTGCCGGGACTGTCTGGAGCGGGGTTCGAAACCCTACACCTTCTGGCCCAGCGGTGGGGATGCTACCACTATGCCAAAGGCCCACTCCTTTGGGAAGGTTAAAAAGGGAAAGTCTATTTCCCACCGGCCAATGAGTTGGTAACGAGAGAGCAGAAATTGAAGACAATCACTAGAGGAATGAAGGGAGATATTCAGAGAATTTGTTTTATGTCGTGTGTTTTAAGGACATGGAATGCCTTACCAGAAACAGTGGTGAAAGCAGAATCCATCACAGCTTTCAAAAGGAAATTAAACAACAACAACAATAAAAACCTGTCTTTATATAACACCTCTAACGTAGTTAAACAGCCCAAGGTGTCTCACAGGAGTGATTATCAAACAGAATTTGACACCAAGTCACATATGGAGATATTGGGACAGGTGATCAAAAGCTTGGTCCAAGAGGTCGGTTTTAAGGAGCATCTTAAAGGAAGAGAGAGAGGCGGAGAGGTTTAGGGAGGGAACTCCAGAGCTTAGGGCCTCGGCAGCTGAAGGCACGGCCGCCAATGGTGGAGCGATGAAAATCAGGGATGTGCAAGAGGCCAGAATTGGCGGAGTGCAGAGATCTCGGAGGGTTGTGGGGCTGGAGGAGGTCACAGAGATAGGGAGGGGTGAGGCCACAGAGTGAATTGAAAAGAAGGATGAGAATTTTATAATTGAGGCGTTGCCGGACCGGGAGCCAATGTAGGTCAGTGGGCACCGGGCTGATGGGTGAACGGGACTTGGTGCCAGTTAGGACACGGGCAGCAGATGTTTGGGTGACCTCAAGTTTATGGAGGGTTCAAGGTGGAAAGCTGGTCAGGAGAGCGTTGGAATAATGGAGTCTGGAGGTAACAAAGGCATGGATGAGGGTTTCATCAGCAGATGCACTGAGGCAGGGGCGGAGATGGGTGATGTTAAAGAAAGCACTGCCATTCATATAGTGCCTTTCACAACCTCAGGACATCCCAAAGCACTTACAGCTAATGAAATACGTTTGAAGTGCAGTCACTGTAGGGAAACGCTGTTGCCTAGGCCCTAAGCTCTGGAATTCCCCGTCTAAACCTCTCCACCTCGCTGCCTCTCTTTCCACTTTCAAGACGCTCCTTAAAACCTACCTCTTTGACCAAGCTTTTGGTCACCTGCCCGACTTTCTCCTTAAGTGGCTCGGTGTCAAGTTTTTTGTCTTTTAATAGTCCTGTGCACTGCCTTGGGACATTTTACTACATTAAAGGCGCTATATAAATACAAACTGTTGTTGTTGTAGTGCCCTTCAAAACCTCAGGACGTCCCAAAGCGCTTTACAGCCAATGAAGTACTTTGGAAGTGTAGTCACTGTAAGGACACGCGGCAGCCAGATTTGAAGCCGATAAATATTTGAAAAAGAAAAGAAGAAAAAGGTATAGAGGAAGGACGGGGGAATGGGACGAAGTGAATTGCTCCTTCAGAGAGCTGCACAGGTGCCATGGGCTGAATGGCCTGCTTCTATCATTAATACTGTGGCAACAAGAGCAGGTCAGAGGCTAGGTGTTGAGTCTGTGCTTTCAAATGTAGTTATGCTGAATAACTGGACACAGACTACAGAATACTTAAACAGGTCTTTAGTAACTGAGGGTCAGGGCTGAACTGAAATACACTTTTGCTCCACAGGGTTTATATACCGGTGTGGTCACCACCGGTACTACAATGTACAGGAGCCATCAGAAAGTAGTCCATCACCTTAAGGTATCCTCTTAAGGTGGTACAGGTTACATACACTACAATTCCTCCCCTTTTAGCTTAACAGTGTACACCCCAATTTAAACATAACATGGATAACATATATACAACTTTCACACAAAACTGTTCAAAGATTTAGTCTCTGAGGAGGCCTCCTGATCCGGGCCAGATAACGCCTTTCAGGGGTCTCTGGTTCTCGTTGCTGGGGTAACTCATCCATTTGATCTCCTATGGATTGAACATCATCATGTACGTTCGAGTCTGAGGTAGATGCTACAGGCTCAATAACTTCTTCAACTGGTGTCTCTGCCGTAGACATGGGGTCGACCCTTGTTCTCGATTCCACAAGTTGGTCAGCATGACGTCGTATTATGTTCTCACCAACGTCTACCGTGTACATCAAGGGTCCTTGTCGGGCACGAATTGTTCCGGATTGCCATTTATCATTCCTATAGTCCCTGGCCAACACTGGTTGTCCTATTTCGAAACTCCGAGTGGCCTTGTTATTTACGTGCTGGAATTGCTTGTTTTCGACTTCCCTACGCACATTGGGTTTTAACAAATCCAACCGGGACCGCAACCTCCTGTTATAGAACATTATGGCAGGGCTTTGATTTGTCACTGCATGCGTGGCGTTTCGATATGCCATCAGGAAATTGTCCACCTTGTGTTGTAGTGGAATATGGTCTTCGCTCATGGCCTTTATCGCCTTTTTGAACGTTTGTACAAATCTCTCGGCCAACCCATTGGTAGCCGGATGATATGGGGCAGATGTATAGTGTTTCACCCCATTCTTTTTCATGAATTTCTGGAATTCTTCTGACACGAACTGTGGTCCGTTGTCTGAACATATTTGTTCCGGCAACCCATTCCTTGCAAATATGGTTCTTAGAACTGCGATCGTCTTTTCAGAGGTAGTGGTCGACATCTTAATCACTTCTGGCCATTTAGAATGTGCGTCTACCGCTATCAAAGACATGGAATCCATGAATGGACCTGCAAAGTCGATATGCACACGTTGCCATGGGGTTGAAGGCCATTCCCACGGATGCAGCGGTGCAATTGGAGGTGCGTTTTGAACTTTTTGGCACCCTGAGCAGCTTTTAGTCAGATCCTCTATTTGTTTGTCGATACCTGGCCACCACACATAAGCCCTAGCAAGGCTTTTCATCTTGACTCCCCCCAGATGACCTTCATGCAGTTCCTTCAGAACTCTCTCCCTTAATTTAGGAGGAATAATCACCCTTGTTCCATACATCAATGTTCCTTGACAGACGGACAGCTGTTCTCGTCTGGCTGAGAATGCAGGTAACAGTGGTTCGACATGTGCTGGCCATCCCTTCACTGTCAAATCGTAGACCTGAGACAGTGTCGGGTCGTTTCGGGTCTCTCTTTCAATACTCGCATTGGTGACTGGTAAGCATTCGATGATGGTCGAGTGAAATATCTCGACAGGGTCAACTGCCGGTGCCTCTTCCGCTGTAGGTAGTGGCAGGCGCGACAGCCCATCAGCATTACCATGTTGCTTTGTACCTTTGAATTCGATATCATATTGATGTGCCCCTAGGAAAAGGGACCATCTCTGAAGCCTCTGCGCCGTCATAACCGGAACACCCTTCTTAGGGTTAAAAATGGAAACCAACAGCTGGTGATCTGTCAGCAGCGTAAACTTTTGGCCTTGCAGGTAATGGTTAAATTTCTTAACTCCCCACACGAGGCTGAGAGCCTCCCTATCTATCTGAGCATAGTTGCGCTCTGCGGAGGTCAATGATCTGGATGCGAACGCGACTGGCCTTTCCAAGCCATTTGGCAACTTATGTGAGAGCACTGCCCCGATACCATATGGAGAAGCATCACAAGCTAAGCGAATAGGCAGCGTTGGGTTAAAGTGAGCCAACACTTCCTTAGAGGTGATCAGTGCCTTGCTTTTTTGAAAAGCCCGCTTACAGTCCTCGCTCCACTTCCATGGTACTCCCATTTGCAAAAGCGCGTTCAGCGGGTGTAACACCGTGGATAAATTTGGAAGAAACTTGTGGTAATAGTTAATCAACCCAAGGAACGACCTCAACTGGGATACATTTTCTGGAGCGGGAGCTTTCACAACAGCTTCGATCTTGTCAGGTGACTTATGAAGCCCCTCCTGGTCAATGACGTGGCCGCAGTACGAGATTCGCTTCTGAAAGAACTCACATTTCTGGCGATTAACTCTGAGCCCATATTCTTTCAATCTGGTGAGCACCTGCTCCAAATTCGCGAGGTGTTCCTTATCATCATCTCCTGTAATCAGAATGTCGTCCAGGTAGCATTGAGTGCCTGGAATTCCTGCAATACCTGCTCCATGGCCCTTTGCCAAATCGCTGGAGCCGATGCCACTCCAAAAACCAGTCTATTATACCGATATAAGCCCTTATGTGTGTTGATCGTGAGATACTGGCGTGACGCTTCATCAACTTCCATCTGTAGGTACGCCTGCGCCAGGTCTACCTTGGTGAAGTGTTTCCCGCCAGACAGCGAAGCGAAGATATCCTCAATTCGCGGAAGCGGATATTGCACCGTGTGAAGAACCGGATTAACAGTGATCTTGAAATTGCCACAGATGCGAACCTTCCCAGGTTCCCCCGGCTTGTTGCTCAACGAACGCTTCATGACGGGAACAATGGGTGTGGCCCATTCACTCCAGTCCACCTTTGACAGTACTCCTGAACGTTCTAGCCCTTCCAGCTCTGCTTCCACAGCAGGTCGTATCGCATAAGGTACTGGTCTGGCTTTGAAAAATTTTGGGTTTGCATGTTCTTCAACCTTGATGTTTGCCGTAATTCCTTTCAGTGTTCCCAGTCCCTGTTGGAACACCTCCTTAGCATCGTCCAATATTTTGGACAGTCGTTTAGGTTTGACGTCGTCCTCTTTACAGGAATCTACAGTTAGTGCTTGTAAGGAATGCCAGTCCACATTTATTCTCCGGATCCATTCCCGTCCCAGTAGTGGCGGACCTCCCTCAGGTAACACATACAAGTCCATTTCCTGACTTTCTTTACCATTGTGGACCACCTTTACCTTTATCTTTCCGATGGGGTATACACTTTGCCCCGTGTATGTTTTCAATACAATCTCCGTATCCCTCAGGGGAATGCGTGAGAATAACCTTTTGTAATCTTGCTTATTCATGACCGTCAATTCCGATCCAGTGTCCAATTCCATCTTCACTTGGACTCTTGCTATCCGAAGCATGACCCAGATAGTTTGGTGGTCTGCTGTGTTACCCACATTATGTATTTTTAGACAACCCAGTTCCTTACTGCTGGAGTCTGAATCCGTCTTCTG
Source organism: Somniosus microcephalus (assembly GCF_052327205.1). Taxonomy (NCBI): domain Eukaryota; kingdom Metazoa; phylum Chordata; class Chondrichthyes; order Squaliformes; family Somniosidae; genus Somniosus; species Somniosus microcephalus. Next base: position 361,531,871 of record NC_140989.1, read on the forward strand.
TTCATCCGAACTGTTCTCTGTCACCTTGTGTACTTTTTTGTACTTCTCCTGCGGCGACTTTTTGCTGCTGGTCTTCTTTCCTGACCGGCATACTCTCGCTATGTGACCAAGTTTGCCACATTGCCTGCATTCTTTATCTTTGAACCAGCACTGGTTCTGGTCATGCGTTGTCCTTCCGCAACAATAGCACTTTACTGCACCCAATGCCATTTCATTGGTGCTGAATTCCAATGGCCTTTGCTGCATTTCTGCAGTGCCTCGTGCTGCTGCCTCGTGCGATGCTGCAATGCTGAAAGCTTTGTCCAGCGTAAGATCCTTTTCCTCTAGCAGTTGCTTCTGGGTTCCTTCCCTTAGTAGCCCACACACAAACTTATCTCTCAGAGCGTCTGCTAGTCCTGTACCGAACTGACAGTACTTTGATAACTTGCGCAGTTTGATGAAGAATTCAGCGTTGCTTTCCTCTTTAAGTTGAATTCTTTTGTAAAATTTAAATCGTTCCGCTATCAGCAGCGGCGTGGGGTTTAAATGCTCTTGCAGGATAGTAACAATATCCGCGAAACTCTTTCCTACCGGTTTATCTGGTGTTACAAGGTGCCTTAATAACCCGTACGTCTTCGCACCCATCGAGTTTAATAGGGTTAGTGCTTTCTTATCCACCGGTACCTCATTCGCTGTACAGTAAACTTCAACGCGTTCCACATAAGTGGGCCAATCTTCCACATCGCTATCAAAAGCAGTGATGTTACCCGTTTTTGGCATCCTTGTTGAGTTTCCTTTATTTTATTTTATTTTTCAAAATGGCGGCTTTTCCCGCGCTTGTCTTCTTCCCCCGCCGACTAAAAATGGCGATTACCGCGCTGTTGCCGTTCTCGCCTCCCAGCGGTCCTTTATTTCCCCCGACGCTGCTGCTCTTATTCCCCGCCGCTCCCGCGGTCCTCGTGGATATCAACGCTTTTCTGGCTGCTGCGCGTCTCTGCCCTGATTGCAGTCTGGCCCCTGACACCGGCTGCGGTCGTGTTCTCCGCCCTTTTCTTCGTTTTCCCTCCCCTTCTCCCACTGACAACTCGGCTGACTTCCCCTCCGTGCCGCTCGATCGGGCTTACCTGCCGCTGTCGTAGAAGGGATGATCACTGCCTGTTGCTGATGGTGGACTTCGTGGCCAGCAAACCAACCCGGGTTCCCGATGGCCTCCCGTGCGATGCAGTGCTCAGCAGGATGTTGAGGGCGGATGCCCCTTTTCGACGCCCGTTCTGAGGACGAAGCTGCCTTGGATGCAAAACTGCCGCTAGGTACGATCAGACTCGTCGCCACTGTTGAGTCTGTGCTTTCAAATGTAGTTATGCTGAATAACTGGACACAGACTACAGAATACTTAAACAGGTCTTTAGTAACTGAGGGTCAGGGCTGAACTGAAATACACTTTTGCTCCACAGGGTTTATATACCGGTGTGGTCACCACCGGTACTACAATGTACAGGAGCCATCAGAAAGTAGTCCATCACCTTAAGGTATCCTCTTAAGGTGGTACAGGTTACATACACTACACTAGGTATTCTGCAAAGAATGTCTCACCTCCTGACTCCCCAAAGTCTTTCCACCATCTACAAGGCACAAGTCAGGAGTGTGATGGAATACTCTCTACTTGCCTGGATGAGTGCAGCTCCAACAACACTCAAGAAGCTCAACACCATCCGGAACAAATCAGCCTGCTTGATTGGCACCCCGTCCACCATCTTAAACATTCACTCCCTCCACCACCGGTGCACCGTGGCTGCAGTGTGTACCATCTACAAGGTGCACTGCAGCAGCTCACCAAGGCTCCTTCGGCAGAACCTCCCAAACCCGCGACCTCCACCACCTAGAAGGACAAGGGCAGCAGGCGCATGGGAACACCACCACCTCCAGGTTCCCCTCCAAGTCACACACCATCCTGACTTGGACATATATCGGCCGTTCCTTCATCGTCGCTGGGTCAAAATCCTAGAACTCCCTCCCTAACAGCACTGTGGGAGCACCTTCACCACACGGACTGCAGCGGTTCAAGAAGGCTGCTCACCACCACCTTCTCAAGGACAACTAGGGATGGGCAATAAATGCTGGCCTTGCCAGCGACGCCCACATCCCGTGAACGAATAAAAAAAAATGATACAACTCTCTATATACAGCATCCAGCTGCAATTTAAATATCCCGATTGGTTTTTTTTGTCTCTCCTTCCTCACCCTGGAGCTTATTCCATCCATTTATTGCTATTTAAGTAAAGAAGTTCTCATAATATCTGTTTTAAATTTACTTTGCACTAATTTGATACAGACCTTTGTGAACGCAGTGAGAGCAGTACAGCGATCTTGATTAACACCAGATGAGATAACATACAGCAGTAACATAACTAATTGTGGAGGCTGCACTCCTCCTGCTTGTGGCTGCCGAGTCTATTTTGCTGGTAACTGCTTGATAATTATATATAGTTACCACTGAGCTGGTGGAACACCATTTCTTTTTGCTTTAAGTCCTACACGGTCATTTACAGTTGATAAGTTGAGCTATAAAATGGAAACACATTTTCTAATAATTAGTTTAAGCAGCTTTAAACGGCTAGAAATGAGAGCCTGTAAATTAATCTTGTTTCAATGCCACCAGCAACACGTTACATAAAATAGTCTCTTTAGGGGTTCCAGGGAGTTAAGAGCGAGAAATCGAGCAGATACTTGGAGTGAGGAAACATTCAACTGTTTGGACCACTGTGAGTCCAGAGTCTGTCGAATAGCACGGGAAGAGGTTGGCGAGAGAGCAGACATTCTCTTACAATGACAGGGTCTGGCAGGAGGTCAGAAAAAGAGACATCAAGATGAATGTTGTATCCCAGCAGCAAACTTGAGGAGGAAGTCAAGAAGAGGCTCACGCCCTGAGACACCTAACATTTGCTGAAGAGAATGGCAGAACATTTTTCAACTGAATGATCTGAGGGAGCTGATAACAGCCTTGATGTCTTCATGTACACAAAGCATGCTGCTCAAGATAGAATTGGTCAGTCTCAGCTTTGCTCATCTTGGCTGGGCGTTGGCTTGGCTCGTTTGGTCAGGCATCAGCCTGGCGCAGTTGATAGCAGTCTCACCTCTGGGTCAGAATGCGGTGGGTTTGAATGTCACACCATGACTTGAGTCCGTAATCTGGCACTGCGTGAGGTGCTGTTCTTCAGATGAGGAGCCTGCCTGCTTAGGCGGCGGTTAAGAGCTGTAATGAGAAGACAGTCGGGTTGGTATTCTGAAAGGATGAGTTGCAATGCGTCAAAGGGCCTTCTTTATCCGAACCTATCTTGTGACAATGTTGTGAGAACATAAGAACATAATAAATAGGAGCAGGAGTAGGCCATTCGGCCCTTCGAGCCTGCTCCGCCATTCAATGAGATCATGGCTGATCTTCTGCCTCAACTCCATTCACCGGCCCTATCGCCATATCCCTTGATGCCTTTACTAGTCAGAAATCTATCGACTTCTGTTTTGAATATACCCAATGACTGAGCCTCCACCACCCTCTGGGGTAGAGAATTCCAAAGATTCACCACCCTCTGTGTGAAGACATTTCTTCTCAGCTCAGTCCTGAATGGCCTACCCTTTATCCTGAGGCTGTGGCCACTGGTTCTAGACTCCCCAGCCAAGGGAAACATTCTCCCAGCAGCCATCCTATCAAGCCCTGTAATAATTTTGTATGCTTCAATGAGATCCCCTCTCATTCTTCTGAATTCAAGAGAATACAGGCCTAGTTTACTCAATCTCTTCTCATACGACAGTCCCGTCATCCCAGGAATCAATCTTGTGAACCTTCGTTGCACTCCCTCTATGGCAAGTATATCCTTCCTTAGGTAAGGAGACCAAAATTGTGCACAGTACTCCAGGTGCGGTCTCACCCAAGGCCCTATAAAATTGGAGTAAGACTTCTTTATTCCTGTACTCAAATTCTCTTGTAATGATTTGCCTTCCGAATGGCTTGCTGCACCTGCACATTCACTTTCAGTGACTCATGTACAAGGACACCCAGGTCCCTTTGAACATCTGCATTCCCCAATCTTTCACCATTGAGGAAATACTCTGCCTTTCTGTTTTTTCTACCACATTTATCCACATTATATTCCATCTGCCATGTTCTCACCCACTCACTGAGCCTGTCGAGATCCCCTTGAAGCCTCTTCACATCCTCTTCGCAACTGCCACTGCCACATAGCTTTGTATCATCAGCAAATTTGGAAATGTTACATTTAGTCCCCTCATCCAAATCATTGATATAGATTGTGAATAGCTGGGGCCCAAGCACCGATCCTTGCGGTACCCCACTAGTCACAGCCTGCCATCCTGAAAAAGACCCATTTATCCCTATTCTTTGTTTTCTGTCTGTTAACCAATTCTCAATCCATGCTAGTATATTACCCTCAATTCCATGTGCCCTAATTTTGTTCACCAACCTCTTGTGTGGGACCTTATCGAAGGCCTTCTGAAAATCCAGATACACCACATCTACCGGTTCCCCTTTGTCTACTCCATTAGTTACATCCTCAAAGAACTCCAATAGGTTTGTCAAACAGGATTTCCCTTTCATAAATCCATGCTGACTCTGCCCAATCTTACTATTAGTTTCTAAGTGAGCTGTTGTTTCTAACTGAAACACCATTGGCCCAGTAATTCCTGTCGGGGGCTTGCCGCGCGTGCAAGCCCCCGATGTGCGCTCACCCTGCGCGCCGACATCTGAAATCTGGCCCGCAGTGGATTTCCTGTCAGTGGCCAGGTTCTGATCCCGGCGCGCTGTGCTAACCTGACCCAGCGGCGTAGTTAGTGCGATGTGCCTGCTGGGATCAGGTGAGCACTGTTCAGCCAATCAGGGGAGGGGAAACTTCATTCATAAGTTTGATAGTAAAGACTGTCAAACTCATGAAAAGTACAGCACCCCAAAACACTACTTAAACTTTAAATAAAATTTTAAAAAGCATCCCAATAATTAAATTAACTATGAATAACTTTAAAAAACTATTTTAAACAATTAATCAAATTTTTGAAAAAAATAAAAAAATTTTAAATCGGGGCTAAAACTAAACTTACCTTACTGTAAATTCTTTAAAAATAACAAACCTGTGGAAAAAAAAATTCTAAATTGTACTAAAAGCCCACTTACCTGTAAAACTAAGTACTTACGTCTGGTTTTTCCACGCGTAAAAACCGGAGGCCTTTACACTCGGGCAACTCTGGAAAAAAAAAAGGAATTTCACTGCGCACGCGCTGCCTGTGTAGTTGCACGCGCTGTGCCTCTGAACCCCTTCGTTCAGAGGACTGGAAGTGCTGGTTTTCCCCGCATGCGCTGTGCATGCTGAACACGGGCATTTCCTCCGGCCAGACGCGTGAGTACCCCGACCGTACTCACGTGTTGAGAGAGGAATTACTGGGCCATTATGTATTTATGAATCTTTAACACGTGACATCGCCACAGCATCTCCTGGAATGGCTTCCCTTCAGCACACCATCACCTCTTCCTCTTCGTTATCTACATGCTGCCTCTTGGTGACATCATCTGCAGATGAGGTCAGCTTCCACATGTAAGTTGCTGTCACCACCACCACCTCTCTCAACGTTTCCATTGCCTCTGTACTTTCAGACTGCTGGTTCAATATCCAATCTTGGCTGAGCTGTAATTTCCTCCAGTGAAACATTCGGAAGACCAAAGCCGTTGTCTTCAGCCCCCTTCCTGGCCTCTGCCACAGGTGGAACTAGACTGTTCACAACCTGTGTGTTGTATTTGACCGCAATTTGCCTTCCTCTCCATCACATGGACTGCCTACTTGTACCTTTGTAGCATTTCCCACCTTCGCTCCTACCTCAGCTCATATGACACTGAAGCCCTTATCCTTGTCTTTGTCACCTCTGCTCAGCGAATCCAATTCTCTCCTGACCGGCCCCCATCCTCCATCCTCTGTAGACTTCAATACAATAGCAAAATACTGCGGATGCTGGAAATCCGAAATAACAACAGAAAACGCTGGAAAAACTCAGCAGGCCAGGCAACATCCGTGGAGCGAGGAACAGAGTTAACGATTCAGGTCGAAACCCTTCTTCAGAACTGAGAAAAAAAAGCAGGAAATGAAACAGATTAAAAGGCAGTTTGGGGGCTGGGAAATGGGGGAGGGGATGAAAGAAGAGCCATTAAGAGATATTCAAGGTGAGACGAGATGGTAACAGGACAGGTAAAGAAACAAACAATGGCTCTAGATGAAGTGTGAAATGCGCTGGCAGAGTGAGAGACAGTTGCCATGTGGGAGAGAGAGGAAAAAAAGGAAAAGGCACAAACCAAAAGTGTGGATAAAAAATATAAAAATATAATAGGAGCCGAGGTTATGATCTGAAATTGTTGAACTCGATATTGAGTCCGAAAGGCTGTAAAGTGCCTAATCGGAAGATGAGGTGCTGTTCCTCGAGCTTACGCTGAGCTTCCGTGGAACAATGCAAGAGCCCGAGGACGGTGAGGTCTGAGTGGGAATGGAGCGGTGAATTGAAATGACAGGTGACTGGAAGCTCAGGTACATTGATGACTGTATCGGTGCCGTTTCCTGCTCTCGCCCTGAACTAGACAATTTCATTCACTTTGCCTCCAATTTCCAACCTTCCCTCACCTTCACATGGTCCATCTCCGACTCTTCCCTTCCTCGACTTCTCCATCTCCATCTCTGGGGATAGGTTATTGACCAACATTCACTATAAGCCCACTGACTCCCACAGCTACCTGGACTACACTTCCTCCCACCCCGCCTCCTGTAAGGACTCTATTCCATTCTCCCAGCTTCTCCGTCTCCACCGTATCTGCTCCGACGATGCCACCTTCCACACCAGTGCTTCCGACATGTCTTCCTTTTTCCTCAACCGAGGATTCCCTTCTACCGTGGTTGACACTGCCCTCGACCGTGTCCGTTCTATCTCCCGCACTTCTGTCCTCACCCCTGCCTCTCCCTCCCGGAACCACGATAGGGTTCCCCTTGTCCTCACCTTTCACCCCACCAGCCTCCACATTCAACGGATCATCCTCCGCCATTTCCGCCACCTCCAACGTGATCCCACCACCAAACACATGTTCCCCTCCCCTCCCCTTTCAGCATTCCGTAGGGGCTGCTCCCTCCGAGACACCCTAGTCCACTCCTCTATCACCCCCACCACCTCTTCCCTTTCGCCCGGCACCTTCCCGTGCAAGCGCAGGAGATGCAACACCTGCCCATATACCTCCCCTCTTCCCACTGTCCAGGGCCCCAAACACCCTTTCCAGGTGAAACAGCGATTTACTTGTACTTCTTGCAATCTAGTATACTGTATTCGCTACTCACGATGTGGTCTCCTCTACATTGGGGAGACCAAACGCAGATTGGGTGACCGCTTTGCGGAACACCTCCATTCAGTCTGTAAGGGTGACCCCGAGCTTCCGGCCGCCTGTCATTTCAATTCACCGCTCCATTCCCACTCCGACCTCACCATCTGCGGCCTCTTGCATTGTTCCACGGAAGCTCAGCGTAAACTCGAGGAACAGCACCTCTTCTTCTGATTTGGCACTTTATAGTCTTCCGGACTCAATGTCGAGTTCAACAATTTCAGATCATAACCTCGGCCTCTATTATATTTTTATATTTTTTATCCACACTTTTGGTTTGTGCCTTTTCCCTTGTTTTTCTCTCTCCCACATGGCAGCTGTCTCTCACTCTGCCAGCGCATTTCACACTTCATCTAGAGCCATTGTTTGTTTCTTTACCTGTCCTATTACCATCTCGTCTCACCTTGAATATCTCTTAATGTCTCTTCTTTCATCCCCTCCCCCATTTCCCAGCCCCCAAACTGCCTTTTAATCTTTTCATTTCCTGCCTTTTTTTCTCAGTCCTGACGAAGGGTTTTGACCTGAAACGTTGACTCTGTTTCTCTCCACGGATATTGCCTGACCTGCTGAGTTTTCCAGTGTTTTCTGTTGTTATCTCTGTAAACTTCAGTTCATCCAAAACTCTGCTGCCTATATCCTGCCCTGTACGAAGTGCCACCCCTCCATCGCCTCTGTCCTCACTGATTTGCATTGCGTTAAATGTAAAATCTGACACTGCTTAGAATCGTAGGGCTACAAATTGGAGAAAGCGGGAAGCCTGACGGTAACATTGGTGGCCAAGGCTAACGGCCGCTGGCCAAGAGAGCGCAGGCAGTCCCGGCATTTTGGTGCTGCCTGCTCATTAACATCAGCGTGGCGGTGATTTTCTAGTGCAACGCACTCTTTGCAGCGCTAACTTCCAAAGGAGGCCAAAGGTCACCTCTGTCTCCCGCTTACAGTGTAGGGGAACGGGGAAGAAAGGAGCGACCTGAACAGTTACCGTACTTGCTCCAAAAATATTAGCTGCCACCTAATGTTTGTGGATTTTTTAATAGTTTATGAAATGAATGCATCTGCGTTCAATGTAACACTAATCTTTCCCCAATGTTTACTCTTGAAAGTGTTTAAATGTGTAGTCATCGTGGCAGCTTTTAGTGGGACTTGCATACTCGACACAAAATAATGAATTGACTAATAATTGGTTATGGAATTTTGAATAAACTATTTAGAATTCCTTAAAATCTTAAGCAGTTGAGTTCAGATTTTCTAGGAATCATAGAAAAATAGGAGTAGAAGTAGGCCATTCGGCCCTTCGAGCCTGCTCCACCATTCAATATGATCATGGCTGATCCTCTATCTCAATACCATATTCCCGCTCTCTCCCCATACCCCTTGATGCCTTTTGTGTCTAGAAATTTAGAAACATCTATATGGTGATGTTCTGGTGATGCTATCATCATAAAGATAAAAGAGAGCGTCAGAGATCATCTTCCATCGTTGCAGTGGAGCTCACCTCTTGATTTACTGACCCACAAACACTTTTGGCCTCCCGGAAAGCTGCCAGAAAATGTAACCCCCCCCCCCCCCACCGGCCTCCTCACCCCGCCACTGATGGCCAAAAAATGAAAGTTTAAAAGAAGGGAGGCATTTGAAGTTCCGGCATCCCTCCGAGGTGTTTTCCGCTTGTCAGCATCCATCCTCGTGTGCCCTGCCAGACTCCTCATGGCCGCGAATGCTGCTGAAACACCTTTTAGCGGCAGCACTCTCTGGCATGATTTAGCGCGGGCGGCAATGGGAGCAGTGAACTCCAAAATGGATGAGCTGGCCTCAACTCGGCATTGCACGCTGATTGACATCACGCCCCAACTCATTAGCATACTTTCGCCGATCGCAGGCAATGCCGGCGCTGCCCACCTGCCGAAAACGGCGGCCTCTGCGGGACCCGCTCCCCCAGCTGGCGGAAGAGCGCCGGCTGCCGTTTGTTTCGTGCAAACCACCCGAATTTCTAGCCCATAGAATAGTACAGCACAGAAGGAGGCCATTCAGCCCATCGAGTCTGTGCCGGCTCTTTCAATGAGCAAATCCAGTTAGTCCCACTCCCCCGCTCTTTTCCCATATCCCTGCAATTTTTTCACCTACAACTATTTATCCAATTTTGAAAGGTTACTGTTGAATCTGTACCCACCACCCTATCAGGCAGTGCATTACAAATCCTAACCACTCGTTGCATTAAAAATATTTTTCCTCATATCACCTCTGGTTTTTTTTGCCAATCACCTCAGCTTCCGAGATCAGACGAGATAAGGCGTTTTCGGAGCAGTGTGGCCGTAGGCTCGAGAGGCTAGTTTGTGAGATGCCGTACGGCTCATACACTGAAATAATATTGATGTTTCGAGACATTGATCATCATTCAATGTTATTTACTCTTGTGTTATTTACTGCTTATCATTTTGTCAACTGTTTTCACATTACCTACTGCAAACATGCCTTTTCACGATCGTACGTGTGCGGGTTTGACACCAGATGAAGTAGATAGTTTTTAAGGAACGTTGTCTCGTAAAATGTAGGGGCCCCAAACCGAACTTTTGCACGGCCCCCCCCAGAAAAAACCACTGCCCCAGCTCCATAATTGGCAGCCATGCCTTCAGCCACCTGTAGCCCCCGCACTGCAATTCCCTCCCTAAACCTCTCCGCCTCACCACCTCTCTCACCTCTTTTAAGACCCTCCTTACAATCCATCTCTTTGACCCAGCTTTTTGATCACTCCCTCCCAACACTTAGCTTGGTGTCCATTTTTGTTGCCTTTACGCTTCCGAAGATTGATTTTTGATTAAAGAATACCTGGGTAGAATATACCTTTAAAAAATCCAGGGATCAAAATGGCCGTCAGACCTCATGGCAGAAGACAAAAGACAGTCTCTGTTCAAAGCACGGGCTGACAAAAAGGACTTGAAAGGCAGCCTGTGTGTGTCTGTGAAAAAGGATAATCAAAGATGGCTGTCCGACCTCGTGGCAGAAGACACCACACAGTCTGTGTGCATATGAAAAGGGGAAATCAAAGATGGCTGACAAAGGATTTAGAAAAAACCCCAGCCCTGAAGCAATGGAATATTTAAACTGTCAATCAAAAGCAGTTCGGGGAGTTTCCGTGCAGGACAATCGATGTTTGTTTATAGAGAGTCTACAATGTTGACACAAAGGATTAACCACTTGAGACTGCCAATCAACTGCGGTTGGGCATGACCACACTAACATCCAAGGGCTGTTTACTCAGCAGTTAAGGAAATAGACATGCTTTTTTAAAACCAAGACAGCTCTATTCAAACCCATCACGATGAATGGGGTTACATTCAAAAAACCATCACACCATCACACATTCAAAAACCCATCATAAGGGAAATGGGTAATTCATCCAAACCCCATCACAGTCAATGGGGACATCGGATCCCTTTTGTTTAGCCCAGATACATCCGGATTTGGGCGGGAAGATTTCGGCCCCAAATGGGGTATAAGATAGCTTCTCAAGAAGCCATCTCTCTCTCTCTCTGCAGCCTCACCTCCGTGCCCCATCTACAACTCGGGAGCCTGCCCAAGGGAGTGGAATACCAGCAGTTACTTTTAAACACTGGGGTATTTCCATTTTTGGGGTGGTGAAGAATCTAAGACCGCAAGGGCATGGGGCAGGCGTTCATTGGTGAGCATACATTTTCTGGCCCATTACAAGGCAACTTAAAATAGGTATAGGGGTGGGAATTAAGGGGAATTTTGTTAAAACTGTAATTTTAGTCAATTTTCCCTCGTTGTGTCCGTTTTCTCCTCCCCTATTTAAGTAACAGTGTTGCACTAAGCAGAAAAGTGCTGTAGTGGACACCAAGTGTGCTGTATTAAAAGTGCTGTATTGAAGTAACAGTGTTGTGTTAAGCAAAAGTACTGTACCAGGCAAGTGTGTTGTATCGATTATTTTTAAGTTTCTTTTTGTTTCAATAAATACTGGTCTGTTTTGCACCCAACCACAAGTCACGTTTTTTCTGTCTACATCGCTACCGAATAAGTCCGGTGGTCAGAACCAAGAATAGGGGAGCGATTCAAAACCGTACGAGGGTCCCTGCAGCAGCTCAGAGGCTTCTGACTGGCCAGAGACAATAACCCCAACCCCGCTTGTAATAATTCGTACAACCCTAAACTCCTTCACACAGCGTTGAATCTCTCCAGAAGTCTGTCTCTCTCTCTCAGAATGTGTGGTGCAAAAATGTCGCCGACAAAAAAAGGCAGCAAGCGGCCGCCTTTAAATAGCGCTCCCCCAGTCCCTTCCCGACTGCAAAACGCTCCCCTCAACCTGTCGTTGCTAGCGGCAGGCAGAAAGGCAGGGGGCACCACTCAATATCCAGTCCGGGGCGCTATCAGGGCATTGCATGCTCGACTGACGTCACGATCTGCCGGTGCAGGAGATCGTGGCCGTAGTGTTTAGTACCGCTGCAAAATGTCTGGTCAATTTTGCGGGCGGTGCAAACATCGCCGCGCCCGGGCGCCAGTTGCTTTGCTCCCCATTAGGATGCTAACGGGAGGCGCAAAGCAACCAAATTTTCCCCCCTATAGGTCTTGCGTAGCCTTTGGATGTCTTGGACAATCTCTTCAAACAAGAGGCTCCACTCCTTGTCAGAATTTTAAAAGCATGCCATTTAGCCACTGAAAGTGCTTTAACCATCTCCACCTCACTAAAGCCTCTGGGCCCCATGCTGACATGGATCAGGGGCCTCGTATCTTCTATAGAATCACAATGAGGCAGTCGAGCAAACTATGTCTTGCAGATATTTGCCATCTGTCTCAATCACCTGAGCCCTTCACCTTGAGTTGTTTGTAATGTGATCATATCATACCTGGCAGGAATTCTCCCTTCATGCTTGTTGCTCACAGGAATGTGCTGCATCCCTCACTTTTTCTCACACAGATCTTTCGCACAAATCTCCTTTTTTGTTTGGATTCACTATAATTTCTTCCATTTTCCTGATATTTCTTTGAAAATAACATTCTTGCCCCCCCTGTTGATTACAGCTTCACTCTTGTTGATTCATTTTTTTCCCCCAGGGTTGGAACCAGGTCTCGATAGGAAAGATTTTTCCTGTCAGTTATTCTCCGCGCCTGCTGTCTGCACTCGGTAAGATCCGACACATCCTTCCCATTTCTCCAAGCTATTTGCTGTGATTTGTCATGATGCTATCCCTCCTTGTCTCAATGCACAATCTTTTACCCCCGCCTCGACTAATTGGTTGCAGTGCTCCCTGTGCCCATGCCGACTGATGGTGGTTCTCATTTATTAAAGGGCTTGGTGTGAGGACGATTCCCCTTTTTATTCTCTTTGTTCTCAGGATGTGGGATGACACTGGCAAAGCCACATTTATTGCCCATCCCCAGTTGCCCTGAGAAGGTGGTCTTGGGCCTTCTCCTTGAACTGCTGCAGTCATAGAAACATAGAAACATAGAAGATAGGAGCAGGAGTAGGCCATTCGGCCCCTTGAGCCTGCGCCGCCATTCAATGAGATCATGAGAATTCCACAGGTTCACCACTCTCTGGGTGAAGAAATTCCTCCTCATCTCTGTCCTAAATGGCTTACCCCTTATCCTTAGACTGTGACCCCTGGTCCTGGACTCCCCCGCCATCGGGAACATCCTTCCTGCATCCAGTCTGTCCAGTCCTTTTGATGATGCTGCTCCCACAATGATGTTAGCTAGGGAATTCCAGGATACTGACCGACAGATGATGAAGGAATGGTGATATATGACCAGGTCAGGGTGGCATGTGAGTTGGAGGGGAACATGGGGATGATAGTGTTCCCACAACATTACTTCTCTTCTCTTTCAAGGCGGTAGAGATTACATAGTATGTACAGCACAGAAACAGGCCATTCGGCCCAACAGGTCCAAGCTGGTGCTTATGCTGCACACGAGCCCCCTCCCACTCTTCTTCATCTAACCCTATCAACATATCAGGGGAGGCATGTGCTGTCAAAGCAACCTTGATGAGTTGCTGCAGTGTTTCCTGTAGATTGTAGATGCTGCAGCCATTGTGCACCGGCGATGGAGGAGATAGATATCGAGTCCAGTGACAGGGATGCCATTCAAGCAAACTGCCCTTTCATGGATGATGTTGAGCTTCTAGATTGCAGATGCACCAAGGTGAGTGGTGAGTACTCCATCACACTTTTGACTGGGGCCTGTTAAAAGTTCGAGAGGCTTTGAAGGGTCATGAGGTGAGCTACTCATTGTAAAGTATCCTTCAGGCATCTGTAGAGCTGCTTTCTTGCACTCGAGTTGTGTTGCTGTTTCCAGATCAGAAATGCCTTGCGCTTGCAGCTTATTAGCTCCTGGATCTCCTAGTCATTCTCGTCGAACCAGTCTTGGTGTTTCCTGGTCGAGTGACCGAGCAGGTGATGATTATGGAGGCCTTGAGTGCAGACCAGGCGCTGTGGACACGCTGTGTCTCTGCATCACTGGGAGTCGTCAGGTTGGTTGTGAGGCGCAGGCTGAATAGGGCTTTCTATAGCGGGGTCTTTGAGTGCTCCAGCATTGATTTTCCTGCATTGAAGCTTTGACCACGCTCGATCAGCTCCGATGGACGGGTCACATCGTCCGCATGCCCGATACAAGACTCCCAAAACAAGCGCTCTACTTGGAGCTCTGACACGGCAAGAGAGCCCCAGGTGGGCAGAGGAAATGCTTCAAGGACACCCTCAAAGCCTCCTTGAAAAAGTGCAACATCCCCACCGACACCTGGGAATCCCTGGCCCAAGACCGCACAAAGTGGAGGAGAAGCATGCGGGAAGGCGGCGAACACCTCGAGTCTCTTCACCGGGAGCAAGCGGAAGCCAAGTGCAAACAGCGGAAGGAGCGCACGTCAACCCAAGCACCCCACCCACCTGCCCCTTCAACCACTGTCTGCCCCACCTGTGACAGAGACTGGAGGTCCCGCATTGGACCCATCAGCCACCTAAGAACTCATTTTTAATGTGGAAGCAAATCATCCTCGGTTTCAAGGGACTACCTAAGAAGAAGAGAAGAAGAAGTAGAGTATCCAGCCTCTGCTCTACTATTGCCACCACAGTATTTATATGGCTGTTGCAGTTAAGATTCTGGTCAATGATGACCTCCAAAATGTAGATGGTGGGGGACTCAACACCTGTGACGGTCAATGGGAGATGTCTGGGCTTTCTCTTGTTTAAGATAGTAATTACCTGCAACTTAAGTGGTGCAAATATTACCTACTCAGCCTACAATTGCAATGCTCCTATTACCCACAGTGTTGGATAGAGGAGTGCTGATTTCATAAGTCCATTCTGCAGGTCCGGAGCCTCTCTCGCCGTTAGTGTATTCTAGAAATTTGGTCACATATTGTCCATGAATTTATGACCCCACATTGGTCAGGAACTCAAAAGAACCACAGGCTTGAATTTCAGACATGTGCTGAGGGTCATCAAGTCTCCCTAGCTAGAGTCGCCAACCCGCCAGGAATGTCCTGGAGTCTCTGGGAATTATAAATTAATATCCCGGACACTGCTGCACGCAAGCCAGCAGTAAAATCATAGGGGCATTAAAAAAAAGTGTTTTTTTTTCATTTTCAATGAACCGTTTTGTTTATTAGTTATAAAAAAATAATGGCGATGGGGAAAAAAGGCTGTTTGGATGATTCTTGACTGTCAGTCAATCAGTTAATGAATTACATCAGATATACAGCACAGAAAGCAGGCCATTTGGCCCAACCAGCCCATGCCGGTAAGAGTCTGCTTGCTTTCCAATTAGCCGTGGAAAGGCAGGGCACTGCAAGGAGGGACATGTCAGGTGACCAATGGCAGGAGTGTGGGGGACAGGGCGGTTGGAGGTGGGAGGTCTAGCAGTGAAGGCTCGTAAAATTGGCCCAACAATCTCTATTATTGTACCAGGCCTGAGAAGGTATAGCTATGATGAAAAAAATCAGGCAGTATTCATCTGTCAGAGAACAGAGGATTGATAGCAATGTTCAAGATTATGAATGGGTTTGAGTATAACGATAGTGGAAGATAAATCCCGTTACTCAGTGAATCAGTAACATGGGGCCAGGCTGTGGAAGTAAAGGTCTGTCATGCCTGAAACAGGAAAGTTATATTATTTTTTATATGACTTAGAATGGACAGAGAGAGTAATGTCTCACTACCTGATCAGAAACCACCGGCAAGATAGACCCACCAGAGGTGGTGGCACAGTGGTATACAGTCGGGAGGGATTGGCGCTGGGAGTCCTCAACATTGACTCCGGACCCCATGAAGTCACATGGCTTCAGGTCAAGCATAGGCAAGGAAACATCCTGCTGATTACCACCTACCGCCCTCCCTCAGCTGATGAATCAGTACTCCTTCATGTTGAACACCACTTGGAAGAAGCACTGGGGGAAGCAAGAGCACAGAATGTACTCTGGGTGGGGGACTTCAATGTCCATCACCAAGAGTGGCTCGGTAGCACCACTGCTGACCGAGCTGGCTGAGTCCTGAAGGGCACAGCTGCCAGATTGGGCCTGCAGCAGGTGGTGAGAGAACCAACACGAGGGGAAAAACCTACTTGACCTCGTCCTCACCAATCTATCTGTCGCAGATGCATCTGTCCATGAAAGCATTGGTAGCAGTGACCACTGCGCAGTCCTTGTGGAGACGAAGTCCTGTCTTCACACTGAGGACACTCTCCATCGTGTTGTGTGGCACTACCACCGTGCTAAATGGGATAGATTCAGAACAGATCTAGCAACTCAAAACTGGGCATCCATGAGGCGCTGTGGGCCATCAGCAGCAGCAGAATTGTATTCCACCACATCCTGTAACCTCATGGCCTGGCATATCCCTCACTCTACCATTACCATCAAGCCAGGGAAGCAACCCTGGTTCATTGAGGAGTGCAGAAGAACATGCCAGGAGCAGCACCAGGTGATGTAAGAAAAAGGAGGCTTACCATCAAGTAACTTTAAAGTAAGCTTTAAGTAACTTATAAACACACTATATACAAGAGAGGTCTTTACCATGCCTCTGGTAGAAGCCTCTTACAATACTGAACAGACCAGTATTTATACCAGTCCAACAGGAAGTGACACATGACAGGAAGTGAGGTATGTACACAGTTCATAGTTCACAGTTCACAGTTCACAGGAAGTGATGACATAACTTCCCGGAAGTTATTATTTTTATCACATTCTTCCCTCCTGCAGGTTTAGGAGGCTGTGGTCTACCTTTTGGTCCGCAGCCGCCGAACAAGGAAGAGTCGCACCCGTTTGGATTCCCGTCGTAGAGGGTCGCTGGTCCGCTTACATGCGGTTGGCCATTGGCCAGAGTCCGTGTGGCCTGGATTGCCCTGTGAAGGGTCGGGGAGATCATGGCTTCGAGTACGAGCCCCAATAGGTTCAAAGTCAGACTGCCTCTGTTCAGAGGGAGGTGCAGAGCTGGTCTGTGGCAGACCAGTACTTTCATGCGTGGTACTGGGAGGGTCGCAACCTTGAGCACGGGGTTCTACCGGCACCAAGCTAGTTGGTGTCCGATCAGGATCCTGGAGAGGGGTACCCGATAGGTCCCAAGAGTTTCCTGGTGAAATGCCATCACCCGATGTCCCACTAGGTCCTGGTGGGCAGGGAGCCAGATCCCGTAATGATACGGTAGATTCTCGGCCGTCGGAATATCGTATGTTTGCATAGGTGGGGTTGGCATCGGTTAGTTCGACCTCGTCTACAAGAGGGTCATTTTTAGACGTCCGAACGTATCTTCGGAGTAATACAGGTCCAGGAGTAGTTAGCCATGACGGGAGTGATGTCCCATGAGATGAGCGACGCTGGAATCCAAAGAACCGCTCATGAGGTGTAGTATTTGTGGCTGTAGAAAGCAGGGACCGTATAGAGTGCAATGCATCCGGAAGCACTGTTTCCCATTGCTGGTCTGGTAGGCCCCGAGATCTTAAAGCGAGACGTACGGAATTCCAGATGATACCGTTATACCTCTCTACCTGCCCATTTCCGATGGGATGGTATGGTGTTGTTTTGCTTGTAGCAATTCCCCGTTCTGAGAGGTAGTCCTTGAGTTCCCTCGACATAAAGGATGGACCCCGATCTGAGTGAATATAAGCCGGCATGCCACAGAGAGAAAATACCTGCTCAAGGCAGCAGATTACTGTGGACGCCAGCATATTGGAGCAGGGGAAGGCAAATGGAAAACGTGAATATTCGTCGATCATGGTGAGCAAATATGTGCTCCGAGTTGAAGAGGGCACTGGGCCCTTAAAATCGATGCTAAGTCGTTGCATCGGTTGGGTTGCATGTATGAGTATACCATCTGAGGGGCGGAAGAACTGAGGTTTTAATTCCGCACAAAGCCGGCATTCTGAGCATATTTTCTTTACATCTCCAGTGGAAAAAGGGAGATTCCGTGATCGTACGAAATGTAGCATGCGCGTAACGCCAGGATGGCACAAACCATTGTGGACATCCATGAGGG
This sequence comes from Somniosus microcephalus, assembly GCF_052327205.1. Classification (NCBI taxonomy): domain Eukaryota; kingdom Metazoa; phylum Chordata; class Chondrichthyes; order Squaliformes; family Somniosidae; genus Somniosus; species Somniosus microcephalus. The sequence goes on from NC_140989.1 coordinate 361,549,739, forward strand.
TGGAGGATGACATAGTGGAGCAGAATGCCCGTGTGAGGGTGTCCGGGGCCACATTCTCCTTGCCAGGCCGATAGAAAATGGTATAACCAAAAGAGGCCAGTTCCATCCTCCAAAGTTGTATTTTATTATTCTTAATTTTGGTTCATTTTCGATTATCGAGCATGAAGGCGACTGATCGTTGGTCCGTGATCAATGTAAAGTGCTGGCGAGCTAGAAAATGGTTCCACTTCCGTACTGCCTCTATGATGGCTGTGGCTTCTTTCTCAACCGGAGGATAATGTAGCTCGGCACCTTGTAAGGTCCTGGACATAAATGCTACAGGACGACCTTCCTGATTCAGAGTAGCCGAGATCGCCACCTCCGAGGCATCACATTCAACCACGAAAGGGAGATTCTCATCAATGGAGTGAAGAGCCGCTTTCTCCAACTGTTTTTTGAGAAGGTTAAAGGCTGCAACAGCCGCTGTTCCCAGTGGAAATGATCTAGCATGCAGCAAGGGTTGGATTTTGTCCAAAAAATGAGGAATCCATTTAGCGTAGTATGCAAACAGACCGAGAGCCCGACGTAAAGAAGCCGGATTCTTAGGTGACGGGAGCTCTTGGAGCGGGCGAAGTCTTTCTGGGTCTGGCTTAATGATACCATTGCCTACGCAGTAGCCAAGGATGTTGATGGTCGGTTGCGACTCAACAGATTTGGATTCATTCAGGGTCAAATTACGGCGATGGAGGGCATCCCGAAATTTTTGGAGGTTGGAGTCGTGTTCCTGTTGATCGTGACCTGCAATGGTAATGTTATCAAGATAGGGAAAAGTGTCCCTTAGGTTTTCCTGCTTAACCAGGCCATCCATTGCCCGTTGAAAGACAGCCACTCCATTAGTAACCCCGAATGGGAGGCGACGAAATTGGTACAGCCGTCCATTAGCCTCAAAGGCTGTGTACTGCTTATCTGAGACCTTCAAGGGTAACTGATGATAGGCACTTTTTAAATCGTAAGTTGAGAACACTTTGTATTCGGCCAGTTTATTAACCATATCATCAATGCGTGGCAATGGGTAGGCGTCCAAGTCGGTACATTGATTGATGGTTTGCGAATAATCGATGCATAGTCGCTGTTTGTGAGGTTTTAGAGGGTTCTTGACAATGACGACTTGAGCCCGCCAGGGCGACGAACATGGTTCAATGATATCCTCTGCTAGAAGTCGAGAGATTTCAGCCGCAATAAAAGATTGGTCTTCCTGATTAAAGCGCCGCGATTTCGTTATTATCGGTTGGCATTGAGGCGGAATACTGGCAAATAATGAGGGTTCATCAAGTGAAGCTGCTGATAATGCACAAAATGGTAATTTAGACGGTATATTAGAAATAGTAAGTCCAGGTTTGGATCCACCAAACTCAATGGTGAGTTTCTTATGCTGTTTTTGGAAGTCCAGTCCTAAGAGGAGATCACTACATAAGTCCTTGAGCACCGAAAGTCGGGTGGAGGGATACATACGACCATGAAGTGTCATATCAACAACACAAAAGCCGGAGATTCTGGTATTAAGTGATGACTGGGCCATCGCAATTGCCTGGTCCGATGGGAAGACATGTAGTTTCAATTTCGCAACAATCTGTTCCTTAATGAAACTATCAGTACTTCCTGAGTCAATTAAGGCATCTAAGGTATGCCCTTTAATTGAAATTTTTGTGGCAGCATGAGACAGGTTCTGTGGGCAAGCAGCTGTAATTGGTGTCGTTGCACAGAGAGTGGCTAAAACTCTTGGTGTGCTTCTTCGGGAGAGAGCTCGAGAGGAAGCTTGATAGGTCCTAGCTGGAGCATCTTGATAGGCCCTAATTGGGGCAGTTCGGTAGGCCTTAGCTGGATTGGCCCTCGTAGAGGCCCTTGATAGGCAAACTTTAGCAAAGTGTCCTTTTTTCCCGCAATAACTGCAGATTGCATTGCGAGCAGGGCAGGTTTTCCTAGGGTGAAAAGCATCTCCACAAAAGAAGCATTCCTTCCTAGATTGCCAAGAGGCTGCTAAAGTGGGGTCGTCCTCCTCTTCTTCATCAGAATTATCAGAATTAGATTCCCCCATGATAGGGTTCACCTGAGACCGCTTGAATTGTCTGGTTGCAGCTACAGCAGCAGATCGAGATCTGGGCAGCTGATAGAGGTCTGCATTTCTCTTTGCCAAATCCAGTGAACAAGCTAGGTCAAAAGCTTTTTGTAGCTCAAGTGTTTTACTTTCTAGTAGACGCTGGCGTATAAATGGAGAGGCAATCCCGCAGATGAAAGCATCACGAATCATTTCTTGGCGGTACAGCTCAGCTGAGGCTGCCTGAAAGTTACAATCTACGCTGAGCCTGCGAAGTTCTTGCAGGAATTCGTCAATTGATTCCCCTGGCCCTTGTCGGGCTGTGGCCAGTAGATGTCTAGCATAGACCTCATTTGGGGTCTTGGCATACAGTTTCTTAAGTGCCCGAATCACCTCATCGTAATTATCCCATTCATCAACATATTCGAACACTTTTGGGGTCACATAATTGATAAGTATCTTCAATCTAGCAGGAGCATCCGCTTCACATTCATCCAGAAAATTCTCAAAAGTACGGTACCAATGCTTCCATACCCTGCCAGCTGCTGGTGCATTCGGGTCCAAGTCCAGACGAATAGGTCTAAGGATTTTCTCCATGATGGGTGGTTCCCTGGATCCTTAATTCCGAGTTTGTCCGAAGGTCTAGTATTCGTGAGTGTAAATACTAAGTTACTTAAATTGATGTAAGAAAAAGGAGGCTTACCATCAAGTAACTTTAAAGTAAGCTTTAAGTAACTTATAAACACACTATATACAAGAGAGGTCTTTACCATGCCTCTGGTAGAAGCCTCTTACAATACTGAACAGACCAGTATTTATACCAGTCCAACAGGAAGTGACACATGACAGGAAGTGAGGTATGTACACAGTTCATAGTTCACAGTTCACAGTTCACAGGAAGTGATGACATAACTTCCCGGAAGTTATTATTTTTATCACACCAGGCATACCTAAAAAGGAGGTGCCAACCTGGGGAAGCTGCAACACAGGACTACATGCATGCTAAACAGAGGAAGCAGCATGCTATAGACAGAGCTAAGTGATCCCACAAATCAACGGATCAGATCAAAGATCTGCAGTCGTGCCACATCCAGTTGTGAATGGTGGTGGACAATTAAACAATTAATGGGAGGAGGAGGCTCCATGAATATCCCCATCCTCAATGATGATGGAGCCCAGCACGTGAGTGCAAAAGACAAGGCTGAAGCGTTTACAACCATCTTCAGCCAGAAGTGCCGAGTGGATGATCCATATTGGCCTACTCCTGAGGTCCCCGCCATCACAGAGACCAGTCTACAGCCAATTTGATTCACTCCACGTGATATCAAGAAACGGCTGAACGCACTGGATACAGCAAAGACTATGGGCCCTGACAACATCCCGGCTATTGTGCTGTAGACTTCTGCCCCAGAACTAGCCGCGCCTCTAGCCAAGCTGTTCCACTACAGCTACAACACTGGCATCTACCCAACAATGTGGAAAACTGCCCAGGTATGTCCAGTCTAGGGTTGCAAAATTCCAGGAATTTTTAAAAGAGGAAACTTTCCATGGGAATTTATGGAAATTTGTGGGAATTTTGAGTTTTTTTGCACACTGATGGATTTTGTTTCTGACCCTTATATTATCTTTGTCATCAAAATAGACATACTGTTCCATACAAATAAAAACAGGCTTTCAAAACTTTATTTAGGTTATAATTTTGATCTTTATTGAACCCCCACAAAAAGACCCATCTAAAATAAAATAAAAAGAGCGTCAGCTTATTTAGCCTGTAATTTGTCCTTATTTTGTCCCTTTGAGTCTTCTACTCATGAGTCTTCTACTCATCATTGCTCCTCCTGATTCTCCGACTCTGGCTCTGACGTGTCCATTTCCTCCTCTGTGTCACTGTCTAGCTGTGTGGTGGACACTTCTGTATCTGGCTCAATAAGTTGTAGGTTCGCCCGGATCGCCACCAGTTTCTCCACTCTCTTGTTAGTCAGCCTGTTGCGCACCTTTGTATGCGTATTCCCAAAAAGTGACCAGTTTCGTTCAGAGGCTGCTGATGAAGGTGGGATTTGGAGTATCACCGATGCAATGTGAGGCAGGGCCTCAGATGCACAAAGTCCCTTCCACCAGGTTTGTGCACTGATATGCTTGCATGATTCCCATATCCCGTCCCCATTCCAAAGACCTTGCTTGGTAGAGAACTTTGCCAAACTTCCCAGAACTTTGCCCACGTCCAGATTGAGGTGGCGGGAGAGGGTAGAAATCACACTGTAAGTGCTGTTGATCTGTTCTCCAGAAAGTATTGGTCTCCCAACATGCTTTGGGTCCAGCATGTGTGCTCTGCAGCATGAATCGGCTTGACACAAAATTCTTGATGTGTCTGTATGAATTGAACAATTGCCTTCTCCTCTGCTTTGAGCAGCAGGGATGTGGGCAATGCTGATTTGTTCTTTTAAATCAGCAAAAAGCCTGAGAACATCTGACAAGATAGCATCATCTCCTTCAATCTGAGCAATTGCAGATGCTACTGGTGAGAGTAGCTTAAGGCTGCTAACCACTCTCTCCCAAAACACATCATCCAGCAGTATTTTCTTGTTGGTGGTTTCCATATCCCCAGACTGGGATATTGCCATTTCTTGCAGCGACTCCTTACCCTCCAAAAGGCTGTTGTACATTATGACAATGCCACCCCATCTAGTGTTGCTGGGCAGCTTCAGTGTGGTGTTCTTGTTCTTTGTCATTTGCTTGGAGTTGTAGGTTACTGCAACTACCTGTTTTCCCCTGACATACTTAACAACTTGCTTGGCTTTCTTGTGCAGTGTTTCCATGGTTCTCAAACCCATGATGTCCTTGAGGAGCAGGTTGAGCCCATGAGCTGCGCACCCAATAGACGTAATATGAGGGTAGGCCTCCTCCACTTGAGCCCAAGCAGCCTTCATATTCACAGCATTATTAGTAACTACTGCAAAGACCTTTTGTGATCCAAGATCGTTGATGACCGCTTTCAGCTCATCAGCAATGTATGTGCCTGTGTGTCTGTTGTCCTTCGTGTCTGTGCTCTTGAAGAACACTGGGAGAGGAGTGGAGACAATGATGCCCTCCCCTCGTACATTTGATCACCCATCTGAGATAACTGCAACACAGTCTGCCATCTCTATTGTTTCTTTGAGCTTTCCTTGGACTCTTATACTCAGCATCCAGCAAATAAGTAGACAAAGCATGTCTGGTGGGAGGACAGTATGCAGGGCATATAACATTGAAAAATCTCTTCCAGTACACATTGGCTGTGAGCATGAGGGGTGAGCCTGTCGCAAATACAGCTCGAGCAAGGCACTCATCTGCATTCTTCTGGCTATGGTTATCCATTGTATCAAAGAACCTTCCAAGTGGGCCAGGAGTTACTGATGATAAGGAGCCTGATGCTGAATGGAAGCAGAGGAACTCTGGGCTGACTGCTGTGAGCTTTGAGTGAAGTTGTTGCATTTGGATAAATGCTACTGCATCTTTGTGGCATTCTTTACATATGGCTTTGTACAGTGTTTGCACATGTACACAGTCTTTCCATCTTTAATAATAATAATAATAATCAACTTTATTGTCATTGTTAGTGCACAAGTGCAGTACAACGAAATGTAGGCTTGCGGCTCCCGAGAGTGTACATTTAGATTGACATTTAAACATTCAACATTCATTTGGCTTGTAATACATTAACATAAACATAATAAAGTGCATTGGCAGATGTGCAGGCATTAGAGTTTATTTGTGGAGTTCAGTAGGATGACAGCCCTGGGAAAGAAGCTGTTCCTAAATCTGGTCGTTCGGGTGCGAATGCATCTGTAGCGTCTCCCAGATGGCAGGAGGGTGAACAGACTGTGGCTGGGGTGGGTAGGGTCTTTGATGATGGTCCATGACCTCCGTAAACAGCGTTTCTGGTATATGTGCTCTATGGTCGGTAGCCGGGGTAATATGCTTCCACACATCCGATGGTAAACATGGCATTGTTCTATGCAGAGAAATAAAGGGCATTCATCTCTGTGTCGAACTGCGGTCAATCAGCATGATTGCAACAGGGTCAGTAAATTTTTCCTAATGCTCCATGTGATGGAAGCATGACCTGTGCATGCACGACGCTACATCACCAATAGAGGGAGCTAATCACTCATCCACTCATCCAACCAATCAGGACGCATTTGTTCACAGTCACACACAAAACTTGTAATTATTAAAACAAGCCAAGTAAGAAGATAAACATATATTGATTAAGAAATTCCTTAATAATTAAGATTCTATCTCTGTCAGTAATTTTAAGAGAGGATCTGTGAAAAAAAATGAAAGAAATACAAAAAAAAATATTATGCTTGCATGTGCTTTTTTGGGCAAAATTCCCAGTATTCCCAAGCTAAACTACCCGTGGAAAATTTCCGGAAATATATCGAAAATTTACCAGAAACTTTCCACCCCTTCGCAACCCTAGTCCTGTCCACAAAAAGCAGGACAAATCCAATCCAGCCAATTACCGCCCCATCAACCTATTCTCAATCATCAGCAAAGTGATGGAAGTTGTCGTCAACAGTGCTATCAAGCGGCACTTACTCACCAATACCTGCTCACCGATGCTCAGTTTGGGTTCCGCCAGGACCACTCGGCTCAAGACCTCATTACAGCCTTGGTCCAAACATGGACAAAAGAGCTGAATTCCACAGGTCAGGTGAGAGTGACTGCCCTTGACATGAAGGCAGCATTTGACCGAGTGTGGCATCAAGGAGCCCTAGTAAAATTGAATTCAATAGGAATCAGGGGGAAAGCTCTCCACTGGCTGGTGTCATACCTAGCACAAAGGAAAATGGTTGTGGTTGTTGGAGGTCAATCATCTCAGCCCCAGGACATCGCTGCAGGAGTTCCTCAGGGCAGTGTCCTAGGCCCAACCATCTTCAGCTGCTTCATCAATGAACTTCACTCCATCATAAGGTCAGAAGTGGGGATGTTTGCTGATGACTGCACAATGTTCAGTTCCATTTTCAACTCCTCAGATAATGAAACAGTCCTTGCCAGTATGCAACAAGACCTGGCTGACACTCAGGCTTGGGCTGATAAGTGGAAAGTAATATTCGCGCCACAAAAGTGTTAGGCAATGACTGTCTCCAACAAGCGAGAGTCTAACCACTGCCCCTTGACATTCAATGGCATTACCATCGCTGAATCCCCCACCATCAACATCCTGAGGATTACCATTGACCAGAAAGTTAACTGGACCAGCCACATAAATAATGTGGCAACAAGAACAGGTCAGAGGCTGGGCATTCTGTGGCGAGTGCCTCACCTCCTGACTCCCCAAAGCCTTTCCACCATCAACAAGGCACAAGTCAGGAGTGTGATGGAATACTCTCCACTTGCCTGGATGAGTGCAGCTCCAACAACACTCAAGAAGGTTGACACCATCCAGGACAAAGCAGTCCGCTTGATTGGCAGCCCATCCACTACTTTAAACATTCACTCCCTGCACCATTGGTGTACCATGGCTGCAGTGTGCACCATCTACATGATGCACTGCAGCAACTCGTCAAGACTTCTTCGGCAGCAACTCCCAAACCCGCGACCACTACCACCTAGAAGGACAAGGGCAGCAGGTTCTTGGGAACACCATCACCTTCATGTTCCCCTCCAAGTCACACACCATCCTGACTTAGAAGTATATCGCCAGTCCTTCATCGTCGCTGGGTCAAAATCCTGGAACTCCCTCCCTAACAGCACTGTGGGAGTACCTTCACCACACGGACTGCAGCGGTTCAAGAAGGCGGCTCACCACCACCTTCTCGAGCAATTAGGGATGGGCAATAAATGCTGGCCTTGCCAGCGACGCCCACATCCCAATACAAAAAAACCCAAATCAGATCAAGCTTTAATGGATCCTCATTATTTTGAAATGTCAGTGTGTGCAAACTTGCATCAACATCAACATTAAGAGTGGGTTCTTTTGCAGTCAGTTCTCAAGAGCTCAACAGATCGCGAAGAGACTGCTTTTCAGATCTTATACTTGAGTGGTAGAAATTATTGCCTAACAATTGAAAACTCAGCCTGGCCTTCGAAGATCAGCCGGAAGTATAACTGGACAGCTGCCCCTGCTTCATGCTCTTTGTTCCATGCACAGTGGCCACGAGGAGTTTTTGCCACATAATGATTCATCAGGGAGTCTTCTCAAAGTTGTAGAAAAGATGCGCAAAAGTTTGTGGATCTTTTATTGTTTTCAAACAGTTTACTCATTGATATTCACCACATGGACTGCAGCGGTTCAAGAAGGTGGCTCACCACCACCTTGTCAAGGGCAACTAGGGATGGGCAATAAATGCTGGCCTTGCCAGCGACGCCCACATCCCATAAAAACGAATTTAAAAAAAATGGTCTCTTCCTGTGCATTTTTGCTTCTGTGTCATTATCTCACTTGTAAATAAGTTTGACTGTTAGTTTGGTCGGAATGTTACGATCTGACAGTGCAATACTTACCCTCTTTGGAGCGGAGAGTATGGTGGGCATTCCCTGCGGTCTCCAGTGATTTTTTTGTTTATTCGTTCTCAGGTTGTAGGTCTTGTAATGTATGTACCTTTAAGGGGGAGAACTATTTTTTACAGCTCCTGTATCCTGTAGTACCAGCAGTGACCACACCTGTATATAAACCCTGAGTAGTGATCTGTACAGTCAGTTGCAGTTTGAACCACGTTGAGTAAACACCTGTTGTACCGTTCTCTGCAGTCCTTTTCTTATTATTACACGGACGTAACAGGTATCACTGGCAAGGCCAGCATTTATTGCTAATTCCAAGTTGCCCTGAGAAGGTGGTGGTGGACCTTCTAAGTTTGATGTAACTGAGTGGCTTCCTAGGCCACCTTACAGAGTAGTTAAGAGCCAACCACATTGGTGTGGAACTGGATGCAGAAATAGGCCAGACTGAGTAAAGGACGACAGGTTTCCTTCACTGAAGGACTTTAGTGAACCAGTTGGGTTTTTACAACAATCCAACAGCTTCACGGTCATAACAACAGAAAATGCTGGAAAAACTCAGCAGGCCAGGCAACATCCGTGGAGAGAAAATAGAGTCAACGTTTCGGGTGAAAACCCTTAGTCAAGACTAAAGAAGCACAGGGAATGAAATAGATTAAGAGGCCAGGCTGGGAGAGAACAAAAGAGAAGAGACATTAAGAGGTATTCAAAATGAGACGAGATGGTGATAGGACTAGTGGAGACAAAAGACGGCTCAGATTAGGTGTGAAATGCGCTGGCAGAGTGGGAGACAGCTGCCATGTGGGAGAGAGAAAAAAAAAGAAAGAAGGGGGGAGGGGGAAAGGCCAAAACAAAGGTGTGGATAAAAAATATAAGTATAAATGTAATAGGGGTCATTTTTATTTCCAGATTTGAAAAAAAAAATGATTTCAAATTTTCCAACACTCAAGGTGAGATTTGAGCTCGAGTTCTCTGCATTTTTAGGTGTCAGCCTTGGCTCAGTGGGTAACACTCTCGCCTCTGAGTCAGAAGGTCGTGGGTTCAAACCTCACTCTAGAGGCTTGAGCACATAATCCAGGCTGATACTCCAGTGCAGGGATGTGATGTTAAACCACGGCCCATAGACGATAGTAGCAGCAGTAGGCCATTCGGCCCCTCGAGCCCGCTCCGCCATTTAATGAGATCATGGCTGATCATTCAAATTCAGTACCCGTCTGTCCTGGTCAGCATTTATCCCTCAACCAACATCATTAAAACAGATAATCTGGCCATTATTACGTTGCTGTTTGCTGTGCGCAAATTGGCTGCCGCTTTTCCCTACATTGCGACAGTGACTAAACTTCAAAAGTACTTCCTCGAACAGAGGCCCGACCAGTCCCCATCCACCACGACCCTCCTCCGCCTGGCTGAACTTGTTCTCACATTGAACAACTTCTCCTTTAACTCCACTCATTTCCTCCAAATCAAAGGTGTTGCCATGGGTACCCGCATGGGTCCTAGCTATGCCTGCCTTTTCGTGGGCTATGTGGAACAATCTTTGTTCCAGTCCTACTCGGGTCCCCTCCCTCACCTCTTTTTCCGATACATTGATGACTGTATCGGTGCCGTTTCCTGCTCTCGCCCCGAACTTGACAATTTCATTCACTTTGCCTCCAATTTCCACCCTTCCCTCACCTTCACATGGTCCATCTCTGACTCTTCCCTTCCCTTCCTCGACTTCTCCGTCTCCATCTCTGGAGATAGGTTATCGACCAATATTTACTACAAGCCCACTGACTCCCACAGCTACCTGGACTACACTTCCTCCCACCCCGCTTCCTGTAAGGACTCTATTCCATTCTCCCAGTTTCTCCGCCTCCGCCGTATCTGCTCCGACGATGCCACCTTCCACACCAGTGCTTCAGACATGTCTTCCTTTTTCCGCAACCGAGGATTCCCCTCTACCGTGGTTGACACTGCCCTCGACCGTGTCAGTTCTATCCCCCGCACCTCTGCCCTCACCCCTGCCCCTCCCTCCCGGAACCACGATAGGGTTCCCCTTGTCCTCACCTTTCACCCCACCAGCCTCCACATTCAACGGATCATCCTCCGGCATTTCCGCTACCTCCAAAGTGATCCCACCACCAAACGTATCTTCCCCTCCCCTCCCCTTTCAGCATTCCGCAGGGACCGCTCTCTCCGAGACACCCTAGTCCACTCCTCTATCACCCCAAACAGCCCTTCCCCTTCGCCTGGCACCTTCCCGTGCAAGCGGAGGAGATGTAACACCTGCCCCTATACCTCCCCCCTCCCCACTGTCCAGGGCCCCAAACACCCCTTCCAGGTGAAACAGCGATTTACTTGTACTTCTCGCAATCTAGTATACTGTATTCGCTGCTCACGATGCGGTCTCCTCTACATTGGGGAGACCAAACGCAGATTGGGTGACCGCTTTGCGGAACACCTCCGTTCAGTCCGTAAGGGTGACCCCGAGCTTCCGGTCGCCTGTCATTTCAATTCACCGCTCCATTCCCACTCGGACCTCACCGTCCTTGGCCTCTTGTACTGTTCCACGGAAGCTCAACGTAAACTCGAGGAACAGCACCTCATCTTCCGATTAGGCAGTCTGCAGCCTTCCGGTCTCAATATCGAGTTCAACAATTTCAGATCATAACCTCGGCCCCTATTTCATTTTCACTTATATTTTTCCACTCCTTTCCTTTCCCCCCCCCCCTTTCCTTTTGTTTCTCTCTCACACCTGGCAGCTATCTTTTGCCCTGCCAGTACACTTTACACCTAATCACAGCCTATTACCATCTCGTCTAGCTTCTAATCTCTTTTACTTCTTTTGGTTCTTTTATTCTTTTGTCCGATCGCAGCCCTGCCTTCGATCTAGTTCCTTTTCTCTCCAGTTTTGAAGAAGGGTCAAACCCGAAACGTCAACTCAAATTTCTCTCCACGGATGTTGCCTGACTTGCTGAGTTTTTCCAGCATTTTCTGTTGTTATTTCAAAAGTACTTTGTTGTCTGTAAAGCACTTCGGGACATCCTGAGGACATGAAAGGAGTTATATAAGTGCAAGTCTTTCTTCAGTTCAAGGCCTGTGGATTACTAGTCCAGAAATATAACCACGACACTACTGTTCCTGCTTCAACTGTGATAACAGCATAATTGTTGGTCATGCGGCACATTATTCCATTCACGTCATGCATAAGGGTAAAATTTCAGTTAATAACGGACATGTGTCTCCTTATGATAACTGCATTTTTGCAGTGAGTACAAGAAGAGGTTGCTGGGAGGGAGTCCAAATCCAAACAGGAATGATAACTAGTGCTAGAAGCACAAAGAAGGAGGCTAGAAGGAATTTCGTTTTTTTTTACACAGAAAGGTTATTAGGATATAGAATTCATTACCACAAGTGCCCTTTGAAGCTGAGTGAATCACGGCATTTAAAAGGGAATTCGATAAACACTTGAAGAAGAAATATATTAAAGGGAAAAAGCAGGGAGAATGGGATTAGAGTAAATAGCTCCAATACAGAGCTCGCACCGGACGGGTCAGGAGGCCTTCCTTCTATGCTGGAATTTCTATGATTCTATCTTTAAGTGTATTTAACGTGATGCTGTTTACCATCCCAAAGGGAACAATTGCAGTCTCTTCGTGACAGACAATATGCTAAGTCACCACAGGAATTGACTGCAGTGCATTTTTTTCCCCTCTTGAATTGATTCTGTGCTTTTCTCACTAGTGTTGTTCTCACAGGGTTTCCTCTCTCATAGGAAGTTCTGCTCTTCATCTCAAATTATTTCCTGCAGAGATTTCACTGTCAGTTCTGACACATTTTTTTCCACACACAGAAAGTACATGTGATGCTGCATTTTCCTGAATTTACCGCATTCCGGGTTTTTTTTAGTTGTTGGGATTACCCACAAGATCCTCATTTCTTGTTGAAATTGATCATATTTCCCCTTCTAGTAGGAATGTGCCATGACAGTCAGATCTCAGAGGGACTCTACATTACTCTTTCATTTCTCTCAGGTATCCACAATGCCACTCATGCTTCCTGCACCGATTTTCCCAAGTGTTTCCTGGTTACTTGTTGGAGACGACAGATTCTAAAAGTCTTGTTTTGTGCAAAGATTCATTCTGGCGGGCTCTTTTTAAATTCTCATCCTTCCACGGCCTCGCCCCTCCCGACCTCTGTAACCTCCTCCAGCCCTACAAACCTCCAAGAACTCTTGCGCATCCCCAATGTCCTTCGCCTCACCATTGGCGGCCGTGCCTTCGCCTGCTTAGGCCCTAGGCTCTGGAATTCCCTCCCTGAACCTCTCTCTCCTCCTTAAGTCACTCCTTAAAACCTACCTTTTTCAACAAGCTTTTTTGTCGCTTGATTGATTTAATTGGCTCGTGTCAAATTTTGTTTTATGACGCTCCTGTGAAGCGGCTTGGGACATTTTACTACGTTAAAGATGCTGGATGCCCAGTTTTGAGCTGTTAGATCTGTTCTGAATCTGTCCCGTTTAGCACGGTGGTAGTGCCACACAACATGATGGAGGGTGTCTTCAGTGTGAAGACGGGACTTCGTCTCCACAATGACTGTGCGGTGGTCACTGCTACCAATGCTGTCATGGACAGATGCATCTGCGACAGGTAGATTGGTGAGGACGAGGTCAAGTAGGTTTTTCCCCTTGTGTTGGTTCTCTCACCACCTGTCGCAGGCCCAGACTGGCAGCTATGTCCTTAAGGACTCGGCCAGCTCGGTCAGTAGTGGTGCTACCGAGCCACTCTTGGTTGATGGACATTGAAGTACAAGTTGTTGTTGATGTTGCTGGGAGAGAAAAAATAACTGGAAAATTCCCCTCCGACCCCCTGAGGTGTTTGAAACCAGCCCAGGAGTTCCCATGAACCATGCAGTCATTATCTATTCATCCACTTACCTTCTCTGCGATGTGATCTGTGCCCCAGCTAATAACCGCTCCAGCTCCCTCTTAAAGTTAATCCTAGCTCTCTTGTAGGGCTCTTGAGTAAAATTACAACAATTCAGGAGAAAAATAACACGAAGAAGTCAGTGACTAAATACCGACCGTCAAAATACTCAGGCTAACATTTTTCTCAAATAAATTGGACCTTGAAAGTTTCACACCCCACAATGTTGTTCATTTTGAAACATCCATGTATCTTAACCACAACTATAGTCATCCCAATCGTGCACAAAGTGGTTCTTCATGAGCAGTTTGGTAGGCAATGAGATTCCTACTGTGTGTTATGTCTTCCTCTCACTTTAATATTTCACAATATATTTCCTTTGATATGTTTATGCATCTCCTTTCATTGCTACAGCTTGGATTGCACAGCTATATATACACCACTAATGAATGAATATTTTGGTGTAACACATGGTAAAATGCCAGGAGAGTTTTACAAAGACGATACCGGGGATGAGAGGCTTTAGTTATCAGGAGAGAGGAGAGAAACTGGGGCTCCTTCCCTTACAACAGGGAAGGTTAAAAGGTCAGAGAGAGGTGGTCAAAATTACAGGGGGTTTTGATAAGGGAGAAAATGACTTCAACTGGTTGGTGAGTCAGTAACTAGACAGCACAAATTTAATGCCAAAAGATAAAGGGAGAGGTTCAAGGGGGAGAAGTTTTTAATTACGCAAAGGGTTGTTAGGAGATGGAATGCCCTGCCAGAACCAGTGGTGGTAGCAGAATCTTTAATAGCTTTTAAAAGTGAAGTGGATAAGCATTTGAAAAAGTATCATTGAAAAGGGATATTGGGAAAGTCCAGGGGAAAAGGACTGAGTGGAGCACTCATTCAGGGAATGGCTAAAAAATTCCATGGCTGGGAATTTTCTTGGAACTGCTCCCATTTCGCCACGGTAAACTTTGCCAAAAGTGCGGCGGAAACTCTGCTAATGCACATAAATGGGGCTTCCACCGCACTTCCGGTGGAGTTACGGCAGAGGAACGGAAGCACCTCCCAGGAAATTCCCGGCACATACGGGGGTCTGGTGTCATTGGACAAGCGCAAGGGCGATGACCTTGTTGCACATCTGCGAGGATGATGACAGCATTACACATGCGCTATGTCGATGACAGTATAGCGTGAGGTCGATGACATCATTGTGCAAGTGCGAGGATGATGACATCATTGCACATGCACTAGGTTGATGACATTATAGCATGTGGTCGATGACATCATTGCGCAAGTGCGAGGTCGATTACATCATTGTAAAACTGCAAGATGGATAAATTCTTGGCACATGTGCGAGTCTGGTGTCATTGCGCAAGCGCGAGGTTGATGACATCATTGCACGTGCGTGAGGTCGATTTTTTTTGGTTGTTCTGGGATGTGTCAGTCGCTGGCAAGGCCAGCATTTATTGCCCTTCCCTAATCACTTCTGTGATGGTGGGAACCTCAGGAGGAGGCCGAGATGGATCATGCACTCGGCACTTTTGGCTGAAGATGGTTGCAAATGCTTCAGCCTTGTCTTTTGCACTAGCATGCTGGGCTCTACCATCAATGAGGATGGGGATATATTAATGGAGCCTCCTCCTCTCATTAGTTGTTTATTTGACCACCACCATTCACGACTGGATGTGACAGGACTGCAGAGCTTTGATCTGATCCATTGGTTGTGGTATCGCTTAGCTTTGTGTATAGCATGCAGCTTCCAATGACATCATTGATGACATCATTGCACATCCATTAGGTTGATGACATCATTGCACAAGCGCAAGGTTGATGACATCATGACACAAGTGTGAAGTTGATGACATCATTGCACAAGTGCGAATTCGATGACATCATTGCAGTTTACAGGAATTTCCAGGTCCTGATATTTAACTTGTCACTCTTTCCTGTCCACTTTGTGTTGGTCAGTGACGCAAGGAAGTTTGTCTTTTTCAGCTGCGATAAAGGACATGGAGCCACAATGTTATGCTGCCTTTTCAGATGCTGAAGTGTTCTGCTGCATATTTCTGGATATTCTTGCTTTTATCTATGATTTTGTGTGATTGTGGTTTGATGACAACCAAGACAACGTGCGCCGCCGGTATTGCTACACATACTACGGGGAAGTGCTTTACATGGACATCGCTGCAGTCATTGGGTAATCTCTCCACCTCTCTGTTAAGACCCTGTGAGCAATGCCACAAATTTATAACTCTCATCCTTGTGTTCAAATCCCTCCCTGGCCTCACCCTTCCCTATCTCTGTAACCCTCCAGGCTCTGCCCTACAATCCTCCGAGATCTCTATGCTTCTCCAATTCTGGCTCCTTGTGTATCACCAGTTTCCTTCACCCCACCACTGGCGGCCTTGCACTCAGCCATCTAGCTCCTGAGCTCGACAACTCCCTCCCTAAGCCTCGCTGTCTCTCTACCTCTTCTCCGTTAAGATGCTCCTTAAAACCTACCCCTCTGCACCTGTCCTAATCTCCTTATGTGGCTTGGTGTCAAAATATTGTCTGACAACATTCCTGTGAAGTGCCTTGGGACATTTTATTACATTAATCGCGCTATATAAATGCAAGTTGTCGTTGTGTGTTTTCCTTGGCTGTAAATGTCACCAAACACCTGTTTGTGTGGCATATTAGTATCAAAATTCCGGCGCCACATATCTTTTATTGTTGCTGCGATTGTTTATTTCCATCGCACTGTGGGTTGCGTGGGCTGTACCCAGGAATGACATTCTACATGTAACACTCAATTCTCTAGCAGTGATATTGGAAATTGAGTTCAGCAGTAGACTGGGGCAGGTTTGAATGCCCTGAATGTCTTATTGTAGCAGTGACCATACTTGAATAAATATGAATGCTTCTTTCTAGGTGAGTCAGCCTTGAGTGCAGCCCTGAAGCTCCAGAGGCAGGAGATCAAGAAATTACAAAGCCAAGAGTCCAAGAATGTAGCACAGGAAGGTCAGAAGGGGCACAATGACTGCCTGGAATAAACCTTGTTCATTTATAGATGTAACAGGCAGTCCCCCAACACACTATTTAATTGAAGTTTGTTTATCTGTCGGGTTCACCTTCAGGAAATTGCAGGACGAGAAGAGACCATTGGTGTCCGCCTGACCAGTCCCAAAGCTCAAAGCAATCTGAGCGCTATGCTATCTTGCACTCCCTCAATCATTTGCTGTATTAAATATCAATACCTACTGGAAATTGTGGAGAACCAAGGGTCTAATAAGGAACTTAAAGTAATTAATTTTAGTAAAGAAAATGTACTGGAGAAATGAATGGGACTAAAAGCCAACAAATACCCTGGATCTGATGGCCTACACCCTAGGGTTTTAAAAGAGGTGGCTACAGAGATCATGGATGCATTGGGTTTGACCTTCCAGAATTCCCTCAATTCTAGAATGGTCCCCGTGGATTGGAAGGTAGCAAATGTAACCCTGCTGTTCAAGAAAGGAGGGAGAGAAAAAGCAGGGAGCTACAGGCTAGTTAGCCTAACATCAGTAGTAGGGAAAATGTTGAAATCTATTATTAATGATGTGGTAACGGGGCACTTGAAAAATCACTATATGATTAGGCAGAGTCACCATGGTTTTATGAAAGGGAAATGGTATTTGACAAATCGATTACAGGTTTTTGAGGCTGTAACTCGTGATGTAAGTAAACTACTAGGCACTTGGTCTGAGTATTAAACAAGGCTTTAATCAACTGTTTCTCAACATGGAGATCTAGTTGTGTCCTTCACTAGTTCCTGTTAAAGAATGTCCTGAGCAAGCTGGGCCCATGCCCGAGTATTTAAACTCTCCCTGGACAGCGCCACCAGCAGGCCGCCCAGTATTATTACATAAGTCATTTTCACATGAATGACAAGATTCATGTCAACTAGTACTGTAGATAAGGGGGTACTAGTGGATGTAATATATTTGGATTTTCAGAAAGCATTCAATAAGGTGCCACACAAGAGGTTGTTACATAAGATTAGGGCTCATCAGATTGGGGGTGATATATTAGCCTGGATTGAGGATTGGTTAATGGACAGAAAACAAAGAGTAAGAATAAACGGGTAATTTTCGTGATGGTAGGTGTAATGTATGTACCTTTAAGTGGGGAACTACTTTTTACAGCTCATGTATACTGTAGTACCGGCAGTGACCACACCTGTATATAGCCCTGAGTAGTAATCTGTACAGATCAGTTGCAGTGTGAGCCACGTTGAGTAAACACCTATTTTACTGTTCTCCGCAGTCTGTGTCTTCTTATACACGGACGTAACATTGGCGACGAGGCAGGTTCGAACCTACCTGCAACTCTGCATCACCTCCCGGGGATTCGTTCCTGGAGATCAGTGGATTGGAGGTCAAGGCCAGAGACTCGGGCGTCGACCACGGGCAACCGCCCAGTCATCCAGCAGAGACTCGAGAATTGCGGGGGAGGCTGTCGAGAGCCAGGCTTGGCTTTCCAGTCGAGGTGGTCCAGCGAAACGGGCTGGCAACAGGTAGTGCGCAGACCCTTCCCGGACAGCGGCGAGCTGGAGCCCGACCGAGCGGCACAGCAAAGGGCCGAGCAGCGTCGACGGGAGAGAGAGAGAGAGGGCAGAGCGCACAGGGCGCAGCTGCTGTTCAGGGGCCGAGCAGCATCGGAGCGAGGGAGAGAGAGATGCGCAGAAACCCGCGAAGCGCCGCCATTGCCACGAGAACCGCCGGGAGCGGCGTCGGCAGCAGCGGGGAAGGAAGGAAAGCGCAGGAGACGCCATTTTAAGCCATTGGGAGACGCCATTTTAAACCACACCCAAAATGCCGAAGAGTGGCAGTATCACCACATTTGACAATGAAGTCGAAGATTGGACTACATATGTCGAACGAATAGAGGTGTTCTGCAAGGCAAATGAGGTGTCAGATGACAAGTGTCGGCAGTGTTAAATTTAATGGGTGCAAAGACGTATGGTTTATTACAAAATCTAGTAACACCAACGCAGCCAATGGAAAAGAGTTTTGAAGACATAGTAACGATACTAAAGGAACATTTAAACCCCACACCGCTGCTGATAGTAGAAAGATTCAAGTTTCACAAACGGAACCAGCATAAGGATGAAAGCAATGCTGATTATTTAACAGAACTGCGCAAACTATCGAAACACTGCCAGTTTGGAGCGAGACTGGCAGATACCTTAAGGGATAAGTTTGTGTGTGGGCTTCAAAGTGAAGGAACCCAGAAACGGCTTTTATCTGAAAAGGACCTTACGCTGGAAAAGGCTTTCAGCATTGCGGTATCATATGAAGCAGCAGCACGGGGTGCTGCAGAGATACAACAGAGACCGCAAGAATATGGCACAAACGAAATGTCATATGGAACAGAGAAGTGCTATCGCTGCGGCAGAACAACACACGACCAGAATGATTGCTGGTTCAAAGACAAAGTGTGCAGACAGTGTGGAAAAGTAGGACACATAGCACGAGTCTGCAGGTTGGGAAAGAAAACCAGCAATAAGAAACCTACCAAAGGAAAGTACCAGAAGGTACATAAGATGACGGAGAATAGTTCAGACGAACAAAAGAGTGATAATGACTCCGAAAGCAGGGAACTGAGTTGTCTGAAACTGCATAATGTGATCACAACGGAGGATCACCGAACCATTTGGGTCACTCTCAAGATAGCAGGAGTCCAGGTAAAGATGGAATTGGACACCGGATCAGCCCTAACAGTCATAAACCGACGGGACTACGAGTGGCTATTCTCACACATACCCTTGAGAGACACAAAAATTATTTTGAAGATGTACACGGGGCAAAAAGTCTACCCCAAAGGAAAAATAAGGGTGACCGTTATATATAACGGTAAGGAAACACCAAAACTAGATCTGTATGTATTGCAAGATGGAGGACCACCATTACTGGGACGTGAATGGATCCGGAAAATACAACTGGATTGGCATTCCATACAGGCACTGACTGTGGCTGACAAAAAGGATGATGACGTCACACCTGGGCGACTGTCAAAGATCCTAACTGACGTGAAAGAAGTGTTCCAGCAAGGACTCGGAACACGAAAAGGCATGACAGTGACAATTAAAATTGAAGGAAACGCAAGCCCAAAATTTTTTAAGGCCAGACCGATACCTTATGCGATCCGCCCAGCCGTCGAAGCAGAGCTGGAGAGTCTGGAACGTTCAGGTGTACTGTCCAAGGTAGACTGGAGCGAGTGGGCTACACCCATCGTCCCTGTGATGAAAAAGTCGTTGAGCAGCAAGCCTGGGGAACCAAAGAAGGTTCGCATCTGTGGGGACTTTAAGGTAACAGTGAACCCGGTCCTTCACACCGTACAATATCCACTTCCGTGGATTGAAGATATTTTCGCCTCGCTATCTGGAGGGAAACGCTTCACTAAGATTGATCTGGCCCAGGCGTATCTGCAAATGGATGTAGAAGAAGCATCAAAGAAATACCTCACAATCAACACCCATAAAGGTCTCTACCAATATAACTGGCTGGTATTCGGGGTAGCATCAGCTCCGGCTATTTGGCAGAGGGCAATGGAACAAGTCCTGCAAGGGATCCCAGGGACCCAGTGTTATTTGGACGACATCCTAGTCACGGGCGAAAATGACAGTGATCACCTTGCCAACCTGGAGCAGGTGCTCACTAGATTGCAGGAATATGGGCTCCGAGCTAACCGCCCCAAATGCGAGTTTTTTAGAAAACAGATCTCATATTGTGGCCACGTTATCGATAAAGAGGGGTTACATAAGTCCCCAGAGAAGATTGAGGCAGTAGTCAAGGCTCCAGCACCGGAAAATGTGTCACAACTGAGGTCGTTCCTCGGGCTGGTAAACTACTACCATAAGTTCTTGCCAAATTTGTCTACAATACTACACCCACTGAACACCCTACTGCAAACTGGGGTGCCATGGAAGTGGAGTGACGAATGTAGACGGGCTTTCCAGAAGAGCAAAACACTAATCACATCGAAAGAGGTATTGGCCCATTACAACCTAGCATTACCAATTCGGTTGGCATGTGATGCGTCACCCTACAGCATTGGAGCGGTGCTGTCGCACAAATTCTCGGACGGCTCAGAGAGGCCAATAGCCTTTGCGTCATGATCTCTAACCTCAGCCGATCGTAACTATGCCCAGATTGAAAGGGAGGCCCTCAGCCTAGTGTGGGGAGTGAAAAAGTTCAATCACTATCTGCATGGGCAGAAATTCACCTTGCTGACTGATCACCAGCCTCTTGTCTCCATTTTTAATCCGAAGAAGGGCGTTCCGGTGATGACTGCACAACGACTACAAAGATGGTCACTTTTTCTAGGGGCGCACCACTATGAGATTGAATATAAGGGCACGAAACAGCATGGAAATGCTGATGGGCTATCACGCCTGCCACTGCCTACTGCGGAGGAAGCACCAGCAGTGGATCCTGTCGACATATTCCATTCGACTATCGTTGAATACCTACCGGTAACTAATGCTTGTATCGAAAAGGAAACCCGAAATGACCCGACACTGTCTCGGGTATATGATTTGATGGTGAAGGGATGACCAGCACATGGCGACTCACGGTTGCCAGCATTCTCGACAAGGAGAGAACAGCTGTCAGTGTGCCGGGGGACCTTGATGTGTGGATCCCGAGTGGTAATTCCACCCAAGTTAAGGGATAGAGTGCTCAATGAGCTTCACGAGGGTCATCTGGGAGGGGTAAAAATGAAAAGCCTAGCCAGGGCTTATGTGTGGTGGCCGGGAATCGATAAACAAATCGAGGACCTGACCAAGAGCTGCTCAGGATGCCAGAAAGTCTAAAATGCACCACCACAGGCCCCTCTACATCCATGGGAGTGGCCCTCATCTCCATGGCAATGGGTGCATATTGATTTTGCTGGTCCATTCATGGACTCAATGTTTTTAATAGCCGTGGATGCGCACTCGAAATGGCCTGAGGTCATCAAAATGTCCTCCACCACCACGGAGAAAACTATTGCAGCCCTACGGACCATTTTTGCCTGGAATGGCTTGCCAGAACAGATTTGCTCCGACAACGGACCACAGTTTGTGTCCGAAGAGTCCCGGAGGTTCTTGAAAAAGAATGGGGTAAGGCATTACACATCCGCCCCGTATCATCCAGCCACAAATGGATTGGCTGAGAGGTTCGTACAAACCTTTAAGGCGGCAATAAAGGCTATGTACAATGACAACATTCCACTGCAGCACAAGGTGGACAATTTCCTGTTCACCTACCGGAATGCGACACATGCAGTCACCAACCAGGCCCCAGCCATGATGTTCTTTAACCGACGGTTAAGATCTCGTCTGGATTTGCTCAGACCAAACGTATGAAGAGATGTTGAGAGTAAGCAATTCCAGCACATCCATGAGAAGCCAACAAGGAGCTTCAATGTAGGGCAACCAGTCTTGGCCCGCGACTACCGAACAGAAAATTGGCAGCCAGGAACGATATGCACACGGCAGGGCCCACTAATGTACACAGTAGACGTTGGGGAAAGCATCGTGAGACGCCATGCTGACCAGATCCTAGAGTCACAGGAACAAGTCAACCCCATGCCTCGCCCATACGTACCTGGTGATGAACCCGACGTACAGGTCGCATCTACCCCAGAAACAGTGGCATCGGAAGCTGATGAACCAACCGACGATAGGGGGGCAGAATCGCCTCCGCACCAAGAGCAAGACACTCGGGAAAGGCACTATCCAGAAAGGATCAGGAAGCCTCCCCAAAGACTGAATTTATAAATAGACTATTTTCAGCTAATGTTGCATGTTAAAAGTGTTAATTGTAATTAGTTTGATATTTAATTGTTAAATGAGTGTTATGGTACTGTTAATCTAAAAGGGGAGGAATTGTAATGTATGTACCTTTAAGGGGGGAACTACTTTTTACAGCTCATGTATACTGTAGTCCGGCAGTGACCACACCTGTATATAGCCCTGAGTAGTAATCTGTACAGATCAGTTGCAGTGTGAGCCACGTTGAGTAATCACCTATTTTACCGTTCTCCGCAGTCTGTGTCTTATACACGGACGTAACAATAGGGTGTAACTTGTGGAGTGCCGCAAGAATTTGTGCTTGGGCTTAAGCTATTTACAATCTATATCAGTGACTTAAATGAGGACACTGAATGTAATATATCAAAGTTTGCTGACAGTGCAAAGCTAGGTGGGAAAGTAAGCAGTGAGGAGGATACAAAGAGGCTGCAAAGGGATTTAGATCGTTTAAGTGATTGGACAAGAAGGTGGCAGATGGAGTATAATGTGGGAAAGTGTGAAATTATATTAGGAAGAATGGAAAAGCAGAATATTTTATAAATGGTGAGTAAGTGTTGTTATTCAGAGGGAGCTGGGGGTTCATGTACACAAATGTGAGGAACTATTAAATGTTGGTGTTGTCGGTGGTTTGCCTTGGTGGTTCAAATCACCTCCCCTACTTAGTTGTAGACGACAGGAATTACGGTGAACAGGATTGGAACACAGACAAGCTTTTCGGACTCAACCGTACGGTGTTTAATAAGGTTGACACACACACCCGCCTCTGGTACGTAAAATGCCTGGTGGTGTAAAACAAACAGTACAATACAAATTGGCCCGTCGAACAGGCCCCTGTCTCATATTAAGATGCCTAAACTCACACTGTGTTGCTATACAGAGTATAACAAGGATGTGTCCCACAAACCCCGGAACGTACACTATATAATAGAAACATAGAAACATAGAAGATAGGAGCAGGAGTAGGCCATTCGGCCCTTCGAGCCTGCTCCGCCATTCAACGAGATCATGGCTGATCATCCAACCCTAGTACCCGGTCCCTACACCGACAGCCATCCCACCCAAGCCCTATCCCCGTAACCCCGTAACCCCACGTATTTAATCCCCCCTAACACTAAGGGTCAATTTTTATCATGGACAATCAACCTAACCCGCACATCTTTGGACTGTGGGAGGAAACCGGAGCACTCGGAGGAAACCCACGCAAACACGGGGAGAATGTGCAAACTCCACACACACAGAACCTCCCCACTAAGTCCCTCTGGATTGGTTGGGACACACAATACCCTCTCACACAGTACCGGTGGTCTGAAGGATGCGTGGGCTTGGACAATGCTCACCCCGATTGTCCGTTTTCTTGCTCGCTGCTTCCCTGTGTAGAGCGTGTCCCCTGGTTCCGTATCGCTGATGCAGTATCCAAGTCCCAGTTTCCAGGTTCGTTCCTACAGTCGAAGAGCAAGGCGAGGCTCTTGTCGCTCGTGGTGATTTCTTCTCTCCGTCTCGGACGGAGTGCTCGGTTCTTGGTTCAGAGATGAGGGCACGCGAAGGCGAGAGCAAGCAAGAGAGAGTGAGAATGGACAAAGCTGCCTTCTCTTATACCCTAAAAGTTCATTAAGGTCTGTGGTTTTATGAAGGGGAAGTCATGTTTGACAAATTTGCTGGAGTTCTTTGAGGAAGTAACATATAGGGTGGATAAAGGGGAACCAGTGGACGTAGTGTATTTAGACTTCCAGAAGGCATTTGACAAGGTGCCACACAAAAGACTATTGCTTAAGATAAAAAATCACGGGATTGGGGGTAATATTCTGGCATGGATAGAGGATTGGCTTTCTAACAGAAGGCAGAGAGTTGGGATAAGTGGTTCATTCTCAGACTGGCAATCAGTAACTAGTGGTGTTCCGCAGGGGTCAGTGCTGGGTCCCCAACTCTTTACAATCTTTATTAACGATTTGGAGGAGGGGACCGAGTGTAACATATCAAAGTTTGCAGATGATACAAAGATGGGAGGGAAAGTAGTGAGTGAGGAGGACATAAAAAACCTGCAAGGGGACATAGACAGGCTAAGTAAGTGGGCAGAGATTTGGCAGATGGAATACAATACTGGAAAGTGTGAGGTTATGCACTTTGGCAGGAAAAATCGTAGAGCAAGTTATTATCTTAATGGCAAGAAACTGGAAAGTACTGAAGTACAAAGGGATCTGGGGGTCCTGGTGCACGAAACTCAGAAGGTTAGTATGCAGGTGCAGCAAGTGATTAAGAAGGCCAATGGAATGTTGGCTTTCATTGCTAGGGGGATAGAATATAAAAATAGGGAGGTATTGTGGTAAACCACTGTTTGTATTCCACTGTGTACATGCCTGGAGATGCCTCGGCTGACTCCTCCCACAAGTCCTAGTATAAAGGTGACTGCTCCCCAGCCCTTTGTATTTCTGGACCGGTCGACCACTCGAGGCAGACCTTCATTCTTTTGTTAATAAAAGCCTTTAGTTACTCTCTTAACTCTCAGTCTTTTATGAGTAATTGATAGCGCATCAATTTTATTAACAAAATTTTTATAATGGAGAAGATCCTCACACCAGCATGCCTGGACTTAGATCATCGGGAGGCGGACTCATCCACCAAGTTTACTCACTGGCTTAAGTGTTTCGAAAAATTCCTGACCGCCTCAGCAGCAATCAAATCGGACGAGGACAAACTGGATGTCCTGACCTCCAAAGTGAACCACCGAGTGTACTCGGTCATCCAAGACGCGACCTCGTACGCGGACGCTATCAAGCTCCTCAAGGACCAGTACACGCTCCCAGTGAACGAAGTGTACGCCAGGCACCTTCTGGGGAGTCGTAAACAACAACCTGGGGAATCGACCGTGGAATACCTTCAGGCACTGTCTGTGCTTGGCCGGGCCTGTGGTTGTAAGGATGTAAAGGCCGCCGTGTACACAGAGGAACTTATCCGGGACGCTTTTGTAGCGGGCCACAGATCCAATTACACCCGACAGCGACTGTTGGAGCAGAGTGACCTCGACCTCAACAAGGCCTCTGAACTCGCACTATCATTGGATGCAGCCTACCGGGGCATGGATGCCTACTCCTCTGCACCGTGGACGCCGCGGGGAATGACAGTCTGGGACACGGTAGGACCGCCTCATAGCGCCGTGCCACCCCAGCCACACCCCAGCAATGGCCCAACTAGCGCAGCAGTGTCCCAAGGCCAGACAGCAGTGCCCCAAGGCCAGAAATGCTACTTCTGTGGCCAGGCAAAACACCCCAGAGCGCGCTGCCCGGCGAAAAACGCGATCTGCTCGGGCTGCGGGAAGAAGGGACACTACGCTAACGTCTGCAGGGCCAAAGCCACCCCGAACCCCAGCAGCGCCGCGTGTGGGCCATGCGGGCCGCCATCTTGGGCCTCCCCGGGCATGTGCGAACCACCGGTACAGCAGCCATTTTGGACGCCTCCAGCCACATGGGGATCATGGACGCCGCCATCTTGGACGACAGCCGGAACGCAGCAGGCCCCCAACACCGCCTCATCTGATACCCGCAGCGACACACCGACCCCTACGCTGGCATCCGTTACACTGGACCAAGCGAGACCGCACCAGCTGGCCAGTTCCACAATGGACATTAAGGTAAATGGCCACGAAACAATCTGCCTTTTTGACTCTGGGAGCACGGAGAGCTTCATCCACCCCGACACGGTGCGGCGTTGCTCTCTCCCAGTCCTGCCTGCGCACCAGCGGATTTCTATGGCCTCCGAGTCCCAGTCGGCGGACATCGGCGGCTACTGCGTAGTGACACTCGTAGTAGACGGGACCGTGTACGATCATTTTAAACTTCTGGTCCTGCCTGACCTCTGCGCTGCCGTCCTGCTGGGGTTAGATTTTCAGTGCCACCTTAAAAGTGTTACGATTGCGTACGGTGGACCCCTACCCCCACTCACAGTCCGCAGCCAGCAGCTCCCAAATTGCCCGCCGCGCACCAGGTGCAACCTCTCCACACTCAGAGTCACCCCCCCCCCACTGTTTGCTAACCTCACCCCCGACTGTAAGCCCACCGCCACAAAGAGCAGGCGATACAGTGCCGGGGACAGGGTTTTCATTAAAACCGAAGTGGAGCGGCTCCTGAAGGAAGGGATTATTGAGGGCAGCACCAGCCCCTGGCGAGCCCAGGTTGTGGTCGTTAAGACCGGCGAGAAGCAGCGCCTGGTCATCGACTACAGCCAGACAATAAATCGCTACACCCTGCTGGACGCCTACCCACTCCCCCGCATAGCTGATATGGTCAACCAGATCGCGCAGTACCGCGTCTTCTCGACCATTGACCTGAAATCAGCGTACCACCAGCTCCCTATCCGCCCTGAGGACCGCCAGTATACTGCCTTTGAGGCAAACGGCTGCCTCTACTACTTCCTTAGGGTTCCCTTTGGCGTCACCAACGGGGTCTCTGTCTTCCAAAGGGAGATGGACCGGATGGTAGATCAAAATGCGTTGCAGGCCACTTTCCCATATCTGGACAATGTGACCATCTGCGGCCGTGACTTGCAGGACCATGACGCAAACCTTGAAAAATTCCTCCGCACCGCCCAACTCCTGAACCTGACATATAACAAGGAGAAGTGCATATTCCGCACAAACCGCCTCGCCATCCTTGGCTGTGTTGTGGAACACGGAGTCATCGGCCCCGACCCCGACCGGATGCGTCCCCTTATGGAACTCCCACTGCCCCACTGCCTCAAGGCCCTGAAGAGGTGCCTAGGGTTTTTCTCCTATTATGCCCAGTGGGTCCCCTACTATGCGGACAAGGCCCATCCGCTGATCAAGTCCACCTCTTTTCCCTTGACGGCAGAGGCCCGCTTAGCCTTCCACCGTATCAAGGAAGACATTGCCAAAGCCACCATGCACGCAGTGGACGAATCCATCCCCTTCCAGGTGGAAAGCGACGCGTCCGACTTTGCCCTGGCCGCTACCCTCAATCAGGCGGGGAGACCCGTGGCCTTCTTTTCACGAACCCTCCAAGGCCCGGAGACCAGACACTCCGCTGTTGAGAAGGAGGCCCAGGCGATTGTGGAGGCTGTGCATCATTGGAGGCACTACCTGGCCGGAAAACGATTTACCCTGCTCACTGACCAACGTTCAGTTGCTTTCATGTTTAACAACAAGCAGAGGGGCAAAATCAAAAATGACAAGATCTTGAGGTGGAGAATCGAACTTTCCACCTACAATTACGAGATCTTGTACCGGCCCGGGAAGCTCAATGAACCCCCGGATGCGCTATCGCGTGGCACCTGCGCCAGCGCGCAGATCGATAGACTGCGGGCCCTCCACAATGACCTCTGCCACCCGGGGGTCACCAGGTTCTTCCACTTCATCAAGGCCCGCAACCTGCCTTACTCTATTGAGGAGGTCAGGACCATGACCAGGAACTGCCAAGTCTGCGCTGAGT
The DNA here is from genome assembly GCF_052327205.1 of Somniosus microcephalus. Taxonomy (NCBI): domain Eukaryota; kingdom Metazoa; phylum Chordata; class Chondrichthyes; order Squaliformes; family Somniosidae; genus Somniosus; species Somniosus microcephalus. The sequence goes on from NC_140989.1 coordinate 361,577,444, forward strand.
GCAAACCGCACTTTTATAGACCAGACAGGGCCCACCTGATAAAAGCCACTCGCCCCTTCGAGCGCCTGAGCGTTGATTTTAAAGGGCCTCTCCCCTCCTCCGACCGCAATGTGTACTTCCTCAATATTATTGATGAGTACTCCCGTTTCCCGTTCGCCATCCCCTGCCCGGACATGACCAGTGCCACGGTCATTAAATATCTGAACGACCTCTTCACCCTGTTCGGTTTCCCCAGCTATATCCATAGCGACCGGGGCTCATCGTTTATGAGCGACGAACTCCGTCAGTACCTGCTAACTAGGGGTATTGCCACAAGCAGGACCACCAGTTACAACCCCCGGGGGAACGGACAGGTGGAAAGAGAAAATGCGACAGTTTGGAAGGCCGCCCTGCTAGCCTTAAAGTCTAGGGGCCTTCCAACCTCCCGCTGGCAGGATGTGCTCCCTGATGCGCTCCACTCTATTCGGTCACTGCTCTGCACTGCCACTAACGCCACCCCTCATGAGAAAATGTTTGTCTTCCCAAGGAAGTCCACATCGGGGACATCGCTACCGCCATGGCTGACGTCCCCAGGGCCGGTCCTACTGAGAAGGCACGTGAGGACCCATAAAACGGACCCCCTGGTCAAGAGGGTCGACCTCCTCCACGCCAACCCCCAGTATGCTTACATTGCATACCCGGACGGGCGGGAGGACACAGTCTCCATAAGAGACCTTGCACCCTCGGGGGCCGCAGTAACCCACTACTCACTACCACCCCCCCCCACGATCCGATATCCAGCCCCAGCAGACGGCAGGCCTGGGCCCCGCGACCCGCTCGACATCTACGAGGATGACACGCCTGTGCCACAGCCCACGCAGGACTCGACGCCGGAAGCTCCACTACCCCTGCTGTCACCACGCCGATCACAGCGGCAGACAAGACCTCCGGAGAGACTCCAATACACTAACTTTTAATACACTTCACCCCGCCGGACTCAATTTTAAACAAGGGGTGAATGTGGTAAACCACTGTTTGTATTCCACTGTGTACATGCCTGGAGATGCCTCGGCTGACTCCTCCCACAAGTCCTAGTATAAAGGTGACTGCTCCCCAGCCCTTTGTATTTCTGGACCGGTCGACCACTCGAGGCAGACCTTCATTCTTTTGTTAATAAAAGCCTTTAGTTACTCTCTTAACTCTCAGTCTTTTATGAGTAATTGATAGCGCATCAGGTATTGCTTCAGTTGTACAAGGTATTGGTGAGACCGCACCTGGAATACTGCGTACAGTTTTGGTGTCCATACTTAAGAAAGGACATACTTGCTCTCGAGTCAGTACAAAGAAGGTTCACTCGGTTAATCGAGGGGATGGACATATGAGGAGAGGTTGAGTAGATTGGGACTCTACTCATTGGAGTTCAGAAGAATGAGAGGCGATCTTATTGAAACATATAAGATTGTGAAGGGGTTGGATCGGGTGGATGCGGGGAGGATGTTCCCGATGATGGGTGAAACTAGAACTAGGGGGCATAGTCTTAGAATAAGGGGCTGCTCTTTCAAAACTGAGATGAGGAGGAACTACTTCACTCAGAGGGTGATAGGTCCATGGAATATGCTGCCCCAAAAAGCTGTAGAAGCTACATCATTACATAAATTTAAAACAGAAATAGACAGTTACCTAGAAGTAAAGGGAATTAAGGGTTACGGGGAGCGGGCAGGAATTTGGACATGAGTCTAGGTTCAGATCGGTCATGGCCCTGTGGGTAGTGGAGCGGGCCCAGGGGCCGTGTAGCCTGATCCTGCTCCTATTTCGTGTGTCTAATTCTGTTAGATTCAGGAGATGGTTCTGTGATAGTAGATTGGCGGTTAGGATCAGATCAGCCATGATCTTATTGAATGGCGGAGCAGGCTCGAGGGGCCGATTGGCCTACTCCTGCTCCTATTTCTTATGTTCTTATGTTCTTATATTGCAGTGATGTCTTTTTAATCACCCTTCTTTGTCTGTTTCCCGCCCTTCAGGGCTATCCCATCTAGGTGCTAGTGTTAATGGCAGATGATGGGCCGCACTTCTCACCCGATCCCGGGTTAAGTGGTTTCCCATTAGATTCCAATGGCCCTCCTTTGTAATCAGTTTGTAGGCCTGTGGTAAACCACTGTTATTGTTGCTCACCGTTGTTGTTGTTGCACACTGTTGTATCTATGCATGCCTCAGCTGGCTCCGCCCCTGGCTCCACCCACACGCCCAGGTATAAAGGTGACTGCTCTGCAGCCCCCTGCCTTCTTGGAAACCAGTCAACCACGAGAGGCATGCTCTGTTCTTTGTTAATAAAAGCCTTTTAGTTACTCTCCTAACTCTCCGTCTTTTATGAGTAATTGATAGCGCATCAATTTTATTAACAAAAACAAAATGTCGGCACCAAACGCTGAGTAGCAGGCGCTGCAGCAAACGACGGCACCAAACACTGAGCAGCAGGCGCTGCTGCATGCCCTCAGACCAACATGCCTGGACCTAGACCCTCAAGAGGCGGGTTCGTCTACCAAGTTCACACAATGGCTGCGTTGCTTTGAAGCTTACCTGGAAGCCTCAGCCGTGACACTAGATGGAAACAAACTCAAAATCCTGGCCTCCAAGGTGGGCCACCAAGTCTACACGCTCATCCAGGACGCGACTACCTACGCGGCGGCTATCGATCTGCTAAAAGGACAATACACACGCCCGGTAAATATGGTTTATGCCAGACACCTCCTGAGATCCCGCAAACAGCAGTCCGGGGAATCGGTGGAGGCATTCCTACGGGCACTACAGATACTTGGCCGAGCCTGCGATTGTAAAGAGGTATCGGCCGCGACACACACGGAGGGACTTATCCGAGATGCTTTCGTTGCCGGCCTCAAGTCCGACTACTCCCGGCAGAGACTGTTGGAGAAGGGCGAAATCGACCTGAAGAAGGCAGTGTCTCTTGCGCTCTCGCTAGACGCGGCCCACCGGAATATGGATGCATTCTCCCCTAACCGCTCCGCACCGTGGACGCCGCAACCCTGGGTCATGGGACCGCCACCCCCGGCACCAACTGCTGCAGCGATGTCCAAGGGCCCGAAATGTTACTTTTGTGGCCAGGCAAAACACCCCAGAGCACGCTGCCCGGCGAAAAATGCTACCTGCTCTGGCTGCGGGAAGAAAGGACACTACGTCAGCGCCTGCAAAGGGAAAACCGCTAACGCCAGCAGCGCCGCGTGTGAACCGTGGGGGCAGCCATCTTGTCCGGCATCTTGGACACCTCCAGCCGCGTGGGGATCGGGATCATGGGCGCAGCCATTTTGTCCGCCATCTTGGACGCCTCCAACTCCAATCGCGGGTGACCCGGACTCAACCACCGCCTCGTCTGACGACCACAGCGACTCGCTCGACCATACGCTGGCCTCCGTGACGCTGGACCAATCTCTCCCTCACCAACTGTCCAAGTCCATGATGGACATTACGGTAAACGGCCGCGCCACTACCTGCCTTTTCGACAGCGGGAGCACGGAGAGCTTTATCCACCCCGACACGGTGCGCAGTTACTCTCTCCCGGTCCTGCCAACGCGCCATCGGATCTCTATGGCTTCCAAATCCCATTCAGCAGACGTCGGTGGCTACTGTGTAGTGACCCTTTCAGTAAGGGGCACAGAATACAAAAATTTTAAACTTCTTGTCCTGCCCCATCTCTGCGCTGCCGTTCTACTGGGGTTGGATTTTCAGTGCCACCTTAAAAGTGTCACATTAGCGTACGGCAGACCCCTCCGCCCACTCACAGTCTGCAGCCAGCAGCTTTTAAATCGCCCGCCGCGCACCATTTGCAGCCTCTCCACGCTTAAAGTCTCCCCCCCCCTTGTTCGCTAACCTCACCCGCGACTGTAAGCCCATCGCTACCAAAAGCAGGCGGTACAGTGCCGGGGATAGGAGCTTCATTAAATCCGAAGTAGCAAGACTCCTGAAGGAAGGGATTATTGAAGGTAGCACTAGCCCATGGCGAGCACAAGTGGTGGTAGTGAAGACTGGCGAAAAACAGCGCCTAGTTATTGACTACAGCCAGACGATCAATCGCTACACCCAGTTAGATGCATACCCACTCCCCCGCATATCTGACATGGTCAATCAGATAGCACAATACCGGGTGTTCTCGACGATTGATCTGAAGTCGGCATACCACCAGCTCCCCATCAGGGCTGAGGACCGCCAGTACACAGCTTTTGAAGCTGACGGTCGTCTCTGCCACTTCCTCCGAGTCCCCTTCGGCGTCACCAACGGGGTTTCGGTCTTCCAAAGGGAGATGGACTGAATGGTTGACCAGAACGCGCTGCAGGCCACCTTCCCCTATCTAGACAACGTCACCATCTGCGGCCATGACTAGCAGGACCATGACGTTAACCTAGAGAAATTCCTCCGTACGGCCCAGCGGCTGAATCTAACATACAACAAGGACAAATGTATGTTTCGCACCACGCGCCTCGCCATTCTTGGCTGCATAGTGGAGAACGGAGTCATCGGCCCCGACCCCGACAGAATGCGCCCCCTTATGGAGCTCCCCCTCCCCCACTGCCAAAAAGCAGTGAAGAGATGCCTAGGGTTTTTCTCTTACTATGCTCAGTGGGTGCCCAACTATGCGGACAAAGCCAGACCCCTCATCAAGTCCACCTCCTTCCCCCTGACAGCAGAGGCAGGTGCAGCCTTCACTCTCATAAAAAGAGATATTGCGAAGGCCACAATGCACGCAGTGGATGAGTCCATCCCTTTCCAAGTGGAGAGCGACGCATCCGACTTCGCCCTAGCTGCAACCCTTAACCAGGCGGGGAGACCCGTGGCCTTTTTCTCAAGGACCCTCCAGGGCCCCGAGATTCGACACTCCTCTGTCGAAAAGGAGGCCCAGGCCATTGTGGAAGCGTTGCGACATTGGAGGCATTACCTGGCCGGAAAACGATTTACCCTGCTCACTGACCAGCTTTCAGTGGCTTTTATGTTTAATAATAAGCAGAGGGGCAAAATCAAGAACGACAAGATCTTGAGGTGGAGAATTGAACTCTCCACCTACAATTACGATATCTTGTACCGGCCCGGGAAACTCAATGAGCCCCCAGATGCCCTATCACGTGGTACATGCGCCAACGCGCAGGTTGATAGACTGCAGACCCTCCACAATGACCTCTGCCACCCGGGGGTCACCAGGTTCTTCCATTTCATCAAATCCCGTAACCTGCCCTACTCCATCGAGGAGGTCAGGACCATGACCAAGAACTGCCAAATCTGTGCCGAGTGCAAACCGCATTTTTATAGGCCAGACAGAGCAAGCCTGATCAAGGCCACTCGCCCCTTCGAGCGCCTGAGCGTCGATTTTAAAGGGCCCCTCCCCTCCTCTGACCGCAACGTGTACTTCCTCAACATAATTGATGAGTACTCCCGTTTCCCGTTTGCCATCCCTTGCCCAGACATGACCAGTACCACGGTCATTAAATGTCTGAATGACCTTTTCGCCTTGTTCGGCTTCCCTAGCTATATCCATAGCGACCGGGGCTCATCCTTTATGAGCGACGAACTCCGTCAGTACCTGCTCACGAGAGGTATTGCTACAAGCAGAACCACCAGCCACAACCCCCGGGGGAACGGCCAGGTGGAAAGAGAGAACGCGACGGTTTGGAAGGCCGTCCTCTTAAACTTAAAATCTAAGGGCCTTCTGACCTCTCGCTGGCAGGAGGTTCTCCCTGCGGCGCTCCACTCCATTCGGTCACTGCTTTGTACGGCCACCAATGCCATCCCCATGAAAAAATGTTCACTCTCCCCAGGAAGTCCACATCGGGGACCTCGCTACCGACATGGCTGACGTCTCCAGGACCCGTCCTACTGCGGAAGCACGTGAGGTCCCATAAAACGGACCCCCTGGTCGAGAGGGTGAGCCTCCTCCACGCCAACCCCCAGTATGCTTACGTGGCGTACCCGGACGGGCGGGAGGACACAGTCTCCATACGAGACCTTGCACCTTCGGGTGCCCCTGAAACACTACCATTGCCATCCACCACTACCCACAACCCAACACCTGTAGATGGCATGCCGCAGCCGCAGGACCCGTCATTGACCACCCAACCACTCAATGAGACGCCAGATTCAACGTTGGATGCTGCACCATCACCGCCGCCACCACAACGATCAGGACGGCATACAAGGCCACCTGATAGACTTACTTACACAAACCTTTAGTACATTTCACCCCGCCGGACTCAATTTTAAACAAGGGGTGAATGTGGTAAACCACTGTTATTGTTGTTCACCGTTGTTGTTGTTGTTGCACACTGTTGTATCTATGCATGCCTCAGCTGGCTCCGCCCCTGGCTCCACCCACACGCCCAGGTATAAAGGTGACTGCTCTGCAGCCCCCTGCCTTCTTGGAAACCAGTCAACCACGAGAGGCATGCTCTGTTCTTTGTTAATAAAAGCCTTTTAGTTACTCTCCTAACTCTCCGTCTTTTATGAGTAATTGATAGCGCATCAAGGCCTGGCTGGAATCTCCTGTCCATCACGAACACCTGGGCCCCTCCCATCTTCTCCAAACAGGCTGCTGGTCAATCAGCAGTAACAATCATACAAAATGTCCGATAAAAAAAAAAAATCCTTGGGGCCTGTGCTGATGCTTACAGAGTTCAGAGAGATTTAGGTGTCCTCGTACAGGAAACAAAGAGAGTTAGCATGCAGGTGCAGCAAGCAAATAGGAAGGCAAATGTTATGTTGGCCTTTATTGCAAGGGGTTTGGAGTACAAGAGTAAGGAAGTCTTACTGCAATTGTACAGGGCTTTGGCGAGACCACACCTGGAGTATTGTGCACAGTTTTGGTCTCCTTATCTGAGAAAGGACATACTTGCCTTAGAGGCGGTGCAACAAAGGTTCACTAGATTGATCCCTGGGATGAGAGGGTTGTCCTATGAGGGGAGATTGAATAGATTGGGCCGATACTCTCTGGAGTTTAGAAGAATGAGAGGTGATCTCATTGAAACATGAAAAATTCTGAGGGGGATTGACAGGGTAGATGCTGAGAGGTTGTTTCCCCTGGCTGGAGAGTCTCAAACTAGGGGGCATAGTCTCAGGATAAGGGGTCGGCCATTTCAGACTGAGATGAGGAGGAATTTCTTCACTCAGAGAGTTGTGAATCTTTGGAATTCCCTGCCCCAAATGGCTATGGATGCTGAGTCGTTGAGTATATTCAAGGTTGAGATAGATAGATTTTTGGACTTTAGGGGAATCAAGAAATATGGCGATAGGGCAGGAAAGTGGAGTTGAGGTCGAAGATCAGACATGATATATTGAATGATGGAGCAGGCTCGAGGGGCCGAATGGCCTACTCTTGCTCCTATTTCTTATGTTATGTTCTTATGAATTACAGAAAGTTAACATGCAGGTACAGTAAGCAATTAGGAAGCCAAATGGCATGTTGGCCTCTATTGCAAGGGAGTTGGTGTATAAGTGTAAGGATATCTTCCTGCAATTGTACAGGGCTTTGGTGAGACCACACCTGGAGTACTGTGCACAGTTTTGGTCTCCTTACCTAAGGAAGGATATGCTTTCCTTGGAGGGGGTGCAATGAGGGTTCACTAGATTGATTCCTGGGATGAGAGGGCTGTCCTATGAGGAGAGATTGAGTAGATTGGGCCTATACTCTCTGGAGTTTAGAAGAATGAGAGGTGATTTCATTGAAACATATAAGATTCTGAGAGGGCTTGGCGGGGTAGATGCTGTGAGGTTGCTTCCCCTGGCTGGAGAGTCTAGAACTAGGGGGCATAGTCTCAGGATAAGGGGTCAGCCATTTAAGACTGAAATGAGGAGGAATTTCTTCACTCAGAGGGGTGTGAATCTTTGGAATTCTCTGCCCCAGAGGGCTCTGGATGCTCAGTCGTTGAGTATATTCAAGGCTGAGATCGAGAGATTTTTGGGCACTAAGGGAATCCAGGGATACGGGGAAAGTGGCGTTGATGTAGAAGATCAGCCATGATCTTATAGAATGGCGGAGCAGGCTCGAAGGGCTGTCTGGCCTACTCCTGCCCCTATTTCTTATGTTCTTATGTTTATCTATTCAGTTCCCCCCTTGAGCTTGCGGACACTATCACTGGAACTTTCAACTTTAAGTCAATGGAAATGAAAATTGGGTGGGGTTGTATAACTGGCGGCTGATCTGCCACTGCCTGTTTGTGCCTTTGTTGAAGTTAAATTTTACCCACTATCTGCCTCCAGTTTATATCAACTAATCAATCCCAGATATTCATGAGCCTCTCAGCTGAATTTGAGCCTGTGCCACTTCAGATAAAATTACACCGAGTGTACAGCTCGGAAACAGGCCATTGGGCCCAGTTGGTCTATGCGGGAATTTGTGCTCCACGTGTGCCTGCTCCCACCTCTCTTCGTCTCACCCTATCAACATATCCTTCTATTCATGCCTCCGTCATGTGCTTATCTACCTTTCCTTTAAATGCATCTATGTTATTCGCCTCAACTTCCCCTTTGGTAGCGAGTTCCTCATTCTTAATAGTCTTTTGGTAAAGAAGTTTCTCTTGAACTCCCTGTTGGATTTATTAGTGACTATTCTTTTTATGACCTCTAGTTTTGGACTCCAACAAGTGGAAACATTTTCTCTGCATCTACCCTGTTGAACCCTTTCATAGTCTTAAAAACTTTTATCAGGTCACCCCCTCAAGCCTTCTCTTTTCCTGATAGTATATTACAGAATTTGTTGTAGAGTTTGTAATTATGTCAAACATATTATTGGGCTCAGTTTATTCATACCTCTCAGAATAGTTGAAGCCTCAAGAAGATCTCCCCAGAACCCTCATTCCTTCACTGTAAACATTTCCATTTTCTGTAACTTCTCCTCAGACCTCACCATTACTCTTCAACATTTGTTATTTGTTAACCTGTAGTCCACTGTAAAATGTGATATTTTTTTGTAGTAAATCTAGATGTGAGTACGGTATTGTAATGGTTATGACGAAAGGTCATCGACCTGAAACGTTAACTCAGTTTCTCTCTTCACAGATGCTGCCTGACCTGCTGAGTATCTCCAGCATTTTCTGTTTTCATTTCAGATTGCCAGCATCTGCAGTATTTTCTTTTTGTATTAGTAATCTAGAGGCCTTGGTTCCAGAGAATGTCCCACCATGGCACATTGAGAATTTGAATTACATGGAATTTTCAGCACAGAAACAGGCCATTTGGCCCTGTGCCAGTGTTTATGCTCCACAAGAGCCTCCTCCCACTCTACTTACTTCATCTCACCCTATCAATATATCCTTCTATTCCTTTCTCCCTCATGTACTTATCTAGTTTTCCCTTAAATGCATCTATGTCATTTGCCTCAACCACTCCCTGTGGTTGCGAGTTCCACATTCTCACCACTCTCTGGGTAAAGAAGTTTCTCCTGAATTCCTTTTTGGATTCAGTTTAAAAAAAATCTGTGATCTGAAGCTGTTAGATTGTTGTAAAAGTCCCAACTGGTTCAATGATGTCCTTTTGGGAAAGAAAGTTCCTTTCAGGAAGGAAACCTGCTACCCTCACTCGGTCTGGCCTACACGTGACTCCAGTCCCATGTGAACATGGTTGACTCTTAAATGCCAAGTAGCAGCATCAAAACCGCGCAAGAAGATGGCCCACAACCACCTTCACAGGGCAACTAGAGGTGGGCAATAAATGACGATTTTGCCAGCAAGACCCACATCCAGAGAACAAATGTTGAAAAAAAAATGTAATTTGTTAAATCTGCCGTGAAATTTTATTCATACCAATGCTTGTGTCTCTGCACCCACTATACAACTCCCGCTGGATCAGTTTTTGTGTTAATTCTTCATGTCAAATCTGGAAATTGTTATCAGGAGACTCATTAAAAGCATTTGGCACATACACTAATGGTCCCCCACGAGGCAATCAAACTCAACATGCCACACGCACTTCCTCAGACTGCGAACATGACAACTATAGACTTATGCCCAGTTACCACACACGCACACACACAAATACAAACATGCACGTAAACACTCAAACACACGTATGCACATGCACAAGCACACACACACACACCTGCATTGTGAGCATTACCAAACAAACACTGCTGACGAGAGTGAATGTGTGGGGAGGTTCCAAAGGAGGCAAGAGTCAGAAGAGCAGAGGAAGTGTTCTTTTTAATTCATTCCTGGGATGTGGGCATCGCCAGCAAGGCCAGCGTTTATTGCCCATCCTGAGTTGCCCTCGAGAAGGTGGTAGTGAGCCACCTTCTTGAACCGCTGCAGTCCGAGTGGTGAAGGTGCTCCCAGAGCGCTGTTACGTACAGAGTTTCAGGATTTAGACCCAGTGACGGTGAAGGATCGGCGATATATGTCCAAGTCAGGATTGGTGTGTGACTGGGAGGGGATCTTGGAGGAGGTGGTGGTGTTGCCCATGTGCCTGCTGCCCTTGTCCTTCTAGGTGGTGGAGGTCATAGGTTTGAGAGGTGCTGCCGAAGAAGCCTTGGAGAGGTGCTGCCGAAGAAGCCTTGGGGAGTTGCTGCAGTGCGCCCTGTATTTGGAGGAGGTTGCAGAGGTCTGAAGAAGCAGAGCTGTGGAGGGGCCTCACAAGCAAGGACAAAGAATTTGAATTTGAAGCGTTGGGGAATGGGGAGACGGTGAAGGTTGGTGAGAAAAAGGGTGATCAGAGAGAGAATCACAGAATGATACCACACAGCAAGCGGCCATTCGGCCCATCGTGCCTGTGCCGGCTCTTTGAAAGAGCTCTCCAATTAGTCCCACTCCCCCCTGCTCTTTCCCCGTAGCCTTGCAAATTCTTTCCCTTTAAGTATTTATCTAATTTCTTTTTGAAAGTTACTATTGAATTTTCTTCCACCGCCCTTTCATAGTCATAGAGTCATAGAGTTATACAGCACGGATAGAGGCCCATCGTGTCCGCGCCGGCCATCACGCCCTGTCTAATCTAATCCCATATTCCAGCATTTGGTCCGTAGCCTTGTATGCTATGGCATTTCAAGTGCTCATCCAAATGCGTCTTGAATGTTGTGAGGGTTCCAGCCTCCACAACCCTTCCGGGCAGTGAGTTCCAGACTCCAACCACCCTCTGGGTGAAAAAGTTCTTTCTCAAATCCCCTCTAAACCTCCCGCCCTTTACCTTGAATCTGTGCCCCCTAGTTATTGACCCTTCTACTAAGGGAAAAAGCTCCTTAGTATCCATCCTATCTATGCCCCTCATAATTTTGTACACCTCAATCATGTCCCCCCTCAGCCTCCTCTGCTCCAAGGAAAACAAACCCAATCTGCCCAGTCTCTCTTCATAGCTGAAGTGTTCCAGCCCTGGTAGCATCCTGGTGAATCTCCTCTGCACCCTCTCCAAAGCTATCACATCCTTCCTGTAGTGTGGCGACCAGAACTGCACACAGTATTCCAGCTGTGGCCTAACCAGTGTTCTATACAGCTCCATCATAACCTCCTTGCTCTTATATTCTATGCCTCGGCTAATGAAGGCAAGTATCCCATATGCCTTTTTTACCACCTTATCCACCTGTTCCGCCGCCTTCAGGGATCTGTGTACTTGCACACCCAGATCCCTCTGACCCTCCGTCTTGCCTAGGGTCTTACCATTCATTGTGTATTCCCTTGCCTTGTTAGTCCCCCCAAAGTGCATCACCTCGCACTTTTCCGGGTTAAATTCCATTTGCCACTGTTCCGCCCATCTGACCAACCCATCGATATCGTCCTGCAGACTGAGACTACCCTCCTCGCTATTTACCACCCTACCAATTTTTGTATCATCCGCGAACTTACTGATCATACCTTTTACATTCATATCCAAGTCATTAATATAGACCACAAACAGCAAGGGAGTGCATTCCAGATCACAACAACTCGCTGTGTAAAAAACTGTTTCCTCATCTCGCCTCTGGTTCTTTTGGCAATCACTTTAAATCTGTGTCTTCTGGTTACTGACCCTTGTGCCACTGGAAACAGTTTCTCCTTATTTACTCTATCAAAGCCCTTCATAACTTTGAACATCTTTATCAAATCTCCCTGTAACCTTCTCTGCTCTAAGGTGATAGGAGAGCGGGATCTAGTGTGAGATTGTAGGAATGTCTAGTTCCTATCCAAAGACTGAGGTCCACTCAGGCGATCAAACTAAACGAAGTTTAATGGAAACTAACACGTTTAAACAAGTAACTACAGGAGAACATCGAGTGTAGGTCTGCTCAGTTCGGAGGCTCCACGAGGACTGCTCGGGCGGTCCCGTGGTTGACGTCATGACGTTCTTCCCGCCAGTGGGGGATCACGTGATGAACGGCGTGACGTCATCGTGTTTACCTGCGCTGTTAAAGTAATCACGCTCTGTACAAGTAAACTGTGGTGTATGTAACCTGTACCACCTTAAGAGACTACCTTAAGAGATGGACTACTTTCTCTTGGCTACTGTATATTGTAGTACCGGTGGTGACCACACCAGTATATAAACTCTGTGTAGTAATTTGCTAAGCAGTTCAGCCCTGACCTTCGATTAGTAAAGACCTGTTTTAGTTATTCTTGTTGTCTGTGTCCAGTGATTTATATTAAGCATATCTAGAACACTCAGACTCAACATAAACAGTATAAATAAAGATACAGACTCAGGCTGTAGCTAACATGTTGTTAAAGGGAACTTTATACAAACGATCTGAGTCCTTTAGTGGCTCCGCCACATGCGCCGCCCCAGAATTGTCTTTAACGGCAAAAGTGAGATGGCGAGGAGGCCTGACAAGTCTGTCCGAGTGACTTCTGTAACCCTGAAGTGGAAGCTGATGGATGGTGGTCGAGCTGGCGGGCGGTTGTGGTGGATCTGGCACGGCGACTGCGGGCGGTCGGCCACGTTTTGGCGGTTGAGCAATCTCGACTGGGCGGTCCAGGTCTAAGTGTGCTGGCTTCAACCGGTCAACCGAAATGTTGTCCGGTTTACCTCCGATATCGACCGAAAAGGTTTTGTCTCCCGGCTCTATGACGTGGAAGGGACCAGTGTAAGGAGGCTTGAGTGGATCCCGGTGAGCGTCGTGGCGGATAAACACGTACTCGGCGCTCTACAGCTCAGCTGGGACATGGGAGCTCTGTAAACCGTGATGCGACGTAGGCACTGGAGCGAAACATCTGGCTGCCTCCTGGTGGCTGACGAGTTGCTGGGATGCGGACCATGGCTCTGTTGGAGATGGGAGGAAATCCCTTGGTACTCGTAGTGGCTGGCCATATACGAGTTCCACTGAGGACGATTGCAAATCTTCTTTGGGCGCCGTACGAAGACCCAAAAGGACCCATGGAAGTCTGTCCACCCATCCTGCGCCTTGAAGACTGGCCCACAGAGCGGCTTTGAGCGACCTGTGGAATCGCTCGCACAGGCTGTTCGCCTGTGGATGATAGGCGGTGGTGTGATGCAGTTTGGTGCCGAGCCCCTGAGCCACAGCGTTCCAGAGCTCAGAGGAAAATTGCGTCCACGATCGGAAGAGATGTCCGCCGGTACCCCGAAACGAGCCACCCAAGAGAAGATGAAAGCTCTGGCTACGTCTGCCGAAGTGGTGGAAACCAAAGGAACTGCCTTTGGCCATCTAGTGGTGCGGTCTACCATTGTGAGGATGTGTGTAAAACCTTGAGAAGGTGGAAGCGGCCCCACGAGGTCCACATTCACGTGGTCGAACTGACGCTCTGGAACAGCGAAAGTGGCCAATGGAGCTTTTACAAGACACTTGGCCTTTTGGTAGACCACGCAGGTGTTGGCCCAGTTGCGGACATCCATGTGCATACCCCTCCAGATGAATTTTGACGACATCAGCCTTTGCGAGGCCTTCATGCCAGGGTGTGACAACCCGTGTATGGCGTCGAACACTTTTCGGCGCCAGGTGACTGGTACGATAGGGCGGGAAGCTCCCATGGAGACGTCGCAAAGTAGCGTGGTGCCTGCGGCATGGAATTTGATGTCAGCTGCTTGGAAGCTAGAGGGGCTGGTTCTGTATAATTGGACCTCTGGGTCCGAGGCTTGATCTGCAGCCATTAGGGCATAGTCGATTCCGAGTTGGACTGCGTGAACAGTTGCGCGGGAGAGGCAATCTGCCACCAGGTTGTCTTTACCGGACAAATGCTGAATGTCCGTGGTGAATTCTGAAATGAACATCAGGTGACGTTGTTGCCGAGCTGACCACGGTTCGGCGGTCTTGGCCATAGCGAACGTTAGTGGCTTGTGGTCTACAAAAGCCGTGAATGGACGTCCCTCTAGCAAGAACCGGAAATGGCAGATGGCTAGAAAAAGGGCCAGCAACTCCCTGTCGAAAGTGCTGTACTTTCTTTCGTTTCGCCATAGTTGATGGCTGAAAAATGCCAGCGGTTGCCACGTCCCATTCACCCACTGTTCCTGCACTGCGCCGATTGTGTAGTCTGACGCGTCGGTGGTAAGGGCGATGGTGGCACCTGGTGCGCCAGCATGGTTGCGTTGGCCAAGGCGCCTTTGGTGTCGACGAACGCCCGGTCCATCTCGGCCGTCCAGCTGATCGGATCCTTACCGGACTTGGCCTTGAGGGCCTCGTACAAGGGCTGCATAAGCAGAGCCGCCTTAGGGATGAACCGGTGATAAAAATTGACCATCCCGAGGAACTCTTGTAGGGCCTTGACGGTCTGCGGGTGCGGGAAAGATGTAACCGCCTCGACCTTCGTCTGTAAGGGAATTGCACCGTCTGATGTGATGCGGTGGCCCAAGAAATCAATCCGCTGCAGGCCGAACTGGCACTTGGCCGGGTTGATAATCAAACCGTGTTGACTGAGGCGTGTAAAGAGGGTGCACAAATGGCAAAAGTGCTCCTCTTTGCTAAGGCTGGCGATGAGGATGTCGTCGAGGTAGACGAAGAGGAATTTTAGGTCCCGAAGCACGGAGTCCATCAAGCGCTGGAAAGCCTGTGCAGCGTTCTTCAAGCCAAACGGCATCCGCAGAAATTCAAACAGGCCAAATGGGGTGATGACTGTGGTCTTTGGGACGTCTTCCGGGTGCACGGGGACCTGGTGGTAACAACGGACGAGGTCGACTTTTGAAAAAAAGGCATTTCCCGCCAAATGGGCCGAGAAATCTTGAATATGCGGGATCGGGTACCGATCAGGAGTAGTGGCGTCGTTCAGGTGTTGGTAGTCGCCGCATGGCCGCCATCCGCCGCCGGGTTTCGGAACAATGTGGAGAGGCGAAGACCAGGGACTATTCGACCGGCGAATAATCCCCAGCCGCTTCATCGTGTCGAACTCCGCTTTCGCAGCCACGAGCTTGCTGGGTTCGAGTCGTCGGGCCCGTGCGTAAACCGAGGGGCCAGTAGTGGTGATGTGATGTTCTACACCATGTTTCGTGGCCGAGGAGGAGAAAGTGGGCCTGGTCAGATCTGGGAACTCTCTGAGGAGGTGAGTGAAGTCATCTGGAGGTGGGAACGCACAGGAGACAGTGCGCAGCACGGCGTTACTGCGGTGGCACGGGATGGAGTGGAACGTGGCTGCATTGATCAACCGGCGGTGCCTGATATCGACCAGGAGGCCGTTGGCGCACAAAAAATCCGCCCCGAGGATGGCCTGCGAGACTTTGGCCATGATGAATTCCCAGTGGAAGCGCTGGCTGCCAAAACACACCTGGACCCGCCGCCTTCTGAAGGTCCGAATGGCCCCGCCATTAGCCACTGCGAGGGAGGGGCTGTGGCCCCCAGCTTGTATATCGAGATTTGATGCAGGTAGGATGCTACACTGCGCCCCGGTGTCGCAAAGGAAACGTCGACCAGATAGGGAGTCGGTGATGAAGAGAAGCTTTCCCGGATTTCCGATGGCCATCGCAGCCGCGGGGCACTCGTTAGACCCGGTCCTCTGTTGCCAGGGTTGCTGTAGATGTTTTTTTTTGAGCGAAAAGCTGCAAGGAGGGCGGCGGCATCTTGCTTTCGTGCCAAAACGGGCGTGGTAGAAGCACAACCCCGCTGATTGAGGGGCTGGAGCAGCATCTGTGGGGAATGGGCGGCTTGTGGCAGCGCAGTGCTGCTGTGTCACCGCGAAAATCTTGTCCGCTTCGGCAGCAAGCTCCGTGCAGTCTGTGACTTCAGACCTGGCTAGGGCAGCCAACTACAGCCTGTAGTTGGCTGAGGAATAGCTCCCTGAAGAGGAAGCATTCCGGTTCGGAACCGAGGAGCGTGAGCATTTGGCTCATGAGCTCGAACGGCTTGGAGTCCCCGAGGCCGGGCATAGCGAGCAGCCGGCGGGCGCGCTCCGACTTCGTGAGCCCGAAGACCTGTAGCAACCGCGCCTTTAACGTGTCATACTTGCGATCAGTAGGCGGACTACCAAGTAGGCTGACGATCCACGAGGCTGTGGCGCTGTCGAGGGCGGAGACCACGTAATAATAACGGGTCTGATCTGCAATGACGTCCCTGATGGCGAACTGGGCTTCAGCCTGGATGAACTACGCGGCTGGTTGCTGCTCCCAGAACTGCGGTAGCTTCAAGGTAACGGCGTTCGCTTCCATGTTGAGTATCTTCTGCGAAAACCGTTCGCAAAAGTCGGGGTCACCAATGTAGGAATGTCTAGTTCCTATCCAACGACTGAGGTCCTCTCAGGCGATCAAACAAAATGAAGTTTAATGGAAACTAACAGGTTTAAACAAGTAACTACAGGAGAACATCGAGTGTAGGGCTGCTCAGTTCGGAGGCTCCATGAGGACTGCTCGGGTGGTCCCGTGGTTGACGTCATGACGGCATCACGTTCTTCCCGCCAGTGGGGATCACGTGATGAACGGCGTGACGTCATCGCGTTTACCCGCGCTGTTAAAGTAATCACGCTCTGTACAAGTAAACAGTATAAATAAAGATACAGACTCAGGCTGTAGCTAACATATTGTTAAAGGGAATTATATACAAACGATCTGAGTCCTTTAGTGGCTCCGCCACAAGATGCTATTTCTTCTTTCTCCCCACTTGAAGAAGTATAAATGTTTATGGGGACAGAGCAGTGAATGTAGAGGGGTTAAAAATTGCTCTGGTGAAATTTGGACACATTAAAAGGAAATGAGACCAGCAAAGGGAAATAAACAATGGGAATATAAACCAAATGGCCCTGAGCCAGTGATGTCCAACCTTTTGGAACTGGGGGCCAGATACTCGTGTGAAAAGCCTGTGAGTGAGCCAGATGATTTGGCAGAAACGCAATCAACGATACACAAATGATTCGAAACCTCCCACACACAAAGATTGCAACACACTGAACAAATAAAAGCAGCACCACACATGTGCAAACACTGAGACCACCTTCAAACACTAAAACTTCAGACCCGCGACACAACATTTCCCAGCCCTCAAACACAAATATAAATTCACTCTTATTCCCCCCAGCCCCACCATCCCCCCTCGTCCCCATCCCCCGCTCCCTATCCCTCTCAACCCCCCAGCACCCACAGACCCCCCCCATCTGTCCCCAGTCCCCCCATCTTTTCTCCTTATCCATCCTCTCGCGCAAAGCTTGAAAACGGGGAAGCTTCAGCCTCAGCTGTTTAAACTTCCCAAGCTGGAGGACTGATTGGCCTAAAAAGATTGCTCTCTGATTGGTCTACATCCACCAATCAGGGAGCAGCCTTATCGCCCAGGAGATTTAAAGGGCCAAAGCTGAGCTGTTCATCCAGCCTGCACCTCTTCTCCTATTAAGGGCACAACGCTGATCTTAACTATAGTTAGCTTCCGCTGCCAACAAAACCAGCTTTATGGTCCTGATATTCCATCGTAGTTCCTCCATCTTCTGGCACGCCGCCAGTAGAACCCCCACAGAAATGGCAGAATCCCGACACGACCTGGGAATTTCAGGGCCTGCGTGTTTAATATGGGAAGAAGCTCAGGCCGGATTTGGGCCCATGGGTTGGATGTTGAGCACTGCCATTCTAGGCAGGAGGGGACAACACAGCGGAGTGACCTAACGGGGTGGGGTGGGGTGGGGGGGAGTTGGTCCACCAGCCCACTGTAGCTGACAACAGTGCGTGAAGCAGCAGTAAGGAAAGCGAACTGGATCTCGGATTGTACGGCCAGAGGGCCAAACCCAGGAGGTGATGACAGGTCTGGACAAGGCCACACCTGGAGTACTGAGTACGATTCTAGTCACCACCCTAGCCAGGTATTGGAGGTGGTCCAAAAAGGTGCAGCCAAACTTGTAGTGTCCGTGTGTAGAATAAGACACTGAAGACAGGAGTCGGTTCATAGGTAATTACTGAGCAAGTCTGGGGGGGATTTCTAAAGGATATACACAATACACAGGCTTATATAGCCCAAGTGGTAATTACCGGCATTACTCACACCTGGGGCTCTTAAAGGCGCATACACCACAATTCCTCCCCTTTTAGTTAATCAGTACATCATATTTTTGAGTAATTATTAATTACATGTTATAGGCAAAATAATATACATTGCTGTATTAATTAATTATAAGTTAGTCTCTCAGGAGGCTTCCTGACTCGGTCCGGATAACGCCTCGGGGGTGTATTAGTTTCTGGTGGTGTAGTAGGTTCTTCTGGCAAGGCTGATTCGGCTTGAATGCCAGTGTCGGGTTCATCGGGTTCCAGTATCACCGGATCGGAGGTAGATATGGGTACCTCTACTTCATCGGTAGATGTATAGAGTGGTGGTGTAGGTTGTCCCTTTTCGGATGATTTGATGATTGGTCAGCATGGCGCCTTATTATGCTTTCTCCGATGTCGACGGCATACATCAGTGGTCCTAGTCGTGTGCAGATAGTTCCAGGCTGCCATTTCTCGGTACGGTAGTCCCGGGCCAAAACCGGTTGGCCTATCTGGAAGGCCCTAGTTGGCCTTTCATTCATTCCTTGAAACTGCCGGTTCTCCACGTCCCTTCGGATGTTGGGCTTGGCCAAATCCAGCCGGCATCTTAGGTTTCTATTGTAGAACATCATGGCGGGAGTTTGATTGGTAACCATGTGTGTTGCATTCCTATATGCAAATAAGAAGTTATCCACCTTGTGCTGAAGTTTTATGTCTTCGTTACCCATGGCCTTTATGGCCTTCTTGAAGGTCTGGACAAACCTTTCAGCCAATCCATTGGTGGCGGGATGATATGGGGCGGACGTGTAGTGCTTTACCCCATTGTTCTTTAAGAACTTTCTGAATTCTTCGGACACAAATTGCGGTCCATTATCAGAACATATCTGTTCCGGCAGCCCATTCCTGGCAAAAATGGTTCTCAATACTGTGATGGTTTTTTCCGTGGTGGTGGAGGACATCTTTATTACCTCCGGCCACTTGGAGTGTGCATCAACTGCGATTAAGAACATTGAGTCCATAAATGGACCAGCAAAGTCGATGTGCACCCTTTGCCAGGGAGATGAGGGCCACTCCCATGGATGTAGAGGGGCCTGTGGCGGAGCATTTTGGACCTTCTGGCATCCTAGGCAGTTTTTGGTCATGTCTTCGATGTCTCCATCGATACCTGGCCACCATACAAACGCCCTAGCTAGGTTCTTCATTTTCACTCCACCCAGATGCCCCTCGTGAAGCTCCTTTAGTACTTTATCCTGGAGTTTGGGTGGAATCACCACTCTGGATCCACACATGAAGGTTCCTCGGCACACTGACAGTTGTTCTCTTCTTTGCGAGAATGCTGGCAACAGTGGTTCGCCATGTGCTGGCCATCCCTTCACTGTTAAATCGTAGACCCGTGAGAGAGTAGGGTCATTTCTTGTCTCCCTTTCAATGGCAGCATTTGTCACCGGTAGACATTCCACTATGGTAGAGTGGAATATCTCTACTGGGTCTACTGTAGGTGCCTCTTCTATCGTTGGCAACGGTAGGCGCGATAGCCCGTCAGCATTCCCATGCTGTTTTGACCCTTTGTATTCAATGTTGTATTGGTGTGCCCCTAGAAAAAGGGACCACCTCTGTAATCTTTGTGCTGTCATAATGGGAACACCTTTTTTAGGGTTGAATATGGAGATGAGGGGTTGATGGTCAGTCAACAAGGTAAATTTTTGTCCGTGTAGGTAATGGTTGAATTTCTACACTCCCCATACCAGGCTGAGTGCTTCCCTGTCTATTTGGGCATAGTTACGCTCAGCTGAGTTTAATGAGCGTGACGCAAAAGCTATCGGCCGTTCAGAGCCATCAGGGAATTTATGGGATAATACTGCTCCTATGCCGTAAGGGGATGCATCACACGCCAGTCTGATTGGTAGTGATGGGTTGTAATGAGCCAAAACTTTCTCGGATGTGATTAAGTCTTTACATTTATGGAAGGCATGTTTACAGTCTTCGTTCCATTTCCAAATCACTCCTGTCTGTAGAAGATCATTAAGAGGGTGTAGAATAGTTGATAAGTTCGGTAAAAATTTATGATAGTAATTTATCAATCCCAGGAATGACCTTAATTGTGAAACATTTTCAGGTGCTGGGGCATTTATAACTGCTTCAATTTTTTCAGGTGACTTATGCAACCCTTCCTTATTAATTATGTGGCCACAATATGATATCTGATTTTGGAAAAATTCGCACTTGGGGCGATTTGCTCGTAGGCCCCGTTCTTTCAGCCTAGTGAGCACCTGCTCCAAATTGGCAAGGTGCTCGTTGTCGTTTTCTCCTGTTATAAGGATGTCGTCTAGGTAGCATTGAGTCCCCGGAATCCCTTGCAGGACTTGCTCCATAGCTCTTTGCCAGATAGCTGGAGCTGATGCTACTCCAAAAACCAGTCGATTGTACTGGTACAGGCCTTTGTGTGTGTTTATTGTGAGATACTTTTTAGAGGTCTCCTCAACCTCCATCTGTAGATAGGCCTGTGCCAACTCAATTTTTGTGAAACGTTTCCCTCCGGATAGTGAGGCGAAAATATCTTCTATCCTCGGAAGAGGATACTGTACCGTGTGAAGGACCGGGTTTACAGTCACCTTAAAGTCCCCACAGATGCGAATTTTTCTCTGTTCCTCAGAGTTATTTTTCAATGCTTTTTTCATGACTGGAACGATGGGTGTTGCCCATTCGCTCCAATCTACTTTGGATAATACGCCTGCCTTTTCCAAATTCTCCAGCTCTGCCTCGACTGCCGGACGTATTGCGTATGGTACCGGTCTTGCCTTAAAAAATTTTGGAATTGCTGCATCGTCCACTTTTATTGAGGCGGTGATGCCTTTCAAGGTTCCTAGTTTCTCTTGAAACACTTCTTTGGCGTTGGCCAAGATGTCTTTTAATCGTTCAGGTATGATGTCATCATTGTTTTTTTCCTTACTGGTCACTGTCAGTGCCTGAATGGAATGCCAGTCTAAACGTATCTTCCTTATCCATTCACGTCCCAACAATGGTGGACCACCATCTTGTAGAATGTATAAATACAACTTTTGTATTTCTTTGCCGTTGTATACTACAGGCACCTTTATTTTTCCTTTGGGGTATACTTTCTGCCCCGTATATGTTTTTAAGATAATGGATGTGTCTTTTAGAGGTATATGCGAAAATAGCCTCTCGTAATCGTGTCGATTTATTACGGTTAGAGCTGATCCTGTGTCTAGCTCCATTTTAACTGGGGACCCTGCTATTGTGAGGGTAACCCAAATGGTTTGGTAATCCTCTTTGGCAAGTACATTATATAATTTGAGACAGCTTAGTCTCTTGTTTCCGGAGTCGCTATCGCTATTCGGGTCTTCGGAGCTATTGTCCGTCATCATTTGTACCTTCCTGTATTTTTCTTTATTGATTTTTTGTTTTCTGTCCGTGGATTTATTTTGTCCAGATTGGCATACCCGTGCAATGTGTCCAATCTTACCGCATTGCCTGCAAGCTTTGCTCTTGAACCAGCAGTCCCTCTGGTTATGGGTGGATCTGCCGCAGCGATAACATCTTCCGAACTCCTGTGTCATTTCATGGGTGCCGAAGTCCTGTGTCTTTTGTTGTACCTCTGCAGCTCCTTTTGCTGCTGCTTCGTATGATACAGCCATACTGAAAGCTTTGTCCAATGTTAAATCTTTTTCAGAAAGCAGTCTTTTTTGTGTTCCTTCACTTAAGAGACCGCAAACGAATTTGTCTCGAAGATAATCCGATAGTCCTGCTCCGAATTGGCAGTACTTTGATAGCTTTCTTAATTCGGTTAGGTAATCAGCGTTACTTTCATTCTTGTGTTGATTTCTCTTGAAGAACATGAATCGTTCCGCTATCAGCAGCGGTGTTGGGTTTAAATGCTCCTGCAGTGCATCCACAATTTCTTTAAAATTCTTGTCCTTTGGTTTGGCTGGAGTGATTAAGTTTCGTAACAGCCCGTATGTCTTCGCGCCCATTAAGTTCAGAAGTACTGAAGCTTTTTTTTCATCTGCTATTCCATTTGCAGTGCAATAAACCTCTACTCTTTCCACGTATGTGGTCCAATCTTCTATTTCGCCATCAAAGGCATCAATATTACCAGATTTAGGCATTTCAGAAAAGATATGGTGCTTCCCGCGCTTTTTTTTTCTCTCTGTAGCAACGATATGGCGCTTCCCGCGCTTTCCCGCCGCTGCTACCGATAACAACGCTGTTTTACTGTGGTTTCCGTTTATTTACTGTTGGAGACTCGTTCCCGACGGAGGTCTAAACGCTGACCTGCTTGCCGCGCCGGCCGTCTCCCGAGTGCTCCCTCCCAGTCCGTTATTGCTTGCCTCCGATTTCGCTGCCTGTCTCAGCTGTAGAGCCCGCCGCTGGAGCCCCAGCCTGACGCCCAGGAAGGATTAGCGCAGTACCTGACACCAGCTTGGCCAGCTGGTGAAACCACAGTTTCTGTTACTTCCTTGAGTCTTCTGGACGCTGGAGGAATCGATGTCCTTGAGGTGCTGCCGAATTGCAGGTAAGTCCGTTTCCACTTCGTTGCCACTGTAGTGTCCGTGTGTAGAATAAGACACTGAAGACAGGAGTCGGTTCATAGGTAATTACTGAGCAAGTCTGGGGGGCGTTTCTAAAGGATATACACAATACATAGGCTTATATAGCCCAAGTGGTAATTACCGGCATTACGCACACCTGGGGCTCTTAAAGGCGCATACACCACAAAACTGATACCTGTTGTATCCGTGTGTTAATAGAGACACTGAAGGCAGGAATTGGTTTCACAGGTGTTTACTGAACACGTCTGGAGGTGAACTAACTGATACAACACAATATTAGACTCGGGAACAGTGCCGATGGATTGGAGGGTAGCTAACGTTACCCCACTATTCAAAAAGGGGGGTAGGGAAAAAGCAGGTAATTACAGACCTGTAAGCCTTACATCAGTTGTGGGCAAAATGCTGGAGTCCATCATTAAGGATGAAATAGCGGAGCACTTAGCAAATGGGGACAGGATAGGACAGAGTCAACATGGATTTACAAAGGGTAAATCGTGCTTGACTAATCTATTGGAATTTTTTGAGGGAGTAACTGGTAGAATAGATGGGGGAGAGCCAGTAGATGTGGTGTACCTGGACTTCCAAAAGGCCTTCGATAAGGTCCCACATAAAAGATTAGCATGGAAAATTGAGGCTCATGGGATAAAGGGGAAAGTTTTGGCGTGGATAGGGAACTGGCTGTCAGATAGAAAACAGAGAGTTGGAATAAACGGCTCATTTTCTGAATGGCAGGCAGTAACAAGTGGGGTACCACAGGGATCTGTCCTGGGCCCCCAGCTGTTCACAATTTACATTAATGACCTGGATCAGGGAGTCGGATGCAGCATTTCCAAATTTGCAGACGACACTAAACTAGGAGGTGGGGTGGGCTCAGAGGAAGAGACCAGGAAGCTCCAGAGCGATTTGGACAGACTGGGCGATTGGGCGGATAAATGGCAGATGCACTATAATGTGGACAAGTGCGAAGTTATCCACCTTGGGTGCAGGAACGGGAGGGCAAATTATTATTTAAATGGCAATAGATTGGGAGAGGGGGAAGTACAGAGAGACCTGGGTGTTCTTGTACACCAGTCACTGAAGGCGAGCATGCAGGTGCAACAGGCGGTCAAGAAGGCAAACGGTATGCTGGCCTTCATAGCAAAAGGGTTAGAATACAGGAACAGGGATACCTTGCTGCAGCTGTACAGGGCACTGGTGAGACCACACCTCGAGTACTGTGTACAGTTTTGGTCGCCTCATCTGAGGAAGGATGTTCTTGCCATGGAGGGGGTGCAGCGGCGATTCACCAGGCTGATACCAGGAATGGCGGGAATGACCTATGAGGAGAGACTATGTAGTTTAGGGATGTACACACTGGAGTTTAGAAGATTGAGAGGGGACCTCATAGAAGTGTATAAAATTCTGACAGGTCTAGACAGACTGGATGCAGAAGGAATGTTTCCCTTGGCGGGTGAAAACAGAACTAGAGGACATAATTTAAGGATAAGGGCTAAACCATTTAGGACAGAGATGAGGGGGAATTTCTTCACTCAGAGAGTGGTGAACCTGTGGAACTCATTGCCACAGAGGGCAGTGTACGCCAGCTCATTAAATATATTTAAGAGGGAATTAGATATATTTCTACGGGCAAAAGGGGTTAAGGGTTACGGAGAGAAGGCGGGGACGGGATACTGAATTAAAGGATCAGCCATGATCTCATTAAATGGCGGAGCAGGCACGAAGGGCCGAATGGCCTACTCCTGCTCCTATCTTCTATGTATCTATGTATCTATGTAATATACAGGCTTATATAGCCCGAGTGGCCATTACCGGCATTACAGTACACAGGGGGGCTCTTAAAGGCACATACACTACAATTCCTCCCCTTTTAGCCAACCAGTACATAATATTTTAAGTAGTCATTAATTACATGTTACAAGAACAATAATCTACACATTGCTGCAGTTAATCAATTATAAGTCAGTCTCTCTGGAGGCTTCCTGACTCGGTCCGGATAACGCCTCGGTGGTGTAGTAGTTTCTGGTGGTGTAGTAGGTTCTTTTGGCAAGGCTGATTCGACTTGAATGCCAGTGTCGGGTTCATCTGGTTCCAGTATCACCGGATCGGAGGTAGATACTATGGGTATCTCGACTTCATCATTAGGCGTATAGAGTTGTGGTGTAGGTTGTCCCTTTTCGGATGACTCTATGATTTGGTCAGCATGGCGCCTTATT
The DNA here is from genome assembly GCF_052327205.1 of Somniosus microcephalus. Taxonomy (NCBI): domain Eukaryota; kingdom Metazoa; phylum Chordata; class Chondrichthyes; order Squaliformes; family Somniosidae; genus Somniosus; species Somniosus microcephalus. The sequence continues at coordinate 361,602,534 of NC_140989.1, forward strand.
ATGCTTTCTCCAATGTCCACGGTATACATCAGCGGTCCTAGTCGTGTGCAGATAGTTCCAGGCTGCCATTTCTTGGTACGGTAGTCCCGGGCCAAAACTTGTTGACCTATCTGGAAGGTTCTAGTTGGCCTTCCATTCATGCCTTGAAATTGTCGGTTCTCCACGTCCCTTCTGATGTTTGGCTTGATCAAATCCAGCCGGCATCTTAGGCTTCTATTGAAGAACATCATGGCGGGAGTTTGGTTTGTAACCATATGTGTTGCATTCCTGTATGCAAACAAGAAGTTATCCACCTTATGCTGAAGTTTTATGTCTTCATTACCCATGGCCTTTATGGCCTTCTTAAAGGTCTGGACAAACCTTTCAGCCAATCCATTGGTGGCGGGATGGTATGGTGCGGACGTGTAGTGCTTAACCCCATTGTTTTTTAAGAACTTCCTGAATTCTTCGGACACAAATTGCGGTCCATTATCAGAACAGATCTGTTCAGGCAGCCCATTCCTGGCAAATATGGTCCTTAATACTGTGATGGTTTTTTCCGTGGTGGTGGAGGACATCTTTATTACCTCCGGCCACTTGGAGTGTGCATCAACCGCGATTAAGAACATTGAGTCCATAAATGGACCAGCAAAGTCGATGTGTACCCTTTGCCATGGAGATGAGGGCCACTCCCATGGATGTAGAGGGGCTTGTGGTGGAGCCTTTTGGACCTTCTGGCATCCTAGACAGCTCTTGGTCATTTCTTCGATGTCTCCATCGATACCTGGCCACCATACAAACGCCCTGGCTAGGTTCTTCATTTTCACTCCACCCAGATGCCCCTCGTGAAGCTCCTTTAGAACTTTATCCTGGAGTTTGGGTGGAATCACCACTCTGGATCCACACATCAAGGTTCCTCGGCACACTGACAGCTGTTCTCTTCTTTGCGAGAATGCTGGCAACAGTGGTTCGCCATGTGCTGGCCATCCCTTCACTGTTAAATCGTAGACTCGTGAGAGAGTCGGGTCATTTCTCGTTTCCCTTTCAATGGCAGAATTTGTTACTGGTAGACATTCGACTATGGTAGAGTGGAACATTTCCACTGGGTCTACTGTAGGTGCCTCTTCTACCATTGGCAACGGTAGGCGCGATAAACCGTCAGCATTCCCATGCTGTTTTGATCCTTTGTATTCTATGTTATATTGGTGTGCCCCTAGAAAAAGGGACCACCTCTGTAGCCTTTGCTCTGTCATAATGGGAACACCCTTTTTAGGGTTGAATATGGAGATGAGGGGTTGATGGTCAGTCAACAAGGAAAATTTTTGTCTGTGTAGGTAATGGTTGAATTTCTTCACTCCCCATAGCAGGTTGAGTGCTTCCCTGTCGATTTGGGCATAGTTACGCTCAGCTGAGTTCAATGAGCGTGACGCAAAAGCTATCGGCCGTTCCGAGCCATCAGGGAATCTATGCGATAATACCGCTCCTACGCCATAAGGGGATGCATCGCATGCCAGTCTGATTGGCAGTGATGGGTTGTAATGAGCCAAAACTTCCTTGGACCTGATTAAGTCTTTGCATTTATGGAAGGCACGTTTACAGTCTTCGCTCCATTTCCAAATTGCTCCTGTTTGTAGCAGTTCATTAAGAGGGTGCAGAAGAGTTGATAAGTTCGGTAAAAATTTATGATAGTAATTTATTAATCCCAGGAACGACCTTAATTGTGAAACATTTTCAGGTGCTGGGGCTTTTCTGACCGCTTCAATTTTTTCAGGTGACTTATGCAACCCTTCCTTATTAATTATGTGGCCACAATATGATATTTGATTCTGGAAAAATTCACACTTGGGGCGATTTGCTCATAGGCCCCGTTCTCTCAGTCTAGTGAGCACCTGCTCCAAATTGGTAAGGTGCTCGTTGTCGTTTTCTCCTGTTACAAGGATGTCGTCTAGGTAGCATTGAGTCCCCGGAATCCCTTGGAGGACTTGCTCCATAGCTCTTTGCCAGATAGCTGGAGCTGATGCTACTCCGAAAACCAGTCGATTGTACTGGTACAGGCCTTTGTGTGTATTTATCGTGAGATACTTTTTAGAGGCCTCTTCAACCTCCATCTGTAGATATGCCTGTGCCAAGTCAATTTTGGTGAAACTTTTCCCTCTGGATAGTGAGGCGAAAATATCTTCTATCCTGTACCGTGTGAAGGATCGGGTTTACAGTCACCTTGAAGTCTCCACAGATGCGAATTTTTCTCTGTTCTTCAGATTTATTATTATTGAATGTTTTCTTCATGACCGGGGCGATGGGTGTTGCCCACTCGCTCCAATCTATCTTGGATAATACGCCTGCCTTTTCCAAATTCTCCAGCTCTGCCTCGACTGCTGGACGAATTGCGTATGGCACCGGCCTTGCCTTAAAAAACTTGGGAATTGCCGCATCTTCCACTTTTATTGAGGCGGTGATGCCTTTCAAGGTTCCTAGTTTCTCTTGAAACACTTCCTTGGCGTTGGCCAAGATGTCTTTTAATCGTTCAGGTATGACGTCATCGTCATTTTTTTCCTTACTGGTCACCGTCAGTGCCTGAATGGAGTGCCAGTCTAAACGTATCTTCCTGATCCATTCACGCCCCAACAGCGGTGGACCACCATCTTGTAGAACGTATAAATACAACTTCTGTATTTCCTTGCCGTTGTATACAACAGGCACCCTTATTTTTCCTTTGGGGTATAATTTCTGTCCCGTATATGTTTTCAAGATAATGGATGTGTCTTTTAAAGGTATATGCGGAAATAGCCGCTCGTAATCCCGTCGATTTATGACGGTCAGAGCTGATCCTGTATCTAGCTCCATTTTAACTGGGGACCCTGCTATCGTGAGGGTAACCCAAATGGTCTGGTAATCTTCTTTGGCAATTACATTATGTAATTTGAGACAGCTTAGTCTCTTGTTTCTGGAGTTGCTATCGCTCTTCTGGTCTTCGGAGCTACTGTCCGTCATCATTTGTACCTTTCTGTACTTTTCTTTATTGATTTTTTTTTTCCTGTCCGTGGATTTTTTTTGTCCACATCGGCATACACGTGCAATGTGTCTAATCTTTCCGCATTGCCTGCATGCTTTGTCCTTGAACCAGCAGTCCCTCTGGTCATGGGTGGATCTGCCGCAGTGATAACATCTCTCGAAACCCTGTGTCATTTCATGGGTGCCGAAGTCCTGTGTCTTTTGCTGTATCTCTGCAGCTCCTCTTGCGGCTGCTTCGTATGATACAGCCATACTGAAAGCCTTGTCCAGTGTCAAATCTTTCTCAGAAAGCAGCCTTTTCTGTGTTCCTTCACTTAGGAGACCGCAGACGAATTTGTCTCGAAGATAATCTGCCAGTCCTGCCCCGAATTGGCAGTGCTTTGATAGCTTTCTTAATTCGGTGAGGTAATCAGCGTTACTTTCATTCTTGTGTTGATTCCTCTTGAAGAATTTGAATCGTTCTGCTATCAGCAGCGGTGTTGGGTTTAAGTGCTCCTGTAGGGTATCAACAATTTCCTTAAAATTCTTGTCCTTTGGTTTGGCTGGAGTGATTACGTTTCGTAACAGCCCGTATGTCTTTGCGCCCATTAGATTTAGAAGTACTGACGCCTTTTTATCATTTTCTATTCCATTTGCGGTGCAATATACCTCCACTCTTTCCACATATGTGGTCCAATCCTCTATATCGTTATCAAAAGCATCAATATTGCCAGACTTAGGCATCTTGGAAAAAAAATGGCGCTTCCCGCGCTTTTCTTTCTTTCCTGCAGAACAGATATGGCGCTTCCCGCGCTTTCCCGCCGCTGCTGCCGATGACAATGCTGTTTTCCGCGGGTTTTTTTTTTACAGGTGGAGACTCGTTCCTGCCGGACTCTCTCTGCTAGGTCCGAATGCCGACCTGCTTGCAGCACCGGCTGTCTCCTGAGTGCTCCCCCCCCCGTCTGTTTCTGCCTGCCTCCGCCTTCGCTGCTTGGCCTCGCTGCAGAGCCAGCCGATGGAGCCCCAGCCCGCCGCCCAGGAAGGATTATTGCAGTACCTGCCACCAGCTTGGCTAGCTGGTGAAACCACAGCCTTTTTAAAAATTGCTTTTCTTCGACTTTGGATGTCTGAGGAATCGATGTCCTTGAGGTGCTGCCGAATTGCAGGTAAGTCCGTTTCCAATTCATCGCCACTGTTGTGTCCGTGTGTTAATAGAGACACTGAAGGCAGGAATTGGTTTCACAGGTGTTTACTGAACAAAGTCTGGAGGTGAACTAACTGATACAACACAATATACAGGCTTATATAGCCCGAGTGGCCATTACCGGCATTACAGTACACAGGGGGCTCGTAAAGGCACATACACTACAATACCTAACTTAAGGTATCTGAGCTATGGGAATAGGTTGTAAAAGGTAGGTGCACAGATAGTTTCGGTGAAAATACTTTACACACAGGATGATATATATGTGGAATGGACTAGGGAGATAGTATGGACACATTTATCCCTCCTCATCCTTCTCGACTGGCCTGCAGCCTTTGACACAGTTGACCACTCCATCCTTCTCCAACGTCTCTCCACCATCGTCCAGCTGGGCGGGACTGCACTCGCCTGGCTCCATTCTTATCTATCTAATTGTAGTTAGAGAATCACCTGCAATGGCTTCTCTTCCCGCACCCGCATCGTTACCCTTGGTGTCCCCGAAGGATTTATCCCGGCCCCCTCCTATTTCTCATCTACATGCTGCCCCTTGGCGACATCATCCGAAAAAACAGTGTCAGTTTCCACATGTACGCTGACGACACCCAGGTCTACCTCACCACCACTTCTCTCGACCCCTCCACTGTCTCTAAGTTGTCAGACTGCTTGTCCGACATCCAGTACTGGTTGAGCAGAGATTTCCTCCAAATAAATATTGGGAAGACCGAAACCATTGTCTCCGGTCCCCATCACAAACTGTGTTCCCTTGTCACCGACTCCATCCCTCTCCCTGGCAACTGTCTGAGGCTGAACCAGACTTTTCACAACCTTGGTGTTATATTTGACCCCGAAATGAGCTTCTGACCTCATATCTGTGCCATCACTAAGACCACCTATATCCAACTCCGTAACATCGCCCGTCTCCGCCCTTGTCTCAGCCCATCCGTTGCTGAAACCCTCATCCATGCCATTGTTACCTCCAGACTTGACTATTCCAACGCACTCCTGGCCGGCCTCCCATGTTCTACTCGCCGTAAACTTGAGGTCATCCAAAACTCTGCTGCCCATGTCATAACTCGCACCAAGTCCCGTTCACCCATCACCCCTGTGCTCGCTGACCTACATTGGCTCCTGGTTAAGCAACACCTCAATTTTAAAATTCTCATCCTTATTTTCAAATTCCTCCATGGCCTCGTCCCTCCCCATCTCTGTAACCTCCTCCAGTCCCACAACTCTCCGAGATCTCTGCGCTCCTCTAATTCTGTCCCCTTGAGCATCCCCAATTTTAATTGCTCCACCTTTGGCAGCCGTGCCTTCAGCTGCCTAGACCCTAAGCTCTGGAATTCCCTCCCTAAACCTCTCCACCTCTCCACCTCTCTTTTCTCCTTTAAGATGCTCCTTAAAACCTATGGGAGTGAAATTGGGTATCGCCCCATTTGGAAACTTTTGAAATTTTGAAAATTTAGCACCAGGCGCTAAAGATTCTGACCTTCTACAAAATTGGGTGTTAGCGCCCCAGGAAGGAGGTGGGGCACTAAATCAAGCACAATGACCTCAATGGGGCGCTACAGGGGGTGCGACCAGCTGAACACTACTGAATTTCAGGTGCAATGCATTCAGCAATGATCCTTCACATTGGTTCCTTCTAGCTCTTAAAGGGGAGGTTGCATCATTGTGCAGATGCTCATTTTCAGCATTGCTGGCTTTGAGGTGACCTGCGAGCAACTGAATCCCCTGATGGTTGTGGCTGCTCCCACTCCCAGGGGGAGAGCTCGTCGGTTCACTGACGTGGCATTGGAGGCATTGGTGGCTGGAGTGGAGAGAAGGACGGCAATGCTGTTCCCGGCCGCTGGAAGGAGGCCATCGCCTCAGGTGTTCAGGGCAATGTGGAGGGAAGTGGCCCGGGAGGTCTCGGCCAGTTGTGTGGTGGAACGCAGCCGGACACAGAGCCGCAAGAAATTCAACGACCTCAGTCGGGTGGTCAAGGTGAGTACATGCTTCAACAAGTCCTACATACCAGCATCTGAACCTCAGTCTGTGCACACTGCGCAAAGAACCACACCCCCACCACTCACCCACCAAACACCTTCACCTACTCAAACTCACATCCACATCTCACGCCTTGCCTACAATCACAGCTATTCAACGACAGCAGGCCTATCTCCCAAACAAATAGCTGGACTCTGACCCAAACTCTTTGTTTCTCTGGCAGGCCAAGATGGCCCACAATAGGAGGGAGCAGCAGAGAACAGCCGGGGGTGGTGCACAGCTCCAGCAGCTCTCAGACCTTGAGCAGCGAGTGCTGCGACTCATTGGGCAGCAGGTGGTGGGCACATGGCTGTTGGCAACATCGACCCTGTTGGGGGCAAAAACGGTATCTTCAGCCCCTCTCCTTCTCTCATCCCACTTCCCCCTCACACCACAAACCTTTCTCACTTTCCACCTCCTGAGAATGTCTGCATTCCTTGCTCCCTTCCTGCCTGCCTGCCCTCTCCTTAACACGAGTCTTGTGCATTTATACTTTCAGATAATCAGCAACCAGATGACCAGCCTGTCCCTGAGCCCCCCACTGAGAGTGAGGAAGGAGAAGAGGAGGAGGAGCAAAGCACCGCGTCACTGCGTCTCTCACCCGCAGGCACCGCCTCAGATACTGGCACTACGTGATCTTTAGAGGCAGGTTTACTAGAGGGCTCTGCACTGGGTGATGCACCGGGGACGAGTGGGCTGCAAAAAGGCCAGGGGGAAAGGGGAGCTCGGGGGCCAGCTCCCCGGAGGGCGAGTTTGCACGCGTCTTCTGCTGCACAGGACTCAGACGAGGACCTCGATGGGGAGGCGTTCACAAGAAGGGCGATGGCCATGCACTTCGAGATGATAGGTGCAATGGCAGGGGTGCCTGAGAGCCTCTCGGCAATGGTAAGGAGCATGGAGGAGTCCGCCTCCAACATTGCACAGAGCTCTGCGCACACCATGGAGCCCATCATTTCCACTGTGCAGAGGATAGTGGACTCCCAGAGAGACCGTGGGGACCCAGACCTCATGCCTTGTGTCATGAGCGATGTGGCAGCATCCATTGCAGCACAGGCAGAAGCCACGCAACATCTTACTGCTGTAATACAGTCAATGGTTGCTGCCATCGAGTCTCAGACTGCTCTCATGCAGTCTCAGCTTGATGCCACGAAAGCTCTGACTGCTGCCATCGTCGCTGGGTCCACCACAGTCCACCGGGGATCTCACGCTACTGCAGCAGGCCAGCAATCTGTGCTCCAGCAGATTGTTAGGGATGCTGAGCTGCTGCCCCGGGGGAGTGGCAGTGGGTTAGTGGAGCAGGAAGCTGCTGTCATCTCTCAGGATGACAGCGTTCCTGCTCCCACCACTGCCCACTCCGCCATTGCCCTTGTCACTGCCTGTCATCCAGCCAGCCCAGACTGCTGCCGCCCAGCCTGAGGTGGTGCAGTCTACAGCCGGGCGTCCCAGGCCCAGAGCTGGTCGAGGGCGTCCTGCAAGGCCATCTGTAGTCTCTGGCTCCCAGATTCAGCAGCCTTCCACCAGCCCTGCTGCAGCCATGGGGAGACACTATGTAGGAGCACTAGATTAGGAAAGGGGAGGCAAGGGTTTGCACAAGGGTGATTCGTCAATATTGTTGTATATATGTGGTTAATAGTTTTTGATAAATTAATTATCAGAATGTTGCAGATTTGGTGCAGTGTCTCATTTCAGTTCTGGGGTGTGGTACGGAATCACAAAGTGATGGAAGGATGGCGACATGTTCAGCAACCAGAATGAGGACTCGAAGTCACTGGAAACTAAGTCTGATGAGACGGTCACGGACCGACCTTGCAGAACGCCGATTGAGTGGCTGCCTCCTCCGTCGCTGCTGGTCACCCTCCTCCTTGTCCTCCTCATCCTGAGGTGGTGCAGCTATGCCTGGTGGCAATGGCTGCGCCCTCATAATGGCCAAGTTGTGCAGCACTCCGATGGTCTGCTCGATGATGTTCCTGGTGACAGCATGGCTCTCATTATAGGAGTGCTGGGCACGGGTGTTGGGGTTGCGGAGGGGAGTCATGAGCCAGATGGAGAGCAGATAGCCCTTGTTTCCCAGCAGCCAGCCACAAGCTTCATGTGGTGGCTGGAACAGATCTGGCGCAGGATGAAGGCATCGTGGCTGCTGCCAGGATAGTGGGCATTGACAGTCAGGATTCGTTGTGTGTGGTCGCACACCACCTGCGCATTAAGTGAGTGGTAGCCTTTGCGGTTACGGAATATCTCAGGATTATTATGAGGTGCCCCCAAAGCGACGTGGGTGCAGTCAATGGCGTCCTGCGCCATGGGGAAGCCCGCTATCCTGGCAAAGCCATAAGCACGCTCACGCTGCTTCTCTCTGGTAATGGGGAAGGAAATGGAATCCCTTCTCCTTCTGTACAGAGCATCTGTGACCTGGTGGATGGAGCAATGGACGACAAGCTGGGAGATGTTGGAGATGTTGCCTGTCACACACTGGAATGATTGGCTGGCGTAAAATTGAGGGCGATGGTGACCTTGACTGCCACTGAGAGAGCCGTGGTTGTCCTGATCTGAGGCTCGAGGTCTGGCTGCAGGAGGTGGCAGAGCTCTGAGACCACCTCCTTGCTGAAGCGGAGCCTTCTAACACACTGGTCCTCAGTGAGATTGATGTTGGAGACCTGGTGCCGGAATACCCTGGGTGGGTAAGGCCTCCTGTTGAGAGCCCTGTTGGCCCTCCTACCTCTAGCCACATGTAACACTCTTTCTCTGTGCCTCAGTTGCCTCTGACGTTGACGCTGGAGGGCAAGGTCCAGTGCCAGTACAGCCCCCATGAAAGGATCCAAATATTGCACTTTCAAATCTCCCCTCAATGAAACTTAATAACCTTTATGTGCCAGAACACTCATTGAAATGCAAAACGTGAAAATCGGTCAAACGGCCTCTTTGCCGATGTGAAATTAACGACACAGCATTGTTGGCCGACGAAAACGACAGCGGAAGTGGAAGCCTTTAAATAGCGCTCCTCTAGGGGACTTCCGACTGCCAGCCGCCTCCTCTACCTCTCGTTGATAATGGCAGGCGCAAAAGCAGGGGGCGAGAGGGAATGATGTCATGATCTCCGGGCACAGGAGATCGGAGCGCAACGTCTTACCGCCACCTCAAAAATCCCACCGAATTTGGCGGGAGGCGTTGATATTGCCGCGCCCGGTCACAAACCCATTTGAGTCCTGTTAGCGCCCCCCGCCCCCCCTGGAGGTGCTAACGGGAGGCACAAAGGAGCCCAATTTCTAGCCCATTAATCTCTTTGACTAAGCTTTTGATCATCTGCCCTAATATCTCCTTATGTGGCTCGGTGTCAAATTCTGTTTGATAACGCTCCTGTGAAGCGACCTGGGATGTTTTACTATGTTTTTCTACATTAAAGGCGCTATATAAAAAACATTGTTGTTGTTGAGAGAACTGTAGAGATATTGGAGAGAGTGGGCGATGGAGGCGCATTCGGCTTGGGGACCGACTGGATGGACTAGAGAGTCTTTTCCAGTTCTGTACTTCCTCATGTTCCAGTGCCAGCATCGTGAATACATTCAGAGAAGAAAGTGGGCGGACTCTCTTCTCATTGTGCTTGGGCGTAGCAGAGGACTATTGGGTGGAAGGGATTGACGTGCCTATTGAAATTGATGGCTGGTTAAATGTGGTGGGCTCTGCTACGGGGGTGCAGGGGACCCTCCCTGTGGGATTTTCCTCTATGCGCTGTGTCCAGGCGATTCTTTATGTCGAGGAAAATCTAACCCCAGTGCTTTTTGACATTGCTGCAAGTAGGAACTAGAGCCATCTTTCGCCTGGGATCAGAACACATAGCTCCAACATGGAGTCGGCACTGGCACAGGGGGGTGAACCTGCTCGGCTAGTTGGAGTGAAATCAGGAAGCACATTTTCACACAGGGTGGTGGAAACCTGAAATTGGCTCCCCCAAAAGGCTGTGGATGCTGGGGGGTCAAGTTAATTTTCAATACTGAGATCGATAGATTTTTGTTAGGTAAGGGTATCAAGGGATATGGCGAAAAAGCGGGTAAATGGACATCTGCATCACCTGCGCCATGACAGGAGCTGACGACTGCTGGACAGACCACCGCCTGTCATCCCCATCAATGCAGCCCCAAAACAGCGGCAGCAACAGAAACAATGCCGCAGGAAAATCAATGCCGGAGCACTCAAAGATCCCGCTAAGAAAGCTCTATTCAGCCTGCGCCTCACAAACAACCTGACAACTCCCAGTGATGCAGAGACACAGAGTGTCCACTGCGCCTGGTCTGCACTCAAGGCCTCCATAATCAGCACCTGTGAAGAGACGCTCGGTCACTCGACCAGGAAACACCAAGACTGGTACCACCAACGTTGCCTCCGCCAGATCCTGCAAATCCGTTGGCAGGATAGGCGCACCAACGTCAGTGTTCTTGCTCAGGCCAACATCCCCAGCATCGAAGCTTTGACCACGCTCGATCAGCTCCAATGGACGGGTCACATCGTCCGCATGCCCGATACAAGACTCCCAAAACAAGCACTCTACTCAGAGCTCCGACACAGCAAGAGAGCCCCAGGTGGGCAGAGGAAACGCTTCAAGGACACCCTCAAAGCCTCCTTGAAAAAGTGCAACATCCCCACTGACACCTGGGAATCCCTGGCCCAAGACCGCACGAAGTGGAGGAGAAGCATCCGGGAAGGCGCCGAACACCTCGAGTCTCTTCGCCGGGAGCAAGCGGAAGCCAAGCGCAAACAGCAAAAGGAGTGCACGTCAACCCAAGCACCCCATCCACCTGCTCGTTCAACCACCGTCTGCCCCACCTGTGACAGAGACTATAGGTCCCACATTGGACTCATCAGCCACCTGAGAACTAATTTTTAATGTGGAAGCAAGTCATCCTCGGTTCCGAGGGACTGCCTAAGAAGAAGAAGAAGAAAATGGAGTTGAGATACAGGTCAGCCGTGATCTATTAGAATAGTGGAACAGGCTCGAGGGGCAGAATGGCCTACTCCTCTTCTTAAGTTCCTCTTTAATTAAATTCTCTTATGATTTGATTGAGGGCTGAAGAGTGACCTGATAGAGGTCTTGAGAATTATGAAGGGGTTTGATAGGGTAGTCATAGATAAGCTGTTTCCACTTATGAGGAGGTCCCAAAGTCGGGGTCATGAATATAAGACAGTCATTAATAAATCAAATAGGGAATTCAGGAGAAACTTCTTTACCCAGAGAGTGGTTAGAATGTGGAACTCGTTACAACATGGATTTGTTGAGGCGAATAGCAGAGATGTATTTAAGGGGAAGCTGGATAAACACATGAGGGAGAAAGGAATCGAAAGATATGGTGATAGGGTGAGAAGGAGAAAGGTGGAGGAGGTTTGTGTGGAGCACAAACACTGGCATGGACCAGTTGGATCGAATGGCATGTTTCTGTGATCTACATTTTATGTAATTCTACGTAATGTTTGGATTTTTATATTCCTGTTGTTATTTTTTCTTCATTTTTTAAAATTTTACTTTTTTCTTCCTTTGTTTCTGTGTTTTTCTTCTCCCCCCCCCCCCTTCTTTCTTCCACTAGACAGACTCCTGTTCCCTTTTGTGTGTTTCTGTCCCTATCCCTTTCTTCCCGGTGCGCACAGTGCCTGAGAAGGTTATTGCTGCATTAGCATTTGCTTAATTACAAACTGTGACCTGGCATCCTCCTGAAGCCTTGTTGCTCCTCTCACCTTGACTCCAATCCTTTGCAGGGTCTGGCTGGGCCTCACGATGCCAAACTGCTGTTAAAAAAATAATAATTAAATCTTCTTCGCATGAACAGGGAAATATAAAATAGCAATTTGCAAAACCTCTGTGTGCCAGATCAGGCATCAGAACTTTACTGCATTCCCTCGGAGTCTATCCTCCCTCATTAGACGAGTCAAGCTGTGGTAAATACAGCTGCGTCGGCTGTGCTGTTTATGGGCTGTAAAGTGAAGCTGAGGGGGTGGAGGTGCGGCATGCAGTCCAGTTCAAAGTGTACCACCTCAAATTTAAAATTCTCATCCTTGTGTTCAAATCATGGCCTCCCCACCCCCTTCGTCCCCCTCCCCCTATCTCTGTACCCTCCTCCGGCCCTACAACCCTCCGAGATCTCTGCGCTCCTTCAATTCCGGCCTCTTGCGCATCCCTGATTTCTTTCGCCCCCCCCCCCCACTCCATTGGTGGCCGTGCCTTCAGCCGTCAGGCTCTAAGCTCTGGAAGTCCCTCCCTGAGCCTCTCCACCCTTCTTTCCTCCTTTAAGACGCTCCTTAAAACCTACCTCTTTGACCAAGCCTTTGGTGATCTGCCCGTTAAAAGCGCTGCATAAATGCAAGTTGTTGTTGTTTGAAAGGTCACAGCAACAACTCCCCATTGTGTGGCTCGCCTGAGGGCTCAACTAGTTAAGATAGTGAGCAGCAATGCAGTGTAGATCCGGAAGGCCCCTGGCTTGATTCCCAGCCTGTGTCGCATTTGCTGACCAGAGGTGATGGTACAGATGCTGCAGGCCTCAATGACCTCGATCAGGAGTGGGGAATTGGCTAGGGTTGCTGCTCCTTATAGTTATTCAGTGGCTTTCTGTTGGAGGCGTGCACGTGTGAGAACAGGATCAGACCCGGCTATAGTGTTACCCCCCACCACCCCCGCCCTCACTCTTCCCCACCACCTGGTGTTCAAATAGCCTGCTGACAGACACTGTCAAGGCTCACAAATGAATATTGGCCACTTGGGTGAGGTATGGATAGCTGTCCAGCACCTGTGGAACTGTATCCCAGCAATGACTAGATCAGGTCCATAGTGAGAATAGTATGAGTACTGAGCCTCTCGCTCGAATTAAAACTGCTCGTTTTGTCACGTCATTGATGTTACAATTGTTCTTTCGTTATCGAGTTCGGATGCACATTATTGCTCTCTTCCTGTCATTCTACAGCTGCCTGTGGAATCTAAGGGATTCAAGGTTCCTGTGTAAGTTCTTTGAGTTAATCTATTTTCTGTAGCACGAGCAATGGGAAATCTATTGTTTTCTCTCGGCCGTTGCTTTGAACTGCATGACGCCGAGACCAAATAAACAAAGGGCCTCATGGAATATGGGACCAATTTAGTTGCTTCCAACAATTATTCTGGAACGGCAATTTGAGAAGACCTTCTCTCCATTGTCTCCGCGGTGTCACATTGCGCTGTTTCCTAATGGCAGATGCCCTGCTTTCCGTGTCAAGGCTTCAGGATGATAGTAAGATCCAGACACCGTGTTTACGTCAAGAAAGACACGTATAGGAAACAGAAGGAAAGAACTGCGAGGGAAATGAACACCTAGAGAAACAAAAGGAAATATAAATTAAGAAAGAAACTATCTAATTAGAAAGAAATGCCTATATAGGGACAGGAGTAGGCCACTCAGCCCCTTGAGCCTACTTTGCCATTCAATTAAATCATGCCTGATCTGTATTTCAATTCCTTTATCCGCATTTGCTCCATATCTCTTGATACTCTTACCTAACAAACATCTATCAATCTTAATCTCGAAAACTCAAAATGACCCCCCAGCATGCAGTCTTTTGGCCTTTTCCATCACGTTATGTGTAAAAAAGTGCTTCCTGATTTTACTCCTAAATAGCCTGGTTCTAATTTGAAGATTATGCCCCCTTGTTAACGATTCACTCAACAAAGGAAATAGTTTCTCTGCAACTACTCTATTGAATCTTTTTATCACTTTAAACACCTCGGGGGAAAATTGGGTGGCGCCACTTTTGGGGCGCTAACATCGCCGGGGCGCTGATTTTAGCGCCCCTAAAACAAACTAGCGCCCCTCCGCCGGAAATTCAGTTGAAGTGCACCAAGCAGGAGATGGGGCACCACTGGAAACGCTCCCCCTCCTTCCTGGGGTGCTACAACTGAAGATCGCGGCGCTACGTGCAACAGCACCACGCGCGTCGGCACATAGCGCCGTGTCATTGCAGGCTTCCCCCCCTGATTAAAGGGGAGGGGCCCAGCGCTGTGCGCAACGGGGCCCTGCTGGACCGCCGGGGAGCGGGGTGCCGGGAAAACAGCCCGGCACTCAAGAGGAGCGATCGCAGCCGGCACCCCGAAGACAAAAAAAGGGGAAAGGGGCAGGCGCTGGCAGGCGGCCCAAAAAAAAGGCCGCCTGACACCTGCCCCTTAAGTAGCGCCGCCACAGCTGCAAAATCGCCCCCCCCACCCCTGATTCTGTCAGACATATAGTCCGGCGGTAGGTCAGGGGGCGCGAGCCAAGTTTTTGGCCGGGGCACGAGCGAGGCGCTGTGCACGGCGATGACGTCATCACCGGCAGTGCAGCGCCACGGGGCCCTACCGGCTACCGCCACCACTAAGCTCCCGCTGGATTTCGCAGGAGGTGTTAGCGGCTCTGCGCCCGGACGCGAGGGGATTTGCGCCCCGCTAACGACCCTTGGTTCACTAACGCGAGATGCAAAACAACCCAATTTTCCCCTCCTCGATTATATCACCTTTTGAATTCCGAGGAATACAAAACAAGTTTATGCAACCTGTCCTCATGATCGAACCTTTTTAGCCCTGGTATCATTCTGGTGAACTGGCACTGCACCCCCTTCCAAGGCCAGTATATCTTTACTGAGGTTCGATGCCCAAAACTGAATGCAGTACTCCAGACAGAGACTCACCAAGGCTCTGAACAACTGAGGTATCGCTTCCTTACTTTTGAAATCCAAACCCCTTGAGATAACGGTTTACATTCCATTAGCCTTTTTGATTGCTTTTCATACCTGCGCACCAACTTTTAGTGATGCATACATGGGACACCTAAATCCCTTTGCTCTTCCACAGCTCCTGGTCTCCCACCATTAAAGAAAATATTCCTACTTGCCACCCTTGGGTTCAAAATTTAAAACCTCACACTTCCCCACATTGGACACCCTCGGTATGGGAGAGTGGATAGAGGGCTAAGTGAGAGCTGAGCAAGGGGTGGGGAGGATAAATGGCTTGAGTGGATAGTTCAAAGGTTAGGAGACAGAGGTCAAGTTGGTTTGGTAGGAAGAGGTTGGGTACACAATGGGAATAATGGGGGTGGGGGGGTGAAGAAGCACAAGTAATTAGGGGAGGGGATAGGAAGGGAGGCCCTTGGGGCCGCATTTTCCCTGCAACCCCCCACCTCAAATGCAGCCTCCAGCTGTCGGCGACACCTTTCCCTGCTACATCATGCCGTACTGCCGACTAACTTCCACCTAAATTAAATATGTTTGCCTATTAATGAAAGTTTTTTTTAAAAATTCGCTTATGGGATGTGGGCGTCGCTGGCAAGGCCAGCATTTATTGCCCATCCCTAGTTGCCCTTGAGAAGGTGGTGGTGAGCCGCCTTCTTGAACCATTGCAGTCCGTGTGGCGAAGGTACTCCCACAGTGCTGTTAGGGAGGGAGTTCCAGGATTTTGACCCAGCGACGATGAAGGAATGGCGATATACTTCTAAGTCAGGATGGTGTGTGACTTGGAGGGGAACTTGGAGGTGGTGGTGTTCCCGTGCGCCTGCTGCCCTTGTCCTTCTAGGTGGAGGAGGTCGCGGGTTCGGGAGGTGCTGCCGAAGAAGCCTTGGCGAGTTGCTGCAGTGCATCTTGTAGATGGTACACACTGCAGCCACGGTGCGCCAGTGGTGGAGGGAGTGAATGTTTAAGGTGGTGGATGGGCTGCCGATCATGCGGGCTGCTTTGTCCGGGATGGTGTCGAGCTTCTTGAGTGTTGTTGGAGCTGCTGTCATCCAGGCAAGTGGAGACTATTCCATCACACTCCTGACTTGTGCCTTGCAGATGGTGGAAAGGCTTAATGATGGTGGAAAGGGTGATCATGTATGTTTAAAATGGGATAATATTGAAGATGCGGGCAAAAGGATTTTACACAGACATAACACATTCCTTTCTAATAGGGGCAGACTGCCCGATTTCAAGCTGCCAACAACTTGTGACCGTGTTGTCCAATTTCCCTTTTAGGCTGTGAATGCGCAGTTCCCAGCGCATAGCTATCGCGCTGCCCGACCGCTCACGTGCCAAGTGCCTTCTTAGCGCAGTCGGCAGCGCAACAGTCTCATTAATCTGAAGGTCCCGAGTTCAATCCTCAGAGAAGGCATCGCCGCTTGCATAGCTCACCGGCACAGACACAATGGGCTGAAGGGCCTCCTTCTGCGCCGTAAATTTCTAGGATTCTATGTTTATGTGCAACAAAATTAGAATCGGAATCAGAAGCGAGACTGAGAGTCTGGTGGGCGGGGGAGCAGTACCAGCTTCGGGATGGGCATCATTATACAACGAGCATTGGAGGAAAATTACCCACAGTTCCACCTGTCTCTCCCTCCTGTCTTAATTGCTGTCAACTTGATCTTCTGCTGGGCTCTGGTGGTTTAGACTCACCGTCACTTCCAGCTGTCATGAGTGAGTCTCCCAGCGGCAGTGAATGTGGAAATGTAAAGAGACCCATATTCAAAATATTACTTTTAAAATTTGAAACCTGAGGTATCTTTGGGATTAATTAGTTCTTATAGGTCTTGCAGGTCGAAATTAGATAATCTTTAGCTTTCTCTTTGGGGAAAGAAAAAGTACTTTTTTTTACTTTTTTGCATACTTTAGTCAAAGAGTGTGAGATGTAATAAAAACAAACAAACGGATGTTTATAAGCAGTACCTCAAATTAGAATAAAAGAGCAGCCGTCTTTTGTATGAGGTGTTAAAACCGAGGCTCTGTTTGCCCTCTCGGGTGGAAGTAAAAGATCCTATGGTGCTATTTCAAAGGGCAGGGGACTTCTCCCCAGTGTCCCGGTCAATATTTATACCTCAACCAACACAACTAAAAAACAGATTATCTGATCATATACCTTATTGCTGTTTGTGGGACCTTGCTGTGCGCAAGTTGGCTGCCGCATTTCCTACATTACAACAGCGACTACACTTCAAAAAGTACTTTGTTGGCTGTAAAGTGCTATGGGATGTCCTCAGGTCGTGAAAGGCGCTATATAAATGCAAGTTTTTCTCTTTTCTTTAGCACCCAAGTCCAAGGGAACATCCTAGATAATAGGGAGAATCTAGGAAAGCAGAAGGGTACGTTCAGAGCTGTTGAATTGGTTAAGGCAGGGATGTCCAAGACATGACCGGCCGGCCAAATGCAGCATGCCAGCTGCTCTGCTCCGACCCACAGAGCCCCAGTTGGTTGCCCTCTTCATTGTGCTTCTCCACAAAGGTGATTTAACTCGTAGTGTTGCAAGGTTGCTAAGGACGGTTCAAGGTTTATTACATAGTAAACAGGCCATGCAGACCAACTGGTCCATGCCGGTGTCTATGCTCCACAAGAGCCTCCTCCCACCCTATGCTAACGGGAACAGTAGCATTGTACTTATGTTACTGGACTAGTAATCCAGAGGCCTGGACTAACGATCCAGAGACGTGAGTTCAAATCCCACCACGGCAGCTGGGGAATTTAAATGCAGTTAATTAAATAAATCTGGAATAAAAAGCTAGTGTCAGTAATGGTGACCAGGAAATGATCAGATTGTTGTAAAAACCCATCTGGTTCACTGATGCCCTTTAGGGAAGGGAAATCTGCCGTCCATACCTGGTCTGGCCTATATGCCACTCCAGACCCCCTGCAATGTGGTTGACTCTTAACTGCCCTCTATTGTACCAAACTGCTACGAAAAGCAATAATAAGTATAAAACTGGACGGACCACCGGCATTGACCTCGGCACCGGCTATGGACATGACAACGGCACACCCAGCCCAGTCGACGCAGTAAAGTCCTCCTCACCAACATCTAGGGACTGGTGCCAAAATTGGGAGAGCTGTCCCACAGATATAGTCAAGCAACAACCCGACATAGACATACTCACAGAATCATACCTTTCACCCAGGCTCCTCCATCACCATACCAGGGGTGTTGGCACAGTGGTATACAGTTGGGAGGGAGTGGCCCTGGGAGTCCTCAACATTGACTCTGGACCTGATGAAGTCTCATGGCTTCAGGTCAAACATGGGCAAGAAAACCTCCTATTGATTACCACCTACCGCCCTCCCTCAGCTGATGAATCTGTGCTCCTCCATGTTGAACACCACTTGGAAGAAGCACTGAGAATAGCAAGGGCACAGAATGTACTCTGGGTGGGAAACTTCAATGTCCATCACCAAGGGTGACTCGTTAGCACCACTGCTGGCTGAGTCCTGAAGGACATAGCTGCCAGATTGGGCCTGCGGAGAGAACCAACATGAGGGGAAAAAACCTATTGACCTCATCCTCACCAATCTACCTGTTGCAGATACATCTGTCCATGACAGTATTGGTAGCAGTGACCATCGCACAATCATTGTGGAGACAAAGTCCCGTCTTCACACTGAGGACACCCTCCATCGTGTTGTGTGGCACTAACACCGTGCTAAATGGGATAGATTCAGGACAGATCTAGCAGCTCAAAACTGGGCATCCATGAGGCGCTGTGGGCCACCAGCAGCAGCAGAATTGCATTTCACCACAATCTGTAACCTCATGGCCCGGCATATCCCTCACTCTACCATTACCATCAAGCCAGCGGACCGACCCTGGCTCAACAAGGAGTGTAGAAGAGCATGCCAGGAGCAGCACCAGGCGTACCTAAAAATGAGGTGCCAACCTGGGGAAGCTACAACACAGGACTACATACATGCTAAAAAGCAGAAGCAGCATGCGATAGACAGGGCTGAGCGATCACACAATCAACGGATCAGATCAAAGCTCTGCAGTCCTGCCACATCCTGTCATGAATGGTGGTGGACCATTAAGCAACTAACGGGAGGAGGAGGCTCCATGAATATCCCCATCCTCAATGATGACGGAGCCCAACACGTGAGACTAAAAGACAAGGCTGAAGTGTTTGCAACCATCTTCAGCTAGAAGTGCCAAGTGGATGATTTATATCGGCCTCCTCCTGAGGTCCCTGTTATGTTCATTAATAACTAGTCATTTTTATTAAGAACAGCTAGCTTTTGCTAGACACTTTATTGAGCACATGTGGACTAGGTACAGTATCTGTAGAGGCCGCCATCTTGACTGCTGCCTTGTGGGTAGCCTAGTGCATCGTGGGTAGCCCACTCTTATATACATACAGCACCACCTAGTGTACCATTCCAGAATGACAGGTTACTGATCATTACATCCCCCTTTCTTTGAGGTTAAACAAAATCAGTATCAATCAATATCAATCAATCATAACAACATAAACATCTTCAACAGTCAATACATTTTCAATGTAGTTTTCTTTGTACTCAAAGATTAAGTCGATCAGGCTTTTTTACTTCACGTGTGGATCTTCTCAGCACAGGTAAGTCTGATGTGTTTTCATGAGAGCCTGTATGTGTATTTGTGTTAGATTGTTCTGGTGGTGAGTGACAAGATTCAGTTGCGGCATTGTCATCGATTTGCTCTTCGATAGTCTCTTGTGTTTGTAGGAGGGAACGGTGGTTCCTCCTGAGGATCTGTCCTTCCTCAGTTCTAACAGTGTATGACCTTGGTCCTACTTCCTCAAGAACTGTAGCTTTCCTGTTCCATGCATCTGGATCCTCAATCCTGACAACATCATCCCTTGTCAATGGTTTCAGAGTTTTGGATGGCTTGTCATAGTATGATTTCTGTTTCAGCTTTAACAGTTGAAGTCTCTGTCTCAGTTCCTTACTCTGCTTTTCTTTTGCACAGCAGGGTAGCGTGGTACGCAACTTGCGACCCATTAGGAGTTCAGCAGGTGAAGAACCAGAGTCTAAAGGTGAGGCTCGGTAGCTCAGCAGGGCAAGATAAGGATCAGACTTGCTTTCTGTCGCTTTCTTCAGTAGCTGCTTGAGAACTTGAACACCTTTCTCTGCCTTACCATTTGACTGAGCATACAAAGGACTGGATGTGATGTGTTGAAAGTCATAATGTGCTACAAACTGTTGCCACTCCTTACAGTTGAAGCACGGACCATTGTCGCTAATGGCAATCCTGGGAATTCCATGTCTAGCAAAGATGGATTTCACATGCATTATGACACTGCTTGCTGTGGTGCTTGAGAGCAGCACCATCTCAGGATAGTTAGAATAGTAGTCAATCACTATTAGATAGTCTTTACCATTTAAATGAAAAAGGTCCATACCAACCTTTTGCCATGGTGCTGTTGGTCTGTCAGCTACTATCATTGGTTCCTTTGCTTGTTTGTTTTGGTGTTTCTGACATGTCTCACATATGCCTATCATGTTCTCAATGTCCTTATTTATGCCAGGCCAATAAACAGTGTCTCTTGCTCTCCTTTTGCATTTTTCAATTCCGAGGTGTCCCTCATGAATCCTTTTGAGCATATCTTGACGTAGAGCCTGTGGAATGACTATTCTGTTCTGTTTTAGTAATGGTACACTTGCGACACTTAATCCTGACCTTATGTGAAAATATTTTGGACAGGAACCTTTTGGTCAACCATGATGAATGTTCTCTATTACTGTTTGTAATACTGTATCTTTTACTGTTTCTTCTGCTATTTGCTTTGATTTTGTGTCTGACACGGGCAGCGCAGCAGTGACCATACTCACATGAACATCCACGTCTTCTTCAGTAGAGCTCACATGACTCATTGTGGGTGCTCGGGATAGTGCATCTGCTAACACTATGTGTTTGCCTGGTGTGTAGATCAGTTCAAGGTCATATCTTTGCAGCTTCATCATGAGTCGTTGAATCCTTGGAGACATCTCATTCAGGTTCTTTTTTATGATGGCAAGCAGTGGGCTGTGGTCTGTCTCAACTGTGAGGGTGGGAAGTCCATATATGTAGCCATGAAACTTTTCTAGTCCAACTACCAAGCCTAGACATTCCTTTTCAATCTGGGCGTATCGACACTCAGTATCAGTCATAGACCTGGAGGCATAGGCAACAGGCTTTCAATCTTCACCCTCTGCTTGTAGCAAGACCGCACCTAGGCCATCTTTTTATGCATCCGTTGACACTTTGATTCTTTTTGTTGGGTCAAAGAAGGTGAGTATAGGTGTGGTTGTCAGCACTGTTTTGAGGTTTATCCACTCTTGTTCATGTCTTTCTGTCCATGCAAACTCATTTGTTTTACGTAGCAGGTCTCGCAGACAGGCTGTCTTGGCTGACAAGTTAGGAATGAACTTTCCAATGAAGTTTATCATCCCCATGATGCGTAGCACTCCTTTTTTGTCAGTGGGCCGGGGCATTTTGAGTATGGCGTTTACTTTTTCCATATCTGGCTCTATTCCTTTACCAGATAGATTATCTCCTAGGAAAATGACTTCCTGGACGCCAAACTGACACTTGGCTTTGTTGAGCTTCAGTCCATTCCAGCGTATGCTCTGTAGCACTTTAGTCAGTCTCTCATTGTGTTCTTTCAGTGTGGAGCCCCAGATGATGATGTCATCAACATAGACCCGAACTCCTTCCAGACCTTCAATTATGTGTTCCATCGCTCTATGAAAGATTTCAGATGCAGATACTATCCCGAAAGGCATTTTGAGGAAACAATACCTGCCAAATGGTGTGTTGAAGGTACAGTATTTGGTGCTCTCTTCATTCAGTTTTAGTTGCCAAAATCCTTGTGAGGCATTGAGCTTTGTAAAGTATCTGGCACCTGACATTTCACTGGTGATTTCTTCTCGCTTGGGAATCTGGTAGTGTTCACATTTTATGTTTGCATTTAAGTCCTTTGGATCCATGCGTACTCTTAGATCATTGTTCTTTTTCTTTACACATACCATGGAGTTAACCCAGTCTGTTGGCTCTTCAACTTTCCTGAAGACTCCTAGTGTGGTCATTCTGTGAAGTTCATTCTTGAGCCGGTCACGCAGGGGTGCTGGAACTCTTCGTGGAGCATGTACCACTGGCTGAGCATCCTCCTTTAGCTGGATCTTGTAAGTGAATGGTAGAACTCCAAGTCCTTTGAACACATCCTGGAAATTATTCACTACAGAATCCATTGAGTCATCTGGTCTGCTTATGGCACAGTTTATACGGTAGACTCTCTTGACCAGTTCTAAGTCCTCACAAGCTTTGTCACCCAGTAGTGAATCAAGTCCTTCAGCCACAACAGAAAACATGAGATGATGCACTTTGTCTTTGACTGTCACTTTAAGTCTGCATACAGAATCACAGAAATCACAGAAACACCACAGTGCAGATAGAGGCCATTTCGGCCCATCGAGCCTGCACCGACACATATTCCACCCGATCCCGGTAACCCCTACACCAACACATATCCCACCCTAACCCCGTAACCCCACGTATTTAATCCCCCTAACACTAAGGGTCAATTTATCATAGCCAATCAACCTAACCCGCACATCTTTGGACTGTGGGAGGAAACCGGAGCACCCGGAGAAAACCCACGCAAACACGGGGAGGATGTGCAAACTCCACACAGACAGTCACCCGAGGCCGGATTTGAACCCGGGTCCCTGGCGCTGTGAGGCAACAGTGCTAACCACTATGCTATCCTAAACTATCTATTTTCTGTCCATCATAGTCCTTCAGTAGTACTGACTTTTTCTGTATTTTGGGCTTTTCTTTCATATTGTTAATGTCACTCATACTGATTAAGTTTGCTTTTGCCCCAGTGTCTAGTTTCAATGTAACTAATGCTCCATTTACCTGCAGTGGGATCATCCATTTGTCCTCTTTTACTGCATTAACTTTATGTTCAGGATTGTTAATTCCTGAGGGCTGCACATTTTCTGTATCCTTTTTGATATTGTCACATGACACCATTCCTACAAAACATGTCTCACTCAAATCAGTGTCCTCAATTACATTAACTCGTTGCCCTTTCTTAGTTTTTACTTTTGAAAAGCATTGTTTTGCAAAGTGATTCTTTCCATGACATTTTGTGCACATTTTTCCAAATGCTGGACATTGTTTTAACTGGTGTTTGTAACCACAGCGTTTACAATTAAAAATTCCTTCCTCTGATTGCTTTTCACTTCTGTTCTGCCCATGTTTCTTCCCCTTGTAGGACACAGCACCAACAG
This sequence comes from Somniosus microcephalus, assembly GCF_052327205.1. Lineage (NCBI taxonomy): Eukaryota > Metazoa > Chordata > Chondrichthyes > Squaliformes > Somniosidae > Somniosus > Somniosus microcephalus. The sequence continues at coordinate 361,625,740 of NC_140989.1, forward strand.
CAGCACTTACTGCAATCGCATCATCATTGATTTCACTGAAAGTCTTGGCATGCTTTTGAGCTAGCTCGCTAGCTTGGCATATTTTCACAGCAATTTCCAATGTTGGTTCAGTTTCTCTCAACAGACGTTCCCTGACTTTTTTTTATCATGAATACCAAACACAATCTGGTCACGAATCATGGATGTTTTCAGCTCAGAGAAATTACATGTCTGTGCTTTCAGTTTCAGATCATTCAAAAAGCTATCAAAAGTCTCATTTTGCTGCTGTGTCTGAGAACGGAAGATGTATCTCTCATAGGTTTCATTCTTTTTGGGAGAACAATGTGTATCAAACTTCTTTATCACATCGCCTAATTTTTCTCTGTTCTCCTCTGGATTAAATACAAATGTATTAAATACCTCTATCGCCTATGGGCCTGCAACCGTGAGCAGCAATGCTATTTTCCTTGCATCTGGCTTCGTACCGTACCCGATGGCAGCAATGTAGAGTTCGAATTGTTGTTTAAAAGTCTGCCAATTGTAGTCGACATTTCCTGTGAGTTTCAAATGCTCTGGTGGCTTCAAATTCTCCATGTTGCGTTGCACAATATTCAGCAGATGTTACCAATCCTGGTACCATGTTATGTTCATTAATAACTAGTCGTTTTTATTAAGAACAGCTAGCTTTTGCTAGACACTTTATTGAGCACATGTGGACTAGGTACAGTATCTGTAGAGGCCTCCATCTTGACTGCTGCCTTGTGGGTAGCCTAGTGCATTGTGGGTAGCCCACTCTTATATACATACAGCACCACCTAGTGTACCATTCCAGAATGACAGGTTACTGATCATTACAGTCCCCACCACCACAGAAGCCAGTCTTCAGCCAATTCGATTCACTCCAAGTGATATCAAGAAATGGCTGAGTGCACTGGATACAGCAAAGGCTATGGGTCCCAAGAACATCCCGGCTGTCGTGCTGAAGACTTGTGCTCCAGAACTAACCGTGCCGCTAGCCAAGCTGTTCCAGTACAGCTACAACACTGGCATCTATCCGACAATGTGGGAAACTGCCCAGGTATGTCCTATCTACAAAAAACAGGACAAATCCAATCCAGCCAATTACCACCCCATCAGCCTACTCTCAATCATCAGCAGAGTGATGAAAGGTGTCGTGGACAGTGCTATCAAGTGGCACTTACTCACCAATAACCTGCTCACTGATGCCCTGTTTGGGTTCTGCCAGGACCACACAGCTCCCGACCTCATTACAACCTTGGTCCAAACATAGACAAAAGAGCTGAATTCCAGAGGTGAGGTGAGAGTGACTGCCCTTGACATCAAGGCAGCAATTGACTGAGTGTGGCATCAAGGAGCCCGAGCAAAACTGAAGTCAATGGGAATCAGGGAATACTCTCCACTGGCTGGAGTCATACCTAGCACAAAGGAAGATGGTTGTGGTTGTTGGAGGTCAGCCTGACATCAGTTGGGAAAACGCTTGAATCCATTTTTAAGGAAGTGGTATCAGGGCACTTAGAAAATCATAACATGATTAGGCAGAGTGAACATGGTTTTATGAAAGGGAAATTGTGTTTGACAAATTTATTCAAGTTTTTTGAGGATGTAACTAGCAGTGTAGATAAAGGGGAACCAGTGGATGTAGTATATTTGGATTTCCAAAAGGCATTTGATAAGATGCCACATAAAAGGTTATTACACAGAATAAGGTTTCATGGGGTTGGGGGTAATATAGTAGCATGCATAGGATTGGTTAACAGACAGAAAACAGAGAGTAGGTATAAACACGTCATTTTAAGTTTGGCAGGCCTCAGCTATTTAAAATCTATATTAATGACCTAGATGAAGGGACCGAGTGTAATGAATCCAAGATTGCTGACGATACAAAGTAGGGTGGGACAGCAAGCTGTGAGAACACAAAGGGGGAAAAATCCAGTTGGTTTGCGCCTCCCGTTAGTGCCTTAAGAGGGCGCTAATGGGGCGCAAAGCAACTAGCACCCAGGCGCGGCGATGTTTGCGCCGCTCGCGAAATTAACTAGACATTTTGCGGCAGCGCTAAACACTACCGCCATGATCTCCTGCGTCAGCAGATCGTGACATCAGTCGAGTGTGCAATGCCCCGGTAGCGCCCCGGACCGGATATTGAGTGGCGCCCCCTGCATTACCGCCTGCCGCTAGCAATGACAAGTTGAGGGGAGCGTTTTGCAGTCAGGAAGGGACTGGGGGAGCGCTATTTAAAGACGAACGCTTCTGCCTTTTTTTGTTGGTGACATTTTGCACCACGCATTCTGAGAGAGAGAGACTTCTGGAGAGATTCAACGCTGTGTGAAGGAGTTCTGGGTACTGAGCAGCAGTTTGCAGGTTTATTTTGATTTGCTCTTCCTTGTATCTATTTAGAAGAGACTGTGGGGGCTGCACTCTGAGCTCTTTCCCTGGGTCTCTCCATTGTTCTTTCCAACAGATTTGATGTACAGGTCTCTCCAGGCCGAGATTCAAGGCTGCAATGAGCAGGATGTGGATGGAGAGCAAGATCGACCCTCCCCTTTAAGAACTGGCCGGCGCCAGTGTGTCTGTGTTCCATTGCTGACTGACATCACATGAGCTTCACCAGCGCTCTGAGGTAACGCCTTTGTGCCTTAAGACAGTTGTGAAGCGCCTGATTTAGCGCTCCAATCACCTCCAGGGGCGATAAAAGCCAAGTTTGCAGTCGGAGGCGATAATTAGCGCCAGGCGCTAATCTTTGCGCCCGGCCGATAATTGCGCCACAAATGGGGCGATACCGAATTTCTCCCCCAAAGAGTCTGCAAAGGGATATAGACAGACTGAGTGAGTGGGCAGTAAGGTGGCAGATGGAGTATAATGTGGGGAAATGTGAGGTTATTCACTTTGGTAGGAAGAATAGAAAAACAGAATGGCCTAGAAATTCGGTTGGTAGCGCCGGCGCTGAGCGCCTAAAGAGACCTAGAATTGGGGCGATACCCTATGTTGGGGTGTTTGCTATGAAGATAGCGACAACTCAGATATTGACTATACATTTAGCGCCTGCGCTAAGTGTTTGCGCGCGCCGGCGAGCGCAAGCAGATCATGACGTCATTTCAGTGTGCAACGCCTTTTAGGAGCGCCTGAGCGCATATTGGGTGGCGCCCGGAGCCTTAACGCCCAGCGCTATTAGTGACAGTTCGAGGGAGGGCTAACAGGCCCTTCTTGGAGTAGGGGGGCGCTATTTAAAGGGGACAGCTCTAGTGCAGAATCTTCAGCCACTTGGCCTGCTCATTGCGATCGTTGCTGGAGAGAGTTGGCGAGCTAATGTGGAGCGGAGTTCTGGGAATTTAGCTTTACAGTACTTGGGACCTTCAACCCTGTCCGAAGCACTTGCAGCACTACACCTAAAAGCCTTTTGACCAACTGGCATCGGAATGGGAGCTTCTTTGGAGGGCGACGGCCTCATCGCCCAACACTGTGAAGGGGCAGAGAGACGGCGGGAGAGAGGGCCGGGTTTGGCCAGAAGGAGGAGGGGCAATGGAGGTCAGCCAATCCGACGGGAAGCTGCGAGGGTCTTTAGGCAGCAGGTGACAAGCCTTGACATGTCGGAGGAGCAGTGTTTGGGAAGGCTCCGATTCTGGAGGGACATTGTTACTGATCTGTGCCACCTGCTTGGTCAGGATCTGCAACCACGTGAACGCTGCACAACCTCTCTGTCCGTGATCGCTAAACTGACCGATGGCCTCAATTTTTATGCCAACGGATCCTTTCAGTCAGCCATTGGGGACATTGCGACTGTCGCTCAGGTTGCAGTCCACTGTTGCATCCGGCAAGTTACAGATGCCCTTTATAGGCGAAGGCGTCAATTCATGACCTTCCCTCGGACCCTGCACAAGGAGGCGGAGCGCGCGCAGGGTGTCGCTTCTATTGCGGACTTACCCATGGTGCAGGGGGCGAGTGACAGCACACACGTGGCTTTGAGGGCGCCATGCCATCATCCTTAGGACTTCCGCAACCGCAAGGGGTTCCACTCCCTCAACATGCAGCTGGTCTGTGACCAGCGCCAAATCATCATGGCAGTCACCGCGCATTTCCCAGGGTGCAGCCACGATGCCTTTATCCTGTGGTTGACCTCAGTTTGTAACCTTTTTGAGGGGCTGCCTCAAAGATGAGGCTGGCTTACTGGGGACAAGGGCTGTCCTCTCTGGCCATGGCTGATGACAACACTCCGTGTGGCCGACACCCCAGCAGTAGAGCTGATCAGCAGCGGCCATCAGGCAACCAGGCACAGTAAACAGCACACTATTGGTGTTGTCAAAAAGCGTTTCCGATGTCTGGAACATTTGGGGGGATCCCTGCAGTACTCGCCGCAGCAAGTGGGACACATCGTCGTCGTCTGCTGCATGCTCCACAACTTGGCGAATCGACGCACCCAGCCAATTCCAGCTGTCCCTCAACGACCAGTAGAGCAGGCGGAGGAGGAGGAGTATGAGGAGGAGGAGGAGGAGGAGGAAGAGCAGGCGGCGGAGGAGGATGAGGAGGAGGAGGAAGAGCAGGAGGAGGAGGAGGAGGCGGAGGAGGAGGAGGAGGAAGAGCAGGCGGAGGAGGAGGAGGAGGAGGAAGATGGAAGGGCTGCTGAAAGTGGAAGGGCCATACGTCAGAGGCTCATCTGGACTCGTGTCGAGACACCTGTGGCGGAATGATGAGAGTCTTAACTCATGCGCACTTTGGATGTTTGACGGCCTCTGAATGCCAGCATCACTGAAACTAGTCACATGCACCATGCCACATTGAAACTTCTGTTTATTGGCACAAAAGTCTTTCATTACAGCTAAACAACGTAATGTCAACAGAAACCATAACTTTCAAAGTAACTGTGAACTCTTCGGCAAAGCCGCAAAACTCAACAAACCTTCTGCAAATATAACAACAGGTGAGGGTGTCCTTGAATTTGGACAAACAAACGTCTCAGCACCTCCCTCTATAACTGGCCCCTTGAGGGAGAACGACTTCTCTTTTGCGCCCGGCCCCTTCCCTCCCTGCTGCTCCTACGTAATTGGCCCCCAGTGGCGGGCTCAAGGCTGGGGGATGCCTGCTGACTGTCTGGAAGCGCAGAAGCCCCTGAGGGGCGGCCTGGCCGACCTCTGGGCTTGGAGGGTGCGGTCCCAGGATGCTTGATGTGACCATGGCTGGAAGCAGTGTGGCCTGGAGGTGGTGGCAGCTGCAATGCAGGCGTCCCAGCGCTGGCATGTGCAATGGTCTCCTGCTGAGAGAGGACACCTGCACCATGGTCGGACGACACACTGGCTATCTGAGGGGAGCGGCTCGGCTCATCTGTCACAATCGCATGCTCCACTGATTCCTGGCCTTGTATGGGACTGGAAGGGCCCGGGGTCATCCTAACTGATGCAGAGAGGGTGGCTACAGTGAGAGGTCGCGTTGCGTCAATCTGGGTGTGGAGGAGCCCAGCAAGTGACTGCGTGGCAACAGTGAGGACCTGTGTGCCAGGTGCCAGTGCTTCGGAGAAGGCCTGGACAGTTCTTCCCATTGCTTCGGACAAGGCAGGTGCCGACCGCTCCACTGCCTCGGACAAGCCCTGGACAGACCTTTCCAGGGATTGTCCGAAGCCCTGAACAGTCCTTTCCATAGCCGACTCAAAGCCGTGGACAGTCCTCTCCATTGTTGGGCCGAAGCCCTGGATAGTCCTGTCCATTGTTGCCCCGAAGCCCTGGATAGACCTGTCCATTGTTGCCCCAAAGACCTGGAGAGTCCTGTCCATTGTTGCCCCAAAGCCCTGGAGAGTCCTCTCCACTGTTGCCCCGAAGTCCAACATACTCTTAGCCAATGCATCTATTGACTCAGGCATCTTCTCGACTGCAGCCATCAGCTCCGTGCGTCTGACTCGGGCCTGTTTGCTCATCTCAGCCAGGCGACGCACCTCATCTGCACTCTGTGCAGCAGTCATCACTACCTGCCTTGCCCTCCGGGGAGACGGTGGCCGAACTTGCCTATCCCCCGTGCATTGCTGCATGCCGCTTGGTCTGGCAACTGGTTCATCCTCAGAGCCTACCCCCCCCTCCCCTCCAGGGGACTACTATCCCCAGTCTGTAGATGTGTCCGCTCCCCGGATTCTGCAACGGCTGGTCCGGATTCCTCCTGGTCCTCGCCTCCGGTGGCACTGGCACTGGCAGCTTCAGTGCGTTGAGCCCGAGTTGGTGCTGCTTCATCTGAAAGTGGGAGGTGGAAGAGTGGCTTTAGCAAAAGGACAGGTTTGCTGAAAGGCATGCCAGATTGCGGCAAGGCTCTGACATGGCTGCACACTGAGGATGCATGCTGGCGGGGGGACCAAGTGGAAGGCAACAGGTGAAAAAGGTAAGAGTCTTACCCTTGCTGTCGGAAATGGGGTCGGCAGATGCAGTGGTCACAGGACCAGACAGACGTCCTCCAAGTATCTGGTGCACTCTCTCCTCCAGATCCATGAGAGTGACCACTTGTGGAGGTCCGCCACCGGTTCGACGCTGCTCCTTTCGGATCATTGCCAGCTTGGACTGCAGGGGAAAGAAGGGGAAGTTCTGTAACATGATGCCTTGAGACATCATCGCATGCCCCCCATGGTGCAAGAGCCCTTACATGAGGCCTTGAGACATCATCGCATGCCCCCCATGGTGCAAGAGCCCTTACATGAGGCCTTGAGACATCATCGCATGCCCCCCATGGTGCAAGAGCCCTTACATGAGGCCTTGAGACATCTGTCCATGTGTGTGCCCAGAAAGGGCCATGGGTGCATACTGACAGATGGCCATTGGGGCATCATTGCAGCAGGGTGCCCGAAGTCAGCTGCAGATGGAGGGAATCAGAAGTTTGCTAAACCATCACTCACCCTAACGATCCGTGTGAGGTCGTTGAATTTCTTCCTGCACTGAACAGGGGTCCTGGTCGCCATGTTGCTGGAGTTGACCCTCACAGCAACCTCCCCCCAAAATCGTCGGTAAGCCTTCTGATTCGGCCTCATGCCATTATCCGGATACAGGACATCTCGACGGCGCTCAACTGCAGCCACCAAGTGGTCCAGAGCCTCAGTGCTGAAGCGCTCTGCTCTCTGTCTAACCTTCTCCATGCTGAACAAGTTTCTAACGCCAGACAAGGGCGAGCGCCGATTCTGAGGCCTACAGGGCGTTGGGTGTTGAATCTCAGGCTGACTGACCCACCCCTTTAAGAGCCGGCCGGCTCCTGGAAATCTCGTGCTTTCCCGTAATTGAGGTCACCTGCGCTGCGCCCGTCCGCGTCGATATTGAGTGGCGCCTGAACTTTTGCACCTTAGGAGCACCGTGCAACGGCTGAATTAGCGCCTCAATCCCCTTTGGGGGCGATGCAACCCAATATCTCGCCAGGCAGCGATAACTTTCGTCTGGCTATAAACTTAGCGCTCCGTCAGTTCTAACGCCTCAAGCGGGGCTATACCCAATTTCTAGGCCAATATTTTTAAATGGTGAGGAACTTTTAAATGTTGGTGTTCAGAGAGATTTTGATGTCCTCATGCAAGAAACACCGAAAGCTAGCATGCACATACAGCAAGCAATAAGGAAGGCAAATGCAGGTTCGCCTTTATTGCAAGGGGGTTGGAGTATAAGAGTAAGGAAGTCTTGCTACAATTGTACAGGCCCTTGGTGAGACCACACCTGGAGTACTGTGCACAGTTTTGGTCTCCTTATCTAAGGAAGACTATACTTGCCTTGGAGGCGGTGCAACGGAGGTTCACTAGATTGATTCCTGGGATGAGAGGGCTGCCCTATGATAAGAGATTGTGTAGAATGGGCCTATACTCTCTGGAGTTTAGAAGAATGAGAGGTGATCTCATTGGAACATACAAGATTCTGAAGGGGATTGACAGGGTAGATGCTGAGAGGTTGTTTCCCCCTGGCTGGAGAGTCTAGAACTAGGGGTCACAGTCTCAGGATAAGGGGTCGGCCATTTAAGACTGAGAGGAGGAATTTCTTCACTCAGAGAGTTGTGAATCTTTGGGATTTTCCGTTCCAGAGGGCTGTGGATGCCGACGGGGAAAAATTGGGTTGCTTTGCGCCTCCCGTTAGCGCCCTAAGAGGGCGCTAATGAAGCGCAAAGCAACTAGCGCCCAGGTGCAGCGCCGCCCACGCCTCCCGTGAAATTCAGCGGGAGGTTAGCGGCGGCGCTAAACGGTAGTGCCCCGCAGTCCTGCGCCACCGGCGATGACATCATCCCGGGTGCAGCACCCAGCTCGCACCCCAGCCGCGATCTTCGGGAGCGCCCCCTGACTTACCGCCGGACACTATGTCCGAAGGGGTCAAGGGGGTCTACCTGTGGCTGGGGGAGGCGCAACTTAAAGGCGAGGTGCGGGGCGGCCATTTTTGTTGCTGGCCACCTGCCAGCACCTGCCTGCGCTACCATCCCTGGCACCCTGACCGGCCCCACCCTGCAGAGTACCGGCTGCGCTCCAGGAGCCTGGTACTTCTCTTGAGTGCCGGGCTCTTTTGCCAGCACTCCCGATCCCCGGGGGCCCAGCTGCTCCCCAGGTCATGCTACACAATGCCCCTCCCCTTTTAGAAGGGGAGGAAGGCCTGCTATACCACGGCATGTAGTACCGCGATATTGACTTGCAGCGCCTCAAGAGGGATGCAGGGCGCTTCCAGTAGCACCCCGCTTCCCTCTTGGGGCGCAACTACTCAATTTCCGGCTCGGGGGCGCTAATTTTTCAAGGGCGCTATTTGGCGCCCCAGATGAGGCGCTACTCAATTTTTAGCTCTGGGTCTTTGAGTATATACAAGGCTGAGATAAATAGATTTTTGGACTCGAGGGGAATCAAGGGATATGGAGATCAGGCGGGAAAGTGGAGTTAAGGTCGATGATCAGCCATGATCTTATTGAATGGTGGCGCAGGCTCAAGGGGTCGTATGGCCTACTCCTGCTCCTATTTCTTATATTCAATCATAACAGCCCCAGGACACCGCTGCAGGAGTTCCTCAGGGCAGTGTCCTAGGCCCAACTATCTTCAGCTGCTTCTTCAATGACCTTCTCACTATCATAAGGTCCGAATTGGGGATGTTTGCTGATGACTGCACAGTGTTCAGTGCCAATCATAACTCCTTAGATAATGAAGCAGTCCAAGCTCGCATGCAGCAAGATCTGGATGACATTCAGGCTTGGCCTGATAAGTGGCAAGTAACATTCACGCCACACAAGGGCCTGGCAATGATTATCTCCAACAAGCGAGCCCCTAACCACTGCCCCATGACATTCAATGGCATTACCATCGCTGAATCCCCCACCATCAACATCCTGGGGGTCACCATTGACCAGAAACTTTACTGGACCAGCCACATAAATACTGAGGCCTGAGGTTGGGTACTCTGCGGTGAGTGTCTCACCACCTAACTCCCGAAAGACTTTCTACCATCTACAAGGCACAAGTCAGGAGTATGAAGAAATACTCTCCACTTGCCTGGATGAGTGCAGCTCCAGCAACACTCAAGAGTTTCGACACCATCCAGGACAAAGCAGCCCGCATGATTGGCACCCCATCCGCCACCTTAAACATTCACTCCCTCCACCACCGGCGTACCGTGGCTGCAGTGTGCACCATCTACAAGATGCACTGCAGCAACTCGCCAAATCGTCTTCAGCAGCACCTCCCAAACCTGCGACCTCTACCACCTAGACGGACAAGGGCAGCAGGCACATGGGAACACCACCACCTCCAAGTTCCCCTCCAAGTCACACACCATCCTGACTTGGAAATATATCGGCTGTTCCCTCATCGTCGCTGGGTCAAAATCCTGGAACTCCCTCCCTAACAGCACTGTGGGAGCACCTTCACCACACGGACTGCAGCGGTTCAAGAAGGCAGCTCACCACCACCTTCTTGAGGGCAATCAGGAATGGGCAGTAAATGCTGGCCCTGCCAGCGACGCCCATATCCCATGAACAAAAAAACCCCACCCTTCTTCATTTAATCCCATCAACATATTCTTTTATTCCTTACTCCTGCATGCCTGTATTTAGCTTCCCCTTAACTGTATCTATACTATTCGGCTCAACTACTCCGTGTAGCAAGTTTCACATTCTAACCACTCTCTGGGTAAAGAAGTTTCTCCTGAATTCCCGATTGGATTTATTAGTCACTTGTACTTATGACCCCTAGTTCTGGTCTCCCCAGCAAGTGGACACATCTTCTCTGGCCGCAAAATTGGGACCTTTGGCGCCGGCCGTCAAGGCCGGTTTTGCTGAAAAAATGGCGGATGCCGCGCTTCTGCCCGCTTCCGGCGCAGAACATGGCACCCGCCATTTTGGGCAGGTCGGCAGCGCTGCCGTTGCCTGCGCTTGCCACCCATATTTAAATGATGCAGATCGTGACCTCAATCGGCACGCAATGCCTGAATTGACACACAATCTGCGATTTTCGACTTCGCCACTCTTGATTCCCCTTTCTCCAAATCACGCACGGAAGAACGTTCGTGCAGCAGTAACATAAGAACATAAGAAATAGGAGCAGGAATAGGCCACTTGGCCCCTCGAGCCTGCTCCGCCATTCAATAAGATCATGGCTGATCTAGGGCTCAAAACCACTTCCCTGCTCGCTCCCCATAACCCTTCACTCCCTTATCTTGCAAAAATGTGTCTATCTCCACTTTAAATGTATTTAATGACCCAGCCTCCACAGCTCTCTGGGGCAGAGATTTCCACAAATTTACGACCCTCTGAGAGAAGAAGTTCCTCCTCATCTCAGTTCTAAAAGGGCGACCCTTTATTCTACAGAGACGCTGCCAGTGCTTCTTAAAGGGACACACACACACACCTTTCAGGTATGTTTAGATGTTTGCTTTTGGACTTTTTAAAAACTTTTTTTGGAGTAGTTGCTTGGTGGAATACATTAAAAAAGTTGTTAAAGTGTGCAGAGTGTGCAGGGAGTGCTGCTGGATGTTTGCAAGGCTTTGGCCATTAAAGGAAGTCCCTCTGAGAACACAACTTGCTCCCAGTCCTGTGGGCTCTAGTTGCAGTCCCTCTTGGGCCCAAGGGACCCAAGCTGCAACATCATATGGAATCATAGAATCATAGAATAGCACAGTACAGAAGGAAGCCATTTGGCCCATCGAGTCTGCGCCGGCTCATTCGAAGAACAATCCAGTTGGTCCCACTCCCCCTGCTCTTTCCCCATATCCCTACAGTTCTTTAAGTATTTATCCAGTTCCCTTTTGAAGGCTACTATTAACTCTATATGCATCATCCTGTCAGGCAGTGCATTCCAAATCCTAACCACTCATTGCGTAAATAGGCTTTTCCTCATGTCGCCTATGGTCCTTTTGCCAATCACCTTATATCTGTGCCCTCTGGTTATCGACCATTGGAAACCGTTTTTCTTTATTTACTCTATCTACATTCTTCATGATTATAAACACCTCTATCAAATCTCCTCTTAGCCTTCTCTGCTCCAAGTGGAACAACCCCAGCTTCTCCAGTATATCCACGTAACTGTAATCCCTCGTCCCTGGAACCATTCTAGTAAATCTCTTCTGTACCCTCTCCAAAGCTTTCATGTTCTTCTTAAATTGCGGTGCCCAGAATTGGACACAATACGCCAGCTGGGGCCAACCTAGTGTTTTATATAGATTTAGCATAACTTCCTGGCTTTTGTACTCTATAGGGTAATAATAATGGGGGATTTCAACTTCCCCAATATTAACTGGGATAGTCAGAGTGTGAAAGGCTCAGAGGGTGTAGAATTCTTAAAGTGCATCCAGGAGAGCTTTTTGAGCCAGCATGTAGAAAGTCCTACAAGAGAGGGGGCGGTACTGGACCTAATTCTAGGGAATGTGGCCGGCCAAGTGGAAAAAGTGCTAGCAGGTGAGCACTTTGGTGATAGTGACCATAATATGGTAAGATTTAAGGTGGTCATGGAAAAGGACAGGGATGGGCCGGAAATAAAGGTTCTAAATTGGGGGAAGGCCGATTTTAATAGGATAAGGCAGGATCTGGCCAAAATGGACTGGGATCAGCTACTTGTAGGAAAATCCGCATCGGAGCAATGGGAGGCTTTCAGAAGGGAGATTGAGATCATACAATGGCAACATGTTCCCGTAAAGGTCAAGGGTGGTTCCAAAAACCACAGGGAACCTTGGATGTCAGGGGATATACGAGAATGGATTAGGAAAAAAAGGAGGGCTTTTGGTAGATACAAAAGGCTAAAGACGGAGGAAGCCCTAGAGGAGTACAAAAAGTGCAGGGGGATACTTAAAAAAGAAATTAGGAGATCAAGGAGGGGTCATGAAATAACACTGGCGAGCAAAATAAAGGAAAATCCGAAGATGTTTTATAAGTATATTAAGGGCAAGAGGATAACCAGGGAAAAAATAGGGCCCATTAGGGACAAAAGTGGCAATCTGTGTGTGGAGCCGGAAGATGTAGGAGGGGTTCTAAATGAATTTTTTGCATCTGTTTTCACTATGGAGAAGGACGATGTAGACATAGAAATAGGGCGGGGGGACTGTGATATGCTCGAACATATTAACATCGAGAGGGAGGAGGTATTGGCGGTTTTAGCTGGCCTAAAAATGGATAAATCCCCAGGCCCGGATGAAATGTATCGCAGGCTGCTGTGTGAGGCAAAGGAGGAGATTGCGGGGGCTCTAACACATATATTCAGGACCTCTCTGGCCACAGGGGATGTGCCAGAGGACTGGAGAACCGCTAATGTAGTACCATTATTCAAGAAGGGTAGTAGGGAAAAACCGGGGAACTACAGGCCAGTGAGCCTAACATCAGTGGTAGGAAAATTATTGGAAAAATCCTGAGGGACAAAATTTGTCTCCACTTGGAGAGGCAAGGATTAATCAGGGATAGTCAACATGTCTTTGTCAAGGGAAGACCATGTCTGACTAATTTGATTGAATTTTTTGAGGGGGTGACTAGGTGTGTGGATGAGGGTAACGCAGTGGATGTGGTATACATGGATTTCAGTAAGGCCTTCAATAAAGTCCCGCACAGGAGACTGGTCAAGAAGGTAAGAGCCCTGGAATCCAGGGTGCCTTGGCACATTGGATACAAAACTGGCTTAGTGGCAGAAGGCAGAGGGTGATGGTCGAAGGTTGTTTTTGTGACTGGAAGCCTGTGGCCAGTGGGGTACCACAGGGATCGGTGCTGGGTCCCTTGCTGTTTGTGGTCTACATTAATGACTTGGATATGAATGTAAAGGGTATGATCAGTAAGTTCGCGGATGATACAAAAATTGGTAGGGTGGTAAATAGCGAGGAGGGTAGCCTCAGTCTGCAGGACGATATAGATGGGTTGGTCAGATGGGCGGAACAGTGGCAAATGGAATTTAACCCGGAAAAGTGCGAGGTGATGCACTTTGGGGGGACTAACAAGGCAAAGGAATACACAATGAATGGAAAGACCCTAGGCAAGACGGAGGGTCAGAGGGATCTGGGTGTGCAAGTACACAGATCCCTGAAGGCGGCGGAACAGGTGGATAAGGTGGTAAAAAAGGCATATGGGATACTTGCCTTCATTAGCCGAGGCATTCAATATAAGAGCAAGGAGGTTATGATGGAGCTGTATAAAACACTGGTTAGGCCACAGCTGGAATACTGTGTGCAGTTCTGGTCGCCACACTACAGGAAGGATGTGATCGCGTTAGAGAGGGTGCAGAGGAGGTTCACCAGGATGTTACCAGGGCTGGAGCGCTTCAGCTATGAAGAGAGACTGGGCAGATTGGGTTTGTTTTCCTTGGAGCAGAGGAGGCTGAGGGGGGACATGATTGAGGTGTACAAAATTATGAGGGGCATAGATAGGATGGATGCTGAGGAGCTTTTTCCCTTAGTAGAGGGGTCAATAACTAGGGGACATAGATTCAAGGTAAAGGATGGGAGGTTTAGAGGGGATTTGAGAAAGAACTTTTTCACCCAGAGGGTGGTTGGAGTCTGGAACTCACTGCCTGAAAGGGTTGTGGAGGCAGAAACCCTCACAACATTTAAGAAGCATTTGAATGTGCACTTGAAATGCCATAGCATACAAGGCTACGGGCCAAATGCTGGAATATGGGATTAGATTAGACAGGGCTTGATGGCCGGCGCGGACACGATGGGCCGAAGGGCCTCTATCCGTGCTGTATTACTCTATGACTCTATGGGGGTGATTTTGCCAATGGGGAGCTTTTGGAGGCGGGACTTCTGGCCAACCCACGCTATTTTCCCTTGATTGACCTTGTTAAGCCCGCCCAGCAGGCTTGGCAGGCCAATTAAGGGAAAGCCGATTGCAGAGAACGTCAACGTATGACGTTGACAGATGAATTGTCATCATTTGACAGCTCTGTGAAGCTGTCAAACAGTGACATTCTCTGTATTTTGATGAGGTCTTGAATTCAAGACCTCATCAAACATCTTTCTTTTGCAGAAATGAGAGGGTTGTTGCATTGGAGAATGCAACGGCCATCTGTCATCTCTACCACAGGGGTGCGAGACTCTCCGCATACACACCGACTGAAGCCTGCAGGAAGAAACAAAGGTAAGTACACTTTTTCTAACGCTTTCCACTTACCTCAGATACTCACCTCTCCACACTTGCACCTGTAAAGTCTGTGGGTTGTGCAGTTAATAACGACACAGACTTCAGGAGTAACAAACAAACAGGACTTTACTATTCGAAGGTCAGGGCGAATCTGCCCAAGGAATCCTACCACAACGCTTATATACTGGTGTGGTCACTGTCAGTATTACAGTATACAGAAGCCAAACAAGTAGTGCCACACCTAAAGTAGTTCTCTTAAAGGTGAACGGTTACATACAATAGTTTCCTTAAAGGTAGACGGGTACATACACTACAATGCCGCAGTGGTGTCGTCATTCCCGGCGGGCTAGTATGTGCTTCTGGCAAAGTCGATTCGGCTTGAAAAACAGTGTCAGGTTCATCTGATTCCAGTATTACCAGATCGGAAGTAGGTGTTCTGGGTATCTCAGTTTCAACATTACCCGGGTAAGGTGGTGAAGTCGGTTGCCCATTTGTGGCGGACCCTATGATCTGGTCCACATGGTGCCTTATTATATTGTCCCCAATGTCCACCGTATACATCAACGGCCCTAGCCTTTTTCCAATAGTTCCAGGCTGCCATTTCTCGGTACGGTAGTCCTGGGCCAAAACTCGTTGACCGATCTGGAAAGATCTAGTGGCCCTTTCATTCATGCCTTGGAATTGCCGGTTCTCTACGTCCCTTCTGACGTTTGGTTTGAGTAAATCCAGCCGGCATCTTAGGCGTCTATTAAAAAACATCATGGCGGGAGTTTGATTTGTGACCGCATGTGTTGCATTCCGGTAGGCCAACAAAAAGCTATCCACCTTATGTTGTAGATTTATGTCTTCATTACCCATGGCCTTTATGGCCTTCTTGAAGGTCTGGACAAACCTTTCAGCCAATCCATTGGAGGCGGGGTGGTATGGGGCTGACGTGTAGTGCTTAATCCCATTGCTCTTTAAGAATTTCTTGAATTCTTCGGACACAAATTGCGGTCCATTATCAGAACAGATCTGTTTCGGCAGGCCATTCCTAGCAAACATAGTCCTTAACACTGTGATGGTTTTTTCCGTGGTGGTGGTGGTCATCTTTATTACTTCCGGCCACTTGGAGTGGGCATCCACCGCTATTAGAAACATCGAGTCCATAAATGGACCAGCAAAGTCGATGTGTACTCTTTGCCAAGGAGATGAGGGCCACTCCCATGGATGCAGAGGAGCCTGTGGTGGCGCGTTCTGAACCCTCTGACATCCTAGGCAGTTCTTAGTGATCTCTTCGATGTCTCCATCAATGCCTGGCCACCACACAAACGCTCTTGCTAGGTTCTTCATCTTCACTCCACCCAGATGTCCTTCGTGCAGCTCCTTTAGCACCTTCTTTTGGAGTTTGGGTGGAATCACCACTCTAGATCCACACATCAGGGTTCCTCGACACACTGACAGTTGTTCTTTCCTCTGTGAAAATGCTTGCAGTGTTGGTTCGCTCTGTGCTGGCCATCCCTCCACCGTTAAATCATAGACTCGTGAAAGAGTCGGGTTATTCCTTGTCTCATTCTCAACCATTGAGTTTGTTATCGGTAAACACTCCACTATGGATGAGTGGAACATCTCTACTGGGTCCACTGTACTTGCTTCTTCTACCATCGGTAATGGCAAGCGCGATAACCCATCAGCATTTCCATGCTGTTTGGACCTTTTGTATTCGATGTCATATTGTGTGCCCCAAGTAACACGGACCACCTTTGTAACCTTTGTGCTGTCATGGTGGAAACGGCCTTGTTTGGGTTGAATATGGACACCAACGGCTGGTGGTCTGTCAGTAATGTGAACTTCTTACATTGCAGGTAATGATTGAATTTCTTCACGCCCCACACCAGACTGAGGGCCTCCCTATCTATTTGAGCATAATTTCGCTCTGCGGGGGTCAACGATCGGGACGCGAATGCCACTGGCCTTTCTGAGCCATTTGGTAGCCTGTGCGACAGTACTGCTCCAATTCCGTACGGGGAAGCATCACAAGCTAGACGAAGGGGTAACGTTGGGTTGAAATGAGCCAACACTTCTTCAGAGGTAATCAACTCCTTGCTTCTGCGAAAAGCCTTTCTGCATTCCTCACTCCACTTCCATGGTGTATCTTTCCGCAACAGAGCATTCAGCGGATGCAGCACCGTGGATAAATTTGGCAGAAACTTGTGATAGTAATTAATCAACCCCAAGAATGATCTTAACTGTGATACGTTTCCTGGAGCGGGGGCCTTCACGACCGCTTGTATCTTTTCAGGTGACTTGTGCAGTCCCTCTCGGTCAATGACATGACCGCAGTATGAGATCCGTTTTTGGAAGAACTCACACTTCTTGCGATTAACCCGAAGGCCATACTCCTTCAGCCTGGTGAGTACCAGTTTCAAATTTGTGAGGTGTTCTTCCTCGTCTTTTCCTGTGATCAGAATATCATCTAAGTAGCACTGCGTGCTTGGAATTCCTTGTAATACCTGCTCCATGGCCCTCTGCCAAATTGCTGGCGCCGAAGCTACCCCAAAGACCAGTCTATTATAGCGATACAAGCCTCTGTGTGTGTTGATGGTGAGGTACTGGCGTGACTCTTCCTCGACCTCCATCTGTAAATATGCCTGAGCCAGGCCTATCTTGGTGAAGTGCTTCCCTCCAGCCAACGAAGCAAAGATATCTTCAATCCGCGGAAGCGGGTATTGTACCGTGTGAAGCACCGGATTCACTGTGATCTTGAAATCTCCGCAGATACGGACCTTCCCCGGTCCCCCTGGCTTATTACTTGGTGAGGACTTCATGACGGGAACAATGGGCGTGGCCCACTCACTCCAGTCCACTTTTGACAGGACCCCTGATCGTTCAAGTTCTTCCAGTTCTGCCTCCACAGCTGGTCGTATTGCGTAATGTACCGATCTGGCCTTAAAAAACTTTGGGCTTGCATGTTCTGCAATCTTAACCTTTGCTTTAATTCCTCGCAGTGTTCCCAGTCCTTGCTGGAATACCTCTTTAGCTTCGTCCAATATTCTGGACAACCGTTCAGGTTTGACATCCTCTTTTCCGGAATCCACCGTCATGGTGTTTAGTGAATGCCAGTCCATCTTTATTTTTCGGATCCACTCCCGTCCCAGAAGTGGTGGACCTCCCTCAGGCAACACATACAGGTCCAACCGGTGGTGATCTTTATCCTTGTATCTCACCTTGACTTCTATCTTTCCGATGGGGAATACTTTGTGCCCCTTGTATGTCTGCAGTACTAGTTCCGTATCCCGTAGTGGAATATGCTTGAATAACTTTTTATAGTCATGCTTATTCATGACCGTCAACGCCGATCCGGTGTCCACTTCCATTTTTACTTGGACTTTGGCAATCTGTAGCGTGATCCAAATAGTCTGTCGGTCAGCTTCATTACTCACATTGTGAATTCTTAGACTGTCCAGTCCTTTGCAGTTGAAGTGTGAGTCCGACTTCTGTTCCTTCAGACTCTTCCTAGTCACCTCTTTACCTTTCTGTACCATTTTTGTGGTGACTCATTATTGTTGTACGTCGTTCCTGACCGGCATACCTTAGCCATGTGACCGAGCTTGCCACATTTCCTACATTCTTGTTTTTTAAACCAGCATTGGTTCTGGTCGTGTGTTGTCTTCCCACAACGATAGCATTTTGTTGTACCCGAAGTAATTTGTTGTACCCTGAGTGCCGCTGCCTTTAGCTGCATTTCCGCAGTTCCTTTCGCTGCGGCTTCGTTTGATGCTGCGATAAGGACAGCCTTATCCAGTGGAAGATCGTTCTCTTCGAGTAGTCGCTTTTGCGTCCCTTCCTTGGACAATCCGCATACGAACTTGTCTCGCAGTGCCTCTGTCAGATTCCCTCCGAACTGGCAGTGTTTCGCTAGCCTACGCAGTTCGACCAAGTATTCCGCGTTGCTTTCGTCTTTCCGTTGCGTTCTTGCATAGAATTTGAATCGTTCAGCCAACATCAACGGTGCGGGGTTCAAGTGATCCTTCAGCACTGCTACAATATCATCGAAAGTCTGATCCGCCGGTTTAGCTGGTGAGAGAAGATGCTTCAACAACCCGAATGTTTTCGCACCCATTATGTTAAGTAAGGTTAAAACTTTTTCATCCTTTGCTATTTTATTAGCCTTACAATGTATCTCAATACGTTCCACGTACGTGGTCCAGTCTTCTATCTCAGAATTAAAATCGTTGATGTCCCCACGCTCAGGCACCTTCCTTTCCTTGGGAACAACACAAGTATTTCTTTAAATTATTATTTTTTTTTCTAAGATGGCGGCTTTTCCCGCGAAAATGGCGGTTTCCCGCTCTTTCCTTCTCTCCCCGCCCCTTCAATGGCGGTTTCCCGCGTCTGTCGTCTTCTCCGCCTAATGGCGGCTTCCCGCGTTTCTTCCCTGGTGGGAGGGGTACGCTTTCCCCACAGCGGACAGGTTCAGCCGCTGGGCTGGCTCTCGCACAGTTCCCCTTACTCGGCTCTGTCTCTCTCTCTCCCGCCCGCTCGGCTCTACTGGCGCTGGGTACTCCCGTTGGCGGAGAACAGTTCAGCCGCTGGACTGGCTCTCGCGCAGTCTCCCTTGGTCGGCTCTGTTTCTCCCGCACGCTCGGTTCCCATTCGCCTCCCAGCCCTCTCGCAGTCCGGTGCTTCCCTCCCCGGCTGCGGCTGAGTTTCTCTCTTCCCGCGCCTACGCTCCCGGTCTCAGCGCTTCGTGGCTTCGGTCGCTGCCCGGCTTCCCCGCCGATCGCGGTCTGGCTGTCTCACGACGCCGTTGGACCCGACTTTCCGTCCGGCTCCTTTTCCCCCTCGACCGTGGTCGAGTGCACAGCCCTTATCCTCCGGATATTCTTTACACTTTCCCTTACACACAGTCTCCGTGGCCGCCTTGCTTCCTGCTGATCGGCTCACTCCGCACCGTGGCAGAAGGGACAGTCAGTGCCTGTTGCTGATGGAAGCTTTTGTTGCTAAAGTCTTCCTCCTTTCTATTGCTGCAGCCTCGTGTTTTCTCCCAGCAGAACGACGAGGGCGGTTGCCTCTCTTCGACGCTCTTTAGTTGCTTTGGTAGTCTTGCCGCAGGGTACGATCGGACTCGTCGCCACTGTAAAGTCTGTGGGTTGTGCAGTTAATAACGACACAGACTTCAGGAGTAACAAACAAACAGGACTTTACTATTCGAAGGTCAGGGCGAATCAGCCCAAGGAATCCTACCACAACGCTTATATACTGGTGTGGTCACTGTCAGTATTACAGTATACAGAAGCCAAACAAGTAGTGCCACACCTAAAGTAGTTCTCTTAAAGGTGAACGGTTACATACAATAGTTTCCTTAAAGGTAGACGGGTACATACACTACAGCACCCATCATTTACCTTCACAACACACTTTTGCACCCCTCTGACCCCCGCAGACCCACTACTCGCCTCGCTGACCTGACGGGTTTTGGAGCCTTCGGGAAGCCCGCACTTGTGAGGGCAAAATGGTGATAATCCTATTTTCTGCCGGTTAACTACCTGTTAACAGGCAGTTAATAGGCGTTAATCCCTTCCTGCCTCCAAGGAGACGGGACCCGGCGCGGGACGACTACCCGCCTCCTGGCAAGATGGCATGGAGGCAGGTTGGGCACCCGCCCCCAGATTCTGCCATTTTCCCGGCAGTCCCGCCTCCATACCCGCCTCCCCAGGGCTGGCAAGATCGCGCCCATAGCCTCTATTTATAAAGCCCAGGATCCCAGATGCTTTATTAACGGCTTTGTTAACCTGTCCGACCACCTTCAAAGATTTGTGCACAAACACCCCCAGGTCTCTCTGTTCTTGCACCCCCTTTAAAATTGTACCATTTAGTTTGTATGGTCTCTCCTCATTCTTCCTACCAAAATGTATCACCTCACACTTTCCTGCAAAACCCGAAGAGGAAGAAGCAAAAGGAAGGAGGCAACCCAGACAGCCCTTTTCTGGCCGGGATATCCGGAATCGAATCAAATGCCTGCGGTACCAGTGAACACAACCCCAATTCCCCTTTCAACATTTCACCCTTGTGCATTCCCTTAGTGACTGTCTTGTATGTGCCTTTGTCTATCCTAGTGGCATCACGCAATGCTCCCCCAATGACTGCAGCATGGCAGGTGGAAGGCTGCTGACTTTCAGTGGAGGACACTGCAGATGGCCTTGTAGGAGGACCGCGAGAGATGGTGGCTGGGAGTGTCAAATCGAGTGACGGTGTTTCTTCTTCTTCTTCACTCTCCTCTCCCTCTTCTTGGTCAACCGCCGGCTGTGGCGGCTCGATTGCTTGGGTGTCTGAAATGAGGAAGGCACAAGGGTAGGGTTGTGGTGAGGGGAGGGGGGTAAAGTAAGAGGTGCATGCTTACACCGCGTGCAGCTTGTAAATCAGAAGAGATTGTGGGATGAGGGGAAGCGGGATGTGAGACGAAGGATAATACACGAGGTTACTAGCACCTTGTATTCTTTCAGTCCTGCTGCTGGCCAAGGGCTCAGCCATGCCCCTGTCAAAAATGTCCAGCACCATCTCTTCCAAGGGGGTGTGGTGAAGTTAGGAATGGGAGGTGTGCTTTGTGCTTGGTAGAGATTGTTGGTAGGTGAGTGATGGGGGGTGGCAGTGATGCATTGAACAGTGTGTGAGGCTACTGGTGCGGTTGGTCGGAGGCGGCTTTTGAAGATACATGCACTCACCTTGACCACTCGTCTGAGATCATGTAACTTCTTTGGGCACTGGAGCCAACACTGCTGGCAGTGACTGCCTCGGCGATCTGGTCCCATATCCTTCTTTCTGGAGGACCTATTAGCCCCTGTGGGCAGTGTTGACCCCCCGCACAAAGCTTGAGCCCTGCATCCGAGACCCTGGGTCCCCTTTCCTGGCCTGGTGAGCCATTTGTGTTAGCGCTGAAGCACTTTTAACACTTTTTACGTGCAGAAGGCAGCTCAGCTTTCAGAGCTGCAGGCTGCCTAGTTCTGAAGGATTTTTAATTTTTTTATCTGTAGAAAGGCAGTTCACCTTTCAGAGCTGGAGACTGCCTTGAAAAGGAGCAGGCTAGCTTTAAGTAAAGCTAGCCTCGCTCCAGCAATGCGAACTTCAGCCTCCTGCTGAACACACAGCCTGTTAGCAGCGCGTTTGTCAGCAGCGCGTCCTCAGAGCCCTCTGCTCCTCTATCCTATTTATACACTTATTTTCAAGGAGTATGTGGCCTCCTTATTATTCCTACCAAAATGTCCTAACTCATATTTATCCATATTGCAGATCATTTGCGAATTACATGCCCATTCTGCAGTTTTATAAATGTTTTCCTGTATTTTGTCTCAATTCTCCTCTGTATTAACTGAACCGCCGAATTTGAAGCCATCTGCAAATTTTGAAATTGTACTCCCAATTCTCAAGTCCAACTCATTTATGTAAATGGCGAACAAGCGTGGTCCCAGCACCGAACCTTGTAGAACACCACACCCCACCTTATGCCAGTCCGAGTAATTACCTTTAACCCCTATTTTTTGTTTTTGTTTTGTAGCCAGCTCGCTATCCATTCTGCTACTTGTGCCTTGACTCCACAGGTTCTGACCTTAGTCAGGAGTCTATTTTATCGAAGGCATTTTAAACATCCAAATATTTGATGTCTAATGTATTACCCTTGTCTACCCTCTCTGTTACTTATTCAAAGAATTCAATAATGTTGGTCAAGCATGGCCTTTTTGAAATCCGTGCTGACTTCTTTATTATATTTTCAATCTCTAAATGTTTTTCTATTACATCTTTGAGTAAGGATTCCATTATCTATCCTACCACTGGCATTAAGCTAATTGGTCTATAGTTCCCTGGGTTGTTCTATCTCCCTTTTTAAATATAGGAATCACATTAGCTGTCCGTCAGCCCTCTGGCACTATTCCCTTTACTAATGAATTTTTATATATATCTAATATTGCCTCTGCTATCTCTTCCTTAAATTTTTTAATAGGAGCAGATGCAATCCTCTCTAAGTTTGATTAGTTTATCAATTACCTCCTCCCTTTCTATCGTAAATGTCTTCAGATCATTTTTGCTCTCTTCTAATATCATGCCCACCATGTTAGTCTCCCTAGTAAATACTGAGGCAAAGTAATTATTTAATATTTCTGCCATTTCGCTGTCATTACCTGTGAATTTATCGTATGTATCCCTTAGTGGCCCTATTCCTATCCTGGTTTTTCTTTTTTCTTTATGTGTCTGTAAAGTACTTTACTATGGACTGAATTTTCCAGGGTGGCAGCAGGCGAGATCAGAGGTGGGTCAGGTAGGAAAGTTGTTTTTTTTCGCAGCGGGTCAGGAACCCGCTGTCATCTCACTCCCACATGCCTTTCCCACAGGGTTAGGGTTAGGGTTCTCGTGGAGCCGACCCAACCTGCAGTGGCGGGGGGACCCAACTCAAATCATTATGAAGAAGTTTACAGGCACTTAAGAGCCTTTTCCCCCATACTTTTTAAATTTCCCCGCATGGCCACGGGATTCACGCAGCTCGGGAACCATGTCGGTCAACCTGAAGCGTGAGTTCCGTGGCCATTGTTCCAGCTGATTACCTGACAGTGTGGAAAACAAACCAAACTAAAAACATGTTGATTACATCAGCTAACAGATTGATGGAGATTCTGTTCTACTTGAAAAGCTACTGGTAAATATTAATTCAGAAATTCCTGAAGGGATGTAAGTGCTACCCTGGATGGTGAGGGAAATACATTTTTCACTGGCCATTCTCGGCTGTTGCCTTCCAACTCAACAGTAATTGCAGTGAATTGATCTGCACTATAAAAAAATGACATATACCTTTTAAATAAATGTTTGTGTTGTTTCTGGTCAGGTTTTCTCACAGTATACTGTGATTGTCCAGTTA
This sequence comes from Somniosus microcephalus, assembly GCF_052327205.1. NCBI lineage: Eukaryota > Metazoa > Chordata > Chondrichthyes > Squaliformes > Somniosidae > Somniosus > Somniosus microcephalus. The sequence goes on from NC_140989.1 coordinate 361,649,141, forward strand.
CACATTAAATCAAGTCATCAACCATAACAATTTCATTCTCATCACTCATTCCACTGGTTCAATTTGCTTTCAGTCCCTGAATATGGCTAATTTAATTTTTCAGTCTGAGACTTTAGGGTGATTTTCTGCAGAGGTTCTCTCACTTGACCATTGTTAGCTTCAACAGAAGAGCTGCAGAAATCCCGGAAACACATTGTAAGCACCATTTACACTGTTTGTCAGGGATTCCACAGCTCTTCCGCTGAACTTACATAAGATTGTAAATCCACCCCTTTACACTTACATTTAAAATCTGTTTAATTTTATGTATTACCTATACACACACATCTTTTATTTATACCAGTTGCTGATACAAAAGTCTATAGATTTGTGACTAAAGCACAAATATCTTCACAATTAAAGTACTTTTTAAATTATACTCTTGATCGTATTTGTAGATGGCGTCATATTACTTAATGATATTATTTATATATTTCTTTGTCACTCATATATATAACTTTTATTATATTATTGTACAGTAAATATTCAACACCCACTATGTTAGATTAAACTTAAAATGTAATGTGGCCATGGTCCCTTTAAGGATCCCAGCTTAAAACGCGTCATGAATGACGTCACCAGACCCGCTCCATCTAATTGGGCTGGGTAACGCGCTGGGCAGGCTTAATAGACCCCATTAAGGTAAATTCATTTTCTACAGCGGGATGGTGCCAGCAGCGGGGTTGGGACCCGTCATTGCCACCGCCCGCATCGGACCCGCCAAGGCAGGCAAAATTCCGGACGATTTATTTTTATTTTCTGAGATAATTTAATTTTGTAGTTTCTCTTTGCCTTCCTAATTGAATTCTTTCATAACCTTTTCATGTTCCCTTTTGTCATCCTTTCCTTTGTTGCCTATGTACGTGGTGTATGCCTTTTTTTTTAGTTTCAATTTTGCCCTTATTTCTTTATTCATCCTTGGTGTGTCATTACTGACTAGTTTATTCTTGCTTTTTAGTGGGATTTATTTCTCCTAGACTCTATTGATCACCATTTTAAATGTTTCCCACTGCTGTTCTATCTCTTTGTTTGTCTGTAAATTTTTACAATTTATTTTCCCAAGTTCCATTCTCATCCCCTTAAAATCAGTTTTTTTTTTACATTTATTACTTTGGTCTTTGTCTTACTTATGTTCTTCTCAATCTTTACCTTAAGCCTTATTAGTTTGTGATCGCTATTGCCTAGATGTTCACCTATGCTTACTTCTGTTATCTGTTCTGGTTCATTTCCAATTACCAAAACCAGCAGTGATCCCTCTCTTGTTGGGCTTTTTACATACTGGGTAAGAAAATGGTCCTGCATACAGTGTAGAAACTTTATTCTCTTTACCCCTTTCACTACCTCTTCTTGCCAGTTTATTTGGGGGTAGTTAAAATCTCCCATGTTTATTATTCTATGTCCTTCAGTCATTTGATGTATTTTATTACATATTTCTTCCTCCACCTCCTTTCCACTATTAGGTGGTCTGTAGTATATCCCTATTAGCATGATTGATCCCTTATCTTTTATTTCAATCCATATGGATTCTGTTTCTATCCTGTTTTTCTACAGCCATTATGTTAACTCTCATTATTATAGCTATCCATACCCTTCTTCCATCCCTATTCTTTCTGATTATGTTATATCCTGCAATATTTAGTTGCCAGTCCTGTTCTTTATGTAGCCATGTTTCAGTTGTTCCTATTGCATTTGGTTCCTCACTACAGATTATTGCCTCCAGTTCATCTGTTTTATTTTGGATGCTGTGCACATTGCTATAAGGCCGTTTAATTCGTCTTTAATAGTTGCTCCTTTTACTTTAGTCCTTTTATACTTGTATTTGTTCTGTGACCGTTTATGTTACCTTTGTTGCTTACCTTAGTCTGACCTTTGCTCTCATCTCCTATTTCTTTTATTTTCAGATGTATGTTACTTTCCCCAGCTCCCTCCCTCCACATCTTACTGGATAAAGTCCTATTGACAGCCCTATTTATCCTTTCCGCTAAGACACTGGTCCCACTCTGGCCCAGGTGGAGTCCATCCCAGTGGTAGAGCTCCTTCCTGTCCCAGTGGTACAGCTCCTTCCTGTCCCAGTGGTACAGCTCCTTCCTGTCCCAGCGGTAAAGCTTCTTCCTGCCCCAGCGGTACAGCTCCTTCCTGTCCCAGCGGTAAAGCTTCTTCCTGTCCCAGCGGTACAGCTCCTTCCTGTCCCAGCGGTACAGCTCCTTCCTGCCCCAGCGGTACAGCTCCTTCCTGTCCCAGTGGTACAGCTCCTTCCTGTCCCAGCGGTACAGCTCCTTTCTGTCCCAGCGGTACAGCTCCTTCCTGTTCCAGTACTGATGCTAGTGTCCCATAAAATGGAACCCCTCCTCTCTGCACCAGTTGTTCAGCCATGCTTTACCTTTCTGATCTGTCTATCCCTATGCCAATTAGCACATGGCTGGTGTAGTAATCCCAAGACCCGGGAGGTCAGTTTTTAAAATTTTGTTCTTAAATTCTGATATTCCTTTAGCAGGACCTCTTCCCTTTATGTCCTTATGTCATTGGACCCAACATGGACCACAAAAACTGAAACTTACGCCTACCTTTCCAAGTTCCTCTCCAATTGCTCTGAGATAGCCTTTACCTTTGCGCCAGGTAAGCAACATACCCTTCTGGACTCTCGGTCACAACTGCAGAGGACGGCACCTATCCCTCTAATTATTGAATCCCCTGTGACTACAACCTTTCTATTCTGCTCTTCCCCTCGCTTGGACTGCATCCTGCTTCACTGTGCCCTGGTTAGCATTTTGGCTGCCCACACCTCCGTTCAGTCCGCAAGAGTGACCCCGAGCTTCCGGTTGCCTGTCATTTTAATTCTCCAATCCACTCCCACTCTGACATCTCTGTCCTCGGCCTCCTACATTGTTCCAATGAAACTCAACGTAAGCTCGAGGAACAGCACCTCATCCTTCGATTAGGCACTTTACAGCCTCAACACTGAGTTCAACTATTTCAGATCATAACCTCTGCTCCCATTTTTTTGGATGGCAGCTGTTGCTGATGATTCTGCTATTCCCAGTTACACCTCCTCTAGACCCATCTTTTGTTTCTTTACTTGTCCCATTACCACCCCCTTTTGCCTTGCACCATCATCCCTTTCGTCATTTAATCTCTCCTGCCTTCCACCCCATCACAGACCTTCCCTTTTGTTCTTTCCTCCCCACCTTATTTCCCTACCTCTGTACTCGTTTAAAACCTCATCGATCTGAAACGTTAACTCTGTTTCTCTCTCTAAAGATGCTGCCTGACCTGCTGAGTATTTCCAGCCTTTTCTGTTTTCATTTCAGATTTCCAGCATCCACAGTATTTTGTTATTGTTTTGGACTCTAGGGGAATCAAGGGATATGGAGATTGGGCGGGAAAGTGGAGTTGTGGTCGAAGATCAGCCATGATCTTATTGAATGGCGGAGCAGGCTCGAGGGGCCGTATGGCCAACTCCTGCTGCTAATTCTTACATTCTTACGTATGAATGCTCCCTGGTGATTTGGCCAATATTTATCCCTTGATCAACACCACTAAAAAAGCACAGATTATCACATTGCTGTTTGTGGGATCTTGCCGTATGCCAAGTGACTGCTGCATTTCCTATATTGCAACAGTGACTATACTTCATAAGTACTTAATTGACTGTAAAGCGCTTTGGGGTGTCCTGAGGTCATGAAAGGTGCTATCTAAATGCAAGTTCTTTCTTTTCTTTACCCTTGTATAACTTGTAAGTCTGACCCTTGGTCCTCGCCAACCTATCTAATTGAAAGAATTTGTCAGCATGAACACAATCTAGACCATTCATTATTTTATAGATCGCAATCAAATCGCTCATCAGTCTGAGTTTCTCTAAAGTATATACAGGAAACTTTGTGTTATCCGGAGGCTAAATGTCCGGCAAGCTCGAGCCACCGGCAAAAATCAGGAGCCGTTTTGTTCGGTTTTTTTTCTTCTCGTGGCTTTTTTTTCAACAGTCAGGCTCTGCAAAGTCTCTGTAGCTTAGCAACAGCTTCAGAGAGACGCTTCCAAGGTACGGGCCGACTGTTTAGAAGCTGTTGCTAAGCAACAGTGTTTGTTGTCAGATACGGAGGTGAAAAGCTCCGTATGCTTCAACATTAATGCTGGCGTGTCCGGCAGTTTTGAGGGAACGGCAACAGCTCGGTCCCGTCGGTGTCAGATAGCACAAAGTTTCCTGTAGACCCTGCTTTTTAGGTCTATCTGGGTAACTGAAGTATTTTAAGCTGGGAATCAATCTCGTGTCCCACCCCTGAACCTTTTCCAAAGCCTCAATATCCCCCATCCTGTGAGGGGACCAAAAGGACACAGTATTCTAAATGAGGCTTTGCCAAGGCCTTGTCCTGGGACAAAATGGTATCTTTTGTTTGATATGGAATAGTTCTGTGGATGCAGCCTAGTACCCTATTTGCTTTATAAATAGCTTCAGCGCATTGGTTGTGAACCTTCAGAGAGTTATGAACTATGACACCCAGGTCTTTCTCTTTCACCACTGTGTGGAGATGCCGGTGTTGGACTGGGGTGGACAAATGTAAGAAGTCACACAACACCAGGTTATAGTCCAACAGTTTTATTTGAAATCACAAGCTTTCGGAGCACTGCTCCTTCGTCAGGTGAAGTGGAGAGATGCATAAAGACACAGCTTATATAGTCAGAGAATAATGTCAGATGATTACAGGTAATCTTTCTAACTGCCATTTATCACACCTCATAGCAATCAAAGGTGTGAATGGTGTCCAAACAGGCCAGTCAGGAAAACATTACATCAAAGAACAATGAGGTGGGATCACAAGGGGTAAAATGTTGCAGATGCTGGGGTCTGTATGAAAAACAAAAAACAGACAAAAAACATTTTCTTTGCTGGAAATCTTTGCTGTGATTTCCAGCAAAGAAAATGTTTTTTGTCTGTTTTTTGTTTTTCATACAGACCCCAGCATCTGCAACATTTTACCCCTTGTGACCCCACCTCATTGTTCTTTGATGTAATGTTTTCCTGACTGACCTGTTTGGACACCATTCACACCTTTGATTGCTGTGATTATCTCTCTGCCGAGGTGTGATAAATGGCAGTTAGAAAGATTACCTGTAATCATCTGGCATTATTCTTTGACTATATAATATGTGTCTATAGGCATCTCTCCACTTCACCTGACGAAGGAGCAGCGCTCCGAAAGCTTGTGATTTCAAATAAAACTGTTGGACTATAACCTGGTGTTGTGTGACTTCTTACATCTTTCACCACTGGCTTCACCCTGTAGGGTATATGTATATTTAGCAATAGTCCTGCCAATGTGCATAACATGCGCACTTGTCTAAATTGAATGCCATTTGCCAAATGTGGACCCATTCCCCCAACATCTGAGGATCTACTTGCAGTAGTTTGGTTTCCTCTGCAGTCTTAATATTTGCCCGTATCTTGGTGTCATCTGCAACCTTGTGTATCATTTTCCCAACACTTACATCTAGATCATTAAGGAAGACAGCGAATGGCCTTAATACCGACCCCTGCGCGACATCACTGGCAATCGGTCTCCAAGCAGATCCACGGCCATTGACAAGAACTTTCGACCTGTGGGTCTGCAGCCAATTCTTAAGCCAGTGTAGTAACGTTCTACTAATTCTACAAGATTCTATCTTGGGTGCAGATAGAATGGGTGCAGTGAGGTCAGGAAGGTCAGCTCCGTGTGTTTGCTTCCCCCCCGCTGAACGGACGAGCTTAAGATCGGCCAGATGGACCTCCTCATACACTGTATCTTAAAAGATTCTATCAAACTCATGCTGTGTGGGAAACAGGAAATTTCAATAACTAAAGAAGATGTGGAGGAGGAACTTTTATGAAAAACATTTTAAACCCAGTAGCAAATAAAAGGAAAACTATATAAAGATATACTGATTTATCAAACGACAAAAAATACAATTTCTCCGGCAAATCGGAAAATGTAATGGAAAAAAGGAAAGATATCTTCACATCTATTGCAAATACATAAACTTCATAACCTAATTTGAAAATGTCATGGTGACATGAAATTAGGAATACAGTACAGCACACTGTGAGCTAAGTAAAGTGGAAGATCTAATGGTATCTAAGGATCCAAACAATACAGCCATCTCATATTCAAACAAAATACATCAAGCTTTTCAATCCTATTTACATAGCTTTATACACATCAGGATGTGTGCCAGCTCTCCTCTGTGGCTTTTATTTTTGAGTTGCTTCTTCGCGGAATATAAATGATCTGAGATCAGCCAGTTCTCCATACCGGTGTTAAACAAGCTCGATCTACAGACTGATCAGAGGAGTCAATCGTATTCCTGTTGGATTTCACGCCGCTCTGTATGCTCTTCAACCTCCGTGTAGGGGTTTAATTGCCTAGCTTCTAGTTAAAGATAGTATTAGATCAAAGGAAGAGGCTTCTAATGTTGCCAAAAAGAGTAGAAAGCTTGAGGATTGGGAGAATGTTAGAATTCAGCAAAGGAGGACCAAGAAATTGATAAAAGAAAGGGAAAATAGAATATGAGAGGAAAATAGCAAGAGTCATAAAAAACAGACTGTAAAAGCTTCTATAGGTATATAAAAAGGAAAAGATTAGCGATAGTAAATGTGGGTCCCTTACAGGCTGAGACAGGAGAAATTATAATGGTGAATAAGGAAATGGCAGAGAAATTAAACAAATACTTTGGCCGCAAATTTAATAGCACTGAGGGGGTGGGTTTGGAGGTGGGTCCGCTGTCAAAATAGCAAAGATTGACAAGGGTTGGAAACCCGCTGTCAACCCGCCTCCACCTGAGTCTCCCAGGTGTCGGGTCTGTCAGCGCAGAACTGACCCGACACCAAGCGGCGGGGGGACAATTCAACTACTTAAAGGGCTTGTTAAGAGCCAATTTAAGAGTATTTTGAGGCTTACTTCTAGTTTAACCTTCTCTCCCACGGGTTACCCGCTGTTCGGGGAACACGCCAGCCCAACCTGGCGTGTTGTGAGTCTGCTCTGATGTTTGTGAAAAGCTGACAGCTGCAGAAGTGGTGTCAAGGATGCCATGTTGAAGATGGTGAGTTTCAGAGCACAGAAAATGTTGGTTACTGCATTTTTAATACATATAGAAATTGCTTCATCTTACAAGTTTTTAGATCCAACTGTATGTCCAGTGCCACCTCATTGGGAGAACCTCTCTCACCGGTGACAGATCACTTCTGTCATCTCACCTGCAGCTATCATCTATTCCAGCAACATCGGAGCCAATGAAACAATCAGACTTGGTCCTCCGAATACTTCCACGATCAGCCCCAACACCAACATCACCAACCTCATCACCATATTCCTCCGCCATCACCTGATGCTGCACAGGACACAGGGCATCAGCCCCTGACAAATTTGCTGGCCGGGAGGCCAGCGATGGCATCACCATGGCCAGATTTTCTTCACTTGACGCTGTAAACCCTGGCTGCCACATGATGCACCAGGTTGACACCATCCCACACCAGCACCATGAAGCATCCCTTTAATGTCCAAGCCATTCCATGCACACTCATCACTATAGCAGGGGGATGTTATGACTGAACAATCACTGGAACTCAGTAAGACACTTCTCAAGGTGCGCTCAGATCTGTCCAATAAGGGGCACTTTTTGAAAAAGAGATTTTACTGTATGACAACACATTGCCAGAAACTTCACATGGACATTGGCTAAACCTCTCAAGTGCATACCCTTGTGTGTTGTCAGTTGGTATGCTTGCAGTAGGATGAGGTGAGCGTGAGGGGTGGCTAGCGAGATGGGAAAGTGATAAAGTAGATGCAGAGGGTTGGGTGGAGGTGCAAGGTAAGTTGGTGTCCTGGGGAGGTCTCTCCCTGCATGCTGTGACTCCCTCCATAAGCATATGGAGGGAGTCATTGGAGAGCCTGGGTGGAAGCGTTCACCTTTGTGCAGTGATAGTCAGTGTTTTCAGCACCTCAATGCTGTCAACTGTCAAACTCCATGTGGACGTGGTCCCTTTAAGGAAACCGGCTGATGATGCGTCATCAAATGACGTCATCAGACCCGCTTCCTGTTAATTGGCCGGTAAGGCCGACTTAACAAGGCCAATCAAGGGAAAATCACGTCTGCAGAGCGGATGCAGCTGGGAGCGGGACCAGAACATGGAAACCAGCTATCCCACTCCCATCCCGCCTCCTCCATTAAACTCGCGGCCTTTGTGTCTGTCTTTATGGAAGAAGATGCAAAAAACTTCCCGGAAATAGTGGAAAACCAATGGTCTAGCGAGAATGAGGAACTGAAAGAAATTAGTATTAGTACTGTACAAATTATTGGGACTGAAAGCCGATAAATCTCCTGAACCTGATGGCCTACATCCTAAGGTTTTGAAAGAGTTGGCTATAGAGATAGTGGATGTATTGGTTGTCATTTTCCAAAATTCCATAGATTCTAGAATGGTTCCCGCAGATTGGAAGGTAGCAAATGTAACCCCACTATTTAAGAAAAAATGGAGAGAGAAAACGGGGAATTACAAACCAGTTAGCCTGACATCAGTAGTAGAGAAAATGCTAGAATCTAATATTAAGGACGTGGTAACAGGGCACTTAGAAAATAATAATAGGATTGGGCAGAGTCAACACGGATTTATGAAAGGGAAATTGTGTTTTACGAATCTGTTAGAGTTTTTTGAGGTTGTAACTGGCAGGATAGATAAGGGGGAACCAGTGGATGTGGTGTATTTGGATTTTCAGAAGGCATTTGATAAGGTGCCACATAAGAGGTTACTAAACAAAATTAGGGCTCATGGGATAATATACTAGCATGGATTGAGGATTGGTTAACGGACAGAAAACAGAGAGTAGGAATCAACGGGTCATTTTCGGGTTGGCCGGCTGTAACTAGTGGGGTACCGCAAGGATCAGTGCTTGGGCCTCAACTATTCACAATCTACATCAATGATTTGGATAAGGGGACCAAATGTAATCTATCCAAGTTTGCTGATGATACAAAGCTAGGTGGGAATGTAAGTTGTGAGGAGGATGCAAAGAGGCTTCAAGGGGATATAGACAGGCTAAGTGAATGGGCAAGAATATAGCAAATGGAATATAATGTGGAGAAATGTGAAGTTATCCACTTTGGCAGGAAAAATAGAAAAGCAGAGTATTTTTTAAATGGTGAGAGATTGGGAAATGTTGGTGTTCAGAGGGACCTGGGTGTCCATGTACACGAATCACTGAAAGTTAACATGCAGATACAGCAAGCAATTAAGAAAGCCAATGGTATGTTGGCCTTTATTACAAGAGGATTTGAGTATAAGACATCTTACTGCAATTATATAGGGCCCTGGTGAGACCACTCCTGGAGTACTGTGTACAGTTTTGGTCTCCTTACCTAAGGAAGGATATACTTGCCACAGAGGTAGTGCAATGAAGGTTCACCAGACTGGTTCCTGGGATGGGGGGATTGTCCTATGAGGAGAGATTGAGTAGACTAGGCCGATATTCTCTAGCATTTAGAAGAATGAGAGGTGATCTCATTGAAACATACAAAACTCTTACAGGGCTTGACAGGGTAGATGCAGGGAGGAGGTTTCTCCTGGCTGGGGAGTCTAGAACCAGTGGTCACAGTCTCAGAATAAGGGGCCGGCCATTTAGGACTGAGATGAGGAGAAATTTCTTCATTCAGAGGGTGGTGAATCTTTGGAATTCTCTACCCCAGAGGGCCGTGGAGGCTCAGTTGTTGAGTATATTCAAGACAGAGATCGATAGATTTTTTGATATTAAGGGAATCAAGGGATATGGGGATAGTGCAGGAAAGTGGAGATAAGGTAGAAGATCAGCCATCTTATTGAATGGCGGAGCAGGCTCGAGGGGCCGAATGGCCGACTCCTGCTCCTATTTCATATGTTCTTATGTACTAAACTCCCCACCTGTGCTCCTTTAATGCAGTTGTGCCCATTTATTTCAGGTGGGATCATGACAGCGTTCAAATAGCACAGGCGAGAACTAGATCCACGCACTCTAACCAGTGTACTGTCGGTGGAATATGGAAGACCCAAGAGTCAAGCAAAAGGGCGCACTACCTCCCGCACCAATCGGAGCCACGACACCCCCTTAAATATCCATCAGTCCGCACTGATGGAATGAATGTCTCTCCTGCCCCCTGCTGTGGGAACCCATGTGAGCCAAGTTTTGGGCAGGTTCAATCCAGTTCCTAGTGTGCATGGGCACAAAACTGTCCCTAATTTGGTACTAATTGTCATTCTTACTCAGAAAGACCACAGCGCCTTTAACCTAGTAAAATGTCTCACGACGCTTCGCAAGAGCATAATCAGACCAAAATTGATGCCAAGCGAAAGGAGGAGGTATTAGGACTAGTGACCAAAAGCTTGGTCAAAGGCTTAGGTTTTAATGATCGTCTTAAGGAAAGAGAGCGAGGTAGAGAGGCTGAGAGGTTTAGGGAGGGAATTCCAGAGCTCAGGGCCTTCGACAGCTGAAGGCACGGCCGCCAATGGTGGAGCAAAGGAAATGGGGCATTCATGAGGTCAGAGTTCAAGAAACGCAGAGATCTCAGAGGGTTGTAGGGTCGGAGGAGTTTATGGAAATCGAGAGGGGCGAGGCCCTGGAGGGATCTGAACACAAGGATGAAAATTTTAAATTCGAGGCGTTGGTGAACTGTGAGCCAATGTAGGTCAGCGAGCACAGGGGTGATGGATGAACAGGACTTGGGGTGGGCTAGGGCATGGACAGCAGAGTTTTGGATGTTCTGTGTGGGAAATGGTAAAAATGTCACACTTGCACAGTAAGGGGTGCTCTTGTGATGTTAATTGTGATGGCACATTCTTGGGGTAGAGCAGAGGAAGCTTTACTCTGCATCTGGCTGATCTGGAAATGCTTGAAGCTGACACAGAGTGCTTGAAATGGAATCTATTGCATTTCCTTGCACTAGCATCCCTCTACCTGATGAGCAGAAAGACAACAACGGGCAAAATACCCGCTAATACGTGCAGGCTGGGCAACGGTACAAAGTGGCTGTTTCCGGGAACCATCCCGCGTTGGTCGTATCGCGCACCCAATGCCATCCTGAAACACGGGAGTGCTTTCGAAAGAGCTCACATCTGAGAGGAGCCATATCGAGATCTGCCACGTAGCTGTTAGCCAGCATCTCAACTGAACGCAAACATTCACTAAAGGGTTAAAAATATATAGCCACCTTCACTTCACTTTAAATGTCAGGTAACAAAAGTCAAGCCATCGAGGACGTTGTAAAGCTTACTGGTTCAGACTGGTACCTGCTCAGAGCAACCTGGTGCTGAGTCATACGTCCAGCTGTGCATTGTACACTGGGCAGGAGAAAATAGTTCTGCTCAGAGGTATCGGATGGAGGAGTTGGCCCTCTGTGATAACATGTGAGTAATTGATAATGACGTTTTCTGCATTACAACAGTGACTGCCCTTCAAAAAGGACTCCATTGGCTGTAAAGTGCTTTGGGACATCCTGGGGTGGTGAAAGGCTCGATATAACAACAATTTGTATTTATATAGCACCTTTAACATAGTAACATGTCCCAAGGCGCGGCACAGGAGTATTTTAAGACAACAAATTTGACACCGAGCCACATAGGGATAAATTAGGACAGGTGACCAAAAGCTTGGTCGAAGAGGTAGGTTTTAAGGAACATCTTAAAGGAGGTAGAGAGGCGGAGAGGTTTGGCAGGGAATTCCAGAGCTTAGGGCCTAGGCAACAGAAGGCACGGTCACCAATGGTTCAGCGATTATAATCAGGGATGCTCAAGAGGACCAGAATTAGAGGAGCGCAGATATCTCGGGGGGTTGTGGGGCTGAAGGGGATTCCAGAGATAGGGAGGAGGCGAGGCCATGGAGGGATTTGAAAACAAGGATGAGAATTTTGAAATCGAGGCGTTGCTTAACCGGGAGCCAATGTAGGTCAGCGAGCATAGGGGTGATGGGTGAACGGGACTTGGTGCGAGTTAGGACACGGGCAGCCGAGTTTTGGATGACCTCAAGTTTACGTAGGGTGGAATGTGGGAGGCCAGCAAGTCCTTTTTTTTTACAGAATTCTCCAGTTGGGCTCTTCTGATGATCAGAGGAATTGTTAAGCCTTGTGGAGTAGCTAGTTGATGTCTGCCTGAGTGGCAGTAATGGTACTGCAATTAGCTACAGTGCCTTGCATCAGAAGGCATGAAGACCAGCTAGGGTTCCAACTCCTGATTGCTACGCTCCAACTCTTGGGAGCAAAGGTTCTGTGGGTGTCAGGCGAGAACAGAATTGGGCTTCAGCTGTGAAACCCATCCACAGTCGAATGGCCCGCCAAGGCCCACTGTCAATGCTCATTCTCGGATCATTGTCGCTTCAGCCAGGTGCCGTGGAGCGACCAGCTTGTGGCATCCTATCCCAGCAGGGAGTCGATGCCTTCAGGAGGGGAGTGCAAGGGAGAATAAAATTTGGCAGGAAGAAACTGCTTAAAAAAAAAGTGTCTTGGGCCATCCAGAGGTGACGCGAGAATGACTGCCCTCAACATCAAGGCAGCATTCGACCGAGTCTGGAACCGGTGAGCTCTAGCAAATCTGAAGTCAATGGGGATCAGGGGGAAAACTCTCCAGTGGCTGGAATCATGCAAGATAGTTGTGCTTGCTGGAGGCCAATCATCTCAGCCCCAGTACATCGCTGCAGTGGTTCCTCAGGGCAGTGTCCTGGGTGCAACTAGTTTCAGCTGCCTAACTGCACTGTGGAAGCATCTTCACTACATGGACTGCTATAGTTCAAGAAGAAAACTGACCACCACCTTCTCAAGGGCAACTGCGGGTGGCCAATAAATGGCGGCCTTGCTACCAACGGCCACCTCCCGAGAAAGTCGAACAAAAAACATGGGAAACGTTGAAGTGCCTATTTCACAGCAGTCGCCATTATACTGAGGGCACATTTCCAACAGCTCTTGCTTAGTTCAGACAGGCGTAGTAGCGCAGTGTGCGATCACTGGCTCCCCACCTTCACGCTGCTGAAACCGGCTCCCTCCTCCCGACAGCAGAATCCTAGGACCCGGTTTCACTCAGACAGGCAGCCATTCCACGGAGGCCTCTGTCCAGCGATTCAACCTAAGCGTGTGCCTCGACATGGCTCTGATTCGGAAGAAATGCGCCAGAATTACAGGAGACAGTTTGCGTCCGGGCAAAGCTTTGCGTCAGCGCAGACCGCCCTGTTAAGTAAAAAGCTGCAGCACTCCAGATTTGCTTTGAAGCACCTTTCTACAGATGAAGCATGTTAATATTTTTACAGGCTTGACATACTAGTGCTAGGTGCCTTCACGCAAAGGGAAATTCAGACTATGCTTTTATCTATCATTACATAGGAACACATCAATATGAGTGTTGACAGATCGTGGGATTAATATAGAACTGAGATTTTATTAAATTAGTAAAAGTGTGTGTAGAGATTCAGCCTAACTATCAACACATCAAAGGGCTGGGTGAGAGCTTGCAATGAGTCTCCAGACATCAGCTTCACATTCCCTAATTAACTGAGCTGTGGCAGAGATGGTAACTTTGACCAAAGGAGTAAATTCAGCTTGAATGAAAATTATTCAAATTTAACTAGTTGTGTTCCGGTGGTATTGTCTCTCTCTCTCCTGCCCCCCCCCCCACCCCCCCCCCCGGCCTACCTTTCTGAATCCCAATTAATGACTTTTAATGTGTGGCCACTGTTGTAATGTAGGAAATGTGGCAGCTAATGCACACACAGCAAGATCCCACAAATACCAATGAGCTAAATAAATGACCTGATAATCTTTTTCAATGATGCTGGTTGACGGATCAATGTTGGGCAGGACACCGGGGAGAACTCGCCTGCCCCTCTTCAAATAATGCCAGGGGACCTTTTACATCCACCCCAGAGGGCAGACGGGCCTCAGTTGAAAGGCGGCACCTCCGACAGTGCATCGCTCCCTCAGTGCTGCACTGGGAGTGTCAGCCGAGATTATGTACTCCTGAAGTGAGGTTTGAACCCACAACCTTCAGACTCAGCGGTGAGCCACTGAGGAACTGCTGACACCTTAAGACCCTCCTTAAAACTCACCTCCAGCCTTCCTAATATCTATTCTTTGGCTTGGTGTCCATTCTTAAGTGATTACAAGGCTGTTTCACAAGTCTCAGCGACACTTGATTCAAGACATCAGCAACTCAACTGACCCATTTTGGATCAGGGCAAAAGCAGTCTCCTTGAGTGGGTTCTCTGTGAAGCCCCTTGGAATGTTTGTCTACATTAAAGGCGCAGAGAAACATAAGTCGTCATCGTTGCAAAGACAGTTATTACCAATTTACCAATCTTGCCTTACTTACCTTCTCGCCATATTGAATCAACAGCAACAACTTGCATTTACGAAGATTTTTGAATATTAAGGGAATCGAGGGATATGGGGATAGTGCAGGAAAGTGGGGATGAGGTAGAAGATCAGCCATGATCTTATTGAATGGCGGAGCAGGCTTGAAGGGCCAACTGGCCGACTCCTGCTCCTATTTCTTATGTTCTTATATAGCACCATTAATGTAGAAAAGCATCCCAAGGGGGTTTACAGAGGTATAATCAGAACTAATCAATACTGAGCCAAAGAGATATTGGGTGGGGAGACCCAATGCTTGGTCAAACCGCTGGGGTTTAAGCAGCACCTTAAAGAAAGTGGGGGAAATGGAGAGGCAGAGGGAATTAGGAAGGCAATTCCAGTGTATGGGGCCCAGTCGGCCCGATTTGCGCAGTTGGCATCGACCACTTTCACCCCCAATATTCTAACCAATGATTTGTACATTGCAGTCAATACCCCGACTTATAAAGCCATGTACAGGTACTTGATTTTTTTTACAGCTTTAACAACTTATCCTTCCGCTGTTTAAAGATTTGTGTACCAGAACCCTTTAGTTCCATCTCTCTCCAGAAGCACAACACTCGATTGTGCCTTTGACCCCTGTCCGCTTCAGCAACCTGCTAACTTATTCCACAACTCTAATACAAAAGCAAAACACAGCGGCTGCTAGAAATCTGAAATAGAAACATAAAATGCTGGAAATACTCAAACAGATGCTGCCTGACCTGAGTATTTCCAGCATTTTCTGTTTCTATTTCCGCAATTCTATTTTCCTTTTTGAACAGCTCCATAAGAACATAAGAAATAGGAGCAGGAGTCGGCCTTTCGGCCCCTCGAGCCTGCTCTGCCATTCAATAAGATCATGGCTGATCTGATCTTGGCCTCAACACCGCTTTCCTGCCCAATCCCCATAATCCTCGATGCCCCTGTAGCTCAAATATCTGTCTATCTCCGCCTTGAATATATTCAATGACCCAGCCTCCACAGCTCTCTGGGGCAGAGAATTCCAAAGATTCACGACCCTCTGCGAGAACAAATTCCTCCTCATCTCAGTTTTAAATGGGCGACCCCTTATCCTGAAACTTTGCCCCCTAGTGCTAGATTCCCCCACGAGGGGAAACATCCTCCCTGCATCTACCCTGTCGAGCCCCCTCAGAATCTTATATGTTTCAATAAGATCACCTCTCATTCTTCTAAACTGCAATGAGTGTAGGCCCAACCTGCTCAACCTTTCCTCATAAGACAACCCCTTCATCTCAGGAATCAACCTCGTGAACCTTCTCTGAACTGCCTCCAATGCAAGTATATCTCTCCTTAAATAAGGTGACCAAAACTGTACGCAGTACTCCAGGTGTGGTCTCACCAGCGCCCTGTACAGTTGCAGCAGGACTTCCCGACTTTTATACTCCAGCCCCCTTGCAATCCCCCTTCCACCTGACTTCCTTTCAACCTCAATCAGGCCTCCTCAAAAGTTTGCCCTTTATGGTTAAAAATGGTTTACATGTTGCTGCAGCAGCCGCACGTTATTTTTTTAAGCAGCATTTATAGGAACGTATAACGAGTCTTGATATAATTGTTTATATTGATGGAGCAGATTTGCATACTTCAAGATCAGTTAACCTTTCGTCATAAGTTGAACTCCTGATTGCCAGAATCATCTTCAGTGCCTGCCTCTGTACCCTGTCAGCAGCAATAATATCTTTCCTATGATTAATAGGAAGAGACTATAATGTCATTTCAAAGGTAATTGCGATCGCGTTGAAAAAGAAGAATATGAAGTATATATACAGGGAAAGGGCAGGGAAGTGGAATGATGTCAGACAGCTCCAGTCAAAGAGCTGGAACTGGCACAGGTGCTAGGTTGAATGGCCTCCTTCTTTGCTATAACTTATATAACTTATAATTGGGTGAGCAGAACTGCATCCAGATGGGGTCTGACCAACATCTTACACGGTAACAATACAACCTCTTTTGATTTACACTCAAAACCACTGGACCAAGTAAATGTGCATAACATTATTAAAGCATGTACCCTTGCCATTTCTACGACCAAAGACCAATGAACTAAATTTATCTGAAATAAAACCAGAAAATGCTGCAAACACTCAGCAGGTCAGGCACCATCTGTGCAGAGAGAAACAGAGGTAACGGC
Organism: Somniosus microcephalus; assembly: GCF_052327205.1. Taxonomy (NCBI): domain Eukaryota; kingdom Metazoa; phylum Chordata; class Chondrichthyes; order Squaliformes; family Somniosidae; genus Somniosus; species Somniosus microcephalus. The sequence continues at coordinate 361,665,696 of NC_140989.1, forward strand.
CCCGATATTGACTGGGGTGGGTTTTTCCAAGCCGGTGGGGTGGGGGTGGCCGGGAGGGGGGGGGAAGGAGTTCTGGTCGGGAATCCCGGAAGTCCGACTTTTGATTCTACAGCGTGCTTTTTTTTCCAGTAGGTTGCCAGCCTGATTGACAGGTTTGGCTCCCTGTTGGGCGGGGAATGCTCTGGAGGAGGCCCCAGCCCAGGAGCAGATAGGGAGCTTGCTGCTGTAGTAGAGATAACAATGGCGGGGTGGGGGGGCGGAGTGGGGGTGGCTTCCAATCTTGGGGGATCCTATCTTTGGCAGGGGTACAATCCAGGCTGGGTTGGTCGGTGATTTTGGGGGGTCCGATCTTGGGGGTTCGATCTTCGGGGTGGTCCGATCCTCGCCTCCCTTAGCTGCCGGGTTTCCCGAGGCCCGGGTAACCCGGTCAGCCAGGGTTAAACCTGGAACACAGATAGAATATGAGGCACGCAGCCTCATTATAATATTTAAATGCCAAACCTCTCTCTTGGAGCGAGTTGGTTGCCCTCGCCCCCCACACGTCCTACCTCCGTTAAAACTGGAAGTGGACGGGTTTGAGATTTAAAAAAATGTTCACATCCACCCAACTCGAGAAGCTACGAGAAGAAGTTCACATCTTGATTTAGTAATGGTAAGTAAGCTCCTTAAAGCTTAACTGTTTTGACCAAGCTTTTGGTCACCTGTTCTAATATCTCCATATGGGGCTCGGTGTCAAATTTTGTTTGATAATCACTCCTGTGATGCGTCTCGAGATATTTTACCACAATAAAGGCGTTATATAAATGCAAGTTGTTGTTGATATAAATAAGATGGAAGCTGTAAGCAGGCTAAAAAGGTCAATATAAAATAAATTCCTAGGGATGGATGGTAGTCATCCTAGAGTGCAAAGACAGACTCAGAGGAGATTTGTGAGACACCAACAATCATTATGACAGAGTCAATAGACACTGGGGACCCAGCAATAGATTGGAAACAGGCTAATGTGATGCTCACTTTGAGAAAGGTCAACTAAGCAGACACAGGCAGCTAAAGACCCATTAATCTTACTCCAATTCCAGGCCGAATAATGGAATTGATTATCTGGAATAGACTTGAGGGATTATGTGTACCACAATAACCTAGTAGCAGCAGTCAACATGGATTCAGATTGGAAAGAACGTGCCAGGTCAACTTCTTTGATGTTTCGGAGGAAGCGACATCCAAGTGGACTACACTGGTCTACCAAGACGTCCAAATGGAATCTGACAAAGCTCCACATAAAACGTACTAATACAAAAGCAAAATCCTGAGGGTGCTGGAAATCTGAAATATTCTGACGATGCCACCTTCCGTAGCAGTGCTTCCAATATGTCTTGGTTTTTTCTCAATCGAGCATTCCCCTCCACCGTGGTTGACAGGGCCCTCGGCCGTATCCGTTCCATTTCCTGCGCTTCTGCTCTCACCCCTCCCCCTCCCTCCCAGAACCATGATAGGGTTCCCCTTGTCCTCACCTTTCACCTCACCAGCCTCCACATTCAACGGATCATCCTCCGCCATTTCCGCCATCTCCAGCATGATCCTACCACCAATCACATCTTCCCCTCCCCTTTCAGCATTCCGAAGGGACCATTCCCTCCGTGACACCCTGGTACACTCCTCAGTCACCCATAACACCCCCTCCCCTTCCCACAGCACCTTCCCGGGCAAGCGCAGGAGATGTAACACCTGCCCTTTTACCTCCTCCCTTCCAGGCCCCCAAACACTCCTTCCAGATGAAACAGTGATTTACTTGTACTTCTTTCAATTTAGTATACTGTATTTGCTCCTCTGCATTGGGGAGACCAAATGCAGATTGGGCGACCACTTTGCAGAACACCTCCATTCAGTCTGCAAGCGTGACCCCGAGCTTCTGGTCGCCTGTCACTTTAATTCTCCGCTCCACTCCCACTCTGATCTCTCTGTCCTCGGCCTCTTACACTGTTCCATTGAAGCTCAACATAAGCTCAAGGAACAGCACCTCATCTTTTAATTAGGCATGTTACTGCCTTCTGGACTCAACATTGAGTTCAACAATTTCAGACCATAACTTCTGCCCCCATTTTTTCACATGGCAGTGGTTAATGATTCTGCCATTCCCATTTACACCTCTTCAAGTCTCATCTTTTGTTTTTTTACTTGTCCCATTACCATCTCTTTTTGCCTTGCACCATCATCCCTTTTGTCATTTAATCTCTCCTGCCTTCCACCCTATCACAGACCTTCCCTTTTGTTCTTTCCTCCCCTCCCCCCTTTCCCTGCCCCTGCTCTTGTTTAAAACCTGTTACATCTCTAACTTTTTCCAGTTCTGACGATAGGTCATCAACCTGAAACATTGGGCTAGATTTTCCTGGAGCCATCAGGCGGGGTTTCAGGCATGGGGTAGGGGAAAATCCTGAATTTGGGGGTCCCGCCACCATCCCGCCCAAAACCCCGCCCCACGTAAGTTTCAGGGGCGGCGAGTACCCGCCCCGCACTGGGACCCGCCAAAACCAGGCGGGAAGGGATTAGTGCCAATTAACTGCCTGTTAACAGGTAGTTAACAGGCAGTTTTTAGCCTAATCCCTATTTTGAGGGGTTTCGTGTGGGTTTCCCGATGGCTCCAAACCACGCCAGGTTGGAGCGGCAGGCCGTCGGGTTGAAGGAGTTGGAGGGGTCACGATGTTGGCGCTCAGGTGAGTGATGGGTGCATGAGTGCAAAGGTAAGTGTGTTTGGTGTGTCTAAAGTGTGTAAAGAACTTTTACTTACCTGCACTTACCTTAACAGCCTTTCTTCCTGTAGCCGTCTGGAGCTGCATCACTCAGCCGGCACTTAAAGCTGAACGGCTGCGATCTGTCAAAAGTGACAGCCTTCAGCTTTGCGTGTTGGTGAGAGTTCTATCTGAGTCTGTGCAGAATGACTCATGTCAGAACTCAGAGTGTCAGTGTTTCACAGCTTCAAACTTGACAGATGAAATTGCAGTCTGTGATGTCACCTGTTGCCGGGCGGCCCTTAATTGGCCTGCTGAGCCCGCTGGGTGGGCTCAACAAGGTCAATCAAGGGAAAATCGCGCGGATTGGCCGGACGTTGAAGTAGGCGGGTCAAAAACCCGAAAGGGGAAGTCCCGCCTTCTTCCCGACAGGTTCGGGAAAATCTACCCCATTAACTCTGTTTCTCTCTCCACGGATGCTGCCTGCCTGACCTGCTGAGTATTTCCAGCATGTTCTGTTTTCATTCTGCCCAACAAGTGTTGTGCTATTGAACAGGCTGGGGTTCCATTCTCTTGAAAAGAGAAGCTTCTTAAATGATTCCAGGGTTCATGACTCTGCTACACTATTCCAAACGTTGATCAATTTTTTTGTGAAGAAGAATTTCCTGATATCCGTTCTAAAGTTACCTTTTACCAGTTTACGTTCATGTCTCCCTGTCCTAATCCTGCAGTTTAATTTAAATCTTTTGAAACCCTTGACTGGCTGCTGACTCCTCAGAATGGAGCCCTCTCACTTGCCCAGGAATTCAGGTGAGGCCAGGCAACAGTAACCCCACTATTTAAGAAAGGAGGGAGAGAGAAAACGGGGAACTACAGACCAGTTAGCCTGACTTCAGTAGTAGGGAAAATGCTAGAATCTATTATTAAGGACGTGGTAACAGGGCACTTAGACAATAATAATAGGATTGGGCAGCGTCAACACGGATTTATGAAAGGGAAATCATGTTTGACAAATCTTTCAGAGTTTTTTGAGGTTGTAACTAGCAGAATAGATAGGGGGGAACCAGCGGATGTGGTGTATTTAGATTTTCAGAAGGCATTCGATAAGGTGCCACACAAGAGGTTATTAAACAAAATTAGGGCTCATGGGATTGCTGGTAATATACTAGCATGGATTGAGGATTGGTTAATGGACAGAAAAGAGAGAGTGGGAATAAATGGGTTATTTTCAGGTTGGCAGGCTATAACTAGTGGGTGTACAACAAGGATCAGTGCTTGGGCCTCAGCTATTCACAAACAACATCAATGATTTGGATGAGGGGACTCAATGTAATATATCCAAGTTTGCTGATGATACAAAGCTGGGTGGGAATGTAAGTTGTGAGGAGGATGCAAAGAGGCTTCAAGGGGATATAGACAGGCTAAGTGAGTGGGCAGGAATATGGTAAATGGAATATAACGTGGAGAAATGTGATGTTATCCACTTTGGTAGGAAAAATAGAAAAGCAGAGTATCTTTTAAATGGTGAGAGATTGGGAAATGTTGGTGTTCAGAGGGACCTGGGTGTCCATGTACACAAATCACTGTAAGTTAACATGCAGGTACAGCAAGCAATTAGGAAAGCAAATGGTATGTTGGCCTTTATTACAAGAGGATTTGAGTATAAGAGTAAAGATGTCTTACTGCAATTATATAGGGCCCTGGTGAGACCACACCTGGAGTATTGTGTACAGTTTTGGTCTCCTTACCTAAGGAAGGATATACTTACCTTAGAGGGAGTGCAATGAAGGTTCACCAGACTGGTTCCTGGGATGGAGGGGATTGCCCTATGAGGAGAGATTGAGTAGACTAGGCCTACATTACCTAGAATTTAGAAGAATGAGAGGTGATCACATTGAAACATAAAATTCTTACAGGGATTGACAGGGTAGATGCAGGGAGGATGATTCCCCTGGCTGGGGATTCTAGAACCAGGGGTCACTGTCTCAGAATAAGGGGTCGGCCATTTAGGACTGAGATGAGGAGAAATTTCTTCACTCAGAGGGTGGTGAATCTTTGAAATTCACTACCCCAGAGGGCCGTGAAGGCTCAGTCGTTGAGTATATTCATAAGAACATAAGAAACAGGAGCAGGAGTCGGCCATTTGGCCCCTCGAGCCTGCTCCGCCATTCAATGAGATCATGGCTGATCTGATCTGGGCCTCAACTCCACTTTCCCGCCCGCTCCCCATAACCCTCGACTCCCCTGTTGCTCAAATATCTGCCTATCTCCGCCTTGAATATATTCAATGACTCCGCCTCCACAGCTCTCTGGAGTAGAGAATTCCAAAGATTCACGACCCTCTGAGAGAAGAAATTCCTCCTCATCTCTGTTTTAAATGGGTGCCCCCTTATCCTGAAACTTTGCCCCCGAGTTCTAGATTCCCCCACGAGGGGAAACATCCTCTCTGCATCTACCCTGTCGAGCCCCCTCAGAATCTTATATGTTTCAATAAGATCCCCTCTCATTCTTCTAAACGCCAATGAGTATCGGCCCAACCTGCTCAACCTCTCTTCATAAGACAACCCCTTCATCTCAGGAATTAACCTAGTGAACCTTCTCTGAACTGCCTCCAATGCAAGTATATCCCTTCTTAAATAAGGAGACCAAAACTGTACGCAGTACTCCAGGTGTGGTCTCACCAGTGCCCTGTACAGTTGTAGCAAGACTTCTCGACTTTTATACTCCATCCCCCTTGCAATACAGGCCAATATTCCATTAGTCTTCCTAATTACTTGCTGTACCTGCATGCTAACTGTTTGTGTTCCATGTACAAGGATCCCCAGATCCCTCTGTACTGCAGCATTTTGTCGTCTCACTCCATTTAAATAATTTGCCTTTATATTTTTCCTACCAAAGTGTATAACCTCACATTTTCCCACATTATACTCCATCTGCCAAATTTTTGCCCATTCACTTAACCTGTCTATATCCCTTTTCAGACTCTTTGGGCTGGATTTTCTCAATGGAGACGAGTTGGAGGTGGGGCTGCTGCTTGCCGGGTCATTGTCCCGCCTCCATCATCTTCTGGCCAACCAGCGGGATTTTCCCCTGTTTGACCTTGTTAAGCCTGCCCTGCAGGCTCAGCAGGCCAATTAGGGGGGAAGTCACTGACAGAGCACGTTAACGTCTGATGAGCTATCTGTCAAGACTTCTTGAAAGAAGAAATGTCAGTGTTTGACAGCTCTGTGAAGCTGTCAAACACTGACATTCTCTGTAGTTTGATGAGTCCTTGTGTTCAGAGCTCATCAAACCTTTCAACTTTGTAGATTTCAGATGGCTGTTTGGTCGGAGAATCCAACAGCCAGTCTGTGAAATCGACAAGGGAGATGTTGGGTCCCCCGATCCAGGGTGGATGAAGGCTGTAGGCAGAAAACAAGGTAAGTGAACATTTTTTAACACTTAACACTCACCTTCCATACTTACCACTCCACGCTTGCACCCATCACTCACCTCTACATCTTACTTTCAGGTCCCTCCGACCCCCGCAGACCTCCTTCACGTCTCCTCCAACCCGGCGGGGTTCTCCAAGATCGGGAAGCCTTCCCCTGAGAAGGTAAAATGGCACTAATCCTTTTTTCTGCCTGTCAACTACCTGTTAACAGGCAGTTATAAGGATTTAATCCCTTTCCCGCCTCCAGGAGACGGGACCCGAAGCAGCACATCTGCCCGCCTCCTGGCAAAAGGGCACGGAGGCGGGATGGGGGCGGGTTTGCCATCTGCCCCCACTTTCTGCTACTTTATCGGCAATCCCGCCTCCATGCCTGCCTCCTCGGTGCTGAGAAAATCCAGCCCTCTGTGTCCTCCTCACAACTTGCTTTCCCACCTATCTTTGTATCATCAGCAAATTTGGCTACCGTACACTCGTCCCTTCATCCAAGTCATTAATATAGATTGTAAATAGTTGAGGCCCTGCCCTGCACTGATCCCTGTGGCACCCCACTAGTTACAGTTTGCCAACCTGGAAATGACCCATTTATCCCAACTCTCTGTTTTCTGTTAGTTAGCCAATCCTCTAGCCATGCTAATATATTACCCCGAACCCTGTGAGCTCTTATCGTGTGCAAGACAGAGATCGATAGATTTTTGAATATTAAAGGAATCAAGGGATATGGGGATACTGCAGGAAAGTGGAGATGAGGTAGAAGATCAGCCATGATCTTATTGAATGGCGGGGCAGGCTTGAAGGGCCAAATGGCCGACTCCTGCTCCTATTTCTTATGTTCTTATGTGTGCGCAGGTCCATAAAGTGCCTTTGCAGCATGATAACAACAACAACAACTTGTATTTATATAGCGCATTTAACGTAATAAAACATCCCAAGGCGCTTCACAGGAGCGTTATAAAACAAAACTTGACACTGCGCCACATAAGGAGATATTAGGGCAGAACACCAAAACTTGGTCAAAGAGGTAGGTTTTAAGAAGCATCTTAAAGGAAGAAAGAGCGATAGAGAGGTTTAGGGAGGGAATTCCAGAGCTTAGGGCCTTGGCAGCTGAAAGCACGGCTACCAATGGTGGAGTGATTAAAATCGGGGTTGCCCAAGAGGTCAGAATTAGAGGAGCGCAGAGATCTCGGAGGGTTGTGGGGCTGGAGGAGATCACAAAGGGGCAAAGAGGGGCGAAGCCATGGAGGGACTTGAAAACAAGGATGAGAATTTTTAAATTGAGGCGTTGTTTAACCGGGAGCCAATGTAGGTCAGCGAGCACAGGGGGTGATGAGTGAACGGGACTTGGTGCGAGTTAGGACACGGGCAGCCGAATTTTTGGATGACCTCAAGTTTATGGAGGGTAGAACGTGGGAGCCGGTTGGAATAGTCAAGTCTATCTGGCACAGGCCCCAGATATACCTCCAGCTTTCCCAGAAAGAGGTGAAGTGTCAGTGTCTCACTTTTCCTTCATTTAGCTAGCAGCTGAGCAAAGGCTAGCACTATCTCAAAAGCTACTTAGATGTGTTAATGAGACTCTTGAGTGATGCATGCCATCTCATTAGTCTCAGGACACGGAGGGAATACAGGCTTTTAAAAGAAGCCGAGAGAATTTGTTCCAATTTCATTTAATTCATTGAGAGAAATAGGCTCCCCAGTTACTTCTCTTGACTTAATGTTCTTGAATCTGGCTTCACACTTACTTGTACATCTTTCGTTTTAATCTATTTGTGTGCCTTTACAGGATGACAGTCGAGGCATTGATGTAGGACAAATGTTATGCTTAGATTTTAAGAACTGCACGCCTTCAAAAGATTTTGCTCATTGTTATTTGAGATGATTTTGCAAAAAAAAACCTCCTGGATTCTATGTTCTTGGTTTCGCTTGGTCTTGAGTTTGAAAGTCACATTTGCCGCATTGACAATGCCAGAACCATATCCTTTTAACAGAGAATGAAAGACGACTATCCACTCAATTATCTGGCCCTCCTATTCAAAACGGTGACAATGAGCCAACAAGAAGAACTGGCATTTCTATCGTGCTGTTCACTGAATTCTTCACGAGGTAGAAAGGTGGAAACTGAGCAACAAAAGGGAAGGAGATGTAATGGACGACCACAGGCATCATCAAAGTACAGGGGAAAAATTCAGTTGGATTGCGCCTCTCGTTAGCGCCTTAAGAGGGCGCTAATGGGGCGCAAAGCAACTGGCGCCCGTGCGTGGCAATGTTTGCGCTGCTCACGAAATTAACTAGACATTTTGTGGCGGCGCTAAACACTACCACCACGATCTCCTGCGCCGGCAGCTCGTGACGTCAGTCGAGTGCGCAACGCCCCGGTAGCGCCCCAGACCGGATATTGAGTGGCGCCCCCTGCCTTACCGCCTGCCGCTAGCAACGACAGGTTGAGGGGAGTGTTTTGCAGTCAGGAAGGGACTGGGGGATCGCTATTTAAAGGCGATCGCTTCCTGCCTTTTTTTTGTTGGTGACATTTTTGCACCACGCATTCTGAGAGAGAGAGAGAGAGAGACTTCTGGAGAGATTCAACGCTGTGTGAAGGAATTTTGGGTACTGAGTAGCACTTTGCAGGTTCATTTTGATTTGCCCTTCCTTGTATCGATTTAGAAGAGACTATGGGGGCTGCACTCTGAGCTCTTTCCCTGGGCCTCTCCATTGTTCTTTCAAACAGATTTGATGTACAGGTCTCTCCAGGCCGAGATTCAAGGCTGCAATGAGCAGGATGTGGATGGAGAGCAAGATCAACCCTCCCCTTTAAGAACTGGCTGGCGCCATTGTGTCTGTGTTCCATTGCTGACTGACACCACATGAGCTTCGCCAGTGCTCTGAGGTAGCGCCTCGCTCCTCGGCCTTTGCACCTTAAGACAGGTGTGAAGCGCCTGATCTAGCAGTCCATTCACCTCCAGGGGCGATAAAAGCCAAGTTTGCAGCCGGAGGCGATAATTAGCGCCAGGCGCTAAACTTATCGCCCGGCCGATAATTGTGCCCCAAATGGGGCGATACCGAATTTTTCCCCCTAGGACTTTTAGGAGGGTCTTGAAGACAGCGAGGGTAGTAAGCAGCGTGGTTCTCGGTGAGAACACAAAAGGGCGGGCAGGGGTGTAGTGACTGCAAGGTCAGTGTTATAAATTCAGGACCACTGTAGTCATCTCCTTGGGTTCAGTGGTGTCAGTTGCTCCCTAAAATGGTTTGAGCTCCTACTTTTCATGGAAGTTTACTCCCACTGCTCTGCATTTACTTGTGTGGTAGCGGGTCCCGGGAATGTAAAGGAATTACACAGTATTTACAGCACAAAAACAGGCAATTCGACCCAATGCTGGTGTTTCTGCTCCACACGAGCCTCCACCAACCCGATTTCATCTCACCCTATCAGCATATCTTTCTATTCCTTTCTCCCTCATGTACTTATCTAACTTCCCCTTTAATGCATCTATGCCATTCACCTCAAGTACTCCATGTGGTTGTGGGTTCCACATTCTCACCAGTATAAACCTAATAATATAACTCTCTTGTGATCTGGACTGTATCTCCAAGTCTTATGCACCTGTACTCCTTCAGTCTCTCCAAAGGCGAGCCAAGTTAACTCTGGGTGAAGTGAAGTTTGGTTGGAGCTATAAACCGCTTTATTCCACTGTAGGCAAAACACACAGAACATTGAGATTGATGAGAATCTATTGATACAATCATGACAAGTTCTGCTCAACCAAGATGGCGGCCGTGACGGTCCGGTGCTGAGATCGCTCTCCCTGTTTCGGGCGGCCAGCTCTCGCTGCTCGCTCCCGCAACCGGAGCGAGGTGCTCGGCGAGTCGGGCAGAGGCAGCGCAGCGCGGTGAGCAGCAGCAGCAGCCAAGCTGACCCGCTGGAGCACATCGGCCGGCAGCTCCTCGGCGGGAAGCAATTCCGACTGGGAGGAGGGGAGCCGAGCATGGCGGCCAGAGGCCGACCCGTGAAGAGAGAGAAGTAGGCCCCGGGCCGTGGAGCATGGAGCCGGCGACAGTGAAGAGGAGGCAGCATTGGAGCATTCACATCCCGACGATGTGTTTGGCGAGTCGGGCAGAGGAGCGCAGCGCAACGAGCAGCAGCAGCAGACTCACAACACGCTGCAGCACGTCGGCCGGCAGCTCCATTTCGGGTAACTCGCAGTCCGGATGGGAGGAGGGGGGCCGGGCATGGTGGTCAGAGCGGGAGAAGCAGGCCACCACACGTGGAGCCGGCAACAGTGAGGAGGAGGCCGCGGTGAAGAGGAGGACGGAGCGGCTGAGGGACATCGTGCTCCCACTGCCACGGGAAGCCATTGTATTGACTCTGAACGCGGCGCTGTTTGTATAGCTGACGCATCCCTACGGGGAATAAGCATTCCATTGTACTTGTTACATATGGCAAATAAATCTAATCTGAATCTGAATCATACAGTTACAAAGATAAGGAACACGTGGGTGCTAGTCTATTCCAACTTCAAAGCACAATCTCTCTGTAGCCTTTCTTACTGCCCCAGGTTCGCTCTGTTTGCCGTCTTCTGCTGCTTGACTGATTCTCTAGAGGTGATTTTAACGTTATGCGGGCGGGCTGTTAAAATTGGCCGGGTGACTTACCTACTGAAGTGCTGCATGGATCCCGCCATCTTTAATTTTAACCTATTGTTCTGAGCAGGCGGCTGGGACACCTGTCTGAAGCCGGTTGGGGTCCTTCTTTAAATAAGCAGATCAGAGCCCGATGACGTCATCAGGGCCCGACTGCAATTTTAACTGTGACCCAAGTGGGGAAATGTTTGTGGCTTTCATGCCAGGTGAAGGCAGTGGGAACCAGAAGAAGACATTTGAGGGAAGTTTAGGCATCCCCTGGCCTGGGCTCCCCACCCTTCCTTTCCGCGAGATATTCCTAAAAATCCCTCCTTGTGACTTACCTTCTTACCCAGGTGCCAGCCAGTAGCCTCCTGCTGTCCAAAATGGTGCTCCTGCCCCACCGGTCAGCTGCCACTTCCCACCGTTTTGGTCGGGCACCTGACGGGGGAACATGCAGATCAGGCCCGGGAGTTAAAACTGGCCGGGCCTCACACTACGGAGATAGGGCTGGGTTTGGCACTCACCTCGCCACCCACCCACCCCACCCCCGCCCAACGTTTTGTTTGATAATACTCCTGTGAAACACCTTGGGATGTTTTACTACGATAAAGGTGCTATATAAATACAAGATTTTGTTGTTGTTGTTGAATAACCCGGCAAATTGCCGATTGTTTGTGTTTCTGACGAAGGGTCATCGACCTGAAACGTTAACTCTGTTTCTCTCTCCACAGATGTTGCCTGGCCTGCTGAGTTTTTCCAGCGTTTCCTGTTGTCCTCATTTTACATTGTTGTTGTTAGATCCGTGATTCTGAGAGTATGATGTTTTTGAATAACCACACGGCTGCTGTAACTGAACAATAAACAGGTATTTACTGGAGGAGGGTAGTCTCAAGACTGGGGGTACAGAGGCATGCACAAGGTTTATATACAGGTGTGATCACTGCCGGTACTACAGTATACAGGAGCTGTAAAAGTAGTTCTGTCTTAAAGGCACATACACGACAATTCCTCCCCTTTTAGATTAGTAGCACCCCTAATATTCAAATAACTATTAACACTTGTGCTGGGTTGAAATGGGCCAACACCTCTTTTGATGTGATCAATTCTTTACACTTCTGGAAAGCTCGTCTACGTTCGTCATCCCACTTCCATGGTACCCCTGTTTGCAGTAGGGTGTTCAGCGAGTGTAATACCATGGAAAATTTGGTAAGAACTTGTGGTAGTAGTTTACCAGCCCGAGGAACGACCTCAGTTGTGACACATTTTCCGGTGCTGGAGCCTTGACTACTGCCTCAATCTTTTCAGGGGACTTATGTAACCCCTCTTCATCGATGACGTGGCCACAATACGAGATCTGTTTCTGGAAAAACTCGCACTTGTGGCGATTAGCTCGTAGCCCATACTCCTTTAATCTGGTGAGCACCTTCTCCAAGTTGGCAAGGTGGTCACTGTCATTTTCGCCTGTGACCAAGATGTCGTCCAAATAACACTGGGTCCCTGGAATCCCTTGCAGGACTTGATCCATTGCCCTTTGCCAGATAGCCGGAGCCGAGGCTACCCTGAACACCAGCTGGTTGTATTGATAGAGACCTTTATGGGTGTTAATTGTAAGGTATTGTTTCGAAGCTTCTTCTACCTCCATTTGCAAGTACGCCTGGGCTAGATCAATTTTTGTGAAGCGTTTACCTCCAGATAGCGAGGCGAAAATATCCTCAATTTGAGGAAGTGGATATTGTACCGTGTGAAGGACTGGGTTCACTGTCACCTTAATATCCCCACAGATGCGGACCTTCTTTGGTTCCCCAGGCGTATTACTCAACGACCTCTTCATTACAGGAACGATTGGTGTAGCCCACTCGCTCCAGTCCACTTTGGACAGTACTCCTGAACGTTCCAACCCTTCCAGCTCTGCTTCGACAGCTGGTCTGATCGCATAAGGCACTGGTCTGGCCTTAAGAACCTTTGGGCTTGCATTTTCCTCTATTTTAATCGTTGCTGTTATGCCTTTTAGTGTTCCTAGTTCCTCCTGGAACACTTCTTTTGCATCTGTTAGCATTTTTGACAGTCATCCAGGTGTGACGTCGTCATCCTTTTTGGCCTCAACCTTCAGTGCCTGTATGGAATGCCAATCTAAATGTATCTTCCGGATCCATTCACGTCCTAGCAGTGGTGGTCCTCCATCTGGCAATACATATATATCCATTTTAGGTATTTCCTGGCCTTTATATATCACTTTCACCCTTATTTTTCCTTTGGGGTAGACTTTTTGCCCCGTATACGTCTTCAAGACAATCTCTGTAGCTTTCAAGGGTATATGTGAAAATAGCCGCTTGTAGTCCCTTTGGTTTATGACTGTTAGGGCTGATCCTGTGTCCAATTCCATTTTCACTTGGACTCCGTCTATCTTGAGTGTAACCCAGATAGTCTGGTGATCCTCCATTTTGGTTACCTTATGTAGTTTCAGACAACCCAGCTCCTTGCTTCCGGAGTCTGTGTCACTTTTCTGTTCATCTGAACCACTGTCCATCACCTGGTGTACCTTTTTGTACTTCTCCTGTGGAGATTTCTTACTGTTGGTTTTCTTCCCAGACCTGCAGGCTCTTGCTATGTGTCCTGCTTTTCCACACTGTCTGCATACTTGGTCCTTGAACCAACAATCTTTCTGGTCATGTGTTGTTCTGCCGCAGCGATAGCACTTCCCTGTTCCATAGGACATTTCATTGGTGCCATATTCTTGCGGTCTCCGTTGTATCTCTGCAGCTCCCCTTGTGGCTGCTTCATGTGATACTGCCATACTGAAAGCCTTGTCCAGCGTAAGATCCTTTTCTGCTAGAAGCCGTTTCTGGGTTCCTTCACTTTGTAGCCCACACACAAACTTGTCCCTTAACGTATCTGCTAGTCCCGCTCTAAACTGGCAGTGTTTCGATAGCTTGCGCATTTCCGTTAGGTACTCAGCATTGCTTTCATCTTTGTGTTGGTTCCTTTTACGGAACTTAAATCGTTCTGCTATCAGCAGCGGTGTGGGGTTTAAGTGGTCCTGTAGGATTTCTACTATGCTTTCGAAATCCTTGTTCACCGGCTTCTCTGGGGTTATTAGATTTCGCAGTAACCCATAAGTTTTTGCACCCATGGAATTTAACAAAACCAGTGCTTTACTAGCATCTGGCACTTCATTCGCCCTGCAGTACACCTCAATACGTTCCACATATGTCGCCCAATCTTCGACTTCATTGTCGAACGTAGAGATACTGCCACTCTTCGGCATCCCTGGGTGTGATTTAACTGTCAAAAATGGCATCTCCCGCGCTTCCCCTTCTTCTCCGCTGGCACAAAATGGCGTCTCCTGCGCTTTCCTTCCTTCCCGCGCTCGCCCTTTTTCTCCGCTGCGGCTTCTAAAAATGGCATCTCCCGCGCTCTTCCTTCTTCTCCGCGGCTCAATGGCGTCTCCCGCACTCTCCCTTCTTCTCCCCGCGGACACTGTTCAGCCCTTGAGCCCTGGCTGTGCTCTGCGTGTTCTTTTTTTTTTCTCAACGCCGCTCGGTTTTCAACCCCCGGCTGTGCCCTGTGCGCTTTACCCTCTGTCTTACCCCGTCGACGCTGCTTGGCATTCTCTCCGCCGTCGGTCAGCACCAGCCGTCGCTGTCCGGGAAGGGTCTGCGCTGGAACTGTCGTCAGTCTCTTGCTGATCATCGTGGCTGGGGAACCAAGCCCGGCTCTCCGCAGCCTCCCCTGCGATGTTCACTCTCTGCCGGACGACTGGGCGGTTGCTCGTGTTCGACGCCCGTGTTCCTGGCCTCGACTTTCTTACACTGCCCTCCCGGAGCGAATCCTCGAATGGAAATGCAGAGTTGCAGGTAGATTCGAATCGACACTCGTCGCCACTGTTAGATCCGTGATTCTGAGAGCATGATGTTTTTCAATAACCACACGGATGCTGTAACTGAACAATAAACAGGTATTTACTGGAGGAGGGTAGTCTCAAGACTGGGGGTACAGAGGCATGCGCAAGGCTTATATACAGTTGTTGTCACTGCCGGTACTACAGTGTACAGGAGCTGTAAAAGTAGTTCTGTCTTAAAGGCACATACACTACAGTTGTTACCATGGGGGATTCCCGCCTGAAGTTGGGATGGTGATGCCTACCATTGCCTCACTGCCCTGACCAGTATTTCCCTCTCTCTGCCTCCACTACGACCAATGGTAACCTCTACCTCCACACTTGCTGCATGCAGATAGTGGTGGGGGTGGAGCCCGGATTTGTCTTCTTGCCGCCCATGTTACTGCTGCTTCCCAGGGCCTCCGCCATGGGGATCCTAGCGATGAGCCCTGGGAAGTGACAATAACTATCCTGAGGTGCCCCCATGGAGGGAGAGGGCCTTGTAGCGGTCTCCTCTCCCTCCATTCTGTTCCCAGTGACTTAACTATTGGAGGCCCTGGTATCAGTGGGTGAAAGTTTTTTTTACCCTTGGGGAGTTCCCGCCCCTTTAAGGCCTCTCACTATATTTTGTTATGTTTCAATAGTGTCCCTGCTGTAGATGTCCCGCCCCACTGCAACTTCGTCCCAAAAGGCAGAAGTTCACCCCCCTCTCCATTTGTCTGCTTACTGATCTACAATCCAAGTCTTGGAAAGGTAACCAATTTATAGCAAGCTTTTGCTAAAATCAAAACACATCTTAACATAGCTCATGTTCAAGTCTTTGGCTGAACTGGCCAAACAATCTTAAACCGAGGCAGTCAGTGTCTTAAAATGTGTTCTAGAATCAGAGGCGAGGCTAGGCCTCAGCTGGGGTATTGTGTCCAATTCTGGGCACCGCACTTTTGGAAGGATGTCAAGGTTTTGGAGCGGTGCAGAGGAGATTAGCCAGGATGACACCAGGAGGGACTTCAGTTACAGGGAGAGACTTGGAGAAGTTGGGATTGTTCTCCTTAGAGCAGAGAAGGTTAAGGGGAGATTTAATGGAGGTGTTCAAAAAATGAGGGGTTTTGATCGACGGAACAGGGAGAAACTGTTTTCACTAGCAGGAGAGTCGGTAACCAGAGGACACAGATTTAAGGTAATTGCCAAAAGAACCAGAGGGAGATGAGAATTTTTTTTACACAGCACATTGATATGATGTGGAATTCACTGCCTGAAAGGATGGTGGAGCAGATTCATTAGTAACTTCCAAAGGAGAATTAGATATATACTTGAAAAGGAAAAAAATTGGAGGGCTATGGGGATAGGGCGAGGGAGTGGAACCAATTGGATAGCTCTTTCAAAGAGCGGCACAGGCATGATGGGCCAAATGGCCTCCTTCTGTGCTGTATGATTCTATGAGAATGTACAGGGATCTGTGGCTGGAGAAGATAACGCAGAGTGAAGCCATGGAAGGATTTGACTACAAGAATGGATATGTTAAGTTAGTTCACAGGGTCACAGAGTGTTTGGAGTTTGGCGAGGGTGGAGGCACAGAGGATAACCCCCGGAGAATTTTGTAGAAACCAATTCTTGATGTGATAACGTAGACTAGGGTTTCAACGGACTTGGGGGAGCGGTAAGGACATAAGTGGCCAGTGTTATGGAGGTCGGAGAAAGTGGTCTTGGCGATTTGGTTTGAGAAGATCTAAGCTCAAGGATAAACAGAACGGCAACATTGTGCACCTCCGAATGTAAACAGTGAGGATAACTGCGGATGCTGTTGGAGTTTGAAGACACACAGGTACTGGCAGGTGTCAAAAAGGAAGACATGATTTTGCCAATATTGAGATGAAGGAAATTTGCACTCCAGGATTTCATGCCTATAGGCCACCAGAAACCATGGCAATAGTCCTGGGGTTAGCAATGGAAATGGACAGGTAGAGTTGGAAATATTCTCTGCAAGGCACCAATCCTCTATGGCTAGATAAATGTATTTCCTAAAAATACGGAAGACCTCCGTTTGGGCTAATAAATGGTTAGTCCATTAGTGCAGAGGCTATTTCTTGAGAATATGTTTACAGAGTTGCAATCTCCTTATCTAAGGAAGGATACACTTGCCTTGGAGGCGGTGCAACGAAGGTTCACTAGATTGATTCCTGGGATGAGAGGGCTGTCCTATGAGGAGAGATTGTGTAGAATGGGCCGATACTCTCTGGAGTTTAGAAGAATGAGAGGTGATCTCATTGAAACATACAAGATTCTGAAGGGGATTGACAGGGTAGATGCTGAGAGGTTGTTTCCTCTGGCTGGAGTGTCTAGAACTAGGGGGCATAGTCTCAGGATAAGGGGTCGGCCATTTAAGACTGAGATGAGGAGGAATTTCTTCACTCAGAGAGTTGTGAGTCTTTGAGTATATTCAAGGCTGAGATAGATAGATTTTTGGACCCGAGGGGAATCAAGGGATATGGAAATAGGGCGGGAAAGTGGAGTTGAGGCCAAAGATCAGCCATGATCTTATTGAATGGCGGAGCAGGCTCGAGGGGCCGAATGGCCTACTCATGCTCTTACTTCTAAAAAAAATACCGTTAATAAATAAGAAGGTCTGCACTTTCGCTCAACATTTTTGTCTTAAGCAAATCAAGAAAAACTTGTGTACTGCTGTTCTTTCCTTGGTCTTCCCTTATTTGAGAAAGCTAAGTTGAAGGATGTGTGCGATCCTTAGAAAGTGAGACACAACTCTAAGCAGCTGAGACCAAAATGGAAGAAAGAAACAAAAACTACTAGTCACACGTTGTCTTTCAAAGAAATATATTAACACTCCTGTCTTTGTCCACATCCCAGGAGACTACGTTACCAGTGGAGAATAGTGAGGGACTGGGTTAAGTAAAATTGATATGCTATGATGTGCAGTCGCTTATACATGTGTCTGACAAGGTGGGTGGAGGAAGTATAAAGGCTTTGCAAATCGCTTTCCTGAATGTGAGCAAAACCTGAGGTGGTGGGAGGGAAGATAACATCAATGTGTTGAAAAGGTCCTCCATGGAGAAAGACAAAGGTTACAACAGATAGACATGTTTTCATTCCAATATATTAGTAGAAAGGAACTCAAAATGATAAAATGATGATGCTTATGAATAATTATGTTATCATGTAAAATAAATTTTAGCAACGCGATCTAATTAAAAGCAAGGTGACAGGAAGATAATGGACCTCATTAGGGATTTAATCTGTTCTGTAGAGGATATAGTTTCAGCTGCGCTCTTCGTGTTTCTGATGGTTTATTCCCATGCTTGGTGCCCTCTGACTACCCAGAATCCGGCTGTCTGTGCTGATTGAGTTCAGGTCTGACCTGCGTGCTGTTACTTGCCTTGGTAATAGATCTTTGGCATGAAGATTTGTGGGTTCTACAGGCGTTTAGAACATGTTTGATGATGAATGGTCAAAGTTAAATTGCTGGCATGGATGCAGGGAACCCAAGTTGGCTTTGAGTCAGCAAATACAGTAGCATAAATTTGGGACCGTGTAACCTGTAATTCATCTCTTGGCCATTTGTTGTTGTGTATAATATTTAACGTTCCATTTTGCGAAATTGGGCAGGGTGAGTGAATTGCCCAAGTGGGGACGCCATTGAACTGAAAAGCAATTGGAGCGTGGCTTCTAAGGTATATCATTATTGGAAACTTATACTGAGAAGCACAAGATTAGGAGGAGGGCCTGTTTGTTCTCCTGTGTCTTTGCGCATGGATAGTCTGGGGCTTGGAGTGTTTTCGAACACAAGCCTAAGCATGACAGCGACTCATCCACTCAGACAATATATCATATGACTGACTCCAAGTAAAAGGATTAACTTACTGATACTGAAAGATGCAAAGCACGCAGATGCATTTTTTGTCAAAATATTTACCTACGACTTTATAGAACTTGCTTAAGGTGCAAAGACCTCGTCTAAAATCATAGAATGCTACAGCACGGAAACAGGCCATTTGGCCCATCAAGCTTATGTTGGACGTTTTCTGCACATAACGCACTTTGTTTGTTCCTCCCTCCCTCTTATGCCCAATCATTTGCATTATAAAATATTTATTTCGTTGGCTTCTACCCACCTTGGTGGATTTGTTTAAGATGCAATAACTTTATTGATTTGTTTATTCTTCCATCCTCAAAGAAGTCCTTCTGTTCCTCACTAGTTTGCACCAACATAAAAGATCCTTATTTCTCTGCCAGAGCTGGACTTGTAGTTTTGGCTGAAGCTGTCGTTGGTCCATCCTAGGCTAACTGACTGGCTCTGGCTGCAATGTCCAAGATCAGCATTAAGCTGCCTCGTCAACATCTTGTCTGGCCGAGTCCCTCTCAGCGGCTCAAACGACAACTTGTCCAAACAACACAGTTTGCTCCAAACTCCTATTAAAAGCAATGAGAAAAAATGAAACCATGTTCATTTTTGTTTTTTTCTCTCTGCCATTTTACCTCGCATTTGTTAATTGTACATTTTTGAGCTTGTTACAATATACTCTGGGTATCGTAGTTCCCCAGAAGCTGTGTGAAAATGACCACTGTCTTTCATAGAAAGAGGAGTGTAGAAGAGCATGCCAGGAGCAGCACCAGGTGTACCTAAAATGAGGTGCCAACCTGGGGAAGCTACAACACAGGACTACATGCATGCTAAACAGCAGAAGTAGCATGCTATAGACAGAGCTAAGCGATCCCACAATCAACGGATCAGATCAAAGCTCTGCAGTCCTGCCACATCCAGTCGTGAATGGTGGTGGACAATTAAACAACTAACGGGAGGAGGAGGCTCCATGAATATCCCCATCCTCAATGATGGTGGAGTCCAGCACGTGAGTGCAAAAGACAAGGGTGAAGCGTTTGCAACCATCTTCAGCCAGGTGTGCCGAGTGGATGATCCTATCAGCCTACTCCTGAGATCCCCTCCACCACAGAAGCCAGTCTTCAGCCAATTCGATTCACTCCACGTGATATCAAGAAACGGCTGAGTGCACTGGATACAGCAAAGGCTATGGGCCCTGACAACATCCCGGCTGTCGTGCTGAAGACTTGTGCTCCAGAACTAGCCACGCCTCTAGCCAAGCTGTTCCAGTACAGCTACAACACTGGCATCTACCCTACAATGTGGAAAACTGCCCAGGTACGTCCTGTCCACAAAAAGCAGGACAAATCCAATCCGGCCAATTACCAGCCCATCAGTCTACTCTCAATCATCAGCAAAGTGATGGAAGGTGTCGTGAACAGTGCTATCAAGTGGCACTTACTCACCAATAACCTGCTCACCGATGCTCAGTTTGGGTTCTGCCAGGACCACTCAGCTCCAGACCTCATTACAGCCTTGGTCCAAACATGGACAAAAGAGCTGAATTCCAGAGGTGAAGTGAGAGTGACTGCCCTTGACATCAAGGCAGCATTTGACCGAGTGTGGCATCAAGGAGCCCTAGTAAAATTGAAGTCAATGGGAATCAGAGGGAAAACTCTCCACTGGCTGGTGTCATACCTAGCACAAAGGAAGATGGTTGTGTTTATTGGAGGTCAATCATCTCAGCCCCAGGACATGGTTGCAGGAGTTCCTCAGGGCAGTGTCCTAGGCCCAACCATCTTCAGCAGCTTCATCCATGACCTTCCCTCCATCATAAGGTCAGAAGTGGGGATGTTCGCTGATGATTCCACAGAGTTGAATTCCATTTGCAACTCCTCAGATAATGAAGCAGTCCGTGCCCGCATACAACAAGACCTGGACGACATTTAGGCTTGGGCTGATAAGTGGCAAGTAACATTCACGCCACACAAGTGCCAGGCAATGACTATCTCCAACAAGCGAGACTCTAACCACCACTCTTTGACATTCAACGGCATTACCATCACCGAATCCCTCACCATCAACATCCTGGCATCACCATTGGCCAGAAACCTAACTGGATCAGTCACATAAATACTGTGGCTACAAGAGCGGGTCAGAAGCTGGGTATTCTGTGACGAGTGTCTCACCTCCTGACTCCCCAAGGCCTCTCCACCACCTACAAGGCACAAGTCAGGAGTGTGATGGAATACTCTCCACTTGCCTGGATGAGTGCAACTCCAACAACACTCAAGAAGCTCGACACCATCCAGGACCAAGCAGCCCACTTGATTGGCACCCCATCCACCACCTTAGATATTCACTCCCTCCACCACCGGCGCACCGTGGCTGCTGTGTGTACCATCTACAAGATGCATTGCAGCAACTCGCCAAGGCTTCTTCAGCAGCACCTCCCAAACCCGCGACCTCTTCTACCTTGTAGGACTTTCTCCTACTACTGTTCGTAGCTCGAGAATTACAAAGAAGCGTAACAATGACAGATAAGTTTGTTATAAATAAAATTATCTTTATTCATACTACTGTTTAAAAATTCAAGCGTTCATAGAAGCACCTTCGGAAATGTATATGCCCACAATTTATTAATTCAAAGCACCCTTGGCAATTCATATGCCGAAAGTTTACATATTAATAAGTCAAACGTACATAAAAGTATCCCCAGCAATTCATATACTCCAGAGTTTAAATATATATATTTTTATATGCTCTATGTCTGACCTTCATACATACATACATACACCCCTCCTCGGGTGATCAGTTATAGGCTGTTCAAGCCAACTGTCCATTTCAACAACTCCCTTTGTCCTTCTAATTTTCCTGCTTCTGTGTCTTTCCTTTTTGTGCCCTCCGGCATGGCCCCTCTCATATTTCTCCATCTGCCTCCCTCTGATAGGTCAGTTTCACTCCCAACCTTCCCTAATTGGAGTTCCTTCTGCATGGCACGTTCATGTTCCTGTGATGTGTGTGGGGGGCGGGACTTCCTCTTCATCTGGTGTTTCTCTTTCCTGTCCATGTGGTCTTCCAAACAAAGGACCACATGCTGACTTCCTCCATTTTGAATCCTTACAGACAAAGGACCACATGCTGACTTCCTCCATTTTGAATCCTTACAGACAAAGGAACACATGCTGACTTCCTCCATTTTGAATCTGTCCTTTATCATCTCACAATTCATTTGCAATTTCGATCTCCACACGGTAGCAGCGGTTTTATTATGTGTACAGCAGCTTACAACCTCCAAGAAGGACAAGGGCAGCAGACGCATGGGAACCCATCACCTAAAATTCCCCTCCAAGTTACACACCATCGCTGTTCCTTCATTGTCACTGGGTCAACATCCTGGAACTCCCTCTCTAACAGCACTGAGGGAGCACCCTCAACACGAGGTCTGCAGCGGTTCAAGAAGGTGGCTCACCACCACCTTCTCAAGGGCAATTAGGGATGGGCAATAAATGCTGGCCTTGCCAGCGACACCCATATCCCAGGAACGCTAAAAAAAAATACAGCACAGAAGGAGGCCATTCAGCCCATTGTGTCCGCGCCGGCCAACAAAGAGCTATCCAGCCTAATCCCACTTCCCAGCTCTTGGTCCGTAGCCCTGCAGGTTACAGCATCCCAAGTGCACATCCAAGTACTTTTTAAATGTGATTAGGGTTCCTGCCTCTACCACCCTTTCAGGCAGTGAGTTCCAGACCCCCACAACCCTCTGGGTGAAGACATTTCCCCTCAAATCCCCCCTAAACCTTCCACCGATTACTTTAAATCTGTGCCCCCTGGTTTTTGACCCCTCTGCTAAGGGAAATAGGTCCTTTCTATCCACTTTATATAGGCCCCTCATAATTTAATACACCTCAATAAGGTCTCCCCTCAGCCTCCTCTGTTTCAAGGAAAACAAACCCAGCCTATCCAGTCTTTCATAGAAACATAGAAACATAGAAGATAGGAGCAGGAGTAGGCCATTCGGCCCCTCGAGCCTGCTCCGCCATTCAATGAGATCATGGCTGATCATTCAAATTCAGTACCCTGTCCCTGCTTTCTCCCCATATCCCTTGATCCCCTTAGCCTTAAGAAATATATCTAACTCCTTCTTGAATATATTTAATGAATTGGCCTCAACTGCCTTCTGTGGTAGAGAATTCCACAGGTCCACCACTCTCTGGGTGAAGAAAGTCCTCCTCATCTCTGTCCTAAATGGCTTACCCCTTATCCTTAGACTGTGACCCCTGGTTCTGGACACCCCCACCATCAGGAACAGCCTTCCTGCATCTAGTCTGTCTAGTCCTGTTAGAATTTTATAAGTTTCAATGAGAACCCCTCTCATTCTTCTAAACTCGAGCGAGTATAAGCCCAATTGACCCAATCTCTCCTCATACGTCATTCCTGCCACCCCAGGTATCAGTCTAGTGAATCGCCACTGCACTCCCTCCATGGCAAGAACATCCTTCCTCAGATAAGAACCCACAGCTTTCCGACTCAGAAGCGAGAGTGCGACCCACTGAGCCAGCGCTTACACGCGAGGAACGGTCACTTCGGACAAGACAAGCAGAATATGTGTGGAACGGTACACTGGCCGCAGGCAGCGTCTTCGGAGGAGGAAGGAAGAGAAACTGGTGAGGCGCAACTTGTTAAGAGAGACTCAGCAAGTTGCCCTTGGATAAGGCAAGGCACAGGCACCTCACAGAGTTTCTCATCGCGACATTACTTTCCTGTCAGCCTTCGCCCGATGCTTTCCGTGCCAGTTACTTCCATTGTTTGCGGGAGTGCCTGAGGTTCACTGGTAAATTGAGCCAACAGTACACATCTGCTCGTCTTTGCCTTCGGCACAGTGGAAGCAATGGCAGTGGTGCAGGTGATGGCCCCACACCGGTGACATCCTGTCGGCGTGCGAGTGGAAACATTAATCTGCGTCGGAATCAGTCTCGAGGTCTGTCTGTCTCAAATGAGAAGCTCTTGACTCGCACGCTTGGCTTGGTGTCAGATATCATGCTGGTAAGCTCCCAGTCTGCGTTGCCTGCCAATTACATGCAGTGTTTATATGAGGTAAAACGAGTCTACTGCTACATTTGCTTGTGTTTTTGCTTTTGAGTATTGGTGCAGATGACGGACTTGCCAGCGACATTTCTGTAAGTTGCCTAGAGTGGCTGCCCTAATCCGTGTCAGATTCAGACTCGAGATGGCTGGGGCTCTGCCTCAGATGAGGGCTCTGACTCACACGCTGGCTTCGTGTCAGATGAGGCTGCTGATAATGAGACAACCCTCAGCCTGCACAGCACAAGGCAGTTCCTCATAGCTAAGATTCTCTACTCCTGGCAACATCCTTGTAAATCTCCTCTGCACCCTCTCTAGTGCAGTCACATCTTTCCTGTAATGTGGTGACCAGAACTGCACACAGTACTGCATGCTGAGGCCTAACTAGTGTTTTATATAGTTGAAGCATAACCCCCCTGCTCTTGTATTCTATGCCATGGCTAATAAAGGCAAGCATTCCGTATGCCTTCTTAACCACCTTATCTATTTGGCCTGCTACCTTCAGGGATCTGTGGACATGCACTCCAAGGTACCTTTGTTTCTCTACACTACTCAGTGTCCTACCATTTAATGTGTATTCCCTTGCCTTGTTAGCCCTCCCCAAATGCATTACCCCACACTTCTCCGGATTCAATTCCATTTGCCACTGTTCTGCCCACCTGACCAATTTATTGATATCTTCCTGCAGTCTACAGCTTCCTTCTTCAGTATCAACCATGCAGCGATTTTAGTATCATCTGCAAACTTCTTACTCATACCCCCATACCCATGGGATCCAGGGTGCCTTGGCGCGTTGGATCCTAAACTGGCTGAGTGGCAGGAGGCAGAGGGTGATGGTCGAAGGTTGCTTTTGTGACTGGAAGCCTGTGTCCAGTGGAGTACCTCAGGGATCGGTGCTGGGTCCCTTGTTGTTTGTGAGCTACATAGATGATTTGGATGAGAATGTAAAAGGTATGATCAGTAAGTTCGCAGATGACACGAAAATTGGTGGGGTGGTAAATTGCGAGGAGGAAAGCCTCAGGCTACAGGACGATATAAACGGGTTGGTCAGATGGGCGGAAAAGTGGCAAATGGAATTTAACCCTGAAAAGTGCGAGGTGATGCATTTTGGACGGACAAATAAGGCAAGGGAATACACAATGAGTGGTAGGACCCTAGGAAGTACAGAGGGTCAGGGGGACCTTGGTGTACATGTACATAGATCCCTGAAGGCAGCGGAACAGGTAGATAAGGTGGTTAAAAAGGCATATGGGATACTTGCCTTCATTAGCCGAGGCATAGAATATAAGAGCAGGGAAGTTATGATGGAGCTGTACAAAACGCTGGTGAGGCCATAGCTGGAGTACTGTGTGCAGTTCTGGTCACCTCACTATAGGAAGGATGTGATTGCTTTGGAGAGGGTGCAGAGAAGATTCACCAGGATGTTACCTGGGATGGAGCGCCTCAGCTATGAAGAAAGACTAAACAGGCTGGGGTTGTTTTCCTTGGAGCAAAGAAGGCTGAGGGGGGACCTGATTGAGGTGTACAAAATGCTGAGGGGCATAGGTAGGGTAGACAAAGAGGAACTTTTCCCCTTAGTAGGGGGGTCAATAACAAGGGGGCATAGATTCAGGGTAAGGGGCAGGAGATTTAGAGGGGATTTGAGGAGGAACTTTTTCACCCAGAGGGTGGTTGGAATGTGGAACTCAATGCCTAAAAGGGTGGTGGAGGCAGGAACCCTCACAACATTCAAGAAGCATTTGGATGAGCACTTGAAATGCCATTGCATACAAGGCTATGGACCAAATGCTGGAAAATGGGATTAGACTGGACAGGGATGGATGGGCGGCGCAGACACGATGGGCCGAAGGGCCTCTTTCTGTGCTGTAAAACTCTATGACTCTATGACTCTATGATATTCAAGTCTAGAACATTGATATATACCACAAAAAGCAAGGGACCTAGTACTGAGCCCTGCAGAACCCCACTGGAAGCAGCCTTCCAGTCACAAAAACACCCATCAACCATTACCCTCTGCTTCCTGTCTCCGAGCCAGTTTTAAATCCACCTTGACACTTTGCCCTGGATCCCATGGGCTTTTAACTTCATGACCAGTCTGTCCTGTGGAACCTTATCAAAAGCCTTGCTAAAGTCCATATACACTACATCAAACATACTACCCTCAGCTACCCTCCTTGTTACCTCCTCAAAAAATTCAATCAAGTTTGTCAGACATGACCTTCCCTTAACAAACCCATGCTGACTATCCTTGATTAATCCGTGTCTTTCTAAATTAAGATTTATCCTGTCCTTCAGTATTCTTTCCAATAATTTTCCCACCACCGAGGTTAGGCTGACTGGCTTGTAATTACTCGGTCTATCCCTTTCTCCCTTTTTAAACAAGGGTACCACATTAGCAGTCCTCCAGTCCTCCGGCACCACACCTAAAGCCAGAGAGGATTGGAAAATGATGGTCAGGGCCTCTGCTATTTCCTCTTTTGCTTCGCTTAACAGCCTGGGATACATTTCATCCGGGCCTGGGGATTTATTCACTTTTAAAGCTGCTAAACGCATTGAGTTTAAGCAGACTTTGCTAAGTGGCAGAAAAAGTCTTTTAAGTGCATTTACTGAATTTTAGTGAGTAAAAAAGTGAATTATTTGAAGTAAGTTTCATTTTTTAGAGTAAATTAAGCTGTTGGGGAGTTGAAACCGGAAGTAGAATCCGGGTATAAAAAGGGGCAGGCTTAGTGCGGTAGCGCTGAGTGCAGTCGCATTGAGTGTAAGTAGAGTTTGGTAAGTGGCAGAGTTCGGGCAAGTGGGAGGTGAGGGGGTGCTTGTTGCTCTGTTTTGCTTCCCTCTCTCAGGCTAATCCAACACTGTGGATGTGGAGCAGTGAGACAATTCAACCGGATAGGTTCCCCAGACAGCTTCCACGAGGGAGGTTGGTGATCAACTGGTTGGTAGGTTCTCTTCCTTCTCTTCTATACCTTTAAGTTGGTAAGTCCTATTAAATAGTGGTGTAATATTATTATCTATATCGGGGCAGAGGGTCTTCATAACTAATAAGAAGAAATTTAATTAATTACACAGATATGGGTGAACAGGTGATGTGTCACTGTTGCGAAATGTGGGAGCTGGTGGACCCCATTGAGGCTCACGGTGATTACATTTGCGATAAGTGTTTGCTGCTAGAGGAACTCAAGCTCCATGTTAAAGAGCTTGAGACCGAGCTTCAGACACTGCGACACATCAGGGAGAGGGAGAAGTTCCTGGACTCTATGTTTCAGGAGGTGGTCACACCTATGAAATTAATTACTGCAGATGTAGTCCGTGGTCAGGGACAGGACAGTGTGACTATGAGTGAGGAAGGTACAGGGATCCAGGATGTAGTGTTTGTTAGATCCGTGTGTTAATGGAGACACGGAATGCAGGAGTTGATTTACCAAGTGTTTATTGAACAAAGTCTGGAGGTGAACTAACTACACAAGATGCTGTACAGGCTTATATACCCGAGTGGTCACTACCGGTACTACAGTACACAGGGGCTTCAAAAACATAGTTCCTCTTAAAGGTACATACACTACAATTCCTCCCCTTTTAGATAAATAGTACATAACATTTTTACAAGAACAATAATCTACACATTTGCTGAAGTTAATCAATTACAAATTCAGTCTCTCTGGAGGCTTCCTGACTCAGTCCGGATAACGCCTCGGTGGTGTAGTAGGTTTCGGTGGTGTAGTAGGTTCTTTTGGCAAGGTCGATTCGGCTTCAATGCCAGTGTCGGGTTCATCTGGTTCCAGTATCACCGGATCGGAGGTAGATACTATGGGTATCTCTGCTTCATCACTAGGCATATAGAGTTGTGGTGTAGGTTGTCCTTTTTCGGATGACTCTATGATCTGGTCAGCATGGCGCCTTATTATGTTTTCTCCAATGTCCACAGTATACATCAGCGGTCCTAGTCATGTGCAAATAGTTCCAGGCTGCCATTTCTCGGTACGGTAGTCCCGGGCCAAAACTGGTTGACCTATCTGGAAGGTTCTAGTTGGCCTTTCATTCATGCTTTGAAATTGCCGGTTCTCTACGTCCCTTCTGACGTTTGGCTTGACCAAATCCAGCCGGCATCTTAGTCTTCTATTGAAAAACATCATGGCGGGGGTTTGGTTTGTAACCACATGTGTTGCATTCCTGTACGCAAACAAGAAGTTATCTACCTTATGTTGTAGATTTATGTCTTCATTACCCATGGCCTTTATGGCCTTCTTGAAGGTCTGGACAAACCTCTCAGCTAATCCATTGGTGGCGGGATGGTATGGGGCGGACGTGTAGTGCTTAACCCCATTGTTTTTTAAGAACCTCCTGAATTCTTCGGATCCAAATTGTGGTCCATTATCAGAGCAGATCTGTTCAGGCAGCCCATTCCTGGCGAATATGGTCCTTAATACTTTGATGATTTTTTCCGTGGTGGTGGAAGACATCTTTATTACCTCCGGCCACTTAGAGTGTGCATCCACCGCGATTAAGAACATTGAGTCCATAAATGGACCAGCAAAGCCGATATGTACCCTTTGCCATGGAGATGAGGGCCACTCCCATGGATGTAGAGGGGCTTGTGGTGGGGCGTTTTGGACCTTCTGGCATCCTAGACAGCTCTTGGTCATTTCTTCAATGTCTCCATCGATACCTGGCCACCACGCAAACGCTCTGGCTAAGTTCTTCATTTTCACTCCACCCAGATGCCCCTCGTGAAGCTCCTTTAGCACTTTATCCTGGAGTTTGGGTGGAATCACCACTCTGGATGCACACATCAAGGTTCCTCGGCACACTGACAGCTGTTCTCTTCTTTGCGAGAACGCTGGCAACAGTGGTTCGCCATGCGCTGGCCATCTCTTCACCGTTAAATCTTAGACTCGTGAGAGAGTCAGGTCATTTCTTGTTTCCTTTTCAATGGTAGAATTTGTCACCGGTAGACATTCCACTATGGTCGAGTGGAACATCTCCATTGGGTCCACTGTAGGCGCCTCTTCTACCGTTGGCAATGGTAGGCGCGATAACCCGTCAGCATTCCCATGCTGTTTTGTTCCTTTGTATTCTATGTCATATTGGTGTGCCCCTAGGAAAAGGGACCACCTCTGTAGCCTTTGCGCTGTCATAATGGGAACGCCCTTTTTAGGGTTGAATATGGAGACGAGGGGTTGATGGTCAGTCAACAAGGTAAATTTTTGTCCGTGTAGGTAATGGTTGAATTTCTTCACCCCCCACACCAGGCTGAGTGCCTCCCTCTCGATCTGGGCATAGTTACGCTCAGCTGAGTTCAATGAGCGTGACGCAAAAGCTCCGAGCCATCAGGGATAATACCGCTCCCACGCCGTAAGGGGATGCATCGCACGCCAGTCTGATTGGCAGTGATGGGTTGTAATGAGCCAACACTTCCTTGGACATGATCAAGCCTTTGCATTTATGGAAGGCACGTTTACAGTCTTCGCTCCATTTCCAAATTACTCCCGTTTGTAGCAGTGCGTTAAGAGGGTGCAGAACCATTGATAAGTTTGGTAAAAATTTATGATAGTAATTTATTAATCCCAGGAACGACCTTAATTGTGAGACATTTTCAGGCGCGGGGGCTTTTACGACCGCTTCAATTTTTTCAGGTGACTTATGCAACCCTTCTTCGTTAATGACATGGCCACAATATGATATTTGTTTCTGGAAAAATTCGCACTTGGGGCGATTTGCTCATAGGCCCCGTTCTCTCAGCCTCGTGAGCACCTGCTCCAAGTTGGCAAGGTGCTCGTTGTCGTTTTCTCCTGTTACAAGGATGTCGTCTAGGTAGCATTGAGTCCCCGGAATCCCTTGCAGGACTTGCTCCATAGCTCTTTGCCAGATAGCCGGAGCTGATGCCACTCCGAAAACCAGTCGATTGTACTGGTACAGGCCTTTGTGTGTGTTTATCATGAGATACTTTTTAGAGGCCTCCTCAACCTCCATCTGTAGATATGCCTGTGCTAAGTCAATTTTGGTGAAACGTTTCCCTCCGGTTAGTGAGGCGAAAATATCTTCTATCCTCGGAAGAGGATACTGTACCGTGTGAAGAACCGGGTTTACAGTCACTTTGAAGTCCCCACAGATGCGAATTTTTCTCTGTTCTTCAGATTTATCATTATTCAACGTTTTCTTCATGACCGGAACGATGGGTGTTGCCCACTCGCTCCAATCTACCTTGGATAATATGCCTGCTTTTTCCAAATTCTCCAGCTCTGCCTCGACGGCTGGACGAATTGCGTATGGCACCGGCCTTGCCTTAAAAAACTTGGGAATTGCCGCATCTTCCACTTTTATTGAGGCGGTGGCGCCTTTCAGGGTTCCTAGTTCCTGTTGAAACACTTCTTTGGCATTAGCCAAGATTTCTTTTAATCGTCAAGGTATGACGTCATCATCATTTTTTTTCTTACTGGTCACCGTCAGTGCCTAAATGGAGTGCCAGTCTAAACGTATCTTTCTGATCCATTCACGTCCCAACAACGGTGGACCGCCATCTTGCAGAACGTATAAATACAACTTCTGTATTTCCTTGCCGTTGTATACAACAGGCACCCTTACTTTCCCTCTGGGGTATACTTTCTGCCCCGTATATGTCTTCAAGATAATGGATGTGTCTTTCAAAGGTATATGCGGAAATAGCCGCTCGTAATCCCGTCGACTTATGACGGTCAGAGCTGATCCTGTATCTAGCTCCATTTTGACTGGGGACCCCGCTATCGTGAGGGTAACCCAAATGGTCTGGTAATCTTCTTTGGCAATTACATTATGTAATTTGAGACAGCTTAGTCTCTTGTTTCCGGAGTCGCTATTGCTCTTCTGGTCTTCGGAGCTACTGTCCGTCATCATTTGTACTTTTCTGTACTTTTCCTTATTGACCTTTTTACTGTCAGCGGATTTTTTTCCAGATCTGCATACACGTGCAATGTGTCCCATCTTTCCGCATTGCCTGCATGCTTTGTCCTTGAACCAGCAGTCCTTCTGGTCATGGGTGGATCTGCTGCAGCGATAACATCTCTCGAAACCCTGTGTCATTTCATGGGTGCCGAAGTCCTGTGGCTTTTGCTGTATCTCTGCAGCTCCTCTTGCTGCTGCTTCGTATGATACAGTCACACTGAAAGCCTTGTCCAGTGTCAAATCTTTCTCAGAAAGTAGCCTTTTCTGTGTTCCTTCGCTTAGGAGACCGCAGACGAATTTGTCTCGTAGAGAATCTGCCAGTCCTGCCCCGAATTGGCAGTGCTTTGACAGCTTTCGTAATTCGGTGAGGTAATCAGCGTTACTTTCATTCTTGTGCTGATTCCTCCTGAAGAATTTGAATCGTTCCGCTATCAGCAGCGGTGTTGGGTTTAAGTGCTCCTGTAGGGTATCAACAATCTCCTTAAAATTCTTGTCTATTGGTTTGGCTGGAGTGATCAAGTTTCGTAACAGCCCATATGTCCTTGCGCCCATCAGATTTAGAAGTACCGATGCCTTTTTATCATCCGCCACTTCATTCGCCTTGCAATACCCCTCCACTCTTTCCACATATGTGGTCCAATCCTCTATATCACTATCGAAAGCAGTAATATTGCCAGTCTTCGGCATCCTGAAAATCAAAAATGGCGCCTCTCGCGCTTTTCCTTCTTCTCCGCCGAGTCAAGATGGCACCTCCCGCGCTTTCCCACCGCTGCCGCTGCTGCCAACGCTGTTCTCCGCGGTTCCCGTTGTGACCTGCAGCTTTTCGCGGTATTTTTTTTGTATATATTTTAAATAGTTTCTCCGTTACTTGGAGAACCGTTCCTGTCATGGAGCGGACCCTCTGTGACTTTCCCCTCCCTCTGCTCGGTCCGAACGCCGACCTGCTTTACAGCACCGGCCGCCTCCTGAGTGTTCCACCCTCTGTCTCTCTTTGCTTCTGCTTTCTGACTCGCTGCCCGGCCCCGCTGCAGAGCCACCCGATTGAGCCCCAGCCCGCCGCAGCCCAGGAAGGATCAGTGCACTGCCTGCCACCAGCCCGTTTAGCTGGTGAAACCACAGTTTTTTTTTCTTGCTTCGACCTTCGTCTGAGGAATCGATCTCCTTGAGGTGCTGCTGAATTGCAGGTAAGTTCGTTTCTAATTCGTCGCCACTGTTAGATCCGTGTGTTAATGAAGACACGGAATGCAGGAGTTGATTTACCAAGTGTTTATTGAACAAAATCTGGAGGTGAACTAACTACACAAGATGCTGTACAGGCTTATATACCCGAGTGGTCACTACCGGTACTACAGTACACAGGGGCTTCAAAAACATAGTTCCTCTTAAAGGTACATACACTACAGTGTTGAAGGAGCCACAGCCCTTGCTCTTGTCAAGCAGGATTGAGGTTCTTACTCCCTGTGAGGGCAGGAGCGGGGACTGCAGGGAGGATGAGCAACCTGGCCACAGCAACGTGGTGCAGGGGGCCATTCAAGTGGAGGGAGTAAAAAGAAATGTTGTAGTGGTAGGGGATAGTATCATTAGGGGGATAGATAGGGTTCTCTGCAGTTAAGAGTGGGAGTCCCGAAGGCTGTGTTGCCTGCCCGGTGCCAGGGTTAAGGACATCTCTTCTGGGCTGGAAAGAAATTTGGAGTGGGAGGGGGAGTATCCAGTTGTTGTGGTCCATGTTGGTACAAACGACGTAGATAAGACAAGGAAGAAGGTTCTGTTAAAGGAGTATGAGCAGCTAGGGGTCAAATTAAAAAACAGAACCTCAAGGGTAATAATCTCTGGGTTATTACCTGAGCCACGAGCGAATTTGGCTAGGATAAATAAAATTAAAGAGCTAAATGCGTGGCTCAAAGACTGGTGTGGGAGAAATGGGTTTTGCTTCTTGGGACACTGGCACCAGTACTGGGACAGGAGGCAGCTGTTCTGTTGGGACGGACTCCACTTGGCCAGTGCTGGGACTAGAGTCCTGGCGAATCATATAACTAGGGCTGTAGAGAGGGCTTTAAACTAATTAGTGGGGGGAGGTTTCTAGAGAGCAAATAACAGAAATGACAACGGAGAAGGTCATAGACTTAGGTAGCAGTGGGGAAATTAAAAAACAGAACATGTCAGGAAGGGACAGGAGGTATGGAGTAAAAGGTAAAGTAGTAAAAGGGGAAAAAACAGGAACTAAGTGCCACAAAACATATTTGAAAATTCTTTATCTGAATGCACGTAGCATTCGTAACAAAATGAATGAGTTAACGGCACAAATAACTACATATGGGTATGATCTTGTGGCCATTACAGAAACATGGCTGCAGGTTGACCATGACTGGGAATTAAACATACCAGGTTATTTAACAATCAGGAAGGACAGGCAGGAAGGGAGGGGAGGTGGGGTGGCTATGTTAATAAAGGAAAGAATCACTATAATACAGAGAAATGATATTGGGTCAAAGGAGCAGGATAGTGAAACAGTTTGGGTAGAGATAAGGAATAATAAGGGGAAAAAAACACTAGTGGGTGTAGTCTATAGGCCTCCGAACAGTTGCAACTCTGTTGGACGGAGTATTAATCAGGAAATAGTTGAGGCTTGTAATAAGGGAACAGCTATAATTATGGGGGATTTTAACTATCATATTAACTGGACAAATCAAACTGGGCAGAGCAGCCTTGAGGATGAGTTCATTGAGTGTATTAGGGATGGGTTTCTTGAGCAGTATGTAACTGAACCGACCAGGGGGCAAGCAACCTTAGATTTGGTCCTGTGTAATGAGACAGGATTAATTAAAAATGTCCTAGTAAAGGATCCCCTTGGAATGAGTGACCATAACATGGTTGAATTCCATATTCAAGTAGAGGGTGAGAAGGTTGGATCTCAAACAAGCATGCTGAGCTTGAATAAAGGAGACTATGAAGGTATGAGAGCGGAATTGATTAGAGTGGACTGGGAAAATAGATTAAAGGGTAAGACGGTACATGATCAGTGGTGTACATTTAAGGAGTTATTTTACAACTTCCAAAAAAAATATATTCCACTGAGGAAAAAAGGGTGTAAAAGAAAAGATAGCCATCCGTGGCTAAGTAAAGTAATTAAGGATAGTATCTGACTAAAAACAAGGGCATATAAGGTAGCCAAATCTAGTGGGAGGATAGAAGAGTGGGAAGTCTTTAAAAGACAGCAAAAAATAACAAAAAGATTGATTAAGAAAGGGAAGATAGATTATGAAAGTAAATGAGCAAAAAATATAAAAACGGATAGCAAAAGTTTCTATAGTTATATAAAAAGAAAAAGGGTGGCTAAAGTAAATGTTGGTCCCTTAGAGGATGAGACTGGGAAATTAATGGTGGGAAACATGGAGATGGCAATAACGCTGAACAAATATTTTGTATCAGTCTTTACGGTAGAGGACACTAAGAATATCCCAACAGTGGACAAACAGGGGGCTCTAGGGGGAGAGGAGCTAAATACGATTAAAATCACTAAGGAAGTGGTACTTGGTAAAATAATGGGACTTAAGCCGGATAAATCCCCTGGACCTGAAGGCTTACATCCTAGGGTCTTGAGGGAAGTGGCGGTAGGGATTGTGGATGCATTGGTAATAATTTCCCAAAACTCCCTGGACTCAGCAAAGGTCCCGGCAGATTGGAAAACTGCTAATGTAACACCCTTATTTAAAAAGGGTAGTAGGCAGAAGGCTGGAAACTATAGACCTGTTAGCCTAACATCTGTGGTTGGTAAAATGTTAGAGTCCATTATTAAGGAGACAGTAACGGGACATTTGGATAAACATAATTTAATAGGACAAACTCAGCATGGTTTCATGAAGGGGAAGTCATGTTTGACAAATTTGCTTGAGTTCTTTGAGGAAGTAACATATAGGGTGGATAAAGGAGAACCAGTGGACGTAGTGTATTTAGACTTCCAAAAGGCATTTGACAAGGTGCCACACAAAAGTTTATTGCTCAAGATAAAAAATCACGGGATTGGGGGTAATATTCTGGCGTGGGTGGAGAATTGGCTCTCTAACAGAAAGCAGAGAGTTGGGATAAATGGTTCATTCTCAGACTGGCAATCAGTAACTAGTGGTGTTCCGCAGGGGTCAGTGCTGGGTCCCCAACTCTTTACAATCTATATTAACGATTTGGAGGAGGGGACCGAGTGTAACATATCAAAGTTTGCAGATGATACAAAGATTGGAGGGAAAGTAGTGAGTGAGGAGGACATAAAAAACCTGCAAAGTGACATAGACAGGCTAAGTAAGTGGGCAGAGATTTGGCAGATGGAATACAATACTGGAAAGTGTGAGGTTATGCACTTTGGCAGGAAAAATCATAGAGCAAGTTATTATCTTAATGGCAAGAAACTGGAAAGTACTGTAGTACAAAGGGATCTGGGGGTCCTGGTGCATGAAACTCAAAAAGTTAGTATGCAGGTGCAGCAAGTGATCAAGAAGGCCAATGGAATGTTGGCTTTTATTGCTAGGGGGATAGAATATAAAAACAGGGAGGTATTGCTGCAGTTATACAAGGTATTGGTGAGACTGCACCTGGAATACTGCATACAGTTTTGGTGTCCATACTTAAGAAAAGACATACTTGCTCTCGAGTCAGTACAACGAAGGTTCACTCGGTTAATCCCAGGGATGAGGGGGTGGTCATAGGAGGAGAGGTTGAGTAGGTTGGGACTCTACTCATTGGTGTTCAGAAGAATGAGAGGCGATCTTATTGAAACATATAAGATTGTGAAGGGGCTTGATCGGGTGGATGCAGTGAGGATGTTCCCAATGATGGGTGAAACTAGAACTAGGGGGCATAATCTTAAAATAAGGGGCTGCTCTTTCAAAACTAAGATGAGGAGAAACTTCTTCACTCAAAGGGTGGTAGGTTTGTGGAATTTGCTGCCCCAGAAAGCTGTGGAAGCTACATCATTAAATAAATTTAAAACAGAAATAGATAGTTTCCTAGAAGTAAAGGGAATTAAGGGTTACGGGGAGCGGGCAGGAAATTGGACATGAGTCTAGGTTCGGAATGGTCATGGCCCTGTGAGTAGTGGAGCGGGCCCAGGGGCCATGTAGCCTGGTTCTGCTCCTACTTCTTGTGTTCTAATTCTGTGTTAGATTTCAGGAGATGGTTTTATTCCTGTTCCTGGCTGGGGTGGAGATCGCCTTTACAGAAGGTAAGTACTGTAGAAAATACAGGGACAGAGTGATCTCCTGGAAGAGTTTCGATTGGCTAGATGGGTCGGAGAGGAATTTCCCAGATTTTTTCTCCCAAATTGGCCATTGGGTTTTTTATCTGTTTTTTTGCCTCTCTCGGGAGATCACATGGGTTCGGGTGGGATGGAGAGTGATAGAAGATTTGAGGTTAGGATCAGATCAGCCATGATCTTATTGAATGGTGGAGCAGGCTCGAGGGGCCGATTGGCCTACTCCTGCTCCTATTTCTTATGTTCTTATGTTAATACTTCCTCTCTCACTATGTTTACTTCATCTAATATTTCACACTCCTCCCCCCAATAGCAAAGTCTGCTTCGCTCCTCTCCTTTGTGAAAACAGACTCAAAGTATTCATTAAGAACCCTACCGACGTCTCCCGCCTCCACACATAGATTACCCTCATGATCTCTAATAGGCCCTACCCTTTCTTTAGTTATCCTCTTACTCTTAATCTATTCATAAAACACCGTTGGATTTTCCTTGATTTTACTTGCCAAGAATTTTTCATGCTCTCTCTTTGCTTTCCTAATATCCTTTTTAATTGCACCCCTGCACTTTCTGTACTCCTCTAAAGATTCTGGAGTATTTAGCCCTTGGTATCTGTCATACGTCTCTTTTTTTTTCTTTACCCTACCCTGTATGTCCCTAGACATCCAGGGGTCGCTAGATTTGTTAGTCCCACCTTTTTTCTTTAAGGGCACATGCTCTGACATGGATTTACCTTAAAGTAGCTGTTTCCAGTCCACTATGGCTAAATCCCCTCTGAGCTTAGCAAAATTTGCTTTTCCCCAGTTTAGAATTTTTATTCCTGGTCTATCCTTTTCCTTTTCCATAGCTACCTTAAATCTAACTGAATTATGGTCACTAGCACCAAAATGCTCCCCCACTGATACGCCTTCTACCTGCCCAGCTTCATTCCCTAAAACTAAGTCCAGAACTGCCCTCTCCCTTGTTGGGCTTGCTACATACTGGCTAAAAAAGTTCTCCTGGATGCATTTTAGGAATTCCGCACCCTCTATACCCTTCACACTAATTTTATCCCAGTTAATATTGGGGCAGTTGAAATCCCCTACTATTATTGCCCTATAGTTTTTGCACATCTCAGAAATTTGTCTACATATTTGCTCTTCTATCTCCCTCTCACTGTTTGGGGGTCTGTAGTACACTCCCAGCAGTGTGATCACCCCTTTTTTGTTTTTCAATTGGACCCATATAGCCTTGTTTGATGATCTCTCCAATATATCATCCCTCCTCACAGCTGTAATAGTTTCTTTAATCAATACCGCGACCCCCCCTCCCTTTTTACCTCCCTCTCTATCCCGTCTGAAAATCCTGTAACCAGGAATGTTGAGCTGCCATATCTGCCCCTCTTTCAGCCACGTCTCTGTAATAGCTATAATATCATCGTCCCAAGTATCTACCTGTGCCCTCAGCTCATCTGCCTTGTTCGCTATACTCCTTGCATTTAGTACAGGCAAACCTCCTTGTTGACTACCATCTAGCCCTTGATTCCTCTGTCCTTCCAATTTACTTTCTACATTTTTGTTTTCCAATTCCAGTTTTTCTTCCCTCCCTACTGACTCTACTCTTAGGTTCCCATCCCCCTGCCAAGCTAGTTTAAGCCCTCCACAAACGCACGAGCAAACCCTCCCACGAGGATGTTGGTCCCGTTCCCGTTGAGGTGCAACCCGTCTGGCTTGTACAGGTCCCACCTCCCCCAGAAACGGTTCCAATTCCTCAGGAATCTAAAGCCCTCCCTCTTACACCGTCTCTCCAGCCATGCATTCATGTGCTCTATCTTCCTATTTCTGTACTCAATAGCACGTGGCACTGGTAGTAATCCGGAGATTACTACCTTTGAGGTCCTGTTTTTTAACCTCTTTCCTAGCTCCCTAAACTCTGCCTGCAGGACCTCATCTCTCTTTCTACCTATGTCGTTGGTACCGATATGGACCACGACCTCTGGCTGTTCACCCTCCCCCCTCAGAATGCCCTGCAGCCGTTCAGTGACATCCTTGACCCTGGAACCAGGGAGGCAACATACCATCCTGGAGTCACATCTGCGGCTGCAGAAACGCCTGTCTGCTCCCCTAACTATTGAATCCCCTATCACTATTGCTCTCCCTCTCCTCTTCCCCCCGCCTGTGCAGCTGAGCCTTCCATGGTGCTGTGGACTTGGCTCTGGCTGCACTCCCCAGAGGAACCATCGCCCTCACCGTTACTCAGCACTGAATACTGGTTGGTGAGCAAGATGGGCTCAGGGGACTCCTGTACTACATGCCTGGTCCTCCTCTTCTGTCTGGTGGTCACCCATTCCCTCTCTGCCTGCACACTCTTAAGCTGCGGGGTGACCACCTCCTGAAACGTGCTATCCACGTACCTCTCAGCCTCGCGGATGCACAGCAGTGACTGCAGCCGCTGCTCAAGCTCCGTAACCCGGAGCTCGAGCTGCTGTAGCTGGCGACACTTCCCGCACATGTGGTCGCCCAGTCCACGGGAGGTGTCCAGGACTTTTCACATGGCACAGGATGTGCATTCCACGGGTGTGAGCTGCCCTGCCATACCTCTAATTAACAGACTATTTACTAACCTAGCTGGAATAAACTTAAAACTTTAAGAAAGCCAAGTATAAACACTTGCCAAATACTCACCAATCAGCTCCCTCCCCTTATGCCAACGTCATTTTTGATTTCTGATGTCACTCTTTGAAAATTCTGCCGGTGCTGAGTTGGTACCATCGCTGCCGCCTCGCCGCTCCTCCCAGGTCCACTTTGCTGCTGCTGCTGCTGTGACGCTGCTGCTGCTGTCAAACCTACTGGAGTTTTTTGAGGATGTTACTGGTAGAATAGATAAGGGAGAACCAGTGGATGTGGTGTATTTAGATTTTCAGAAGGCCTTTGATAAAGTCCCATATAAGAGGTTGTTGTGCAAAATTAAAACACATGGGATTGGGGGTAATATACTGGCATGGATTGAAAATTGGTTAACAGACATGAAACAGAGAGTAGGAATAAATGGGTCATTTTCGGGGTGGCAAGCGGTGACTAGTGGGGTACTGCAGGGATCAGTGCTTGGGCCCCAGCTACTCACAATGATTTGGATGAGGGAACCAAATGTAATATTTCCAAGTTTGCTGACGACACAAAACTAGGTGGGATTGTGAGTTGTGAGGAGGATGCAAAGAGGCTTCAAGGTGATTTAGACAAGTTGAGTGAGTGGGCAAATACATGGCAGATGCAGTATAACGTGGATAAATGTGAAGTTTTCCACTTCGGTAGGAAAAACAGAAAGGCAGAGTATTATTTAAATGGTGATAGATTGGGAAATGTTGATGTACAGAGGGACCTAGGTGTCCTTGTACACCAGTCACTGAAAGCAAACATGCAGGTGCAGCAAGCAGTTAGAAACATGGAAGATAGGAGCAGGAGTAGGCCATTCGGCCCCTCGCGCCTGCGCCGACATTCAATGAGATCATGGCTGATCATCCAAATTCAGTACCCGGTCCCTGCCTTCTCTCCATATCCCTTGATCCCTTTAACCTTAAGAAATATATCTAACTCCTTCTTGAATATATTTAATGAATTGGCCTCTACTGCCTTCTGTGGTAGAGAATTCCACAGGTTCACCATTCTCTGGGTGAAGAAATTCCTCCTCATCTCTGTCCTAAATGGCCTACCCCTTATCCTTAGACTGTGACCCCCTGGTTCTGGACTCCCCGGCCATCGGGAACATCCTTCCTGCATCTAGTCTGTCCAGTCCTGTTAGAATTTTATAAGTTTCAATGAGGACTTCATTGCAAGAGGAGTTGAGTACAGGAGCAAGAATGTCTTACTACAGTTATACAGGGCCTTGGTGAGACCACACCTGGAGTACTATGTGCAGTTTTGGTCTCCTTACCTAAGAAAGGAATTCTCTACCACAGAAGGCTGTGGAGGCCAAGTCACTGAATACATTTAAGAAGGAGATGGATAGATTTCTAGACACAAATGGCATCAAGGGGTATGGCGAGGATATGGTATTGAGATAGAGGTTCAGCCATGATCATATTTAATGGCGGAGCAGGCTCGAAGGGTCGAATGGCCTACTCCTACTCCTAATTTTCTATGTTCTATGTTTCTATTTTCTGCCAGGCATCACAAGATTGCCCATAACTTGAGCGCAATAAAGTGAAAGTTCCAAAGCGCACCTAACTCGTGTTCCTTGACGCTACTTAGTGCTGTTAACGGAGGGAAAGATTATTAAGTGTCAGCCGTGGCTCACACCCTCGCCTCTGAGTCAGAAGTTTGTGGGTTCAAGTCCCACTCCAGAGACTTGAGCACAAAAATCTAGGCTGACACTCCAGTGCAGTGCTGAGAGAGTGCTGCACTGTCGGAGGTGCTGTCTTTTGGATGAGCCGTTAAACCGAGGCCCCGTCTGCCCCTCAGGTGGACGTAAACGATCCCATGGTACTATTTCGAAGAAGAGCAGGAGCGTTATCCCCAGTGTCCTGGCCAATACTTACCCTTCAATCAGCATCACTAAAACAGATTATCTGGTCATCATCACATTGCTTTTTGTGTGCAAATTGAGTGTCGCGTTTCCTACATTACAGCATTACAGTCTAGTTAGTGTAGTGGGGTTGGGAGGGAAAGGGATTTTGTACATTGTAATTCTCCCTTGCTTATTCCGTGTGTTCCCCACCCTTTTAAAGTGTAAGTTTTATTGTATTGTATATTTTCCTGTCTCAAAATAAAGATCTGAATTCTTTTGACTAACCCAGGTGTCTGTTGCAAGTTTTATTACGACCCCTAAATAAGTCCAAATTCTAGAACAAGGGAGTGGGAGCGATTTGAACAGCTCAGGAGAGTCAGAGGTGAAGCTGACTACACACACCACCCCCTACATTTGGGATATCCTATGGTCATGAAAGGCACGACAGAAATGCAAGTCTTGCTTTCTTTCTTTCTTTCTCTTCCTTGCTGATCCCTCATTCCAACAAGCACAAAATCCAAAGAAAGATTGGGAAGCAGGCTCGAGGGGTCGTATGGCCTAGTTCTGCTTCTATTTCTTATATTACCATAGTTCCGTCCTTAGTTGTTCCAGATTCGCTCTGAACTTCTGAATCATGAGAGTGGTCAGTGAAGGGAAATGGAGTACTACCATTGCTTTAGTGCAGGGGGAAGTGTGGATCTCGAAATGGTTTGATGGGATTCCGTTATTATCAAAAACATAATTTGCTCACAAAGCGTTTCGTCGAAGTAATCTTTAGCCACCTCTCCCACATTATAACATAATGCTTGTATATTACCCCATCTATTTCAATTTTATAGTCTTGGCTCTACTTGCTATTATGCTTTGCACTAGCCAGCTCCGTTTAGGAGCCAGTGCTGAAGTGTTTGCTGCACGGCCCAGACCAATAAAAGTCTGTTTTATGGTGATATGATTTTGAACTGAACCGTCATATAAAATAATGGTGAGTGTTTGGGTTGAGTGCAGGGTAAGGATTTAATCGGCCAGTGCACTTTGTCTGCAGTGTATTCTGTTTCTATTTACACCTCTTAACAAAGTAAGGCTGTCCATGTTGAACAGGGCTCGCTCTCTGGCGATGATGCTATTGTTAGACTGTGGCCTAGACTTGCCATTCAAGTCATGCCCGCTCCCAGGTGTAACTCGAGCGGACTTGGGTTCGTCAACCTTTGCAAAGAATACCGTTTAGTTTAGCGCTGGAGGATGGCCGAGGCTAATGTTGTGCGGTACCCGTGCGATGTGGGACGGTCTTGGGTGCTTCACACGGGAAGTGTTTCCTGCTGCTTATGCTCAAGTTCAAGGTTTTCGAGCAGCAGCCCAAGACAATTCCTTGCTTAGGGGAAGTGGACACTAAGGAAATCAAGAATCAAGGGATATGGTGATAGGGCAGGAAAGTGGCGCTGAGCGACTATACTTCAAAAAGTACTTCATTGGCTGTGAAGCGCTTTGGGACGTCATGAGGTCATGAAAGGTGCTATATAAATGCAAGTCTTTCTTTCTTCTTTCTATAGCCTACCCCTGCTTCTATTCCTTATGTTCTTATGGAAGGATCCTTGGGGACGCATATTCCAGGATGTGGATTTTCCCGCACAGGCAGAACAGCTCAGCGAGGAAGGGCAGTAACTGGCCATTCTTTGAAGTAGGAAGAGGAGACAATGCAATGATCCCATAAATAGACCAACAGGTATTCAATACCAAATACTTGGGGCTTTGACAACAACTCTGAGGCAGAAGACACCAAAAGGCTTGGCACTGTGGAGCAACCAAAGAGAGGGAAGTGAAACGTAAAATATGCAGCAGTAATGAGGGACTCTGTAATCAGGAAAATAGGCAAGTGCCTTCCTCATTGCA
This sequence comes from Somniosus microcephalus, assembly GCF_052327205.1. Lineage (NCBI taxonomy): Eukaryota > Metazoa > Chordata > Chondrichthyes > Squaliformes > Somniosidae > Somniosus > Somniosus microcephalus. The sequence goes on from NC_140989.1 coordinate 361,707,786, forward strand.
ACCATGAGTCTCAAATGGTGTGTGGTCTCCCAGGTGCCAGGGTAAGGGATATAACTCAGCACGTGCAAAAGATTTTGGAGCGGGAAGGGGATCAGACAGAAGACATGTTGCAACTCATGACGTAGGAAGACTTTGTGCAAAGGGATATTCAGGAATTAGGAAATAGCTTCATGAGCAGGACCTCGAGGGTAGTAATCTCAGGGTTGATCATGGTGCCGTGCTAATCCACATAGGAAAAGTATTTTATGGGAGTTACATACATGTCTGAAGAGATGGGGAAGGGTGCAGATTCCTACAACATTGAAACCAAGTCCTGGACAGGAATGGCCTGTACTAGGACAGACATGCTTCACCTGAACAGGGCTGGGGACCAGTATCTATTCTGGGAGCGCAACTAGTGCCATGGGGGAGACTTTACATTAATAGGTACAGGAGAGGGGGAAATGGAAAGTAATAATGTACAGATCTGAAGGAGCAGAGAATAACAAGAGTAAGATTGTCCAGCAAACAGAGGCAGGTATGGAATAACAACGGAAACGCTGGAAAAACTCAGCAGGCCAGGGCAGCATCCGTGGAGAGAGAAACAGAGTTAACGTTTCAGGTCGATGACCTTTCGTCAGAACTGGAAAAAAGCAGGAAATGGAAAGCAGGTTTGGGGGCTGGGAAAAGGGGGAGGGGATGAAAGAACAAAAGGGAAGGTCAGCGATAGGATAGAAAGCAGGAGAGATTACGAGACATTGAGAGACATTAAGAGATATTCAAGGCGAGAGGAGGTGGTAATGGGACAGGTTAAGAAACAAAGGATGGCTCTAGATGGGGTGTGAATTGCGCTGGCAGAATGAAGGACAGCTGCCATGTGGGAGGGAAGAAAAAAAAACTTGTGGCCAAAAAAAAAGAAGAAAATATATATATGTGATAGGGCCCAAGGTTATGATCTGAAATTGTTGAACTCTGTGTTGAGTCCAGAGGGCTGTAAAGTGCCTAATCGAAAGATGAGGTGCTGTTCCTCGAGCTTACGCTGAGCTTCCGTGGAACAATGCAAGAGGCCGAGGACGGTGAGGTCTGAGTGGGAATGGAGCGGTGAATTAAAGTGACAGGCCACCGGGAGCTCGGGGTCGCCCTTACGGACTGAACGGAGGTGTTCCACAAAGCGGTTGTGTAAGGCTCGCAAAATTCTACAGACTCCCCCTAACCAAGAAAAGACGAGATATTGGACTTTTCAAAATCATATTGGGCCAAAAGGGACTTAAAATCAAAACCCCAGGATTTCTGCTAGTTTAAAAGGCATGTTCAGGCCTGTGGAAAAGCTGCAACAAAGGGAATGGGTTGGGCACAGTGAGACAGACAGTTTGAGTATTGGAAAGGCCAGATTGTCTGAGAATGTTCTGGGCCATCCCAGCCATTCTATATAAAGACAATAAGCCCACGGAAAGGAATGTTCCCGCCGAAACCTACAGGGCCATCAAGAACATGAATAATACAATACATGCCACTAATCAACAAAAGAGACTCTGGCCCCAGCAGGAGAAGACAACAGTTTAAACCACTCAGAAGGATTTCCAAAACCATTTTGCACGCTTAAACTGATTTTCGAAGCAATCCCGAAACCAGTTAAAAGCCAATTAAAAATAGATGGGACCAGCCCCGAAATTAACAATAGACCAGAGGAGATTTGGCAGTCAGATAAGCCAGGCCTCAACACAGTATAATTGAGGCCTGCTTGTTCAGTAAAGACAAACAGTTCAACGGGCAGTTCAATGGAGAGTCAGTTGAGGACACAGCTCAAGAAGGGTCAAGTTCAGTACAGGAGAGAAAAAGTACGGTTCAGAAAGCGTACTACTCATTATCATCATCACCGCACATAGTCGGAGGATCGGAGACTTGAGGAAAGAAGAACAAAACAAAAGGAAAAAGGAATCGCGGCAACCAAAGGCCTCAAGAAACCAACAACTAACAATATTACCATCAACTAGATAATATTGGGCCGTCGCGGCCAACAAGAAACCAACCAACAAGAAGTCGAAAATTTGCAAGTTTGTTTCCATTCTACAAGCTAGCCTGACTTACTCCTGGGTAAGATTTGACACAAAAAACTCTAAAAACTATAACTAACCAAAGGAAATTGGGTACTTACCTGATAAATCCAACTACGCATCCAACCGCATCAGCAGACAGGCGAAGACTGAAAACCCAACGCAGGTGCAGTCTTCCACCACGTCCGGGGTACGGCAGGCCCCAGCCGCCACAACTAAAGAGAACCCCGAAATTGCAAACCTCTACAATCTGTCAAGAAAGTCGTTTGGTGAGCATTTCCTGGTCCTCTGGAATTCAACCTAGTTAGGATAGTGGGATTGGGAGGGTAAGGTATTTTTGTCTATTTTCATTCTCCCTCGCAGACTCTGAAGTGTTCCCCCTTTTTAGAGTATAAGTTTTATTGTATTGTATATTTTCTTGTCTCAAAAATAAAATCTAAATTCTTTTGACCAACTCAGGTGTCTGTTGCAATTTCATTACAACCCCCAAATAAGTCCAACGTCTAGAACCAAGGGAGTGGGAGCGATTCGAACCACTCAGGGAGTCAGAGGTAAAACTGACCACACACACCACCCCTTACAGTCACCCAATCTGCGTTTGGTCTCCCCACTGTAGAGGAGACCACATCGTGAGCAGCGAATACAGTATACTAAATTGCAAGAAGTACAAGTAAATCGCTGTTTCACCTGGAAGGGGTGTTTGGGGCCCTGGACAGTGGGAAGGGGGGAGGAATAAGGGCATGTGTTGCATCTCCTGCGCTTGCACGGGAAGGTGCCGGGCGAAGGGGAAGGGGTGCTGGGGGTGGTAGAGGAGTGGACTAGGGATGCAGGTGTGGAGTTGTATGTACATAAATGCACAAAGTATCCTGAATGAAATTGGTGAGCTAGAGACACAAATTGCTACGGAGAGATGTCTGATATAATAGTACTGTAGTATTAACAGAGACCTGTCTTAGGCTGGATAGACTGGAAGCTGAACATTCCTGGTTACAAAATATTCAGGAAGAACACAATAAGAACATAGGAACAGGAGTAGGCCATTCAGCCCCTCGAGCATGTTCCGCCATTGAGTGAGATCATGGCTGATCTGTATCTTAACTCCGTCCACCCGGCTCTGGCTCCAAATCCATAGTAGAAAAAAAAAGGAAGGGTGTGCAGCGTTAATCAAAATTCCATAACAGCACTGGTACATCAGGATGCTATCGGAGTTGGTGGAAAAGCTGAAGCTATTTGCTTACAGTTAAGAAATAAGATGGGGACTGTTGTTGCTCTATTGGAAGTTTGTTGTACACCACCAAACATTGGAAATGAGATAAAACTGTTGTGTATGTACCTTTAAGAGAGAACTGCTTTTATACTGTAGTACCGGCAGTGACCACACCTGTATATAAAGCCATAGCAGGCTTCTGTACTTTCAGTTCCAGCATACCCTCTGTTCAGTAAACACCTGTTATTACCGTTCTCCTGCAGTCCGTGTGTTATTGGTACGCGGACACTACAGTGGCGACGAGCAGGTTGAAACTCACCTGCAGTACTGCATCACCTCACGGGGATCCATCCCTGAAAAGAAGCTTCTTGGAGGTCGAAGCCAGAGCAACGGGCGTCGACTGTGGGCAACCGCCCAGTGATCCATCGGAGTTCAGAGAATCGCAGGGGAAGCTGTGGAGAGCTGGGCTTGGCTCTCCAGTCAAGGTGTTACAGCAAATCGGGCTGGTAGCAGGTAGTGCGCTGACCCTTCCGGACTGCGGCAGGCTAGAGCTCGATCGAGCGGCTCTGCAAGGGGGCCGTGCAGCGTCGTCGGGAAGGAAAAGAGAGAGAGAGGGTGGAGCGCACAGGGCGCGGTCGGTGCTCAAGAGCCGGGCAGCGTTAAAGAAAATAAAAAGGGGGAAGGAAAAGAGATGCGCAGTGGACAGCGTCGAAGAAGAATAAAACTAAGAAAATTAATTAACAAATTAGAGACGCGCAGAAGCCGCGGGGCGCCGCCATTACTATTTAGAACGCTAGGAGCAGCATTGGCAGCAGGGGGAAGAAGGAAAAGCGTGGGAGGCGCCATTTTAATCCATTGGGGAAGAAGGAAAAGCGTGGGAGGCGCCATTTTAAACCACCCAAGATGCGAAGAGTGGCAGCATCACTGCTTTCGACAGCGAAATAGAAGACTGGACCACGTATGTGGAAAGAATTGAAGTGTACTGCAAGGCAAATGAGGTGGCCAATGAAAAGAAGGCGTCGGTATTATTGAATTTGATGGGCGCGAGAACGTACGGCCTATTGCGGAATTTAATTACCCCAGCTAAACCAATGGAGAAAAGCTTTGAAGAGATTGTTAATATCTTACAGGAACATCTAAACCCTACACCGCTGCTGATAGCAGAAAGATTCAAGTTCCATAAAAGAAACCAGCACAAAGATGAGAGTAATGCTGACTATCTTACGGAACTACGCAAGTTATCGAAACACTGCCAGTTCAGAGCAGGACTGGCAGATACCTTAAGGGATAAGTTTGTCTGCGGGCTCCAGAGTGAAGGAACCCAGAAACGACTACTTTCGGAAAAGGACCTTAAGCTAGAAAAGGCTTTCAGCGTGGTAGTATCCTACGAAGCAGCAGCACGGGGAGCTGCGGAAATACAACAGAAACCGTAAGAATATAGCACCAATGAGATGGCATATGGAGCAGAAAAGTGCTATCGCTGCGGCAGAACAACCCATGACCAGAAGGATTGCTGGTTTAAGGACAAAGTATGCAGGCAATGTGGAAAAGTGGGACACATAGCACGAGTCTGCAGGTCGGGAAAGAAAACCAACACCAAAAGAACTACTAAGGAAAAGTACAAGAAAGTACAAAAGATGACGGACAGTAGTTCAGAAGATCAGAAGAGTGACAATGACTCAATGACTCCGGGAGCAGGAGACTAAGTTGTCTAAAGTTACACAATGTGATCGCAAAGGAGGATCACCGAACCATTTGGGTCACCCTCATGATAGCAGGGTCCCAAGTAGAGATGGAATTGGACACAGGATCAGCCCTAACAGTCATGAATCGACGAGGCTACGAGCGGCTATTCTCACACATACCCTTGAAGGACACGTTCATTGTCTTGAAGACATATACGGGGCGAAAAGTCTACCCCAGAGGAAAAATAAGGGTGCCCGTTAAATACAACGGCAAGGAAACACAGAAACTGTATCTATATATACTACAAGATGGAGGACCACCATTATTGGGACATGAATGGATCCGAAAAATACAATTGGATTGGCATTCCATTCAGGCGCTAACTGTGGCTGACAAAAAGGATGACGACGTCACACCTGGCCGACTGTCAAAAATTCTAACTGACGCGAAAGAGGTGTTCCAGCAAGGACTTGGGACTCTAAAAGGCGTAACGGCAATGATAAAAATTGAAGATAACGCAAACCCAAAATTTTTTAAGGCCAGACCGGTACCGTATGCGATCTGCCCAGCCGTCGAAGCAGAGCTGGAGAGTCTGGAGCGTTCAGGTGTGCTGTCTAAGGTGGACTGGAGCGAGTGGGCCACACCCATCGTTCCTGTAATGAAGAAATCATTGAGCAGCATGCCTGGGGAGCCGAAGAAGGTTCGCATCTGTGGGGACTTTAAGGTAACTGTGAACCCAGTCCTGCACACAGTACAATATCCACTTCCGCGGATAGAAGATATTTTCGCCTCACTATCTGGAGGGAAACGCTTTACGAAGATTGACCTGGCCCAAGCGTATCTACAAATGGAGGTAGAAGAAGCATCTAGAAAATACCTCACGATAAACACTCACAAAGGTCTTTACCAGTACAACCGACTGGTATTCGGGGTAGCATCAGCTCCGGCTATTTGGCAGAGGGCGATGGAACAAGTCCTGCAAGGGATCCCGGGGACCCAGTGTTATTTGGACGACATCCTGGTTACGGGCGAAAATGACAGTGAACACCTTGCCAACCTGGAGCAGGTGCTCACTAGATTACAAGAATATGGGCTATGAGCCAACTGCCCCAAATGCGAGTTTTTCAGGAAACAAACAAATCTCGTATTGTGGCCACGTGATTGATGAAGAGGGGTTACATAAGTCCCCAGACAAGATTGAAGCAGTAGTCAAGGCTCCAGCACCGGAAAATGTGTCGCAACTGAGGTCATTCCTCGGGTTGGTGAACTACTACCATAAGTTCTTGCCGAATTTATCTACAATTCTGCACCCACTGAACGCCCTACTGCAAACTGGAGTAACATGGAAATGGAGTGATGAGTGTAAGCGTGCCTTTCAGAAATGTAAATGCCTAATCACTTCAAAAGAAGTATTGGCCCACTACAATCCAACACTACTGATTCGGTTGGCATGTGATGCGTCTCCCTACGGCATTGGAGCGGTGCTGTCGCACAAATTCCTTGACGGTTCAGAGAGGCCAATAGCCTTTGCGTCGCGCTCGTTAACCTCAGCCAAGCGTAACTACGCCCAGATTGACAGAGAGGCCCTCAGCCTGGTGTGGGGGGTGAAGAAGTTCAATCACTATCTGCACGGGCAGAAATTCACCTTACTGACTGATCACCAGCCTCTTTTCTCCATTTTTAACCCAAAGACGGGCGTTCCGGTGATGACGGTGCAACGGCTGCAAAGCTGGTCCCTTTTTCTAGGGGTACATCAATACGACACAGAGTATAAGGGTACGAAACAGCATGGAAACGCTGATGGGCTGTCGCGCCTGCCGCTGCCTACGGTGGAGGAAGTACCTGCAGTGGACCCTGTTGAGATACTCCATTCGACCACAGTCGAATGTCTACCTGTTACAAACTCAAGTATAGAGAAGGAAACCCGAAATGACCCGACACTCTCTCGGGTCTATGATTTGACGGTGAAGGGATGGCCAGCACACGGTGACTCACTGTTGCCAGCATTCTCGCCAAGGAGAGAACAGCTGTCAGTGTGCCGGGGGACCTTGATGTGTGGATCCCGAGTGGTAATTCCACCCAAGTTGAGAGATAGAGTGCTCAATGAGCTTCATGAGGGTCATCTGGGAGGGGTAAAAATGAAGAGCCTAGCCAGGGCGTTTGTGTGGTGGCCGGGAATAGATAAAGAAATTGAGGAAATGACCAAGAGATGCACAGGATGCCAGAAAGTCCAAAACGCTCCACCACAGGCCCCGCTGCACCCATGGGAATGGCCCTCATCTCCATGGCAACGGGTACACATTGATTTTGCTGGTCCATTTATGGACTCAATGTTTTTAATCGCCGTGGATGCACATTCGAAATGGCCAGAGGTCATCAAAATGTCCTCCACCACCACGGAGAAAACTATTGCAGTCCTACGGACCATCTTCGCCAGGAATGGCTTGCCAGAACAGATTTGCTCCGACAATGGACCACAGTTTGTGTCCAAGGATTTCCGGAGGTTTTTGAGGAATAATGGGGTAAAGCATTACACATCTGCCCCATATCATCCAGCCACAAATGGATTGGCTGAGAGGTTTGTTCAGACCTTTAAAAAAGCAATAAAGGCGATGTATAACGACAACATACCACTGCAACACAAGGTGGATAATTTCTTGTTTGCTTACCGGAATGTGACACATGCAGTCACCAACCAAGCTCCAGCCATGATGTTCTTTAACCGAAGGTTAAGATGTCGCCTGGATTTGCTCAAACCAAACATAAGACGAGATGTTGAGGATAAACAATTCCAGCACATCAATGAGAAGCCAACCAGAAGCTTCAAGATAGGGTAACCAGTCTTGGCCCGCGACTACCGAACAGAAAAATGGCAGCCAGGAACGATATGCACACAGCAGGGACCACTAATGTACACAGTGGACGTTGGAGAGAGCATCGTGAGACGCCATGCTGACCAGATTCTAGAGTCACAGGAACAAGTCAAACCCATACCACGAGCATGCGCACCTGGTGATGAACCCGAAGTACAGATTGTGTCTACCTCAGAATCAGTGGTATTGGAAGCTGACGAACCAACCAATGACAATGAGCCAGAATCGACTCCGCCGCAAGAACAGGATACTCGAGAAAGGCACTATCCAGACAGGATCAGGAAGCCTCCTCAAAGACTGAATTTATAAATGATTACTTTCAGCTGATGTATATAGTACAGAGAAAATTGTAATTGTAATTAGTTATTATTTAATTGTTAAATGAATGTTATGTACTGTTTGTCTAAAAGGGGAGGAATTGTTGTGTATGTAAAAAAAGCCTGAGGGTTTTATACCTTAATGCGAGAAGCATCAGGAACAAGGTAGATGAATTAGCTGTGGAAATAGAGGTTAATAATTATGATCTAATTGGGATTACGGAAACATGGTTGCAGGGTGAGCAGGGCTGGGAGCTTAACATACAGGGGTATTCAGTATTTAGGAAGGATCGACAAAAAAGAAAGGGAGGAGGGGTAGCATTGCTAGTAAAAGAGGGGATAAATGCAATTGAAAAGAAGGATATTAACTCAGTTAATACAGAATCTATATGGGTGGAGCTAAGAAATAGCGAGGGGCGAAAAACATTAATAGGAGTGGTATATAGGCCTCCAAATAGTAAAATAGAGGTTAGGGAGGGCATCACGAGGGAAATTAGAGAAGCGTGCAATAAGAGCACAGCTGTCATCATAGGTGACTTTAACTTACATATAGATTGGACTAGCCTAATCAGTAAAAATAATGAGGAGGAGGAATTCCTTGAGTGTTTAAGGGATGGTTATCTGGATCAATATGTCGAGGAACCAACTCGGGAACAGGCTATATTGGACTGGGTACTGTGCAATGAGAAGGGACTAATCAGTAATCTTGTTGTACGGGGACCCTTGGGTCAGAGCGATCATAACATGATCGATTTCTCACTTGAAATGGAGAGCGAAGAAATTGACTCAGAGACTAAGGTCCTGAATTTAAACAAGGGGAATTATGATGCCATGAGACGGGAACTGAGTAGGTCTGATTGGACAACGTTCCTGGGAGGACTGGAGGTAGATAAACAATGGCAAACATTTAAAGATAGAATGACAAAATTGCAAAAATTGTTTATACCAATCTGGCATAAAAGGAAATCTAAAAAGGTGACTCAACCGTGGATAACAGGGGAAATTAGAGACAGCATAAAATCCAAAGATAGGGCGTATAAAATAGCCAAAAAAAGCGCCAGAGCGGAAGATTGGGAACAGTTTAAGATAGAGCAAAGGAGGGCAAAGGGCATGATCAAGAGGGGCAAAATAGCTTACGAAAACAAGCTGGCGGAAAATATAAAAACTAACTCCAAAAGCTTTTATAAATATATCAAAAGGAAAAGACTGGTGAAAACCAAAGTTGGTCCATTGCAGTCAGATACGGGGGAATATATAATGGGAAATAAGGAAATGGCAGATCAACTAAATGCATACTTTGGGTCAGTCTTTACGAAGGAAGACACAAAAAACCTCCCTGGGATATCGGGAAAAATAGGGACATTGGCAAAGGAGGAACTGACGCAAATCAATATCTCTAAGGATATGGTGTTAAGGAAGCTAAAGGGATTGAAGGTGGACAAATCCCCAGGGCCTGATAACATGCATCCTAGGGTACTGAAGGAGGTGGCCCTAGAGATAGCGGATGCACTAAGGATGATTTTTCAGAATTCATTAGACTCGGGAACAGTGCCGATGGATTGGAGGGTAGCTAACGTTACCCCACTATTCAAAAAGGGGGGTAGGGAAAAAGCAGGTAATTACAGACCTGTAAGCCTTACATCAGTTGTGGGCAAAATGCTGGAGTCCATCATTAAGGATGAAATAGCGGAGCACTTAGCAAATGGGGACAGGATAGGACAGAGTCAACATGGATTTACAAAGGGTAAATCGTGCTTGACTAATCTATTGGAATTTTTTGAGGGAGTAACTGGTAGAATAGATGGGGGAGAGCCAGTAGATGTGGTGTACCTGGACTTCCAAAAGGCCTTCGATAAGGTCCCACATAAAAGATTAGCATGGAAAATTGAGGCTCATGGGATAAAGGGGAAAGTTTTGGCGTGGATAGGGAACTGGCTGTCAGATAGAAAACAGAGAGTTGGAATAAACGGCTCATTTTCTGAATGGCAGGCAGTAACAAGTGGGGTACCACAGGGATCTGTCCTGGGCCCCCAGCTGTTCACAATTTACATTAATGACCTGGATCAGGGAGTCGGATGCAGCATTTCCAAATTTGCAGACGACACTAAACTAGGAGGGGGGGTGGGCTCAGAGGAAGAGACCAGGAAGCTCCAGAGCGATTTGGACAGACTGGGCGATTGGGCGGATAAATGGCAGATGCACTATAATGTGGACAAGTGCGAAGTTATCCACCTTGGGTGCAGGAACGGGAGGGCAAATTATTATTTAAATGGCAATAGATTGGGAGAGGGGGAAGTACAGAGAGACCTGGGTGTTCTTGTACACCAGTCACTGAAGGCGAGCATGCAGGTGCAACAGGCGGTCAAGAAGGCAAACGGTATGCTGGCCTTCATAGCAAAAGGGTTAGAATACAGGAACAGGGATACCTTGCTGCAGCTGTACAGGGCACTGGTGAGACCACACCTCGAGTACTGTGTACAGTTTTGGTCGCCTCATCTGAGGAAGGATGTTCTTGCCATGGAGGGGGTGCAGCGGCGATTCACCAGGCTGATACCAGGAATGGCGGGAATGACCTATGAGGAGAGACTATGTAGTTTAGGGATGTACACACTGGAGTTTAGAAGATTGAGAGGGGACCTCATAGAAGTGTATAAAATTCTGACAGGTCTAGACAGACTGGATGCAGAAGGAATGTTTCCCTTGGCGGGTGAGAACAGAACTAGAGGACATAATTTAAGGATAAGGGCTAAACCATTTAGGACAGAGATGAGGGGGAATTTCTTCACTCAGAGAGTGGTGAACCTGTGGAACTCATTGCCACAGAGGGCAGTGTACGCCAGCTCATTAAATATATTTAAGAGGGAATTAGATATATTTCTACGGGCAAAAGGGGTTAAGGGTTACGGAGAGAAGGCGGGGACGGGATACTGAATTAAAGGATCAGCCATGATCTCATCGAATGGCGGAGCAGGCACGAAGGGCCGAATGGCCTACTCCTGCTCCTATCTTCTATGTATCTATGTATCTATGTATGTACCTTTAAGAGAGAACTGCTTTTATACTGTAGTACTGGCAGTGACCACACCTGTATATAAAGCCGTAGCAGGCTTCTGTACTTTCAGTTCCAGCATACCCTCTGTTCAGTAAACACCTGTTATTACCGTTCTCCTGCAGTCCGTGTATTATTGGTACGCGGACACTACAAAAACGATATGTGCGCAAATCAGAGAAATGTGCAGAAATAGCAGGGCGGGAATAATAGGTGGTTTCAATGATCCTAAAGATAGATGGGGGGTGGTGGCGGGGTGAATGTAATATAAGTAGTAAAGAAAGTCCAGAACTTCTTTCTAGATCAGAACATTTTTGTCCAACAAGGAATGATGCAGTGCTAGACCTAAGCAATTCTAGGAAATGAAATGGAAAAAGTGGGTACATCTAGAAAACAGCAACCATAACTTAACTAGGTTTGATATAAAGATTGTAAAGGAGGGGGAGTAGTCGAAGATAAAGGGACTTGACTGGGATTTCATTTGGGGATTTCTTTTACTATTTATCCACAGAAAGGATTTGGAAAGCAGTCACATTGAAGCGTGGGTTTAAAAAACAAAGTGAATTCACGCAGGTTTACAAAGAGAGGCTACAGACATTTGGAAATTGTGCGTTAAAGTGGTAAGTGTAGAGTGCTTGGGAGAGACAAGGCGACTTTGGATCGATGGTTCCTGAAACATTCCACCACAGGGTGTTTCCTCGCCTCGTGTCTGGGTCTGTTTGCTCCTGGGCCTCGTCCTGGGCCTCGACCTCGCTCCTGGGTCCCGACCTCGCTCCTGGGCCTCGTCCTGGGCCTCGACCTCGCTCCTGGTCCCGACCTCGCTCCTGGGTCCCGACCTCGCTCCTGGGCCTCGTCCTGGGCCTCGACCTCGCTCCTGGGTCCCGACCTCGCTCCTGGGCCTCGTCCTGGGCCTCGACCTCGCTCCTGGGTCCCGACCTCGCTCCTGGGCCTCGTCCTCGCTCCTAGTCCCGTCCTCGCTCCTGGGCCTTGTCCTGGGCCTCGACCTCGCTCCTGGGTCCCGACCTCGCTCCTGGGTCCCGACCTCGCTCCTGGTCCCGACCTCGCTCCTGGGCCTCGTCCTCGCTCCTGGTCCCGACCTCGCTCCTGGGCCTCGACCTCGCTCCTGGGCCTCGACCTCGCTCCTGGGCCTCGTCCTGGGCCTCGACCTCGCTCCTGGGCCTCGTCCTCGCTCCTGGGCCTCGTCCTTGCTCCTGGGTCCCGTCCTTGCTCCTGGGCCTCGTCCTGGGCCTCGACCTCGCTCCTGGGTCCCGACCTCGCTCCTGGGCCTCGACCTCCCTCCTGGGCCTTGTCCTTGCTCCTGGGTCCCGACCTCGCTCCTGGGCCTCGTCCTCGCTCCTGGGTCCCGACCTCGCTCCTGGGTCCCGTCCTCGCTCCTGGGCCTCGTCCTCGCTCCTGGTCCCCGTCCTCGCTCCTGGTCCCCGTCCTCGCTCCTGGTCCCCGTCCTCGCTCCTGGTCCCCGTCCTCGCTCCTGGGCCTCGTCCTCGCTCCTGGGTCCCGACCTCGCTCCTGGGTCCCGACCTCGCTCCTGGGTCCCGACCTCGCTCCTGGGCCTCGTCCTCGCCCCTGGGCCTTGTCCTCGCTCCTGGGTCCCGACCTCGCTCCTGGGTCCCGACCTCGCTCCTGGGCCTCGTCCTCGCCCCTGGGCCTCGTCCTCGCCCCTGGGCCTCGTCCTCGCTCCTGGGTCTCGTCCTCGCTCCTGGGCCTCGTCTTCGCTCCTGGGCATCATCCTCGCTCCTGGGTCCCGACCTCGCTCCTGGGTCCCGTCCTCGCCCCTGGGCCCCGACCTCGCTCCTGGGCCCCGACCTCGCTCCTGGGTCCCGACCTCGCTCCTGGGTCCCGACCTCGCTCCTGGGCCTCGACCTCGCTCCTGGGCCTCGACCTCGCTCCTGGGTCCCGTCCTCGCTCCTGGGTCCCGACCTCGCTCCTGCGTCCCGACCTCGCTCCTGGGTCCCGTCCTCGCTCCTGGGCCTCACCCTCGCTCCTGGGCCTCGACCTCGCTCCTGGGTCCCGTCCTCGCTCCTGGGCATCGTCCTCGCTCCTGGGTCCCGTCCTTGCTCCTGGGTCCCGACCTCGCTCCTGGGCATCGTCCTCGCTCCTGGGTCCCGACCTCGCTCCTGGGCATCGTCCTCGCTCCTGGGTCCCGTCCTCGCTCCTGGGCCTCGACCTCGCTCCTGGGTCCCGACCTCGCTACTGGGCCTCGTTCTTGATCCTGGGCCTCGTCCCTGCTCCTGGGCCTCGTCCTCGCTCCTGGGCCTCGTCCTCGCTCCTGGGCCTCGTCCTCGCTCCTGGGCCTCGTCCTCGCTCCTGGGCCTCAACCTCGCTCCTGGGTCCCGTCCTCGCTCCTGGGTCCCGTCCTCGCTCCCGGGCCCCGTCCTCGCTCCCGGGCCTCGACCTCGCTCCTGGGTCCCGTCCTCGCTCCTGGGTCCCGTCCTCGCTCCTGGGCCCCGTCCTCGCTCCTGGGCCCCGTCCTCGCTCCTGGGCCTCGACCTCGCTCCTGGGTCCCGTCCTCGCTCCTGGGTCCCGACCTCGCTCCTGGGCCTCGTCCTCGCTCCTGGGCCTCGTCCTCGCTCCTGGGCCTCGTCCTCGCTCCTGGGCCTCGTCCTCGCTCCTGGGTCCCGTCCTCGCTCCTGGGCCTCGTCCTCGCTCCTTGGCCTCGTTCTTGCTCCTGGGTCCCGACCTCGCTCCTGGGTCCCGACCTCGCTCCTGGGCCTCGTCCTCGCTCCTTGGTCCCGTCCTCGCTCTTTGGCCTCGTCCTCGCCCCTGGGCCTTGTCCTCGCTCCTGGGTCTCGTCCTTGCTCCTGGGCCTCGTCCTCGCTCCTGGGTCCCGTCCTCGCTCCTGGATCTCGTCCTCGCTCCTGGGTCCCGACCTCGCTCCTGGGCCTCGTCCTCGCTCCTGGACCCCAGCCTCGCTCCTGGGCCTCGTCCTCGCTCCTGGGCCCCGTCCTCGCTCCTGGGCCTCATCCTCGTTCCTGGGCCTTGTCCTCGCTAGCTAGGGCAGATTAGCTAAAAGAGCACGCTGGGCTGAATACATCAACATTTTTGTTCAAGCGCGCAATAGGTGACAAATGTTCTCATGGTGATCCTGGATTAGGTGGATCTCTTAGCTGTGGTTCCTCAGGCTCCACCACTTATCTGACATCACTTTTTCAGATGCAGAATTTTTTTTCCAGATTCTTCCCTGTGTCAGAAACAAGCCTCTGCTCTCCGCCGATTCTACCACCCTTTATGGCCTTGCTCAGGCCAACATCCCCAGCATCGAAGCTTTGACCACGCTCGATTAGCTCCGATGAACGGGCCACATCGTCCGCATGCCTGATACGAGACTCCCAAAACAAGCGCTCTACTCGGAGCTCCGGCACGGCAAGAGAGCCCCAGCTGGGCAGAGGAAATGCTTCAAGGACACCCTCAAAGCCTCCTTGAAAAAGTGTAACATCCCCACCGACACCTGGGAATCCCTGGCCCAAGACCGCACAAAGTGGAGGAGAAGCATCCGGGAAGGCGCCGAACACCTCGAGTCTCTTCGCCGGGAGCAAGCGGAAGCCAAGTGCAAACAGCGGAAGGAGCGCACGTCAACCCAAGCACCCCACCCACCCGCCCCTTCAACCACCGTCTGCCCCACCTGTGACAGAGACTGTAGGTCCCGCATTGGACTCATCAGTCACCTGAGAACTCATTTTTAGTGTGGAAGCAAGTCATCCTCGGTTCCGAGGGACTGCCTAAGAAGAAGTCTGGGTCTGTTGTAGACTAATTGACAGAGATTGATTGCTATGGTTAGTCAACAACTCCATTATCATTGTATCATGCGACCGCCAGGTTGGCAGAAGGCGAACTAGATGGACCTTGGTCTTTTTTCGTCGAGCAATTGTTATGTTCCTACGTTGCTCCTGTTATCCATGATGATTGAGAATAATGAGGGTGTTGAGATACCGCGGCAAATGTGGGAGTCGAGACCAGAGTTGGTGAAACACAACTGCTTTAATCAACCTCATGGCAAAGAGAAACTGGAAAAGCCCGCGCAACCACTTAAATACTCCCCAGACAGGAAGTGCTCCCGGCAGCCTGTCCCTGTGGGAAACAAGTTGCTGGAGGAAAGGGCCCCCGGCTGGGGGCGTCTGCTTAAACTGTCCGTGCCGCCGTGAGCGGATTATGTCCAGTGGTGGCGTGTCGCCACAGAGCTCCCCCCAGAATCCGCTTAGGAGGAGTGGACGAGTCGTGACGGTGGTCTAATGGTTCTGCCGGAGCGGCTCTGAGTGGTCGCCGGTCTAGTTGGTGGGGCCGGGCGGTTCGCCGCCGGCTGTGGTGGCTTGCCGGCGGGACGGCCTCTAGTTGGAGGTCGGGCCACAGGGACCTGTTCCCCTGGTTCTGTGTGTGCTGGTTTGAGCCGGTCGATGGAGACTGTGTCGACCCTGTCGCCAAGCCGCAGCTTGAAGACCTTGTCCCCGGTTTGTAGTACCTCGTACGGTCCTGATGCGCTATCAATTACTCATAAAAGACTGAGAGTTAGAAGAGTAACTAAAGGCTTTTATTAACAACAGAATGGAGGTCTGCCTCGCGTGGTCGACCGGTCCAGGATACAAAGGGCTGGGGAGCAGTCACCTTTATACTAGGACCTGTGGGAGGAGTCAGCCGAGGCATGTCCAGGCATGTACACAGTGGAATACAAACAGGACAAACAGGAATACAAACAGTGGTTTACCACATTCACCCCTTGTTTAAAATTGAGTCCGGCGGGGTGAAGTGTATTAAAAGTTAGTGTATTGGAGTCTCTCCGGAGGTCTTGTCTGCCGCTGTGATCGGCGTGGCGACGGCAGGGGTAGTGGAGCTTCCGGCGTCGAGTCCAGCGTAGGCTGTGGCACAGGCGTGTCGTCCTCGTAGATGTCGAGCCGGTCGCGGGGCCCAGGCCTGCCGTCTGCTGGGGCTGGATATCGGATCGTGGGGGGGGGGTGGTAGTGGGTAGTGGTTTACTGCGGCCCCCGAGGGTGCAAGGTCTCTTATGGAGACTGTGTCCTCCCGCCCGTCCGGGTATGCGATGTAAGCATACTGGGGGTTGGCGTGGAGGGGGTCGACCCTCTCGACCAGGGGGTCCGTTTTATGGGTCCTCACGTGTCTTCTCAGTAGGACCGGCCCTGGGGACGTCAGCCATGGCGGTAGCGATGTCCCCGATGTGGACTTCCTTGGGAAGACAAACATTTTCTCATGAGGGGTGGCATTAGTGGCAGTGCAGAGCAGTGACCGAATAGAGTGGAGCGCATCGGGGAGCACATCCTGCCAGCGGGAGGTTGGAAGGCCCCTAGACTTTAAGGCTAGCAGGACGGCCTTCCAAACTGTCGCATTTTCTCTTTCCACCTGTCCGTTCCCCCGGGGGTTGTAACTGGTGGTCCTGCTTGTGGCAATACCCCTAGTTAGCAGGTACTGACGGAGTTCGTCGCTCATAAACGATGAGCCCCGGTCGCTATGGATATAGCTGGGGAAGCCGAACAGGGTGAAGAGGTTGTTCAGACATTTAATGACCGTGGCACTGGTCATGTCCGGGCAGGGGAAGGCGAACGGGAAACGGGAGTACTCATCAATAATATTGAGGAAGTACACATTGCGGTCGGAGGAGGGGAGAGGCCCTTTAAAATCAACGCTCAGGCGCTCGAAGGGGCGAGTGGCTTTTATCAGGTGGGCCCTGTCTGGTCTATAAAAGTGCGGTTTGCACTCAGCGCAGACTTGGCAGTTCCTGGTCATGGTCCTGACCTCCTCAATAGAGTAAGGCAGGTTGCGGGCCTTGATGAGGTGGAAGAGCCTGGTGACCCCCGGGTGGCAGATGTCATTGTGGAGGGCCCGCAGTCTATCGATCTGCGCGCTGGCGCAGGTGCCACGCGATAGCGCATCCGGGGGTTCATTTAGCTTCCCGGGCCGGTACAAGATCTCGTAGTTGAAGGTGGAAAGTTCGATTCTCCACCTCAAGATCTTGTCATTTTTGATTTTGCCCCTCTGCTTGTTGTTAAACATAAAAGCAACTGAACGCTGGTCAGTGAGCAGGGTAAATCGTTTTCCGGCCAGGTAGTGCCTCCAATGACACACAGCCTCCACAATCGCCTGGGCCTCCTTCTCAACAGCGGAGTGTCTGGTCTCCGGGCCTTGGCGAGTTCGTGAAAAGAAGGCCACGGGTCTCCCCGCCTGATTGAGGGTAGCGGCCAGGGCAAAGTCGGACGCGTCGCTTTCCACCTGGAAGGGGATGGATTCGTCCACTGCGTGCATGGTGGCTTTGGCAATGTCCTCCTTGATACGGTGGAAGGCTAAGCGGGCCTCTGCCGTCAAGGGAAAAGAGGTGGACTTGATCAGCGGACGGGCCTTGTCCGCATAGTAGGGGACCCACTGGGCGTAATAGGAGAAAAACCCTAGGCACCTCTTCAGGGCCTTGAGGCAGTGGGGCAGTGGAAGTTCCATAAGGGGACGCATCCAGTCGGGGTCGGGGCCGATGACTCCGTGTTCCACAACACAGCCAAGGATGGCGAGGCGGTTTGTGCGGAATATGCACTTCTCCTTGTTATATGTCAGGTTTAGGAGTTGGGCGGTGCGGAGGAATTTTTCGAGGTTTGCGTCATGGTCCTGCAAGTCACGGCCGCAGATGGTCACATTGTCCAGGTATGGGAAAGTGGCCTGCAACGCATTTTGATCTACCATCCGGTCCATCTCCCTTTGGAAGACGGAGACCCCGTTGGTGACGCCAAAGGGAACCCTAAGGAAGTGATAGAGGCGGCCGTTTGCCTCAAAGGCAGTGTACTGGCGGTCCTCAGGGCGGATGGGGAGCTGGTGGTACGCTGATTTCAGGTCAATGGTCGAGAAGACGCGGTACTGCGCGATCTGGTTGACCATGTCAGCTATGCGGGGGAGTGGGTAGGCGTCCAGCAGGGTGTAGCGATTTACTGTCTGGCTGTAGTCGATGACCAGGCACTGCTTCTCGCCGGTCTTAATGACCACAACCTGGGCTCGCCAGGGGCTGGTGCTGCCCTCAATAATCCCTTCTTTCAGGAGCCGCTCCACTTCGGTTTTAATGAAAACCCTGTCCCCGGCACTGTATCGCCTGCTCTTTGTGGCGATGGGCTTACAGTCGGGGGTGAGGTTAGCAAACAGTGGTGGGGGGGTGACTCTGAGTGTGGAGAGGTTGCACCTGGTGCGCGGCGGGCAATTTGGAAGCTGCTGGCTGCGGACTGTGAGTGGGGGTAGGGGTCCACCGTACGCCATCGTAACACTTTTAAGGTGGCACTGAAAATCTAACCCCAGCAGGACGGCAGCGCAGAGGTCAGGCAGGACCAGAAGTTTAAAATGATCGTACACGGTCCCGTCTACTACGAGTGTCACCACGCAGTAGCCGCCGATGTCCGCCGACTGGGACTCGGAGGCCATAGAAATCCGCTGTTGCGCAGGCAGGACTGGGAGAGAGCAACGCCGCACCGTGTCGGGGTGGATGAAGCTCTCCGTGCTCCCAGAGTCAAAAAGGCAGATTGTATCGTGACCATTTACCTTAATGTCCATTGTGGAACTGGCCAGTTGGTGCGGTCTCGCTTGGTCCAGTGTAACGGATGCCAGCGTAGGGGTCGGTGTGTCGCTGCGGGTATCAGATGAGGCGGTGTCGGGGGCCTGCTGCGTCCCGGCTGTCGTCCAAGATGGCGGCGTCCATGATCCCCATGTGGCTGGAGGCGTCCAAAATGGCTGCTGTACCGGTGATTCGCACATGGCCGGGGAGGTCCAAGATGGCGGCCCGCATGGCCCACACGCGGCGCTGCTGGGGTTCGGGGCGGCTTTGGCCCTGCAGACACTAGCGTAGTGTCCCTTCTTCCCGCAGCCCGAGCAGATCGCGTTTTTCGCCGGGCAGCGCGCTCTGGGGTGTTTTGCCTGGCCACAGAAGTAGCATTTCTGGCCTTGGGGCACTGCTGTCTGGCCTTGGGACACTGCTGCGGTAGTTGGGCCGTTGTTGGGGTGTGGCTGGGGTGGCACGGCGCTATGAGGCGGTCCTACCGTGTCCCAGGCTGTCATTCCCCGCGGCGTCCACGGTGCAGAGGAGTAGGCATCCATGCCCTGGTAGGCTGCATCCAACGATAGTGCGAGTTCAGAGGCCTTGTTGAGGTCGAGGTTACTCTGCTCCAACAGTCGCTGTCGGGTGTAATTGGATCTGTGGCCCGCTACAAAAGCGTCCCGGATAAGTTCCTCTGTGTACACGGCGGCCTTTACATCCTTACAACCACAGGCCCGGCCAAGCACAGGCAGTGCCTGAAGGTATTCCACGGTCGATTCCCCAGGTTGTTGTTTACGACTCCCCAGGAGGTGCCTGGCGTACACTTCGTTCACTGGGCGCGTGTACTGGTCCTTGAGGAGCTTGATAGCGTCCGCGTACGAGGTCGCGTCTTGGATGACCGAGTACACTCGGTGGTTCACTTTGGAGGTCAGGACATCCAGTTTGTCCTCGTCCGATTTGATTGCTTCGGAGGCCGTCAGGAATTTTTCGAAACACTTAAGCCAGTGAGTAAACTTGGTGGATGAGTCCACCTCCCGATGATCTAAGTCCAGGCATGCTGGTGTGAGGATCTTCTCCATTATAAAAATGTTGTTAATAAAATTGATGCGCTATCAATTACTCATAAAAGACTGAGAGTTAGAAGAGTAACTAAAGGCTTTTATTAACAACAGAATGGAGGTCTGCCTCGCGTGGTCGACCGGTCCAGGATACAAAGGGCTGGGGAGCAGTCACCTTTATACTAGGACCTGTGGGAGGAGTCAGCCGAGGCATGTCCAGGCATGTACACAGTGGAATACAAACAGGACAAACAGGAATACAAACAGTGGTTTACCACAGGTCCATCGTACGGGGGTCGCAGGGGCCCACGGTGCGCGCCGTGTCGCACAAAGACGAAGCGTGCCTGCTGTAAGTTTGGCGGGACGTGAGGTGCGAGTTCGCCGTGTCGGTTGACCGGAAGTGGGGCGAACTGTTGAGCGGAAGAGAAAGAGTTGAGCTGCTGCTGTTCGGCCGACCAAGGTGTGGTAGCCTCCGGGAGGAATTCGCCTGGTACGCGCAGCGGTTGTCCGTAGACTAACTCCGCTGCCGAGGACTGGAGGTCTTCTTTGACCGCGGTTCGTAGGCCTAATAGCATCCACGGTAGGCGGTCAGTCCAGGTACTGTCCTGCAGGCCGGCGCGGAGTGAGGCCTTGAGTGACCTGTGGAAGCATTCACACAGCCCATTGGCCTGCGGGTGGTACGCCGTGGTTCGGTGAAGCGTCACCCCGAGGTTGCGTGCTGTGGCCGTCCAGAGTTCGGAGTTGAACTGGGCGCCTCTGTTGGAGGTTATGTCGGCTGGTACGCCGAACCTTGCGACCCAGGTGTTAAGGAACGGCCTGGCGATGTCGGCTGTGGTGGTGGAGGTCAGCGGCACTGCCTCAGGCCAGCGTGTGTAGCGGTCGACCATCGTGAGGAGATAAGTTTGGCCTTGCGATGGCGGCAGAGGACCGACGATGTCGACGTGTACGTGGTCGAAGCGACAGCTGGGTACCTCGAAGTCTCCCAGGGGTGCTTTTGTGTGCAGCTGTACCTTAGCCCGTTGGCAGGCGAGGCAGGAGGTGGCCCAAGTCCGAACATCTTTGCTGAGGCCGCGCCAGATGAAGCGCTGGGAGAGGAGTTTGACGGATGCGCGGGAACCCGGATGGGAGAGCCCGTGTAGCGCGTCGAAGATGCGGCGGCGCCAGGTTGCAGGGACGACCAGCCTGGGTTGGCCGAGTGAGACGTCGCAAGTGACTGCCGTGGCTTCGGGCCCGTGCGTGACCTTGGCTAGGCGTAGCCCTGGCAGGCTGGAAGCCACCGAGAGGAGGTCTAGGTCCGTGAGCTGGGCCGCTGCTAGTTGCGCGTAGTCGACCGCGAGGTGATTCGCGCAGATGGCGGGACGGGAAAGGCAGTCGGCGACAACGTTGTCTCTACCGGAGACGTGCTGGATGTCCGTAGTAAACTCGGACACGGCCGCGAGCTGACGTTGCTGCCTAGCGGACCAGTGTTCAGTGTGCTTGGCCATCACGTATGTGAGCGGCTTGTGGTCCACGTACGCGGTGAAGGGGCGGCCCTCCAGGAGGAACCTGAAATGGCGGACCGACAGGTGGAGCGCGAGGAGCTCGCGGTCGAAAGTAGAGTATTTGACCTCCGGGGGGCGCAGTTGGCGGCTGTAGAAGGCAAGTGGCTGCCACGCGCCATTGACCCACTGCTCGAACACGGCTCCGACCGCATGGTCGGAGGCGTCGGTGGTGAGCGCGACCCGGGCATCGGCCCTCGGGTGCGCGAGCAGGGTGGTGTCGGCGAGCGCGTTTTTGGTGGCGTCGAAGGCGGCTGACGTGTCAGTGGTCCAGGCTACGGCCATCTTGCCGGATTTACCTTGGAGGGAGTCGTATAGGGGCTTCATGAGGGCTGCAGCTCTGGGGATGAAGCTGTTGTAGAAGTTCACCATCCCGAGGAACTCCTGGAGGCCCTTGATGGTTTTGGGGCGGGGGAATTGCTGGACGGCCTGCACCTTGTTGGGCAGGGGGACGGCCCCAGCAGGGGTGATGTGGTGACCGAGAAAATCGATCTCGGCTAGGCCGAATTGGCACTTCGCCAGGCTGAGGATGAGCCCGTGTTGGGCTAGGCGTCCGAACAGAATGAGAATGTGTTCGAGGTGTTGCTGTTGGGAGGAGCTGGCCACGAGAATGTCGTCTAGATAGACGAATAGGAAGTTCAGGTCCTGGAGGACTGAGTGCATAAGGCGCTGGAAAGCCTGGGCTGCATTCTTGAGGCCGAAGGGCATCCTCAGGAACTCGAACAGGCCGAATGGGGTGATGACGGCCGTTTTGGGGATGTCCGCGGGGTGTATGGGGACTTGGTGGTAACCGTGCACCAGGTCGACCTTGGAAAAGACTGTTCGTCCGGCCAGCCGGGCCGAGAAGTCCTGGATGTGCGGCACCGGGTATCGGTCGGGGGTGGTGGCGTCGTTGAGGCGGCGGTAGTCCCCGCAGGGGCG
Source organism: Somniosus microcephalus (assembly GCF_052327205.1). Lineage (NCBI taxonomy): Eukaryota > Metazoa > Chordata > Chondrichthyes > Squaliformes > Somniosidae > Somniosus > Somniosus microcephalus. The sequence goes on from NC_140989.1 coordinate 361,729,993, forward strand.
CCAGCCTCCGCCGGGCTTGGGGGCGATGTGGAGGGGCGAGGCCCAAGGGCTGCTGGAGCGGCGGATGATGCCGATTTGCTCCATGGTCGGGTTAGTGAGGCCGAAAAGGTCGGGTTAGTGAGGGCGGGAAACTCGGCTAGAAGTGCCGAGTAGTCGTCCGTGGCTCTGGCGAGGCAGTAGGTCGTCAGGCCGGCCGAACGGGCCGGGGTGAATGCGCCAGGGATGGGGGCCATAGTATTGATGTCAACGAGGCGGTGCCTCGGAATGTCGACAAGGAGGCCGTGGGCGCGTAGGAAGTCGGCGCCGATGAGTGGGCAGAGGACCCTGGCTGTGAGGAACTCCCAGCGGTAGCGGCGGCCTGCGAGGTCGAGCGTGACCATGCGGGTGCTGTATGTGCGGATGTCAGAGCCATTGGCTGCGGCCAGCGTGATACCCCGTGCGCCGCGTTGGATTTCGAGGGCGGAGGCGGGGGTGATGCTGTGCTGGGCCCCTGTGTCGCACAGAAATCGGCGGTTGGTGCTGTCGTCGGTGACGTACAGTAGAGGCCCCTTTTGCCCCGCGGCCATCGTAGGGGCCGGTGCGGGGGGGGGTTTGAAAGTGCACGGTGGCGTGCAGCGTTGGGCCCTAGTGCCAAAATGGGTGTGGTAGTAGCAGTGACCCGGAGTGGTAGGGCGGCCGGGCCTAGTGGGCCGGGGAGACTGCGTGGTCGTTGCCGTGAGGTCGGGCGCGATGTCGCGGGCGGTCTGCGCAGAGAGCAGCCGGTCGGCCTTTTCGGCTATCTCATTCAGGTCCGTGGAGCCAGACTCCACAATGAGCGGGCAGATGCTGGCGGGGAGCTGCTGAATGAAAAGCGTGCGAAAGAGGGCGCCGGGGTTTTTGTCGTCCGAGAGGGACAGCATGTGGGAAAGCAGATCCGACGGTGAAGCGTCACCAAGGCTGGGGAGGTCGAGGAGTTGGCAGTTGCGCTGGTAAGAGGACGCTTGAAATTTTTTAAGGAGCGCGGCCTTCAGATGTTCGTACTTGCCTTCCACTGGTGGATCCTGCAGCGCTGCCCAAACCTTGGGGACTGTGGCGTAGGTGAGAGAGGCGACGAGGTAGTCGTACTTCGTGGCGTCGACTGTAATGTTTTTCAGCCGGAATCTGGACTTGGCTTGAACGAACCAGGCCTCGGCCAGGTTCTCCCAAAAGTCCGGTAGTTTAACCGTGACTGCGTTTGTATCCGCCATGCTAGCTTAGGATTCGTCCTGAGCGTCGGGGTCACCAGTGTTGAGATACCGCGGCAAACGTGGGAGTCGAGACCAGAGTTGGTGAAACACAACTGCTTTAATCAACCTCATGGCAAAGAGAAACTGGAAAAGCCCGCGCAACCACTTAAATACTCCCCAGACAGGAAGTGCTCCCAGCAGCCTGTCCCTGTGGGAAACAAGTTGCTGGAGGAAAGGGCCCCCGGCTGGGGGCGTCTGCTTAAACTGTCCGTGCCGCCGTGAGCGGATTATGTCCAGTGGTGGCGTGTCGCCACAAGGGATTGTTATCCTGTCACAGGGGCTCCGAGCAAACGTTCGCGTGTAATGCTTTGGAATGATGCCCTTCCTATTGAGCTTTGCATAAAAAGTTTCAAAGGGAGGGGGCACGGCAGAAGGTTTGAGTAGTAGCTCTTCTGGCCAGCCCCTGGACAGGGAGAGAGGTCAGGTAACAAACCTCAAATTCCTGTGGGGGCAGGAAAGAGAACAATAAAGACCAACATGTGTTTCATCAGGGCCTTTGAAGAGAAAGCTGCAAGGGATTTTGCCGAGACCAAGAGACTAGAAATGCTGGAGGACAGTCACGTTCAAGTCAAGTGAGATGACCCACTGATGTGGGGATGGGTGGAGTATTCTTTATTTTGCATCATTACATGAAGACAAGTTGCACTGATCAAATTCAGCGAGTCCGATCATAAAGGATGTTCTGTATTTTCATTTGCTGTGGAAAAAAAGCAGCTTACCCAATCATATCAGGTCTCGCCTTCTTCAGAGTTTTCTCAGTCTGCCTTTGGATAGATTGGAGAGACAGGTCAGGTACGTACAAAAGACAGGAATATCCAAATCAAGTCACACTACATGTATTATCATTACACCCCCAGTTCACGCTATTGCACAAGTAGATACATAGAAACATAGAAACATAGAAGATAGGAGCAGGAGTAGGCCATTCGGCCCCTCGAGCCTGCTCCACCATTCAATGAGATCATGGCTGATCATCCAAACTCAGAGCAGTGTGTCAACGCCCAGAGAGAAAGATGCTCAGACTGCTTAAGGGAGCGACAGATGGGACTGAACCCAAGAAGGTATCTACAACAGACTTGAATTTGTAACAACTGGAAAAAGACAATTTTAACAGGATTAAGGAAAGGGAACTGGCCCAGATACATTGGGGGCGGGGCTGGCGGAATGGCAGCTATGACATGGCCAAACAATGTCAAACTTTCAAACAAGAAACTTTAGGGCTACAAGCTAAACATAGCGCCACAAGAAGTAAAGAAGGTGAAGTAAAAGTTGGGGATACTTGGATGGGTAGAGAAACTAAAATGAAAATGTGACTTAAGAGAGAGGCTGATAATACAAAAAGAAATCAAGCGGACTGCAGCAAATATAACCCAAGCAAGCCAAGAGGCAAAGCTCGCTGTCGGGAATGACTGTCCCAATTTAATACCGTCCCTTTGGCTCTGTGTATAATTGGATGACTGACTATTATCCAAATAACTCATCAACACAGATGGTTAAATTCTGTTCAATGTGTGTCACAATGCAGTGCCTAGGGCACTTTGCATTAGAGACATAGAAACATAGAAGATAGGAGCAGGAGTGGGCCATTCAGCCCCTTGAGCCTGCTCCACCATTTAATGAGATCATGGCAGATCATCCAAATTCAGTACCCTGTCTCTGCTTTCTCCCCATACCCCTTGATCCCTTTAGCCTTAAGAAATATATCTAACTTCTTCTAGAATATATTTAATGAATTGGCCTCAACTGCCTTCTGTGGTAGAGAATTCCACAGGTTCACCACTCTCTGGGTGAAGAAATTCCTCCTCATCTCAGTCCTAAATGGCTTACCCCTTATCCTTAGACTGTGACCCCTGGTTCTGGACTCCCCGACCATCAGGAACATCCTTCCTGCATCTAGTCTGTCTAGTCCTGTTAGAATTTTATAAGTTTCAATGAGATCCCCTCTCATTCTTCTAAACTCTAGCGAATATAAGCCCAATCGATCCAATCTCTCCTCATACGTCATTCCTGCCATCCCAGGTAACAGTCTGGTGAATCTTTGCTGCACTCTCTCCATGGCAAGAACATCCTTCCTCAGATAAGGTGACCAAAACTGCACACAATACTCAAGGTGTAGCCTCAACAAGGCCATGTACAACTGATACAAGACATCCTTGTTCCTGTACTCAAATCCTCTCGCTATGAAGGCCAACATACCATTTGCCTTCTTAACCGCCTGCTGCACCTGCATGTTTACCTTCAGCGACTGGTGCACAAGGACACCCAGGTCTCGTTGCACTTCCCCTTTTCCCAATCTATTGCCATTCAGATAATAATCTGTCTTCCTGTTTTAGCCACCGAAGTGGATAACCTCGCATTTATCCACATTATACTGCATTTGCCATGCATCTGCCCAATCACCCAACCTGTCCAAATCATACTGGGATTTCTCTGCATCCTCCTCACAGCACACACACCCACCCAGCTTTGTGTCATCTGCAAACTTGGAGATATTACATCTAGTTCCCTCATCTAGATCATTTATATATATTGTGAATAGCTGGGGTCCTAGCACCGATCCCTGCGATATCCCACTAGTCACTGCCTGCCACTCTGAAAAAGACCCGTTTATTCCAACTCTTTGTTTCCTTCCTGTCAACCAGTTCTCTATCCAAGACAGTACCTTACCCCCCAATCCCGTGTGTTTTAACGTTGCATGCTAATCTCTTATGCGGGACCTTATCGAAAGCCTTCTGAAAGTCCAAATACACCACATCCACTGGTTCTCCCTTATCTATTCTACCAGTTACATCCTCAAAAAATTCCAGTAGATTAGTCAAGCATGATTTACCTTTTGTAAATCCATGTTGACTTTGTCCTATCCTTGAATGTTTTCCAAGTGCTCTGCTATTACAATTTTTATGATGGACTCTAGCATTTTCCCCACTACCGATGTCAGGCTTACCGGTCTATAATTCCCCGTTTTCTCTCTACCACCTTTTTTAAATAGTGGGGTTACATTAGCTACCCTCCAATCCATGGAAACTGTTCCAGAGTCTATCGAATTTTGGAAGATGATCAGCAATGCATCTACTATTTCTAGGGCCACTTCCTTAAATACCCGAGGATGTAGATTATCAGGCCCTGGGGATTTATCGGCCTTCAATCCCGTCAATTTCCCTAACACTATTTCCCTACAAATAACACAATTTCCCTACAAATACACCATTTCCCCACAAATATTACTGGAAATGTGGCATACTCTTATAATTGTGCTGTATAACTTGTAATATGTCTACAGACACATTGGCCCTGATATTAACTAGAAGCGGGGGGGCAGTTTAGCGGTCGGGCAACTTGAAAGAACAGGATTTCCCTCATGTCCTGTCGAATTTAACGGCAGCACCTGATTACCATTTTTGGAATCTGTTTACTGGCCACAGCCAGCCAGATTGACTGGCTGTCGGGCAGATAGGCCCGTGGCCCCAGGCTGCAGTCAGGGAACATAGAGGAGGGAGGGATTGGGGAGGAGGGGGCATTGATGGGGGGTCCCGGAGAGTTCGGGGGAGATGATCGCGGGAGGCCCATGGAAGAGAGGGGAGTGGGGGAGGAGGTTCCAATCACTGGGGTGGTTAACAAGGTAGCTTGGTGGGACGGGGGCAGCACCTCTGCTCCTCCTGGCCCACAAGCAGTGCTGTAAAGGCACTTACCTGATCCATCCAGCAGTCTTCGCCTCCCTTCAGCTGCCGGGTTTCTCGAGGCCTGGGAAGCCCGGCCAGCTAGTGTTAAACCGTAGAATCAAAGACATTTATGGCGCATAAGGAGGCCATTCGGCCCATCATGTCTCTGCCAGCCGAAAAAGAGCTATCCAGCCTAATCCCACTTTCCATCTTGGTCCATAGCCTTGTAGGTTACGGCACTTCAAGCGCATATCCAAGTACTTTTTAAATGTGATGAGGGCCTCTGCCTCTATCACCCTTTCAGGCAGTGAGTTCCACACCCCCACCACCCTCTGGGTGAAAAAAGTTCTCCTCAAATCCCCTCTAAACCTCCGACCAATTACTTAAAATCTATGCCGTCTGGTTATTGACCCCTTTGCTAAGGGAAATAGGTCCTTTCTATCTCCTCTATCTAGGCCCCTCATAATTTTATACACCTCAATAAGGTCTCCCCTCAGCCTCCTCTACTCCAAAGAAAACAACCCCAGCCTATCTAATCTTTCCTCATAGCTAAAATTCCCCAGTCCTGGCAACATCCTCGTAAATCTCCTTTGTACCCTCTCTAGTGCAATCACATTTTTCCTGTAATGTGGTGACCAGAGGTATACACAAGTACTCTAGCTGAGGCCTAACTAGTGTTTTATACAGTTCAAGCATAACCTCCCTGCTCTTATATTCTATGCCTCGGCTAATAAAGGAAAGTATTCCGTATGCCTTCTTAACCACTTTATCTACCTGTCCTGCTACCTTCAGGGATCTGTGGACATGCACTCCAAGGTCCCTTTGTTCCTCTACACTACTCAGTGTCCTACCATTTAATGTGTATTCCCTTTCCTCGCTAGCCCTCCCCAAATGCATTACCTCACACTTCTCCGGACTGAATTCCATTTACCACTGTTCTGCCCACCTGACCAATTTGTTGATATCTTCCTGCAGTCCACAGCTTCCTTCTGCAGTATCAACCACACAGCCGATTTTAGTATCATCTGAAACTTCTTAATCATACCCCCATATTCAATTCTAGATCATTGATATATACCACAAAAAGCAAGGGACCTAGTACTGAGCCCTGCGGAGCCCCACTGGAAACAGCCTTCCAGTCACAAAAACACCCATAGAGTCATATAGAGTCATAGGGGGATAAACTCGGTATCGCCCCGTTTGGGGCGCCATTATTGGCCGTGCGCAAAGTTTAGCGCCTTGCGCTAATTATCGCCTCCGACAGCAAACTTGGCTTTTATCGCCCCTGGAGGTGATTGGAGCGCTAAATCAGGTGCTTCATACCTGTCTTTAGTCGCAAATGCCGAGGAGCGAGGCGCTACCTCAGAGCGCTGGCGAAACAAGGAAGGGCAAATCCAAATGAACCTGCATAGTGCTGCTCAGTACCCAAAACTCCTTCACACAGCGTTGAATCTCTCCAGAAGTCTCTCTCTCTCTCTCTCAGAATGTGTGGTGCAAAAATGTCACCGAGAAAAAAAGGCAGGAAGCGGTCGCCTTTAAATAGCGCTCCCCTAGTCACTTTCTGACAGCATAACGCTCCCATCAACCTGTCGTTGCCAGCGGCAGGCGGTAAGGCAGGGGGCGCCACTCACTATCTGGTCCGGGGCGCTAACGGGGCGTTGCGCACTCGACTGACGTCACAATCTGCCGGCGCAAGAGATCGTGGCGGTAGTGTTTAGTGCCGCCGCAAAATGTCTAGTTAATTTCGCGAGCGGCACAAACATAACATAGAAACATAGAAGATAGGAGCAGGAGTAGGCCATTCGGCCCTTCGAGCCTGCTCCGCCATTCAACGAGATCATGGCTGATCATCCAAACCCTAGCACCCGGTCCCTACACCGACAGCCATCCCACCCAAGCCCTATCCCCATAACCCCATGTATTTAACCCCCCCTAACACTAAGGGCCAATTTTGATCATAGCCAATCAACCTAACCCGCACATCTTTGGACTGTGGGAGGAAACCGGAGCACCCGGAGAAAACCCACGCAAACACGGGGAGAATGTGCAAACTCCACACAGACAGTCACCCGAGGCTGGATTTGAACCCGGGTCCCTGGCGCTGTGAGGCAACAGTGCTAACCACTATGCCACCGTGCTATAACATCGGTGTGCCCGGGCGCTAGTTGCTTTGCGCCCCAATTGGCGCCCTCTTAAGGCGCTAACGGGAGGCGCAAACAACTGAATTTTTCCCCCATAGAGTTATACAGCACAGAAAGAGGCCCTTCGGCCCATTGTGTCTGCGCCGGCCATCAAGCCCTGTCTATTCTAATCCCATTTTCCAGCACTTGGTCCGTAGCCTTGTATGCTATGGCGTTTCAAGTGCTCATCTAAATGCTTCTTGAATGTTGTGAGGGTTCCTGCCTCTACCACCCTTTCAGGCAGTGAGTTCCAGATTCCAACCACCCTCTGGGTGAAAAGGTTTTTCCTCAAATCCCCTCTAAGCCTCCTGCCCCTTACCTTGAAACTATGCCCCCTGGTTATTGACCCCTCTACTAAAGGGAAAAGATCCTTTCTATCTACCCTATCTATGCCTCTCATAATTTTGTACACCTCAATCAGGTCCCCCCTCAGTCTTCTCTGCTCCAAGGAAAACAACCCCAGCCTGTCCAGTCTCTCTTCATAGCTGAAATGCTCCAGCCCAGGTAACATTCTGGTGAATTTCCTCTGCACCCTCTCCAATGAAATCACATCCTTCCTATAGTGTGGTGACCAGAACTGCACACAGTATTCCAGCTGTGGCCTAACTAGCATTTTGTACAGCTCCATCATAACCTCCCTGCTCTTATACTCTATGCCTCGGCTAATGAAGCAAGTATCCCATATGCCTTCTTAACCACTTTATCTACCTGTCCTGCTGCCTTCAGGGATCTATGTACATGCACACCAAGGTCCCTCTGATCCTCTGTCCTTCCTAGGGTCCTACCATTCATTGCGTATTCCCTTGCCTTGTTAGTCCTCCCAAAATGCATCATTTCACACTTTTCAGGGTTAAATTCCATTTGCCACTGTTCTGCCCAACTGACCAACCCATCTATATCGTCCTATAGCCTGAAGCTTCCCTCCTCACTATTTACCACTCCACCAATTTTTGTGTCATCTGCGAACTTACTGATCATACCTCTTACTTTCATATCTAAATCATTAATGTACACTACAAACAGCAAAGGACCCAGCACCGATCCCTGCGGTACACCACTGGACACAGGCTTCCAGTCACAAAAACAACCTTCAACCATCACCCTCTGCCTCCTGCCACTAAACCAATTTTGGATCTAATATGCCAAATTGCCCTCGATCCCATGGGCTCTTACCTTCTTGACCAGTCTCCCATACAGGACTTTGTCAAAAGCCTTACTGAAGTCCATGTAAGAAGTCACACAACACCAGGTTATAGTCCAACAGCTTTATTTGAAATCATAAGTCATCCCACGTACTCCCCGTGTGGGAGACTTCTACTGCCTCCCAAAGATACACAAAGCCAACACACCTGGACGTCCTATCGCATCAGGCAACGGAACCCTGTGTGAGAACCTCTCTGGATATGTCGAGGGCATCCTGAAACCCATCGCACAGGGAACCCCCAGCTTCTGTCGCGACACTACAGACTTCTTACAGAAGCTCAGCACCCACGGACCAGTTGAACCAGGAACACTCCTCGCCACGATGGACGTCTCGGCACTCTACACCAGTATCCCCCACGATGACGGCATCGCTGCGACAGCCTCAGTACTCAACACCAACAACAGCCAATCTCCAGACGCCATCCTACAACTCATCCGCTTCATCCTTGACCACAATGTCTTCACCTTCGACAACCAGTTCTTTACCCAAACACACGGAACAGCCATGGGGACCAAATTCACACCCCAATACGCAAACATCTTCATGCACAAGTTCGAACAAGACTTCTTCGCTGCACAGGATCTCCAACCAACGCTATACACCAGAAACATCGACGACATTTTCTTCCTATGGACCCACGGCGAAGAATCTCTGAAAAGACTACACGATAACATCAACAAGTTCCATCCCACCTTCAAACTCACCATGGACTACTCCTCAGAATCAGTCTCATTCCTGGACACACAAATCTCCATCAAAGACGGACACCTCAGCACTTCACTCTACTGCAAGCTCACGGACAACCTCACGATGCTTCACTTCTCCAGCTTCCACCCTAACCACGTTAAAGAAGCCATCCCCTATGGACAAGCCCTGCGAATACACAGGATCTGCTCAGACGAGGAGGAACGCGATGGACACCTACAGACACTGAAAGACGCCCTTGTAAGAACGGGATATGACGCTCGACTCGTCGATCGACAGTTCCGACGGGCCACAGCGAAAAATCGCATAGACCTCCTCAGAAGACAAACACGGGACACAACCAACAGAGTACCCTTCGTCGTCCAGTACTTCCCCGGAGTGGAGAAACTACGCCATGTTCTTCGCAGCCTTCAACATGTCATCGATGACGACGAACACCTCACTAAGGCCATCCCCACGCCTCCACTACTCGCTTTCAAACAGCCGCCTAACCTCAAACAGACCATCGTTCGCAGCAAATTACCCAGCCTTCAGGAGAACAGCGACCACGACACCACACAACCCTGCCACAGCAACCTCTGCAAGACATGCCAGATCATCAACACAGACACCATCATCACACGTGAGGACACCACCCACCAGGTACATGGTACATACTCATGTGACTCGGCCAACGTTGTCTACCTCATACGATGCAGGAAAGGATGCCCCGGAGCATGGTACATCGGCGAGACCATGCAGACACTGCGACAACGGATGAATGGACACCGCGCAACAATCACCAGGCAGGAGTGTTCTCTCCCAGTCGGGGAACACTTCAGCAGTCAAGGACATTCAGCCTCCGATCTTCGGGTAAGCATTCTCCAAGGTGGCCTTCGAGACACACGACAACGCAAAATCGTCGAGCAGAAACCGATAGCCAAGTTCCGCACCCATGAGGACGGCCTCAACCGAGATCTTGGGTTCATGTCACGCTACATGTAACCCCACCTGATGCAGGGTCATCCAGACTCGAGTCGACATTGGCTTGTTCTCTCTACACAGATGCGGCCGGACCTGCTGTGATTTCCAGCCAAAAAAAAAAATAAAAATGTTTTTTGTCTTTTTTTTGTTTTTCATACAGACCCCAGCATCTGCAATATTTGACCCCTTGTGACCCCACCTCATTGTTCTTTGATGTAATGTTTCCCTGACTGACCTGTTTGGACACCATTCACACCTTTGACTGCTGTGATTATCTCTCTGCCGAGGTGTGATAAATGGCAGTTGGAAAGGTTACCTGTAAACATCTGACATGATTCTCTGACTATATAAGCTGTGTCTTTATGCATTTCTCCACTTCACCTGAAGAAGGAGCAGCGCTCCGAAAGCTTGTGATTTCAAATAAAGCTGTTGGACTATAACCTGGTGTTGTGTGACTTCTTACATTTGTCCACCCCAGTCCAACACCGGCATCTCCACACGAAGTCCATGTAGACTACATCAAATGCACTACCCTCACCCACGCACCTAGTCACCCCCTCAAAAAATTCAATCAAATTGGTTAGACATGATCTCCCCCTGACAAAGCCATGCTGACTATCCTTGATTAATCCTTGCCTCTCCAAGTGGAGACTAATTCTGACCCTCAGAATTTTTTCCAATAATTTCCCTACCACTGATGTTAGGCTCACTGGCCTGTAGTAATTCCCTGGTTTATCCCTACTACCCTTCTTGAATAATGGTACTACGTTAGCTGTCCTCCAGTCCTCTGGCACCTCCCCTGTGGCCAGAGAGGTTCTGAAAATTTGTGTCAGAGCCCCTGCAATCTCCTCCCTTACCTCACAAAGCAGCCTGGGATACATCCCGTCAGGGCCTGGAGATTTATCCACTTTTAAGCCCACTAAAACCGCTAGTACCTCCTCCCTCTCAATGCTAATTTGTTCAAGTATATCACAATCCCCCTGCCTGATTTCTATGCCTACATCGTCCTTCTCCATAGTGAACACAGATATTCATTTAAAACCTCACCTACATCTTCCAGCTCTACCAACAGGTTGCCACTTTGGTCCCAAATGGGCCCTACTCTTTCCCTGGTTATCCTCTTGCCCTTAATATACTTATAAAACACCTTGGGATTTTCCTTTATTTTGCCCACCAGTGTTTTTTTATGCCCACTCTTCGCTCTTCTAATTTCTTTTTTAAGTACCCCCCTGCACTTTCTATACTCCTCTGGGGCTTCCACTGTTTTCAGTCCTTTGTATCTGCCAAAATCCTCCCTTTTTTTCCTAATCCGTTCTTGTATATCCCTTGACATCCAGGGTTCCCTAGACTTGTTGCTCCCACCCTTGACCTTTATGGGAACATGTTGGCGCTGTACTCTCTCGATTTCCTATCATTCCCATCAACCATTACCCTCTGCTTCCTGCCTCTGAGCCTTATCACCCTTGTTTTACTGATTGGCCAAATATTCCGGCTTTGAGATGGCAGAATCGGAACGTTGCAAGTTCTGAGCTCACCCAAACTGAGAATGCCTGACATTGCCGGACCTTTTGCAGTTTGGCCTTCATTACTTATCCAAGGTAACTGCCAGCCTTGCTCTCGATGCTATGCCCACATGGCCCTGATATTCCGGCTTTCCCGACGCTGTGCCAACAGGGTTCTGATACCCTGTCTCCCTCCGGATGCTGAGCACACACAGCTCTGATTCCCTGTCTCCATCTTGATGCTACTTACAGAACATTCAGGGATATGAAGGCCCTCCAACACAGCAGTAAAAACACAAAATTCACTCGAAATATAAATTATATATAAAATACATACCAATTATAGAAAGCACCATAGAAATTCTATATTAATATCTTTTACAATTACTCTGTTTCACATTAATTATTTTTCATGGACATGCCCTTTATTCTTAAAGTTCCTAAATGATATAAAACCCTTCTTATCCCCACTTCAATTAATATAAATTTCAATTTCTATATAATTTCTGTACATGATTTAATCTACTTTACATCCTTTTTTTATTAAAAGCAACATTCACTTTATTCCCAACAGCATCAGTGTATAATAGTACAGTAATACGTTCTGCATTTTATGTGGTTTAACACTCTTGTTCTGATAAAACAACATGTTCTCCTCTTTACTGTGACCAACACCATGGAAGATGCACTGATTTACACAAATCCTTTCATAAATGCATCATGAACAGCATGTAAGCCATTGCACCTTATAAATATTTTTTTCTCACTGGTGATCTGGGCCCTTCTGACAGTCAGGAGTAATTCAGAAACCAGAATAGATTATCGCCCACTCCCACTCCTGGGTATTGGAAAATCCGAGTGTTTGTGAATCCTGCAATGGGTGTCATTTGTAAAAATGCAGCCAGCTTTGTCAGAAATAGTTTGCCAATCTCCTCTCTACCAGTTTGTTTCCAAGGATTATTCCTCATTCTCTCTTCCTTTTTGACTTGTCAGTTGTGATCCCTAAGCTTTTCCATCGTATTTACTGTAATTCAGAATAGTGTATTGAACTGTTCTGCTCCGCTTTGGCAAGTAGATGACCAAGTATGATGCCACAAAGTATTGCCCATTAACCTGTTACACTGCTGCCCCATGCCAAGCCCTCGTACAACCTTCCAACTCTTTTACTGCTTATCCCGTGTACCAATAACCCAGCAGGGCAGATATTCAAGCTGCAACTTACAATTTATTGAAAGGCTTGGCTTATTGAAATCTTCAAAGGGCTTCTCATATAAAGTGATGTATGTATGGTTCCTTACTGAGAGGCTTTTACTTCTGGGACTGGCCATTGACCTCGGGGCCTCCTGGCTGCTGTTCACCCCCAGGCCTGTAAACCTAATCAGTGCTGCAAAAAGAAGCAGACTACTTTAGGAATAACAACAGGAAATGCTGGAAAAACTCAGCAGGCCAGGCAACATCCGTGGAGAGAAATTAGAGTCAACGTTTCGGGTCAAAACCCTTTGTCAAGACTAAAGAGGCACAGGAAATGAAATAGATTAAGAGGCTAGGCTGGGAGAGAACAAAAGAGAAGAAGAGACATTAAGAGGTATTCAAAACGAGACGAGATGGTGATAGGACTAGTGGAGACAAAAGACGGCTCTAGATTAGGTGTGAAATGCGCTGGCAGAATGGGAGACAGCTGCCATGTGGGAGAGAGAAGAAAAAGGAAAGGGCGGGGGGGCAGAAACCAAAACAAAGGTGTGGATAAAAAATATAAGTAAAAATGTAATAGGGGCCGAGGTTATGATCTGAAATTGTTGAACTCGATATTGAGTCCGGAAGGCTGTAAAGTGCCTAATCGAAAGATGAGGTGCTGTTCCTCAAGTTTACGTTGAGCTTCTGTGGAACAATGTAAGAGGCCAAGGACGGTGAGGTCCGAGTGGGAATGGGGAGGTGAATTAAAATGACAGGCGACCGGAAGCTCGGGGTCACCCTTACGGACTGAACGGAGGTGTTCCGCAAAGCGGTCACCCAATCTGCGTTTGGTCTCCCCAATGTAGAGGAGACCGCATCGTGAGCAGCGAATACAGTATACTAGATTGCAAGAAGTGCGAGTAAATCGCTGTTTCACCTGGAAGGGGTGTTTGGGGCCCTGGACAGTGGGAAGGGGGGAGGTATAAGGGCAGGTGTTACATCTCCTGTGTTTGCACGGGAAGGTGCCAGGCGAAGGGGAAGGGTTGCTGGTGGTGATAGAGGAGTGGACTAGGGTGTCTCGGAGGGAGAGGTCCCTACGGAATGCTGAAAGGGGAGGGGAGGGGAAGATGCGTTTGGTGGCGGGATCACTTTGGAGGTGGCAGAAATGGCTGAGACCTGGCAGCAGTTGGTTAGGTTTTCATGTAACTGAACCATCAGGACTGCAGTCCAAGCTGTCTTTGTGCAGAGGAGATTCCACGTGCGTTAATCATCTGTCAAAGCATGGCATATAGAAAGAAAGACTTGCATTTATATAGTGCCATTCACAACCTCCGGACATCCCAAAGTGCTTTACAGACAATGAAACACTTTTGTAATGGAGGAAATGTGACAGCCAATTTGAACATAAGAATTAGGAGCAGGAGTCGGCCATACGGCCCCTGGATGTCTTGCTGCAGTTGTACAGAGCCTTGGTGAGACCACACCTTGAGTATTGTGTGCAGTTTTGGTCGCCAAATCTGAGGAAGGATGTTCTTGCCATGGAGGGAGTGCAGCAAAGATTCACCAGACTGATACCTGGGGTGGCAGGAATGACGTATGAGGAGAGATTGGGTCGATTGGGCTTATACTCACTGGAGTTTAGAAGAATGAGAGGGGATCTCATTGAAACTTATAAAATTCTGACAGGACTGGACAGACTAGATGCAGGAAGGATGTTCCCGATGGTGGGGGAGTCCAGAACCAGGGGTCCCAGTCTAAGGATAAGGGGTAAGCCATTTCGGACAGAAATGAGGAGGCATTTCTTCACCCAGAGAGTGGTGAACCTGTGGAATTCTCTACCACAGAAGGCAGTAGAGGCCAATTCATTAAATATATTCAAGAAGGAGTTGGGTATATTTCTTAAGGCTAAAGGGATCAAAGGATATGGGGAGAAAGCAGGGACAGGGTACTGAATTTGGATGATCAGCCATGATCTCATTGAATGGCGGAGCAGGCTCGAGGGCCCGAATGGCCTACTCCTGCTCCTATCTTATATGTTTCTATGTTTCTATGCTCCGCCATTCAATAAGATCATGGCTGATCTTCGACCTCAACTCCACTTTCCCGCCCGATCTCCATATCCCTTGATTCCCCATAAGTCCAAAAATCTATCGATCTCAGCCTTGAATATACTCAACGACTCAGTATCCATAGCCCTTTGGGGCAGAGAATTCCAAAGATTCACAACCCTCTGAGTAAAGAAATTCCTCCTTATCTCAGTCTTAAATGACCAACACTTTATCCTGAGACTATGCCCCCTAGTTCTAAACACTCCAGCCAGGGGAAACAACCTCTCAGCATCTACCCTGTCAATCCCCCTCAGAATTTTGTATGTTTCAATGAGATCACCTCTCATTCTTCTAAACTCCAGAGAGTATAGGCCCAATCTAGTCAATCTCTCCTCATAGGACAGTCCTCTCATCCCAGGAATCAATCTAGGTGAACCTTTCTTGCATCGTCTCTAAGGCAAGTATATCCTTCCTTGGTTGGGAGACCAAAACTGTGCACAGTATCCCAGGTGTGGTCTCACCAAGGCCCTGTACAATTGTAGCAAGACTTCCTTACTCTTATACTCCAACCCCCTTGCAATAACGGCCAACATGCCATTTGCCTTCCTAATTGCTTACTGTACCTGCAGGCTAACCTTCTGTGTTTCCTGTACAGGGACACCTAAATCTCTCTGAACACCAACATTTACTGGTTTCTCACCATTTAAAAAATATTCAGTTTTTCTATTCTTTGTACCAAAGTGAATAACCTCACATTTCCTCACATTATACTCCATCTGATACCTTATTGCCCACTCACTTAACCTGTCTATTTCCCTTTGCAGTCTCTTTATGTCCTCCTCACAGCTTACTTATAAATATTAGCCAGGACACCAGGGATAACTCCCCTGCTCTTCTTCAAAGTAGTGTTATGGGATCTTTTATGTCCACCTGAGAGAACAGTTTAACGTTTAACGGCTCATCCGAAGGATGGCACCTCCAACAGTGCAACACTCCCTCAGCACTGCACTGGAGTGTCAGCCTAGATTTTGGTGCTCAATTCTCTGGAGTGGGACTTGAACCAACAACCTTCTGAATCAGAGGCAAAGAGTGCTACCCAGTGAGCCACGGTTGACAGAATGTTGCTTATATGGGAAGATATGGGCATGCAGGTAGCGGTGGGTGGCCACAAGGCACCTCTCGTGCAGCTTGACTTGCCTGGTGATGCACTATCAACAACACCAAAGACTACGAGTTGAACTTATACGAAGTAGGCTTTTATTGACGAAGAACTGGAGCATGCCTCTGCTAGTGGATCCATCCTAAGAGCTCCCGGGGGAAGGGTGGTGAGTCACCTTTATACCCGGGCTTAGGGGTGGAGCCAGGGGCGGAGACATGCCGGGACCTGTACAGAGTTAACAGTGGTTTACCACACAGACATGTACAGAGTTAGCAGTGGTTTACCACATTCACCCCTCATTTAAAAAAGAGTCCGGCGGGGTGAAGTGTTTCAAAAGTTCGTATACGAAAGTCTCTCCGGGGGTCTTGTCTGCTGTAATGATCTTCGTGGTGCCGGTTGCGGCGGTTCTTTGCCCGCGGCCGCTTCTCGCGTGGGACGGAGCACTGGCGTGTCGTCCTCTCGGGGTAGGGATGGCACCGGCATGTCGTCAGTTCGTGGTAGACACCCCGGTGGTGCGTTGTGGGTAGTGGTGGTGGGTGGAGGTAGTGGATGGTGATCGATGGTGTTTCGGGTGGTACCTGAGGGTGCGAGGTCTCGAATTGAGACTGTGTCCTCCCGCCCGTCAGGATACGCCACGTAGGCGTACTGTGGGTTGGCGTGGAGGAGGTGAACCTTTTCGACCAGGGGGTCCGTCTTATGGCTCCTCACGTGTTTCCTGAGCAGGACGGGTCCCGGAGACGTCAGCCATGGCGGTAGTGATGTCCCCGAGGTGGATTTCCTGGGGAAGACGAACATCTTCTCGTGAGGGGTGGCGTTTGTGGCAGTACAGAGCAGTGATCGTATGGAGTGGAGCGCATCGGGGAGGACATCTTGCCAGCGGGAGATTGGGAGGCCCTTGGATTTTAGGGCGAGCATGGCGGTCTTCCACACCGTTGCGTTCTCCCTCTCTACCTGTCCGTTACCCCGGGGGTTGTAGCTGGTAGTCCTGCTCGTGGCTATGCCCTTCTCGAGCAGGTACTGGCGCAGCTCGTCGCTCATGAACGACGAGCCCCTGTCGCTGTGGATGTAATTGGGGAAGCCAAATATGGCGAACAGGTCATTGAGGCACCTGATGACTGTGGCGCTGGTCATGTCCGGGCAGGGGATGGCGAAGGGGAAACGGGAGTACTCGTCAATAATATTGAGGAAGTACGTGTTGCGGTCAGAGGAGGGAAGGGGCCCCTTGAAATCGACGCTGAGACGTTCGAAGGGGCGGGTGGCTTTAATCAGGTGTGCCCTGTCTGGCCTATAAAAATGCGGTTTGCATTCGGCGCAGACCTGGCAGTTCCTGGTCATGGTCCTGACCTCCTCGATGGAGGTTGCGAGCTTTAATAAAATGGAAGAACCTGGTGACCACCGGGTGGCAGAGATCATTGTGGAGGGTCCGTAGCCTATCGACTAGTGCGTTGGCACATGCCCCACGGGATAGGGCGTCTGGGGGCTCATTAAGTTTCCCGGGCCGGTATAAGATATCGTAGTTGTAGGTGGATAACTCGATCCTCCACCGCAATATCTTATCATTTTTGATTTTCCCCCTTTGTCTGTTGTTAAACATAAATGCTACTGACCGTTGGTCAGTGAGCAGGGTGAAACGTTTACCGGCCAGGTAATGCCTCCAGTGCCGTACAGCCTCCACTATCACCTGGGCCTCCTTCTCGACTGAGGAGTGTCGAATTTCGGGGCCCTGGAGGGTCCGTGAAAAGAAGGCCACGGGTCTCCCCGCCTGGTTAAGGGTTGCGGCTAGGGCGAAGTCGGATGCATCGCTCTCCACTTGGAAAGGGATGGACTCATCCACTGCGTGCATTGTGGCCTTTGCAATGTCCTCTTTTATGAGGGTGAAGGCCGCATGGGCCTCTGCCGTCAGGGGGAAGGAGGTTGACTTGATGAGGGGCCGGGCTTTGTCCGCATAGTTGGGCACCCACTGGGCGTAGTAAGAGAAGAACCCTAGGCATCTCTTCAGGGCTTTTAGGCAGTGGGGGAGGGGTAGTTCCAGGAGGGGGCGCATTCGGTCGGGGTCGGGGCCGATGACTCCGTTTTCCACCACGCAGCCAAGAATAGCAAGGCGCGTGGTGCGGAACATACATTTTTCTCTGTTGTATGTCAGATTCAGCCGTTGGGCCGTACGGAGGAATTTTTCTAGGTTGGCGTCGTGGTCATGCTGGTCATGGCCGCAGATGGTGACGTTGTCTAGATAGGGGAAGGTGGCCTGCAGCGCGTTCTGGTCAACCATCCGGTCCATCTCCCTTTGGAAGACCGAGACCCTGTTGGTGACGCCGAAGGGGAGTCGGAGGAAGTGGTAGAGGCGACCGTCGGCCTCGAAGGCCGTGTACTGGCGGTCCTTAGGCCTGATGGGGAGCTGGTGGTATGCCGACTTCAGATCAATCGTCGAGAATACCCGGTATTGTGCTACCTGGTTGACCATGTCAGATATGCGGGGAAGTGGGTATGCATCTAATTGCGTGTATCGATTGATCGTCTGGCTGTAATCAATAACCAGGCGCTGTTTTTCGCCGGTCTTCGCTACCACCACTTGGGCTCGCCATGGGCTGGTGCTGCCCTCGATAATCCCTTCCCTCAGGAGTCTTTCTACTTCTGATTTAATAGAGCTCCTATCCCCAGCACTGTACCGCCTGCTTTTAGTAGAAATTGGCTTGCAGTCTTTGGCGAGGTTAGCGAACAACGGTGGGGGTTTGACCTTCAGGGTGGACAGGCTGCATACTTTGCGCGGCGCCGTGTTTAAATTCTGCCAGCTGCAGACTGTAAGTGGGGGCAGGGGCCCGCCATATGCCATCGTGACGCTCTCCAGATGGCACTGGAAGTCTAATCCTAGCAGTACGGGAGCGCAGAGCTGTGGCAGGACGAGGAATTTAAAATCTCTGTACTCCACGCCGTTCACTGTCAGAGTCGCTACACAGTAGCCGCCAACGTCCGCCGCATGGGACTTTGAGGCCATAAAGACCTGGTGGCGTGTGGGCATAACCGATAGGGAGTAGCGTCGCACCGTGTCGGGGTGGATGAAGCTCTCCGTGCTTCCGCAGTCGAAAAGGCAATTTGTGGCATGGCCATTTACCTTTACGTTCATCATGGACCTGGCTAGTTGATGGGGCCTAGATTGGTCCAGGGTGATGGAGGCCATCGTCGAGGTCTGTGGGTCGCTGTAGTATTCGCCCGCGCCGGGGGCCTGGTCTCGAAATGGTGTCCAAGATGGCGGCTCCCCCGCGGCTGGTGGTGCCCAAAATGGCGGCCCGCACGGCTCACACGTGGTTGGTGGGGTCCAAAATGGCGGCCTGCACGGTTCACACGCGGCGCTGCTGGAATTGGGGGTCGATTTCGCCCTGCACACTCTCGCGTAGTGGCCTTTCTTGCCGCATTTGGAGCAGGTCGCGTCCTTTGCTGGGCATTGCTGTCTGGGGTGCTTGGCCTGGCCGCAGAAGTAGCATTTCTGGCCTTTGGTCATTGCAGCTGTAGTTGGGCTGCTGGCGGCTTGTGGCCTTACCGGGTCCCAAGATGGCTGCTCCCGTGACATTCACGTGGCCATCCGGTCAGGGGGGTAGGCGTCCATGTTCTGGAGGGCCACGTCTAACGAGTTAGCGAGGGCCACCGTCTTCTGCAGGTCGAGCCCCCTCTGTTCCAGCAGCCTCTGCCGAGTATAGTTGGACCTGATGCAGGCTACGTAGGCATCTCGGATCAGGTCTTCCGTGCATTCCTTGGCCGTCACCGCTTTGCAATTACAGGCCCAGCCGAGGACTCTCAGTGCCAGTAAATATTCGGCGCCCAATTCCCCGGGGCGCTGTTTTCGAGTAGCCAGGAGGTGTCTGGCGTAGACCTCGTTAACAGGCCTCACGTATTGTTCCTTTAGCGTCGCGATGGCGGCCACGTAAGTTGTGGCGTCTCGGATGATCGAGTAGACTTGGTGGCTCACCCGTGAGTTCAAGACAAGCCGTTTCGCGTCATCTGTAGTGACGGTAGTGCTGGAGGCCTCCAGGAAGGCTTCGAAACAGCTCAGCCAGTGTTCAAAGTTATTGGCTGCATCTGCTGCTTGAGGATCCAGGTCTAAACGTTCCGGCTTCAAGATTTGCTCCATGTCGAAAATTTAGTCAATAAAATTGATGCACTATCAACAACACCAAAGACTACGAGTTGAACTTATACGAAGTAGGCTTTTATTGACTAAGAACTGGAGCATGCCTCTGCTAGTGGATCCATCCTAAGAGCTCCCGGGGAAAGGGTGGTGAGTCACCTTTATACCCGGGCTTAGGGGTGGAGCCAGGGGCGGAGACATGCCCGGACCTGTACAGAGTTAACAGTGGTTTACCACACAGACATGTACAGAGTTAGCAGTGGTTTACCACACCTGGCATCTTTTGTTGGGCTTCCTGTTCTTCCAGCTATGTCAGATAGGCGGCGGGGTGGGGGGGGGCGGGGGGTTCCCATTTGGAAACCCACTAGTGCTAGGAATGTTGCTGGGATGGGGGTGGGGGGAATTGGCAAAAAGGCTCATGGGAATGCCAGAAAGAAAACAAAAAAAATGGTTAAGAAAGAGCAGAAATATACTTATACCAACAATATGATAACCTTTTCACGACCCTGTGTAAACTTACAGTCACCTAGTAACCATGGACATCCATTACATACAGGCTTGATTTACATCTGACATCTGCATGCCAAAATGTTGGGCAGTTGCCTCCAGCTGTTTGAGGCAGTAACTTCTGACAACACTGGGCCCCCCAATCCCCAGAAGTTACCCGGAATGGAATTTGCGTCCATTTTCCCAGCTGCCCGATGTACGTGGGCAATGGGAACATCTACGGCTTGGGTTCTTTGGTGGCATCCTCCTCAGCTGTGGAAAACACAAGAGCACATTGCCTGTCAGGGGAGGGGCGCTGATGACGGTTGTTCAGTAGCAGTGAAAGACACCAGGGCTATATTGAAACAAGTGCCACCAAACAATCGTTTTCCTACATTGTCGCTTGCAGTGCACCATAAGCGACAAGGGTACACGTGTAGAAGGGTAGTATCAACAGATTATAGCTTGGCAGAAACATGGGCTAGTTGGATCAATTGCCTTGAGATGGTTAGACTTGCCAAAGGGAGAGGCACATTTATCTTAATCACATGCATTGTTTATGAAGGTTACCACAAGAGAGATGTCACAATGACAAGTCTGTCAGGATCAACCAGAAGAAATACCGCAGGGAGCGTGGAAAATTAAATATTCATTTAACTACAAATGCTGAGGTGCGTTTTTGTTTGCTATTTTCTCTTTATCGCTATTATTCACCAGCTGCAAAACTAGCGAACGGGCGTTACTGTCACCGAAAGCAATTATAGTAAAGGTTAAAAAAAATAGAAATGCAATCTTAAAAACTAGGACATAATCTTAAAATCCAAACTAAGCTGGTTGAACGTGAATGCAGAATTTAAAAAAAAATTCTCCGCACAAAGAGATGTGAGAAAGTGGAACTCCCCACTGCACCAGAAGGCTAGAGATGTCAAATCAATTGAGGTGTTTAGAAGGAAAGGAAGATACTTAGGAAATAACATATTCATGGATAAGGAGAAAGGGCAGGGAATTGGAATTAAGCTGCCGAGAGCTGTCGTAGTTAATGAGAAGTCTGAATAGGCTGTATTCCCTGTATTCCCCTCCAGCCCTACAACCCTCCGAGATCTCTGTGCGCCTCCAATTCTGGCCCCTTGCGTAATTCTCATTTTCATCGCTCCACCATTAGCAGCTGTGACTTCAACTGCCTAAACCCTAAACTCTGGAATTCCCTCCCTAAACCTTTCCGTCTCTCTACCTCTCTCTCCTCCTTTAAGATGCTTCTTAAAATCTACCTCTTTGACCAAGCATTTGGCCACCTGTCCTAATATCTCCTTATGTGGCTCAGTGACACTCCAGTGAAGCACCTTGGGACATGTTATTACGTTAAAGGTGCTATAACCAGGGGCCACAGCCTCAGGATAAAGGGTCGGCCATTCAGGACTGAGATGAGAAGAAATTTCTTCACTCAGAGGCTGGTGAATCTTTGGAATTCTCTACCCCAGAGGGCTGTGGACGCTCAGTCATTGGGTATATTCAAAACAGAAGTCGATAGATTTCTGACTAGTAAAGGCATCAAGGGATATGGCGATAGGGCCGGTGAATGGTGTTGAGGCAGAAGGTCAGCCGTGATCTCACTTGAATGGCGGAGCAGGCTCGAAGGGCCAAATGGCCGACTCCTGCACCTATTTCTTATGTTCTTATATAAATGCAAGTAGTTCCTATAGAAAGACCATTTTGTATAAGTGGACGCAAAATCAGTAACTAATCAACTACTTCACAAGGTGAGAGACATATAAAGTCTTTTTAAAAAATATTTTCTTTGAGTGTTGTCTTGGCTCAGTGGTAGCACTCTCGCATCCGAGACAGGAGATTGTGGATTCAAGCCCCATTCCAGGACATTCCAGGATCTAATCTAGGCTGACACTGCATAGTCAGAGGTGCTGCCTTTCAAATCGAAGCGCTACCACCTGTAAAAGATCCAATCTTGGCACAATGTGGTTAGAGTTGGAATGCACTGCCTGATCGGGTGGTGGAAACAAATTCAACAGTAGCCTTCAAAAGGGAATTGGATAAATACTTGAAGGAGAAAAAATGTCAGGGATATAGGTGATGCGCTGTCAATTACTCATAAAAGACTGAGAGTTAGAAGAGTAACTAAAGGCTTTTATTGACAACAGAATGGAGGTCTGCCTCGCGTGGTCGACCGGTCCAGGATACAAAGGGCTGGGGAGCAGTCACCTTTATACTAGGACCTGTGGGAGGAGTCAGCCGAGGCATGTCCAGGCATGTACACAGTGGAATACAAACAGGACAAACAGGAATACAAACAGTGGTTTACCACATTCACCCCTTGTTTAAAATTGAGTCCGGCGGGGTGAAGTGTATTAAAAGTTAGTGTATTGGAGTCTCTCCGGAGGTCTTGTCTGCCACTGTGATCGGCGCGGCGACGGCAGGAGTAGTGAAGCTTCCGGCGTCGAGTCCAGCGTAGGCTGTGGCACAGGCGTGTCGTCCTCGTAGATGTCGAGCGGGTCGCGGGGCCCAGGCCTGCCGTCTGCTGGGGCTGGATATCGGATCGTGGGGGGGGGGTGGTAGTGGGTAGTGGGTTACTGCGGCCCCTGAGGGTGCAAGGTCTCTTATGGAGACTGTGTCCTCCCGCCCGTCCGGGTATGCAATGTAAGCATACTGGGGGTTGGCGTGGAGGAGGTCGACCCTCTCGACCAGGGGGTCCGTTTTATGGGTCCTCACGTGTCTTCTCAGTAGGACCGGCCCTGGGGACGTCAGCCATGGCGGTAGCGATGTCCCGGATGTGGACTTCCTTGGGAAGACAAACATTTTCTCATGAGGGGTGGCGTTAGTGGCAGTGCAGAGCAGTGACCGAATAGAGTGGAGCGCATCGGGGAGCACACCCTGCCAGCGGGAGGTTGGAAGGCCCCTAGACTTTAAGGCTAGCAGGACGGCCTTCCAAACTGTCGCATTTTCTCTTTCCACCTGTCCGTTCCCCCGGGGGTTGTAACTGGTGGTCCTGCTTGTGGCAATACCCCTAGTTAACAGGTACTGACGGAGTTCGTCGCTCATAAACGATGAGCCCCGGTCGCTATGGATATAGCTGGGGAAGCCGAACAGGGTGAAGAGGTTGTTCAGACATTTAATGACCGTGGCACTGGTCATGTCCGGGCAGGGGAAGGCGAACGGGAAACGGGAGTACTCATCAATAATATTGAGGAAGTACACATTGCGGTCGGAGGAGGGGAGAGGCCCTTTAAAATCAACGCTCAGGCGCTCGAAGGGGCGAGTGGCTTTTATCAGGTGGGCCCTGTCTGGTCTATAAAAGTGCGGTTTGCACTCAGCGCAGACTTGGCAGTTCCTGGTCATGGTCCTGACCTCCTCAATAGAGTAAGGCAGGTTGCGGGCCTTGATGAGGTGGAAGAACCTGGTGACCCCCGGGTGGCAGAGGTCATTGTGGAGGGCCCGCAGTCTATCGATCTGCGCGCTGGCGCAGGTGCCACGCGATAGCGCATCCGGGGGTTCATTTAGCTTCCCGGGCCGGTACAAGATCTCGTAGTTGTAGGTGGAAAGTTCGATTCTCCACCTCAAGATCTTGTCATTTTTGATTTTGCCCCTCTGCTTGTTGTTAAACATAAAAGCAACTGAACGCTGGTCAGTGAGCAGGGTAAATCGTTTTCCGGCCAGGTAGTGCCTCCAATGACGCACAGCCTCCACAATCGCCTGGGCCTCCTTCTCAACAGCGGAGTGTCTGGTCTCCGGGCCTTGGAGAGTTCGTGAAAAGAAGGCCACGGGTCTCCCCGCCTGATTGAGGGTAGCGGTCAGGGCAAAGTCGGACGCGTCGCTTTCCACCTGGAAGGGGATGGATTCGTCCACTGCGTGCATGGTGGCTTTGGCAATGTCCTCCTTGATACGGTGGAAGGCTAAGCGAGCCTCTGCCATCAAGGGAAAAGAGGTGGACTTGATCAGCGGACGGGCCTTGTCCGCATAGTAGGGGACCCACTGGGCGTAATAGGAGAAAAACCCTAGGCACCTCTTCAGGGCCTTGAGGCAGTGGGGCAGTGGAAGTTCCATAAGGGGACGCATCCGGTCGGGGTCGGGGCCGATGACTCCGTGTTCCACAACACAGCCAAGGATGGCGAGGCGGTTTGTGCAGAATATGCACTTCTCCTTGTTATATGTCAGGTTTAGGAGTTGGGCGGTGCGGAGGAATTTTTCGAGGTTTGCGTCATGGTCCTGCAAGTCACGGCCGCAGATGGTCACATTGTCCAGATATGGGAAAGTGGCCTGCAACGCATTTTGATCTACCATCCGGTCCATCTCCCTTTGGAAGACGGAGACCCCGTTGGTGACGCCAAAGGGAACCCTAAGGAAGTGATAGAGGCGGCCGTTTGCCTCAAAGGCAGTGTACTGGCGGTCCTCAGGACGGATGGGGAGCTGGTGGTACGCTGATTTCAGGTCAATGGTCGAGAAGACGCGGTACTGCGCGATCTGGTTGACCATATCAGCTATACGGGGGAGTGGGTAGGCGTCCAGCAGGGTGTAGCGATTTATTGTCTGGCTGTAGTCGATGACCAGGCGCTGCTTCTCGCCGGTCTTAACGACCACAACCTGGGCTCGCCAGGGGCTGGTGCTGCCCTCAATAATCCCTTCTTTCAGGAGCCGCTCCACTTCGGTTTTAATGAAAACCCTGTCCCCGGCACTGTATCGCCTGCTCTTTGTGGCGATGGGCTTAGAGTCGGGGGTGAGGTTAGCAAACAGTGGTGGGGGGGTGACTCTGAGTGTGGAGAGGTTGCACCTGGTGCGCGGCGGGCAATTTGGAAGCTGCTGGCTGCGGACTGTGAGTGGGGGTAGGGGTCCACCGTACACGATCGTAACACTTTTAAGGTGGCACTGAAAATCTAACCCCAGCAGGACGGCAGCGCAGAGGTCAGGCAGGACCAGAAGTTTAAAATGATCGTACACGGTCCCGTCTACTACGAGTGTCACCACGCAGTAGCCGCCGATGTCCGCCGACTGGGACTCGGAGGCCATAGAAATCCGCTGTTGCGCAGGCAGGACTGGGAGAGAGCAACGCCGCACCGTGTCGGGGTGGATGAAGCTCTCCGTGCTCCCAGAGTCAAAAAGGCAGATTGTATCGTGACCATTTACCTTAATGTCCATTGTGGAACTGGCCAGTTGGTGCAGTCTCGCTTGGTCCAGTGTAATGGATGCCAGTGTAGGGGTCGGTGTGTCGCTGCGGGTATCAGATGAGGCGGTGTCGGGGGCCTGCTGCGTCCCGGCTGTCGTCCAAGATGGCGGCGTCCATGATCCCCATGTGGCTGGAGGCGTCCAAAATGGCTGCTGTACCGGTGATTCGCACATGGCCGGGGAGGTCCAAGATGGCGGCCCGCATGGCCCACACGCGGCGCTGCTGGGGTTCGGGGCGGCTTTGGCCCTGCAGATGCTAGCGTAGTGTCCCTTCTTCCCGCAGCCCGAGCAGATCGCGTTTTTCGCCGGGCAGCGCGCTCTGGGGTGTTTTGCCTGGCCACAGAAGTAGCATTTCTGGCCTTGGGGCACTGCTGTCTGGCCTTGGGACACTGCTGCGGTAGTTGGGCCGTTGTTGGGGTGTGGCTGGGGTGGCACGGCGCTATGAGGCGGTCCTACCGTGTCCCAGGCTGTCATTCCCCGCGGCGTCCAGGGTGCAGAGGAGTAGGCATCCATGCCTTGGTAGGCTGCATCCAACGATAGTGCGAGTTCAGAGGCCTTGTTGAGGTCGAGGTTACTCTGCTCCAACAGTCGCTGTCGGGTGTAATTGGATCTGTGGCCCGCTACAAAAGCGTCCCGGATAAGTTCCTCTGTGTACACGGCGGCCTTTACATCCTTACAACCACAGGCCCGGCCAAGCACAGACAGTGCCTGAAGGTATTCCACGGTCGATTCCCCAGGTTGTTGTTTACGACTCCCCTGGAGGTGCCTGGCGTACACTTCGTTCACTGGGCGTGTGTACTGGTCCTTGAGCTTGATAGCATCCGCGTACGAGGTCGCGTCTTGGATGACCGAGTACACTCGGTGGCTCACTTTGGAGGTCAGGACATCCAGTTTGTCCTCGTCCGATTTGATTGCTTCGGAGGCCGTCAGGAATTTTTCGAAACACTTAAGCCAGTGAGTAAACTTGGTGGATGAGTCCGCCTCCTGATGATCTAAGTCCAGGCATGCTGGTGTGAGGATCTTCTCCATTATAAAAATGTTGTTAATAAAATTGATGCGCTATCAATTACTCATAAAAGACTGAGAGTTAGAAGAGTAACTAAAGGCTTTTATTAACAACAGAATGGAGGTCTGCCTCGCGTGGTCGACCGGTCCAGGATACAAAGGGCTGGGGAGCAGTCACCTTTATACTAGGACCTGTGGGAGGAGTCAGCCGAGGCATGTCCAGGCATGTACACAGTGGAATACAAACAGGACAAACAGGAATACAAACAGTGGTTTACCACAATAGGGAAAGAGCAGGGGAGTGGGAATAACTGGATTGCTCTTCGAAAGAGCCGGCGCTGACTCGATGGGTCGAATGGCCTCCTTCTGTGCTGTACTGTTCTGTGATTCTACAAAAAGCAGGTAGTGTTGTATCAGTGTCCTGGCCAAGGTCCATCCCTTAACCAACAGCACCAAAACAAATTGACTGGTTATTCATTTCATGTGCTGAATGTGAGACCCTTGCATGTGCTTTGGGACATCCTAAGCTAAGTCTTTCTTTTCCCACTTACCCTGCACATGTAACATGTTGCCATGCAGAATAACCACAGTCAATTTAAGAATAACTCAGGCAGTCTCGTTAAATTTCCGAGTGAGAAGTGGACTATCCTGTCGGCTGTTATCTACCATTACACGTTTGGCTGGCAGCGGGAGGCTGTTTAGTGCAGATGGACTGAGTTCAGCCTTCCCTGATTCAGAGTTGCAAGTGGGTGAGGTAAGTGTGGCTAACAAGAATGTTCTTAAGGGTGCACTGTTTACTAGAGTATAAGGTGGCATGTTAATCCTGGTAGAGAAATATGCCCCTTTCTCCCTTAGGCTTCTACAACAACAACAACTTGCATTTATATAGCGCCTTTAATGTAGTAAAAGCGATTCACAGGAGCATTCATTTGACACTGACCTACATAAGGAAAAGAAAGACTTGCATTTATATAGCGCCATTCACGACCACCGGCCATCTCAAAGCGCTTTACAGCCAATGAAGTACTTTTGAAGTGGAGTCACGGTTGTAATGTGGGAAACGCAGCAGCCAATTTGTGCACAGCAAGCTCCCACAAACAGCAATGTGATAATGACCAGATAATCTGTTTTTTTATGTTGATTGAGGGATAAATATTGGCCAGGATAACTCCCCTGCTGTTCTTCGAAATAGTGCCGTGGGATCTTTTACGTCCATTTGAGAGAGCAGGCAGTGCCTCGGTTTAACGTCTCAACCGAAAGCCGGCACCTCCGACAGTGCAGCATTCCCTCAGTACTGCCCCTCTCACAGTGCAGCACTCCCCCAATACTGCACTGGAGTGTCAGCCTAGATTTTTGTGTTCAAGTCCCTAGAGTGGGACTTGAACCCAGAATCTTCTGACTCAGGGACGAAAGAGGAGATATTAGGACAGGTGACTTGGTCAAAGAGGTAGGTTTTAAGGAGCATCTTAAAGGAGGAGTGGTTTAACGAGGGAATTCCAGAGCTTAGGGCCTCGGCAGCTGAAGGCACAGCCACCAGTGGTGGGTGATGGAAATCGGGGATGCGCAAGAGACCATAGAAACATAGAAACATAGAAGATAGGAGCAGGAGTAGGCCATTCGGCCCTTCGAGCCTGCTCCGCCATTCAATGAGATCATGGCTGATCATCCAAATTCAGTACCCTGTCCCTGCCTTCTCCCCATATCCCTTGATCCCTTTAGCCTTAAGAAATATATCCAACTCTTTCTTGAATATATTTGATGAACTGGCCTCCACCGCCCTCTGTGGCAGAGAATTCCACAGGTTCACCACTCTCTGGGTGAAGAAATTCCTCCTCATTTCAGTCCTAAATGGCTTACCCCTTATCCTTGGACTATGACCCCTGGTTCTGGACTCCCTGGCCATCAGAAACATCCTTCCTGCATCTAGTCTGTCCAGGCCTGACAGAATTTTATAGGTTTCGATGAGATCCCCTCTCAATCTTCTAAACTCCAGTGAGTATAAGCCCAATCGACACCATCTCTCCTCATACGTCATTCCTGCCATCCCAGGTATCAGCCTGGTGAATCTACGCTGCACTCCTTCCATGGCAAGAACGTCCTTCCTCAGGTAAGGCGACCAAAACTGCACACAGTACTCAAGGTGCGGTCTCACCAAGGCCCTGAATTGGAGGAGCGCAGAGATCTCAGCGGGTTGTAGGGGTGGAAGAGGTTACAGAGGCAGAGAGGGGCGAGGCCATAGAGGGATTTGAACACAAGAATGAGAACTTAATTTGCATTTAATGAGTACCACAGGAACATAGGAACGGGAGTAGGCCATTCAGCCCCTCGAGCCTGTTCCGCCATTCAATTAGATCATGGCTGATATGCATCTCGACTCCCTCTACCTGTCTTGGTTCCATATCTCTTTAACCCCTTAACCTAACAAAAATCTTTTCCCTGTCTTGCAGGGAGTGATGGCTTGTGACTTTGAACAAAGAGCTGAGACCTGAGCTCTGTAATGTCATTAACTGTAAATAAAATGTTCAAATTTTAAATTAAAAAAAATCTATTCATCTCAGTTTTAAAATTTTCAATTGACCCCTAGACTCAACAGCTTTTTTATTGGTGGGGGGGGAAGGGGGGTAGTTCCTGACTTCCACTACTCTTTGCGTGATGGACGTTTCCTTCAAGTTACTCCGCTTTTTCCGACATTGACCCGAGTCTCCTCCGTTGGGATCTCGGTTTGAGTCGACAGGCCCAACTTGTCTGTGTTATTTTTTTTTTGGTACATTAACGGTGTGGCAGGGAAAGTTTATTGCCAGTGCCAACTCGTTTTGTTTGTCTGCTTGTGCAGCTGTCAGTTTGAGTTTTGAGTCCGTGAAACAAAAAAGCCTTCCGTCAGCACCTCAGCTCAAATCACTGCGGGGGCGCAGGACGCATCATATTCCACGAGTGCACAACCGAATCTATTATTGTGCTGCGTGCATCCATTTGCATTCATTGTGCATTCATTCTGACTTACTAGCGCTGTAAGTGCTTGCCTGGCGCTCAATAGTGTGTGAGTTAGGTAAAATATTAAACATGCACGACTGCGCACAATCAACTCACAACGATGCAAAACCTGTGCATAACTTCTGCATCCATCTCAACCAAACCTGGCATATTCTAGTTAAGCACATCTCCCGAATGGCTCCTTAATTTCAGGTTGTTACATGATACAGGGTAAAGCTTAACAATTTTATATTAACATTAATACTGTAACAGTCCAGCAGGCTCGCACAGATAAGTCCCATTATACTCCCCAGTCCTACCGCTATTATAATGCTCCCCTTTTATGTTATAACACCTCTACTGTCATCAGGTCACTGAACTGTTCGTTTGCATCTTTATTCATTTGCAATTAATTTATGTTCTGGAACACTCACAGCAACGTGCAGCTCATTAGAACACAAGCTATGCTGGTCTCTCAAGTACCTGTACTGCTGTAATGAGGGTATCGTGCATCATTATGTGGGATTGCTAATGTCAAAAAATCACAATAGTTTTAGACTGGGAACTTTATTCCGTCTTAACAACAGAAAATGATGTTGCTGTGGCTTTATCTGTCCTAGCAGTCGAAAGCGTGACAGCTCATGGGAAGGGCTGCTACACCTTGCCTTTTAATCGCAAGTAAGTTCACAATGCATTGCAGTGTTAGTGAAATTCAGGTTAACAAGGACTATATTTCACAGTGGGGGGGAGTGGGAAGACTTTCTCTAGTGTGAAGTGATGCATTTTAGAAGGAAAAATGAGGGAAGGCAATATAAATTTTACAGGGGGTGCAGGAATAGAGAGACCTGGGGGTATATATACACAATTATTTGAAGGTGGCAGGACAATTTGATAAGGCTGTTAAAAAAAGCATACAGATCCGTGGCTTTAGGAATAGAGACATGGGGGCGATTTTGTCACTGGAGGTGAGATGGAGGCGGGTTTCAGTTTGGGTGGGTTTGAAACTCGCCTCCACTGATAGTTTTCAAAATTTTGCGATTTTCCCCTGATTGGCCACTTGATTTCAGAGGTGTGGGGTGCCCTCGGTCAATTAGTGTTTCGGGACTAAAACTCGCCTCTGCTGACATCATTTTCCCAGTCTGATTTTATGGTTTCTTGCTGCCTTGGCTCATTCCACAGCATTTCTGCCAATGCTGCACCACCTGCAACATATTCTGAGAAACCACAATGTCCAATTCCCAGCCAAGGGCCTCCCCGAGGCTCTCGGATGAGGTGTTGCAAATGTTGTTTGAGGGGTGACAGCTAGCATTTAGGTGCTCTTCCACTCATCTGGGAGGAAGAGGCCTGCCAAAGAAACCAAGGCTGTGTGGGTACAGCTGGCGAGGGACATAACCTCCAGATCTGTGTGCAGATTGGGAGACTGTTTCTGTGTATTGTTGAAATGCCATCCCTGTTGGAAAGCGTTAAAAGGATTTGAAGCCAAAATGCTGGCGTTATGACATCTGTTCTTTCGCCTTAGGCAAATCCACATTGCGGATCTGCCACACTTGCGTTGTCAGGTTGATGGCCTGAGTGAAAGGAGGCCAGAGAGTCATGTCCATTGTCAATGATGTCGTAGGATGGAGCCAAGGACATGTGCCAACTTGGGTAACCTATGCAAATCTGGCCACGATAAGTTCATCCCTTGCATCCCGGGCAGCCATGTGCTCGTGTGCTGCTGCTGCCGCTGGTCGATACACCAGTGTTCTGACCTCCTCCTGCTCCTCCTCCTCCAGATCCTCCTCCTCCTCAGCCTCCTCCTTCATCTCCTCCTCATCCTCATCTGAGGTCCATGCAGAAAGAAAACGAATGGTTCCCTTGCTGCTTGTAGATGCCTCCTTTGGGGAAGCGCTCATTGCAAGCGGGGAGAGGGTCTTCCAAGGAGGTCCCACAGTTGAAAGATTCAAGCTGCAGCACCTCCGACTTCAGAAGGCCTTCTAAAAGTGCTCAGAGACCTTTTAAAGCAAAGGTCTGGCACCTGCAAGTGATCCTTGATGCAATAAACGATGTCTTGTTGGATCTGCAGCTGTGAGGAGGCCACCCACAAGTCAAACTGCCAGGTTTACCTGGCGTTGTTTAGGAGGTGCGTGGAGCACGGTGCAATCCTCAAAAAATCACGAGGGCCTCTCAAAATAGGCGTAGAGAGGCCCCTAATGAGCATTTAATGATCGCAAGTATCGCTATGGCCAGCTGGAGGCAGGACCGTTTCCCGATCTCCAAAACCGGCACCGGCAAAATCCCGCGGAGGCGGGTTGGAGGCAGGTTCCGAAGCCACCCTCGTTGTTTTTGATTTTCCCGCCTTTCCCGCCTCCAAACCCGCCTCCTCCGACGGCAGAAAATCGCCCCCATAGAGTACAAAAGCAAGGAAGTCATGGTAAACCTTTTGAAATCACTGGTTAGGCCCCAGCTAGCGTATTATATCTAATTCTGGGCACCGCACTTTAGGAAAGACATCAAGGCCTTGGAGAGGGTGCATAGGAGATTTACCAGAATGGTACCAGGGATGAGGGATTCAAGTTACGTGGAGAGATTAGAGAAGCTGGGATTGTTCTCCTTAGAGCAGAGAAGGTTAAGGGGAGATTTGATAGAGGTGTTCAAAATTATGAGGGGTTTTGATAGGGTAGGTAGGGAGAAACTGTTTGCACTGGCATAAGGGTCGGTAACCAGAGGGCACAGATAATTGGCAAAAACTCCAGGGGCGAAGTGAAAAACTTATTTATGCAGCGAGTTGTTGTGATCTGGAATGCATCACTTGAAAGGGCGGTGGAAGCAGATTCAATACTAACTTTCAAAAAGGAATTGGATAAATACTTTAAAAGGAACAATTTGCAGGGCTACGGGGAAAGTGCAAGGGGAGTGGGGCTAATTGGACAGTTCTTTCAGAGAGCCGGCACAGACATGATGGGCCGAATGGCCTCCTTCGGTGCTGTATGAGTCTACGATCGTCAGGAAAAAAAACGTAGGGATTCAGGCAAATTTAGGGCAGGGGTCAGGAAAGGCTGCTGCTCATCAAGGTCAGGGTCTCTACTGTTGGGAAATTGGGGCAAGAACAGCTCACCAGATTTGCTTGATACTTTGACATGTGGAAACAGAGGGAAAAGAGGTCAAATGTCAAATTTATGTGGCATCGATTTGCAACGCCAAAAAGATGGCAATAAGAAAGCAGCACCTCGGAGCATCGGTCCTGTGGGCCATTCAATTAGCCTGTCATAAGGCTGTTGACTGGCACTGTAGTGTATGTGCCTTTAAGAGCCCCATGTGTGCTGTAATGCCGGTAATGGCCACTCGGGCTATATAAGCCTGTATATTGTGTTATATCCGTTAGTACCCCTCCAGACTTTGCTTAGTAAACACCTATGAACCAACTCCTGTCTTCAGTGTCTCTATCAACACACGGCCACTACAGTGGCGACGAAGTGGAAACGGGCTTACCTGCAATTCGGCAGCACCTCAAGGACATCGATTCCTCGGGCGTCCAGAAGACTCAAGAAAGTGAAAGAAGCTGTGGTTTCACCAGCTGGCCAAGCTGGTGGCAGGTACTGCGCTAATCCTTCCTGGGCGTCAGGCTGGGCTCCAGCGGCTGGCTCTACAGCTGGGACAAGCAGCAAAATCGCAGACAAGCAATATCAGATGGGGAGGGAGCACTCGGGAGACGGCCGGCACTGCAAGCAGGTCGGCGTTCAGACCTAGAGAGAAAGTCCGGCGGGAACGAGTCTCCAACTGTAAATAAATAAATTTTAAAAAATGGAAACCGCGGGAAACAGCGTTGTCATCGGCAGCAGCGGCAGGAAAGCACGGGAAGCGCCATATCTTTTCTGCAGAAAAGAAAGAAAAGCGCGGGAAGCGCCATATCTTTTCTAAGATGCCTAAGTCTGGCAATATTGATGCTTTTGATAGCGAAATAGAGGATTGGACCACATATGTGGAAAGAGTAGAGGAATATTGCACTGCAAATGGAATAGAAGATGAAAAAAAAGCTTCAGTACTGCTGAATCTAATGGGCGCAAAGACATACGGGCTGTTACGAAATGTAATCACTCCAGCCAAACCAAAGGACAAGGATTTTAAAGAAATTGTTGATACCCTGCAGGAGCACTTAAACCCAACACTGCTGCTGATAGCGGAACGATTCAAATTCTTCAAGAGAAATCAACACAAGAATGAAAGTAACGCTGATTACCTCACCGAATTAAGAAAGCTATCAAAACACTGCCAATTCGGAGCAGGACTAGCAGATTATCTTCGAGACAAATTTGTCTGCGGTCTCTCAAGTGAAGGAACACAAAAAAGGCTGCTTTCTGAAAAAGATTTAACACTGGACAAGGCTTTCAGTATGGCTGTATCATACGAAGCAGCAGCAAGAGGAGCTGCAGAGATACAACAAAAGACACAGGACTTCGGCACCCATGAAATGACACAGGGTTTCGAAAGATGTTATTGCTGCGGCAGATCCACCCATAACCAGAGGGACTGCTGGTTCAAGGACAAAGCATGCAGGCAATGCGGAAAGATTGGACACATTGCACGGGTATGCCGATCTGGACAAAATAAATCCATAGACAGGAAAAAAAAAATCAATAAAGAAAAGTACAGAAAGGTACAAATGATGACGGACAGTAGCTCCGAAGACCAGAAGAGTGATAGCGACTCCGAAAACAAGAGACTAAGCTGTCTCAAATTACATAATGTACTTGCCAAAGATGATTAACAGACCATTTGGGTTACCCTCACGATAGCAGGGTCCCCAGTTAAAATGGAGCTCGATACAGGATCAGCTCTGACCGTAATAAATCGACGGGATTACGAGAGGCTATTTCCGCATATACCTTTAAAAGACACATCCATTATCTTAAAAACATATAC
Organism: Somniosus microcephalus; assembly: GCF_052327205.1. Taxonomy (NCBI): domain Eukaryota; kingdom Metazoa; phylum Chordata; class Chondrichthyes; order Squaliformes; family Somniosidae; genus Somniosus; species Somniosus microcephalus. Next base: position 361,764,503 of record NC_140989.1, read on the forward strand.
GGGGCAGAAAGTATACCCCAAAGGAAAAATAAGGGTGCCTGTTGTATACAACGGCAAGGAAATACAAAAGTTGTATTTATACATTCTACAAGATGGTGGCCCACCGCTGTTAGGACGTGAATGGATCAAGAAAATACGTTTAGACTGGCACTCCATTCAGGCACTGACGGTGACCAGTAAGAAAAAAAACGATGATGACGTCATACCTGAATGATTAAAAGACATCTTGGCCAACGCCAAAGAAGTGTTTCAAGAGAAACTAGGAACCTTGAAAGGCATCACCGCCTCAATAAAAGTGGAAGATGCAGCATTTCCCAAGTTTTTTAAAGCAAGACCAGTGCCACACGCAATTCGTCCAGCAGTCGAGGCAGAGCTGGAGAATTTAGAAAATGCAGGCGTATTATCCAAAATAGATTGGAGCGAGTGGGCAACACCCATCGTTCCAGTCATGAAGAAAGCATTGAATAATAATAAATCTGAAGAACAGAGAAAAATTTGCATCTGTGGAGACTTCAAGGTGACGGTAAACCCAGTCCTGCACACGGTACAGTATCCTCTTCCGAGGATAGAAGATATTTTCGCCTCACTATCCGGAGGGAAACGTTTCACCAAAATTGATTTGGCACAGGCATATCTACAGATGGAGGTTGAAGAGGCCTCTAAAAAATATCTCACGATAAATACACACAAAGGTCTGTACCAGTACAATCGACTAGTTTTCGGAGTAGCATCCGCTCCAGCTATCTGGCAAAGAGCTATGGAGCAAGTCCTCCAAGGGATTCCGGGTACTCAATGCTACCTAGACGACATCCTTGTAACAGGAGAAAACGACAACGAGCACCTTGCCAATTTGGAGCAGGTGCTCACTAGGCTGAGAGAACGGGGCCTATGAGCAAATCGCCCCAAGTGCGAATTTCTCCGAAATCAAATATCATATTGTGGCCACATAATAAATAAGGAAGGGTTGCATAAGTCACCTGAAAAAATTGAAGCGGTCATAAAAGCCCCAGCACCTGAAAATGTTTCACAATTAAGGTCGTTCCTGGGACTAATAAATTACTATCATAAATTTTTACCGAACTTATCAACTCTTCTACACCCTCTTAATGAACTGCTACAAACAGGAGTAATTTGGAAATGGAGCGAAGACTGTAAACGTGCCTTCCATAAATGCAAAGACTTAATCACATCCAAAGAAGTTTTAGCTCATTACAACCCATCACTGCCAATCAGACTGGCGTGCGATGCATCCCCTTACGGCATAGGAGCAGTATCATCGCATAAATTCCCTGATGGCTCGGAACGGCCGATAGCTTTTGCGTCACGCTCATTGAACTCAGCTGAGCATAACTATGCCCAAATCGACAGGGAAGCACTCAGCCTGGTATGGGGAGTGAAGAAATTCAACCTTTACCTACACGGACAAAAATTTACCTTGTTGACTGACCATCAACCCCTCATCTCCATATTCAACCCTAAAAAGGGTGTTCCCATTATGACAGCGCAAAGGCTACAGAGGTGGTCCCTTTTTCTAGGGGCACACCAATACAACATAGAATACAAAGGATCAAAACAGCATGGGAATGCTGACGGTTTATCGCGCCTACCGTTGCCAACGGTAGAAGAGGCACCTACAGTAGACCCAGTGGAGATGTTCCACTCTACCATAGTGGAATGTTTACCAGTGACAAATTCTGCCATTGAAAAGGAAACGAGAAATGACCCGACTCTCTCACGGGTCTACGATTTAACAGTGAAGGGATGGCCAGCACATGGCGAACCACTGTTGCCAGCATTCTCGCAAAGAAGAGAACAGCTGTCAGTGTGCCGAGGAACCTTGATGTGTGGATCCAGAGTGGTGATTCCACCCAAACTTCAGGATAAAGTGCTAAAGGAGCTTCACGAGGGGCATCTGGGTGGAGTGAAAATGAAGAACCTAGCCCGGGCATTTGTATGGTGGCCAGGTATCGATGGAGACATCGAAGAAATGACCAAGAGCTGCCTAGGATGCCAGAAGGTCCAAAACGCTCCACCACAAGCCCCTCTACATCCATGGGAGTGGCCCTCATCTCCCTGGCAAAGGGTATACATCGACTTTGCTGGTCCATTTATGGACTCAATGTTCTTAATTGCGGTTGATGCACACTCCAAGTGGCCGGAGGTAATAAAGATGTCCTCCACCACAGTATTAAGGACCATATTTGCCAGGAATGGACTGCCGGAACAGATCTGTTCTGATAATGGACCGCAATTTGTGTCCGAAGAATTCAGGAAGTTCTTAAAAAACAATGGGGTTAAGCACTGCACGTCCGCCCCATACCATCCCGCCACCAATGGATTGGCTGAAAGGTTTGTCCAGACCTTCAAGAAGGCCATAAAGGCCATGGGTAATGAAGACATAAAACTTCAGCACAAGGTGGATAACTTCTTGTTCGCATACAGGAATGCAACACATATGGTTACCAACCAAACTCCCGCCATGATGTTCTTCAATAGAAACCTAAGATGTCGGCTGGATTTGGTCAAGCCCAACATCAGAAGGGACGTGGAGAACTGGCAATTTCAAGGCATGAATGAAAGGCCAACTAGAACCTTACAGATAGGTCAACAAGTTTTGGCCCGGGACTACCGTACCGAGAAATGGCAGCCTGGAACTATCTGCACACGACTAGGACCACTGATGTATACCGTGGACATCGGAGAAAGCATAATAAGGTGCCATGCTGACCAAATCATAGAGTCATCTGAAAAGGGACAACCTACACCACAACTCTATACGCCTAACGATGAAGTAGAGATACCCATATCTACCTCCGATCCGGTGATACTGGAACCCGATGAACCCGACACTGGCATTCAAGACGAATCAGCCTTGCCAAAAGAACCTACTACACCACCAGAAACTACTACACCATCGAGGCGTTATCCGGACCGAGTCAGGAAGCCTCCAGAGAGACTGACTTATAATTAATTAACTACAGCAATGTGTATATTATTTTTCTTATAACATGTAATTAATAATTACTTAAAATATGATGTACTGGTTAGCTAAAAGGGGAGGAATTGTAGTGTATGTGCCTTTAAGAGCCCCATGTGTGCTGTAATGCCGGTAATGGCCACTCGGGCTATATAAGCCTGTATATTGTGTTATATCCGTTAGTACCCCTCCAGACTTTGCTTAGTAAACACCTATGAACCAACTCCTGTCTTCAGTGTCTCTATCAACACACGGACGCTACAGGCACAGATTCTTAATTAATTTTGGCCAAGGACTGGTATTGATTATCCAAGAGCTACATCTCCTATTTTTTAATATGCTTAAGTGTGCGTGTAAGATCTATAAATTAAGGTTTTTTTTTTCTAAGTTATCTCATGGCAGATGGAATATAATGTGGAGAAGTGTGAAGTTATCCACTTTGGAAGGAAAAATAGAAAAGCAGAATATTTTTAAATGGTGAGAGACTGGGCAATGTTGATATTCAGAGGGACCTGGGTGTCCTTGTATACGAATCGCTGAAAGTTAACATGCAGGTACAGGAAGCAATTAGGAAAGTAAATGGTATGTTGGCCTTTATTACAAAGGGATTGGAGTATAAGAGTCGTTGTAAAGGGCCTTGGTGAGACCACACCTGGAGTATTGTGTACAATTTTGGTCTTCTTACCTGAGGAAGGATATACTTGCCATAGAGGGAGTGCAACGAAGGTTCACCAGACTGATTCCTGGGATGGGGGGATTGTCCTATGAGGAGAGATTGAGTAGACTAGGCCTATATTCCCTAGAGTTTAGAGGAATGAGAGGTGATCTCATTGAAATGTATAAAATTCTTAAGGGGCTTGACAGGGTAGATGCAGGGAGGATGTTTCCCCTGGCTGGGGAGTCTAGAACTAGGAGTCACAGTCTCAGAATATGGGGTCAGCCATTTAGGACTGAGATGAGGAGAAATTTCTTCGTTCAGTGGGTGGTGAATCTTTGGAATTCTCTACCCCAAGAGGGCGGTGAAGGCTCAGTCGTTGAGTATATTCAAGACAGAGATCGATAGATTTTTAAATATTAAGGGAATCAAGGGATATGGGGATAGTGCAGGAAAGTGGAGTTGAGGTCGATGATCAGCCATGATCTTATTGAATGGCGGGGCAGACTCGAGGGGCCGAATGGCCGACTCCTGCTCCTATTTCTTATGTTCTTATGTGCATGCAGCTAGAAAAGGGATGTAAAGCAAAACCAGAGCTTAATCCATTGAAAACAGTGCAATCATTACTGCTACCTACTGTATGTGGTTATTTTGCTTCCAGTGAGTAGGCTGCAGTTATCAGTAAGTTAGTGTTGCTTATAACACCAAAGTTTACCAGCAATCCAGTCGTGTGTTGCGAATTGATTTGTTTTATATATGCGTGCAGTGGGTCGCTAAATTGAACCCCCCTCAGCACCAGAGTGTGAGGCTCCTACAACAGGCTTTCTCCTCTGTTTTTCTTTCCTTCGTTCTTTATCCAAGCGCTCCTTTATATTTCTCTCTCTTCGGCCTTGAAATTAAGCTGTGTGAAGATTAGCATACAAGCGCTGAATGCGATTCCTTTGTTTGCTGTTTTAATGGAGGTGGCAAGCCATTTATTTTATATTTTTAACAGGTTAACACCTCTGTTAAGATAAACACTCGTTTAAAATATAAAATAGAGAAACGGGTTTTAACACCTCTGTTGAAATGGCGCAATAAAACAATTGCATCTGAATGTGTTCGTACGCTAAATCTTGCAGAATAATTTGAAGGCCTTTTGAGCCCTTTCCTCCACTCTGCCCAGTTTGGCAAATCAGCAATTGTTTTAGGTTCGAGTCATGGAAAATTACGCTGGTGGCTGTGGGCAAAATGGACCCCGTGTTTGTTTACATGTAACAAGAGCAAATATACTTGAAAATTATTGATTCTGTAAGGCCTTCTGAGAGACATGATGAGGTATGATATGAAGGTGAGTCTTTCTTTCTCAACTCAAGTAGGCAAAGGGACTGTGTGAAGGCTGAGGTCGATATTTAATGATCAGAAATGCACCAAACAGTCTAATTATACGTACGTTAGATTATAGAGTCAGTATTTGATACTTGGGACCTGGTTAATGAAAACAATTAATTTTTGGGGTGGGTGGCTCTTTCCTTGGCCACCACTTAATTTCTGCCATATTTAAATCAGCACTGATGAGTTTTTCTGACTTAGATGCCTAATAAATGCAATAAAAGTACTCGAGTTTACGAGGCTATAACAGCTGCCATGGCCAATAACATTTATCAGCAGGGGAGCGGGCTTTGGCAAGTAAGACTGGACATTTTTGAAGTATGGAAGTATTGTAGGAATTACACATCATGAATTCTAATTGTGGTTTAAGTTACTTAATTAAACACAAGTCCAAGAGCTGCACACATACATTTCTAAAAGACTGGTGTTTTAGATCTCTTTTTGTAGCGTGGTAACTAGTGGAGGTCAAGGTGGACAAGAACAACACCAACTCACATTTATATAGCGCCTAGTAAAACGTCCCCAAGGATTTTCACAGTAGCGTAATCAGACAGAATGTGACACCGAGACACATAAGGAGATATTAGGACAGGTCGGTTAAAGAGGTAGGTCTTAAGGAGCGCCTTAAAGGAGGAGAGAGAGGTTGAGAGACGGAGAGGTTTAGGGAGGGCATTCCAGAGCTTAGGGCCCAGGCAGCTGAAGGCACGGCCGCCAATGGTGGAGCGATGAAAATCGGTAAATTCCAAGAGCCTATCACGGTGCATGCTATAGCACCTCATCTTCCGATTAGGCACGTTACAGCCTTCCGGACTCAATATCGAGTTCAACAATTTCAGATCATAACCTCGGCCCCTATTACATTTTTACTTATTTTTTATCCACACCTTTGTTTTGGCCTTTCCCCCCCTCCGGCTTTTTTTTTCTCTCTCCCACATGGCAGCTGTCTCCCATTCTGCCAGCGCATTTCACACCTAATCTAGAGCCGTCTTTTGTCTCCACTAGTCCTATCACCATCTCGTCTCGTTTTGAATACCTCTTAATGTCTCTTCACTTCTCTTGAAAAGCCTGGCCTTTCAATCTATTTCATTTCCTGTGCCTTTCCAGTCTTGACAAAGGGTTTGACTCGAAACGTTGACTCTATTTTCTCTCCACGGATGTTGCCTGGCCTGCTGAGTTTTTCCAGCATTTTCTGTTGTTATTTCGTTTTGGCATATTGGTTTCAGAATTAGTTATTAAAAATTGAAGTGCCGGGCCTAGTGAGGAAAGACACAGACTGGAATAGCATCGGGCTAGATGTATTGCAGCATCGAATCTTGGTCTTTACGCAAGCTAATATCTGAGTGTGAGGAAGTTCCTGGCGTTTGGCTGAGTGCTTGAAGACATTCACAGGTGAACTCCGCAACCTTGCACCATTGTACAGTGCCAGTAATCGCAAGCATTCACCTCTAATTAGTGAAACTGCAATCATGTAAGTTTGATAGGAATGCCAGAAGGACAAAAAAACATAATTGTGGGTCTGAGAGAGTTTGGACAGGGCTGTTGCCTTGAAACTTGATAAGTGGTCACCAAGGCTCTATGTGGTCCAGTGAAACCAAAGCTTGGATTTCCCTGATTTATAGTACAATTTTTTTTTAACTTATTGGTTGAAGAAGGCAGTAATTTGTGAAGAATTGATAAAGCGTAATATTTGTTGATAGCAACAAGCTATTACCATCAGTAATAAAATACGAAGACTTAACACGCTCAGATTTTGACAGACGGCTTCATCTATTCACCTTAAATGAGTTAACACATCCGTTAAAGTAATATACCGTTAGATTTGATAAGAGCTGAGAAAAACTTTGACAATGTACAGACTTAGTGAACATAACCTGACGATCGAAAAAGGTAGACACAGACAGACCCGGCTACCAAGAGAGGACAGGATATGCTCTCACTGCAGTCAGGGAGTGGTGGAGACAGAGATGCACTTCCTCACAGCTTGTAGAAAATATCAGGGCATAAGGGAGAATTTCTACCCAAAATTCACAAAAATATGCCCGGAATTCAGAAATTTGAATGACGACCAAAAACTCCCATACCTACTAGGGGAAGAGATAAATTGCATAACACTAGCGGCACACTATGTTACAGCTTGCCATAAACAGAGGGACAACCAATAAATATAAGAGTATATATAAATTATATGAATGTATATTTATACACTCGGGGATATATCTGTTTATATACTGTATGGATAGATCTGTATTTTTGTGAACAAACATGAATGTTTTCCGATGCTTTGGCAACATAAGATGTAACTTGTCATGCCAATAAAGCGATTTGAATTGAATTGAATTGAATTGAATTGGTGCCGACAGCAAACCTCTCCCTCTCCCTGGCAACTGTCTGTGGCTGAACCAGACTGTTCGCAACCGTAGTGTCGTATTTGACCCCGAGTTGACCTTCTGACCACATATCTGCTCCACCACCAAGTCCGCCTCCCTCCACCTCCGTAACATTGTCCATCTCCATCCCTACCTCAGCTCATCCGCTGCTGAAACCCTCATCCATGTCTTTGTTACCTCTAGACTTGACTATTCCAATGGATTCCTGGCCGGCCTCCCATCTTCCAGCCTGCATAAACTTGAGATCATCCAAAACTCTGCTGCCCGTGTCCTAACATCCTTGTGTTCAAGTCCCTCCATGGCCTCGGCCCTCCCTATCTTTGTGACCTCCTCCAGCCCTACAACCCTCCGAGATCTCTGTGCTCCTCCAATTCTGGCCTCTTGCGCATTCCCCGATTTTAATCACTCCAGCATTGGCGGCCGTGCCTTCAGCTGCCTGGGCCCCAAACTCTGAAATCCCCTCCCTAAACCTCTCTGCCTCTCTAGCTCTCTCTCCTCCTTTAAGACGCTCCTTAAAACCCACCTCTTCGACCAAGCAATGGTCACCTGTCCTAATATCTCCTTAGGTGACTCGGTGTCAAATTTTTGTTTGATAATCGCTCCTGCGAAGCGCCCTGGGACGTTTTACGACATTAAAGGCGCTGTATAAATGCAAGTTGTTGTTGTTGTATGGAAACAGCCAATGCTACCGTTATGCTGCACGCGGTCAGCGCAGTCATCTGTAAGATCCCGCGCAGGCCGGTCACCGGCTTTTTCATTGTGGGTACTGCAAAAAATCTGAATGGGCCGCGCATTGGGGGAGACAGGCCGGGCTGGAGGCCGTGCGGCTTACGGGGGGACATTGATAACAGCACTGGCAATCATTTCCAGGCCAACATCTCTCAGAATCCAACCCTGGGATGGACTGCCCACCAATAAGTAACACGTTTGTGAATTAAAAAAGCATCTGACTTCTTTTTTGCCACTCTAAATGATGTCATCCACAAGTCAGCCGGCTGCGAGATTCATTGGGCCATTAGATATCATTTTACGCATTGAAGAAGGACTTTACAGGCGTGTAGCCGAAAATTGAATTTTCATTTTTATTGCAAACGGCAAGACAGCCAGCTCGCTGCCTTGCTCCAGTAAAACCGGCAAATAAAACATTTATAGAGAGAGTGACCAATTTTCTGATTTGCAGGCAGCGTTTCTGAAACTCTCTAAAATAAAAAAAAAACCTCCCCAATAATACGGGTTACATCTCATTACTGCGCATCTCAGTGCTCAGATGCTGACATGGCAGAATAATTTAAGACTCTTGCTGGTTCGATGAAGAAAGAGAAGCTCCACCACTCCGACGGGACCGTCGCTGTTATCTCTCTTGACAACTTTAAACTGCAGGCACTTTGACCTCCTGGGCTGATTATCGGTGGTGGGAGCAGTGGGGGTGTTTGGTTGGGGGGGGGGGGGGCGTCGTGGGTGGGTGGTGGTGGAGTTGACAGCTACTGTCTCCCGAAAAGTCTGGAGAATTAGCACTTCTGAATTTCTCATTTGCATCTTGGCTGCAGATGATTAGAATTCCTGTCAAGAAGCGTGCAGGATTACATTCGGAATAAATGATCTCTGACGTCCTTGTTTGCAACTCAACGGAAAAGGAGGTCATATTTTAAATATCTGTTGTGCATCCACATATTGTATGATTGTATAAATTTCATCTCTATACACATTGCAAAATTGCATCATTTACCTTCATGTCTCTTGCTTAATTTTCTTTCTGGGCCCCGCAGAATAAATTGCATTATTGTGAACATGGGTATTTTTTTTAAATGATAGCTAAATGCCAGTTCCTATCTACATTTAGTGCCTTTAGAAAAATCATGAACGTGTAATTTATCATGGCTTTAAGCTCTTAAAATGTATGTGAAATTTTGCCAGGATTGAAATTCGATGCCGGAAATCAGAAATTAAATGCTTCCCCGCCACACAACCTCCATTAATACCTGTGCTGACGGTAAGCTATTTCCGAAAAGTTTTGTTTTTAATCGTAGAGCTCCGTGGACCTACTGTCCACTGTGTGAGCTGTGGCTCAGTTGGTAGCATGACTCGCCTCTGAGTCCCACTCCAGGGACTTGAGCACATGAAGCTAGGCTGACACTCCAGTGCAGTGCTGAGGGAGTGCTGCACTGTCGGAGGTGCCGTCTTTTGGATGTAAAAGATCCCATGGCACTATTTCGAAGATGAACAGCGGAGTTATCCCCGGTGTCCTGGCCGATATTTATCCCTCAACCAACGTAACAAAAACAGATGATCTGGTCATTATCACATTGCTGTTTGTGGGAGCTTGCTGTGCGCAAATTGGCTGCCCCTATCCCACCTTACAACAGTGACTCCACTTCAAAAAGTACTTCATTGGCTGTAAAGCGCTTGGAAGCGTCCGGTGTTCATGAAAGGCGCTATATAAATGCAAGCCTTTTTAAAATTTCTTTGCTCTGGGAGGCTATCGATTATTGTCCTAGCTCTTTGATGGAGGGGTAGCTCTGTCACAGCCAACTGGGATTCTTCCCGCTCGGCTCCAGAGAATCTTCCATCAGAACCTTCAATGCCCCAAAGGGTAGGGAGATCCGAGTTTGCCAGTGCTCTGTGTGTTGTTTTTAGCTAGTTAAACCCCAGTGATACCACCGTACACAGTTTCTCTAAACCTTGCTCTGTGGGGTGCGTCTCTCCAGGGACATGGTGTGCACTGCACATCAGGCAAGAGAAGCTCGTGTTGGTTTCTCAGCAGTTTGGCTTGCAGCTACTCAGAAAAAATACCTGCCACACAAAAAAAAATGATAATCAAAATAGCTGTACTGTGCATCGTTCTGGTCTCATTATTATTAAAAGGATATAGAGGCACTGGAGATGATACCAAACCTGAAAGGAGCCCATCAGGAAAGACTGAACAGGCTTTCTCCAGAAAAGAGAAGACTGAAAGGTGACCCGATAGAGGTCTTGAAGATTATGAATGGGTCGGTGCGGTAGATGTAGAGACGTTGTTTCCTCTCGTGGGGCCATAAATATAAGACAGTCACTAATAAATCCATTAGGGAATTCAGGAGAAATTTCTTTACCCAGAGAGTGGTGAGAATGTGGAACTCGCTACCACAGGGAGTGGTTGAGGTGAATTTAAGGGGAAGCTGGATAAACACATGAGGGAGAAAGGAATGGAAGGATATGCTGATGGGGTGAGATGAAGAGGGGTGGGAGGAGGCTCGCGTGGAGCATAAACACTGGCACGGACCAGTTGGGCCGAGTGGCCTGTTCCTGTGCTGTACATTCAATGTCATTCTATGTAATTCTATCTGATATGATTTTATAACGCTGAGGCAATTTTAAAATAAATGTTAACGTTTAACCAGTTTTTATGCTAAGTTACATGGATCTGAGAGAGGAGTTGTGTTTATAAAGCTGCATTACTCGTTACCTCTTTGTGGATGTGTGTTGATAAAACAATAACTACATGCAGAGATAAAAAGAAAAACTGCAAAATCTGCAAAACAAGTCGAAAATGATGGAAATACAAAGCAGGTCCACAAAACATTTGAAAAGATAAAAGGTTTCAGGGAGAGATTCTTTACCAGAAATGACTCCAAACAAATTATTAATTTGTCCTTTGTATTGTTAGATATTCGTGCCTTTTCTGTTCTGAGTTGAGCAGTGTCATAGAATGAATGTACAGCACAGGAACAGGCCATTCGGCCCAACTGGTCCGTGCCAGTGTTTATGCTCCACACGAGCCTCCTCCCGCCCTTCTTCATCTCACCCTATCAGCACATCCTTTCTCCCTCGTCCACTTATCTAGCTTCCCCTTATAGGCATCTATGTTATTCGCCTCAACCACTCTATGTGATTGCAAGTTACACATTGCCATCACTCTCTGGGTAAAGAAGTTTCTCCTGAATTCCTTATTGCATTTATTCGTGACTATCTTATATTTACGCCCCCTAGTTTTGGGCTCCCCACAATAGGAAACATTTTCTCTACGTCTACCCTATCAAACTCCTTCATAATTTTAAAGATCTCTATCAGGTCACCCCTCAGCCTTCTCTTTTCAAGAGAAAAGAGCCCCAGTCTGTTCAATCTTTCCTCATAGTTATAACCTCTCACTTCTGGTGTTATTCTTGTTGAAGCCAGAGGGTTGTAAAGTGCATAGTAGAAAGATGATGTCATGCATAAAATAATTAGGAATTTGATGCAACAGAAGAAGCCCATATGGCCCACACGGGCTGTCTCTTTTATGGAGACCATTTTTTTTATTCGTTCATGGGATGTGGGTGTCGCTGGCAAGGCCAGCATAGTGACTGTTTAAGGTGGTGGATGGGGTGCCAATCAAGTGGGCTGCTTTGTGGTGTTGAGCTTCTTGAGTGTTGTTGGAGCTGCATTCATCCAGGCAAGTGGAGAGTATTCCAGCACACTCCTGACTTGTGCCTTGTAGATGGTGGAAAGGCTTTGGGGAGTCAGGAGGTGAGATACTCGCCACAGAATACCTAGCCTCTGACCTGCTCTTGTTGCCACAGTATTTATGTGGCTGGTCCAGTTAAGTTTCTGGTCAATGGTGACCCCGAGGATATTGATGGTGGGGGATTCGGCGATGGTAATGCCGTTGAATGCCAAGGGGCGGTGGTTAGATGCTCGCTTGTTGGAGATAGTCATTGCCTGGCACATGTGTGACGTGATTGTTACCTGCCTCTTACCAGCCCAAGCCTGAATGTCATCCAGATCTTGCTGCATGTGGGCATGGACTGCTTCATTATCTGAGGACTTGTGAATGGCGCTGAACACTGTGCAATCATCAGCAAACAAATGGGCATATCTTATGGCCCCATCTATCGCCCCTTTCACCATACCCCTCAATCTCTTCTCATAGGAACAGAAGTAGGCCATTCAGCCCCTCGATCCTGCTTCGCAATTCTATTAGAACATGGCTGATCTGTACCTCAACTCCATTGACCTGCCTTTTCTCCATATCCCTTGATACCCTTACCTGACAAAATTCTATCGATCTCAGTTTTGAAAACTCCCAGCATCCACAGCCTTTTGGGGGAGAGGCTTCCAGATTTCTACTGCCATTGGTGTGAAAAAGTGATTCCTGATTCCCCTCTTAAATGGCCACAGTCTAATTTTAAGATATGTCCACTTGTTCTTGATTGCCCCTATCAGATGAAATAGTTTCTCTGTATTACCCTGTCAAATCCTTTTAACATTTTAAACACCTTGATCAGATCACCCTTCACTCTTCATTACAGCAGCATATCCAATTATCTCTTCAAACCATGAATTCAGTTCTGCCTTAGCTCCTTCCCTGGTAACTGATCCCACAACTCCATTAGTCTTTGGGTGAAAACCTTCTGCCTGATTTCCTCTCTTGCTCCTAACTTCCTAATTCTTAAATTGATTCCTCTCCGTTTGAACTTTTCAGTCTATTGAACAGTTTGGTTAATTTAGTTAGTTCCCTTCATAATCTTGAAAACCTTGGCATCTCTTCTTGTCCAAAGCTAGAATTTTAAACCTACCCGTCCAGCAGAAAACTGACAGGTGTGCAGGTAAAATGCCCAGGTTCATGGAATGTGGGCGTCGCTGGCAAGGCCAGCATTTATTGCCCATCCCTAATTGCCCTTGAGAAGGTGGTGGTGAGCCACCTTCTTGAACCACTGCAGTCAAGGTGCTCCCGCCGTGCTGTTAGGGAGAGAGTTCCAGGATTTTGACCCAGCGACGATGAAGGATCAGCAAATATACTTCAAAGTCAGGATGGGGGGTGACTTGGAGGGGCTGAGGTCAATGCCGGGTGGTTTGTCCAGTTTTATTCTTATTGGGCCAGAAATTCGTGAACGGGGCTTGCCGCGCGTGCAAGCCCCGTATATGCACTTACCCTGCGCTCCTGCCGATCAGCTCCAGGGACGCCTGGAATTGGTGTTTCAAACAGAAGAATCCCGGGCAGCGTATGACGTCACGCCGCCCAGGAGTGCAGCCAGCGCGAAGCCTGGAGCGTGCAGTGCAAGTGAGACACGCCCCTTAAGGTCTCATTGTAGCAGGACACGCCCCCAATGTTTCTGTCAAGCTGCTAAGCATTTTTACATGCAAAGCAGCAGTTTAAATAGGTTTTTGGAAGTTTTTTGAAGATTTTGGTAACTTTTATAAACTTTTAAAAATGTTTACATTATTTTGAAGAATCTGAAGTAGTTTTAAACAGATTAAAGCAATTTAAAGACTTTTAAAAGCCCTAAAAGAATTTTTTTAATTCCATTTATTTATTTAGCAATGTCGTCGTCATACGTGTCTTCACACTGTTCCCTTTGGGGAACTGTATGAAGTGGTGGAAGGATTTATGGCCATGATTAACGCTCATTCCGTGACCGTAACCATCTTTGAACCAGCCATTAGGGCGGTTAGTCCTATGGCGGGAGGGTTTTACGGGCTCCCACAAGCTATACAAGGAGGGGGGGCCACCCACACCCACGGATGCAAATATCCCACTGGATGTCAACCCAGAATTTAGAGCCCGAGCTCCGACTCCACTTGCCGGGACTGTCTGGAGCGGGGTTCGAAACTCTACCCTGATCTGGCCCAGCGGCGGGGATCCTACCGCTATGCCAAAGGCCCAATCCGATTAGCAACGTGAAATGGCTGGAATGAGCACACTTCACGGCATTAAAAGAACTAACAATTGAACTGATGATGACCTCAGCAATCTCCTCAAGGAGGTGGAGGCGCAGCGCCTGCTCATCATTGGTAATGAGAAGTCAAAGGCGCCGCAAAAAGGGCAGATGATAGCTTGGTCTTTCAAGTGGCAGCATAGGGCTCCAGTCACGGGGAGGGAAAAGGCGCAGGAAACGTATGGGTGTCACCTTTTGTGTGGAGTGGGCCTTTTGCGTAGCAGTAAGCATCCCCGCCGCTGGGCCAGAAGGAGTAGGGTTTTGAACCCCACTCCAGACAGTCCCGGCAAGTGGAGTCGGAGCTCCAACTATAAATTCTGGGTGGACATCCAGCGGGATACTTGCGTCCGTGGGTGTGGGTGCCCCCCCCCCCCTGCCTCAGATGGGTTGTGGGAGCCCGTAAAACCCTCACGCCATAGGACTAACCACCCTAATGGCTGGTTCAAAGATGGTTACGGTCACGGAATGAGCGTTAATCACGGCCATAAATCCTTCCACCACTTCATACAGTTCCCGAAAGGGAACAGTGTGAGGATGCGTACGACGATGACCTCTTGCGCAATGCACCTCCTTGGACCCTCAGTCGCAGATGCGAGGGGGCAAATCGTGCAATTGTTAAATTTTTCATTTTATTGACATGTGAAATGTTGGACCAGTAATTCCCTTCCAAATGCACAAGTACGGTCGGGGTACTTACGCGTCTGGCCGGAGGAAATGCTGGTTTTCAGCATGCACAGTGCATGTGGGGAAAACCGGCATTTCCTGTCCTCTGAACGAAGGGGTTCAGAGGCAGAACGCGTGCGACTGCACAGGCAGCGCGTGCGCAGTAAAATTCGCCGCTTTCATTCATGCTTTCAGTGAGGTCAAGTCATTACAACTTACACATGAAAAAAGCATGGGTACAGTTGCTCCAGAGGCTGCGGAGGAAGATATTTTTTTATCGTGGAGCTTCTGAAAGTATGTATGTCTGTATATATTCCTTTGCGTGTTATGTATATATTCCTTTACTTATGTGTATGAATGTATTATTTAATTATGACTTTCAGAGAAAGTAACTTATTGGAAAATCATAATTAAAAACATACATTCATACACATTAGTAAAGGAATATAAAACATACATACATATACGTAAAGGAATATATGTGGACATACATACATAACTCATTCTCACATTCCATTCACACAGCCACAATTGCTCCTTCTACCTACCGTTCTGAAAACCCGTTTAAAAAAAAAAATTTAAACTTTAAAACTTACTTAAAATTTCTTAAAATAACTTCCCTCCCTTTCCCAAACAAAAATATTGCATTTCAGAAGCTCCACGATAAAATATATCTTCCTCCGCAGCCTTGGAACAACTTTACGCCTGCTTTTTTCAAGTGTAACTTGTAAGGACTTACCCTCACTGAATCCATGAATGAAATCTACCAAGTTCACTGCGCAAGCGCTGCCTGTGCAGTCGCACGCGCTGTGCCTAGACCTCGGGTCTGGAAATGCCAGCGTTCCCCGCATGCGCTGTGCATGCTGAACGCCGGCATTTCCAACGGCCAGATGCGTGAGTACCCCGACCGTACTCACGCCTTTGGCCACGAATTTCTGGCCCATTGTTTCTTGTAGCAGTTTGTTACAACTGAATAGCTTGCTAGGCCATTTTGGAGGGCTGTTAAGGGTCAACCACATTGCTGTGGGTCTGGAGTCACATATAGGTCAGACCGGGTAAGGACGGCAGATTTTCCTTCCCTAAAGGACATTAGTGAACCAGATGGGTTTTTACAACAATCCGGTGATTTCATGGTCACCATTACTGATACTTGCTTTATGCTAGATTTATTCAATTAACTGAATTTAAATTCCCCAGCTGTTGTGGTGGGATTTGAACTTTTGTCACCAGGTTATTAGTTCAGGCTTCGGGATTACTAGTCCAGTAATCTAACCACTATGTTACCGTTACCCACCGGAAAGCTGCCCGGATCCCGTTGACTGTAATTTTTACTCCGGCGTCTGGATAGATGGCTAAGCAGGTGGGGTCCTTCTTTAAATATACAGATCGGGGTCTGATGATGTCATTGAGCCCCGACTGCCATTTTAACTCGGGCCCGAGTGGCTGCCCTGGTCAGGGCGAAGAGAATTGGGACCTGCTGGGCAGATGAAAAGGCCAAAAGTTTTTTAAATTACTTTTGTGGGTCCAGGAGGAGCGGGATTACTCCCCCGGGTCTACAAGGAAAAGTCGCAGCCTCCCCTGCTCTGGACGACCACTCCCCCCTCCGATTCCCTCCCGCAAGACCGTTCCCCCTCCCCACAACTACTTTGATGTCAAGGGGCAGCCCTTGACCGCCCGATTTACTGCAGGCCGGCGGCTGCTTTCTGCCCGCCTCCCACCCGTTCCGGCCGAGGAATGGACCAGCGGCATAGTAACGAGGCCTGGGAGTTAAAATCGGGCCAGGCCTCAAATTTTCTCCTGCGAGTGTGCTTTTGCACTTGCAGCCCCACCAGGGTCAAAACCCACTTGGAGTTAAAATCGAGCCTGAGGCCATTCCTTAACCTTTCCTCCTGCCTTAAACTGCTGATAATCGGGAACAATTGCTCGTCTCTGTTCAGTGTCAAGGGCACTATTCTTCCTAAAGGTTGACCAGTCAAATAGATGGCGTGTGAGAGGGCAACATTCTCCCGAAGAACCATAACCTAGTAAGGAATTACAATCTTCATGAGAGAAAGAAAGAACTTGGATTTGTGTAGCATCTTCAAGACATCTCAAAGCACTTGTTTTTTTTTCTATTTCTCTCTGTGCACTTTCTGCATTCTGAGGTTGTGACCAGCACACTTGTATATTCAGTTCGCCACGTCCTTTGCTTCACTCTTGTTTTGTTCCCACTCACTTTTTTCCCAGATAGTAACAATCCCCCCCCAAAAAATATTGCCTGTGATTTCCAATAGGATTTTTGTCACGATAATCAGCTTCATTACCTCTCCCTTTACTTGTGTTGGCTCAAGGGCTCTCTCATTAGTCATTCTTCTTGTCCGACTAATTTTCAGCATGCGTCTGTAGCACCAGAACTCAGACGCCTCCAGTCTTCTTAACTTCAGTACTCAAGGTCCTGTTTTCATATCCGTACAATGGTGCTGGCTCCACTTAATGCTTAAGCATTCTACTCCTTAACAATAGCTTGAATTTGTTATTCGGCAGAGACTTCTGCATGTTATGAAATATCCTTTTACTAATTGCTTGCCTTCGTTTAACTCTTCCAGTATTTTTGCTTCAACATTCCACTCAAGGCCAGATTATTCATTCTTGGTATAATTTCCTCAAATACCCTCATTATTTTAGATTGGGTCTCGGTGCACTCGCCCTTATTATTTTGTTCTCGGTCTCCGTGTACTCAGTTATACTCTTTGGGGAAAATGATTACACACGTGCATACTTACTTCTATATATATTAGCGGACCCGAGCGACGTGCGATAGTGCTGCAGTGTAGGCGCGAGAAAGAGTTTGACAAAATAGGCGGCGTGAAGCAGGCATGGCTAAACTCATGCTGCATTTTTATGAAACAGTATGAAACAACATCTGAGCTTTGTAACAGTGCGATGTTAGGAAATCGAATCTGACGTGAGCTGGTAAGGAAGAAAATTTGCAGATTTACCAGCTGTGTTTTAGTTGCAGTCAAAACTTAATGGGGCCCGACCTAGAACCCCACTACCACTACACGCGCATTACTACAAATTACAAGATCACAACTTAATTAAGGTTGAGGAAGTCCATTAGTTAAGTCATCCAGCAAGACCCTGAAGTCCTCCCTAATGGCAGCCTGTGTTCAGTTGTTTCTGAAATGATTGTGCCTCCATTATATTTGGGAATCCATTCCTCTATTTTTCATTCATGGGATGTGGGCGTCGCTGGCAAGGCCAGCATTTATTGCCCATCCCTAGTTGCCCTTGAGAAGGTGGTGGTGAGCCGCCTTCTTGAACCGCTGCAGTCCGTGAGGTGAAGGTGCTCCCACAGTGCTGTTAGGGAGGGAGTTCCAGGATTTTGACCCAGCGACGATGAAGGATCGACGATATACTTCCAAGTCCAGATGGTGTGTGATTTGGAGGGGAACTTGGAGGTGGTGGTGTTCCCATGCGCCTGCTGCCCTTGTCCTTCTAGGTGGTAGAGGTCACAGGTTTGTTGTGCTTTTTACCCTTTCGGTGAATAAAAACTTCCTGATATCAGTCCAAAAAGTTTGAGCCTGTGGCCAATGTTCCCTTTAATATTTTTTGGAATGCACGGTCCCTTTAAGTGGCTGTGCGGCCCATTCAAATTCTCGTCCATGCGGGTTTCTCCCATTTAAAATATGGTGAGTGGCCTGTGCGGGGCCTCCAGACCAGTGCGCAGCAAAGCAGCTTAGCAGGAACGTTGCCTTTGGCCTCTTGTTCTGCTCTCGCAATTTAGTTAGATGTAATTTTCCACATTTACCTTTTCCAGACCATTAGCGACGTTGCACAGCTCTGTAAGATCGTCTCTCCGATGCTTCCTTTTGAAGGTTTTAAAGCCCAAGATTCATGGATCAGCCTTGTGGCTCCTCTCTGCACGGCTTTCAGCCTTTGGAAAAAGGGAAAAACAGACTTTGAATCGTAGAATAGTACAGCACAGAAGGAGGCCATTCGGCCCATCAAGTCTGTGCTGGCTCTTTCGAAGAGCAATCTAGTTAGTCCCACTCCCCCGCTCTTTCCCCATATCCTTGCAATTTTTTCCTCCTTCAAGTATTTATCCAATTCCCTTTTGAAGGCTACTATTGAATCTGTATCCACCACCAAATCCTAACCAGACATTGTATAAAAATATTTTCCCTCATGTCACCTCTGGTTCATTTGCCAATCACCTTAAATCGGTGCCCCATCGTTATCGACCCTTCAGTCATTGTAAACAGCTTCTCTTTATTTACTCTATCTACATCGTCCATGAATTAAAACACCTCTATCAAATCTCCTCTTAGCCTTCTCTGCTCCAAGCAGAACAACCCCAGCTTCTCCAGTCTATCCACGTAACTGTAATTCCTTCATCCCTGGGACCATTCTCGTAAATCTCTTCTGCACCCTCTCCAAAGCCTTCATGTCCTTCCTAAAGTGTGGTGCCCAGAATTGGTCACAATACTCCAGCTGGGGCCAAACCAGTGTTTTATAAAGGTTTAGCATAACTTCCTGGCTTTTGTACTCTGTGTCTCTGTTTATAAAGCCCAGGATTCCATATACTTTATGAACTGCTTTGTTAACCTGTCCTTCCACCTTCAAAGATTTGTGCACAAACACCCCCAGGTCTCTCTGTTCTTGCACCCCCTTTGAAATTGTACCATTTAGTATGTATGGTCTCTCCTTATTCTTCTTCTCAAGTTATACCACCTCACACTTCTCTGCATTAAATTTCATCTGCCATTTGTTCGCCCATTTCACCAGCTTGTCTATGTCTTCTTGAAGTCTATCACTCACTGTTTGCTACACTTCCAAGTTTTGTGTCATCTGCAGATTTCAAAATTGTGCCCTGTACACCCAAGACATTGGACTTTATAAATTGCATTTGTATAGTGTCTTACCTGACCTCAGGATGTTCCCGCGAGGGTGCAATTTCACAAATCCAGGGCGCAACTGTTTAATTGTGCAGCTGGGTTGAAAGTTCAGTGACTGACAGAAAGACTTGCATTTATATAGCACCTTTCACAACCCCAGGGCGTCCCAAAGCGCTTTACAGCCAATTAAGTACTTTTGAAGTGTAGTCACTGTTGTAATGTGGGAAACGCAGCAGCCAATTTGCGCACAGCAAGCTCCCACAAAGAGCAATGTGATAATGACCAGATAATCTGTTTTAGTGATGTTGGTTAAGGGATAAATATTGGTCCCAGGACACCGGAGAGAACTCCCCTGCTCTTCTTCAAAATAGTGGCCATGGGATCTTTTACGTCCACTTGAGAGGGCAGACAGGGCCTCGGTTTAACATCTCATCCAAAAGACGGCACCTCCGATGGTGCAGCACTCCCTCAGCACTGCACTGAAGTGTCAAGTCTGGATTGTGTGTTAGAATCCTGCAGTGGGATTTGAACCGGCAACCTCCTGACTCCGAGGCGGGACAGTACAACCACTGAGAGAAGGCTGGCACCGAATCGGTTTATTTCATGTGTCTATGTTCAAATGGCGGACTGAGGAATTGCAGGCGAGTGTGTTTATGTGCTTGTTAACGATATCACACAGCAAGATCTCACCCCTTTCACAGTAGACAGTAAACATTACGCCACACAATGTAGCAGTAGACAAGCTGAATTGGTAATATTCAGTGATGAACTAGACTTTTCAGCTAATGAACTGTGAAGGCAGAACATTTTCACACATTTAGATGTTTCTAAGCCTTTCATTGATCTCTTACTTCTGCCAAAACAAATGAACAAAATGTTTTCATTGCGCAGCATAAGCGAGGACGAGCTATTAGTCTTCAGTGCAGTGAAGCACATGGAGAAAAGGGACAGTCGTTTTGATAGGTAACTCCCCAAACTTTGTCACACATCAATGAGAGCTCTTTACTGTTGTGATGCGTAACAAAGCGAGCGAACCCTTGTGACTGTGGCCTGACTCCGCGGATAAAAACGTTTTTACTTCCTTCATTAATCACCCTTCGATACTGATTAAGAGGGAATGGAGATGAGAAGCCTGTGTTTTATCCCTCTGTTGGCTTTAAAGGTCTGATGTGAAATTAGTCGCGGCTGGCTCAGTTCCTCATGGCAACGGGACCGCGGAACAGAGACAAAAAAAAAACACGACTCATAATTCATCGCTAAGCTGGTTGTCTTACTTAATGAGGCTCTGAAGGTTGCGGTGTGGGAACTGGAGGTGTCACTCTGCTGAGAGCTTGCATTTACGTCACACCTGTCCCATCCTCAGGCGGTCCCCAAAGCGCGTTGCGGCCAATGGGTTTCGTCCGAGGTGTAGTTGCTGCTGTGTGTAGGCGGAGAGTTTTCACCTCGGATCTAGCCCATGCTGTGCCAATACTAGATGTGCAATTGCAGCAACAACAGTTGAACGCGTTCCCCAGAATTTTGACAGGGGGGGCACGACATTACAACATTACAACAGTGACTACACTTCAAAAGTACTTCATTGGCTGTGCAGCACTTTGGGATGTCCTGAGGTCGTGAAAGGCGCCACATAAATGCAAGACTTTCTTTCAACGAATAAAGCAAAACTTCACTTTTTTTTTAACCAGCCCTGTCTGCATAATTATCTTGTACTTTACGGAACATAGAAACATAGAAACATAGAAGATAGGAGCAGGAGTAGGCCATTCGGCCCCTCGAGCCTGCTCCGCCATTCAATGAGATCATGGCTGATCATCCAAATTCAGTACCCTGTCCCGGCTTTCTCCCCATATTCCTTGATCCCTTTAGCCTTAAGAAATATATCTAACTCCTTCTTGAATATATTTAATGAATTGGCCTCAACTGCCTTCTGTGGTAGAGAATTCCACAGGTTCACCACTCTCTGGGTGAAGAAATTCCTCCTCATCTCTGTCCTAAATGGCTTGAATTGATTTCTTTGTGGGTTCAATGATGAGACATTTATGAAAGAGAATGAGTTTTAATCTAAAGTTTGTTCAACTCTTTTTACAGCTTTTACAGGAGACACGATGCTGTGATGCATCTGGAACGAAACTGAAACTAAACTCTACTGCCTTGCTTGTCTCGGTCACATGACCTCTGCTGGTCAGGCACAAGCAATCAATACCTGCAATCATGCTGCTAAAGCATCATAATCGAACAGGCAAATACCACCTCTATTTGCTGATATCATTACATGGCTTACCCCTTATCCTTAGACTGCGAACCCTGGTTCTGGACTCCCCCGCCATCGGGAACATCCTTCCTGCATCTAGCCTGTCTAGTCCTGTTAGAATTTTATAAGCACAGTTAGCTTATCTGATGAGCAACTGAGCGATAGCAACCAGGAGGAGGTAAACTTTGATTCCCAGTTTGTGCTAATTTTGTTCATCTCAGCTAGGATGGTACATTTGATCTCAGAGCCGTTGGTTTGGCAGGGGGGTGGCGGGTGGGGTCAGTGGGGAGTTGGGGGAGGGGAGGGGAAATTGGGCCAGGATTCCTACACCTGAGGACTATCAGCCGATCGCTGCTGGCAATGTGCCTGTGTGGACCTTGGCTGTAGACAGGGGCCTTGAGTTTCCGCTCGTTGCCGCAATTCGCCTGAAAACGACCAAACCACGTAAAAGATCGCAGAACTTTAAGCGCAAGTTACGTTGAGCGTAAATCGAGTTTCCGCGGACCTGTAACGCCGGTTTACAAAACATCGCGCTGGAAGCCGGCCCCGCCCACAAAACTGGCCACGCCCCCCCCCCAATCGAAACAATGAGCAGAGCAAGTTTCCACCGATTGTATCCATTCGCGGAAACTCTCTAAATTAGGTTCATTTTTTTGGGGGGGGGGGCCCAAAGACACTAGGAGGCACGTTGTAAAAGTGTTATAATATTAAACATTTAATTTACTAAGAAACTTATTAATGTACAGCAATGAAAATAGCAAATGGTTCAGTATAGTTTGTTTTAAAGTCATTTTCAGTGGATTTTAAATTAGGTTACTCACATGTGGAGGACTAGACACTTATTAAAAATGATTTTTTTGTGATAAACCCATTTTCAGCTGTACTAATAAAACTGCGCCAGGTTACAACTCTTAAATACGTCAAGGGATGCTTTTTAATGGAAAAAGATGAAATGATTATGATCTATTATACTGACTGATTGCGCTGGTTCATGGAAGATTTTACGTTTGTGATTATGCAAATTAATTATAGCAGAAACTTGATCCACCCCCCCAGGATCAGGATTGGCTTTAATGCCTCCCATCCGTCCCCACCATGGACGGACCAGCCTGGCGACACTCACCATCAGGTCTCACCCAGGAAAAATGGCCTCTTGGATGAGGTACTGGAAGTTGACCAACTGCTGAGCCATTGGGCCCCAGGAAGGAATCATTGCCCTCAGAAGAGGGGAGACAACATGGCGAGAAAAGGTAAGAGAAACGCTGAATTCTGAGATGCCGAGAGGCTGCCTCCCCTGGCTGGAGAGTCCAGGGGCTAGAAATGTATCTCAGGCGGTGGCGCCAAACGGACGATATTAGATCAGCCACCCATTCTGCGCAACGCCTGATATTCGGTTCCACTGCAGTCAATACGATCCGATACAGCCCGCTTTTTTGCGCCACCATCTGTGATGAATTTCTACCCCATGAACTCTGGGCCATAGTCTCAGGATAAGAAAGCAAAGAAAGACTTGCATTTATATTTTGCAGGAAGGATGTTCCCGATGGTCGGGGAGTCCAGAAACCAGGGGTAACAGTCTAAGGATAATGGGTAAGCCATTTAGGACAGAGATGAGGAGGAATTTCTTCACCCAGAGAGTGGTGAACCTGTGGAATTCTCTACCACAGAAGGCAGTAGAGGCCAATTCATTAAATATATTTAAGAAGGAGTTGGATATATTTCTTAAGGCTAAGGGGATCAAGGGATATGGGGAGAAAGCAGGGACAGGGTGCTGAATTTGGATGATCAGCCATGATCACATTAAATGGCGGAGCAGGCTCGAGGGGCCGAATGGCCTACTCCTGCTCCTATCTTCTATGTTTCTATGTTTCTAGAAGGCGCCTTTCACGACCATCGGATGTCACAAAACGCTTTACAGCCAATTAAGTACTTTTTGAAGTGGTGTCACTGTTGTAATGTGGGAAACACAGCAGCCAATTTGCGCACAGCAAGCTCCCACAAACAGCAATGTGATAATGACCAGATAATCTGTTTTTGTTATGTTGGTTGAGGGATAAATATTGGCCAGGACACCGGGGATAACTCCCCTGCTCTTCTTTGAAATAGTGCCGTGGGATCTTTTACGTTCACCTGAGAGAGCAGACAGGGCCTCGGTTTAACGTCTCATCTGAAAGACGGCACCTCTGACAGTGCAGCACTCCCTCAGCACTGCACTGGGTGTGTCAGCCTAGATTTATGTGTTCAATCCCTGGACTGAGATGAGAAGAAATGTCTTTACTCAGAGGGTTGTGAACCTTTGGAATTCTCTACCCCAGAAGGCTGTGGATAATGAACTGTGGAGTATATTTAAGGCCGAGATAGATAGACTTTTGGACACGAAGTGTATCAAGGGATATGGGGATAGGGAGGGAAAGTGGAGTTGAGGTCGAAGATCAGCCATGATCTTATTGAATGGTAGAGCAGGCTTGATGGGCCGTATGGCCTACTTCTGCTCCTAATTCTTATGTTCTTGTGCATTAGACAACTGATAAGCATGCTTTGCAAGTTTGCTTTGCACAGATGAAAGAAAAAAGAATCTCCCACGTTTAGGGAGCGTCTACCCATCTCGCAGCCATGCCAAAAAGCGCTGCATGCAGTGAACTTCTTTTTGGAGTGCGGTGACTGGTCGTGTAGGGAAATGTGGCAGAGATTTTGTGCACGGCAAGATCCCGCGTACATCGGTGAGATGAACCACCAGTTTGCTGGATTTTTGGCGTTGTTGGTTGAAGGCGACTGTTGGCCCAGGGCACCAGGGGAACTTGCTGCACTCCTTCAAGTAGTCCAACGGGACCCTTGAGCACTCACCTGAACTACCAGGACAGGCAAAAAGGCTCGCTTTAACGACAACACCTCCAACAGATGAAGCCACAACCTTTCTCAATCACGTCTGAGAGTGTGACCAAGTGAGCCAAGCTGGCACGTTATTGCTGATATATGGCCATTTGTAGTCATTCGGGTACTGACCCTTTGGATTCAGTTTAGCCAAGGTTGGGCGATAGCTGTTGGCGTGCACACACACACACACACACACACACACACACACACACACACACACTCGCACACACACTCGCACACACACACACTTGCACTCACACTCACACACTCACACACACGCACTCACACGCACACACACACACACACACTCACACACACTCATTCACACTCACACGCACTCACACTCACACTCACACACTCACTCACACTCACACTCACACACACTCACACGCACTCACATGCACACACACACACACACACACTCACACACACACACACACACACACACACACACTCACACGCACTCACTCACACTCACACTCACACTCACACACACACACACACACACACTCACACTCACACTCACACTCACACTCACACTCACTCACACACCAGCAGCAACGTTATGTGAGCTGACACTGATTCAGTATTAGTGTCTGCAGCTTGTCATCCACCGCCTTAAACAGCCACTGCTTGCACAGTTCCATGGCTGCAGTGTTTACTATCTATAGGATGCACTGCAGCAACTCGCCAAGGCTTCTTCAACAGCACCTTTCAAACCCGTGACCTCCACCACCTAGAAGGACAAGGGCAGTAGGCGCATGGGAACACCACCACCTCCAAGTTCCCCTCGAAGTCACACACCATCCTGACTTGGAAATATATCGGCCGTTCCTTCATTATCGCTGGGTCAAAATCCTGGAACTCCCTCCCTAACAGCACTGTGGGAGCACCTTCACCACACGGACTGCAGCGGTTCAAGAAGGCGGCTCACCACCACCTTCTCAAAGGCAACTCGATATGAACAATACATGTTAGCCTTGCAGAAACACCCACATTTTTATTTATTCGTACATGGGATGTGGGCATTGCTGGCAAGGCCAGCATTTATTGCCCATCCCTAATTGCCCTAGAGAAGGTAGTGGTGAGCCGCCTTCTTGAACCGCTGCAGTCCGTGTGGTGAAGGTACTCCCACAGTGCTGTTAGGGAGGGAGTTCCAGGATTTTGACCCAGCGATGATGAAGGATCAGCGATATACTTCTAAGTCAGGATGGTGTGCGACTTAGAGGGGAACTTGGAGGTGGCGGTGTTCCCATGCGCCTGCTGCCCTTGTCCTTCTAGGTGGAAGAGGTCGTGGGTTTGGGAGGTGCTGCCGAAGAAGCCTTGGCAAGTTGCTGCAGTGCATCTTGTAGATGGTACACACTGCAGCCACGGTACACCAGTGGTGGAGGGAGTGAATGTTTAAGGTGGTGAGTGGAGTGCCAATCAAGCGGGCTGCTTTGTCCTGGATGGAGTCGAGCTTCTTGAGTGTTGTTGGAGCTGCACTCATCCAGGCAAGTGGAGAGTATTCCATCACACTCCTGACTTGTGCGTTATTGATGGTGGAAAGTCTTTGGGGAGTCAGGAGGTGAGATACTCACCGCAGAATACCTAGCCTCTGACCTGCTCTTGTTGCCACAGTATTTATGTGGCTGGTCCAGTTAAGTTTCTGGTCAATGGTGACCCCCGGGATGTTGATGGTGGGGGAATCGGCAATGTTAATACTGTTAAATGTCAAAGGGAGGTGGTTAGATTCTCGCTTGTTGGAGATAATCATTGCCTGGCACTTGTGTGGCGTGAATGTTACCTGCCACTTAGCAGCCCAAGCCTGAATGTCGTCCAGGTCTTGTTGCATGCGGGCATGGACTGTTTCATTAAGTCTATCCCACGAATAAATAATAAAACAAAACATTGTGTGGAAATATTTGTTAAATGCATTCAACAAAGGCATTACCAGTAACACAGCAGGCCTTGTACTGTTACCACTCCACTTTTGTGGACAGATTGCAGGCTCTTAAAAGGCTTGATGGAAACGGGTCTAAGGTGTATGCAAAACACAAATAATTATGCTGCAGTGCTCAAGCACAGAGTTAAAATGGCAAGCGTACGGTTCCTTGATAAGATGCAGAGGCACGGCTAGGTTAGAAGGCAGCAGTGGGTGAAGCATTGTTTAGAACCTG
This sequence comes from Somniosus microcephalus, assembly GCF_052327205.1. Lineage (NCBI taxonomy): Eukaryota > Metazoa > Chordata > Chondrichthyes > Squaliformes > Somniosidae > Somniosus > Somniosus microcephalus. The sequence goes on from NC_140989.1 coordinate 361,791,388, forward strand.
CACTGAATACGTCCACTTATTTAGTTAAAATGATGACATTCAATCTTACTGATTTTGTTACACGCATGACTCAACAGACGCATTTCAGAAATCAACGTTTGTTTTATTTGGGCTGTTGAAGGAATAACTAATGACATGCTTTCCTTTACCAGGGAGGCGTTCGTGTCTGCTCGTGGTTGTCACCCTCTTAGCTCGTTTTGCACTTTTAGGCTGTTTCGAGGAAGGCCTCGGAAGAACAATCAATGTCGCTACTGGGTCTAAAAGGAGATTGATCATTGTGGGACAACAGTCACTGCTCCTGCAGGTCTGATCTGACCCTGTTAAAGCTTCTTTATGAAGAAAGCTTGACTTGTGAGAGAGAGAGAGAGAGAGAGAGCAGCCTCCGGCCCTGTCATTTCTGGAATCGGATCTGAAGATACAGTGACTTCCTCTGACACCTCAAACAGCATCACAAATCATGCCTCCACAGTGCCAGCCGGGGCTCAGCTTGTCGCACTCTCGCCTCCGAGTCAGAAGGCTGTGGGTTGAAGTCCCACTCCAGAGACTTGAGCACAAAAACTAGGCTGACACTCCAGTGCACAGTGCTGCACTGTCGGGGATGCCATCTTTCGGTTGAGACACTAAACCGAGGTCGCTGTCGTCTGCCCACTCAAGCGGACGTAAAAGACCCCACGACGTTATTTTGAAGAAGAGCAGGGGGAGTTCTATTTACCCCTCAGCCAATATCAGTAAAACAGATTATCTGGTCATTATCACGTTGCTTGTTTGTGGGACCTTGTTAAAAAGCACTTAGTTACATTGGGGAGACCAAACGCAGATTGGGTGACCACTTTGCGGAACACCTCCGTTCAGTCCGTAAGGGTGACCCCGAGCTTCCGGTCGCCTGTCATTTTAATTCACCGCCCCATTCCCACTCGGACCTCACTGTACTCGGCCTCTTGCATTGTTCCACGGAAGCTCACCGTAAACTCGAGGAACAGCACCTCATCTTCCGATTAGGCACTTTACAGACTTCCGGACTCAATATCGAGTGCAACAATTTCAGATCATAGCCTCAGCCCCTATTACATTTTTACTTATTTTTTATCCACACCTTTGTTTTGCCCTTCCCCCTCCCCACCCCTTTCTTTTTTTTTCTCTCTCCCACATGGCAGCTGTCTCCCACTCTGCCAGCGCATTTCACACCTAATCTAGCGCCGTCTTTTGTCTCCACTAGTCCTATCACCATCTCGTCTGGTTTTGAATACCTCTTAATGTCCCTTCTTCTCTTTTGTTCTCTCCCAGCCTGGCCTCCTAATCTATTTCATTCCCTGTGCCTCTTTAGTCTTGACAAAGGGTTTTCACCCAAAACATTGACTCTGTTTTCTCTCCACGGATGTTGCCTGGCCTGCTGAGTTTTTCCAGCATTTTCTGTTGTTATTTCGGATTTCCAGCATCCGCAGTATTTTGCTTTCATCTTCGTAAAGCACTTTGAGATGTCCTGAGGCCGTGAAAGGCACTATAAGAATGCAAGTCTTTCTTTCTTTCTTTTCCCTTTGACCAAACTCGTTCAGTGCAGTGAAATCTTGTCTACCCTTTTCCTCCTGCTGTCTAATGAATGCAGACTAGATATTCTAATTTTGGCTGCAGGCGTTTGGACAGTGCCAAACACCTCCCAGTGGGATCCCGATAATTTGGACTGGATGTCTCCTCTGGTTGCATTATCTGACAGCTGGGGCCACATACTGTGACTTTTGAGCGTCCTTGATATTTCAGTCTCCTTGGCACCTCCACCTAGCATCGCTCCACTGTTTCCCGGACTGCTGCAAGGTGCTTTAAACTTCTGTGGCTCCAATTAAAATTGAAATTGTCCCCTCTCGCTGCTTGACGTGACTTGCGCCTGAGGTACCTTTTCTTGGTGCCAACCATTCTTCTTCAGCGTTTCGCCGTCTCAAATAACTGACAGTTCCACCCTCCATCATTGAACTGCTTTTCCCTTGATTGGCAATCTTTAAAAAGGGCAATTGCCTTGCCACCTGGCCACGGCAGTATTGAGGAAACCCCTACAGCTCCCCCTCCTCCTGATGCTGTGAGGACCCCTACCTAGAAATAAATCTTGTCTCGCCTTGAATATCTCTTAATGTCTCTTCACCCCCCCCACACAGAACTTCCCTTTTGTTCTTTCATCCCCTCCCCCATTTCCCAGCACCCAAACTTGCTTTTTAATCTGTTTCATTTCCTGCTTTTCTCTCAGTCCTGACGAAGGGTTTCGACCTGAAACATTGACTCTGTTTCTCTCTCCACGGATGTTGCCTGGCCTGCTGAGTGTTTCCAGCGTTTTCTGTTGTTATTTAGAAATAAATTGATTTTGGCATTCATGCTGGTAGCCTGCGGGCCAATATTAAAACAAAAATGGGGAAAGCCCTGAAGAAAAGAATGTTAAAGAGTGCATTGTATTGGGGGGGCGGGGTGGGTGGTGGGGGTTGGTATCCTCCTCATGGAACAGCTGTGGTCATCTGGGAGAGCTGAGGGCTTCTAGTGGCACCTCAAGAAACCGGAGCCATCAGTGACCATCGGGACTCCATCAGTATGGCTCCGTTTTGTGCAGGAGAACTTTTTGTATTTACAGCGAGCAAACTGTGGTGGTGTGGAGCCATGGCAGAACACAAACCAAATGTGGGAAGAGCAGTAATTGCCTCAAATGCACTTAGTGAAGTAGATGGGACTGCCAGCATGCCATTGTTAATTGACAATCCTACATCTGTGAAGCAGCTTACGCCTAAGAGAAGCCATTGTGATGGTGGGTGAGACTTTAATTATGACTGAAGCTCAATAGCAGTGTTTTGATCTTCAAGGACATTTTTTCTTTGTTTATTTTATAATCACTGAAACATTTCTTTGAAGAGTTCCATTAACCTGTTTCTTTTTGAGCTTTCCTTTGCTTCTTTTAGCTTTGTCCAGTCTTTCCACATGTACAAGCTTTAATTCTCCACTAATTGACGTTGGCCTTCGTTATGACCTTCTTCCACTCCACCACCAGTAGCAGCGACTTTGAACACAATGCCCCTGCACTCTGGAATTTTCTTCCTCAACCCTTCCACGTTCCGACATCGCTCCCCAACTTCAAAACCTTCCTTCAAGCATGCCTTCGGTCACCTCCCGTAGCTATCATTTAAACTTTTGCTTAGTGTCGATGCCCCACGACACCGTATTTGAAGTGCCTTGGTACACTTTTCTACATTAAAGGCACCACATAAGGGCAAGTTGTGGCTCTACTGGGCGTCTCCCTGCATTTGCTTCTTATTGAGTTAATTACAGTGCAGTTTGTATCTGAGATTAATTGGTAGGCGCCAGAATTTTCAAATGTACAGTTCTCACATGAGTAAGTACCACAACAAGAAGCATTTATATGGCACTGTTAATGTAGAAAAAAATGACAAGGCGTTTAACACATGGATGACGAGTCAAGTAAGGAGATCTTAGAAGGGGGTCACCAAAAGCTTGGTCGAGGAGGTGGGTTTTAGGGAACGCCTTAAAAGGAGGAGGGGGAAGGGCATGTGAGGAGGGGTTTAGGGAGGGAATTTCAGAATGTGGGGCCAAGGTAACTGAAGACACGGCTGCCGATAGTGGGACGAAGGGAGGGTAATGCACAAGAGGTCAGAGTTAGAGGAGCAGCGAGTTTGGTAGAGGGTTGTAGAGCTGATGGAGATTACAGTGATAGGGAGGGACAATCCCAGGAAAGCATTTAAACATGAGAATGAGAATTTTAAATTTAAGGCGTTGGAGGACGAGGAGCCAATGCAGGTTAGGAAAGACCGGGTTGATGGGCGAGCGGGACTTTTTACTGGATGGAATATGGGCAGTAGATTTTTGGATGAGTTGATGTTTACAGAGGCTGGACGACGGGAGGCCAGCAAGGTGAGCTTTGGAATAGTCGAGTCTGGAGGTGGTTAAAGGCATGAATGAAGGTTTGAGTGTCAGAAGGGCTGAGGTAGGGGTGCAGCTGGGTGATGTTATGGAGGTGGGCGATGTTACGGAGATGGAAACAGGTGTCTTTTGTAATGGAGGGGATATGGGATTGAAAGCTCGGCTCAGGGTCAACTAGGACACGAGGTTGCAAATGGTCTGGTTCAACCTGAGATGGTGCCATGAAGGGGAATGGAGTTGACAAGGTTATGGAGTTTGTAGCAGGGTTCAAAGACGATGGCTTAAGTCTTCCTAATGGTTAACTGGCAGAAATTGCAGCTCATCCAATACTGGAAGTCAAACAAGTGCTGGGAAGTATATTTTAGTAATAATCAAGGTGTTACTATCCATTTAGCCAAGTTTCAGTCAAAGACGAGATCAATTCAATCATCCACAACAAGGTCACGGATGGCAAGGGCCTTGTTCGAAAGTGAATGGATGTTCTGGGGCAAATGCGGAGAGGAGTGGTGATCTTTGATCCGCTGGCAGAGTCTAAGGGTGCGATGGGAAGAAGGCTGGTGAAGTAAGGTAGCAGAGTGGTTAGGTTACTGGACTGGTAATCCCGAGGCCTGGACTAGTTATCGGGCCACGTGAGTTCAAATCCCACCACGGCAGCTGGGGAATTTAAATTCACTTAATTAAATAAATCTGGAATAAAAAGCTAGTATCAGTAATGGTGATCCATGAAACTATTGGATTGTTGTGAAAACCCATCTGGTTCACTAATGCCCTTTAGGGGAAGGAAATCTGCTGCCCTTACCCGGTCTGGCCTGTATGTGACTCCATACCCACAATGTGATTGACTATTAACTGCCCTTTGAATTGGTCTAGCAAGCCACTCAGTTGTTACCACATGGACTGCCTTCTTCAAGAAGGTGGCAATTAGGGATGGGCAATAAATGCTGGCTTTGCCAGCGATGACCACATCCCATGAATGAATTTAAAAAAAAGTTATCGAACAGCAGGTGTGCGGAGTGGGAAGGTTGGAGGGAGAGGAGGTGGGGCAGTTGGGATTGCTGCTCGTAAGGTGGCAACGATGGGTGCCTCAGTGAGCCCTTCGGAGAATGCCAAGAGAGGCACAGAGGGCAACCTGTTGGCTTACTGATGTAGCCACTTTGAGAACATTTTTAAGCGCCATGATTTTTGATGTGGGTAAAATGCAGTTGTCTGTTTTGTGCTAGTAGATCTGAACTGAGTACAAACTGTTGCTCGGGTCACAATGTCTGCGTCCACTCTTTATTCAACTCACTATTTACTTGGATACTGCTATTTATTGAATTTGAATGCACTACCTTATGCTCTGTGATGTACATTTGAAGGTTAGAAGTGCACAGACTATAATGGAGCTGAATAGCACTATCCTTAACGTGCTGGTTATACCTCTGTAACTATCCCAAGTATAGAAAGTCTATTATCTCCCCAATGACTTTGCTGGTGGGTAGTTTTTTTTTTTGCTTTCATGTCTTTTGTATTGGCTTCCCTTTTCCACCTATATTAATTGTTTGCTGCTCCCTCTGCAAGTTACAAAAAAAGATAGGATTCTGTCGTTAAGATCTCAGGAGAGCGCTGGGAAATGTTGCCTCATAATAGGCAGCACATTTGGTATTTGTTGCATTGACTCTTCCAGTTATCGATGGTTTCGACAGAGCCCAGTGTAGTTTTCTCCTTCTCTCTCTTTGCTTTCTCTGCACTGGAGGTTGGTGATCATGCTTCCTGGTCTTTACACTGGACGCAACTATTCCAACACTCTCCTGGCTGGCCTTCCACCTTGCACCCTCCATAAACTTGAGCTGATCCAGCATGGGGTAGATTTTCCTCTCTGGGTACCTGGGAGGAAGTTGCCCATGGTTTATGAGCTGGTCCCACTGCAAGCACCGGCCCTTGACCTGGCAGGGCCCTGCTTCTAACAAGGATTGGGTGACCGCTTTGCGGAACACCTCCGTTCAGTCCGTAAGGGTGACCCCGAGCTTCCGGTCACCTGTCACTTTAATTCACCGCCCCATTCCCACTCAGACCTCACCGTCCTTGGCCTCTTGCATTGTTCCATGGAAGCTCAACGTAAACTCGAGGAACAGCACCTCATCTTCCGATTAGGCACTTTGCAGCCTTCCGGACGCAATATCGAGTTCAACAATTTCAGATCATAACCTCGGCCCCTATTACATTTTTACTTATATTTTTTATCCACACCTTTGTTTTCGTTTTTCCCTCCTCCCCCCTTTCCATTTTTTTTCTCTCTCCCACATGGCAGCTGTCTCTCATTCTGCCAGCGCATTTCACACCTAATCTAGAGCCGTCTTTTGTCTCCACTAGTCCTATCACCATCTCGTCTCGTTTTGAATACCTCTTAATGTCTCTTCACTTCTTTTGTCCTGTCCCAGCCCTGCCTTTCGATCTATTTCATTTCCTTTCCAGTTTTGAAAAAGGGTGTTGACCCGAATCGTCGACTCTAATTTCTCTCCACGGATGTTGCCTGGCCTGCTGAGTTTTTCCAGCATTTTCTGTTGTTATTTCGGATTTCCAGCATCTGCAGTATTTTGCTATCTTGCTTCTAACAACTGGGGAGGAAATCGGAGAGACCTGCAGCCAGACAACTGAGACCTTCTGGATGTTGTTGAAGTGCCAATCCTCCTGGGGGTAGATTTAGAGCGGACTTCTTATCTGCCAAGCAGAGTCTTCAGCGCGCCCCTTGGACTCACACAGGAGATTCCAGGCAGCACATTATGGATGGAGACCTGGCCTAATGGATCTCCACCCCTCTTCTTCCTTGTGTGTGGGCAATGAGGATTTCCCAGTTTGGGCCCCCGGCAACTGGTTCTTTTCACCGGCAATGGGTCTTGCCTTCAGCCAGTGGATCTTTCCACCGCCAGCCTGAACTTGGAAAATTGGCCCTTGCGCGTTTAAGCAAGGGTTTGAGAAGGTGGCTAAGAAATAAAAGGAGGCCAGAAAAGCACTGTCGAAGAGTAGCCAGCTCAATTTGATGAATGTAATGATGAGCATATTTTTTTGATCCTAATTTCTCTGCTCCTTGTCTCCCGAGGCCATTCACTCCTTGCTGGTGTACAGTTCCACGGGCATTGGTCATCCTTTGTTATCTTACACGCTTGGTCATTCTACGCGAGCCCGGTCAATGATACAGGTACAGTAGAGTCGCGGTTATGCACTTGATACTAGTGGCTCAGATTTCAACCATTACCATGGCAAATTGCCAAATTGAATTAAATAAATCTGGTAATTTGTGAGCTACTATTAGAAAATAACCAAGAAAGCTGTCATCGAAACCCAACTGTTTCACTAATGTCCTTCAGGAATGGGAACCTGTCACCCCTGCTTGTTGTGGCCTGTATTTAACTCCAGAGGCCGCTGGCTAGTAATCAAGAACAGGAACCCTGGCTGACTTTTCCTCTCTTCAACCCAGTACTGAGGTGAATTTTAGATCTTTAATGAAACATAAGACCATAAGAACAGGAGTAGGTCATTCAGACTCTCGTGCCTGTTCCGTCATTCAATTAGATCATGGCTGATTTTTATCTTAACTCCATTGGACTTGGGTGTACAGGGCACAAGTTCAAAGTTTGTAAATGATATGAAATTCAGAAATGTAGTAAACAATGAGGAGGATAGTAACAGACTTCTGGAGGACATAGACAGTCTGGTGAAATGGGCAGACACATGGCAGATGAAATTTAACGCAGCAAAGTGTGAAGTGATACATTTCAGTAGGAAGAATGAGGAGAGGCAATATAAACTAAAGGGTACAATTTTAAAAGGGGTGCAGGAACCGAGAGACCTGGGGGTGTTTGTGTACAAATCTTTGAAGGTGGCAGCACAAGTTGAGAAGGCTGTTAAAAAAGCATACGAGATCCCTACGGGATTATTAATAGGCATCTTCCACCCTTTAAAATGAAGTTTGGGACCTGGAACGTCAGGACCCTCATGGACAACCCCAACAGTGACAGACCGGAGCGCCGTACTGCTATCGTTGCCCGGGATCTCAGACGTTTCGACATAGACATCGCCGCCCTAAGCGAGACCTAGCGGGCAGGGGAAGGCCAGCTTAGGGAGCAAGGCAGTGGTTACACATTCTTCTGGGAAGGCAAACCTGAAGAAGAACGCCGCCTCCATGGGGTAGGCTTCGCCATAAAAAGTGAGCTAGTTGAATGTCTCAGAGACTCCCCTTGTGGAATAAATGAGCGCCTCATGACTCTACGGCTCACCCTAGCCCGGAACCAGTGTGCTACAGTCATCAGTGCGTACGCCCCAACACTGGAAGCCACAGATGAGACCAAAGTGGAATTCTACTCCAGCCTCGAACAATCCCTGTCCCGAGTCCCAACGGGCGACAAGCTGATCCTCCTTGGCGACATTAACGCCAGAGTTGGAAAGGACACAGACCTCTGGGGAGGTGTGATCGGCAGAGAGGGAGTAGGGAAAGCCAACTCCAATGGTACCTTCCTCCGGACGAAATGCTTAGAACATGGCCTTGTCATAACCAACACCTTGTTCCATCACAGAGACAAGTACAAGGCTTCATGGCAACACCCTGGCTCCAAGCACTGGCACTTGCTGGACTACGTCATCGTCCGAGCGAGAGACCGCAAGGACGTCCTCATCACCCACGCTGTGACAGGAGCTGACGACTGCTGGACAGACCACCGCCTAATCCGCTCTGTCATCTCCATCAACGTAGCCCCAAAACAGCGGCAGCAACAGAAACAATGCCACAGGAAAATCAACGCTGGAGCACTCAAAGACCCCACTAAGAAAGCCCTATTCAGCCTGGGCCTCACAACTAACCTGACAACTCCCAGTGATGCAGAGACACAGAGTGTCCATAGTGCCTGGTCTGCGCTCAAGGCCTCCATAATCAGCACCTGTGAAGAGACACTCGGTCACTCAACCAGGAAACACCAAGAATGACCAGGAGATCCAGGAGCTAATAAGTCACAAGCACAAGGCATTCCTGATCTGGAAACAGCAACAGAACTCAAGAGCAAGAAAGCAGCTCTACAGACGCCTGAAGGCCGAGGTCCAACAAAAAACTCGCGATCTAAAGAACAGATGGTGGGTGGAGAAAGTGCAGGAGATCCAGCAGCTCGCTGACAACCATGTCGTGCATGGATTCTTTAGTGCAGTCAAGACCACCTACAGCCCAAACACCCAATGCCCTACTCTACTGCGGGCCAAGAACGGAGAGGCAGTCATCAAGGACAGAGAGGCAGTCAGTGCATGCTGGAAGGAGCACTTCGAAGATCTCCTTAACTGAGACTCTGTCTTCGACGCGGGTGTCCTCAACTCAATCCCGCAGCATGCTGCCCGCCACCATCTCAGCACAACCCCAGCCTGGCATAAGGTTGAAAATGCCATCTGACAACTGAAGAACAACAAGGCCTCAGGAGCAGATGGAATCCCTGCCAAGGCACTAAAGCACGGCAGAGAAGCACTACTGGCACGAATTTATGAACTCATTTCCCTTATTTGGAAGGAGGAGAGCATGCCAGGGGATCTCAGAGCCGCCGTAATCGTGACCATCTTCAAGAAAGGTGACAAGTCTGATTGTGGTAATTACAGAGGAGTCTCCCTGTTGTCTGCCACAGGGAAAGTCATCGCAAGAATCCTCCTCAATCGCCTTCTCCCAGTGGCTGAAGAGCTCCTCCCAGAGCCGCAATGCGGATTCCGCCCACTAAGGGGCACAATGGACATGATCTTCACCGCGTGTCAACTACAGGAGAAATGCAGGGAACAGCACCAATCTCTGTACATGGCCTTCTTTGACCTCACAAAGGCCTTCGACACCGTCAAATGTGAGGGATTATGGATTGTCCTCCTCAAATTTGGCTGCCCTCAAAAGTTTGTCACCATCCTCCGCTTGCTTCACGACGACATGCAAGCCATGATCCTGACCAACAGTTCCACCACAGACCCAATTCACGTACGGACCGGGGTCAAGCAAGGCTGTGTCATCGCACCAACGCTCTTCTCGATCTTCCTGGCTGCAATGCTCCATCTCGCCCTCAGTAAGCTCCCCGCTGGAGTGGAGCTAATTTACAGAACAAACGGGAAACTGTTCAAGCTAGGTCGCCTCCAGTCCAGATCCAAGGTCATCCCATCCTCTGTCATCGAATTACAGTATGCAGACGACGCTTGCGTCTGCGCTCACTTGGAGGTCAAACTCCAAACCATCGTCAACACCTTCACCGAAGTGTACGAGAGCATGGGCCTTACACTAAACATCCGTATGACAAAGTCCTCTACCAACCTGCCCCCGCCACACAGTACTGCCCCCCCGATTATCAAAATCCATGACGAGGCCTTGGACAACGTGGACCACTTTCCATACCTCAGGAGCCTACCGTCAACAAGGACAGACGTCGATGACTAAGTCCAACACTGCCTTCAGTGTGCCAGTGCAGCCTTCGGTCACCTGAGGAAGAGAGTGTTTGAAGACCAGGACCTCAAACCCAGCACTAAGCTCATGGTCTACAGAGCAGTCGTGATAGCCGCCCTGCTGTATGCTTCAGAGACATGGACCATGTACAGCAGGCACCTCAAAGCACTGGAGAGGTACCATCAATGCTGCCTGCGCAAGATCCTGCAAATCCATTGGCAGGATAGGCGCACCAATGTCAGTGTTCTCGCTCAGGCCAACATCCCCAGCATCGAAGCTCTGACCATGCTCGATCAGTTCCGATGGACAGGCCACATCGTCTGTATGCCCGATACGAGACTTCCAAAACAAGCGCTCTACTTGGAGCTCCGACACGGCAAGAGAGCCCCAGGTGGGCAGAGGAAATGCTTCAAGGACACCCTCAAAGCCTCCTTGAAAAAGTGCAACATCCCCACCGACACCTGGGAATCCCTGGCCCAAGACCGCACAAAGTGGAGGAGAAGCATCTGGGAAGGCGCCGAACACCTCGAGTCACTTCGCCAGGAGCAAGCGGAAGCCATGCGCAAGCAGCAGAAGGAGCGCACGTCAACCCAAGCACTCCACCCACCCACCCCTTCAACCACCGTCTGCCCCACCTGTGACAGAGACTGTGGGTCCCGCATTGGACTCATCAGTCACCTGAGAACTCATTTTTAGTGTGGAAGCAAGTCATCCTCGGTTCCAAGGGACTGCTTAAGAAGAAGATTAATAGAGGAATAGAGTACAAAAGCAAGGAAGTTATACTAAACCTTTATAAAACACTGGTTAGGCCTCAGCTAGAGTACTGTGCACTTTAGGAATGATGTCAAGGCCTTGGAGAGGGTGCAGAAGAGATTTACTGGAATGGTACCAGGGCTCAGGGACTACAGCTATGTGGAGAGATTGGAGAAGCTGGGGTTGTTCTCCTTCGAGCAGTGAAGGTTGAGAGGAGAGTTGATAGAGGTGTTTAAAATCATGAATGATTTTGTTCGAGTGAATGAGGAGAAACTGTTTCCACTGGCATAAGGGTCAGTAGCCAGACAACATAGATTGGCAAAAGAATTAGAGGGGGCAGGAGGAAGCATTTTTTTACACAGCGAGTTGTTGTGATCTGGAATGCGCTGCCTGAAAGGGCGATGGAAGCAGATTCAATCGCAATGTTCAAAAGCGAATTGGATAAATACTTGAAGGGAAAACATTCACAGGGCTATGGGGAAAGAGCAGGGGAGTGGGATTAATTGGATAGCTCTGCCTAAGAGCTGGCACAGGCATGATCGGCCGAATGGCCTCCTTCTGTGCTGTATCAGTCGATGATTCTATGGTTTTCACTCCTTGGTCCTGTAACACTTAATACCCTTGCCAAATAAAAATCTGTCAAACGCAGTTTTGAAATTTTTAATTGACCCCTAGACTCAGCAGGTTTTTGGAGAGAGTTCCAGATTTCCACCACCTTTTGTGTGAAGAAGTGCTTTCTGAACGAACTAAGTCTAATATTAAGTTTATGCCCCCTCCGCCCCCCTGCCTTGTTCTGGACTCTCCTCCACCAGAGGAATAGTTTCTCTCTATCCCTATGGAGGAGATCAGATCACACTTGAGATTTTCCTGGGCACAGCCACTCATCGGATAAACTCATAGAGCCACCACGAGAGAGCTCAGTGAGCACTTTTAAAAGTCAAAACTGATGGTTCAGGTTAATCAAATTTTATAGAACACTCAGTTGGGTATTGAGTCTGAGAAAACGCTGCCTGATTAGCAAAAGCAAATGACCATTATCAGTATATGCACGCACTTCCTATTACTTCTTCAAACACATATCCCTGTAGCTATATACCTGCATTTTTTAAACTTTTCGGACCCCAGTGGCTTGTATTACCCTGGTACCATGGATCTAAATCTCAGCGTTTTCCAACTGATCACAACCTTTAGTTATTTTATATATACCCCGCAGAATACAGCTCCAGGCTGTGCCAGAGAACCGCCGTGCCATAACTTTGGTTGCTCCTTTCCTTGGTCTTATTGTAAACTGCACCGCTGGCTCGGGTTCCCCTGCCCGTATCGTCACATTACTTGCTAGCTGGACTCCGTCCCAATTAAGTTACATTCATGGCATGTGTGCAGTAACACAGCATCATATCGGACTGACAGTAATGGTCGGTGAAGTCCTGTTGATTTACAAGCCTCCCATGAAGTGACTTTAATCATTACCTAATGAAGTTATTATAAAGGATCAGCAGGGCTGGTTCCTTGTAGTCTCTCTTTGTGCAGCAACATCACAACAAATACGAGATGATTTCCTCCGGTCAAATTACACACATATTTCTGATTTTAACTAAAAATATCCAGGCTTGATAGCGTAAGTAGAGAGAAACTTTTTCCGCTGGTGGTTGGTTGTTTCCTACATTACAACAATGACTACACTTCAAAAGCACTTCACTTGCAGACAACACAAAGCTGGGTGGGCGTGTGTGCTGTGAGGAGGATGCAGAGAAACCCCAGTATGATTTGGACAGGTTGGGCGATTGGGCAAATGCAGTATAATGTGGATAAATGTGAGGTTATCCACTTTGGTGGCCAAAACAGGAAGACAGATTATTACCTGAACAGCAATAGATTGGGGAAAGGGGAAGTGCAACGAGACCTGGGTGTCCTTGTGCACCAGTCGCTGAAGGTAAGCATGCAGGTGCAGCAGGCAGTTAAGAAGGCAAATGGTATGTTGGCCTTCATAGCGAGAGGATTCGAGTACAGGAGCAAGGATATCTTGCTGCAGTTGTACAGGGCCTTGGTGAGACCGCACCTTGAGTATTGTGTGTCGTTTTGGTCGGCTTATCTGAGGAAGGATGTTCTTGCCATGGAGGGAGTGCAGCGAAGATTCACCAGACTGATACCTGGGATGGCAGGAATGACGTATGAAGAGAGATTGGGTCGATTAGGATTATATTCGCTAGAGTTTAGAAGAATGAGAGGGGATCTCATTGAAACTTATAAAATTCTAACAGGACTAGACAGACTGAATGCAGGAAGGATGTTCCCGATGGCGGGGGAGTCCAGAACCAGGGGTAACAGTCTAAGGATAAGGGGTAAGCCATTTAGGACTGAGATGAGGAGGAATTTCTTCACCCAGAGAGTGGTGAACCTGTGGAATTCTCTACCACACAAGGCAGTTGTGGTCAATTCATTAAATATATTCAAGAAGGAGTTAGATATATTTCTTAAGGCTAAAGGGATCAAGGGATATGGGGAGAAAGTAGGGACAGGGTACTGAATTTGGATGATCAGCCATGATCTCATTGAATGGCGGAGCAGGCTCAAGGGGCCGAATGGCCTACTCCTGCTCCTATCTTCTATGTTTCTATTGGCTGTAAAGCGCTTTGAGACGTCCGGTGGTCGTGAAAGGCGCTATGTAAATGCAAATCTTTCTTTCTTTTGGGGAACAGGCTCAAGGGGCCGGGTGGCCTACTCCTGCTCCTAATTCTTATGTTCTCTTTCTAGGACAAGGGGACATCAATTCACAATCAGAGCCAGGCCATTCAGGAGAGAAGTTAGGAAACACTTCTTCACGTAAAGGGTGGTAGAAGTGTGGAACTCTCTCCCTCAAAAAGCAATAGATGTTTGCCCAAATAATAATTTTAAATCTGAAATCAATAGATTTTTGCTAGGCAGGGATTTAGGGATTAAGGGATATGGAGCCAAGGTGGGTGGATGGAGTTAGGATACAGATCAGCCATGATCTCATTGAATGGTGGAACAGGCTCGAAGGGGCTGAATGGTTCACTCCTGTTCCTATGTCGGAAAATTTAGGGCATGTTTGCCTGTGACTTTGCATCCATGGATTTTGGTTTTCCTAATCCTTGTTTGGCAATTGTTGAGGCACTCGGCTGTGGCCAAAGACTCGGAGAATCTACCTTCATAGTGACCAAAGCAAATGGGCCCCACTGAAGATGGATTAGCTGTGACACAACCAACTGTTGGGGGGATGGCTTACCAGAGGAAGGCAGCAGCAGCCAACTTCCTGGCATCAGGGGTGGTTCTGCTGCACAGGACGGGAGGAAAAAGAGGGGTAGAGCTATAGTAATAGGGGATTCTATTGTAAGGGGAATAGATAGGCGTTTCTGCGGCCGCAAACGAGACTCCAGGATGGTGTGTTGCCTCCCTGGTGCAAGGGTCAAGGATGTCTCAGAGCGGCTGCAGAATATTTTGGAAGGGGAGGGTGAACAGCCAGTTGTCGTGGTGCATATAGGTACCAACGATATAGGTAAAAAATGGGATGAGGTCCTAAAAGCTGAATATAGGGAGTTAGGAGATAAATTAAAAAATAGGACCTCAAAGGTAGTAATCTCAGGATTGCTACCAGTGCCAGGTGCTAGTCAGAGTAGAAATAGAAGGATATTTCAGATGAATACGTGGCTAGAGGAATGGTGCAAGGGGGAGGGATTCAAATTCCTGGGACATTGGAACCAGTTCTGGGGGAGGTGGGACCAATACAAACCGAATCGTTTGCACCTGGGCAGGACCAGGACCGATGTCCTCGGGGGAGTGTTTGCTAGTGCTCTGGGGGAGGGTTTAAACTAAAATGGCAGGGGGTTGGGAACCTGAGCAGGGAGACAGAGAGGAAAGGGAAGCAAGGATAGAAGCAAAAGACAGGAAGGAGAAAAGCAAAGGTGGCAGTCAGAGAAATCAAGGGTTTAAATCAAACATGGCCACAGTAAATAATAATTCTAAAAGGTCTAAAAGCGTTAAAAAAACAAGCCTGAAGGCTTTGTGTCTTAATGCGAGGAGCATTCGTAATAAGGTGGATGAATTAGCTGCACAAATAGAGGTAAACGAATATGGGATTGCGGAAACATGGCTCCAGGGTGGCCAAGGCTAGGAACTCAACATCCAGGGGTATTCAATATTCAGGAAAGATAGGCAAAAAGGAAAAGGAGGTGGGGTAGCATGGCTGGTTAAAGAGGGGATTAACACAATTGTAAGGAAGGATATTAGCTCTGATGATGTGGAATCTGTATGGGTCGAACTGAGAAATACCAAAGGGCAGAAAACATTAGTGGGAGTGGTATATAGACCTCCAAACAGCAATGCTGATGTTGGGGATGGCATTGAAAGGGAAATTAGAGAAGCATGCAATAAGGGCACAGCAGTTATCATGGGTGACTTTAATCTACATATAGATTGGGCTAACCAAATTAATAACAATACTGTGGAGGAGGAATTCCTGGAGTGTATACGGAATCGTTTCCTGGACCAATATGTCGAGGAACCAACTAGAGATCAGGTCATCTTAGACTGGGTATTATGTAATGAGAAAGAATTAATTAGCAATCTTGTTGTGCGAGGCCCCTTGGGTCGGAGCGATCATAATATGATAGAATTCTTCATTAAGATGGAGAGTGAAGTAGTTGGCTCAGAGACTAGGGTCCTGAATTTAAATAAAGGAAACTATGATGGTATGAGGCGCAAGTTGGGTAGGATTGATTGGGGAATGTTACTCAAAGGGTTGATGGTGGATAGGCAATGGCAAACTTTCAAAGATCACATGGATGAACTACAGAATTTGTTCATCCCAGTTTGGAATAAAAATAAAACAAAAAAGGTGACTCAACCGTGGCTAACAAGGGAAAGTAGGGATAGCATAAGATCCAAGGAGAGGACATACAAATTGGCCAGAAAAAGCAGTAAACCTGAGGATTGGGAGCTGTTTAGGATTCATCAAAGGAGGACAAAGGGGTTAATTAAGAAGGGGAAAATAGAGTATGAGAGTAAGCTTACAGGGAACATAAAAACTGACTGTAAAAGTTTTTATAGATATGTGAAGAGAAAAAGATTGGTGAAGTCAAGCGTAGGTCCCTTGCAGTCAGAATCAGGGGATTTATAATGGGGAACAAAGAAATGGCAGACCAATTAAATACATACTTTGGCTCTGTCTTCACAAAGGAGGACACAAATAACCTCCCAGAGATGTTGGGGAACATAGGGTCTAATGAGAGGGAGGAACTGAAAGAAATCAGTATTTGTAGGGAAATGGTGTTGGGGAAATTAATGGGATTGAAGGCTGATAAATCCCCAGGGCCTGATAATCTACATCCTAGGGCACTTAAGGAAGTGGCCCTAGAAATAGTAGATGCATTGCTGGCCATCTTCCAACATTCGATAGACTCTGTAACAGTACTCATGGATTGGAGGGTAGCTAATTTTACCCCACTATTCAAAAAAGGTGGTAGAGAGAAAACGGGGAATTACAGACTGGTAAGCCTGACATCGGTAGTGGGGAAAATGCTAGAGTCCATTATAAAAGCTGTAACAGCAGAGCACTTGGAAAACAGTGACAGGATCGGACAAAGTCAACATGGATTTACAAAAGGTAAATCGTGCTTGACTAATCTGCTGGAATTTTTTGAGGATGTAACTGGTAAAATAGATAAGGGAGAACCAGTGGATGTGGTGTATTTGGACTTTCAGAAGGCTTTCGATAAGGTCCCGCATAAGAGATTGGCATGTAAAGTTAAGGCACATGGGATTGGGGGCAAGGTATTGACTTGGATAGAGAACTGGTTGGCAGACAGAAAGCAAAGAGTTGGAATAAACGAGTCTTTTTCCGAGTGGCAGCCAGTGACTAGTGGGGTACCGCAGGGATCGGTCCTAGGGCCCCAGCTTTTCACAATAATGATCTAGATGAGGGAACTAGATGTAATATCTCCAAGTTTGCAGACGACACAAAGCTGGGTGGGCGTGTGTGCTGTGAGGAGGATGCCGAGAAACTCCAGTATGCTTTGGACAGGTTGGGTGATTGAGCAGAAGCATGGCCGATGCAATATAACGTGGATAAATGCGAGGTTATCCACTTTGGTGTCAAAAACAGGAAGGCAGATTATTATCTGAATGGCAATAGATTGGGAGAAGGGGAAGTGCAACGAGACCTGGGTGTCCTTGTGCACCAGTCGCTGAAGATAAGCATGTAGGTGCAGTTGGCGGTTAAGAAGGCAAATGGTATGTTGGCCTTCGTAGCAAGAGGGTTCGAGTACAGGAACAAGGATGTCTTGCTGCAGTTGTACAGGGCCTTGGTGAGACCACACCTTGAGTATTGTGTGCAGTTTTGGTCGCCTTATCTGAGGAAGGATGTTCTTGCCATGGAAGGAGTGCAGCGAAGATTCACCAGGCTGATACCTGGGATGGCAGGAATGACGTATGAGGAGAGATTGGATCGATTGGGCTTATACTCGCTGGAGTTTAGAAGAATGAGAGTGGATCCCATTGAAACATAAAATTCTAACAGGACTAGACAGACTAGATGCAGGAAGGATGTTCCCGATGGTCGGGGAGTCCAGAACCAGGGATCACTGTCTAAGGATCAGGGCTAAACCATTTAGGACAGAGATGAGGAGGAATTTCTTCACCCAGAGAGTGGTGAACCTGTGGAATTATCTACCACAGAAGGCAGTGGAGGCCAATTCATTAAATATATTCAAGAAGGAGTTGGATATATTTCTTAAGGCTAAAGGGATCAAGGGATATGGGGAGAAAGCAGGGACAGGGTACTGAATTTGAATGATCAGCCATGATCTCGTTGAATGGCGGAGCAGGCTCGAGTGGCCAAATGGCCTACTCCTGCTCCTATCTTCTATGTATCTATGTATCTATGTAAGCGCAGGACTCTTGGCCTTGCTGACAAGTTAGGCACTGAGGGCATTTTAAAGATATTAATCAGCTCCACCCATGTCTCAATGGGTACATGCACTGACCAGTACTGTGCTATGCAGATCTAGATGGTTCCAAGTTCGGTTCCTGATCCCTGCGGATTTCTGTTGGGCCAGTCTTAGGGCACTACATTCGGCCTTACAGTATCCAGGCTAAAGAGGGGGAGGGAAACAAAATAAACCAGAATTACTGGTCTTGATTATTATCGAGCCATTATATAGGTACAGTGTTTGATTGGTTATGAGATCAAATCCTAACATGGCAAGTTGTGGAATTGAGTTCAATAAATCTGGTCATTGGTGGGCTAGCACCAGAATAACAACGGCCATGAAAGCAGCTGGATTCTTGTTAAAAAACCCAACTGGCTCAATAATGCCCTTCAAGAACGGTAACCTGCCACCTCTACCTGTTCTGGCCTACATATGACTCCAGCCTCGCACCGCATGATGGATTCTTAATGCCTCGGGTATCAGACGTGGCTCAGTGGGCAGCACTCTTGCCCTTGACTCAGCTGGCTGTGGGTTCAAGTCTCGCTCCAGAGACTTACGCACAAAATCTAGTGCTAGTGCTGAGGGAGTTGGTGATTTTCAGCTGATGATGCTAAATCAAAGCCCCTCTGCCTTCTCAGGTGGATGTAAAAGATCCCGTGGCAGTGCTTTGAAAAAGACGAGAGGAGTTCACCCCAGTGTCCTATCCAATATTTATCCCTCAACCAACATCACTAAAAACCATCCAGCATTTTCTGTTTTTATTTCAGATTTCCAGCATCCACAGCATTTTGCTTTTGTATCACTAAAGCAGATTATCTGGTCATTAACGCATTGCTGTTTGTGGGAGCTTGCTGTGCGCAAATTGGCTGCCGGGTTTCCTGCATTACAACAGTGACTGCACTTCAAAAAGTACTTCATTGGCTGTGGGACATCCTGAAGTTGTGACAGGTGCTATATGAATGCAAGTTCTTTCTTTTCTGGGCAACTGAGGATGGGCAATAAATGCGGCTTTGTCAGTCTTGCCCACCTCCCCGAGGCTAAATTTAAAAAACAAACACTACCGGAAGGCTTTGATAGCTTGGCTGCCACTTCTTATTGTCTAGGCCCGGGGTACCAGGCGGCAGGTGGTGCCCGTGACACTGTTCTCCCGATAAAGGCAGGGGAGGGGAAGGAAATTGGGGACAAAATAGTTTGCGTAAGAACAGCCAGATACAGTGAAATGTTTTTATCGCCACTTTAGATTAGCACAAAAAGTGCTTGGTAACAGCATCACTTCCTCCTATCCCAGCAACCACTCTCACAGGGTTTCATTTTAAGACACTCCGGGGGTAGAAGAAAAGGTGTGCGTAACTGGCGGTGTGCTTCCAACGTGCTCCCGAACTGGGAGGCCTGGGTCTCGACAGAAATTAGGCCTCAGGCCTCATTGTAAGAACAGTGGTGAGCTGCCAGCGCCTGTTGGACCTCCGGAGCCAGCTTGCCGGCGTTCTAGGATCCAATTTGGGCCTCTTGCCTTGCCGGCAGCAGCCCTCAGGTAAGTTCGAGGGCAGCGGGGAGAGGGGCAAGGTTAGGAGAATGGGAGGCGGGCTAGCGTAGGCCAGCCTAGCGACCCACAGTAGTGCTGTGGAGGCCGAGAGGAGCACTCCTACTCCTATTAAATATTTTTTTAAAAACTTATCTGGTTGATTTACAGCCGCTGGTTAGGCTGCAGAAGATGACGGAAAACCCGAGTGAAGCCCAATTTCTTGAAGAGGGCCCTTAAACAGGCGCTAAGCTGCTCATTAATGTATGCAAGGGGCTTAATGCCTGTTTAAGGCGGCTGCCTGAGACGCCTGCATATCTTGGCGCCGGGCATATTTCAGGTGTGCTCAGGGCACAGGATATAGTCCAGAAAATGGGCGCAACATGGACCAATTTCTTCCTCAGTCGGTTCCAACAGAAAGTGGTGGTTGGACAGATTTATTGCTCAAGTTGTAATATTTTCGCAGGTCAAGTCTCATGCGGGTCTTTCGTACTCATTTTCGAAAGTTGTTATTTCTGCTGATGACCAGCAGTTAGTGTTACCGCCAGAATGATTAAGTGCCACTTAAGCTCATAATTAGAGAGCTAAATAGCAGAGGGGGAGGGGGAATAAAATGAGTGTTCACTGTAATTTTACGACTTTATGCTCATCAAAGTGAGGGATCCAAGTGCTGGCGAACAGAACGCTTTACGATACACGGGCCTGGATTCCGCTGTTGGGGCTGGCAGTTCTTCCGCCTTCCCCTCTGTGCACCCGCCGCCAGCCCCCGACCCATTGGACACGGACGCCGGGATTCCTCCCTTCAAGTGGGAAGCTGCCTGTGGCCCGTGAGGAGACTCCGGCGGTTCTGCGGCGGTGGGGACGGGCTCTAAAGTGCCCACAGATCCAGCGAGGGACCTCGAAGATCGGGCCAACCGCAGGTCTCGGCCAGGAATGAGGCCATCGGCGGGTAAGTCTCCAGTGCCTTCCGGTGGCCTCCTCTTCCTCCATTTTGGTATTTACCGCCACTTGCCGGGAAGGTGGCGGGGGGGGTGGCCTACTGCCACTCTCCACATGGTGGCCCCTGGTAAGCGTGCTGGAGAGCAGGGAGATTCCACCCCCCCGCACCACCGTGACTTTGTCCCCTCGTGCCCCAACACTCCGCCACCGATTTACATGTGGTGGGCAGGGAAGGATTGGGCAACGGTGGTCCTGGCACAGGAGCAGAGGGGAGAGAGGGAAATCTGGGCCTGGTGGCAAAGTGGCGATAGGCTTCACCGCAATTTACGATATCCTCCATCGCAACCCCGCCCATTTTCAGGCAGGATCACAGAGGGGAAACCCCACCCCACCCCATGTCAATATCAAGCACAAGCTTGGTGCAGAGCAAACCCTCTCCGCAGCAAACGGAAAAGATTGCCGCGGTCCCTGCACAGTAATATTCACCGACACAAAAGCAAAATACTGCGGATGCTGGAAATCTGAAATAAAAACAGAAAATGCTGGAAATACTCAGCAGGTCAGGCAGCATCTGTGGAGAGAGAAACAGAGTTAACGTTTCAGGTCGATGCCCCTGTGTCGAAACTGGAAAAAGTTGGAGATGGATCAGGTTTTTTAGCAAGTGTAGGGGCTGGGAGAGGGGGGAGGGGAGGAAAGAACAAAAGGGGAAGGTCGGTGATAGGATGGAAGGCAGGAGAGATTAAGAGACAAAAGGGATGATGGTGCGAGGCAAAAGGAGATGGTAATGGGACAAGTTATGAAACAAAAGATGACTAGATGAAGTGTAAATGGCGATGGCAGAATGATCGACAGCTGCCATGTGAGAGAGAGAGAAAAAAAAGGAAAAAAAATAGGGGCCGAGGTTATGATCTGAAATGGTTGAACTCGATATTGAGTCCAGAAGGCTGTAAAGTGCCTAATCGAAAGATGAGGTGCTGTTCCTCGAGCTTACTTTGAGCTTCATATGTATATTCACTGACCCCGTGCTTCCAGCGGGGAGCTACTCTTGAAGTGACTGATGCTGCTGATGGCACCAGAAGCAGCTTGAAAGGCGCCAGATGTGTAAAGTGTTTTGAGCGACGTTGATTTTTGCTGCCACTGGCATGCCCTGGTGTTGGGTTCCAATTCTCGCTGCAACATGTGGCACAGGTAAGTGACCGCCTCCCTGTCGAAATGCAGCTGCCTCGCGCACTGCTCCTCTGTGAGGTCCAGGCATGCTGATCAGTTCCTGGAAACCCACATCCTGCAAGGCTGACGTAAGAAAACTACTAGGCGCTTGGTCTGAGTATTAAACAAGGCTTTAATCAACTGTTTTTCAACATGGAGATCTAGTTGTGTCCTTCACTAGTTCCTGTTAAAGAATGTCCTCAGCAAGCTGGGCCCATGCCCAAGTATTTATACTCTCCCTGGACAGCGCCACTAGCAGGTCGCCCAGTATCATTTCATAAGTCATTTCCAAATGAATGACAAGATTCATGTCAAAGGCCTTCAGCGCCCTCTGGCCTCCAGCGCCCTCTGGCCTCCAGTGCCCTCTGACCTTGTGTGTCCCCTGGCCTCCAGCACCCTCTGGCCTCCAGTGCCCTCGGACCTCCAGCGCCCTCTGACCTCCTGTGTCCCCTGGCCTCCAGCACCCTCTGGCCTCCAGAGCCTTCTGACCTCCAGTGCCCTCTGACCTCCTGTGTCCCCTGGCCTCCAGCGCCCTCTGGCCTCCAGTGGCTCCTGGCTTCCTGTGTCCTCTGGCCATTTCCACCCTTCTTCTTATAGCGTGTGCAGGTCGCTGTTGCCTTCCTTCCTTGCTGCTGCTCCTCCTCCATGATTTGGTAGCCTCTAGGATAAGGCCCCACAGCATGCCCATATTCAGCAAATGACTAACAAGAGACTTACCTTAATAGAGGTGAAGACCCCTTTAAATACCGCTTCGGACAGCTGCTTCCCGACTGTTCCCGCCAATGATGTGCTGGGCGGGTTAAGGAAGCGATGTTGGAGGCGCGCACGGACACCAGTTTCAGATAAAGGTCCTGATTGGGGCACGAGACTCTGATTATAATATTTAAATGCTGCCTGCGTTTGTTGCAGGTGCCCTCTGGGGATGCCTATCAAGCGCCTGGACCAGTATAGCATGGTACTGAGTTCTGACCACGTAACATGAATTCGACTTCCTGGTGTCCCATTTTAACCCTAACCCGATAACATGTGAGGCACATCCCCAATTTCTACCCCATTGCCAATTTTCCAATTTCTAATTCAAATGCTTTATTGGCATGAAAGTTTACAGAGAACCATATTGCCAAAGCTTACATAGCAAAAAGGTACAGTTTTCCAACATTCTGTAGGTGTCAATCGATTTGACATTTGTTGGGTACATACAATATTACTTTTAAACAATATTAATTTTAAACAGTCTTTGTACTTCATTTGGTACGTTCAATATTAATTTTAAACAGTCTTAATTTTAAACAGTCCTCAGGTTGTGACATGTTGTTACATATTTGGCCCCAAGGTATGGTCTGTCTCCTTCTCCTAGGACTAATCTCAATTTTGACAGGTCATCCAATTCCTTGAAATCTGGGGTTGTTTGGCTTAGCTTGTTGAATAATATGTTTCTTGATGTGTTGAATTTTTCGCATTTTAGGAGGAAATGCATTTCTGTTTCAACCTCGCCGGCCAGACATTGATCGCATATTCTATTCTCTCTAGGCTGCCAGGATTTCTTGTATCTGCCTTTTTCAATTTCCAGTTGGTGGTCGCTTAGTCTGTACCTGGTGAGGGTCTGTCTCTGTTTTGTGTCTCTGATGGTCGTGAGGTAGTCTGCCAGTTTATATTCTCTTTTTAGGGCCCGGTAACATTCTAATCTGCTTTGTCTGTTCTTCTCTTCCCGCTCCCCCACCATTACCTCTGGTGTCACCCAAGGATCTATTCTTGGCCCTCTCCTACTTCTCATCTACCTGTTGCCCCTTGGTGACACCATCCGAAAACACAAAGTCAGGTTCCACATGTACGCTGATGACACCCAGCTCTACCTCACCACTACCTCTCTCGAACCTTCCACTGTCTCTAAATTGTTAGACTGCTTGTCCTACATCCAGTGCTGGATGAACAGAAATTTCCTCCAACTAAATATTGGGAAGACCGAAACCATTATCTTCTGTCTCCCTGGCAACTGTCTGAGGCCGAATCAGACTGTTCGCATCCTTGGTGTCGTATTTAACCCCGAGATGAGCCTCCGACCACATATCTGTGCCATCACTAAGACGGCCTATTTCCACCTTTGTAACATTGCCCTATTCCGCCTCTGCCTCAGCTCATCTGCTGCTGAAACCCTCATCCATGCCTTTGTTACCTTTAGACTCGACTATTCCAATGGATTCCTGGCCGGCCTCCCATCTTCCACCATCCATAAACTTGAGATCATCCAAAACTCTGCTGCCCGTGTCCTAACTCTCACCACGTCCCATTCTACCATCACCCCTGTGCTTGCTGACCTACATTGGCTCCCGGTTAAGCAATGCCTCAACCTTAACATTTTCAGCCTTGTTTCTAAATCCCTCCATGGCCTCACCCCGTCCTATCTCTGTAACCTCCTCCAGCCCCACAACCCTGCGAGATCATGGAATGATTACAGCACAGAAGGAGGCCACTTGGCCCGTCGAGCCAGTGCCGGCTCTCTGCAAGAACACTTCCGCTAGTCCCACTCCCCCGCCCTTTCCCCGTAGCCCTGCAAATTTTTTTTCAGGAACTGCTCCAATTCCCTTTTGAAAGCCACGATTGAATCTGCCTCCACCACCCTTTCAGGTAGTGCATTGCAGATCTTAACCACTCGCTGCGTAAAAATGTTTTCCCTCATGTCGCCTTTGATTCTTTTGCCCATCACCTTAAATTTGTGTCCTCTGGTTCTCGATCCTTCCACCAATGGGAACAGTTTCTCTCTATCTACTCTGTCTAGACCCCTCATGATTTTGAACACCTCTATCAAATCTCCTCTCAACCTTCTCTGCTCTAGGGAGAACAACCCCAGATTCTCCAGTCTATCCACATAACTAAAGCCCCTCATCCCTGGAACCATTCTTGTAAATCTTTTCTGCACCCTCTCTAAGGCCTTCACATCCTTCCCAGGGTCAAGGATGTCACTGAGCGGCTGCAGGACATTCTGGAGGGGGAGGGTGAACAGCCAGTGGTCGTGGTCCACATTGGTACCAACGACATAGGTAAAAAGAGGGATGAGGTCCTGCAGCAAGAATTTAGGGAGCTAGGTGAAGGATTAAAGAGCAGGACCTCAAGGGTTGTAATCTCTGGATTACTCCCGGTGCCACGTGCTAGTAAGTATAGAAATAGGAAGATAGAACAGATGAATGCGTGGCTAAAGGGATGGTGCAGGGGGGAGGGCTTTAGTTTCCTGGATCACTGGGTCTGCTTCTGGGAAAGGTGGGACTTGTACAAGTCGGACGGTTTACACCTGAACCAGAGGGGAACCAATATCCTTGCGGGGAGGTTTGCTAGCACTGCTGGGGGGGGTTTAAACTAACTTGGCAGGGGGATGGGGTACAGAGTGGAGCTATAGTAGGGGGTGATTTACAGCCAAATACAGAGGGAAAAATAAGTCAGCTGGGAAGGCAAAGCAAATATGTGAAGGCAAAAGAGAATATGGCAGGGCTGGAAGGCATTTATTTTAATGCAAGGAGTCTTGCAAATAAGGTGGATGAACTGAAGTTGTTGTTGAACACATGGGAGTACGATATTGTTGCTATCACGGAGACATGGTTGAGGGAGGGTCAGGACTGGCAGCTCAATATTCCGGGGTATAGAATCTTCAGGCGAGACAGAGGGGGGTGTAAAAGGGGAGGGGGTGTTGCAATATTAATTAAGGAGTCAATTACTGCTGTAAGGAGGGATGATATATTAGCGGGTTCCTCTAATGAGGCCATATGGGTAGAACTTAAAAACAAAAAGGGGGCAAGCACTTTGCTGGGTGTGTACTATAGGCCCCCAAACAGTCAGGGGGAGATAGAGGAACAGATATGTAGGCAAATCTCAGATAAGTGCGAAAATAATAGGGTAATAATAGTGGGGGATTTCAACTTCCCCAATATAAATTGGGACAGTCAGAGTGTGAAAGGCTTAGAGGGTGCAGAATTCTTAAAGTGCATCCAGGAGAGCTTTTTGAGCCAACATGTAGAAAGTCCTACAAGAGAGGGGGCGGTACTGGACCTAATTCTGGGGAATGTAGCCGGGCAAGTGGTGGAAGTGTCAGTAGGAGAGCATTTTGGCGACAGTGACCACAATTCGGTGAGATTTAAGGTGGTCATGGAAAAAGACAAAGACGGCCCGGAAATAAGGGTTCTAAATTGGGGGAAGGCCGATTTTAATATGATAAGGCAGGATCTGGCCAAATTGGACTGGGAGCAGCTACTTATAGGAAAATCCGCATCAAAACAGTGGGAGACTTTCAGAAGGGAAATAGAGAGAGTACAACGCCAACATGTTCCTGTAAAGGTCAAGGGTGGGACCAACAAGCAAAGGGAACCTTGGATGACAAGGGATACACAAAAATGCATTAGAAATAAAAGGGGGGCTTTTGGCAGTTACAAAAGACTAAAGACGGAAGAAGCCCTAGAGGAGTATAAAAAATGCAGGGGCATACTTAAAAAAGAAATTAGGAGGGCGAGGAGGGGCCATGAAATAACACTGGCGAGCAAAATAAAGGAAAATCCTAAGATGTTTTATAAGTATATTAAGGGCAAGAGGATAACCAGGGAAAGGGTAGGGCCCATTAGGGACCAAAGTGGCAATCTGTGTGTAGAGCCAGATGATGTAGGCGGGGTTTTAAATGAATTTTTTGCATCTGTGTTCACTATGGAGAAAGACGATGCAGACATAGAAATCGGGCAAGGGGGCTGTGACATACTTGAACATATTAGCATCGAGAGGGAGGAGGTGCTAGCGGTTTTAGCAGGCCAAAAAGTGGATAAATCCCCAGGCCCAGACGAGATGTATCCCAGGCTGCTGTGGGAGGCAAAGGAGGAGATTGCAGGGGCTCTGACACAAATTTTCAGAACCTCTCTGGCCACAGGGGATGTACCAGAGGACTGGAGAACAGCTAACGTAGTACCATTATTCAAGAAGGGTAGCAGGGATAAACCAGGGAATTACAGGCCAGTGAGCCTAACATCTGTGGTAGGGAAATTATTGGAAAAAATTCTGAGGGACAAAATTAGTCTCCACTTGGAGAGGCAAGGATTAATCGGGGATAGTCAGCATGGCTTTGTCAAGGGTAAATCATGTCTGACAAATCTGATTGAATTTTTCGAGGGGGTGACTAGGGGGGTGGATGAGGGAAATGCTGTGGATGTGGTTTACATGGACTTCAGTAAAGCTTTTGACAAAGTCCCGCATAGGAGACTGGTCAAGAAGGTAAGAGCCCATGGGATCCAGGGTGCCTTGGCGCGTTGGATCCTAAACTGGCTGAGTGGCAGGAGGCAGAGGGTGATGGTCGAAGGTTGCTTTTGTGACTGGAAGCCTGTGTCCAGTGGGGTACCTCAGGGATCGGTGCTGGGTCCCTTGTTGTTTGTGATCTACATAAATGATTTGGATGAGAATGTAAAAGGTATGATCAGTAAATTCGCAGATGACACGAAAATTGGTGGGGTGGTAAATTGTGAGGAGGAAAGCCTCAGGCTACAGGACGATATAAACGGGTTGGTCAGATGGGCGGAAAAGTGGCAAATGGAATTTAACCCTGAAAAGTGCGAGGTGATGCATTTTGGACGGACAAATAAGGCAAGGGAATACACAATGAGTGGTAGGACCCTAGGAAGTACAGAGGGTCAGAGGGACCTTGGTGTACATGTACATAGATCCCTGAAGGCAGCGGAACAGGTAGATAAGGTGGTTAAAAAGGCATATGGGATACTTGCCTTCATTAGCCGAGGCATAGAATATAAGAGCAGGGAGGTTATGATGGAACTGTACAAAACGCTGGTGAGGCCACAGCTGGAGTACTGTGTGCAGTTCTGGTCGCCTCACTATAGGAAGGATGTGATTGCTTTGGAGAGGGTGCAGAGAAGATTCACCAGGATGTTACCTGGGATGGAGCGCCTCAGCTATGAAGAGAGGCTGGACAGGCTGGGGTTGTTTTCCTTGGAGCAAAGAAGGCTGAGGGGGGACCTGATTGAGGTGTACAAAATGATGAGGGGCATAGATAGGGTAGACAAAGAGGAACTTTTCCCCTTAGTAGGGGGGTCAATAACAAGGGGGCATAGATTCAGGGTAAGGGGCAGGAGATTTAGAGGGGATTTGAGGAGGAACTTTTTCACCCAGAGGGTGGTTGGAATGTGGAACTCAATGCCTGAAAGGGTGGTAGAGGCAGGAACCCTCACAACATTCAAAAAGCATTTGGATGAGCACTTGAAATGCCATTGCATACAAGGCTATGGACCAAATGCTGGAAAATGGGATTAGACTGGACAGGGATGGATGGGCGGCGCAGACACGATGGGCCGAAGGGCCTCTTTCTGTGCTGTAAAACTCTATGACTCTATGACTCTAACGTGCGGTGCTCAGAATTGGACACAATGCTCCAGTTGAGGCCAAACCAGTGTTTTATAAAGGTTCATCATAACTTCCGTGCTTTTGTACTCTATGCCTCTATTTATGAAGCCCAGGATCCCGTATGATTTTTTAACCGCTTCCTCAACCTGCCCTGAAGTGCTCTTGCAGAGAGCCGGCACGAACTCGATGGGTCAAATGGCCTCCTTCCGTGCTGTAACCATTCTATGATTCTATGGTACTGTGATTCTAACTGTCGCAGGTGCGTCTTTCGGATGAGGTGTTAAACCGAGGCCCCGTCTGCTCTCTCAGGTGGACGTAACAGATCCCGTGGCATTATTTCGCAGAAGAGCAGAGGAGTTATCCCCGGTGTCCTGGCCAATATTTATCTCTCAATCAACATAACAAAAACAGATTACCTGGCCATTTATTGCATTGCTGTTTGTGGGACCTTGCTGTGCACAAATTGGCTGTCGCATTTCCTACATTACAACAGTGACTACACTTTAAAAGTACTTCATTGGCTGTGAAGTGCTTTGGGAGGTTCTGACAGGCGCTATATAAATGCAAGTCTTTCTTTTTGAGTGCAGCTTACATTTTCAGGTATTGTCAAATCTACCACCCGTACTACTTTCTCCATCACACTTTCCTCATCTCACTTTGTTGACAACATTCCTATAGTCGTTAAGCACTGTCTCCGCATTCACTGTGAGTAATGCCCCTCCGCCCCATACATATACGCACACTCTAGCAAACAAAAACAGAAAATGCCGCAAACACAGGTCAGGCAGCATCTGTAGAGAAAGGAAGGTGAGGTTAACGTTTCAGGTCGATGACCTTTTGACAAAACCCTAGCAGAGCCATTCAGAGCTCATGGAAAACTTCCTAAGTAACAAAAGGCACATTTTTATGTAAGGATTTCGGGGTTTCTTTTAAACTGGTTTAAGGTAATCTACCTGGCCAGCAGTCTTTTTGCTGCTGCACTCTAAACCAATTTACAAACAGTGGTTTCGAATCGCTACCCCTCCTTTAGTTCTGAGTGGAGGAACTTATAATTAATGATATTAAAACGGAACACGTGGTTTGGATGAGAGAAAAATATCAATCTTTATTAACTAAAAGAAACTACAATCACAATATCAAACTATCCCACACGAACACAGTAAAATTGTAAAACTATATATCAAGGGGGTACACATGGCAAAAATGAGGGGTACAATGGCTACAATGTATTTAAACAATCTTAGCAATTCCCTTAAAATCACCATCCCCCCCCTTAACTCCTGCTAGGTTGCCTTGTTGAGAGTCAGAAAATCTCTGCTCACATGGTCCAGCGAAGAGAGAGAGAGAGAGAGAGAGAGAGAGCTCACCTTATCGTCCCAGGAAGTCAAGAGAAAGAGCTGGCTTCAGCATCTATCTTTATACCTGGTGAGCCCCTCATATCCTGCCTTGCAGGCTGTGTGCAAAATTTCCCTGTGATAGGCTAACTCAAAGTGGTTAGATTGAGTTAATGTGATTTTCAGAGCTCCCTTTGCTGAAACAAAAGGGGGATACATCTGCTCTATAGTCCAGTACTGGGTGATTGGAAACCCATTTAAAGTTAACGCTTCCCATTCAAGGTGCAAACGTCTCTTCTGCAGTTTCAGGTGTATCTAAGCAAATGCTAATAGCATTCAGTTGCTTTGGAAACAAAGCATTGTCCTTGTCTTCGGCCATGTGGTGACAGCCATTTTATCCCTGGAAAGTTAAAAGCACCTCGCTCAGGGATCCTTTAATCAAAAAAAATGAATCTTCAGAACTGTAAATTATTGCGAATTCTTACAGTCCGCCCTTGGATACTTCCAGCTTGCTTGTAGTATCCTCTTGAAGAAATGAGCAATGATTTCTGACCCCCCACAAACAACCATCCCCTGTATTTACCTAATAGCTATCTGCCACTGATCCCCGTCCCGTCTATTCCCCTTAAATTCAAGAAAAAAAAACCATGGTACGGTAGGCATCTTACAGATACTTCAGTTTTCAATAAGGGGTCTCATACCCCTACACGCTTGTAAAATTATACAGTGTAAACCAAATTTACAATCACCTTTTTTTTCACATCGTAAGTTATTACAAAATGTTACAATCTTAGTTACGCAATGTACTCAAAAATTATCGCAAGCACGGGGAGGGTCCTACGCCTCTGCTCAACTTGGAGTTGTCACAAACTGGTCCCAAGCACGGAGAGGACCTCACGCCTCTGCTCAACTTGGGGCTGCAACACAAAATACGAAAAATCATTAAACAACATGCTTAAATGAACCCCGATCATCACGTGCTGATGATGGGTCGCGAAATTCGAGTGGGTATTGTTCCTCCCACTCGGGCAGTAAAAGTACCTTCCACCCCCCTATGATCAGCTTAAACTTTAAAACAGGCAGAATGGATTTTCCGACCAGCCTGTTCCACCAGCCCCGAGCCGCTCCCTTGTCCTTTTGTGGAGGCGGGGTACCCCTCACGTTTAAAATTACCTTCTGCTCAGACCGAGACCGGGGAGTATGGGATCTCATGACTCCCAGTCCCTCCCCCTCCCGTCTTCCCTCGACCGGCTGCAGAAAATGATGGGTGCCTGTGTGGCGGCATTCTCTGGCCCCACACTGATCCGGCCACCCACTCATCCTTCCCAGCCACAACTTCTCTTCTTTGCCCGTGGGCCCCCGGGTGAGTTCCTCCCTCCCCCGACTGCACCCACGCGACTCTTGGGTCTCCCCCTCCTCTATACAATCATTCCCGGGCCATCACCACCCACCCCCGGGGAACGCGTCCCTATCACAAGGCGCCCGCGCTTCCCCATCGTGACTCCTCGACAGCGAGGTCTCCCGCACGTGAACTTCGGTCAGGATAGTGCTGGGTTGGGGGCCGTGCCCCACCCAGCTGGGGCCATCGCCTCCCCGTAGGAGGAGTAGGCAAGTTCCTCCAGACTCTGTCCGTTTTTTCCCGAAGATCGCTGCGGGGTCTCCTGGATTCGTCCAGTGGCGAGGTGATCCCCAACATTCCGTATCTTCATTCGATGTCCAGCTCGGGCTGGGCGAACATGGCTGCTTCATTTTCCCATCTCCTGCGAAAACTTAAAAGGGACATGCAGCCAGGTCTCACTGACCTGCTGCCTTAGGTGGAGACATGGTCGGGTCCCTCGACCTCGGACCAAAATACAAACATTCGGCACACATGTAAACTTAAACTCTTTAAACATACCTAACAAACTAGTTAAATCAACAAAACTTAAAATACACCTTAAAGCAAGCTATATACACACACATAGCTATAATACAAATGCCGCCCGTCTCCGGACGGCCAGTCTAATCTCTGGCACTGTTGCAGATTGCTGCTGACTGCAGCGAAGCTGGACTGCCTCCTGTCTCTGGTCCCCCGCAGCTTATGGCTGTTGAGTGGGGGCCTCTGTTCTCTGGCTTTTCCCTGGCTTGGGAAACCGTCCTACTCCACTGTAAAGTGGGTGACCATGCTTTCTTAGGCTGGGGCACCCGCTGAGACCTTCTGAGGGGTGTCTCTATGGGGGAAACTTTTTGGCTGGCGGACCCTGGGCTTGGGTCACAGCCCCAGCTGGCTGGGAACCTTCTCCCCCATGTCCAAATAGCCCGCACGGTATAATGTACCTGGCAGCCTGCCGGTGCAAATCTCTCTCTGGGTTTGTCTGCTTTTCCCTGGAAACAAGTCACAGTTCCTGTTTTTGCAGGCTGTGAACTTGAACTTGCATGGACAACAAACTCATGTTCCCTCACCCAGGTGGCTTTAACTGGGGAATTTTGGACCTGCCCTTTTCCTGGGGCCAAAACTATCCCCTGTGTGCCTCCCTTGTCCTGGATTTCTGCTACTGGGCCTGCTCTACAGGGGTCCGAGAACTCTCCTTTCCTGTTCTCTGGAATGGCTCCTCCCCCCACACAAGCCACAGTGCTTGCCTGTGAACTCGAACTTGCTGTGGGCTGAGGATTCCTATTCTCAGGCTCACTCCTCACGGGCGGACCGTACCTCCGTTGTTGGAGGGGGTACACTGGTCCTGGTCCCCGCCTGCCTAGCGGGATCTGCTGGTGTTCTCCTACCACCCCATTGTCCACCTCTCCTCGCTGCCAGAGCTCCTCAAGACCCGGAGCTGTGGGCTGCTGTCTTGGGATCTCTAATTCCCTAGCCAGCCTTTCCCTGGGTGTTGCCTGTGGGGCGGTTTGATTTGGGCTGCCAGTAAAATCCAGCTGACCTGCCTTCGGGCTGATCAGACAAATCATCCCCTTTGATGCATTTAAAGCCATGTTAAGGCTTTCTATCTCTGCCCTACAGGGGCCATGATCTGCTTCCTCAAACCTTAGGGCGCAGGCCAGCTTATAAGCTGTCTTTGCTTCCCTAAACCTTTCCTCCTGCTCTCTCTTCACAACCTTCCTAACCCAGCCACCTATACCCCGATAGGTCAGCCTACACGCTACTGCTAACGTCCGCAGGGCTACCCACATACTGAAAACAACGAGAGAAACAAGAGCTGATGCTTTCACCAGATCCAGACAACTTATTAAATCAAAAACTGTCTCCACTCCTACCTGGCTCGCCATTGTAAGGATTTCAGGGTTTCTTTTAAACTGGTTTAAGGTAATCTACCTGGCCAGCAGTCTTTTTGCTGCTGCACTCTAAACCAATTTTAAAACAGTGGTTTCGAATCACTACCCCTCCTTTAGTTCTGAGTGGAGGAACTTATAATTAATGATATTAAAACGGAACACGTGGTTTGGATGAGAGAAAATTATCAATCTTTATTAACTAAAAGAAACTACAATCACAATATCAAACTATCCCACACGAACACAGTAAAATTGTAAAACTATATATCAAGGGGGTACACACGGCAAAAACGAGGGGTACAATGGCTACAATGTATTTAAACAATCTTAGCAATTCCCTTAAAATCACCATCCCCCCTTAACTCCTGCTAGGTTGCCTTGTTGAGAGTCAGAAAATCTCTGCTCACATGGTCCAGCGAAGAGAGAGAGAGAGAGCTCACCTTATCGTCCCAGGAAGTCAAGAGAAAGAGCTGGCTTCAGCATCTCTCTTTATACCTGGTGAGCCCCTCATATCCTGCCTTGCAGGCTGTGTGCAAAATTTCCCTGTGATAGGCTAACTCAAAGTGGTTAGATTGAGTTAATGTGATTTTCAGAGCTCCCTTTGCTGAAACAAAAGAGAGATACATCTGCTCTATAGTCCAGTACTGGGTGATTGGAAACCCATTTAAAGTTAACGCTACCCATTCAAGGTGCAAACGTCTCTTCTGCAGTTTCAGGTGTATCTAAACAAATGCTAATAGCATTCAGTTGCTTTGGAAACAAAGCATTGTCCTTGTCTTCGGCCATGTGGTGACAGCCATTTTATCCCTGGAAAGTTAAAAGCACCTCGCTCAGGGATCCTTTAATCAAAAAAAATGAATCTTCAGAACTGTAAATTATTGCGAATTCTTACATTTATATGTTGCTTGGTTACCAAAAAAGCTATCTTCTGGCAAGTCTTCGCACTTATGTGTAATGCTGAACTCAGAGACTCTGCTGTTGCCAAAGCTGAACGACAGCTGCAGTGACCATTGACTATCCAGGCCACGAGATTTTAGTTAGTATCTGAATTGTGCAGACACAAAACATTAGCAATAACAACTTTGGACTGCTCCCTGTGTGGTCAATCAAGTATCTTCACAAGGTGGCATGATCATTACAGGTGAGGAAGCCCATCTTAGTTCAACCATCCGGAAAGACCCTTAAAGTCTTCCATTGGAATTTCCAATTGCATCTTATAGGATTTCGAGGGGTTTTGCCTCCGTTACTCTCTCTGGGAGTTCATTCGACGCGTTGATCAATTTTTTTGTGACAAAGATCTTCCTCACACCAGCCTAACCTTTGCCATTTACTAGTTTGAACCTCTGGTCTTACTTTCACAACTTAGTATGAAATAATTTTCCAGATTTGCCTTTTCCATCCCATTTATTACACTGTATACTTTGATAAGATCACCCCTCAGACATTTCCTTTCAAGACTGGAAATCCCAAGTCTTTCCTCTTAGCTCGGCCACCAAACACTGGGGATCGCAACCGTGGCTTTTCTCTGAGCTCCCTCTAGCACTCAGATGTCTCCCCTGTGTCTCGATGACCAGAACTGGACACGGTACTGAAGGTGCGGTCTGACCAGAGCACTGTACAGTTTGACAATGTCTTCCTCTGGACTTACACTCTGTTGTTTTAGCTATTATAGTTCAACATTCTATGTGTTTCAGCCTCACTACTCTGAATCGTGCTTGACTAATCTACTGGAATTTTTTAAGGACGTAACTGGTAAAATAGATAAGGGAGAACCAGTGGATGTGGTGTATTTGGACTTTCAAAAGGCTTTCGATGAGGTCCCGCATAAGAGATTAGCGTGTAAAGTTAAGGCACATGGGATTGGGGGCAAGGTATTGACTTGGCTAGAGAACTGGTTGGCAGACAGAAAGCAAAGAGTTGAAATAAACGGGTCTTTTTCCGAGTGGCAGGCAGTGACTAGTGGGGTACCGCAGGGATCGGTGCTAGGACCCCAGCTAATCACAATATATAGAAACATAGAAACTAGGAGCAGGAGTAGGCCATTTGGCCCTTCGAGCCTGCTCCGCCATTCAACGAGATCATGGCTGATCATCCAAACCTTAGCACCCGGTCCCTACACCGACAGCCATCCCACCCAAGCCCTATCCCCATAACCCCATGTATTTAATCCCCCCTAACACTAAGGGCCAATTTTTATCATGGCCAATCAACCTAACCCGCACATCTTTGGACTGTGGGAGGAAACCAGAGCACCCGGAGAAAACCCACGCAAACACGGGGAGAATGTGCAAACTCCACACAGACAGTCACCCGAGGCCGGATTTGAACCCGGGTCCCTGGCGCTGTGAGGCAACAGTGCTAACCACTATGCCACCGTGCTGCATATGTTAATAATCTAGACGAGGGAACTAGATGTAATATCTCCAAGTTTGCAGATGACACAAAGCTGGGTGGGCGTGTGTTCCCAATGGCGGGAGAGTCCAGAACCAGGGGTCACAGTCTAAGGATAAGGGATAAGCCATTTAGGACAGAGACGAGGAGGAATTTCTTCACCCAGAGAGTGGTGAACCTGTGGAATTCTCTACCACAGAAGACAGTTGAGGCCAATTCATTAAATATATTCAAGAAGGAGTTAGATATATTTCTTAAGGCTAAGGGGATCAAGGGATATGGGGAGAAAGCAGGGACAGGGTACTGAATTTGAATGGTCAGCCATGATCTCATTGAATGGCGGAGCAGGCTCGAGGGGCCGAATGGCCTACTCCTGCTCCTATCTTCTATGTTTCTATGAATAGTGCTGTTTGAGCTGAGCTTCAGACCTTATATCCTCTATATCACAAAAAACACCTACTTTCGCCTCTATAACATTGCCAGCCTCCACCCCTACCTCAGCCCATCTGCCACTGAAACCCTCATCCATGCCTTTCTCACCTCCAGACTTGATTACTTCTATTCTCCTTATCCTGGACCCTCCTAAAATTTCAGCTAATCCAAAACTTTGCTGCCTGTATCCTATTCCTCAAGTCACACTCGCCCATCATACTCATCCTCACTGACCTGCATTGGCTTCTGGTCCCCCAGTGCCTCAAATGTAAAATTCTCATCCTTGAGTTTAAGTCCATCCATAGCCTTGCCCCCTCCCGATCGCTGCACACTCCTCTATCGCTGCAACTCCCTTCCCGTACTTCCCATTCCTTTGACTCCGGTCTCTTCTATATCCCTCTTCCCTTTGGCCCACCATTGGTGGCCGTGCCTTCAGCGGCCTAGGCCCTACTCTCTGGAATTCTCTCCTTAACCTGCTCTGCCTCTCCACCTTTCTCTACTGCTTGAAGGCCATCCTTACACAGCTGTGACTCAGTTGGTAACACACTCACCTCTGAGTCAGAAAGTTGTGGGTTCAAGTCCCACTCCAGAGACCTGAGCTCACAAAGCTAGGCTGACACTCCAGTATATAGAAGATAGGAGCAGGAGTAGGCCATTCGGTCCCTCGAGCCTGCTCCGCCATTCAATGAGATCATGGCTGATCATCCAAATTCAGTACCCTGTCCCTGCTTTCTCCCAATATCCATTGATCCCTTTAGCCTTAAGAAATATATCTAACTCCTTCTTGAATATATTTAATGAATTGGCCTCCACTGCCTTCTGTGGTAGAGAATTCCACAGGTTCACCACTCTCTGGGTGACGAAATTCCTCCTCATCTCTGTCCTAAATGGTTTACCCCTTATCCGTAGACTGTGACCCCTGGTTCTGGACTCCTCGGCCATCGGGAACATCCTTCCTGCATCTAGTCCTGTCAGAATTTTATAAGTTTCAATGAGATCCACTCTCATTCTTCTAAACTCCAGCGAGTATAAGCCCAATCGACCCAATCTCTCCTCATACGTCATTCCTGCCATCCCAGGTATCAGTCTGGTGAATCTTCGCTGTATCCCTCCATGGCAAGAGCATCCTTCCTCAGATAAGGTGACCAAAACTGCACACAATACTCAAGGTGTGGTCTCACCAAGGCCCTGTACAACTGCAGCAAGACATCCTTGTTCCTGTACTCAAACCCTCTTGCTACGGGACACTCCAGTACAGTGCTGAGAGAGTGCTGCACTGTCGGAGGTGCCGTCTTTCGGATGAGACGTTAAACCGAGGCCCCGTCTGCTCTCTCAGATGGACATAAAAGATCCCACGGCACTATTTTGAAGAAGAGCAGGGGAGTTATCCCCGGTGTCCTGGCCAATATTTATCCCTCAACCAACATAACAAAAACAGATTATCTGGTCATAATCACGTTGCTGTTTGTGGGAGCTTGCTGTGCGCAAATTGGCTGCCACGTTTCCTACGTTAGAACAGTGACTATACTTCAAAAGTACTTCATTGGCTGTAAAGTGCTTTGAGATGTCTGGTGGTGGTGAAAGGCGCTATATAAACGCAAGTCTTATTATTATTAAAACCCACCGCTTTGAGCAAGTTTTTGGCCACATATCCTAATCTCTCCTTGTTTTTCTACATTAAAGGTGGGCTATAAATTATTTTTATCAAGACCTTATAGAAGTTGTCAAGACTCTAAGGAGTATGGATAAACGGAATCTCAATAAACTATTTGACGGAAGCTGTGGGGTTCGGGCTCTCATTCAGGAGAGCGAAGGGAAACAGACAGTTTAGATTACCAAAGGCGTTTGCTGCATTGTACAGATTGCCCTGGGAGACCGCAAAGGTGTCGGCAATTCGAGAGGGTGTGGGATAGTCTTTTCGGCGAAAGGAGTTACTGAGTGGTATGAGAGGAAGAGTGATGTTTGCGATTTAAATGAAGTTTGGAACTGGTCAGGTGGACTGGAGCGTCTTGTATATATCTATGTGTGTCAGCCGTGACTCAGTGGGCAGCACTCTTGCCTCTGAGTCAGAAGGTTGTGGGTTCAAATCCCATTCCATGGGACTTGGGCACATAATCTAGGCTGGCACGCCAGTGCAGTATTGAGGGAGTGCCGCACTGTTGGAAGTGCCTTCGGGGTAACTTGCTGCAGGTCTTTAAGATTATGAAAGGGATTGATAGGGTAGACATAAATAAGATGCTTCCACTTGTGGGGGAGACCAGAACTAAGGGCCATGAATATGGCGGGAGTAACTATGACTCTCTTAAGGGCGCGGTGGACGAGCTGCTGCCGTGATTGACTTGAGTTGGGAAATCTCTCGGGGTTCTACCAGGCGAGTGAATCCCTCAATGTTCTATTGGGGTGAGAGCCCGCTTGGGGTTCTACTGAGTTGAGGACTCTCTCAGGCTCCCCCTAGAGTTGAGTCTAGAGTTACAATGTAACTGTGTAATCTTGGAGTTCTATAACACAGTGAGTCGTACCTCCACGCGGTCCCGCTGGGCAGCACTTTGGTGCTGGCTAAACGACTGGCTGAGAACTTCCAACCAAATAGGCAGAGTAACCAAACCTTCTCAGCCTCTTGTGATTTAGCAGGGCCTTGAGCAGCTCGGGGAGCCTCAGGTCTATAAGCCTTCCTTCTCAATGCTGGGGAGCCGGTGTTACAAGTAGCTGTGGCTTCTTTTGAGTTGTAAGTCATGGCGGGTCGTACCATTAAGTTGTCCTGCTGGCGACACATCGGTGCAGCCAAACCGACATGGGAGTAACTCAAAGACAATGATTGACGGCGATCATTCCCGTAGGAGGGGGCTTAGCAATAAGCAATAACAAAGAAAACGAGACTTTGATTCCCGGCGGGGATCTAACTGAGACGGGGCCTCAGATAAATGCCCTATGTCAGCACCGCTCCTACCGGCCTGACATGAATAAAGGCTCTGCCAATCAAGACCCAAGACTAGGCGAGAGTGCTGACGATTTTGAACGCTACCAACTGAGGTTTTTCGACTCGGGTTACCTGGACGGAAGACGCCGCTATTCCGAGAGACCAGGGCCTAGAGAAGATTCTCCAAAGTTGATGATGACTTTAGGACACAGGAGAAGCAGCTCGTGTAATGGTCGAAGAGACTGTAACATCCAATGACTGTCCTAGATATAATTACCAGAGCCCCAGAACGTGGGTATGGAACCAGGTTGGATTCCACACGGGGGGTGTGTTTATAATTTGTTGTTATTGTCGTTATTAGTTTTTCTGTCTGTTAATCACTAATGCATTGTATATATTATAATTACGCGTGTCAATTGTAATAAGCTAGCCACATCTGTGATCGGATGATTAAACAGTAAAAGTCACGACTTAACGCATTTAACGAAAAATTTACACATCAAATGATGAGGGATGACCATCATACCGAACGGTACTGGCTCAGCTCACTTACCTCGGTGGAGGCTTTCACGGTTGGTAGACTTGTATGGCCGTCGCAAGATCAGCCCAGTCCTCATAAGATCCCGGTTTTGCCGGCCACTTTGGTTGTGGTTAGCCGATGGACTTTTGCTACATGGACGAGCCACGTTAAGACTCGAAACGGACACTCACTTAATGGGGCTTCGGCCCCACGAGTGTAACAAAAATAGTCACTAATAAATCCAATAAGGCATTAAGGAGAAACTTCTTTACCCAAAGAGTGGTTAGAATGTGGAATTCACTAACACAAGGGGTAGTTGAGGCAAATAGCATAGATGCATTTAAGGGGAAGCTAGATGAGGCAGAAAGGAATAAAAGGATATGTTGATAGGGTTGAGATGAAGTAGGGTGGGAGGAGGCTCGTGTGGAGCATAAACACCCGGCATGGACCGGTTGGGCCGAATGGCCTGTTTCTGTGCTGTAAACACCATGTAATACAAAGACAGCAATCAGTTTACGGTACCAGCAAGGATATCCAACCAAGAGCTGAACAGGATCACAGGTTGCTGGTACAATTGAGCAGTTTAGCGAGCCGGTGATTTATTTCATGTTGTTTCGATCATGTATTTTTAAATTTAATTGTGCAAAAATGATAAACATTACAGGAAGAACAAACTGTGGGCTACACTTGTCGCACACAATGATGAATGATACATTATCTTTGGCACCACGCGTACTGCTGTGGTCCCCAAGGAGGCGAGGGGAAAATGGAACAAACTCAGGATGACAAACTCGAATTGTGTGCAATTCATTAGTTTCTCAAAATTAATGTTTTGTGAGTACTAATAAAATCAACACGCTAAAGGATGGCTCTCTAATTAAATCAAATCAACGGAGCTTTTATTATTGCAAAAACGAGCAATTCCAGAGAACAATAGGTTTTTGTGACAGACTGTGGTTCAAAAAAAATTAATAGGCTTACCTTTCTGATGAATTATTAACATTTACTATTAATCTTTTAGCAACCTTTTCAAAGATTGCCCTTGTTTCTGAGGAGAAGAATTCATACGAGCTTTTCCAGGCTCCTCATGCTCAGGTTCACTCAGCAAGGCTAGTTAGACCAACTGGTCAGGAGCTGCAATGTAATCCCAAAAGAATATATCAAATTTTGCTTCTAATAACTTGCACATAGACAATGGTCTAATCCTTGGTGCTGGTGGCAGGGGCAGTCGGATTAAGGGGGGAAACTTCAGGAAAGATTAAATTTTATCTTTTTTCAGCAAAGGTATATGATTGGTGTACAGAAACATTATGGCCCAGAAATTAGGTTCGGGGGCTTGCCGTGCGTGCAAGCCCCCGATGTGCACTTACCCGGCGCGCCGACAGCTGAAGCCTCGGCCTGCTTGGAGTTCCTGTCACTGGCCTGGTTCAGCTGTCGGCGCGCTGTGCTTGCCTGATCCAGCGGCGTAGTTAGTGCGATGTGCCGGCTGGGACCAGGTGAGCACTGGGCAGCCAATCAGGGGAGGGGAAACTTCATTCATGAGTTTGATAGTAAGAACTGTCAAACTCATGAAAACTACGGGCGCCCAAAACACTACTTAAACTTTAAATAAAATTTTTAAAAACATCCCACTAATTAAATGAACTATAAATAACTTTAAAAAACTATTTTAAACAATTAATCAAATTTTTGAAAAAAGTAATTTTTTAAGAAATCGGGTCTAAAAATAAACTTACCTTACTGTATAGTCCTTAAAAACAATAAAGCTGTGGAAAAAATGTTATAATTTTAAATAATAGACCACTTACCTTAAAGAATCAAGTCCTTACGCCTCCTTTTTATATGTCTAAAAAGTTCAGGACCGTACACACGGGCAAACCGGTCAAAAAGAAGGAAGTTCAACGCGTGCGCGCAGAGTCCTGCGCGCACGCGTTGGACCTCTGAACCCCTTGGAGGAAATGTCGGTTTCCCGCGCATGCGCTGTGCATGCTGAAATCCGGCACTTCCAACGGGCCCACGCGTGAGTACCCCGTCCGTACTCACGCGTTGGGACCGGAATTACTGGCCCAATATGTACGATTGCTCCCAGATTATAAATGATAAAAATATTTTGTCCATTTGTATAAAACAATCCATCTATCTATATATACATAGATACATAGATAGATACATAGAAGATAGGAGCAGGAGTAGGCCATTCGGCCCCTCGAGCCTGCTCCGCCATTCAATGAGATCATGGCTGGTCATCCAAACTCAGTACCCTGTCCCTGCTTTCTCCCCATATCCCTTGATCCCTTTAGCCTTAAGAAATATATCTAACTCCTTCTTGAATATATTTAATGAATTGGCCTCAACTGCCTTCTGTGGTAGAGAATTCCACAGGTTCACCACTCTCTGGGTGAAGAAATTCCTCCTCATCTCTGTCCTAAATGGCTTACCCCTTATCCTTAGACTGTGACCCCTGGTTCTGGACTCCCCGGCCATCGGATATATATTTTATATATATATATATATAAACACTCTTGTACAGTATTAAAGAAGTACTGAGAATTTTTCTTACCTATGAGACAATGGCCAGGAAATTTACCCCTCCACCGGATACTGGTTCAAAGTGGGTGGGCCTGCCATGCATTCTCAAAGGTGAAGGCCGGAAGCTTGCCGGAAATTGGGCCTTGGGCCTTGACATGCATCTTGCCATTCATGTAGAAATGACTTATGGAATAATACTGAGCGGCCTGCTGGTGGCACTGTCCAGGGAGAGTATAAATACTCGGGCACGGGCCCAGCTTGCTCAGGACATTTTGTAAACAGGAACTAGTGAAGGACAACTAGACCTCCATGTTGAAAAATAGTTGATTAAAGCCTTGTTTAATACTCTGACCAAGTGCCTAGTAGTTTTCTTACATCAGGCCTCATCTGCATAACTCAGGCAACCTGCGGCTGTCAAACCAGGCGTCCCGATGCAACTCGTTTCTTGGGGGCCTTCTCAAAGGTGGCCCACAATTAGGTCCTGGGGGAGTCT
Organism: Somniosus microcephalus; assembly: GCF_052327205.1. Lineage (NCBI taxonomy): Eukaryota > Metazoa > Chordata > Chondrichthyes > Squaliformes > Somniosidae > Somniosus > Somniosus microcephalus. The sequence goes on from NC_140989.1 coordinate 361,833,343, forward strand.
AGTTGTCTCCTTAGGGACCGCTGGTTAGGCTGCTGCAAACCCGGTTTGTAAGTGAATTGGGTCTGTGGTGGAACCATTGGTCAGGATCACGGCTTGCATGTCGTCGTGAAGCAGGCGGAGGATGGTGACAAACTTTTGAGGGCAGCCGAATTTGAGGAGGACACTCCATAATCCCTCACGGTTGACAGTGTAGAAGGCCTTTGTGAGATCAAAGAAGGCCATGTACAGTGGTTGGTGCTGTTTCCTGCATTTCTCTTGTAATTGACGTGCGGTGAAGATCATGTCCATTGTGCCTCCTAGTGGGCGGAATCCGCATTGCGACTCTGGGAGGTGCTCTTCGGCCACTGGGAGAAGGCGATTGAGGAGGATTCTTGCAATGACTTTCCCTGTGGCAGATAGCAGGGAAACTCCTCTGTAATTACCGCAATCGGACTTGTCACCTTTCTTGAAGATGGTCATGATTACGACATCTCTGAGATCCCCTGGCATGCTTTCCTCCTTCCAGATAAGAGAAATGATTTCATGAATTCGCACCAGTAGTGCTTCTCCACCATGCTTTAGTGCCTCGGCGGAGATTCCATCTGCTCCTGAGGCCTTGTTGTTCTTCAGTTGTCGGATGGCCTTTCAACCTCATGCCGGGCTGGGGTTGTGCTGAGATGGTGGCGGGTAGCATGCTGTGGGATGGAGTTGAGGACACTCGTGTCGAAGACAGAGTCGTGGTTAAGGAGATCTTCGAAGTGCTCCTTCCAGCGGTACCCCACTAGTCACTGCCTGCCACTCGGTAAAAGACCCGTTTATTCCAACTCTTTGCTTCCTGTCTGCCAACCAGTTCTCTATCCAAGACAGTACCTTACCCCCAATCCCATGTGCTTTAACTTTGCACGCTAATCACTTATGCGGGACCTTATCGAAAGCCTTCTGAAAGTCCAAATACACCACATCCACTGGTTCTCCCTTATCTATTCTACCAGTTACATCCTCAAAAAATTCCAGTAGATTAGTCAAGCATGATTTACCTTTTGTAAATCCATGTTGACTTTGTCCGATCCTGTCACTGTTTTCCAAGTGCTCTTTTATTACATCTTTTATAATGGACTCTAGCATTTTCCCCACTACCGATGTCAGGCTTACCAGTCTATAATTCCCCGTTTTCTCTCTACCACCTTTTTTAAATAGTGGGGTTACATTAGCTATCCTCCAATCCATGGGAACTGTTCCAGAGTCTATAGAATTTTGGAAGATGACCAGCAATGCATCTACTATTTCTAGGGCCACTTCCTTAAGTACCCTAGGATGTAGATTATCAGGTCCTGGGGATTTATCGGCCTTCAATCCTGTCAATTTCCCTAACACCATTTTCCTACAAATACTGATTTCATTCAATTCCTCCCTTAACCATCCCTTAATACCATTGGTTAACAAAATTCTATCAATCTCAGATGTAAAATTAACAAGGCTTCTTCAGCAGCACCTCCCAAACCCGCGACCCCTACCACCTAGAAGGACAAGGGCAGCAGGCGCATGGGAACACCGCCACCACCAAGTTCCCCTCCAAGTCACACACCATCCTGACTTGGAAATATATCAGCCGATCCTTCATCTTTGTTGGGTCAAAATCCTGGAACTCCCTCCCTAACAGCACTGTGGGAGTACCTTCACCACAGGGACTGCGGCATTTCAAGAAGGCGGCTCACCACCACCTTCTGAAGGGCAATTAGGAATGGACGATAAATGCTGGCCTTACCAGCGACGCCTGCATCCCATGAACAAATAATAAAAAAAACAATTGGCCTAGCATCAATTGCTGTTTGCGGAAGAGCGTTCCAAACTTCTACCACTCTTTGCGTGTGGAAGCGTTTTCTGACGTCACTCCTTAAAAGTCTGGCTCTAATATTTAGGCTATGACCCCCTAGTCCTGGAGTGCCCAACCAGCAAAAAGAGTTTCTCTCCTACTACCCTATCTGTTCTCCTCAATATCTTGAAAATTTCGATCAAATCGCTCTTAACCTTTTGCTCCAGAACTAGTCATACCTTCACCACAGGGACTGCAGCGTTTCAAGAAGGCGTCTCACCACCACCCTGTCGAGGGCAATTAGGGATGGGCAATAAATGCTGATTTTGCCAGCGACGCCCACAGGAATGAATAAAAAAAATAGTTTAATACTTCTAAAGGCAAAGGATGGGAGAAGTTTGGAATTCTCTTCCGCAAACAGCAATTGCAGCTAGGTCAATTGTTAATTTTTACATCTGGGATTGATAGATTTTTGTTCACCAATGGTAATTAAGAGTTATGGGGCAAAGATGGGTATATGGAGTTAGGTCACAGATCTGCCATAATCTTATTGAATGGTGGAACAAGCTCGAGGGGATAAATGGCCTACTCCTTTTCCAGGTATCATTCTGGTAAATCTACGCTGCAGTATCTCCATGGCCAATATATCCTTCCTAAGGTGTGGTGCCTGGAACTGAACACTGTACTCCAAGTGTGGTCAAACCAGGACTTTGTATAGCTGCAGTATAACTTCTACCCCCTTGTATTCTAGTCCACTAGATATAAAGCCCATCACTCAGAGGGTAGTAAATCTATGGAATTTGCTACCCCGGAGAGCTGTGGAAGCTGCAACATTAAATAAATTTAAAATGGAGATAGACAGTTTCCTAGCAGGTAAGAGAATTAGGGGTTATGGGGAGAGGGCAGGGAAGTGGACGTGAGTCTAGATTCGGATCAGCCATGATCCTATTGAATGGCGGAGCAGGCCCGAGGGGCCATATGGCCTACTCCTGCTCCTACTTCTTATGTTCTTATGTTCTTATGTTAGCCTTATTGATTATTTTCTGTACCTATCCGTGACATTTTAATGATCTATGTACATGGGACCCTAAGTCTCTTTGGACCTCCACCGTTTAGAAAGTACTCTGATCTATCCTTTTTAGGTCCAAATTGATGACCTCACACTTGCCTACATTGAGATCTATTTGCCACAGTTCTTTATTTTGTCATTGCATAAACAGTCACCATGGACACTGGCAAAAAACCACTGGAATGACCAGACTTATCACATTTAGAGTTGCATTTAAGGGCCAGGAAGCATAGCCACTCAACTCAATGACAGCCGGTCAGAACAGTCCTGTAGACATCTGAATGTGCGCCAAGTGGCTCTCTTTTTAACATGATGTTGTTCCCGCACTAAAAACAAAAGCCGATCTTCCTTTCAAAATTCTCAACGGCTTTTCTCTTAGTTGGAAAGGAGTACATGATTGCCTTACGACAGAGGCCATCTGAGTTTAATTAAGAAGCAGTGCAAAAAAGGAGAAATACACAAAATCGGAGAAGCTCCAAGTTGTACCAATCTGCAAATTGGAAGATGCAGAGCAGTTTCCAGCACCAATTATAATTTTTTCTTTGACCATTTCACCTGCAATGTTGATAACCAGTTTCAAACTGTACATTGTCAGGGTACAACTGATATCTGCTTTGGAATGATTGATAGCATTTCATTGACATCGGATGATTGCTGACGATGCTTGGTGCTAGCTCCACGGTGGGAGCCTTCAGTTCTCAAACACCTACTCTCTGGAATAGCCACCGCCCCACCACCACCGCCCACTTCTCCTCCTCCTCCTCCTTGTTAGCTCTCTCTCTCCCTTGACAACCCATCTCAAATCTATTTCATCAACCGGGATCATTGGTCACTTCCCTATCTTCTCTCCCACTTATTGCTCAGTCGGCTCCGCCCCTCTGTAAAACACTTTGGGCTGTTCCATTATGTGAAAGGCTCGATATCAATGCAAGTTGTTGCTGGGTAACTTACTTGAAACTCACACAGTACTATGATTGTCTTGAAATTCATCATTGAGATAAGTTATCGCTTATACATGAACCTTGGACATGTACTTGAAGAGAACTCATTTGTAGGTTTATGGGGAAAAAGCTGGGGTGTGACACAAAATTGTCAGCTGTGGCTTAGTGCATAGCACACTTGCCCCAGATGCCAGAAGGTTGTGGGTTCAAATCCCACTCCAGGGAGTTGAGCATATAAATCTAGGCTGACACTCCAGTGCAGTACTAAGGGAGTGCTGCACTGTCGAAGGTGCCGTCTTTCGGATGAGACGTTAAACCGAGGCCCCGTCAGCTCTCTTCAGCTGGACGTAAAAGATCCCAAGGCACTATTTTGAAGAAGAGCAGCAGAGTTATCCCCGATGTCCTGGGCCAATGTTTATCCCTCAATCAACTTAACAACAGATAGATCAGCTGGTCATTATCACATTGCTGTTTGCTGTGCGCAATTTGGCTGCTGCGTTTCCCACATTGCAACAGTGACTACACTTCAAAAGTATTTCATTGGCTGTAAAGCACTTTGAGACGTCCGGTGGTCGTGAAATGTGCTAAATAAATGCAAGTCTTCTTCAAAGAGCTAGCACAGTTGTGACGGGCGAATGGCCTTCTGTGCTGTAAGCTTCTATGATTCTATTAATCATTTAGAAAGAATGAATGTCCCAAAGTTCTTCACAGCCAGTGAATCATGTGTTTTAAAGTGTTGCAATGTAGGGATACGTGGCAGCCAATTTGTCCGCAACAAGATCGCATAAGCAGCAATGTGATGAATGACCAGATAACTTGTTTCTGGTGGTGTTGACTGAGGGACAAATGTTGGTCAAGGACAATGCTGCTCTTCTTCAAATAGTGCCTCGGGATCTTTTACGTCCACCTGAGAGGGCAGAGGTGGCCTCGGTTTAACGCCTCATTGAGAAGGTAGCACCTCTGACAGTGCAGCACTCCCTCAGCCTAGATTGTGTGCTCAAGTTTTGGACGCAAGTCTGATGATCAGTGCGACTGGAGTGTACTCAAAACAGAACTTCCTTGAATGGTCTACATTCCCAAGTGAACTCTGCTGCCCGTACCCTAACTCGAACCAAGTCCCGTTCACCCATCCCCTCAGTGCTCACTGACCTACATTGGCACCAGTGACCCCCGTAAACTGCACTGCTTCCTGCGCAGCCTTCCTCCCCCAACCGCGCGGCCCATTCAAATTATTGCGCATGCGCAGTATCTGCAATGTAAAAGCCGGTGAGCGGCCTGCACCGGGCCTTGCAGATGACCGCGCGGCCTGTGCAGCTTAGCGGGAACATTGATTGGCTCGCGCTCTGGCACAGCCTCAATTTTAAAATTCCCATCCTTGTGTTCAAATCCCTCCATGGCCTCGCCCCCTCCCTATCTCTGTAATCTCCTCCAGCCCCACAACCCTCCGCGATCTCTGCACTCCTCCAATTCTGGCCTCTTGCGGATCCCCGATTTTAATCGCTTCACCATTGGCGGCCATGCCTTCAGCTGCCTGGGCCCTAAGCTCTGGAATTCCTTCCCTAAATCGCTCTGCCTCTCTACCTCGCTCTCTTCCTTTAAGACGCTCCTTAAAACCTACCGCGTTGATCTGTCCTCATAGCTCCTCATGTGGCTCAGTGTCAAATTTGCTCCTTGGGATGTTTTACTCCGATAAAGGCGCAATTTGAATGCAAGTTGTTGTTGAATGAATAATGTAACAAAAAGTAGCTTTGAAACAAACAGATGTTGCACAAAACAAATCGGCATCGGCACAAACAGAAAAGATCTATCCTGAGGATTCAACACCAATATTTATCTGAAATCAGTGTTTCATTATCAGGAAGGTAGTTTTCAGTGCTGGTCGAGCTGGTACATCTCTTGGTGGGTAAGCCTAGATCAGCAGGAGCTGGTGAACTGTGGGAGAGGTTGGGTGTGTTGAACCACCTGCTTGTTACCTCCACAGGGAAATGCAGCTTTCTATTTGATGTAGAACTGGTTGTTTTCCTCCTCCAGTATTATTCCCAAATTTATCCGCCTTTGCCGCCTCAACATCAGTTCTCCTGAAACCTGGTTGATATACCTTAAATAACTACAGAGACTGGTAGTTATAACTCAAACAGTTGGCTTTTATTAGCTTAGAACTGGACAGAACAGAACACACATGTTAGCCTACTGACCAGCTTCTCAGAACTACTAGGAGGCGGAGCCAGGGGCGAAGTAACAGTATCAGGACAATCAATGGCACAGCAGAGTGGTATACAGTACATCAGCATTCCTGGCCAACCAAGAAAACAGCAGGGTTACAATAGATTACAATAGGAAACTATACACAGGTAGAATAAGGTATATACTTATAAGACTTATTTCACCACATTCACCCCTCCTATAAGTTAAGTCTGACCGGGGGTTTTACAGTTCATAGTGAGCGACGTAGCGTCGGCCGAGGAACCTCCTGGGGAACTTGCTCAGGTTCCTCCGCCGTCCTGGCGTCTGCTGGGTTTTCCAAAACGACGTTTTGTACGTCTTGTACCTCCGGGCATCCCACCCCCACAGGCGGCGCATCACGGTGCTCCACACCCGCATCTTCGCTAGCAGCATCGCTCTCTCTCTCTTCTCCTGCTGGAGCCAGGTCCTTTATTGAAACAGTATCCTCACGTCCATCAGGGTATTGGATATATGCGTACTGAGGATTGGCGTGGAGGAGCTGTACTTCCTCCACTAGGGGATCAGTCTTATGACCTCTCACATGTTTTCGTAACAGTACCGTGCCCGGGGACATCAACCACCCGGGTAGTGAAATACCTGAGGAAGATTTCCTGGGGAAACCGAACATCCTCTCATGAGGAGTAGCATTTGTTGCGGTGCACAGCAGAGACCTTATGGAATGCAGTACATCGGGGAGAACTTCCTGCCAGCGAGAGGTCGGTAGGCCTTTCGATTTTAAAGACAGGACGACTGCCTTCCACACTGTTGCATTCTCCCTCTCAACCTGCCCATTACCCCGGGGGTTGTAGCTAGTGGTCCTACTAGTAGCAATCCCTTTTGATAGTAAGAACCGGCGTAACTCATCACTCATAAACGACGTTCCTCTGTCGCTATGGATATAGTTGGGCATACCGAACGGACAGAATAAGTTGCAGAGGCTTTTGATTACCGTAGCACTGGTCATGTCCGGGCAGGGAATGGCAAAGGGTAAACGAGAGTATTCGTCTATAACGTTGAGGAAATAGACATTACGATCAACCAATGGGAGAGGACCTTTGAAATCAAGGCTTAGGCGCGCCGAGTTGCCTTGATGAGGTGAGCTTGTTCGGGCCTGTAGAAGCGGGGTTTGCATTCCACACAAACGCGGCAGGCTCTGGTCATCGTTCGGACCTCCTCGATGGAGTAGGGTAAGTTGCGAGACTTGATGAAGTGATTCAATCGGGTGATTCCTGGGTGGCAGAGTGCATCGTGGAGACTTTGGAGCTTGCCAGTACTAAGGCTGGCACATACCCCTCGAGATAGGGCATCGGGTGGCTCATTGAGTGCTCCTGGCCTATACATAATATCGTAGTCGTAAGTGGACAGCTCTATCCGCCATCTTAGGATCTTGTCATTTTTTATCTTGCCTCTCTGCTTCGTGTTAAACATGAAGGCCACAGACCGCTGGTCAGTGAGGAGTGTGAAACGTTTGCCGGCGAGATAATGTCTCCAATGTCTGACCGCCTCGATAATTGCTTGTGCTTCCTTCTCAACGGAAGAATGCTTGACTTCAAGACCCTGTAGTGTACGGGAAAAGAAGGCTACCGGTCTCCCGGCCTGGTTGAGGGTTGCAGCCAACGCGAAATCAGAAGCATCGCTCTCTACCTGGAAGGGTATCCTCTCATCTACAGCACATACCACGGCCTTTTCAATGTCCCGTTTGATGTTGGTGAATGCCTCCTGCGCTTCTACTGATAGAGGGAAAGACGTCGACTTGATAAGGGCTCGGGCTTTGTCCGAGTAGTTGGCCACCCACTGAGCATAATAAGAGAAGAATCCCAGACACCTTCTTAAGGCCTTAGGGTTATGTGGCAGTGGTAGTTCTTTAAGCGGGCGTAATCGTTCAGGGTCTGGCCCGATTACCCCATTCTCTACCACCAAGCCGAGAATACACAGACGAGTAGTGTTGAAAGTACATTTGTGCTCGTTATAGGTCAGGTTTAGCTTTTGGGCAGTCTCTAGAAATTTAGCGAGATTCCGGTCATGCTCCTGTTGGTCGCGTCCACAGATAGTAACATTGTCCAGGTACGGAAATGTTGCCTCCAACGCATTCTCATCTATCATACGGTCCATTTCCCGTTGGAAAACGGAAACTCCATTCGTGACCCCGAAGGGTACCCTAAGGAATTGGTACAGGCGCCCATTTGCTTCAAAAGCCGTATAAGGACGGTCATCTACTTTTATGGGGAGCTGGTGATAGGCAGACTTTAAGTCAATAGTGGAAAACACATGATACTGGCCACTCTGGTTCACCATTTCGGAGATGCGAGGCAAGGGATAAGCGTCTAGTTGCGTATATATGTTGATGGTCTGGCTGTAGTCGACCACGAGCCGTTTCTTTTCGTTAGTTTTAACCACCACTACCTGAGCACGCCACGGGCTATTACTATTTTCGATGATACCCTCCCGCTGTAGCCTTCCTACTTCTTCTTTTATAAATTTTTTATCTTCCGAACTGTACCGTCGACTTTTGGTCGCGATAGGTCTACAGTTTGGGGCGAGGTTCGCAAACAGAGATGGCGGGCTTATCTTTAAAGTGGAGAGGCCGCAAACTGTGAGCGGGGGCTGGGATCCGCCATATGCAAGTGTGACGCTCTCGTGGTGGCACTGGAAATCTAGGCCTAGAATTAGTTTCACGCAGAGCTGCGGCAACACAAGGAGTTTAAAATCTTTATACTCTGTGCCCTTAACAGTCAGTGTTACTTTACAGAAACCGCTTACCTCCGAAGTGAGGGACTTAGATGCCATCGCGACTTTGCTCCGGGTAGGGTGCACCTTTAGTGAGTACGGTTTGATGAGGCTAGGGTGAATAAAACTCTCAGTACTCCCGCAATCGATTAAACACTTCGTCGGGTGTCCGTTTACCTTAACGTCCATCATAGACTTTGATAGTGGATGCGGTCTGGACTGGTCAACCGTGGCTGAGGCTATCGTTGATCTGTAGGCGGCCGCTGAGACGGTATCAAATTCTGGGACCACGTGTAGGGCCGCGGAGACTGTATCAGGTACGGGATTCCCCTTACATACCTTGCTGAAATGTCCCCGTTTCTTGCACTTGAAACATGTGGCGTCTTTCGCAGGACATCGGTGTCTGGGGTGCTTGAGCTGGCCGCAGAAGTAGCATCTTGGTCCGCGGGACATCGCTGCAGTGGTGGGGCTGGGTGGGGACTCCCGTGGTGTAGGGCTGGTCCGAGGCCCAGGCGGAGAGGATGGCGCCTCCTCGCTCGGCGCGCACGAGGCTGAGAGGGCCGCATGGCCTGACGCATAGGTCTCGGAGTTCTTCTGCGCCACATCCAGCGATCGAGCTGTAGCCACGGCCGTCTTTAGATCCAGAGTGTCCCTTTCAAGCAACCTCTGCCTAATGTAATTCGATCGAAGGCCCGATATAAACGAATCGCGAACCGCTTCTTCCTGGTACAAAATGGCCGTCACGGCCTTGTAGTTGCAGTCCTTCGCCAGGGCCTTTAGATTCTGTAGAAAATCATCCAGCGATTCCTCCGGTAGTTGCCTGCGGGTAGCCAAGAGATGCCTGGCATACACCTCGTTAACAGGCTTCAGGTATTGGGCCTTGAGAGTCGCGAGTGCATCCTCGTAGGTAGGAGCGTCCTCGATTAGCGAGTAGGTCCGATGACTTACTAGGTTAGTCAGCAGGCCCAGTTTGTTGGCCTCATCATCGAGCGATGCAATGAAATGTTCGAAACACTGGAGCCAGTGTGCGAATTTCTTCGATGCGTCCGCCGAATGTGGATCACTGTTTAGACGCTCCGGCTTCAGGAGTCTGTCCATCCCTGGAAGTAGTAAGCTAATAAAATTGATATACCTTAAATAACTACAGAGACTGGTAGTTATAACTCAAACAGTTGGCTTTTATTAGCTTAGAACTGGACAGAACAGAACACACATGTTAGCCTACTGACCAGCTTCTCAGAACTACTAGGAGGCGGAGCCAGGGGCGAAGTAACAGTATCAGGACAATCAATGGCACAGCAGAGTGGTATACAGTACATCAGCATTCCTGGCCAACCAAGAAAACAGCAGGGTTACAATAGGAAACTATACACAGGTAGAATAAGGTATATACTCATAGAGTCATAGAGTCATAGAGTAATACAGCATGGATAGAGGCCCTTCGGCCCATCGTGTCCGCGCCGGCCATCAAGCCCTGTCTAATCTAATCCCATATTCCAGCATTTGGCCCGTAGCCTTGTATGCTATGGCATTTCAAGTGCACATCCAAATGCTTCTTAAATGTTGTGAGGGTTTCTGCCTCCACAACCCTTTCAGGCAGTGAGTTCCAGACTCCAACCACCCTCTGGGTGAAAAAGTTCTTTCTCAAATCCCCTCTAAACCTCCCGCCCTTTACCTTGAATCTATGCCCCCTAGTTATTGACCCCTCTACTAAGGGAAAAAGCTCCTCAGCATCCATCCTATCTATGCCCCTCATAATTTTGTACACCTCAATCATGTCCCCCCTCAGCCTCCTCTGCTCCAAGGAAAACAAACCCAATCTGCCCAGTCTCTCTTCATAGCTGAAGCGCTCCAGCCCTGGTAACATCCTGGTGAACCTCCTCTGCACCCTCTCTAACGCGATCACATCCTTCCTGTAGTGTGGCGACCAGAACTGCACACAGTATTCCAGCTGTGGCCTAACCAGTGTTTTATACAGCTCCATCATAACCTCCTTGCTCTTATATTCAATGCCTCGGCTAATGAAGGCAAGTATCCCATATGCCTTTTTTACCACCTTATCCACCTGTTCCGCCGCCTTCAGGGATCTGTGTACTTGCACACCCAGATCCCTCTGACCCTCCGTCTTGCCTAGGGTCTTTCCATTCATTGTGTATTCCTTTGCCTTGTTAGTCCCCCCAAAGTGCATCACCTCGCAGTTTTCCGGGTTAAATTCCATTTGCCACTGTTCCGCCCATCTGACCAACCCATCTATATCGTCCTGCAGACTGAGGCTACCCTCCTCGCTATTTACCACCCTACCAATTTTTGTATCATCCGCGAACTTACTGATCATACCCTTTACATTCATATCCAAGTCATTAATGTAGACCACAAACAGCAAGGGACCCAGCACCGATCCCTGTGGTACCCCACTGGCCACAGGCTTCCAGTCACAAAAACAACCTTCGACCATCACCCTCTGCCTTCTGCCACTAAGCCAGTTTTGTATCCAATGTGCCAAGGCACCCTGGATTCCATGGGCTCTTACCTTCTTGACCAGTCTCCTGTGCGGGACTTTATCGAAGGCCTTACTGAAATCCATGTATACCACATCCACTGCGTTACCCTCATCCACACACCTAGTCACCCCCTCAAAAAATTCAATCAAATTAGTCAGACATGATCTTCCCTTGACAAAGCCATGTTGACTATCCCTGATTAGTTATAAGACTTATTTCACCACACTGGTGTATTAATTTTCTGTGTCTCCCCACGACCTGGTACCCTTGTTGGCGCGCCGCCATTCCCCAGTGTGTCAGCAGTTGTGGGTTCAAGCCCCTCTCCAGTGCACAAAAGCCAGGCTGACACTCCCAGTGCAGCGCTGAGGGGGTGCTGCACTGTCGGAGGTGCCGTCTTTCGGATGAGGCGTTAAACCGAGGCCCCGTCTGTTCTCTCAGGTGGACGTAAAAGATCCCGTGGACTATTTTGAAGAAGAGCAGGGGAGTTATCCCCGGTGTCCTGGCCAATATTTATCCCTCAACCAAGATCACTATAAGAGGGATTATATTATATTGCTGTTTGTGGGAGCTTGTTGCGCGCGAATTGGCTGCAGCGTTTTCTACATTACAACAGTGACTAATCTTGATAAGTACTTAATTGGCTGTACAGTGCTTTGGAACGTCCTGAGGTTGTTTTTTTTAAATTCGTTTATGGGATGTGGGCGTCACTGGCAAGGCCAGCATTTATTGCTCATCCCTAATTGCCCTCGAGAAGGTGGTGGTGAGCCGCCTTCTTGAACCGCTGCAGTCCGTGTGGTGAAGGTGCTCCCACAGTGCTGTCTGGGAGGAAGTTCCAGGATTTTGATCCAGCGACGATGAAGGATCGGCGATATACTTCTAAGTCAGGATGGTGTGTGACTTGGACGGGAAATTGGAGGTGGTGGTGTTCCCATGCGCCTGCTGCCCTTGTCCTTCTAGGTGGAGGAGGTCGCGGGTTTGGGAGGTGCTGCCGAAGAAGCCTTGGCGAGTTGCTGCAGTGCATCTTGTAGATGGTACACACTGCAGCCACGGTGCGCCGGTGGTGGTGGGAGTGAATGTTTAAGGTGGCGGATGGGGTGCCAATCAAGCCGGCAGCTTTGTCCTGAATGGTGTCGAGCTTCTTGAGTGTTGTTGGAGCTGCACTCATCCAGGCAAGTAAAAGGTGTGAAAGGTGCTATAGAAATGCAAGTCTTTCTATCAGTCACTGAACTTTCAACCCAGCTGCACAATTAAACAGTAGCGCCCAGGTTTTGTGAAATCACTCCCTGGTGGGGAGGTACGTCCAGCGAGAGTGCCTATTGGGAAATCATGGGCATGCGCGGCCTGCTTCTTTAACTGCACGGTCCCTTTAAATTTCTGTGCAATATGCGGCACTTACAGTGGAAGAACTGGTGAGCGGCCTGCCTGGGACCGTTCCCATTACTGCACGGCTGCGCATCTTAGAGGGAACATTGGCTGCTGCTGATTTTCTGTCCATTCATTTTAAATTCAGATAGTCAGCCCGTAGACCTGATAGCACTAGACTATGAGGAGAGGTTTTTTTTTCTACTTCTTGGGCTTTCACTGTGGGGTCAGGAGGAGCCAGAGTGCTCCTCTGAGCATAGAAACATAGAAGATAGGAGCAGGAGTAGGCCATTCGGCCCCTCGAGCCTGCTCCGCCATTTAATGAGATCATGGCTGATCATCCAAATTCAGTACCCTGTCCCTGCTTTCTCCCCATATCCCTTGATCCCTTTAGCCTTGAGAAATATATCTAACTCCTTCTTGAATATATTTAATGAATTGGCCTCAACTGCCTTCTGTGGTAGAGAATTCCACAGGTTCACCACTCTCTGGGTGAAGAAATTCCTCCTCATCTCTGTCCTAAATGGCTTACCCCTTATCTTTAGACTGTGACCCCTGGTTCTGGACTCACCCGCCATCGGGAACATCCTTCCTGCATCTAGTCTGTCTAGTCCTGTTAGAATTTTATAAGTTTCAATGAGATCCCATCTCATTCTTCTAAACTCCAGCGAGTATAAGCCCAATCGACCCAATCTCTCCTCATACGTCATTCCTGCCAACCCAGGTATCAGTCTGGTGAATCTTCGCTGCACTCCCTCCATGGCAAGAACATCCTTCCTCAGATAAGGCAACCAAAACTGCACACAATACTCAAGATGTGGTCTCACCAAGGCCCTGTACAACTAATAATAATAATTCAACTTCATTGTCATTGCACAAGTACACGAACAACGAAATGTGATCTTGCAAGCTCCCATGACTGGGAGAAGCAAAGCCGCTGCGTCGGTGCGCGCCGCCATTCCATTTCCACCATTCCTCCTGTCCAACAATCTTCAGCCCAACGCCCGGGCCTGCTCACCAGCCACTCCTCCTTCCGTGACCTTCTCACCAACCGCCCCTCCTCGGGGCTCCTTCCGTGACCTTCTGCACCTGGTCTTCCCTGATGGTCACCCCTCCAGGGTTACTAACCAGGCCTGGCTCTGCTTAGCTTTCAAGCCTTGCCAGTGACCCTGTCCCTAGTCCCAGGAACAGGGACTGCAGCAAGACATCCTTGTTCCTGTACTCGAACCCTCTCGCTACGAAGGCCAACATACCATTTGCCTTCTTAACCGCACCCGCAGCCCCCACCTCCCACCCCGGATCGCGAGGCCCTCCTAAAACCCCCTCCTTTCAACATACCTGAGTGCCAGGTACCGAACCTTCGATCCCGGGAGACGGCCTCCCGGCACCCAACATTGCCCGCCTGCCCGCTGCCGCTTCCCGCAGGCTGGGGAGTTAAAATTAGGCAGGGATGTGGGGAGGGAATGCCTCATGCCATGGCCCTATCCCATCTGATTCAAGGCCCAAATTAAAATCTGGGCTAAGTTCCATTGATTGTCCACCCCCCCCCACCCCACCCCCCACCCCCCGCCCCCGCTCTTTCTGTTTCCCTCCTGCTCAGTGTCTAATAATGAATTACTTTGTGTCTTTCTGTGCATATGCATTGTTGACAATTGAAATGTTGACCTTTCTAAATTAGTCAAATATTATTTCTGCTGGTGGGGAAAAGGGGAAATCAGATGTTTGAGGTGGGGGGTGGGGGACGGGGGATGTCAAAATGAATCTTCTAATGACAGAAAGAAGTTCACAAACGGAGCAAATTGTGGCTGCACGTGCAGCTCTGCCTCAATGGTTTTTGCAGCCTGACTAGAAGGAGTCAGTAAGATGAACGCAGCCTCCCAAAGCAGTTATGCATGACAGCAGGCCAACATCTAATGAACGATCAGGGGGGCTGTCCTGATCTGGTACAGAGAGAATTTGCTGCATGCTGCTGGAGGGAATTGTCATTACGAAAAGCACTCGCATCTGTGGAGAAGGTGATGCCAGAGTTCCTCAGGATCGAAAGTATAGCGGGCAGAAAAGACCCATACCCACACTGCTTTAAAATAATGGCTGCGAGTCAGAATTAAAAGCATAGCATTTATCACCACGTAAATATAAAATTTAATTCTTTTCCATGCAATGTAATCCATTACATCACTAATATACATTGCTTTTCTTCATAATCTTTTTCAAAATATATAATGCTGATGATTGATTTTCAGAGCTTTGCAGATGATGATGAACATTCTGTTACCACAAGACATTTTCAGGCAGCCCATTTGATCTCTTCCATTCACCAGTCGCTGAAGGTAAGCATGCAGGTGCAGCAGGCGGTTAAGAAGGCAAATGGTATGTTGGCCTTCGTAGCGAGAGGGTTTGAGTACAGGAACAAGGATGTCTTGCTGCAGTTGTACAGGGCCTTGGTGAGACCACACCTTGAGTATTGTGTGCAGTTTTGGTCGCCTTATCTGAGGAAGGATGTTCTTGCCATGGAAGGAGTGCAGCGAAGATTCACCAGGCTGATACCTGGGATGGCAGGAATGACGTATGAGGAGAGATTGGGTCAATTGGGCTTGTACTCGCTGGAGTTTAGAAGAATGAGAGGGGATCTCATTGAAACTTATAAAATTCTGACAGGACTAGACAGACTAGATGCAGGAAGGATGTTCCCGATGGTCGGGGAGTCCAGAACCAGGGGTCATAGTCTAAGGATAAGGGGTAAGCCATTTAGGACAGAAATGAGGAGGAATTTCTTCACCCAGAGAGTGGTGAATCTGTGGAATTCTCTACCACAGAAGGCAGTAGAGGCCAATTCATTAAATATATTCAAGAAGGAGTTGGATATATTTCTTAAGGCTAAAGGGGTCAAGGGGTATGGGGAGAAAGCAGGGACAGGGTACTGAATTTGGATGATCAGCCACGATCGCATTGAATGGCAGAGCAGGCTCGAGGGGCCGAATGGCCTACTCCTGCTCCTATCTTCTATGTTTCTATGTTTCTATGAATGCCAATCTGACCAGTTTCCCATTAAGACATCGAGCTATTTTGGGCCTTTTGTGCATCAGCCTCTCCCTTTGCCTCACCCTTATTGCCAGTGTGATCAGCTGCCTCGGTCCCACTTTCTGGAACTCCTTCCCTAAACCCCTTCATTTCTTGCTCCATCCTTAACATCCTTCTCAAAGCCCACCTTGGCTGACTCTCACCTCTGAATCAGTCGGTTGTGGATTCAAATCCCATTCTCGAGACTCAAGTACATAATTGGGCTGGATTTTGTCAATGGGGATGTGATGGAGGCGGGTCTCCCACTTTTTGGGTTGTAGTCCCGCCTCCATCGACTTGTGGCCAACCCATGCTATTTTCCCTTGATTGACCTTGTTAAGCCCGCCCAGCGGGCTCAGCAGGCCAATTAAGGGACACCTGGTTACTGGTGACATCAGTGATTGAAATTTAATTTGTCAAGAGCTTTTGACAGATGAAAAATCAGCGTTTGACAGCTCTGTGAAGCAAACATGATCCTTTCCGGAACGCCCCCCCCGCCCCATTCCCCTTCCAACCACTTAACTTTGTGTCGGGCATCGTTCCCTCGGGTCCCTGGCGGTGGCCTCCTTCCGCCCGAAATCCTAGCCCCCCTCCCCCCGGTCGGAAATTGAGTCCAGCTGGATTTGGATGGGAGTCCAGACATCCAATATGGAAACGAGGCCCCGGGAGTTAAAATTGTCTGTAATCGTGGGGGCTTCCCACTTGTCCAATTCGCAGCCCCTGTTAAAATCAGGGGTTTGTACATGCAAGACTCAGAAGAAGGTCTGGAGGGCAGTGCAACTTATTCAATGTGCTTGACTTCTTGCCGACAAGAAGGCTTAAGTCCTGCTTCGAGTCAGACTAAATACTGCCAAGTGCTCAGTGCTGAAATGTATGACTTTTGCATCTTGTCATCATTTTTCCTGTCATCCAGTTTCTTCATTATTTGTTTAATTGGTTCTTAATGATTCTGGTGGTCATGATTATTGTCAGGCACTAGTGCTGAGTGGAATCTCAGAACTTTGGATGATTACACCGCAAGGATATTTCCTACGCAAATTTTTTTTTCCAGCTCCCATTAATTCGACCGCAAGGAAAATCTCGGGCTTGGCTTTCGTCCCCTGTTAGGAATCAGTCCCAGCTTTACTCTCCTTCTGAACGATCTGTCCACTTTCCATTTTGATTCAAGGTAATTAAAATCACTTACCAGTTACCTTTCTCTAATGCACTTCAGTAATGGCTAGCACTCATACCCTACAGGAAGATGTCTCAGGGCACTTAGCAATGCAGAGGAAGGGGGGGGAGCGGGGCGGGGCGGTGCTGTCGTCACCATGTGGAATCGATGCAGTCTTATCACAGATTGCCTTGCTCTTGGACTTGCTCTTGGACTTGCTTCTCCAAACACTGTGGGGGAAAAATTCAGTTGGTTGCACCTCCCGTTAGCGCCTTAAGAGGGCGCTAATGGGGCGCAAAGCAACTAGCGCCCGGGCGCGGCAATGTTTGCGCCGCTCGCGAAATTAATTCGACATTCTGCGGCGATGCTAAACACAACCGCCACGATCTCCTGCACCGGCAGATTGTGACGTCAGTCGAGTGCGCAACGCCCCGCTAGCGCCCCGGACCGGATATTGAGTGGTGCCCCCTGCCTTACCGCCTGCCGCTAGCAACGACAGGTTGAGGGGAGCGTTTTGCTGTCAGAAAGGGACTAGGGGAGCGCTATTTAAAGGCGACCGCTTCCTGCCTCTTTTTTTTTTTGTCGGTGACATTTTTGCACCACGCATTCTGAGAGAGAGAGAGACTTCTGGAGAGATTCAACGCTGTGTGAAGGAGTTTTGAATACTGAGCAGCACTTTGCAGGTTCATTTTGATTTGCCCTTCCTTGCTTCGCCAGCGCTCTGAGGTAGCGCCTCGCTCCTCGGCCTTTGCGCATTAAGACAGGTGTGAAGCGCCTGATTTAGCGCTCCAATCACCTCCAGGGGCGATAAAAGCCAAGTTTGCCGTCGGAGGCGATAATTAGCGCCAGGCGCTAAACTTTGCGCACGGCCAATAATGGCGCCCCAAACGGGGCGATACTGAATTTTCCCCCCTGTGGCTCTACTTTGCACCTCGGAGGGCAGAGTTTGCATGTATCAGGTGGGCAGGGTCTCGCCCATTTGATCAAGCCCACCTGCATTCCCATCGATTGATTTAAACGGACAGGCAAATTGGTTACGTTCCATTACGCATGCGTGGTCCTTTCCTCCCGACTTTGCTCTATGTTAGGAAGTTGTGCTACATCAGAACATAAGAAATAGGAGCAGGAGTCGGCCATAAGGCCCCTCGAGCCTGCTCCGCCATTCAATAAGATCATGGCTGATCTTCTACCTCAACTCCACCTTCCTGCACTATCCCCATATCCCTTGATTCCCTTAGTATCCAAAAATCTATCGATTTGTGTCTTGAATTGCTCAATGACTGAGCCTCCACAGCCCGCTGGGGTCGAGAATTCCAAAGATTCACCACCCTCTGAGTGAAGAAATTTCTCCTCATCTTCGTCCTAACTGGCCGACCCCTTATTCCGAGACCGTGACCTGGCTCTAGACTCTTTAAGAAGGAAATCAAGGCCCTGGAGAGGATCCTGAGGAGATTTACCAGAATATTACCAGGGATGAAGGCTTTCAGTTCAGTGGAGAGACTAGAGAAGCTGGGATTTTTCATTTTAGAGCAGAGAAGGTTAAGGGGAGATTTAATAGAGGTGTTCAAAATGATGAGGGGTTTTGACAGAGTAGATAAGGAGAAACTGTTTCCACTGGCAAGAGGGTCAGTAACCAGAAGACACAGATTTAAAATAATTGGCAAAAATGCCAAGCGGGCGATGAGGAAACATTTTTTTACTCAGTGAGTTGTTGTGATCTGGAATGCGCTGCCTGAAAGGGTGGTGGAAGCAGATTCAGTAGTAACTTTCAAAAGGGAATTGGATCTGTACTTGAAAAGGAAAAATCTGCAGAGCTATGGGGAAAGAGCAGGGTGGAGTGGGACTAATTGGAGACCTCTTTCAAAAACCCGGCACAGGCAAGATGGGCCAAATGGCCTCCTTCTGTGCTGTATCGTTCTATGATTCTAGAATCCTGCCTCAGCTGTTTCTTTTTACACCCAAGCACTTGGAGGAAAACCTAGTCCTTGTAGATCTTTACTTTTATTTAAGATGAATTAGCATCTTCTTTGAAATAGAGCAGATTGAAATTTAACGTGCGTCAAAAATAATGCAAATCAAACCCACAGGAGATCTTACTTTAACAGTGCTCAGACCTCGTCAATGTAAAATGTTCCACAGTAATCAGATCAATGTCAACTTTTATTTCTCACTTATGTTCTGTCACGGGGAAAGAGAGGGGGAGTGGGGTTAATTGGATAACTATTTCAAACTGTCAGCACAGGCAGCATGGGCCGAATGGCCTCATTCTGTGCTGCATTATTCTATGATTAGAAACACAGAAGATAGGAGCAGGAGTAGGCCATTCGGCCCCTCGAGCCTGCTCCGCCATTCAATGAGATCATGGCTGATCATCCAAATTCAGTACCCTGTCCCTGCCTTCTCCCCATATCCCTTGATCCCTTTAGCCTTAAGAAATATATCCAACTCCTTCTTGAATATATTTAATGAATTGGCCTCAGCTGCCTTCTGTGGTAGAGAATTCCACAGGTTCACCACTCTCTGGGTGAAGAAATTCCTCCTCATCTCTGTCCTAAATGGCTTAGCCCTTATCCTTAGACTGTGACCCCTGGTTCTGGACTCCCCGACCATCGGGAACATCCTTCCTGCATCTAGTCTGTCTAGTCCTGTTAGAATTATAAAAGTTTCAATGAGATCCCCTCTCATTCTTCTAAACTCCAGCGTGTATAAGCCCAATCGACCCAATCTCTCCTCATACGTCATTCCTGCCATCCCAGGTATCAGCCTGGTGAATCTTCGCTGCACTCCCTCCATGGCAAGAACAACCTTCCTCAGATAAGGCGACCAAAACTGCGCACAACACTCAAGGTGTGGTCTTACCAAGGCCCTGTACAACTGCAGCAAGACATCCTTGCTCCTGTACTCGAATCCTCTCGCTATGAAGGCCATCATACCATTTGCCTTCTTAACCGCCTGCTGCACCTGCAACATTTCTAAGCAACATTTTCAGTAAACTAAGGTCGACAGATCCGAAGGTCCCAGGTGCTATCGCTGGTCTGTGACTAATTCACAGGCTGGCCTCATTGTTCTGGGTTAGGGAGGGAAAAATTAGTCACGGCTCCCGCGCTCTCCCTATCTGTAGGCATTGGGTGAGGACTTGTGATCGCACTGATCAACAAATTATTTCTGTTTTCCCCCAAACCCCCATCAATTGCTTAGTAAGAAGGGGCACCACTAGATGTAATAAGTGGTAAGTAACGTTTGTGCCACACAAGTGCCAGGCAATGACTATCTCCAACAAAGGCATCTAACCACCGCCCCTTGACATTCAACAGCATTACCATCGCCGAATCCCCCAACATCAACATCCGAGGAGTCACCATTGACCAGAAACTTAACTGGATCAGTTACATAAATACTGTGGCTCCAAGAGCAGGTCAGAGGCTAGGTATTCTGTGGCGAGTGACTCACCTCCTGACTCCCCAAAGCCTTTCCACCATCTACAAGGCACAAGTCAGGAGTGTGATGGAATACTCTCCACTTGCCTGGATGAGTGCAGCTCCAACAACACTAAAGAAGTTCAACACCATCTAGGACAAAGCAGCCCGCTTGGTCAGCACCCCATCCACTACTTTAAACATTCATTCCCTGCACCACCGCCACAGTTTATACCATCTACAAGATGCACTGCAGCAACTCGCCAAGGCTTCTTCAGCAGCACCTCCCAAACCCGCGACCTCTTCTACCTAGAAGGACAAGGGTAGCAGGCGCATGGGAACACTACCACCTCCAAGTTCCCCTCCAAGTCACACACCATCCTGACTTGGAAGTATATCGCCAACCCTTCATCTTTGTTGGGTCAAAATCCTGGAACTCCCTCCCTAACAGCATCATTTGCAGGGACTTCGGCACTTCAAGAACACGGCTCACCATCACCTTCTCAAGGGTAATTAGGGATGGGCAATAAACGCTGGCCTTTCCAGCAATGCCAAAATCCCGTGAATAAATAAAAATTTTAAAAAATACTGCCCCATACAGATCAGAAAGTTCCCAGGTTTGATTCTGACTTGGTGCATAGTCAGCTGATCGCAACCAGGCCAATAGTCTCCGACAAGAGAGGGAGAACGTTCAGCCACGGTTCGCACTCCTGATTGCTGTCTTGTAGCTCGTGCTTGTGGGTACATGTGTGAGTATTGGTTTGGGATGTCCTCCAAGATCAAAACCACTTCTGTCCAAACTCACACCTGAAGAAGGACACCTTGAGAAAAGTGCAGGATGCTGAAACCATGCTCCAGCACAGGGCAACACCTCAGGAGAGGAGAAAGGAGGAAACGAGGGGAAATTTGGGATAAAGATACGTCCTAGCTCCCTTGTCCCTCTTTGAAACTTGTGTGTCAGACCAAGGATACAGTTAGAACCTTTCTCCCCAAAGCTTGGTTGCCTGTTCAAGCCATCGTGTATCAGCCTGGTTACTGAAAAGAGCAGCCTTGTCTGCTGAGGCTATAAAACTGCAAATGATGCCATTGTGGGATCAGTTAACCTGGAGATTCACAGCAGCAAATTGAAGAGATTTGCTATTCGTTTCCAGATATAGGAAATTGATCGACTGCGTATGGCTCCAGGCAACTCTACAGAGGCTGCTAATTGAAGACCTAAAATCTAAATCCATCAGGTTTCATGCAGTTACTAAATTACTATTTGATTCCCTAACTACTCCCTATAAATATATGGGGCCAGGTTTTGCTGCAGCAGGACACCTAATGGCGTCTGCTGTTAGTTAGATCTGCCCCTGCACCCTTCAGCTCAATTGGCCCAGAAATTCGGGTCGGGGCTTCCCGCGGGTGCAAGCCCCCGACCTGCACTTACCTTGCGCGCCGGCCGTTGATCTGTGGGCCCGCGTGGGATTCCGATGCTGGGCCTGCTCCAACTGCCAGCGCGCAGTGCTTGTGTATCCCAGGGGCGCAGTTAGTTCGATGCGTCCCCTGGGATCACGTGGGCCATGGGGAGCCAATCGGAGCAGGGAAGGCTCCATTCATAAGTTTGACAGGAAGAGCTGTCAAAACTTATAAATACTACGGGCCCAAAACATCACTAAATCTTCAAATAAATTTAAAAAAAAGATCACACTTTTTAAATAAACTATAAATTACATGAAATAACTATTTTAAACAATAATTTAAATTTTTGAAAAAATAGTTTTATTTTCTAATGGGGCTAAAAATAAACTTACCTTGTTTTAAAGTATTTAAAAATAATAAACCTGTGGAAAAAATGTTTTAATTTTAATTAATTCACCACTTACCTTGTAAAAAGCAAGCCTTACGCCTGCTTTTTAAATGTGTAAATTCTGGAGACTTACCCTCCCGGGAAAACCTGAAAAAAAAATGCAAGTTCGATGCGCACGCGCAGCCTCTGCCGCACACGCATACGACCTCTGAAACCCTGCTTTCAGGGGAACGGAAGTGCCAGTTTCCCACGCATGTGCAGTGCATGCAGGAAACCGGCACTTCCATTGGGCCTACGGGTGAGTACCCCGTGCGTACTCACCCGTGGAGGCCCGAATTTCTGGGCCATTTTTTCCCACAAAGTTGCTGGAAGTGCGAGCTGATAACAGAACAGCGAGGGAAACGGGGCATCTGGGACCTGAGTGAACAAGGCAACCAAATGTATCTCCTTAACTAATCAGATTTAAGGATTGGGAAATAAGCAATGGAAGGACCGAGAAGGAGGATGAATTAAAGGGGGTGAATTCAATGTCAAACCAGGTACAGAAAGAGAAATAGAGAGAGAGAAAGAAAGATTGGGTCAAGCGAGAGAGAACAACTTTTTGATGTTCACATTTAACCGCGCATCTGCCCCTTCACTGAAGTTGCTGTACCATTTACCCATAAATAACAGCGAGTGCCATTAACCTCGCCGTTATTCTGACAGCAAATTCTGGCCCCATATGGCTCCTGATAATTAATATTGTCAAATAGGGTAACAAAAAAACCAGCCAGTTTTCCAGCTCCTAATGGCTGTGCCTCCTGGAGAACGCATCTTCGTGAGGGCAAGATCAAGCTCAGCTGAGGTTCCAAATTGCCTGTCATCGCCCACTGTCCTGACTGTGATCAGCACAGCCCAGGGTTTGGAGATCAGATCCTGCTGCTCGGTATGGCGCGTGATTGCAGCATACGCTGCATTGCCAGTTACCTCGAGTGTGGGCTTGGCTCAGTTAGTTGTACTCTTTCTGCATCTCCAACCTCCCTCCCTTTGCACTCCAAAGTCCTTGAACATGTTGACGCCTCCCATATCCGCGCCCATCTTTCCCGCAATTCCACGTTTGAACCATTACAATCAGGTTTCCGCCCCTGCCACAGCACTGAATTACCCCGAATCAAAGTCACAAATGACATCCACTGTGACTGTGGTCCCTCCTCATCCTGCTTGAACTGTCTGCAGCCTTTAACACAGTTGACCACATCATCCTCCTCCAATGCCTCTCCTCCATTGCCCAGCTGAGAGGGAGTGCCCTTGCCTGGATCTCCCTCCCATGGAGGGAGTGCAGCAAAGATTCACCAGGCTGATACCTGGGATGGCAGGAATGACGTATGAGGAGAGATTGGGTCGATTGGGCTTATACTCGCTGGAGTTTAGAAGAATGAGAGGGGATCCCATTGAAACTTATAAAATTCTAACAGGACTGGACAGACTAGATGCAGGAAGGATGTTCCCGATGGTCAGGAAGTCCAGAACCAGGGGTCACAGTCTAAGGATAAGGGGTAAGCCATTTAGGACAGAGATGAGGAGGAATTTCTTCACCCAGAGAGTGGTGAACCTGTGGAATTCTCTACCACAGAAGGCAGTCGAGGCCAAGTCATTAAATATATTCAAGAAGGAGTTGGATATATTTCTTAAGGCTAAAGGGATCAAGGGATATGGAGAGAAGGCAGGAACGGGGTACTGAATTTGGATGATCAGCCATGATCTCATTGAATGGCGGAGCAGGCTCGAGGGGCCGAATGGCCTACTCCTGCTCCTATCTTCTATGTTTCTATGGATCTATTCCTATCTATCCAATCATAGCCAGAAAATCTCCTGCACTGGCTTCTCTTCCTGGCCCCGTACCATCACCTCTGGTATCCCGCCAAGGATCCGTACTTGGTCGCTTCCTATTTCTCATCTACATGCTGCCCCTCGGCAACATCATCCAAAGATGAAACTTCAGGCTCCACATGTATGTTGATGATGCCCAGCCCAACCTCACAGCCACCTCTCTCGACCCCTCCACTGTCTTTGTGTTGTTAGATTGCTTGTCCGACGTCCAGTTTTGGATGAGCCAAAATTTCTTCCAATTAAACATTGAGAAGACCAAAGGCATTGGGGGAAAAATTCGCTAGCGGCCATTTTGGGTTGCTAACATCGTCTGGGTGCTATGTTTAGCGCCCACTGAAAAATAGCAGTGGCGATTGCTAAATTCAGTTTAGTGCCCCAAGAGGAGTTTTAGCGCGCCACTTCCTTCTTAGAGTGCTAAGCCTGAATACGCACTGGGCCACGTAGCGCTGCCACATGGACGGGCTCCTCCCCTCATTAAAGGGGAGGAGCCCAAGCCCACAACTCTGCGGGGCCCATACCTGGATCACCGGGGCGCGGGGAGCCGTGCCAGCCGCCCGGCACTCAAGAGGAGCACCGGGCTGCCAGATCGAGGCACGGACCCCGCGTTCAAAGATGCAACAGGCCGCGACAAGTAAGTCGGACGATTTATTTTTGTTGCCCCGCCCGCCATCTCCCCTTTACTTACTGCCCTGTGAGGCCTCCTGCCGCTCCGTTCCCGCCCTCTGAATCGGCCGCTGTCATCGCCCGGCGCAGATTCAGGGGGTGCGGGCCAATTTTGCAGGCGGGGCGAAAACGGGGCGCTGCGCAAGGTGATACCCTGAGCAGCGGAGCGGGGCGCTACCGGCTACCGCCGCCGCTAAACTCCCGCTGAATTTAACGGGAGTCGTTAGCGGTGCCGCGCCCGGATACAAAGTCATTTGCGCCCCGCTAGCGTCCCCCCCAGGGGTGCTAACGAGAGGTGCAAGTGCACCAAATTTTTAGCCCATTGTCTTCGATCCCCACCGTAAACTCTGTTCCCTAGCCATCGATTCCATCCCCCCTCACACGTCTCCGGTTGAACAAGACTGTTTGCAACCTTGTCGCCCTAATTGACCCTGAGATGAGTTTCTGACCCCACCTCTTCATCACAAAGACTGCCTACTTCTATCTCTGTAATATCGTCCGTCTCCGCCCTTGCCTCAGCCCATCCGCTGCTGAACCCCTCAGCCATGCTTTTGTTACCTCCAGACTCGACCATTCCAACGCTCTTCTAGCTGGTCCCCCATCTTCCATCCTCCACAAACTTGAGCTCATCCAAAATGTTGCTGGTCGTATCCTAACTCGCACCAAGTCCCTTTCACCTATCACCCTGTGCTCGCTGACCTACCTAGGCTCCCGGTTCACCAGTGCTTCAATTTTAAAATTCTCATCCTTGTGTTCAAATCCCTCCATGGCCTCGCCCCCTCCCTATCTCTGTAACCTCCACCAGCCCTACAACCCTCCGAAAACTCTGAATTCCTCCAAATCTGGCCTCCTCTGCATCCCCCACTTCCTTCATCCCACCATTGGCAGCCGTGCCTTCAGCGATCCTGGCCCTAAGCTTTGGGAATTTCCTCCACGAGAGGCCAATATTTATCCCTCCACCAACATCACTAAAAAAAAATTCTCTCTCCCACATGGCAGCTGTCTTTCATTCTCCCAGTGCCATTTACATTTCATCATGAGCCACCTTTTGTTTCTTAACTTGTCCCATTACCATCTCCTTTTGCCTTGCACCATCGCTTAATCTCTCTTAATGTCTCTCAATCTCTCCTGCCTTCCATCCTATCACAGACCTTCCCTTTTGTTCTTTCCTCCCCTCCCCCCTTTCCCTGCCCCTACAATTGCTTAAAATCTGATACATCTTCAGCTTTAATCCAGTTCTGACGGAGGGTCATCGACCTGAAACGTTAACTCTGTTTCTCTCACCACAGATGCTGCCTGACCTGCTGAATATTTCCAGCATTTTCTGTTTCTATTTCACTAAAAAACAGATGAACTGGTCATAATCTCATTGCTGTTTGCGGGAGCTTGCTCTTCCCCTTCTTCTTAGGCAGTCCCTCGGAACCGAGGATGACTTGCTTCCACATTAAAAATGAGTTCTCAGGTGACTGATGAGTCCAATGCGGGACCTACAGTCTCTGTCACAGGTGGGGCAGACGGTGGTTGAAGGGGCGGGTGGGTGGGGTGCTTGGGTTGACGTGCGCTCCTTGCGCTGCCTGCGCTTGGCTTCCGCTTGCTCCTGGCGAAGAGACTCGAGGTGTTCGGCGCCTTCCCGGATGCTTCTCCTCCACTTTGTGCGGTCTTGGGCCAGGGATTCCCAGGTGTCGGTGGGGATGTTACACTTTTTCGAGGAGGCTTTGAGGGTGTCCTTGAAGCGTTTCCTCTGCCCACCTGGAGCTCTCTTGCCGTGCCGGAGCTCCGAGTAGAGCGCTTGTTTTGGGAGTCTCGTATCGGGCATGCGGACGATGTGACCCGTCCATCGGAGCTGATTGAGCGTGGTCAGAGCTTCGATGCTGGGGATGTTGGCCTGAGCAAGAACACGGACGTTGGTGTGCCTATCCTGCTAATGGATTTGCAGGATCTTGCGGAGGCAGCATTGGTGGTACCTTTCCAGTGCTTTGAGGTGCCTGCTGTACATGGTCCATGTCCCTGAGGCATACAGCAGGGCAGGTATCACTGCTGCCCTGTAGACCATGACCTGTGCGCAAATTGGCTGCCACGTTTCCTACCTTACAACAGTGACTACACTTCAAAAGTACTTCATTGGCGGTAAAATGCATTGAGATGTCCTGAGATCGTGAACGGCGCTATATAAATGCACGTCTTTCTTTCATTGTTGTTTATGGGATGAGGCTGGCACAAAATGTCTGCTGTATTTGCCAACATAGTAATAGGCACCGCACTCCAAAAAGTAATTCACTCTGGGCAACATCTTGGGACATTTCAGCAATGTGATGAGGCACTAGATAAATATTTTTGTATTTCTTTTAAGAATCCATTGATAAAATTAAAGGATTAAGTCTGAATGGTGAAACGCCACATGCCCTTGATTATGTTACTGTGTGGTAGCACATTCCAGCTTGTGCTGTCCCACGTGTACGGAACATGAGACAGAACATGAAATAGTTGGCATCATGTACATTAGCAAGGAAGGTGAGAACAGCAGATTCAGATTCCGCGACAGAAACAGCTGCCTCTTTGATCCATTCACAGCATAGTGCTTGAGGCTGGTTATGATCTCTCCATAAACATGCAATGAAAGGGTGTGTCCTAATTGGCTCTAGATAATTATGACTGAAGTAACTTGTGAATTGCAATTCAGTTTATTGAAGTCAAAACGTTTTGAATATAGAAACCCTTTCATCATCCTACTGACAGACATGGTGGCCGTGAAGTTCCTCAGTCTCCCACGGCAACACCGGGAAAATGATGGTAACAAAATACTGCGGATGCTGGAAATCCGAAATAACAACAGAAAATGCTGGAAAAACTCAGCAGGCCAGGCAACATCCGTGGAGAGAGAAATAGAGTCAACGTTTCGGGTCGAAACCCTTCTGCAGAACTGAGAGAAAAGGCAGGAAATGAAACCGGGAATATGATGGCTGGTTTTCTAGGTTTGCCTTGTAACGGGCACAACTTCTATCCGCCCCATGCAAGGCGAATGATGGTCGGGGGGCGCGGAGCCAGGGGTGGGGACACCCTAAGCCGTGGATTCCTGTTACTGAATCCCGTTGTAGAGGCAGCCTATACCCATAGTGAGTGGAGATGTGCCCTGAGGAAACCAGGCCTAGGAATTGCCTGCTAGGCCCAACCAAGAAGGTAAGTAACCTACCTGAATGTGGAGCCAAGAGGAGAAGGTGTGCACCACCCCACCACACATTAAAGGAACCGATCATCGCCGGTCCCCCCACACTACATTACCCCTGATCCAAGCTCCGACCCCTGATCTACTGGCCCCGACCCCTGATCTCCTGTCCCCGACCCCATACCTCCTGACCCCGAAACCTGATTTCTCAGCCCCTACCCGTGATCTCCCCCGCTCCTGGGCCGATCCCTGATCTCTCTCCCACAGCCCTCATGATTCCCAGCCAAGTCTGACCCCCCCCAACCCTGACGACGACCCAAAACCCGGCCCCGATCCTGACCCGGCCCCCCGACCCCTGGCCCCTGATCCCCAACCAGAGCCATGAACCTGAGGGCCCTGGTGCCGTACCAGCTCCATTATAATGAGGCCCAAGGCCCAATATCTGGGGAGCCTCAGGCCTCACCATTTAGACGCAGAGAATGCACCCCGCCTCGTTCTCAACTATAGGCGTGCTGAATTTCTGGGCCAGTGCGCCTTTTCCAACTGAGCTATCAGGGGAAACACCCAAAAAATTGCTTGATCACTCATTGGGTAGTTACTGCTCCACAATTAGTATACCAATCACAAAGTAACATTTTGAAAGCCAACACAAAATATATTATAGTTGACAGATGCGTATGTTCTTCTGACTTGCTGAGATAATGGCTCCCACATCCTGAATAAATGACGAGGTGGGCAGTTAAGATTGTGCAGGAGATTTTGCTGAATAAAACTGGTGGCTTGGATGGATAGTATTGTTATGCTATGAGATTTCAGATTGGAGTTCATGAGGTCAGAGATAGCTAGGGATTTGTCTGATGCATATAATGATTTTCTAGGTTACTGTGCTATCAGAATTACTAGAGACCTGTTGCACTTTTCATTTGGTTAATAGAATTGGATTACAAAGTCATTTTATAAATGGAGATGTTTAATTTTTTATGTGGTCATCGTGAGGGGGATGGGACACTTTTCCAAATTTGCTACTCAGAATCTGTGTCAGGCATAATAATGCTCCATCGACTCTGCTCTAACCTTGCGGCTGAATCCTACTTTCAAAAAGGCAAGGAGGGAAAAATTTGGTTGGTTAGCGCCTTCCTGTGCCCGCAGTCGAGCGTGCAACGCCCCGGTAACACCCCGGACCGGATATTGAGTCGCGCCCCCTGCCTTAGTGCCTGCCACTAGGAACGACAGGTAGAGGGGAACGTTTTCAAGTCGGGAAGGGGCTGGGGGAGCACTATTTAAAGGTGGGCGCTTCCTGCCTTTTCTTGTTGGCAAAATTTTTGCTGCACGCAAGTTGAGAGGGAGAGAGACGTCTGGAGAGGTTTAACGCTGTCATAAGGAGTTTTGGCCCTCAGCACCACCATCTCTTTCCCTGGGCCTATCCATTAGTGCTTCCAACACAATTGCTTTAGAGGCCTCTCCAGGCCGAGATTCAAGGCTGCAATGAGCAGGGTGTGGCTGGACAGCAAGATGGCCCCTCCCCTTTAAGAACTGGACAGTGCCAGTCTGTCTGGCTTCCATGGTAACCAGCATCGCCTGAGCTTCGGTAGCGCTCTGAGTTAGCGCCTCGCTCCCCTACGTTAGCGCCTTAAGAGAGATGTGTAGCGCCTGATATAGCGCTCAAATCACCTCCAGGGGCGATAGAGGTGAATATTGCAGCCGAAGGCGATAATTTGCACCGGGTGCTAAACTTTGCGCCCGGCCGATATTAGCGCCCCAAAATGGGCGATACCCAATTTTTCCCCCCTTAAGGTGTTTCCATTTCCACACGGCTTAGGGCCTCTGTGAGTGGGCGATGGATAAGCTGGCACCTAGGTTGAAATATCAAAAGATCATTTGAAGTTTGATCTTGACAGCTGTGACAGAGAGAAAAGACTTTCTTCCTAATGGTCTTCCCTGGATTGAAACCCACATCTCAATGATACAAATACGATGTGCTAACTCACTGTACCATACAGCCTGTCAGTTCTTTTCAGCTTGATTGGTCAGTTCAAGTAGTGCATAGCCAGTAAATGTGAGCGCCTGGCAATCAACAGCCTATTTTTAAGTGTTCTCCCGCTAACCAGTGATGGTACTTTGGCTCAGGAGCAGAACTCTGGGTCAGAAGGCCAGGTTTAAGTCCTGCTCTATAGGTGTCCAGCACATAATCCAGGCTGACACTCCCAGTGCAGTACTGAGGGAGTGCTGCACTGTCTGAGGTCCCGCCTTTCAGATTTTTGTTTTATGAGATGTGAGTGTCGTTGGCAAGGCCAACATTTATTGAGACGATAAACCGAGGCTCCGTCCGCTGTCTCAGGTGGATGTAAACGATCCCATGGCACTGTTTTGAAGAAGAGCAAGGATGTCCTGGTCGACATTCAACCCTCAATCAACATCAAATCAAATCAAATCAACTTTTATTGTCATTGTTAGTGCACAAGTGCAGTACAACAAAATGTAGGCTTGCGGCTCCCGAGAGTGTACATTTAGATTAAGACATTTAAACATTCAATATACATTTGGCTTGTAATATATTAACATAAACATAACCATAATAAAGTGCATTGGCAGATGTGCAAGCTTTAGAGTTTATTTGTGGAGTTCAGTAGGATGACAGCCCTGGGAAAGAAGCGTTCCTAAATCTGGTCATACGGGTGCGAATGCATCTGTCGCATCTCCCAGATGGCAGGAGGGTGAACAGACTGTGGCTGGGGTGGGTAGGGTCTTTGATGATGGACCGTGACCTCCGTAAACAGCGTTTCTGGTATATGTGCTCTATGGTCGGTAGCCGGGTGCCGGTAATGCGTTGGGCAGTTTTGACTACCCGCTGCAGGGCTTTCCGGTCATAGTAGCTACAGCTGCCATACCATACTGTGATACAGTTTGTCAGGATGCTCTCTATTGTGCAGCGGTAAAAGTTAGAGAGGATCAGGGGTGACAGGTTACATCCCTTCAGCCTCCTTAGGAAATATCCAAAAGCAAAATACTGCGGATGACGAAAGGTCATCGACCTGAAACGTTAAATCTGTTCCCTTCTCCATAGATGCTGCCTGACCTGCTGAGTCCAGCGTTTTCTGTCGTTATATCACTAAAACAGATTATCTGGACATTGCTGTTTGAGGGACCTTGCTGTGCACAAATTGGCTGCCACGTTTGCCTATATTATAATAGTGACTACACTTCAAAAGTACTTCGCTGGCTGTGAAGTACTTTGGGATGTCCTGAGGTTATGAAAGGTGCTACAGAAATGTTCTTTCTGAGGAAGGCCATTCAACCCACCTACTCGCCCAGCTAGGAAAACATTCAGCTGACCTATCACAGAATCCAATTGCCTCCAATGAATAATTCCAGGGGTGTTGCCGCCAATATCACCTTCTAAGAAGAACTCAAAAGAATAGATTTCACAGCCGAGTGCTCTTGCTGAAATAAAACATTCCCCACTGCATTCAAAGAAAACAGCTTTAAAAAGTTGAATTTAAAAAAGGGGCTGGCTGGCCCCCTGGTTGGTGCTGTCTGTATGGCTGGCTGCTGAGAGTGATGTGTTACCTCATTAATGAAGCTTTTATTCTGAAGAGTGCTTTTCTTAAAAACGATTTTATGTAATGCCAGAGGATGGAGCGCATTTATGAGGGGTGAGGGGGAAACTAGCTTCTTATCAAGTTGCCAAATCCAAGTTGGTTGTCATTCCCTCTCTCAGCACAGTAATGGATGCCACAGCCATTCATATCTGTTGGATTTAATAGTCCCCTGTGGAATGATGGAGGTCAGAGTGTAAGTTTATATATAAGCTGTGACCTGCTCAGTTGGGCTCGGTGAACATAGACGCTACATTTATATCTCATCTGATCTCTGAGCTTTCTTCCAGTTTATCTGGGATAGTGTCGGGCGTATTTCACGCGCCTGCGAAATTAAACATTTATGCTGCTGATTTGCACTGGAAAATGAGCGCAAAGAGGTCCAATCCCCTCCGCCCCACCACCCCCCACCTTCCCATAATCTCTGCGTGGTTCGTGCACTGCCAGAACCACTTCAATACCAGTATTCTGATTGCTGCGACAGAGTATAAGGTTTCTTTTCTTGTTCATTGACCCTCTCGCTCCTGTTTTCATTGATACATGTCTATAAATGTTGCAGGTTCATGTACTGCCCCACAATGCACAAGGTCATCACTGAGCCCTCGTTCGTTCTGGGTAATTAATGAAGCAAACAGCAAGGTGAAGGTTAGCAGTAATGGAAATTGGTGTGTAACGCGAAAAGGGGAATAAAAAGACAGCGTCAATTTTCAGTTGGAGGGGAAGATCATCAGAAGATTACTTGCAATTGTTCAGTCGCGAACAAATCTATTGGATTTGGAGCCTGGCAGCTCAGGAAAATTCTGGGCTTGGTTTCTGAACCTCCTTGCATCGCTTGGAATGAGAGATTTCAGCCAGGATTTCTGCTCCTGATCCAGCCACCCATGCTGGAAAAAGTCCATATCTGTGTGTAAGTTTGGGCTCAACTGTGATGTTTGCCATTTGTACTGGTCTCGCTAGATGTAACTTCTATCCAGTTATCCAGTCAGCTAAACACTCATTCAAATAACTCCTCGAGAAGCAGGGTGCTGTTTTGAAGCCTTACTTGAATAAAAGTGTGAAACATTCAACAAAGACAAAGTATGTTTTGTACACAGAGGTAAGTACTATACATTAGATGTTACATAAGATGCAAAAACATGTTTATGAAAACAGAATAGACTGCTAAACACAGTTAAGTAGGTAACTGTATAAGTAAATAGCACTGAAGCTAACCCTCAGTAGCTAGCAGCTAATAAACTTCTTATGGACAAAGTGTCGTCAAAATACTATACCGACAACGTTGTGTCCGTGCATAATAAGACACAGACTGCAGGAGAACGGTACAACAGGTGTTTACTCAACGTGGCTCACACGGGAACTGATCTGTACAGATTACTACTCAGTGCTATATACAGGTGTGGTCACTGCCGGTACTGCAGTATACATGAGCTGTAAAAGATAGTTCCCCCCTTAAAGGCATATACATTACAATTCCTCCCCTTTTAGATTAACAGTACCATAACACTCATTTAACAATTAAATATCAAACTAATTACAATGAACACTTTTAACGTGCAACATTAGCTGAAAATAGTCTATTTATATATTCAGTCTTTGGGGAGGCTTCCTGATCCTTTCTGGATCGCGCCTTTCCCGAGAGTCTTGCTCTTGGTGCGGAGGCGATTCTGGCCCCCTGTCGTTGGTTGGTTCATCAGTTTCCGATGCTACTGTTTCTGGGGTAGATGCGACCTGTACGTCGGGTTCATCACCAGGTACGTATGGGCGAGGCATGGGGTTGACTTGTTCCTGTGACTCTAGGATCTGGTCAGCATGGCGTCTCACGATGCTCTCCCCAACGTCCACTGTGTACATTAGTTGGCCCTGCCGTGTGCATATTGTTCCTGCCTGCCATTTTTCTGTTCGGTAGTCGCGGGCCAAGACTGGTTGCCCTACATTGAAGCATCTTGTTAGCTTCTCATGGATGTGCTGGAATTGCTTACTCTCAACATCTCTTCGTACGTTTGGTCTGAGCAAATCCAGGCGAGATCTTAACCTTCGGTTAAAGAACATCATGGCTGGGGCCTGGTTGGTGACTGCATGTGTCGCATTCCGGTAGGCGAACAGGAAATTGTCCACCTTGTGCTGCAGCGGAATGTTGTCATTGTACATAGCCTTTATTGCCTTCTTAAAGGTTTGTACGAACCTCTCAGCCAATCCATTTGTGGCTGGGTGATACGGGGCGGATGTGTAATGCCTTACCCCATTCTTTTTCAAGAACCTCTGGAACCCTTCGGACACAGACTGTGGTCCGTTGTTGGAGCAAATCTGTTCTGGCAAGCCATTCCTGGCAAAAATGGTCCGTAGGACTGCAATAGTTTTCTCCGTGGTGGTGGAGGACATTTTGATGACCTCAGGCCATTTCGAGTGCGCACCCACGGCTATTAAAAACATTGAGTCCATGAATGGACCAGCAAAATCAATATGCACCCGTTGCCATGGAGATGAGGGCCACTCCCATGGGTGTAGAGGGGCCTGTGGTGGTGCATTTTGGACTTTCTGGCATCCTGAGCAGCTCTTGGTCAGGTCCTCGATTTGTTTATCGATTCCCGGCCACCACACATAAGCCCTGGCTAGGCTTTTCATTTTTACCCCTCCCAGATGACCCTCATGAAGCTCATTGAGCACTCTATCCCTTAACTTGGGTGGAATTACCACTCGGGATCCACACATCAAGGTCCCCCGGCACACTGACAGCTGTTCTCTCCTTGTCGAGAATGCTGGCAACAGTGAGTCGCCATGTGCTGGCCATCCCTTCACCGTCAAATCATATACCCGAGACAGTGTCGGGTCATTTCGGGTTTCCTTTTCGATACAAGCGTTAGTTACCGGTAGGTATTCAACTATAGTCGAATGGAATATTTCAACAGGATCCACTGCTGGTGCTTCCTCCGCAGTAGGCAGTGGCAGGCGTGATAGCCCATCAGCATTTCCATGCTGTTTCGTGCCCTTATATTCAATCTCATAGTGGTGCGCCCCTAGAAAAAGTGACCATCTTTGTAGTCGTTGCGCATTCATCACCGGAACGCCTTTCTTCGGATTAAAAATGGAGACAAGAGGCTGGTGATCAGTCAGCAAGGTGAATTTCTGCCCGTGCAGATAGTGATTGAACTTTTTCACTCCCCACACTAGGCTGAGGGCCTCCCTGTCAATCTGGGCATAGCTACGCTCGGCTGAGGTTAGTGATCGTGACGCAAAGGCTATTGGCCTCTCTGAGCTGTCCGAGAATTTGTGCAACAGCACCGCTCCAATGCCGTAGGGTGACGCATCACATGCCAACCGAATTGGTAATGCTGGGTTGTAATGGGCCAACACCTCTTTCGATGTGATTAGTGTTTTGCTCTTCTGGAAAGCTCGTCTACATTCGTCACTCCACTTCCATGGCACCCCAGTTTGCAGTAGGGTGTTCAGTGGGTGTAGTATTGTAGACAAATTTGGCAAGAACTTATGGTAGTAGTTTACCAGCCCGAGGAACGACCTCAGTTGTGACACATTTTCCGGTGCTGGAGCGTTGACTACTGCCTCAGTCTTCTCTGGGGACTTATGTAACCCCTCTTTATCGATAACGTAGCCACAATACGAGATCTGTTTTCTAAAAAACTCGCATTCGGGGTGGTTAGCTTGGAGCCCATATTCCTGCAATCTAGTGAGCACCTGCTCCAGGTTGGCAAGGTGATCACTGTCATTTTCGCCCATGACCAGGATGTCGTCCAAATAACACTGGGTCCCTGGGATCCCTTGCAGGACTTGTTCCATTGCCCTCTGCCAAATAGCCGGAGCTGATGCTACCCCGAATACCAGCCGGTTGTATTGGTAGAGACCTTTATGGGTGTTGATTGTGAGGTTGTTTTTGATGCTTCTTCTACCTCCATTTGCAGATACGCCTGGGCCAGATCAATCTTAGTGAAGCGTTTCCCTCCAGATAGCGAGGCGAAAATATCTTCAATCCGCGGAAGTGGATATTGTACGGTGTGAAGGACTGGGTTCACTGTTACCTTAAAGTCCCCACTGATGCGAACCTTCCTTGGTTCCCCAGGCGTGCTGCTCAACGACTTTTTCATCACAGGGACGATGGGTGTAGCCCACTCGCTCCAGTCTACCTTGGACAGTACACCTGAACATTCCAGACTCTCCAGCTCTGCTTCGACGGCTGGGTGGATCGCATAAGGTACCGGTCTGGCCTTAAAAAATTTTGGGCTTGCATTTTCTTCAATTTTAATCATCGCTGTCATGCCTTTTAGTGTTCCGAGTCCTTGCTGGAACACTTCTTTCGCATCAGTTAGGATCTTTGACAGTCGCCCAGGTGGGATGTCGTCATCCTTTTTGTCAGCCACAGTCAGTGCCTGTATGGAATGCCAATCCAGTTGTATTTTCCGGATCCATTCACGTCCCAGTAATGGTGGTCCTCCATCTTGCAATACATACAGGTCTAGTTTTGGTGTTTCCTTACCGTTATATATAATGGTCACCCTTATTTTTCCTTTGGGGTAGACTTTTTGCCCTGTGTACGTCTTCAAAATAATTTTTGTGTCTCTCAAGGGTATGTGTGAGAATAGCCGCTCGTAGTCCCGTCGGTTTATGACTGTTATGGCTGATCCTGTGTCCAATTCCATCTTTACCTGGACTCCTGCTATCTTGAGAGTGACCCAAACGGTTCGGTGATCCTCCGTTGTGATCACATTATGTAGTTTCAGACAACTCAGTTCCCTGCTTTCGGAGTCGTTATCACTCTTTTGTTCGTCTGAACTATTCTCCGTCATCTTATATACCTTCTTGTACTTTCCTTTGGTAGGTTTCTTATTGCTGGTTTTCTTTCCCGACCTGCAGACTCGTGCTATGTGTCCTACTTTTCCACACTGTCTGCACACTTTGTCTTTGAACCAGCAATCATTCTGGTCGTGTGTTGTTCTGCCGCAGCAATAGCACTTCTCTGTTCCATATGACATTTCGTTTGTGCCATATTCTTGCGGTCTTTGTTGTATCTCTGCAGCGCCCCATGCTGCTGCTTCATATGATACCGCAATGCTGAAAGCCTTTTCCGGTGTAAGGTCCTTTTCAGATAAAAGCCGTTTCTGGGTTCCTTCACTTTGAAGCCCACACACAAACTTGTCCCTTAAGGTATCTGCCAGTCCCGCTCCAAACTGGCAGTGTTTCGATAGTTTGCACAGTTCTGTTAAATAATCAGCATTGCTTTCATCCTTATGCTGGTTCCGTTTGTGAAACTTGAATCTTTCTGCTATCAGCAGCGGTGTGGGGTTTAAATGTTCCTGTAGTATCGTTACTATGTCTTCAAAACTCTTTTCCATTGGCTTCGTTGGGGTTACTAGATTTCGTAATAAACCATACGTCTTTACACCCATTAAATTTAACAATACCAACGCTTTCTTGTCATCTGACACCTCATTTGCCTTGCAGTATACCTCTATTCGTTCGACATATGTAGTCCAATCTTCGACTTCATTGTCAAACGCGGTGATACTGCCACTCTTCGGCATTTTGGGTGTGGTTTAAAATGGCGTCTCCCAATGGCTTAAAATGGCGTCTCCCGCGCTTTCCTTCCTCCCCCGCTGCTGCCAACGCCGCTCCCGGCGGTTCTCGTGGCAATGGCAGCACCCTGTAGGTTTCGCGCGCTTCTCCTGTGCTGCTGCCAATGCCGCTCTCGGCGGTCCTCGTGGCAATGGCGGCGCCTCGCGGGTTTCTGCGCGTCTCCCTCTCTTCGACGCTGCTCGGCCCCTGAACACTGGCTGCGCCCTGTGTGCTCTGCCCTCTCTCTCTCTCCCCCATCGACGCTTCTCGGCCCTTTGCTGTGCCGCTTGGTCGGGCTCTAGCCCGCCGCTGTCCGGGAAGGTTCTGCGCAGTACCTGTTGCCAGCCCGTTTCGCTGGACCACCTCGACTGGAAAACCAAGCCTGGCTCTCGACAGCCTCCCCCGCAATTCTCGAGTCTCTGCTGGATGACTGGGCGGTTGCCCGTGGTCGACGCCCGAGTCTCTGGTCTTGACCTCCAATCCACTGATCTCCAGGAACGAAACCCCCGGAGGTGATGCCGAGTTGCAGGTAGGTTCGAACTTGCCTTGTCGCCAATGCTGTGCCTGTGTATAATAAGACACAGACTGCAGGAGAACGGTACAAAAGGTGTTTACTCAACGTGGCTCACACGGGAACTGATCTGTACAGATTACTACTCAGTGCTGTATACAGGTGTGGTCACTGCCGGTACTGCAGTATACATGAGCTGTAAAAGATAGTTCCCCCCTTAAAGGTATATACATTACAGACAAGGTTGTTATTATGTTACCAAACAAGGATACTCACAGACATTGCATCTTGCCTAGCATATAAGGAAGGATGGAGGAGGATAGAAAACAAGCTGCCACATGTGGACTTTGTTCACAACTGAGCAAACACTTCCTGGAATACTACTTCCGGGGCAGACAGGAAGAAGGTCAAATAACACACTGCTATACAATAACTACCACTAGGGGCGCTCCCTACATGTAACAAGTCCAGAACACCATTCGTCGTGGACACTCAAATATGGAGATTAGGCCCTGGGTTGAGGGGCTGAAGGTTCTGCCAACAATGAGACGAATGGTCATTTAATCTGATTTTAGTGGTGATAGTTCAGGGAGGAATGTTGGCCAAGTCTCCAGGAGAATTCTCCGCACCACGGCTGGCCAAGCACTCAGTTTCGCAGCTCACCTGAAGGACAGCACCTCCAACAATGCAGCTTTACCTGAGTGTGTTGCTAAAATGTCAGCGTGAATTGTGCAGCCAAATCCTGAAGAGGGACCGAAACCCCCGACCTCCTAACTCAGAGGTGAGAGTGCTATCAAACTCTGTCAAACTCTAGGGGAATCAAGGGATGTGAGGATAGAAACATAGAAACATAGAAGATAGGAGCAGGAGTAGGCCATTCGGCCCCTCGAGCCTACTCCGCCATTCAATGAGAT
This sequence comes from Somniosus microcephalus, assembly GCF_052327205.1. NCBI lineage: Eukaryota > Metazoa > Chordata > Chondrichthyes > Squaliformes > Somniosidae > Somniosus > Somniosus microcephalus. Next base: position 361,871,654 of record NC_140989.1, read on the forward strand.
CATGGCTGATCATCCAAATTCAGCACCCTGTCCCTGCTTTCTCCCCATATCCCTTGATCCCTTTAGCCTTAAGAAATATATCTAACTCCTTCTTGAATATATTTAATGAATTGGCCTCTACTACCTTCTTTGGTAGAGAATTCCACAGGTTCACCACTCTCTGGGTGAAAAAATTCCTCCTCATCTCTGTCTTAAATGGCTTACCCCTTATCCTTAGACTGTGACCCCTGGTTCTGGACTCCCCGACCATCGGGAACATCCTTCCAGCATCTAGTCTGTCTAGTCCTGTTAGAATTTTATAAGTTTCAATGAGATCCCCTCTCATTCTTCTAAACTCCAGCGAGTATAATCCCAATCGACCCACTCTCTCCTCATACATCATTCCTGCCATCCCAGGTATCAGCCTGGTGAATCTTCGCTGCACTCCCTCCATGGCAAGAACATCCTTCCTCAGATAAGGCGACCAAAACTGCACACAATACTCAAGATCGGGCGGGAAAGTGGAGTTGAGGTGGAAGATCAGCCCTGACCTTATTGAATGGCGGAGCAGGCTCGAGGGGGCGTACGGCTGACTACTGCTTCTATTTCTTATGTTCTTATGTTCAAAGGAGCCAAGCTTACACCATTGTCTTTACGATGGCATCTTGTGAACAATGTCTTGGGCTTACCTCTCCTGGTGATGTCAGGATATATAGGGCACTAATGACACCATTAGTATTACTTTCTGTCCAATTAATTAAGCTAAAGTAATTCAGAAAACTAATATGAGTGGTGCAATTTATACCAAGTAAAACTCATCTTGTTGGCATAAGGTCAGTATCGCTGGCTATTAAAGCAGTCTTATTGAATAGCACACTAATATTGCAGCAGCCAAAGTCTATTATTATTAAAAATTTAATGGTGTGCTGAATATTTTAGCAGCCATATTGAGCATTTCATGGTTTGCTCCTGATTTATCTGACATTACTGGAAATATGTCACTAATGTTACAGTATATTAGCCGTAAACACATTTGCTCGGGAGTTTTGGGTTTGTGTTGTTTATCTTTGTAGCCTCGTGCAGCATTGCAACCCTCCTGGAATTCGGCGTTCTTCCAATTCTGGCCTCTTGTGCATCCTCGATTTCCTTTGCCCCACCATTGGCGGCCGTGCCTTCAGCTGCCTAGGCCCTAAGCTCTCGAATTCCATCTCTAAACCTCTCCGCCTCTCTACCTCATTTAAGACGCTCCTTAAAACCTACCTCTTTGACCGTGCTTTTGGTCACCTGTCGTAATATCTCTTTAGGTGTCTCAGTGTCAAATTTTGTTTGATAACAGCTCCTGTGAAGCGCCTTGGGACATTTTACTATGTTAAAGGCGCCATATAAATGGAAGTTGTTGTTGACTATCTGTGTTCTTTGTGTCTCTTGAGAGCTCATTGAAGGCAATGAATTTGCACTGAGTTCCATAAGGATCTCTTCACTTTGCCTGACTGGTTGTGCAAAGGCCTTCTAACATCTGTTGGCAGGCTGCTTGGTCAAAGTAAGTGGATACTTCCTTTTACGTCCGTTGTCGGGGTGTGAGTGTGGTGCTGGGGCTTCTTACTGAGTGACTGTTTTTAAGGGACATTAAGAGTCAACCGCACAGTGTGGGAGTGAAGTCATGCGTCGGCCAGACCAGGTAGGGGTGGCAGGTTCCCTTCCCGAATGGACATAAGTAAATCAATTGGGTTTTTACAATAAGCTGATGGCTTTTTTTTGCAGTGTCATCCCACAAGTTACGAGATTAATTGGGCTAGAAATGGCGGACATTGGTGTACCTCTGGAGTACACCTCCGACCCGTGAAGCCTTTACGAACCTACCTCCAGGCACCCAGGCTGCGAAGAGTTGTGGTGTCGGGCTTGCAGGTGTACGGCAGCGTAAAGGCCCACGGATCCCACGGAGCAGGCGGTTCGGAAGCATCCCATGGATCACATGGGCCCGGTCCTCCAATCACAAAGGAAGATTCCACTACAGTCATTTACGAAGGGAATCCCCTAATGACATGCAATAGAATCCCCAAATAATTATACAATGTACATAATTCTAATAAATATAGATGTCTGAATTGCAATTTTATTCATTAGTTCCTTCATTGCACCAACCTCAATAAAAATTTAATTTTTTGATAAATAATTTCAAACAATTTCACCTGGGCCAATATTTGCATAAACTCCTTTAAAGTGTGTGTGCATAATTTTTGATTTTTAAATGTTTAATTTAAGGCTTATATTTACCCTTACGCTGATGAAAGCAGGCCCTAAGCCTGCTTTTAATAGCCGTAAGAGTTTTGTGGGCAATTGCTGGGCAGTGGGTGGGCAAATAGCCCAACTGCGCCAGCGATACTGAGTTTCCGCATGGTTCGGGTGATCTGTCGAGGCGTACCTTGCACATGCGGAAAGCTGGAAGTTGCGGGGCCTTTCAAATGGGTTACGACAGCAAACTCTGAGAGTCAGGGAGACCGCAATTACAGGGCCACTGAATGCAGTGTCCCATGGTGGGAATTGAACTTATGACCTCTGAGTTATTAGTCCCATCCCCATTGTGGGAAAGGCAGCATCTGTGGAGAGAGAAATAGAGTTAATGGGCTGGACGTTGATACTGGAGGCGTGTAGGAGGCGGGACTACAATTTTCAGGGTTGTAGTCCCGCCTCCATCGAGTTGTGGCCAACCCACGCGATTTTCTCTTGATTGACCTTGTTGAGCCCGCCCATTAAAGGCCACCCGGCAACAGGTGATGTCACAGACTGACATTTCATCTGTCAAGAGCTTTTGACAGATGAAATATCAGCGTTTCACAGCTCTTTGAAGCTGTCAAACACTGACAATCTATACTCCAAGTTAATTCCTTCCTCTCAGGCTGATTTAGAGATCTCTCCAGAACAGAAAGCGGAATGCTGCAACTTTTGACAGATCGCGGTCATTCTGCTTTCTGTGCCGGTGAGATGAGGGACTCCTGAGACCTGAAGGAAGGAAGGCTGTAAAGGTAAGAAAAATTTCTTTAAACACTTTACACACACCAAGCACACTTACCTCTGCACTCATGCACCCATCACTCACCTGAACACCGGACATCTAGAACCCTCCAAGCACTTCAGCCCGACGGTCCGCCTCGCTAACTTGCCGTGGTTTGGAGCCGTTGGGAATCCCACACTTCAGGAATAAAAATAGGGATTAGGCTAAAAACTGCCTGTTAACAGGCAATTAATTGGCACTAATCCCCTTCCCGCCTCGGGGAGGCGGCTCCCAGCACAGGTCGGGTATCCGCCTCCTTTGAAACTGGCATGGAGGCGGGTTGGGGGCGGGATGGGTTCGTGCCCCCCCCGATTTTGAGATTTTAACCCCCAACACGCCTCCAATCCCGCCTCCACGGCCCAATGAAAATCCTGCCCAATGTTTCAGGTCAATGACTCTTCGTCAGAACTGGAAAAAGTTGGAGATGGAATAGGGTTTTTAAGCAAGCTACGGAGTCTGGGGGAGCACTCCTGCTCCTCATGGCTCCACAGCCAAGTATTTTATATAAAATTTTTAACCTTTAGTTGGAGGCCGGTGAAGAATTCTGCGCGGGATAGGCCCGATGCCTGTCCCGCACATCGATAACTAATTTTGCAGAGGGATCCCTCAGCAGGTGTTAGGTCGCTCATTAACGTATTAATTAACATATAGAACGGACTTCTGGGCATTGGGCTCGTTAAAACCGAATCTTGTTCCAATAAAACCCAGAAATAAATCAAGGATATCTGTGACAAGGAAATTGCTGTTAAAATAAGAACAATGCATATAATTGACATATTGGACAGGTTGTCTGTTCAACTCATAAAATGGACCTTTTTTAATAACTCGACGTATACTGTAGTTATTAAAAATTAAACCATAGCCAAACTTTGATTTGACTTGCAATGCATCCAACTTGAGTACGGCATAATTTTATCAATAACTTTCACTGCTCATAAAGTTACTGTAAAGGTCACCCTGTCAGTCTGTCAGTGAAACCTTTGCACTGGCCAATTGAAATTTGAAATCTGCCCTTTATTTGATCCATATCTATACTCTCATTTGGAAATTTTTATTTCATCGGAAAATGTAGCAGTCCTATTGATGGACTGTAAGCTGTCAGAAAAAACACATGTGACATTAGCCTACTTTCCTTACACTCGGAGGACGTGCAGCATTCTGCATAATTATCCACAGAACTTAGACTGAACGTGAAGCATCGCCTGCCATCACTTCTTGATGGGCTTTAGGGGGGCAGAATTCCATCGGGGCACTCCTCGGAGCAAAGTTGTAAAATGTGTTTATCAAGAACGAGTTTACGGTTCTGCTCCAAACAGCTAAAAGTTATCTTCTCTGTTTTAAAGTTTCTGAACTCGGGACATGCCCGTTAAAATTCCTAAGTGCGATATTTTCACGTGAGTGTTAACCCGTTCGTTTAAAACATCTGCATCAAAATGGCGCATACGGGAGCGTAGTCAAGGCATGAATTTAGACACCTGTCTCCTGAAACGTTTATTTATCACATTGTGTCAGGTTTATGCAGGCTGCATTAGTTTTACCTGTCTCACCCACAATATCAACCACTTTCTTCTGTTTCAGATGCCAACTAATCTGCATACAGTCTATCCCCATCCACCACCTGAAACATTCACTCCCTCCACCACCGGCGCGCCGTGGTTGCAGTGTGCACCATCTGCCAGATGCACTGCGGCAACTCGCCAAGGCTTCTTCGGCAGCACCTCTCAAACCTGCGAGTTCCACCATCTAGAAGGACAAGGGCAGCAGGCGCATGGGAACGCCAACACCTCCAAGTTCCCCTCCAAGTCGCACACCATATTGACTTGGAAGTATATCGCCGATCCTTCATCGTCGCCGGGTTCAAAATCCTGGAACTCCCTCCCCAACAGCACATTGGGAGCACCTTCACCACATGGGCTGCAGCGGTTCAAGAAGAAGGCTAAAGTTCCCTTTAATTGTTTTTGGGTGTGCGGCCCCTTTACCGGGCTGAGCGGCCCATTCAAATTGCCGCATATGCACGGTTTTTCCATTGAAAAGCCGGTCAGCTGGCTGCACTGGACCTCCAGCCAGCTGGCACGGCCGCACTGCTTAAAGGGAACATTGTCCACCTTCACATTCTCAAGGGCGACTAGGGATGGGCAATAAATGCTGTCCTTGCTAGCGATGCCCACATCCCAGGAATGAATTCAAACAGACCGAAGTCACTGAGTGCTAAAGAAATTTGTATTATCAGATCATTTGAATCAGAGGTACACTGTATTCCAAGTACTTTCTGTTACTTTATATAATTTAGACAATTGTAAATGTTAAACTATTTTGTAATATTTTCTTCTCATCTCCCCCGCACCCCTAACCTATACTATAACTAGCAGGGGGTGCCCGGCATTGCCAGGGCAATTTTGGGGCGCGCGGTCTCCCTGCTCCTGTGTGTCCCCCCTCTCTCTCCCTCTTCCCCTCTCCCTGTGCTGTCCTCTCCCTCCCTCCCCTCTCCCTGCCTAGCCCCTGAGGCCCGGTGCCGTTGTGATAGCGGCCGTGCGGGGCCTAGCGCTTGAGGCGCGGCTGAGCTGTCGGGCCGAGACGGACCCAAGCTGAGCTCCCCCATGGATCGCGCGGCTGACGGCTGGCCGCTGCCGCTCCCCCGACCGCTGTGTGTGTCGGGCCGAGCGGTTGCGAGGCACGGCCCGAGTGAGCCCAACTTACCTGCCGCTCCGGCGGGGCGGGAGCGGGATCGGGAGCCGCAATGTGGGGGTTTCTTTTGCTGCTGCTGTCCCTGTGGGGATGGAAAAAATGGCGGCCAAGTTTAAGGAGACTGGAGGATTAGGACCCGCCCGTGACGCACTGATTGGTCAACCATCAGGTGAGTGAACTGTAGGATTGGTCAAGCAGCACGTCAGTCAACGCTAATGACAGGTAGGATTTTTGAACCTTTTTTGTATACTGTCCTAACAATTTTTGTCTGACAAAAAAGTAAATATGCCTACGAGAGTCCCCTAATGATAAGCTTTCTTTTGATATAACATATGTGTAGGTACGCTCTATAACTTTTGATTGAATAGCCGGACAGACAGACAGACAGAGAGACAGACAGCGAGACATACTGTTTTATATATATAGATAAGTTGGATAGTGAACCAGTCAGTCCCTTCTTCGGATCCATCCTATTCTAAAACAGAATTGAGGGAGAAGTGAACAGAGGGATGTGGCAAGAGGTAATTGGAGTGGGAGGAGGCTGGTGGTGAGTATGAACATCAGCATAGACCAGTTAGGCCTCTGTGCTGTAGTTTCTATGATCTGACACCTCCTATTGAATTACTCTCCCTGACAATGGTGTGCATACAATCTGCCTTATCCATTCCTTCCTCCCTATTCAAGACAGCAGGAGGACTTCCTGTTCCTCTATGGAACAAGTGCCGTAGGTTCTTTTACACTCACCCGAACTGGAGGCAGGGCCTCGGTTTGACAGCAGATCCAACAATTGCACTTCCAACAATGCAGCACTCCCTCAGTACGGCACCAAAGTATCGGCCTAACTTACCTGCTCAAGTCCTGGAATTGGGCTTGCAAGGTACGGCCTTCCGATTTAGAACTGAGAGCGTTACCACTGAGCCATGCTAACACTTTGCATTTTTTTGTGGAATTCTTTCCCTCATACTCTTTCACCCTTCCCCCCTAACCCCAATGGCCATAAGTTCACTGCCCCAATCCTTGGTCAGAGCAACAGTACATTATAGCAGGGACAGGAAACCTCTCCACATACAGCAGTCGGTGGCAGCAAGGGCCATGTTCTTAAGCAGGAATCCAGAAGCTTTCCCGATAGCACAGTGGATGGGTGAAGTGATTACATTTGACATACAGCTGTACTGTGTCGTTGACAATACTTGATCCCAAAGTTAACTTGGTTTTCTTTTTTTTTCTGCCATCGAGATGCAATAACCCCTCAAGCTTTATGTTCAGATTCAGTTATTCCTGGTATCCATCAGGCTGTTATAAAGTCTAGGCTGAGGGGAGGGTCATTCATTTCAGTAACAGCTCTGTGTTACAGAACTGCCTGCATCTGACTGCATGTTGTGGACTTTTCCCCCCGTGGCATTGTAGACAGTTGTTACAAGGTTATGCTCACAAATATTCCACATTTAGAGACACGAAAAGACAGCATCCTGCTGTTTCTGCGTCCTTTTAATAGGAGCATAGGAACAGGAGGAGGCCATTCAGCCCCTCGAGCCTGTTCCGCCATTCAATGCGATCATGGCTGATTATCCAAATGCAGTCCCTGCTTTCTCCCCATACCCCTGGATCCCTTTAGCCTTAAGAAATATATCCAACTCCTTCTTGAATATATTTAATGAATTGGCTTCTACTGCCTTCTGTGGTAGAGAATTCCATAGGTTCACCACTCTCTGGGTGAAGAAATTCCTCCTCATCTCTGTCCTAAATGGCTTGCCCCTTATCCTTAGACTGTGACCCCTGGTTCTGGACTCCCCCGACCATCGGGAACATCCTTCCTGCATCTAAACTGTTCAGTCCTGTCAGAATTTTATAAGTTTCAATGAGATCCCCTCTCATTCTTCTAAACTCCAGCGAGTACAAACTCCATCGCCTGCCTTGGTTCCGTTACTCTTAACACCCTTATCCAACAAAAATCTATCAATCTCTGTTTTTAGATTTTCAATTGACCCCCCAGCCTCAACAACACTTGGGAGAGAGAGTTCCTAATTTCCACCACCCTTTGTGTGAAGAAGTGTTTCCTGACATCACCCTGAACGGCCTGGCTCTAATTTTGAGGTTATGCCTCTTTGTTCTGGACTCGCCCGCCAAAGGGAATAGTTTCTCTCTCTATCTAACTTATCAACTCATTTAATCATCTCAAACACCTGAATTAGATCACCCCTTAGTCTTGTATACTTCGGGGAATACGAGCCTTGATCTTAGGGATCTTCGACTTGCACCTGAAATGGTTTTGGCGCGAGTACCAGCCGTTTTGAGGCTAGGGCCTCGTCAACACATCGCGGGCGGCCTGCTGCAGCTCGGCGGTTGCGAGAGGGCAGGAAATTGCCGGCCGGCAGGGCGGGCCTGGTAGGGTGTGGGGGAAGAGGGAGGAAGCAATCCCGGGGGTGTTGGTGGGGGGGGGCGGCGGGCCTAAAGTAGGCCAGCAACAGGCATGAGTTTTTATGGGGGAGATCAGTCCTGCTCTTCCTCGGCCCACCCTAAAGAAATTGAAGACTGTTTTCCCGCTCTGCCCATTTGCACCTGAAAATTGCCATCGGGAGCCTGCAACTGGTGAAGCACTGAGGTACAACTGTCATAGAATCATAGAAATTTAAGCCACAGAAGGAGGCCATTTGGCCCATCGTGTTGGTGCCGGTCGAAAAAGAGTTACCCAGCCTAATCCTACTTTCCAGCTCTTGGTCCGTAGCCCTGTAGGTTACGACACATCAAGTGCACATCCAAGTACTTTTTAAATTTGATGAGAGTTTCTGCCTCTACCACCCTTTCAGGCAGTGAGTTTCAGACCCCCACCATCCCCTGGATCAAGAAATTTCTCCTCAACTCCACTCTAATCCTTCTACCAGTTACTTTAAATCTAGGCCCCCTGGTTATTGACCTCTCTGCTAAGTGAAATAGATGCTTCCTATCCACTCTATCTAGGCCCCTCATAATTTTATACACCTCAATTAAGTCTCTCCTTAGCGTCCTCTGTTCCAAGGAAAACAGCCCCAGCCTATCCAATCTTTCCTCATAGCTAAAATTCTCCAGTCCTAGCAATATCCTCGTAAATCTCCTCTGCACCCTCTCTAGTGCAATCACATCTTTCCTGTAATGTGGTGACCAGAGCTGCATGCAGTACTCTAGCCGAGGCCTAACTAGTGTTTTATACAGCTCAAGCATAACCCTCTGCTCTTGTATTCTATGCCTCAGCTAATAAAGGCAAGTATCCCGTATGCCTTCTTAACCACCTTTTCTACCTGTCCTGCTACCGTCAGGGATCAGTGGACAGGCACTCCAAGGTTCCTCTGTTCCTCTGCGTTTCTCAGTGTCCTACCATTTTTTGTGTATTCCCTTGCCTTGTTGGCCCTCCCAAATTCATTACCTCACACTTCTTCAGATTGAATTCCATTTGCCACTTTTCTGCCCACCTGACCAGTCCATCGATATCTTCCTGCAGTCTACAGCTTTCTTCCTCACTATCAACCGCACGGCCAATTTTTATATCATCTGCAAATTTCTTTATCATGCCCCCTACATTGAAGTCTAAATCATTGATATATACCACAAAAAGCAAGAGACCCAGTACTGAGCCCTGGGGAACCCCACTGGAAACTGCCTTCCGGTCACAAAAACACCCGTCGACCATTACCCATTCCTTCCTGTCTCCGAGCCAATTTTGGATCCAACTTGCCACTTTCCCTTCGATCGCATGGGCTTCTACTATTTTGACCAACCTGCCATGGGGGACCTTGTCAAAGGCCTTGCTAAAATCCATGTAGACTACATTAAAACTGAGATGAGGAGGAATTTCTTCTCTCAGAGGATTGTACATCTGTGGCATTCTCTGCCCCAGAGAGCTGTGGAGGTTGGGTCATTGAATATATTTAAGGTGGAGAGAGACAGATTTTTGAACAATAAAGGAGTGATGGGTTATGGGGAGCGGGCAGGGAAATGGAGCTGAGCCCAAGATCAGATCAGCCGTGATCTCATTAAATGGCGGAGCAGGCTCGAGGGGCCAATTGGCCTACTCCTACTCCTATTTCTTATGTTCTTATGTAAATACACTAGCATCATCGACCCTCCTTGTTACCTCCTCAAAAAATTCAATCAAGTTAGTCAGACACGACCTTCCCTTAACAAATCCATGCTGACTGTCCTTGATTAATCCGTGCCTTTCCAAATGATTTATACTGTCCCTCAGAAATGTTTCCAATAATTTTCCCACCACCGAGGTTAGGCTGACTGGCATGTAATTACTCAGTCTATCTCTTTCTCCCTTTTTAAACAATGGCACAATGTTAGCAGTCCTCCAGTTCCCTGGCACCACACCTGTAGCCAGAGAGGATTGGAAAGTGATGGTCAGAGTCTCTGTTATTTCCTCTCTTACTTCTCTTAACAGTCTGGGATACATTTGATCCATGCCTGGTGATTTATCTACTTTCAAAGATGCTAAACCTCTTAATAATTCCTCGCTCTCTATGTTTATCCCATCTAATATTTCACACCCCTCCTCCTCAATTACAATGTCTGCATCATCCCACTCTTCTGTGAAGACAGATGCAAAGTATTCATTAAGAACCATACCCACTTCTTCTGCCTCCACACACAGGTTACCTTTAAGGTCTCTAATAAGCTCTACTCTTTCTTTAGGTAGCCTCTTGCTCTTAATGTATTTATAAAACATCTGTGGGTTTTCCTTGATTTTACTTCCCAATATTTTTTCATGCCCTCTCTTTGCTTTCCTAATTTCCTTTTTAATTTCACCCCTGCATGTTCTATACTCCTCCAGGCTGTGATGAAATAACTGTGTTCTGATATTTGTACTTGCACTTGTAATGTCTGGAATGTTCCACTAGGGGGAACCACTAATGCTCCTCCCTGGCCCCGCCCCTCTTCTGGTATGTTCTACCAAGGGCTCGGTCGATGATGGACTCTGTTAACTCTGCCATGATTCTTATTTAATAAAAGGCTTCAGTCTTAAGCTTTAACTTCGGATTCGGGCAGTTATTTGGCACATCAATTTTATTAAATAACAACTTTTGGAAGATGGATCGATTTTTGAAACCAGAGCGTCTGGATATCGATCCCCACTCGGCAGATGCGTCGAAGAAATTTACGCATTGGCTCCGATGTTTTGAACACTTCATCGCATCATCGACCGATCCGACGGTTAACAAGTTGGGTCTTCTAACCAACTTGGTAAGTCATCAAACTTACTCTATAATTGAAGATATTACTACATATGAAGAGGCCCTCGCAGCTCTTAAAGCCCAGTACCTTAAGTCGGTTAACGAAGTATACGCCAGGTATCTCCTGTCTACTCGCAGGCAATTACCCGAGGAATCTCTGGACGATTTCTTGCAGGACCTTAAGGCTTTGGCTAAGGGTTGCAACTACAAGGCTGTCTCTGCCATAGTGTATCAGGAAGAAGCCATCCGCGATTCTTTCATATCTGGCCTCCGATCTAATTATATTAGACAGAGACTCCTCGAGAACGACTCGTTAGTTTTAAAAATGGTTGTCACTGCTGCTCGATCGTTAGATGTAGCCCAGAAGAATTCAGAAGTGTATGCATCAGCCCATGCATCTCTCTCAGCCTCGTGTGTTCCGAGTATGGAGGCATCCATAACACCAATGGAGCCCCCACTTAATCCTATTGTTGCGGCTGTGCCCCATGGGTCTAAGTGTTATTTTTGTGGCCAATCTAAACACCCCAGGCAAAGTTGCCCAGCCAGAGAGGCTACCTGTTTTAAATGTAAGAAACGGGGACATTTTAGTAAAGTGTGTAAGGGTAATCCTGTACCCGATGTCTTCTCTGCTGCCGCCTATCGTTTTACTCTAGCCTCGGCTACGGTTGACCAGACCATACCGTGTTCCTTGTCAAAATCTATGATGGACATTAAGATTAATGGTCGTCCTACTGGGTGTTTGATAGACTGTGGCAGTACTGAAAGTTTTATACACCCCAACCTTGTTAACTCCTGTTCATTGAAGGTGTATCCTACTCGAAGTGAAATTGTGATGGCGTCCAAATCCCTTACTTCGGAGGTAACTGGATATTGTAAAGTCACATTGACCGTTAAGGATACGGAGTATAAGGATTTTAAACTCCTCATATTACCTCAGTTGTGTGTGAACTTAATATTAGGCTTGGACTTCCAGTGTCAGCATGAGAGCGTTACCCTTAAGTATGGTGGATCCCAGCCTCCGCTCACAGTCTGCGGCCTTTCTACTTTAAACGTAAGCCCGCCTTCTTTGTTTGCGAACCTTGCTGCTAATTGTAGACCTATAGCGACTAAGAGTCGACGGTATAGTTCAGAAGATAAAACATTTATAAAAGAGGAAGTGGAAAGGCTTCAACGGGAAGGAATCATCGAACACAGTGGTAGCCCGTGGCATGCCCAGGTGGTGGTGGTTAAAACTAATGAGAAGAAAAGACTTGTGGTCGATTATAGCCAGACTATAAACTTATATACCCAATTAGACACCTATCCTTTGCCTCGTATTTCTGAGATGGTGAACCAGATAGCTCAGTACCGCGTGTTCTCCACCATTGATTTAAAGTCTGCCTACCATCAACTCCCCATCAAAATAGAAGACCGACCTTATACGGCCTTCGAAGCTAATGGGCGCCTGTTCCAATTCCTTCGGGTGCCCTTTGGAGTGATGAATGGGGTATCCATCTTCCAACGGGAGATGGATCGTATGGTGGATGAATACGCGTTGGAAGCAACATTCCCGTACCTGGACAATGTTACCATCTGTGGGCGTGACCAACGGGAGCATGATCAAAATCTCGCGAAGTTCCTAGAGACTGCAAAGAGGTTAAACCTGACCTACAACGAAAACAAGTGTACCTTCAATACTACACGTTTGTGTATTCTTGGTTGCGTTGTGGAGAATGGGGTAATCGGGCCAGACCCTGAAAGATTACGCCCACTTAAGGAATTACCTTTACCTCACACTGTAAAAGCCTTAAGAAGGTGTCTGGGATTCTTCTCGTACTATGCCCAGTGGGTGGCTAGCTACTCAGATAAAGTCCGACCTCTTATTAAGTCGACGTCTTTTCCGCTATCGGCGGACGCTCAGGAGGCTTTCCTTAATATCAAACGGGACATTGAGAAGGCAGTGGTATGTGCTGTGGATGAGAAGATCCCATTTCAAGTGGAAAGTGATGCATCTGATTTTGCGTTGGCAGCAACTCTTAACCAAGCTGGTAGACCAGTAGCCTTCTTCTCTCGTACATTGCAAGGACCAGAAGTTCGACATTCTTCAGTGGAAAAGGAGGCACAGGCAATTATTGAAGCAGTCAGGTATTGGAGACATTATCTCACTGGCCAACGTTTTACGCTCATTACTGACCAGCGATCGGTGGCCTTTATGTTCAACACTAAGCAGAGAGGCAAGATCAAAAATGATAAGATTTTAAGATGGCGAATAGAACTGTCAACATATGACTATGATATTCAGTACAGGCCTGGAGTATTTAATGAGCCATCGGATGCTTTGTCACGAGGAGTATGTGCTAGTCTAGGTACAGATAAGCTTCAAAGTCTCCACGACGCACTCTGCCACCCTGGGGTTACCAGAATGAACCACTTCATTAAGTCCCACAACCTACCCTACTCTATTGAGGAGGTCCGGACAATGACCAGAACCTGTCATGTTTGTGCTGAATGCAAACCCCGCTTCTATAAGCCATCCGAGCCAGCTCATCTTATTAAAGCAACTCGACCATTTGAGCATTTGAGTCTCGATTTTAAAGGTCCCCTTCCATCGAGTGACCGTAATGTCTATTTTCTTAATATTATAGACGAGTACTCTCGGATCCCTTTTGTTATCCCCTGTCCGGATGTGACTAGTGCTGTTGTAATTAAATGCCTCTGCCAACTGTTTTCCTTGTTCGGCATGCCTAACTATATACATAGTGATAGGGGTTCTTCCTTTATGAGCGAAGAATTACAACAGTTTTTGCTATCGAAGGGGATTGCAACGAGTAGAACTACCAGCTATAACCCTCGTGGTAATGGGCAGGTCGAGAAAGAAAATGCGACAGTGTGGAAGGCTATCGTACTGTCTCTGAAGTCACGAGGCCTGCCGACCTCTCGCTGGCAGGATGTCCTGCCAGACGTGCTGCATTCCATAAGGTCTCTTTTGTGTACAGCGACGAATGCCACCCCTCATGAAAGGATGTTTAGTTTTCCAAGAAAAGCTACTAATGGAGTATCGTTACCCACATGGTTGACAACCACGGACCCTGTGTTGTTGCGCAGACATGTGAGAGGCCACAAGACTGATCCTCTGGTGGAGGAAGTACAACTCCTCCATGTTAATCCCCAGTATGCGTATATTCAATATTCGGATGGGCGAGAGGATACGGTCTCTATTAAAGATCTTGCACCTGCTGGAGCTCGAAAAGAGTTCGACTCTGAGAGTAGAGTTTTCAATCGTGGTATTGGACCTTCAGAGACACAAACCCTCAGTGTGGAAAATACTGATGATTCTGGGAATTCGAATGAACCGGAGTTAGTACTCCGGGAGGAGCCTCAGCAAGAGTTACGTCGTTCCCAGAGGATTATCAGACCACCTGACAGACTGAATCTATAGCAGGGGGTGAATGTGATGAAATAACTGTGTTCTGATATTTGTACTTGCACTTGTAATGTCTGGAATGTTCCACTAGGGGGAACCACTAATGCTCCTCCCTGGCCCCGCCCCTCTTCTGGTATGTTCTACCAAGGGCTCGGTCGATGATGGACTCTGTTAACTCTGCCATGATTCTTATTTAATAAAAGGCTTCAGTCTTAAGCTTTAACTTCGGATTCGGGCAGTTATTTGGCACATCAATTTTCTGTAGTATTGAGCTCTCGGTATCTGAGAAAAGCTTCCCTTTTTTTCCCTTATCCTACCCTGTGAGCTCCTTGACATCCAGGGGACTCGAGATCTGGGAGTCCCGCCCTTTTTCTTTGTGGGAACATATTTGCTCTGGACCCTCACTATCTCCTCCTTGAATGTCTCCCACTGCTTTGACACGGATTTACCTTCTATGAGCTGTTTCCAGTCCACTTTTGCTAATTCACATCTCAGCTTAGCAAAACTGGCCTTTTCCCCAATCGAGCACTTTTATACCTGATCAATCCTACTCCTTTACTATAAATATGCTAAATCTAACTGAATTATGATCACTACTACCAAAATGCTCTCCCACTGATACCCCTTCCACCTGCCCAGCTTCATTCCCCTCTCTTGTTGTGCTTGTTACATACTGGCCCAAAAAGTTCTCCTCAATGCTTTTTAACAATTCTGTGCCTTCTATTTCTTTTACACTAATTCTATCCCAGTTAATATTAGTTGAAATCCCCAATTATTACTGCCCTATTGATTTTGCACTTGTCAGAAATTTGCTGACATACTTGCTCTTCTATCTCCCTCTGACTGTCTAGAAGACACTCCCGGCATTGTGATTGCCCCTTTTTTGTTCTTCAGTTCAACCCATATGGCCTCATTTGATGATCCTTCTAACATGTCGTCCCTCCTCACAGCTGTAATTGTTTCCTTAACCAATATTGCGATGCCCCTCCCTTTTTATCCCCCTCTCTATCTCGTCTGAAAATACTGAATGTTGAGCTGTCATTCCTGCCCTTCCTTTAGCCATGTTTCAGTAATAGCTATGATATCATACTTCCAAGTGTCTATCTCTGCCTTCAGCTCATCTGCCTTGTTCACCAGAGTCCTTGCATTGAAGTATATACCATTAAGCACTGCCAAACTCCTTACTTGTCTATTTACTAGCCTTTGTTTCCTCTGCCTTCCAAACTCACTTACTAATTTACTGCCTTCCATTTCCAGCTTTGCTTCTCTCCCTTCTGAATCTATGCCCAGATTCCCATCCCCCTCCCAAGCTAGTTTAAACCTTCCCACAACACTAGCAATCAGAATCTTGTATGTTTCAATGAGATCACCTCTCATTGAGTGGCTCGAATATGTAACTTGCTACCACAAGGAGTGGTTGACTCGAATAGCATAGATGCATTCAAGGGAGAGCTAGATAAGCACATGCGGGAGAAAGGAATAGAAGGATATGTTGATAGGATGAGATGAAGAAGGATGGAAGGAGGCTCGTGAGGAGCATAAACACCGGCATGGACCAGTTGGGCCGAATGGCCTGTTTCTGTGCTGTAAATACCCTGTAATACTTTGTAATACCAATGACTCAACCTGATTAAACGCTCTGGCACAGTTTTAGTATTTGCCCCAATGTCTGTGCTTAGGCCACTACCCTGCTGTCATACATCCCAGCGGAAGGTAAGACAGCTTCTGTGTAGAATGTGCAATAAATGGCATCTGCCAATTTGGGGTAGGGGAGGGGAGGGAGGAGGTGGTTGTGGGGAGAGTTTGGCAGGCATCTAATTTCAGATCTAGCCATCTTCAAAGCGTACCTTTCAAACCCTTTTCACCAACAAATAATGAAGCCAGGCTCTGAGCGGAGGGGAAACTGCAGTTCCACTTTCTTGGCTGAAGGACCTGGATGATGATGGTGACAGGATATGAAATGGAAAAGGATCTGTTTAAATTAAAGCTGGGAGGGGGGGAAATGGAGCTAACGGGCTGAATTAAAAGTTAATCAGCTGTCAGCAGCATGAGAATGAGCCACTACCATGTTCCACAAAATCAATTATTTTATTTAGCATCTTGTGTCTATCCCAAGTGAGTCTGGCTGACAGTGCCCACTGCACCAGCATCTTATAATCCCTTCCTAACAGGGAGCCAGATGGTTCATTAATATTGTGTTGACCAATTATTTGAAAAATTTTAATATACATTGAGCTAATCTCCTGATATTTTTCTGCCACATAGCTTGTATGCTGACATTCTTTAAATTGTATACCTTCAACCTATTATTCAGCTGTGACTAGAGTGATACAGCACAGAAGGAGGCCATTCGGCCCATCGTGCCTATGCGGGCTCTTTGTAAAGAGCTATTCTATTAGTCCCACTCCCCCCTGCTCTTTCCCCATAGCCCTGTTATTTTTTTTTCCCTTCAAGTATTTATCCAATTCCCTTTTGAAAGTTACTATTGAATCTGCTTCCACCGCCCTTCCAGGCAGTGCGTTCCAGATCACAGCTCGCTGTGTAAATCTTTTTTTCCTCACGTCGCCTCTGGTTCTTTTGCTAATTATCTTAAATCTGTGCCCGCTGGTTACCGACCCTTCTGCCATTGACCTCAAGGTCACCTGCATTCGACACGAGAGCGACTTTGCACCGAAACAAATTGTCACAGGGCGATAGATTTCGCGACTTAGATTAAAAAGGGAATTTTAATCATTCCTTTTTATTGCGCATTGTATAATGCCAATTCACTGGAGTTCTCCCTCTCACAGTTCTGCTGCAGGCTACTGCAATTAACTCAGAGCTAGGGACTCAAAGGAGGGAGCTCGTGGGCAAATTATCATCGGCCCTCGTGATCCACCTCGAGCCGTTTGCTCCGTAAAATCCGCAGCAACTGGACCCTGTAACGCACGCCGGGCAGATTATGCATTTGTACCTTGCATTTGCCAGCGCTGTCCTCCTCCTCAGTGCAAATTGTTCTAGCACTTTCTGTACAAGAGGGGAGAGCCAGCCATTTGGATGGTTGTCAGGGGCTGCCATTTATCATTTGTCAGCTGTTTCTCACAGGGATCCAGCATATCAAATAAAAACCATTGACTGCTTTTTGTTGCTTCAAGGAAATGTGCCTTGGCAGGAGGATGAACTGCGTGACACAGTCATTTGCTGTAATATGTTATAATTGTGCGGTGTTAGACTGCTGCTCTTCTGATAGCTCGCTCCTTTTCGAAAATTACAGACTGATGATACGCAGTCAGGGTTATCACGGTGGCGGGTAAAACATCCAGTGCTTTCGTAGGCAGCGCTTTTCATTGACAGGTAGAAAACACGTTTAAAACGTTAAAAGGTGAAAGCGCAAGAGAATAAAATCTGGATGTTAGCCTACATCGCAAGGGGGTGCTGGAATACAAAGGGGTGGAAGTAATGCTACAGTTATATACAACTCTGGTTGGACCGCTTTTAGAGCATTGCGTTCAGTTCTGGACACCGCACCCCAGGAAGGATATATTGGCCTTGGAGCGAGTGCACCCCAGATTCACCAGAACGATACCCGGGGCTAAAAGGGTTAAATTATGAGGACAGGTTGCATAGACGAGGCTTGTATTCCCGCGAGTATAGAAGATTAAGTGGTGATCCAATTGAGGTGATTAAGATAATTTAAAGATTTGATGGAGTAGATAGAGAGAAATTATTTCCTCTGGTGGGGGCGGGAAGTCCAGAACAAGGGGGCATGACCTTAAACTTAGAGTTAGGCTGTTTAGGTTGATTTCAGAAAGCTCTTCGTCACAAAAGGTAGTGAAAATTTGGAACTCTCTTCCCCAAAAAGCTGTTCAGCCTAGGGGCCAATTGAAAACATCAAAACTGAAATTGATAGACTTTTGTTAGGTAAGGGTTATGGAACCGAGGTGGGTAAATGGAGTTCAGATACAGATCAGCCATGATCTATTGATGGTAGAACAGGCTCGAGAGGCTGAATGATCTACTCCTGTTCCTTCCTTCCTATGTTCCATGCCTTACTTCCCAATGCATATTATTAAAAAAATTTTTTTTTTAACTCGTTTATGGGATGTGGGCATCGCTGGCAGGGCCAGCATTTATTGCCCATCCCTAGTTACCCTCGAGAAGGTGGTGGTGAGCCGCTTTCTTGAACAGCTGCAGTCCGTGTGGTGAAGGTGCTCCCACAGTGCGGTTAGGGAGGGAGGTCTGGGATTTTGACCCAGCGATGATGAAGGATCGGCGAGATACTTCCAAATCAGGATGGTGTGTGACTTGGAGGGGAACTTGGAGGTGGTGGTGTTCCCATGCGCCTGCTGTCCTTGCCCTTCTAGGTGGAAGAGGTCGCAGGTTTGGTAGGTGCTGCCAAAGAAGCCTTGGCGAGTTGCTGCAGTGCATCTTGTAGATGGTACACACTGCAGCCACGGTGCGCCGGTGGTGGAGGGAGTGAATGTTTAAGGTGGTGGATGGGGTGCCAATCAAGCGGGCTGCTTTGTCGTGGATGGTGGTCCGCTCCTAAGATCTAAACCTAATCTTGTGGGACTGCTGTGTGGCACTTTTTATGAGGGTATAATGAATTTGAATCTTTTGCTCTTGAAGGATCATTTAATTATCTTAAGTTTTGCTTTGATGGTAAAGCTACATAATTGTGTGCCTCCCACGACAAACTCTCTTGATGTGAGTCCCATGTTAAAACACCAAAAGTTTTTACACTTGGACCCAGTACAAGGCTTCTCTTAAAGGCTCCCCTGCTGCTAGAGATAATGGAGGTGAAATGGGACATGAGCGGGTAGACAAAGCGGGCAGAATCGCATCGACCCGCCCGACAGTCAGTTCCATTAATTTCAATAGAACTGAGTATTGGGCATGTCGTCGAATGATATAGAATCATATGGCATAGAAGGAGGCCACTCGGCCCATCGTGCCTGTGCCAGCTCTTTGAAAGAGCTGTACAATTAGTCCCACTCACCTGCTCTTTCCCCACAGCCCTGCAAATATTTCCTTTTCAAGGATCAATATATGTATATTTTTTATTTGTTCCTGGTATGTGGGCATTCCTGGCAAGGCCAGCATTTATTGCCCATCCCTAATTGCCCTTGAGAAGGTGGTGGTGAGCCATCTTCTTGAACCGCTGCAATCCGTGTGGTGAAGGTACTCCCACAGTGCTGTTAGGTAGGGAGTTCCAGGATTTTGACCCAGCGACGATGAAGGATCGACGATATACTTCCAAGTCAGGATGGTGTGTGACTTGGAGGGGAACTTGGAGGTGGCGGTGTTCCCATGCGCCTGCTGCCCTTGTCCTTCTAGGTGGAAGAGGTCGCGGGTTTGGGAGGTGCTGCTGAAGAAGCCTTGGCGAGTTGCTGCAGTGCATCTTGTAGATGGTACACACTGCAGCCACGGTACGCCAGTGGTGGAGGGAGTGAATGTTTAAGGTGGTGAATGGGGTGCCAATCAAGCGGGCTGCTTTGTCCTGGATGGTGTCGAGCTTCTTGGGTGTTGTTGGAGCTGCACTCATCCAGGCAAGTGGAGAGAGTTCCAGCACACTCCTGACTTGTGCCTTGTAGATGGTGGAAAGGCTCTGGGGAGTCAGGAGGTGACTATCCCCTATTGAACTTTACTATTGCTGATCGTATAACGGTCATCAAAAGCGATAGCATCTGTTTTACGTCCCCGCCCAATTACAATTTTCAACCCCCAATGTAACACACCTTGCCGTACAAAAGAGCTGGCGCGAATATTTTGGCAAATCTTCTTAAAGCGATTATTGGTCTCAAGCAGTGCAGTATTGCAGTGCTACAGTGTGTGAATGTAACACTTTTCATCCCGATGCTATTCTGCTCATTACTTTCATGTCTGTCATGCTGCTGCTTCACGTCGAGTGTGATCGCTTTGTTATTGTTCTGCTTCTGTGAGCATTAGAATATTTATTCTAATCCAATTCAGTTAAACAACTAACGTTTGAATTTATTCGGCTGTTTAATCTGCCATTTGGCTCATGATAATGCAAAGCTCTACTTAATTGACGGAAGTACTGACACCTGCAGAGTTTGTTCCGTCCAACCCACTGCGCTCTCACCTATTGGTCATTTAATTCAATCAGAACAACTGGCCTGACGTAGGCAGCTAGTCTTGTGTTTATAACAACTTGCATAAGAAATTATAATTTTACAAAAAAGCAGTTCACTTGGGTCATTTTTGCAAATGTGATGTTGCCTTACAGTTATTGCCCTGGTTCATTCACCCATTCATGTTTGTGTTGAGTTCTATCAAAAGAGAGTCAGAAATGATGCACCCAGTCCTGTTGCTTCTCTTACATCTTCCAGCCATGCTGCCAGCCTTTTGTGTTTTCTCAGTAAATGATGTTCTGCACTTGCTCCCCTCTATTTACATTGACCCATCAACCTTCCCTCTTTGTGTCTTCTTGCAATACGCATAACTGATGTGTAACCATATCTACCCCATGACAACAATAGAGGAAATTGGGTCAGTCAAAGCTCATAAACAATTAGCCACATATCCAAGAATACTAAAGGAAGAATGAAGAGCGTTCTGTATGCTATCTCATTGGCTCAGTTGGTAGCACTCTCACCTCTCTGAATCAGAAGGTTGTACGTTCAAGTCCCACTCCAGGGACTTGAGCACAAAATCTAGGCTGACACTCCAGTACTGAGGGAGCGCTGCAATGTCGGAGGTGCCATCTTTCAGATGAGACATTAAGCTGAGACCCCGTCTACCCCTTCAGGTGGATGTAAAAGATCCCATGGCGCTATTTCAAAGAAGAGCAGTGGAGTTCTCCCCAGTGTCCTGGCCAAAATTTATCCCTCAACCAACATCACTAAAAAACAGATTAGCCAATCATTATCACGTTGCTGTTTTTGGAAATTGGCTACCGTGGTTCCGACATTACAACAGTGACCACTTCAAAAATATTTAACTGGCTGTAAAGTGCTTTGGGACATCCTGAGGTTGTGAAAAGCATGATATAAATACAAGTCTTTTCTTTCTTTATTTTTCATAGAGCATGTCTGAACTGGAGCATAAGAATATGATTGCAATTTTCAAAACAGACCACGGGCATGGTAATTCAATTTTTTCTTTTTATTCCTTTATGGTATGTGGGCATCTCTGGCAAGGCTAGCATTTATTGCCCATTCCTAATTGCCGTTAAGAAGGTGGTGGTGAGCCTCCTTCTTGAACCGCTGCAGTCCGTGTGGTGAAGGTACTCCCACAGTGCTGTTAGGGAGGGAGTTCCAGGATTTTGACCCAGCGACGATGAAGGAACGGCCGATATATTTTTAAGTCAGGATGGTGTGTGACTTGGAGGGGAACTTGGAGGTGGCGGTGTTCCCATGCGCCTGCTGCCCTTGTCCTTCTAGGTGGAAGAGGTCGCGGGTTTGGGAGGTGTTGTCGAAGAGGCCTTTGCAAGTTGCTGCAGTGCATCTTGTAGATGGTACACACTGCAGCCACGGTACGCCGGTGGTGGAGGGAGTGAATGTTTAAGGTGGTGAATGGGTGCCAATCAAATGGGCTGCTTTGTCCTGGATGGTGTGGAGCTTCTTGAGTGTTGTTGGAGCTGCACTCATCCAGGCAAGTGGAGAGTATTCCATCACACTCCTTACTTGTGCCTTGTAGATGGTGGAAAGGCTTTGGGGAGTCAGGAGGTGAGACACTCGCCACAGAATACCTAGCCTCTGACTTGCTCTTGTTACCACAGTATTTATGTGGCTGGCCCAGTTAAGTTTCTGATCAATGGTGACGCCCCCAGGATGTTGATGGCGGGGGATTCAGTGATGGTAATGTGGTTGAATGTCAAGGGGTGGTGGTTAGACTCTCACTTGTTGGAGATAGTCATTGCCTGGTATTTGTGTGGCGCGAATGTAACCTGCCACTTATCAGCCCAGGTCTTGTTGCATGCGGGCAAGGACTGCTTCATTATCTGAGGAGTTGTGAATGGCACTGAACATTGTACAGTCATCAGTGAACATCCCCATGTCTGACCTTATGTTGGAGGGGTGGCCATTAATGAAGCAGCTGAAGATGGTTGGGCCTAGGACACTGCCACGAGGAACTCCTGCAGCGATGTCCTGGGGCTGAGACGATTGACATACAACCACCGCAACCATCTTCCTTTGTGCTAGGTATGACTCCAGCCAGTGGAGCGTTTTCCCCCCGATTCCCATTGACTTCAGTTTTATTAGGGTTCCTTGATGCCAAACTCGGTCAAATGCTGCCTTGATGTCAAGGGCAGTCACTCTCACCTCACCTCTGGAATTCAGCTCCTTTGTCCATGTTTGCACCAAGGCTGTAATGAGGTTGGGAACATTAGCGTGGGTCTATAATGAAGCTGTATCATCTAATTAAACAGGAGGCAGAGGGTGATGGTCGAAGGTTGTTTTTGTGACTGGAAGCCTGTGTCCAGTGGTGTGCTGCAGGGATCGGTGCTGGGTCCTTTGCTGTTTGTAGTGTACATTAATGATTTAGATATGAATGTAGGAGGTATGATCAGTAAGTTCGCAGATGACACGAAAATTGATGGCATGGTAAACAGCGAGGAGGGAAGCCTCAGGCTACAGGACGATATAGACGGATTGGTCAGATGGGCAGAACAGTGACAAATGGAATTTAACCCTGAAAAGTGTGAGGTGATGCATTTTGGGAGGACTAACAAGGCAAGGGAATACACAATGAATGGTAGGACCCTAGGAAATACAGAGGATCAGAGGGACCTTGGTGTGCATGTACATAGATCCCTGAAGGCAGCAGGACAAGTAGATAAGATGATTAAAAAGGCATATGGGATACTTGCCTTCATTAGCCGGGAGGTGTTGATGGAGCTGTACAAAACGCTAGTTAGGCCACAGCTGGAATACTGTGTGCAGTTCTGGTTGCCACACTATAGGAAGGGTGTGATTGCATTGGAGAGGGTGCAGAGGAGATTCACCAGGGTGTTACCTGGGGCTGGAGCGTTTCAGCTATGAAGAGAGACTGGACAGGCTGGGGTTGTTTTCCTTAGAGCAGAGAAGGCTGAGGGGGGACCTGATTGAGGTGTACAAAATTATGAGGGGCATGGATAGGGTAGATAGAAAGGAACTTTTCCCCTTAGTAGTGGGGTCAATAACCAGGGGGCATAGTTTCAAGGTGAGGGGCAGGAGGTTTAGAGGGGATTTGAGGAAAAACTTTTTCTCCCAGAGGGTGGTTGGAATCTGGAACTCACTGCCTGAAAGGGTGGTAGAGGCAGGAACCCTCACAACATTCAAGAAGCATTTAGACGAGCACTTGAAACGCCATAGCATACAAGGCTACGGACCAAGTGCTGGAAAATGGGATTAGAATAGACAGGGCTTGATGGCCGGCATGGACACGATGGGCCGAAGGGCCTCTTTCTGTGCTGTATAACTCTATGGGCAGGAATTTAACTCAGTCGTCGGGTTGGAGGCGGGACTACAACTTTCGGGGTTGTAGTCCCGCCTCCATCGAGATGCGCCAATCCACGCGATTTTAACTTGATTGACCTTGTTGAGCCTGCCCAGCGGGCTCAGCAGGCCAATTAAGGGCCACCCGGCAACAGGTGACGTCACAGACTGAAATTACATCTGTCAAGAGATTTTGACAGATGAAATATCAGCGTTTCACAGCTGCTTGAAGCTGTTAAGCACCGACAGTCTTTCTTCTAACCTGAGTCCTGCTCCACAGACTCAGTTAGAAATCTCTCCTGCACAGAAAGCTGCAGGCTGTCACTTTTGACAGTTCGCAGCCATTCTGCTTTCTGTGCCGGCGAGATGAGGGACTCCCGGAACCTAAAGCAAGGAAGGCTGAAAAGGTAAGAAAAGGTAATTTACACTTCTTTAATCACTTTAGACACACCAAACACATTTACCTTTGCACTCATGCACAATTCACTCACCTCAACACCGACATCTCGACCCCTCCAAGCCCTTCAACCCGACGGCCCGACTCCTCTAACTTGGCGTGGTTTGGAGCCGTCGGGAATCCCACAGTTCAAGCTTTAAAATAGGGATTAGGCTAAAAACTGCCTGTTAACTACCTGTTAACCGGCAGTTAATTGGCACTAATCCCTTCCCGCCTCGGGTAGGCGGGTCCCAGTGCAGGGCGGGTACCGCCTCCTTTGAAACTGGCATGGAGGCGGGTTTGGGTGCGGGATGGGGTCGGGACCCCGGATTTCGGGATTTTAACCCCCCGCATGTCTATAAGCTGAATATATCAAATGATAACCAAAATGGGTTAATAAAAGGGCACTCGACTAACATAGTTATGGAAACTTTTTTTGCGGATGTAGGTGAAAGTAATGCAATATATATTAAATATTCTGACTTTCAGGAGGGTGTTACAGAACTCTCACAGCAAAGGAGGTGACTCAAGAGATAAAGTTGGATAAAAGATTGGCCTGACAATAGGAAACAGAGGGCGTTGGCTGTATATAGATTATTCCATTAGTGTATTAGTCATGAGCTTGAGAGAATTGTTGCTGTGTTATATCATTTCATGGCTACCAAAGAAACTTGGCAGAAAACTGTTGGCTCAAAAGCCTATTAGTGGAAGTAAAAGGAGCAACTACTTCTGATCGCTGCAATCCTGTATCCAAGCTTTCTTTGTGACAGGGGGATGGGATGCTGCAGTGGGGTAAACATTTACTGGGGCTTTGTCTCTGCGAGACGGGTTCAAGACAAGCCCAGACTGAGGGGATGAACGCTCCTCCATCTACTGCCTGTAAAGATCCTTTTTGAAATGGATTTGGGCAGTTCCTAGTAGGCATGGGTCCATAAAACAAAACCACACTTGACTCAACACTGAGGCTCTTGCTCAGAAATACAACATGATAGATGGCATGAGAAGTAGGAAAATGTGTGATGTAAAATGACTACTGAGCACTTGGTTCGAGTATAAAACAAGGCTTCAATCAACTTGTTTCAAAACATGGAGGTCTAGTTGTCTTTCACTAGTTCCCGTCTTACAAAATGCCCTGGAAAAGCTGGGCCCACGCCCGAGTATTTATACTCCTTGGACGGCGCCACCAGCTGGCCGTCCAGTGTTATTTCATGAGTCATTTCTTAAGGTGATGAGATTCATAACAATGTGCACTAAGGGTTGGTCTGCTCATGTTGGGGGATGAGGTACATTGGTAGGATGGAGCAGAGGGAGCTGAACTCCATCAACTATCCACCCTATACTTGGAGTGTTTGATGCTGGCAACAGATGCCTGAAATGGAAAGTGTTGCCAAAGCTCCTTCAACAGCACCTTCCAAACCCGCGACCTCTACCACTTAGAAGGACAAGGGCAGCAGACGCATGGGAACATCACCACCTACAAGTTCCCCTCCAAGCCACACACCATCCTGGCTTGGACCTGTATCGCCGTTCCTTCACTGTCGCTGGGCAAAAATCCTGGAACTCCCTTCCTAACAGCATTGTGGGTGTACCTACACCATATGGACTGCAGCGGTTCAAGAAGGCAGCTCACCACCATCTTCTCAAGGGCAATTAGGGATGGGCACTAAATGCAGGCCTAGCCAGCCAGCCACACCCGCATCCCATCAATGAATTAAAAAAAAAAATACCCCAGCACATGCAGCCTTAAATCATAGAATCGTAGAAACTTACAGCACAGAAAGAGGCCATTTGGCTGTCGTGCTTAGTCCCACCTCCCCACTTTTTGTCCATAACCCTGCGGAGGCGGGTGAGCCAGCTGTAGCAGCACGTGAGCACATTGCTGCCCGTGATGCAAGGGATGCACTAATCTTTGCCAGATTCGCTTAGGTAGACAAATGTGGCTGGCACCATCTTATCAGACCATAGACAATGGACAAGAACCTATCAATCTCACCACCATCATTACAAGTGCAAGTCGCCCTGAGCCCTCAATGTGCAAGTTCCATTTCCCAGATCACATAGGCCAGAACTTCAACTGTTTGCCATCACTTCTGTTTATTCAATGCACAAAAAGATGACTATGACAAAAAATAAATACAACAGAACATAACACCCAAGTGACTACCCTTGTGACTAATTGTGCTTTATTTTCCTCTTACACGTGCTTCTACGTGGTGCTTCCCCTGTGGCTTCAGCAGATGTGGAGGCACCTTGCTCACTTTCATGCTGCTCCTGTTTCAACACCTTTGGCGGGCGTCCTCTGGGTTTGCGAGCCTCTGAGGGCTCGGCAACAGTCTGCTCCTCCTGCGTCTGTGCAGGGGCTGAGACGCCCAGCTCAGCTGGGTGAGGACTCTGGTGGGGCTCTGACCGAGGGCTACTTGGTGGCATGGGAGTGTATGCACCTGGAGAGGAGCTCCCACTTCCTTGTTGCCTGCCAGATGGGCTATTGATGGTGGCGCTCCTCCTGTCTTCATCCTTTCCCTCTTATTGTGGGCTCTCTTTTCCAGTAATGAGGGACACAAGTGGAGTTTGAGTGAGAATGATGGAGTGAGTGCAGAGAATCCATAGCATAGATGCTTAGGAGACAAAGATGGAGTGAGGTCCCAATACCAAGGGCCCTCCCTGTATGTTGTTAGTTGTTGTCATTGCATAACATTGATAGGAAGTGTGAGGGCAGCATAGTCGAATGGTGAAGTGATTGTGTACATAGAGAGAGAGGGATGGTTAAGGGTGCAAGGGATGTAAGGGTAAAATGGGATGTGTAGGAGTAGATTGGCAATGCAGAGTGCTGGTGCTGAGAGGAGTTGGGGAGCAGAATGAGGGTAAAGGTGATGGTCTACTCACTTTTCCTGTGCGGTGAAGGTCATTGAACCTCTTTCGGCACTGCAGCCAGGTTCTGCTGCACAACGATCTGGAGCTGATCTCCTGAGCCAGTTGCAGCCACACAGCTTTGGTTTGCTGGGGAGGTTTTTTCCTCCCAGAGGAAGGAAAGAGCACCTCCTTCTGAACTCTGGCTCCCTCCACCAGAGCATGGAGGGAATCATAATCGAATCATGGTGAGGCCTTGGCCCTTGAGCTCGACATTTCAGCAGTGGCACACACTTTAAGCAGTTGTCACTCTGGAAGAACATAGGCACAAAATGAAGCAATGCTGCTTGGAGCCCTTAAATGCAGCTGGAGAAATGATGTCAGCAGAGGCGAGTTTCAGACCCAAAAGACTAATTGGGCCAGGGGAGCGCACACGCAGGGAATCAATTGCCCAATTAGGGCAAAATCGCAATTTTATCCCTGCTGACAGCGGAGGCGGGATCGGGACCCGCCGACCACCTGACCCGCACCCAACCCGCCACCAGTAGAAAAATCGAGCCCCAGGTGTGTCCCAGAATAGCAGAATACTTATCATTATTGGTGATGTTTGTACTATTTCCAGTTCATCTATACAGTCCTATGTTGCTGTGCATAAAATCTGCGACTGTAGCATATTGGTTATGTTTGAGTACAGGAACAAGGATGTCTTGCTGCAGTTGTACAGGGCCTTGGTGAGGCCACATCTTGAGTATTGTGTGCAGTTTTGGTCGCCTTATCTGAGGAAGGATGTTCTTGCCATGGAGGGAGTGCAGCGAAGATTCACCAGGCTGATACCTGGGATGGCAGGAATGACGTATGAGGAGAGATTGGGTCGATTGGGCTTGTACTCGCTGGAGTTTAGAAGAATGAGAGGGGATCTCATCGAAACTTATAAAATTCTAACAGGGCTAGACAGACTAGATGCTGGAAGGATGTTCCCGATGGTCAGGGAGTCCAGAACCAGGGGTCACAGTCTAAGGATAAGGGGTAAGCCATTTAGGACAGAGATGAGGAGGAATTTCTTCACCCAGAGAGTGGTGAACCTGTGGAATTCTCTGCCAAAGAAGGCAGTGGAGGCCAATTCATTAAATATATTCAAGAAGGAGTTGGATATATTTCTTAGGGCTAAAGGGATCAAGGGATATGGAGAGAAGGCAGGGACAGGGTACTGAATTTGGATGATCAGCCATGATCTCATTGAATGGCGGAGCAGGCTCGAGGGGCCGAATGGCCTACTCCTGCTCCTATCTTCTATGTTTCTATGTTACGAGATTAGGAATCCAGCCGCCAGGACTAATGATCTGGTGACATGAGTTCATCATCCCAGCTCACCACCACCTTCGCAAGGGTAATTAGGGATGGGCAATAAATGCTGGCCTTGCCAGCGACGCCCACATCCCGTGATGAATAAAACAAAAAATCTGTTTTTTTGATCTATGGCTGCAAATTGGGTGATCAGCCAACAAGCCAAAGGTAGCACTTTTACTCCACCTGTAAAGTCTGTGGGTTGTATAGCGAAGTAATACACAGACTACAAGAGTAACTTAAACAGGACTTTACTATTCGAAGGTCAGGGCGAATCTGCCCAATAAATCCTGACACAGCACTTATATACTGGTGTGGTCACCGTCGGTATTACAGTATACAGCAGCCAAGATAAAGTAGTGCCACACCTAAAATAGTTCTCTTAAAGGTGAACGGTTACATACGATAGTTCTCTTAAAGGTAGAACAGTTACATACACTACAATCCTCCCTTTTTAGCTTACAACATACTTATTCCCCATTAACCATATCATTAGAACATATATACAAATTATGTAAAACAGTTCACAGGTTCAGTCTCTCTGGAGGTCTCCTGACTCTGTCCGGATAACGCCTCGGTGGTGTAGTAGTTTTCGGCGGGGTAGTAGGTTCTTCTGGCAAGGCCGATTCAGCTTGAAAGACAGTGTCAGGATCATCTGATTCCGGTATTACCAGATCGGAGGTAGGTGCTCTGGGTATCTCTGTTTCTACATTAGCCGTGTAAGGTTGTGGAGTAGGTTGGCTCTTTGTGGATGACCCTATGATCTGGTCAACATGGCGCCTTATTATGCTGTCACCAATGTCCACTGTATACAGCAGTGGCCCTAGCCTTTTTACAATAGTTCCCGGCTGCCATTTCTCGGTACGGTAGTCCCAGGCCAAAACTTGTTGACCTGTCTGAAAAGATCTAGTTGGCCTTTCATTCATGCCCTGGAATTGCCGGTTCTCTACGTCCCTTCTGACGTTTGGCTTAATCAAATCCAGCCGGCATCTTAGTCTTCTATTGAAAAACATCATGGCGGGAGTTTGATTTGTGACCGCATGTGTTGCATTCCTGTACGCCAACAAGAAGCTATCTACCTTATGTTGTAAGTTGATGTTCTCATTACCCATGGCCTTTATGGCTTTCTTGAAGGTCTGGACAAACCTTTCAGCTAAGCCATTGGTGGCGGGATGGTATGGGGCTGACGTGTAGTGCTTGACCCCATTGCTTTTTAAAAACTTCCTGAATTCTTCGGACACAAATTGTGGTCCATTATCAGAACAGACCTGTTCCGGCAGCCCATTCCTGGCAAACATGGTCCTTAATACTGTGATGGTTTTTTCCGTGGTGGTGGAGGACATCTTTATTACCTCCGGCCACTTGGAGTGTGCATCCACCGCTATTAGAAACATTGAGTCCATAAATGGACCAGCAAAGTCGATGTGTACCCTTTGCCAAGGAGATGAGGGCCACTCCCATGGATGCAGAGGAGCTTGTGGTGGCGCGTTTTGGACCTTCTGGCATCCTAGACAACTCTTGGTTATTTCCTCGATGTCTCCATCAATACCTGGCCACCACACAAACGCTCTTGCTAGGTTCTTCATTTTCACTCCACCCAGATGCCCCTCGTGAAGTTCCTTTAGCACCTTATGCTGAAGTTTGGGTGGGATCACCACTCTCGATCCACACACCAAGGTTCCTCGGCACACTGACAGCTGTTCTTTCCATTGCGAAAATGCTGGCAGTGTTGATTCGCCATGTGCTGGCCATCCCTCCACTGTTAGATCGTAGACCCGTGAGAGAGTCGGGTCATTTCTTGTTTCATTCTCGATCATCGAATTGGTTACTGGTAGACATTCTACTATGGATGAGTGGAACATTTCTACCGGGTCCATTGTAGCCGCCTCTTCTACTACCGGCAACGGTAGGCGCGATAACCCATCAGCATTTCCATGCTGTTTGGAGCTTTTGTATTCAATGTCATATTGGTGTGCCCCAAGTAACACGGACCACCTCTGTAACCTTTGCGCTGTCATAGTGGAAACGGCCTTGTTAGGGTTGAATATGGACACCAACGGCTGGTGGTCTGTCAGTAATGTGAACTTCTTGCCCTGCAGGTAATGATTGAATTTCTTTACTCCCCACACAAGGCTGAGGGCCTCCCTGTCTATCTGAGCGTAATTTCGCTCCGCGGAGGTCAACGATCGGGACGCAAATGCGACTGGCCTTTCCGAGCCATTTGGTAACTTGTGTGAAAGTACTGCTCCAATTCCATAAGGGGAATCATCACAAGCTAGACGAAGAGGTAACGTTGGGTTGAAATGAGCCAACACTTCCTCAGAGGTAATCAACGCCTTGCTTCTGCGAAAGGCCTTTTTACAGTCCTCGCTCCACTTCCATGGCACTTCTTTCCGTAACAGAGCATTCAGCGGATGTAGCACCGTGGATAAATTTGGCAGAAACTTGTGATAATAATTAATCAACCCCAGAAACGATCTCAACTGTGAAACGTTTTCCGGAGCGGGGGCCTTCACGACAGCTTCTATCTTGTCAGGCGACTTGTGCAGCCCCTCTTGGTCAATGACATGACCACAGTACGAGATCTGTTTCTGGAAGAACTCACATTTCTGGCGATTAACTCGAAGGCCATATTCCTTCAACCTGGTGAGCACCAGTTTCAAATTTGTGAGGTGTTCCTCCTCGTCTTCTCCCGCAATCAGGATATCGTCCAAGTAACACTGCGTGCTTGGAACACCTTGTAAGACCTGCTCCATTGCCCTCTGCCAAATTGCTGGAGCCGAAGCTACTCCAAAAAACAGTCTATTATAACGATACAAGCCTCTGTGCGTGTTGATTGTGAGATACTGGCGCGACTCTTCCTCGACTTCCATTTGTAAGTATGCCTGTGCCAGGTCTATCTTGGTGAAGTGTTGCCCGCCAGACAATGAAGCAAAGATATCCTCAATCCGCGGAAGCGGGTATTGTACCGTGTGCAGCACCGGATTAACTGTGATCTTGAAATCTCCGCAGATGCGGACCTTCCCCAGTCCCCCTGGCTTGTTACTTGATGAAGACTTCATGACGGGAACAATGGGCGTGGCCCACTCACTCCAGTCCACCTTAGACAGTACCCCTGAACGTTCAAGCTCTTCCAGTTCTGCCTCCACAGCAGGTCGTATCGCGTAAGGTACCGATCTGGCTTTGAAAAATTTTGGGCTTGCATGTTCTGCAATCTTGATTTTTGCTTTAATTCCTCTCAGTGTTCCCAGTCCTTGCTGGAATACCTCTTTAGCTTCGTCCAATATTCTGGACAACCGTTCAGGTTTGACCTCTTCCTTCCCGGAATCTACCGTCATTATGTTTAGTGAATGCCAGTCTATCTTTATTTTCCTGATCCACTCCCGTCCCAGAAGTGGTGGACCTCCCTCGGGCAGCACATACAAGTCCATCCTTTGGTGATCTTTGTCTTTGTATCTCACCTTGACTTCTATCTTTCCAATGGGGTATACTTTGTGCCCCGTGTATGTCTGCAATACTATCTCCACATCCCGTAGGGGAATATGTTTGAATAACTTTTTGTAATCATGCTTATTCATGACCGTCACCGCCGATCCGGTGTCCACTTCCATCTTCACTTGGACTTTTGCAATCTGTAGTGTGATCCAGATAGTTTGTCGGTCAGCTTCTTTACTCACATTATGAATCCTCAGACTACCCAGTGCCTTGCTGTTGGAGTCTGAGTCTGAATTCTGTTCATCTGGACTCTTCCCAGTCACCTCATGTACCTTTCTGTACATCTTCTGCGGTGACTTATTATTGTTGTTCTTCTTTCCTGACCGGCATACCTTAGCTATGTGGCCAAGCTTGCCACATTTCCTACAGTCCTGGTTTTTAACCCAGCATTGGTTCTGGTCGTGTGTTGTCTTCCCACAACGAGAACATTTCGTTGTACCCGAAGTCATTTGATCCACACTGAGTACAGCTGTCTTCCGTTGCATTTCCGCCGTGCCACTCGCTGCGGCTTCGTGCGATGCTGCAATAAGGACAGCCTTATCAAGTGTAAGATCGTTCTCTTCGAGTAGTCGTTTTTGCGTTCCTTCCTTTGACAATCCGCACACGAACTTGTCTCGCAATGCCTCTGTCAGATTTCCTCTAAACTGGCAGTATTTCGCTAGTCTACGCAGCTCGACCAAGTACTCCGCGTTGCTTTCCTCTTTTCGTTGCGTTCTCCCGTAAAATTTAGATCGTTCCGCTAACATCAGCGGTGCGGGGTTAAAATGATCCTTCAGGACAGCAACAATATTATCGAAGGTTTGATCCGCCGGTTTAGCTGGTGATAGAAGATGCTTCAATAACCCGTATGTCTTCGTGCCCATCGAGTTTAGCAAGGTTATAGCTTTATCATCATCTTCTATTTTATTGGCCTCACAATATATCTCGATACGTTCTACGTATGTGGCCCAATCTTCCACCTCGGCATCGAAGTTGTTGATGTTACCATGCTTAGGCATCTTCACTATCTCTCACTATCTTTCTGCGAAACAACAGGATTTCTCTTCAACTTTTTAACTTTTTCTTTTTTTTTCCAAAAATGGCGGGTTCCCGTGCTTGTCTTCTTCCCCGCCTACTGGCAAAATGGCGGTTTCCCGTGCTTGTCTTCTTCCCCCCTACTGGCAAAATGGCGGTTTCCCGCTCCTGACTTCTTCCTCTGGTGGGAGGGGTAAGCTTTGCCCTCGGGCGACGACCGCTGGTTTACGGGGTTTGTAGCCTGTGCGCCGGCTTCAGTTTATTCTGAAGCGCGCGCTAGAAAAGCCGATCGCGTTCCTTGTCCCCCCCCCTTCTTTTCGGCAGGGGCAACCGGCGCTGGGGACAACCAGTTGGCGTCGGACAGATCCAGCTCCTGGTCCTTCACGGCAGCTGCTGCAAGCCGTTGGCCGGAACCTCGCTCGGTCTCTCGCTCGGGCTCTGTCTCTCCCGCTCACGCGGCTCTTGCTCGCTCTCTCTCGGGCTCTGTCTCTCCCGCTCGCGCGGCTCTCACTCGCTCTCTCTCGGGCTCTGTCTCTCCCGTTCGCGCGGCTCTCGCTCGGGCTCTGTCTCTCCCGCTCGCGCGGCTCTCAATCGCGCCTCCCAGCCCTCTCGCAGTCCGGTGCTTCCCTCCCCGGCTGCGGCTGAGTTCTCCGCGATTTATTTATGTTTATATCTTCCCGCGCCTTACGATCCCGGTCGCAGTGCCTCGTGGTCGCGGTATTTGTCCGGCCTTTTTCGCCGTCGCGGTCTAGTCGTCTCATGACGCTCCCCAGCCCGCTTGTACCGCGGCTTCTGCTCCACGCTGCCCCAGTCTCAGCGCCTCTGGGCCCGACTTCTGTCCGGCTCCTTTCCCCCTCGACCGTGGTCGAGTGCACCGCCCTTATCCTCCGTTTATTTGTTTCTATTTTCCCTTTACTCACAGTCACCGTGGCCGACTTGCTTCTCGTGTTGATCGGCTCACTCACCACCGTGGCAGAAGGGACAATCCGTGCCTGTTGCTGATGGAAGACTTCGTGTTTGAAATCTTCCTCCTTTCTTGGTCTGCTGACTCGAGTTTTCACTCAGCAAAACGACGAGGGCGGGTGCCTCTTCTCGACGCTCGTTTACTTCTTCAGAAGTATTGTTGCCGCAGGGTAAGATCGAACTCGTCGCCACTGTAAAGTCTGTGGGTTGTATAGCGAAGTAATACACAGACTACAAGAGTAACTTAAACAGGACTTTACTATTCGAAGGTCAGGGCGAATCTGCCCAATAAATCCTGACACAGCACTTATATACTGGTGTGGTCACCATCGGTATTACAGTATACAGCAGCCAAGATAAAGTAGTGCCACACCTAAAATAGTTCTCTTAAAGGTGAACGGTTACATACGATAGTTCTCTTAAAGGTAGAACAGTTACATACACTACACCACCCTGGCCAGCCCTGGCTCAGTGGGAAGCACTCTCCCCTCTGAGTCAGAAGGTTGTGGGTTTAAGCCCCATTCTAGAGACTTGAGCACAAAATCTAGGTTGACACACCCAGTGCAGTACTGAGGGAGTCCTGTACTGTCGGAGGTGCCGCCTTTCAGATGAGATGTTAAACCGAGGCCTCTCTCAGGTGGGCGTAAAAGATCCCAGGGCACCATTTTGAAGAAGAGCTGGGGAGTTCTTGCCTGTGACCTGAGTTCTTGCCTGTGACCTGGCCAATATTTACCCTTCAACCAACATTAAAAAAAATGGGTTATTTGGTCATGATCACAGTGCTGTTTGTGGATTCTTGCTGTACAAAAATTGGCTGCCGAGTTTCCCTATTGTACAACAGTGACTACACTTCAAAAGCACTTCATTGGCTGTAAAGTGCTTTGGGCTGTCCTGAGGTCATGAAAGATGATATAGAAATGGAATTCTTTCTTTCCTTATTTCTTTCCTTTCTTCCCTTTTTTACTTTCCTTTCTTCTCTTCCTTTCTTAATTGGAATTGCCATCAGAACCCTTGTGAGAATTCTTATCTATAAAGCAGCTACCGCACCCCTGAAGTGTTCCTGTAAATCAGCACTTTCATCATCAGAGCGAGCATATGCCAGAACACAAGTTTCCTTCAAATGAATGTTCCCATTAACCACTTGCTCATTATCTGGTTTGGACCGCAGTACATTTCCATATTAATTATAAGTATCAGGAAAAAATAAGTTACGGGATGTCAGTCCGCTGAACAAGGTTTATGTTTGCTTAATGGGTCAGGGTTAATGCTTAAAGGCTGTAATGTTTTATGAGATGCTTGGACCTAGAATGCATAACTCTGAACTGACAGTTATGCTGAAGTTTGTATATGATATTAGATTTACGCACTCATGGAAGGACATGCGACAGAAAGTAGCATCTGGGCTGATTAACCTGCTCCTTAATTCTGAGAGACCTTTTAGGGCTTTTATATTAGATTTATGTAGTTGGAGGAAACGGCCAAAGATTAACATTGCATTGATCAAGTTATAATCAGATTTCAGAAGAAAGAGTCCTTTAACAACTCAAAGCAAACATGGGAAACGTAGAGAAATAAGCAGAGATTGTCATTCAGAAAACAGCCTTTCTGAAGTGGTGACACATTTATTAATGCAATTTAGCTGCGACGGTTTTCTCTTTGCTTCCTCACTAGATATTACTGTGATACTTTGGGTGTATCTTGAGAGGGTTCCATTTGCTGTGATGGTGCAGTGCGTGGTATGAAATCCACTTCAAGGTAATTTCACATCAAATTGCACACTACTTATCAATCAACAATGTGAGAGGACTTTTTTTTTAATAAACTGCACGTGTGGCTATTTGGAATGAAGAGTGCAAGATATGACCGGGAATTGTTTCTTTTTTTTTTAAGTGCAACACTGTCAGAGGTGCCGTCTTTCGGATGGGACATCAAACCAAGGCCCGTCTGCCCTCTCAGTTAGATGTAAAAGATCCCATGGTACTATTTCGAAGAAGAGCAGGGGGAGTTCTCCCCGGTGTTCTGGCCAATATTTATCCTCAACCAACATCACTAAAACAGATTATCTAGTCATTAACATGTTGTTTGTGGGAGCTTGCTGTGCGCAAATTGGCTGCTGCGTTTCCAACGTTACAACAGTGACTACACTTCAAAATTATTTAATTGGCGGTAAAGTGCTTTGGTACATCCAGAAGGCACTATATAAATTCAGTTCGTTCATTCTTTCTTTTTTCCAGTCAAAATAGAAGGCACGAGATAAAGGCAAGTCGGAATTTAAAAAAAGGATTTGATTTTCATTTTTAACTGCACAACATTCTTAGTACCACCTCAGAGTACAATTCACGCACACAATTGACAGATGTTATTATTGAGTAAGAGTGGATCAGAATCAATTATTGGCCATAAAAGAACACTGAAATAGGCCATTACAGTTTTGGCAGATGCCCAGTTTTTTTGCCTTACACTTTTTCAATACGAATGAAGCAAAGAATCCTATTGTCTATCTGGTCTGAACTAATGAGGTGGCCATTAGGTGCTCCAGTGCCAACAAACAAAAAACACAGCCAGTTCCCAACAAGTGCCTCCTCAGGAGAAGCAAAGGAATTAGATACTTGACAAGGCATCAGGAAGCAAAAAGTCTCACAGTTTTCTTTGAAGACTGATGATAGAAGCATTAAAAAACATAGTCACCCACCAAGCTAATCAATTAATCATCAGCCAGATGCAGCATTGAGTAATAACTGCAGATGTCATTCATTTTCACACTGGTTGAGGCCCAGGGGCGAGGACGGGGCCCAGGAGCGAGGACGGGGCCCAGGAGCGAAGACGAGCCCAGCAGCGAGGTCGGGACCCAGGAGCGAGGTCGAGGCTCAGGAGCGACGTCGAGGCCCAGGGGGGAGGATGAGACCCAGGAGCGAGGACGGGGCCCAGGAGCGAGGTCGAGGCCCAGGGGGGAGGACGGGGCCCAGGAGCGAGGATGAGCCCAGCAGCGAGGTCGAGGCCCAGGGGGGAGGACGAGGCCCACGGGGGAGGACGAGGCCCAGGAGCGAGGACGAGGCCTAGGGACGAGGACGAGGCCCAGGAGCGAGGATGAGCCCAGTAGCGAGGTCGAGGCCCAGGAGTGGCGCAGCGTGGACCAGCAGCGGGGTTGGGAGGACCACACTGCAGCCTATGAAACCCAGGCAGAGAGGACCTGTGGGAAGGAGGTAGGAGGACAGTAGGAGTATGTTTGTGTGTGTGTGCTAGGCCGATGTAGCAGAGCCTGGTCTCTAATTGTTTTGGATCCCCGTGCAACGGCCACCCCATGTTAAAAGAATTCACACACAGGCATCTTCCACCCTTTAAAATGAAGTTTGGGACCTGGAACGTCAGGACCCTCATGGACAACCCCAACAGCGACAGACCAGAACATCGTACTGCTATCGTTGCCTGGGAGCTCAGACATTTCGACATAGACATCACCACCGTAAGCGAGACCCGGTGGGCAGGAGAAGGCCAGCTCAAGGAGCAAGGCAGTGGTTACACCTTCTTCTAGAAAGGCAAACCTGAAGAAGAATGCCGCCTCCACGGGGTAGGCTTTGCCATAAAAAGTGAGCTAGTTGAACATCTCAGAGGCTCCCTTTGTGGAATAAACGAATGCCTCATGACTCTACGGCTCACACTAGCCCGGAACCAGTGCACTACGGTCATCAGTGTGTACGCCCCAACACTGCAAGCCACAGATGAGACCAAAGAGGAATTCTGCTCCAGCCTCGAACAATCCCTGTCCCGAGCCCCAATGGGCGACAAGCTGATCCTCCTTGGCGACTTTAACGCCAGAGTTGGAAAGGACACAGACCTCTGGGGAGGTGTGATCGGCAGAGAGGGGGTAGGGAAAGCCAACTCCAATGGTACCTCCTCCTGCTTAGAACATGGCCTTGTCATAACCAACACCTTGTTCCGTCAGAGAGACAAGTACAAGGCTTCATGGCAACACCCTCGCTCCAAGCACTGGCACCTGCTGGACTACGTCATCATCCGAGCGAGGGACCGCAAGGACGTCCGCATCACCCACACCATGACAGGAGCTGACTACTGCTGGATAGACCACTGCCTAATCCGCTCTGTCACCCCCATCAACATAGCCCCAAAACAGCAGCGGCAACAGAAGCAATGCCGCAGGAAAATTAACGCTGGAGCACTCAAAGACCCCGCTAAGAAAGCCCTATTCAGCCTGCGCCTCACAACCAACCTGACAACTCCCAGTGATGCAGAGACACAGAGTGTCCACAGCGCCTGGTCTGCAATCAAGGCCTCCATAATTAGCACCTGTGAAGAAACGCTCGGTCACTCGACCAGGAAACACCAAGACTGGTTCGACGAGGATGACCAGGAGATAATGTGGTACCCTTGTTTAAAAAGGGAGAAAAGGATCGACCATGTAATTACAGGCCAGTCAGCCTAACCTCGGTGGTGGGAAAATTATTGGAAAGAATACCGAAGGACAGGATACATCTTCATTTAGAAATGGTGTGGAGATGCCGGAGTTGGACTGGGGTGGACAAATGTAAGAAGTCACACGACACCAGGTTATAGTCCAACAGCTTTATTTGAAATCACAAGCTTTCGGAGCGCTGCTCCTTCTTCAGGTGAAGTGGAGAAATGCATAAAGACACAGCTTATATAGTCAGAGAATCATGTCAGATGTTTACAGGTAACCTTTCCAACTGCCATTTATCACACCTCGGCAGAGAGATAATCACAGCAGTCAAAGGTGTGAATGGTGTCCAAACAGGTCAGTCAGGGAAACATTACATCAAAGAACAATGAGGTGGGGTCACAAGGGGTCAAATATTGCAGATGCTGGGGTCTGTATGAAAAACAAAAAAACAGACAAAAAACATTTTTTTTGGCTGGAAATCACAGCAGGTCCGGCCGCATCTGTGTAGAGAGAACAAGCCAATGTCGACTCGAGTCTGGATGACCCTGCATCAGGTGGGCTTACATTCATTTAGAAAGACACGGATTAATCAAGGATAGTCAGCACGGATTTGTTAAGGGAAGGTCGTGTCTGACAAACTGGATTGAATTTTTTGAGGAGGTAACAAGGAGGGTAGATGAGGGTAGTGCATTTGATGTAGTGTATATGGACGTTAGCAAGGCTTTTGATAAGGTTCCACATGGCAGACTGGTCACGAAGTTAAAAGCCCATGGGATCCAGGGCAAAGTGTCAAGTTGGATTCAAAACTGGCTCGGAGACAGGAAGCAGAGGGTAATGGTTGATGGGTGTTTTTGTGACTGGAAGGCTGTTTCCAGTGGGGTTCCGCAGAGCTCAGTACTAGGTCCCTTGCTTTCTGTGGTATATATCAATGATCTTGACTTCAATATAGTGGGTATGATTAAGAAGTTTGCAGATGATACTAAAATTGGCTGTGTGGTTGATACTGAAGAAGGAAGCTGTAGACTGCAGGAAGATATCAATAAATTGGTCAGATGGGCAGAACAGTGGCAAATGTAATTCAATCCGGAGAAGTGTGAGGTAATGCATTTGGGGCGGGCTAACAAGGAAAGGGAATACACATTAAATGGTAGGACACGGAGTAGTGTAGAGGAACAAAGGGACCTTGGAGTGCATGTCCACAGATCCCTGAAGGTAGCAGGCCAGGTAGATAAGGTGATTAAGAAGGCATACGGAATGCTTGCCTTTATTAGCCATGGCATTGAATACAAGAGCGGGGGGGGGGGTTATGCTTCAACTGTATAAACCACTAGTTAGCCCTCAGCTAGAGTACTGCATGCAGTTCTGGTCACCACATTACAGGAAAGATGTGATTGCACTAGAGAGGGTACAGAGGAGATTTACAAGGATGTTGCCGGGAGTAGAGAATCTTAGTTATGAGGAAAGACTGGATAGGCTGGGTCTGTTTTCCTTGGAACAGAGGCAGCTGAGGGGAGACCTTATTGAGGTGTATAAAATTATGAGGGGCATAGATTTAAAGTAATCGGTGGAAGGTTTAGATTTGAGGGAAATATTCTTCACGCAGAGGATTGTGGGGGTCTGGAACTCACTGCCTGAAAGGGTGGTAGAGGCAGGAACCCTAACCACATTTAAAAAGTACTTGGATGTGCACTTGGGATGCTCTAACCTGCAGGGCTATGGACCAAGAGCTGGGAAGTGGGATTAGGTTGGATAGCTCTTTGTTGGTCGGCGCGGACACAATGGGCTGAAATGGCCTCCTTCCGTGCTGTAACTCTCTCTGATTCAGGAGCTAATAAGCCGTAAGCACAAGGCATTCCTGATCCGGAAACAGCAACAGAACTTGAGAGCAAGAAAGCAGCTCTACAGACGCCTGAAGGCCAAGGTCCAACAAAAAACTCGTGACCGAAAGAACAGATGGTGGGTGGAAAAAGTGCAGGAGATCCAGCAGCTAGCCGACAACCACGACATGTGTGGATTCTTTAGCGCAGTCAAGACCATCTACGGCCCAAGCACCCAAGGTCCTACCCCACTGTGGACCAAGAACTGAGAGGTACTCATCAAGGACAGAGAGGCAGTCAGTGCCCACTGGAAGGAGTACTTTGAAGATCTCCTTAACCGAGACTCTGTCTTCGACATGAGTGTCCTCAACTCCATCCCGCAGCATGCTACCCTCAGCAGAACCCCAGCCCGGCATGAGGTTGAAAAGGCCATCCGACAACTGAAAAACAACAAGGCCTCAGGAACAGATGGAATCCCTGCCGAGGCAGTAAAGCATGGCGGAGAAGCACTATTGGCGTGAATACATGAACTCATTTCTCTTATTTGGAAGGAGGAGAGTATGCTAGGGGATCTCAGAGACGCTGTAATCGTGACCACCTGCAAGAAAGGTGACAAGTCCGATTGCGGTAATTACAGGGGAGTTTCCCTGCTGTCTGCCACAGGGAAAGTCATTGCAAGAATCCTCCTCAATTGTCTTTGGCTGAAGAGCTCCTTCCAGAGTCGCAATGCGGATTCCGCCCACTAAAGGGCACAGTGGGCATGATCTTCACCCCGCGTCAACTACAAGAGAAATGCAGGGAACAGCACCAACCACTGTACATGGCCTTCTTTGACCTCACAAAGGCCTTCGACACCATCAACCGTGAGGGATTATAGAGTGTCCTCCTCAAATTTGGCTGCCCTCAAAAGTTTGCCACCATATTCCGCCTGCTTCACGACGACATGCAAGCCATGTTCCTGACCAATGGATCCACCACAGACCCAATTCAAGTACAGACCGGGGTCAAGCAAGGTTGTGTCATCGTACCAACGCTCCTCTCGATCTTCCTGGCTGCAATGCTCCATCTCACCCTTAGTAAGTTCCCCGCTGTAGTGGAGCTAATCTACAGAACAAACGGGAAACTGTTCAACCTCCATCGCCTCCAGTCCAGATCCAAGGTCGTCCCATTCCCTCATCGAATTACCGTATGCAAACGATGCTTGCGTCTGCGCACACTCTGAGGCCGAACTCCAAACCATTGTCAACACTTTCACCAAAGCGTACGAGAGCATGGGTCTTACACTAAACATCCATAAGACAAAAGCCCTCTACCATCCTGCCCCCGCCACACAGTACTGCTCCCCGATTATCAAAATCCATGACGAGGCCTTGGACAACGTGAACCACTTTCCATACCTCGGGAGCCTACTGTCAACAAGGGGAGACGTCAATGACGAAGTCCAACACTGCCTTCAGTGTGCCAGTGCAGCCTTCGGTCACCTGAGGAAGAGAGTGTTTGAAGACCAGGACCTCAAACCCAGCACCAAGCTTATGGTCTACAGAACAGTAGTGATACCCACCCTGCTGTATGCTTCAGAGACATGGACCATGTACAGCAGACACCTCAAAGCACTGAAGCGGTACCACCAACGCTGCCTCCGCAAGATCCTGCAAATCCATTGGCAGGATAGGCGCACCAACGTCAGTGTTCTCGCTCAGGCCAACATCCCCAG
Organism: Somniosus microcephalus; assembly: GCF_052327205.1. Lineage (NCBI taxonomy): Eukaryota > Metazoa > Chordata > Chondrichthyes > Squaliformes > Somniosidae > Somniosus > Somniosus microcephalus. The sequence goes on from NC_140989.1 coordinate 361,913,449, forward strand.
CATCGAAGCTTTGACCACGCTCGATCAGCTCCGATAGACGGGCCACATCGTCCGCATGCCCGATACGAGACTCCCAAAACAAGCGCTTTACTCGGAGCTCCGACATGGCAAGAGAGCCCCAGGTGGGCAGAGGAAATGCTTCAAGGACACCCTCAAAGCCTCCTTAAAAAAGTGTAACATCCCCACCGACACCTGGGAATCCCTGGCCCAAGACCGCACAAAGTGGTGGAGAAGCATGCGGGAAGGCGCCGAACACCTCGAGTCTCTTCGCCGGGAAGCAAGCGGAAGCCAAGCGCAAACAACAGAAGGAGCGCACGCCAACCCAAGCACCCCACCCACCCGCCCCTTCAACCACCATCTGCCCCAATTGTGACAGAGACTGTAGGTCCCGCAATGGACTCATCAGTCACCTGAGAACTCATTTTTAGTGTGGAAGCAAGTCATCCTCAGTTCCAAGGGACAGCCAAAGAAGAAGAAGATGGACGTTTTAAGCTTTTCTTTCTCCTTATTCTCTGGTCCTGAGAATGTTATGCATAGTTCTACAAATGATGTGCTCTGTAGAAGCGTAAAACATCACAACGTTTTCTGCCCGTGTTTTCGACAGTATTTTATCTCTGTGTCCACTTGTGTTATAAATGTTGACTAAAAATTACAATGATATGGAACAGGAAATCACTCCCAGTCTATCTGCAACTAGAATCAATCAGCTGCTGCATGTTATCTAAAGTACATGGATACGTCACTGTTATGCGGGGGTCCCACGGTGCGGGTTAGTATGAAAGCTAATGGGTGCCCTCCTGATGGGGCAGCTAATTAGCTGAGCCATTAGGACCAGGAAAGATCGCAGCTTGGATCCCTGCTCTGTGCTGGGGGAGGGGGGTGGATTGGCTAATGCCAGAGCTGGTTAGAGTCCATATATAAAATGGCCTCACTTCTCCTCTCCCACACCCCTGCCGCACGAGCATCAAAGGCAAATGGTAATGGTTCGCGTTGCTGTTTGCTCTCCGGTGACCCTTGTTGGAAGCGTGACTGTGCGGACTTACAATTGTGGACCAGATTAGAGGGTGGGGCCTCATTCCGCCACGGTTAAGTGGCACCGCCGGCATTCTAGGTCATGATGAAGAATGGCCACTTGGGCATGTACCAGAGGAAGACCATGGACCAGTGCTCCAGTAAGGAATCGCTGCCTCTAGGAGAGGAGTGATGGAACCGAGTAATTTAGCTGAAAAAAGGAGAGCGAAAGAAGAAGCTAGTTGTGGTGGAAAATAGCGCCTGAAAATCTTTCAATTAATTCATTAAAAGCATGACTGAATTTACCGCCATTGGTTCCCACTATCCCAATGCCTCAAATTTATCGTCCTTTTGTTTAAATCCCTCCATGGCCTCACCCCTCTCTATCTCTGTGACCTCCTCCAACCCTCCAACCCTCCCAACCCCTCCTCGAAACTCTCTGTTCCTGTGGCTCGGGCCTTTTATTTATCAACCAGTTCCTTTGCACCGCCATTGGTGCCAGTGCCTCAGCTACCTGAGTCATACTCTCTAGAATTCCCTCCCTAAATCCGTCCACCTCTTCAGCTCCCACTACTCCCCTCAGACCCTCCTTAAAATCCATTTCTTTGACCAAGCTCTTGTTCACCCTTCCTAATCGCTCCTTCTTTGGCTTGGAGTTCATTTTTCCTCACACCTCTGAGAAACGCATTGGAGCATTTAACTACGTTAAGAGGGCTATATAAATGCAAGTTGTTGTCGTTACTCTATCGAAACCTTGGGCTGGATTTTCATTCAGGAGTCGGGTTGGAGGCGGGACTACAACTTTTGGGGTTGTAGTCCCGCCTCCATCGAGTTCTAGCCAACCCATGCGATTTAGACTTGATTGACCTTGTTGAGCCCGCCCAGCCAGCTCAGCAGGCCAATTAAGGGCCACCCGGTATCAGGTGACATCACAGACTGAAATTTCATCTGTCAAGAGCTTTTGACAGATGAAATATCAGCGTTTCACAGCTGTTTGAAGCTGTCAAACACCAACAGTCTTACTTCTAATATGAGTCCTTCTCCACAGACTCAGTTAGAAATCTCTCCTGCACAGAAAGCTGCAGGCTGTCACTTTTGACAGATCGCAGCCATTCTGCTTTCTGTGCCGGTGAGATGAGGGACTCCCGAGGCCTAAAGGAAGGAAGGCTGAAAAGGTAAGAAAAGGTATGTAAAACTTCTTTAATCACTTTAGACACACCAAACACACTTACCTTTGCACTCATGCACCCATCACTCACCTGAACACCGACATCTCGACCCCTCCAAGCCCTTCAACCCGACGGCCCGAATCCTCTAACTTGGCGTGGTTTGGAGCCGTCGGGAACCCCACACTTCAACCTTAAAAATAGGGATTAGGCTAAAAACTGCCTGTGAACTACCTGTTAACAGGCAGTTAATTGGCACTAATCCCCTTCCCGCCTCGGGTAGGCGGGTCCCAGTGCGGGGCGGGTACCCGCCTCCTTTGAAACTGGCATGGAGGCGGGTTTGGGTGCGGGATGGGGTCGGGACCCCTGATTTCAGGATTTTAACTCCCCGCACGCCTCCAATCCCGACTCCACGGCCCAATGAAAATCCTGCCCCCATTGTTTGATAAAGCCAACACGTACTTAAAAGTTAATTTAATGTTTAACCAGTTTTATCCCCTCCCTCTTTCCTGAAGAGTTGCACCTTGCTCAGTAGAGTTCCACAAGTGCCAGTTACACTCGGGTAGCTCAGCCAAGTGTCCATTCTTCATATGTGGCCCTAGAGAGTAAGTGTTGACAGGTGATTTCACCTTGGAGGATGGGGTGGGCACCAGTGCCAAGTCCATTCATCTCCTCAACCAGTGTGCACACAAAGATACAATACAGCAGAGACTACTAGACAATGATCCATCAGGAGTGGGATTCCTGGCTGACTTATTTATTTATTCGCCCATTACTTGCCCAGGGATCTTTGAGGCCAATTGTAGTACACCATATGCCACCCTGGCTATCATCAGCTAACTCAGCACAGACCAAGAATCAAACCCAGGACCATCTGAACAGTGTAGCTCATCAAAGGAACCTACAAATAAACAAATTGCAGTCTGTTATTTGAACATAAGAACATAAGAAATAGGAGCAGGAGTAGGCCATACGGCCCCTGGAGTCTGCTCCGCCATTCAATGGGATCATGGCTGATCTTCTACCTCATTTCCACCTTCCCGCCCGATCTCCATATCCCTCGATTCCCTCAGTGTCCAAAAGTCTATCGATTTCATTCTTGAATATACTCAGTGACTGAGCATCCACAGCCCTCTGGGGTAAAGTATTTCAAAGATTCACTACCCTTTGAGTGAAGAAATTTCTCCTCATCTCAGTCCTAATTTGGGACATGTTCCGCCCTCCCCTCACCTCCACACCACCACCACTATTAGTGGAGGATCCTTCAGCCACGACTCCGCTGTACTCTGGAATTCCCTTTCTAAGCCTCTTTGCCTCGTTACCTCTCCTTCCAGAACGCAGGGGACTGATAGCCACAAGCTCAATTTCGGTTGGACTAATTTTGATAAATTTGAAAGTACAAATCCATCCTGGTACGGGTAAGGCTACAAGAAATGGGAAATGGAGAATCTTTTCCAGAACATCCACTTCAGAGTTTTCAGGGCCATGATGAGAGTTTCAGAAGGAATTGGTTCTCTTCTTTGGTTCGATTGATATCCACTGCCCTGAAGTGCGCTCTGAGACATGTCTTTGTATGTTTTACTACTTTAAAGGCTCTATATAAATGCAAGTTGTTGTTGTTGTTGTTTTGTACATGCTGAGCCCTATCTCTCAACTTGGCTGAGCGGTAATGCTCTCACCTCCGAGTCCGAAGATCATGGATGCAAGCCCCACTCCAGGACCTGAGCACATCATCTAGGCAGACACTTTGGTAAGCGAGTGCTACGTGGTCGGAGGTTCTGGTTACTTGATAAGACGTTAAACTAAAACCCCCTTTGCCTGTTCAGGCACGATTTGAAGAGGGGCAGGGGAGTTCTTCGGGTGACCCAGTCAACATTTATCCGTTAATCAACACCAAAACCGATTAACTGGTCATTCATCCCATTGCTGTTTGTGGGACCTTGCTGTGTGCGAACTGGTTACATAAGAACATAAGAAATAGGAGCAGGAGTAGGCCATTCGGCCCCTCGAGCCTGCTCCGCCATTCAATGAGATCATGGCTGATCTTCTACTGCAACTCCACCTTCCTGCACTATCCCCATGTCCCTTCATTCCCTTAATATCCAAAAATCTATCGCTCTCTGTCTTGAATATACTTAATGATTGAGCCTCCACAGCCCTCTGGGGTAGAGAATTCCAAAGATTCACCAGCCTCTGAGTGAAGAAATTTCTCCTCAGCTCAGTCCTAAAAGGCCGACCCCTTATTCTGAGACTGTGACCCCTGGTTCTAGACTCCCCAGCCAGGGGAAACATCCTCCCTGCATCTACCCTGTCAAGCCCTGTAAGAATTTTATGTTTCAATGAGATCAGCTCTCATTCTTCTAAATTCTAGGTAATATAGGCCTAGGCTGCTCAATCTCTCCTCATAGGACAATCTCTCCATCCCAGGAATCAGTCTGGTGAACCTTTGTTGCACTCCCTCTAAGGCAAGTGTATCCTTCCTTAGGTAAGACCAAACCTGCACAGAATACTCCAGGTGTGGTCTCACCAGAGCCCTATATAATTGCAGTAAGACGTCTTTACTCTTATACTGTGGCAGAGCCACTAAGGGACTCTGAACAACTGTACATAATTCCCTTTAATGATGTGTTAGCTACAGACTAAATCTGTACCATTGTATATACTGTTTGCATGTACAGTGCGCGGTCCCTTTAAGAGCGCGGGCAAACGCGATGACATCATGCCGCTAATCACGTGATCACCCAAACGCAGGAAAAACGTGATGACGTCATGACGCCATCCATGGGACCGCCCTGGCAGTCCTCGTGGAGCCTCCGACCTGTTAAGACCTGTATTCATAGTTCTCTTGTATCAATCTGTTTAAACTCGTTAGTTTGACATTAAAAACCTTTTTGATTGATTGCCTGCGTCGAACTCAATCTCTAGATAGGAATTTGACCATTCCTACATTGGTGACCCCAACTTTTGTGAATGGATTTCGCAAAAGGAACACAGCATGGAGGCAAACGCCGTTTTGTTGAAGCTGCCGCAGTTCTGGGAGCAACAAGCGACCTCGTGGTTCATCCAAGTTGAAGCCCAGTTCGCCCTGAGAGGCATCGTTGAGGATCAGACCCGATACTTATACGTGGTCTCTGTACTCGACGGCTCTACCGCCTCGCAAATCGTCAGTCTTCTCGGGAACCCCCCAGCGGACCGCAAGTATGAAACCCTCAAGGCGCGGTTGCTACAGGTTTTCGGGCTCACAAAATCAGAGCGCACCCGTCGGCTGCTCGCTATGCCCGGGATCGGGGACTCCAAACCTTCCGAGATGATGAGCCAAATGCTCACACTCCTCGGCTCCGAACCAGAATGCTTTCTCTTCAGAGAGTTATTCCTCAGCCAATTACCAGAGCAAGTGCAAGCGGCCTTGGCGAGATCCGAGGTCGAAGACTGCGCAGTGCTCGCTGCCGAGGCAGACAAAATATTCGCTGTTACGCAACAGTACTGCGCTGCCACGAGGCGCTCATCCCCCACAGACGCCGCCCCAGCTCCTCAGCCAGCGGGGCTGTGCTTCTACCACGCGCGGTTTGGCGTGAAGGCGAGATGTTGCCGCCCTCCCTGCAGCTTCTCTCAAAAAAAAACAACAACTCCGTCCAATGAAGAACGGGTCTAACGGGTTCCCCGCGGCCGCGATGGCAATCGGCAATGCAGGCAAGCTGCTCGTCATCACAGATACCCTCTCCGGTCGTCGGTTCCTGTGCGACACCGGAGCGCAGTGCAGCATTCTACCCGCATCAGCTCTTGATGTACAGGCTGGGAGGCACGGCCTCCCCCTCGAAGTGGCTAATGGCAGAGCTATTCGGACCTTCGGCAGACGGCGGGTCCAGGTGTGCTTCGGCGGCCAGCGGTTTTTCTGGGAATTCGTTACGGCCAAGGTTTCGCAAGCCATTCTCGGTGCAGATTTCCTGTGCGCCAACGGCCTCCTGGTCGATGTAAGGAACCGACGGCTGATCAACGCGGCCACGTTTCACTCTATCCCTTGCCACCGTAGTAACAGCATGTCGCACACCATCTCCTGCGCTTTCCTGACTCCGAATGAGTTCGCTCGCCTGCTAGTCGACTTTCCAGACCTGACCAGGCCCACGTTCTCCTCCCCGGCCACGAAACAGGCACGGGCCCAGCACCTCGAACCTGGCAAGCTAGCGGTCGCGAAGGCGGAGTTCGCAACAATGGAACGCTTAGGGATTATTTGCAGGTCGAATAGTCCCTGGTCTTCGCCTCTTCACATCGTACCAAAACCTGGCGGCGGCCCTGCGGCGACTATTGGCGCCTAAATGACGCCACCACTCCTGATCGATACCCGATCCCCCACATCCAGGATTTCTCTGCCCATTTGGCAGGAAACACCGTGTTTTCCAAGGTTGATCTTGTCCGAGGCTACCACCAGGTCCCGGTGCACCCGCAAGACGTCCAGAAGACCGCAGTCATCACCCCTTTCGGTCTTTTCAAATTTTTAAGGATGCCGTTTGGGTTGAAGAACGCCACCCAGGCTTTCCAGCACCTCATGGACTCCGTGCTGCGGGACCTCAAGTTCCTTTTCGTCTACTTAGACGATATTCTCATCGCCAGTCCTAATAAGGAGGAACACATCTCTCACCAACGCACCCTCTTTCGACGCCTCAGCCAACACGGCCTGATTATCAACCCAGCCAAGTGTCAGTTTGGTCTGCATCAAATTGATTTCCTGGGACATCGCATCACCTCAGAGGGAACGGTTCCTTTGCAAGCGAAGGTGGAGGCGGTGACATCCTTTCCATGCCCGCAGAACATAAAGGCCCTGCAGGAATTCCTCGGCATGGTAAACTTTTACCACCGTTTCATGCCTAAGGCAGCACTGCTCATGCAGCCCCTGTACGAGGCCCTCAAGGGCAAGTCTGGCAAGGATCCGGTAGGCTGGACGGGTGACATGGACCGGGCTTTCACCGACACCAAGAGCGCCTTAGCCAACGCGACCATGCTGGCGCACCCGCTACCAGGAGCCACCATCGCCCTCACCACCGATGCGTCAGATTACGCAATCGGCACCGTTCAGGAGCAGTGGGTGAACGGGACATGGCAGCCGTTGGCATTCTTCAGCCGTCAACTGCGACGTAACGAGCGGGTGTACAGTACTTTCGACAGGGAGCTACTAGCCCTTTTTCTGGCCATCCGCCATTTCCGGTCCTTGTTGGAAGGACGTCCTTTCACTGCCTTCGTCGACCATAAGCCATTGACCTTTGCCATGGCCAAGACCGCCGAACCGTGGTCATCTCGACAACAATGTCAGCTGACATACATCTCCAAATTTACCACAGATATTCAGCACGTGGCTGGTAAAGACAACCTGGTGGCAGATTGCCTCTCCCGCGCGACCGTGCATGCAGTCCAGCTGGGCATCGACTACGCCCTCATGGCAGCAGACCAAGTCTCAGACCCAGAAGTGCAGACTTACCACACCAACACCACTAGCCTCCAGTTGGCCGACGTCAGGTTTCATTCGGCTGGTACCACGTTGCTGTGTGACGTCTCCGTTCGGGACCCTCGCCCTATTGTGCCGGTCACCTGGCGCTGCAAGGTGTTTGACGCCATACATGGGTTGTCACACCCAGGAATGAAGGCTTCTCAGAAGCTAATGTCACCTAAGTTCGTTTGGCGGGGCATGCATAAAGATGTCCGCGACTGGGCCAACACCTGCGTGGTCTGCCAAAAGGCCAAGGTACAGCGCCATATCAAGGCTCCATTGGCCACCTTTGCAGTTCCTGAGCGACGGTTTGACCTCATTAATGTGGACCTGGTAGGACCACTTCCACCTTCCCATGGTTTTACGCACATCCTGACCATAGTAGATCGCACCACCAGATGGCTGGAGGTGGTTCCCCTGTCATCTACTACTTCAGCGGACGTGGCCAGGGCGTTCATCTCTTCATGGGTCGCCCGTTTTGGAGTGCCTGCTGACATCTCTTTGGACCGGGGACCGCAGTTTTCCTCCGAACTCTGGAATGTGGTGGCTCAATGACTCGGTGTCAAGTTACACCGCACCACAGCCTACCACCCACAAGCGAACGGTCTGTGCGAACGTTTTCACAGATTGCTTAAGGCCGCACTGAGGGCCAGCCTCCAAGATGCTGGATGGGCAGACAAGCTGCCGTGGGTCATGTTGGGCCTTCGCACGGCCCCCAAGGTAGATCTTCACTCTTCCGTGGCAGAGCTCGTTTATGGTCAGCCGCTGCGAGTGCCAGGGGATTTCTTGCCAACACCAACGGAGCCATGGTCCACCTCACGCCAGCTTATCAGCCACCAGGAAGCAGCCAGATGTTTCGCGTTGGTTCTCACATCGCATCACGGGTTTCAGGGCTCTCACGTTCCAGTGGAGCTGAAACAAGCCGACTACGTGTTCATCTGCCACGATGCTCACCGGGATCCGCTCAAGGCCCCATACACTGGTCCTTTCCGCGTGTTAGAGGCAGGAGACAAAACCTTCAAGCTGGATGTCGGTGGTAAACCGGACCACATTTCGGTCGACCGTTTGAAGCCAGCACACCTGGACCTTGACCGTCCTGTCGAGACCGCACAGCCACCGAGATGAGGTCAGCCGCCCACCATTGTCACGCTAGAACAAGTGCAACCACCCGCCAGTCCGCCCGCCGTCCAACAGCTTCCGCTTCGGGAATACAGGAGTCGTTCTGACAGGCTTGTCAGACCCCCTCACTGTTTGACTTTTTCCGTTAAAGACAATTCTGGGGGGGGCGCATGTGGCAGAGCCACTGAGGGACTCTGAACAACTATACATAATTCCCTTTAACAATGTGTTAGCTACAGACTAAATCTGTACCATTGTATATACTGTTTGCATGTACAGTGCGCGGTCCCTTTAAGAGCGCGGGCAAACGCGATGATGTCGTGCCGCTAATCACGTGATCACCCAAACGCGGGAAAAACGTGATGACATCATGACACCATCCACGGGACCGCCCTGGCAGTCCTCATGGAGCCTTCGACCTGTTAAGACCTGTATTCATAGTTCTCTTGCATCAACCTGTTTAAACTCATTAGTTTGACATTAAAAACCTTTTTGATTGATTGCCTGCGTCGAACTCAATCTCTAGATAGGAATTTGACCATTCCTACAATACTCCAATTCCCTTTATAAGAAAGGCCAACATACCATTTGCTTTCCTAATTGTTTGCTGTACCTGCATGTTAACTTTCAGTGATTTGTGTACAAGGACACCCAGGTCCCCCTGAATATCAACATTTCCCAGTCTCTCACCATGTAAACAAATAATCTGCTTTTCTATTTTTCCTACCAAAGTGGATAACTTCACATTTCTCCACATTATATTACATCTGTCATGTTCTTGTCCACTCACTTAATCTGTTTATATCCCCTTGAATCCTCCTTGCGTCCTCCTCACAACTTACTTTCCCACCTAGCTCTGTATTGTCAGCAAGCTTGGATACATTACACTTGGTCCGCTCATCGAAGTCATTGATATAGATTGTAAATAGCTGAGGCCCCAGCACTGATCCTTGCGGCACCCCACTAGATACAGCCTGCCAACCCAAAAAAATCCCATTTATTCCTACTCTCTGTTTTTTTGTCCGTTAACCAATCCTCAATCCATGCTAATATATTACCCCCAATCCCATGAGCCCTAATTTTGTGTACTAACCTCTTGTATGGCACCTTACTGAATGCTTTCTGAAAATCCAAATACAACACACCCACGGATTCCCCCTTATCTACCCTGTTAGTTACAACCTCAAAATTGCCACATTAATGAATGAAAGAAAGAAAGGGGGAAAAATTCATTCGCGCCCCCTTTGGGGCGCTAACTTCGCCAGGGTGCTAACCCGAAAAAGTTAGTACCCCTGCGCCGTAAATTGAGTGGTAGTGCCCCAAGCAGGAGACGGGGCGCTACTGGAAGCGCTCCCCCTCCCTCCTGGGGCGCTACCATTCAATATCGCGGCACTATGTGCACCAGTGCCACGCGCATTGGCAAGTAGCGCCATGGTATTACAGGCCTCCCTCCCCCGATTAAAGGGGAGGGGCTTGGTGCAGCACGCCCCGGGGCCCTGCTGGACCACTGGGGAGCGGGGTGCCGGGAAAAGAGTCCGGCACTCAGGAGGAGTGCCCGGCTGACCGATCGCGGCCAGCACACCGCATGAAGAAGCGAATGAGGGCAGGCGGCCCAAAGAGAAATGGCCGCCTGGCACCTGCCCTTTTCATTAGCGCCGCTGCAGCCGCAAGAACACCCCCCTGACCCTGTCAGACATATCATCTGGCGGTAGGTCAGGGAGCGCGACCGAAGTTTGCGGCTGGGGTGCGAGCGGGGCGCTACGCACAGCGATGACATCATCGCCAGTGACGCCGCGCCGCGGGGCACTACCGACTACCGCCGCCGCTAACCTCTCACTGCATTTCGCAGGAGGCGTCAGTGGCGCCGCACCCAGGCGCTAGAGCCTTTGCGCGCCATTAGCGCCCCCCCGGGGCACTAACGGGAGGCACAAAGCAACCCAATTTTCCCCCCAAAGACTTGTATTTATAAAACACCTTTCACGACCTTAGGACGTCCGAAAGCAATTTACAGCCAATGAAATACATTGGAAGTGTAGCCACTGTTGTAAAGTAGGAAATTGTCCTATATAACAACAGCAATTCATTGGCTGTGAAAGGCTTAGGGACATCACGAGAGCAAGTAATACGCTACAGAAATGTAAGGAGTTTACCGATTGTCCATTGTTTGTCTTCTCCTCGATTTAACGGAGCCCCCTTTAGTTGTCACTCAGTGTGCATTGAAGGCCCTCCTGAGGATTCTGCTGCTGGGAATATTGAATTGGGACCCTGCTGAGTGAATTTGTGTTGTACGGCTGTACTGTCAAGTTACGCTTTAGGCATGTGTTGCCTGTGTTGTAATTTTGCAATTCAATATAATGTTATTTTATGTGACAGAAAGGGTACCTCAAGTACCACAGAAAATCATTATTAAATGCAAAGAACAATACACACGCACAGAAACGCTGATTGTTCCCCATAGAGCCAAAATGCTGAAGTTGATACCGTTCTAAGGGATCCTGCCTCTCCAATGCATAATAGTTGTTGTCAAGGGCAACTGCAAGATTCAGAAAAGTGGTAACTTTGGAATACAAAAAAAACAAAAGCTAAGAGCTGTCACACATCTGACACATCCAGTTTCCACAGGCTGAAGGTGGTGCAATGTGATTTTCAAAAGAACATCTGACATTTCATAAAATATTAGCTGGAAGTAGAGACGTGTTGGCAGCCGCGAGCTCGTCGGCTCAATTTTAGCGTGACGCTTTGCGCTACAAGTGATGTTCTCCATCAGGCTCTCCGCGCAAGAGCAGAGCTGGAGAATCCTGCGAGGAAAAAAAAATGACTTGGTGGGGGGAGAAATTTAACTCATGCCCTTCTGTTTGGCGCCTTAAAAAAAAAGTTGATCGTTGAGGAGGGGGTACGGGTGCGGGGCAGGGGTTGCGGGGGTGGGTACACTTGTTCCGCTCCATTGGCGATGCCATATTCGGGGCCATGTCCATGGATGATCAGCCTGTCCACTTGAGACAGGCCTAGGGCTGTTTTACTATGCAAGTCGGGGTCCGACGTTGGTTGTAGGTCCCCAATGTAAAATTGGGTACAGGTGGGAGCAGGCTCCGCCCTTTCAGCAGCCTACCCAACAGATCTTAAAGGGGCCACTGAAGAAAAAAGGCCACAAAACCTTATGAAAAGTTCTATTTGTGTGGCACCAGATAGAGCCAGAATGCTCCACCTGACTTCACAAGAAACCACAGGCCGCTGCCGGCCTGGACCCATTGCCCAACCACCACCCCACCTCCAACCCCCTCCCTCGGCTTCACCTCCCTGCCCCTCCACACCCCCAGGACCGACCAACAGGAGAGCCGACTCACCATCAGAGCCCTGACCGCTGAGTAAGTATCGGGCCAATCCCATCCCTCATTCACCCACCCCTCCCCCATCCACTCACCCCTCCCCCATTCACCCACCCCCTCCCCCATTCACCCACCCCCTCCCCCATCCACCCACCCCCTCCCCATTCACCCACCCCTCCCCATTCACCCACCCCTCCCCCATTCACCCACCCCTTCCCCCATTCACCCACCCCTCCCCCATCCACCCACCCCTCCCCCATCCACCCACCCCTCCCCATTCACCCACTCCTCCCCATTCACCCACCCCTCCCCATTCACCCACCCCTCCCCCATTCACCCACCCCTCCCCCATCCACCCACCCCCTCCCCATTCACCCACCCCTCCCCATTCACCCACCCCTCCCCCATTCACCCACCCCTCCCCCATCCACCCACCCCCTCCCCATTCACCCACCCCCTCCCCATTCACCCACTCCTCCCCATTCACCCACCCCTCCCCATTCACCCACCCCTCCCCCATTCACCCACCCCTCCCCCATCCACCCACCCCCTCCCCATTCACCCACCCCTCCCCATTCACCCACCCCTCCCCCATTCACCCACCCCTCCCCCATCCACCCACCCCCTCCCCATTCACCCACCCCTCCCCCATCCACCCACCCCTCCTCCATCCACCCACCCCCTCCCCATTCACCCACCCCTCCCCCATCCACCCACCCCTCCCCCATCCAGCCACCCCCTCCCCATTCACCCACCCCTCCCCATTCACCCACCCCTCCCCCATTCACCCACCCCTCCCCCATCCACCCACCCCCTCCCCATTCACCCACCCCTCCCCCATCCACCCACCCCTCCTCCATCCACCCACCCCCTCCCCATTCACCCACCCCTCCCCATTCACCCACCCCTCCCCCATCCACCCACCCCTCCCCCATCCACTCACCGCTCCCCCATTCACCCACCCCTTCCCCCATTCACCCACCCCTCCCCCATCCACCCACCCCCTCCCCATTCACCCACCCCTCCCCATTCACCCACCTCTCCCCCCACCCCCTTCATCATCCACCCACCCCTCCCCCATCCACCCACCCCCTCCCCATTCACCCACACCTCCCCATTCACCCACCCCTCCCCATTCACCCACCCCTCCCCATTCACCCACCCCTCCCCATTCACCCACCCCTCCCCATTCACCCACCCCTCCCCATTCACCCACCCCTCCCCATTCACCCACCCCTCCCCATTCACCCACCCCTCCCCATTCACCCACCCCTCCCCCCACCCCCTTAATCATCCACCCACCCCTCCCCCATCCACCAACCCCCTCCCCATTCACCCACCCCTCCCCCATCCACCCACCCCTCCCCCATTCACCCTCCCCCTCCCCATTCACCCACCACTCCCCCATTCACCCACCCCTCCCCCATCCACCCACCCCTCCCCATTCATCCACCCCTCCCCATTCACCCACCCCTCCCCCATCCACCCACCCCCTTCCCCATCCACCCACCCCATCCACCCACCCCCTTCCCCATCCACCCACCCCTCCCCCATTCACTCACCCCTCCCCATCCACCAACCCCCTCCCCATCCACCCACCCCTCCCCCATCCACCCACCCCTCCCCCATCCACCCACCCCCTTCCCCATCCACCCACCCCTCCCCCATCCACCCACCCCTTCCCCATCCATCCACCCACCCCTCCCCCATCCACCCACCCCCTTCCCCATCCACCCACCCCTCCCCCATCCACCCACCCCTTCCCCATCCACCCACCCCCTTCCCCATCCACCCACCCCACCCCACCCACCCACCCCTTCCCCATCCACCCACCCCTCCCCCATCCACCCACCCCTTCCCCATCCACCCACCCCTCCCCCATCCACCCACCCCTTCCCCATCCACCCACCCCCTTCCCCATCCACCCACCCCACCCCATCCACCCACCCCCTTCCCCATCCACCCACCCCTCCCCCATCCACCCACCCCTCCCCCATCCATCCTCCCCTCCCCCATCCACTCACCCCTCCCCATCCATCCTCCCCCTCCCCCATCCACCCACCCACTCCCCCATTCACGCACCCCTCCCCCATTCCCCCTCCCCATTCACCCACCCCTCCCCCATTCTCCCTCCCCATTCACTCCCCCCTCCCCCATTCAACCACCCCTCCCCCATTCCTCCTCCCCATCCACCCACCCACTCCCCCATTCACGCACCCCTCCCCCATTCTCCCTCCCCATTCACTCACCCCTCCCCATTCACTCACCCCTCCCCCATTCACCCACCCCTCCCCATTCACCCTCCCCATTCACCCACCCCTCCCCATTCCCCCTCCCCCATTCACCCACCCCTCCCCATTCCCCCTCCCCCATTCACCCACCCCTCCCCCATTCACTCAACCCTCAACCATTCACCCACCCCTCCCCCATTCTCCCTCCCCATGCACCCACCCCTCCCCATTCACCCACCCCTCCCCCATTCTCCCTCCCCATTCACCCACCCCTCCCCATTCACCCACCCCTTCCCCATTCACCCACCCCTCCCCCATTCTCCCTCCCCATGCACCCACCCCTCCCCATTCACCCACCCCTCTCCATTCACCCACCCCTCCCCATTCACCCACCCCTTCCCCATTCACCCACCCCCTCCCCATTCACCCACCCCTCCCCCATTCTCCCTCCCCGTGCACCCACCCCTCCCCATTCACCCACCCCTCCCCATTCACCCACCCCTCCCCCATTCTCCCTCCCCATTCACCCACCCCTCTCCATTCACCCACCCCTCCCCCATTCTCCCTCCCCATTCACCCACCCCCTCCCCATTCACCCACCCCTCCCCCATTCTCCCTCCCCATGCACCCACCCCTCCCCATTCACCCACCCCGCTCCATTCACCCACCCCTCCCTCATCCACTCACCCCTCAACATCCATCCTCCCCCTCCCCCTCCCCCATCCACCCACCCCTCCCCCATCCACCCACCCCTCCCCATCCACCCACCCCTCCCCCATTCACCCTCCCCATTCACCCACCCCTCCCCCATCCACCCACCCCTCCCCATTCACCCTCTAGATTCACCCACCCCTCCCCCATTCCCCCTCCCCCATTCACCCACACCTCCCCCATTCACCCACCCCTACCCCATCCACCCACCCCCTCCCCCATTCACCCACACCTCCCCCATCCACCCATCCCCTCCCCCATCTACACACCCCCTTTGGTGCATGCAGCTCCCCGTTTCCATTCAAATGAGGCCTTGTGCCCGATTTAGCCCGGGCCTCGGGCCGGCTCAGATCTGCCCGGCGAGCAATTGTTCAGCCAGAGCTGCCGCCCGCTTTTGGGCACAAGTCGAACTTCTCCCCCTTGGACTCTGCTGCCCCCGGCAAGTGGGCAAGCCGGGCCCTTTCAATCTCTGAGCACAGCCGAGGGCGAGAGGGTAGCTGAAATTTTTATGCGACATAAAAGCATTTGAAGAACCCGGCCTGCCTTCCACCTTTATAGATAAATAGACCAGCGGCCTGTCGCAATGTGATTATTTCGAGACTTCTTTTTACAGCCGAGTTCCGTCTTTGTCACTTGGGTGTAAAGCATCGCATGGGCAGAGCGCGTGCAGGAAGATCTATCGGGGAGAATCGAGGGCCCCCAACGCCGCTGCCTGATTATCTGTCTATTTAAATCAATGGATGGGAAGTTGAGAGGGCTGCATTTGAGTCTGGAAATATTAAGCCTGAGTAACATTGCAGGAATGCTTAACATCTTTGCAACAAGCTCCTCCGCCTGCTATTTCAACAGAGGCAGGAGAAGGAAGGGAAAATCCACATCATCGTCACGTCAACTTTAATCAGCTTTCACAAAATCAGAAATGCTGTAGAGGAAGGTTTATGTGTTCCATTTCAGAGCTGGCGTTAAGAACTGCGAACTTGATTGATAAACGCAAGGTTAATCTGTCTATTGATGGCTCATCTTTTCCATCAAGCATTTGATTAATCTTCACAACCTTGGCTGTAAACTTTTCACAGTCAATTTTTCTTTATAGCTGCTTATTTTGTTCAGAGTGCTTCGCCGCTGTTTCACTAACCTTAGCTCTTCTCTAACAGAAATCGGAATAATCTCAGAACAATCAGGGTTCATCAATGGAGACATAAATACTTTTGAAATCATAAACAATCCTAAGCGTGTTAAAATGCCTTCCTTATGTCAAGAGGGCATTTGGTGAAAGGTTTTTGAACATTTCTTTTATTATTGTACGAGTCGTGGGCGTCACTGTCAAGGCCGGCATTTATTACCCATCCCTAGTTGCCCTTGAGAAGGTGGCGGTGAGCCTTCTTCTCAAATCGCTGCAGTCTGTGTGGCTAATGTACTCCCACAGTGCTGTTAGGTAGGGAGTTCCAGGATTTTGACCCAGCGATGATGAAGGAACGGCGATATATTTCCAAGTCAGGATGGTGTGTGACCTGGAGGTGATGGGGTTCCCATGCATTTGATGCCCTTTTCCTTCTAGATGATGGAGGTCGCGGGTTTGGGAGGTGCTGCCAAAAAAGCCTTGGTGAGTTCCTGCAGTGTATCCTGTAGATGGTACACACTGTAATCACGGTATGTCAAGGGTGGAGGGTGTGGATGTTTAAGCCAATAGATGGGGTGCCGATCAAGCGGACTTCTTTGCCCTGGATGGTGTCGAGCTTCTTGAGTGCTGCACCCATCAAGGCAAACAGAGAGCTATCCATCACACGCCAGACTTGTACCTTGTCGGTGGTGCAGAGGCTTTGAGGCGTCAGGAGGTGAGCAACTCGCCCCAGCAGCCTCTGACCTGCTCTAGTAGACACGGCATTTATGTGGCTGGTCCAGTTCAGTTTCTGCTCAATGGTGACCCCCCCCAGGATATTGGTGGTGGGGGATTCGGCAATGGTAAGGCCAAGGTGGTTAGGCCACCTCTTGTTGGAGATGATCACTGTCTGGCACTTGTGCGTGGTGGGAACGTTAGTTGCCACTTATCAGCCAATGCCAGGATGTTGTCCAGGTTTTCATTATCGGAGGAATTGCGAATGGAGCTGAACACTGTGTAATCATCAGCGAACAGCCCTTACGATGGATCGTGTTCTCAAATGCGGAGGCCTGAGGCCTGCTTTCTGCCTGAGACTCTGGGGGCAGCTCAGTGACGCCACCTAGTGCAGAGTATGCTGAGAACATGCATGTAAAGTATGTGCAAGGCTTATTAATGGTCAGATGAGGCCTGTCCCCATTAGAGTGGCTGGAGCATATGTGAAGCACTCCAATTACTCAGTGCCCATTGAAAACAGGGACCACATGGGAGTGCGTCAAGAAATGTTTCTACTTATTTGTTTACCTGGATGGCACTGCCATTTCAATAGCACCCTCCAGCTTACCGCCTGTTGAAATGTTGGCTTTGGTCAGATGGCGTTATTTCCCCCCCCCCCACCCCGCCAAAAAAAAGGTTCTCTCTACTTGAGGTACCAGTGGCTAGTCACTTGCTGCTGACACTGGCAGTCACAACCCTGCCAACTCAGCATCGTCTCGGAGCATCCTTAGCAAGTCTGGCAATAACAATTAAATGGAGAGAAACTGCAAAGTGCTACAGTACAAAGGGATCTGGGGGTCCTGGTGCAGGAAACACAAAAAGTTAGTATGCAGGTACAGCAGGTGATCAGGAAGGCCAATGGAATCTTGGCTTTTATTGCAAGGGGGATGGAGTATAAAAACAGGGAAGTCTTGCTGCAGTTATACAGGGTATTGGTGAGGCCACACCTGGAATACTGCGTGCAGTTTTGGTTTCCATATTTAAGAAAAGATATACTTGCTCTCGAGGCGGTTCAGAGAAGGTTCACTCAGTTGGTTCCAGAGATGAGGGGGTTGACGTTTGAGGAGAGGTTGAGTAGGTTGGGACTCTACTCATTGGAGTTCAGAAGAATGAGAGGCGATCTTATCGAAACATATAAGATTGTGAGGGGGCTTGATCGGGTGGATGCGGTGAGGATGTTTCCACTGATGGGTGAGATTAGAACTAGTGGGCATAATCTTAGAATAAGGGGCTGCCCTTTCAAAACTGAGATGAGGAGAAACTTCTTCACTCAGAGGGTAGTAAATCTATGGAATTTGCTACCCCAGAAAGCTGTGGAAGCTGCGACATTAAATAAATTTAAAATGGAGATAGGCATTTTCCTAGCAGATAAGGGAATTAGGGGTTACGGGGAGAGGGCAGGGAAGTGGACGTGAGTCTAGATTCAGATCAGCTATGATCCTATTGAATGGCGGAGCAGGCCCGAGGGGCCGTATGGCCTACTCCTGCTCCTATTTCTTATGTTCTTATGTTCTTATTATAATGAGCTGAACTATGCTGAGCTGAGTTTTCAAAACAGCATAAAAGAAGGGCTTTATACACCGCCTTTCATGACCCCAGGACGCCCCAAAGTGTTTTACAGCCAATCAAATGCTCCTGAAGTGTAGCCACTGTTGTACTGTAGGAAACGTGGCAGCCAATCTGCGCACAGCAAGATCCCACACACTGCAATGTGATAAATGACCAGATCATCTTTTTTAAGTGATATTGGTTGAGGGATAAATATTGGCCGGGGCACACTCCCCTGCTTTTCTCCCAAATAGTGCTGGGAGATCTTTTATGTCCTCCTGAGGGAACAGACGGGGCCTCGGTTTAACGTCTCAGCCGAAAGACGGCATCTCCGACGGTGCAGCACTCCCTCAGTACTGCACTGGGAGTGTCAGCCTGGATTTTGCACTCAAATCGGTAGAGTGGGACTTGAACGCACGACCTTTGGATTCTGAGGCGCGAGTGCTGCCCACTGAGCCACAGTCATGGAGAGAAGTCAAAAAGTGGAGGTTTTTAGGCCTAGAGCTTCAGAGCTGAGGTGCCGAAAGCCTTTGCCACCAATAGAGATGTGGGAGGAGGCATGAATACACAAGCAACCAGTGTTGGTGGAGCAAATGTCATGGTTCAAGGCATATGTCGGGAGAAGGTTGGTGAAACAAGGCCATAGGGGGATTTGCAAACAGGATCCGAATAGCCTTTGTACACCCATGTGCAATGAAACCATTAAATCTACTCTTGATAAACTGGTTTGCAGTTGTGTTATACACAGCGCACAGATTAAATCTACCCACGGGGAGCAGCATCATCGGGCTCGTGTCTTCAGACAGTCCTCAGTGCCAGATCAGAGACATTGCAGCCAGGAATTCCCTTGGAGCTGCTCCGGACTTCTGCGGCAGTAACTTCGGCGGAAGTGCAGTGGAAATGCCACAGTGGCAGAGTGGACAGTCAGTCGTTTACATTCCCTGTGTCATGGTGTCAAAACTGCTAGAATTATAATTGTTAGATCCGTGGTTCAATGGATAAATAATCACACGGATGCTGTACATTAACAAATAACAGGTCTTTACTGGAGGAGGGTAATCTCTAGACTGGGGGTACAGAGACATGCGCAAAGCTTATATACCGGTGTGGTCACTGCCGGTACTACAGTATACAGGAGCTGTAAAAGTAGTTCTTGTAGTGTATGTACCTTTAAGAGCCCCTGTGTACTGTAATACCGGTAGTGACCACTCGGGTATATAAGCCTGTATAGCATCTTCTATCTTTTAGTTCACCTCCAGACTTTGTTCAGTAAACACCTGTTAAACCAACTCCTGCATTTCGTGTCTCCATTAACACACGGATACAACAGTGGCGACGAATTGGAAACGGACTGTGGTAAACCACGTTCACTTGATAGGTATATCACGGACTTACCTGCAATTCGGCAGCACCTCAAGGAGATCGATTCCTCAGACGTAGTTCGAAGAAAAGAAAACTGTGGTTTCACCAGCTAGCCGGGCTGGTGGCAGGTACTGCACTAATCCTTCCTGAGCGGCGGGCTGGGCTCGATCGGGCACCTTTGCAGCGGGGCCGAGCAGCGAGTCGGAAGGCGGAGGCAAACAGAGATGGAGGGTGGAGCACTCGGGAGACGGCCGGCGCTGCAAAGCAGGTTGGCGTTCGGACCAAGCAGAGGGAGGGAAAAGTCCCAGAGAGTCCGGCGGGAACGAGTCTCCAACTATTAAAAATATCTGTGTAAATAAAAAACCGCGGAGAACAGCGTTGTCAGCAGCGGCAGCGGTGGGAAAGCGCGGGAGGCGCCATTTTTTCTCGGCAGGGAAGAAAGGAAAGCGCGGGAGGCGCCATTTTTGATTTTAAGGATGCCTAAGACTGGCAATATTACTGCTTTCGATAGTGATATAGAGGATTGGACCACATATGTGGAAAGAGTGGAGGTATATTGCACAGCGAATGAAGTAAAGGATGATAAAAAGGCATCGGTACTTCTAAATCTGATGGGCGCAAGGACATACGGGCTGTTGCGAAACTTAATCACTCCAGCCAAACTGATGGACAAGAATTTTAAGGAGATTGTTGATACCCTACAGGAGCACTTAAACCCAACACCGCTGCTGATAGCGGAACGATTCAAATTCTTCAGGAGGAATCAGCACAAGAATGAAAGTAATGCTGATTACCTCACCGAATTAAGAAAGCTGTCAAAACACTGCCAATTCGGGGCAGGACTGGCAGATTCTCTACGAGACAAATTCGTCTGCGGTCTCCTAAGTGAAGGAACACAGAAAAGGTTACTGTCTGAGAAAGATTTGACACTGGACAAGGCTTTCAGTGTGGCTGTATCATACGAAGCAGCAGCAAGAGGAGCTGCAGAGATACAGCAAAAGCCACAGGACTTCGGCACCCATGAAATGACATGGGGTTTCGAGAGATGTTATCGCTGCAGCAGATCCACCCATGACCAGAGGGACTGCTGGTTCAAGGACAAAGCATGAAGGCAATGCGGAAAGATGGGACACATTGCACGTGTATGCCGATCTGGAAACAAAAAATCCACTGACAGAAAAAAAATCAATAAGGAAAAGTACAGAAAGGTACAAATGATGACGGACAGTAGCTCCGAAGACCAGAAGAGCGATAGCGACTCCGGAAACAAGAGACTAAGCTGTCTCAAATTACATAATGTAATTGCCAAAGACGATTACCAGACCATTTGGGTTACCCTCACGATAGCGGGTTCCCCAGTTAAAATGGAGCTAGATACAGGATCAGCTCTGACCGTCATAAGTCGACGGGATTACGAGTGGCTATTTCCGCATATACCTTTGAAAGACACATCCATTATCTTGAAGACATATACGGGGCAGAAAGTATACCCCAGAGGGAAAATAAGGGTGCCTGTTGTATACAACGGCAAGGAAATACAGAAGTTGTATTTATACGTTCTGCAAGATGGTGGTCCACCGTTGTTGGGACGTGAATGGATCAGGAAGATACGTTTAGACTGGCACTCCATTCAGGCACTGACAGTGACCAGTAAGAAAAAAAATGATGATGATGTCGTACCTGAGCGATTAAAAGACATCTTGGCTAATGCCAAAGAAGTGTTTCAACAGAAACTAGGAACCTTGAAAGGTGTCACCGCCTCAATAAAAGTGGAAGATGTGGCAATTCCCAAGTTTTTTAAGGCAAGGCCGATGCCATACGCAATTCGTCCAGCAGTCAAGGCAGAGCTGGAGAATTTGGAAAAAGCAGGCGTGTTATCCAAGGTAGATTGGAGCGAGTGGGCAACACCTATCGTCCCGGTCATGAAGAAAACGTTGAATAATGATAAATCTGAAGAACAGAGAAAAATTCGCATCTGTGGGGACTTCAAGGTGACTGTAAACCCGGTACTTCACACGATACAGTATCCTCTTCCAAGGATAGAAGATATTTTCGTCTCACTATCCGGAGGGAAACGTTTCACCAAAATTGATTTGGCACAGGCATATCTACAGATGGAGATTGAGGAGGCCTCTAAAAAGTATCTCACGATAAACACACACAAAGGCCTGTACCAGTACAATCGACTGGTTTTCGGAGTAGCATCAGCTCCAGCTATCTGGCAAAGAGCTATGGAGCAAGTCCTGCAAGGGATTCCGGGGACTCAATGCTACCTAGACGACATCCTTGTAACAGGAGAAAATGACAACGAGCACCTTGCCAATTTGGAGCAGGTGCTCACTAGGCTGAAAGAACGGGGCCTATGAGCAAATCGCCCCAAGTGCGAGTTTTTCCAGAAACAAATATCATATTGTGGCCATATAATTAACGAAGACGGGTTGCATAAGTCACCTGAAAAAATTGAAGCGGTCATAAAAGCCCCAGCACCTGAAAATGTTTCACAATTAAGGTCGTTCCTGGGATTGATAAATTACTATCATAAATTTTTACCGAACTTGTCAACTGTTCTGCACCCTCTTCACGCACTGCTACAAACGGGAGTAATTTGGAAATGGAGTGAAGACTGTAAACGTGCCTTCCATAAATGCAAAGGCTTGATCACGTCCAAGGAAGTGTTGGCTCATTACAACCCATCACTGCCAATCAGACTGGCGTGCGATGCATCCCCTTACGGCGTAGGAGCGGTATTATCGCATAGATTCCCTGATGGCTCGGAGCGGCCGATAGCTTTTGCGTCACGCTCATTGAACTCAGCTGAGCGTAACTATGCCCAGATCGACAGGGAAGCACTCAGCCTGGTATGGGGAGTGAAGAAATTCAACCATTACCTACACGGACAAAAATTTACCTTGTTGACTGACCATCAACCCCTCGTCTCCATATTCAACCCTAAAAAGGGCGTTCCCATTATGACAGCGCAAAAGCTACAGAGGTGGTCCCTTTTCCTAGGGGCACACCAATATGACATAGAATACAAAGGATCAAAACAGCATGGGAATGCTGACGGTTTATCACGCCTACCGTTGCCAACGGTAGAAGAGGCACCTACAGTGGACCCAGTGGAGATGTTCCACTCAACCATAGTGGAATGTCTACCAGTAACAAATTCTACCATTGAAAAGGAAACGAGAAATGACCCGACTCTCTCACGAGTCTACGATTTAACGGTGAAGGGATGGCCAGCACATGGCGAACCACTGTTGCCAGCATTCTCGCAAAGAAGAGAACAGCTGTCAGTGTGCCAAGGAACCTTGATGTGTGGATCAAGAGTGGTGATTCCACCCAAACTCCAGGATAAAGTGCTAAAGGAGCTTCACGAGGGGCATCTGGGTGGAGTGAAAATGAAGAACCTAGCCAGAGCATTTGTGTGGTGGCCAGGTATCGATGGAGACATCGAAGAAATGACCAAGAGCTGTCTAGGATGCCAGAGGGTCCAAAACGCCCCACCACAAGCCCCTCTACATCCATGGGAGTGGCCCTCATCTCCATGGCAAAGGGTACATATCGACTTTGCTGGTCCATTTATGGACTCAATGTTCTTAATCGCGGTTGATGCACACTCCAAGTGGCCGGAGGTAATAAAGATGTCCTCCACCACCACGGAAAAAACCATCACAGTATTAAGGACCATATTTGCCAGGAATGGGCTGCCTGAACAGATCTGTTCTGATAATGGACCGCAATTTGTGTCCGAAGAATTCAGGAAGTTCTTAAAAAACAATGGGGTTAAGCACTACACGTCCGCCCCATACCATCCCGCCACCAATGGATTAGCTGAAAGGTTTGTCCAGACCTTCAAGAAGGCCATAAAGGCCATGGGCAATGAAGACATAAATCTACAACATAAGGTAGATAACTTCTTGTTTGCGTACAGGAGTGCAACACATGTGGTTACAAACCAAACTCCCGCCATGATGTTTTTCAAAAGAAGACTAAGATGCCGGCTGGATTTGATCAAGCCAAACATCAGAAGGGACGTAGAGAACCGGCAATTTCAAGGCATGAATGAAAGGCCAACTAGAACCTTCCAGATAGGTCAACAAGTTTTGGCCCGGGACTACCGTACCGAGAAATGGCAGCCTGGAACTATTTGCACACGACTAGGACTGCTGATGTATACCGTGGACATTGGTGAAAGCATAATAAGGCGCCATGCTGACCAGATCATAGAGTCATCCGAAAAGGGACAACCTACACCACAACTCTATACACCTAATGATGAAGCAGAGATACCCATAGTATCTACCTCCGATCCGGTGATACTGGAACCAGATGAACCCGACACTGGCATTCAAGCCGAATCAACCGAATCGACCTTGCCAAAAGAACCTACGACACCACCGAAAACTACTACACCACCGAGGCGTTATGGACCGAGTCAGGAAGCCTCCAGAGAGACTGACTTATAATTGATTAACTGCAGCAAATGTGTAGATTATTGTTCTTGTAAACATGTTAATTAATGATTACTTAAAATGTTATGTACTAATTATCTAAAAGGGGAGGAATTGTAGTGTATGTACCTTTAAGAGCCCCTGTGTACTGTAATACCAGTAGTGACCACTCGGGTGTATAAGCCTGTATAGCGTCTTGTATCTTTTAGTTCACCTCCAGACTTTGTTCAGTAAACACCTGTTAAACCAACTCCTGCATTCCGTGTCTCCATTAACACACGGATACAACAGTTCTGACTTAAAGGCACATACACTACAATTCCTCCCCTTTTAGATTAATAATACCCCCTAATATTCAAATAACAATTTACATTTTTACATGTACATTAAACAACAAAAGTCCATTTATAGATTCAGTCTTTGGGGCGGCTTCCTGACCCTTTCAGGATAGCGCCTTTCCAGATGTTCTTGTTCTTGGTGCAGAGGCGATTCTGACCCCTTTTCATCGGGTAGTTCATTGGGTTCCACTGCTACTGGGTCTGAAGTAGATGCTACCGGTATGTCGGGTTCATCCCCAGGTACTCAAGACATGGGGTTGACGCGTTCCTGTGACGCTAAGATCTGATCGACGTGGCGTCTCACAATGTTCTCCCCGACATCCACTGTGTACATTAATGGCACCTGCCTTGTACATATCGTTCCGGGTTGCCACTTCTCTGTTCGATAGTCAAAGGCCAAGACTGGTTGCCCTACATTGAAGCTCCTTGTCGGCTTCTCATTGATGTGCTGGAATTGTTTGTCCTCAACATTTCTTCGCACATTTGGTCTGAGCAAGTCCAGACGAGATCTCAAACTTCGGTTAAAGAACATCATGGCTGGGGTCTGGTTGGTAACTGCATGTGTCGCGTTTCGGTAGGCTAATAAGAAATTGTCCATCTTATGCTGTAGTGGAATTTCATTGTCACACATGGCCTTTATCGCCTTCTAAAAGGTTTGTACGAACCTCTCAGCCAATCCATTTGTGGCTGGATGATACGGGACGGATGTGTAATGCCTTACCCCATTCCTTTTCATGAATTTTTGGAACTCGTCGGACACACACTGTGGTCCATTATCAGAGCAAATCTGCTCTGGCAAACCATTTCTGGCAAATATGATCCGTAGGATTGCAATCGTTTTCTCTGTAGTGGTTGAAGACATTTTTATCACCTCAGGCCACTTTGAATGAGCATCCACTGCTATTAAGAACATTGAGTCCATGAATGGACCAGCGAAATCAATATGCACCCATTGCCATGGAGAGGAGGGCCACTCCCATGGGTGTAGCGGGGCATGTGATGGTGCATTTTGGACCTTCTGGCATCCTAGGCAGCTCTTAGTTAGGTCTTCGATTTGTTGATCCATTCCCGGCCACCACACATAAGCCCTAGCAAGGCTTTTCATTTTCACTCCCCCCAGATGACCTTCATGTAGCTCATTTAGCACTCTCTCCCTTAACTTGGGTGGAATCACCAATCTGGATCCACACATCACTGTCCCCTGGCATACTGACAGCGGTTCTCTTCTGGATGAGAATGCTGGCAACAGTGAGTCGCCATGTGTTGGCCATCCCCTCACCGTCAATTCATATACCCGTGACAGCGTCGGATCATTACGGGTCTCCTTCTCTATATCCGCGTTTGTTACTGGTAATCGTTCAATTATCGACAAATAAAATATCTCGATAGGGTCCACTGCTGGTGCTTCCTCCACATTAGGCAGTGGCAGGCGCGATAGCCCATCAGCGTTCCCATGCTGTTTCGTGCCTGTAAATTCTATTTCATATTGATTCGCCCCTAGAAACAAGGACCATCTTTGTAACCGCTGTGCAGTCATCACTGGAACGCCCTTCTTAGGATTAAAGATGGAGACAAGTGGTTGGTGGTCAGTCAGCAAGGTGAACTTCTGCCCATGCAGATAGTGGTTGAATTTTTTTACTCCCCATACTAGGCTGAGTGCCTCCCTGTCAATCTGGGCATAGTTGCGCTCGGCTGAGGTTAGTGACCGAGACGCAAAGGCTACTGGCCTCTCCAACCCGTCTGGGAATTTGTGTGACAGCACCGCTCCAATACCGTAGGGTGATGCATCACATGCCAAACAAATTGGTAGTGCTGGGTTGAAATGGGCCAACACCTCTTTTGATGTGATCAATTCTTTACACTTCTGGAAAGCTCGTCTACGTTCGTCATTCCACTTCCATGGTACCCCTGTTTGCAGTAGGGTGCTCAGCGGGTGTAATACTGTAGACAAATTTGGTAAGAACTTGTGGTAATAGTTTACCAGCCCAAGGAACGACCTCAGTTGTGACACATTTTCCGGTGCTGGAGCCTTGACTACTGCCTCAATCTTGTCTGGGGACTTATGTAACCCCTCTTCATCGATGACGTGGCCACAATACGAGATTTGTTTCTGGAAAAACTCGCACTTGTGGCGATTAGCTCGTAGCCCATACTCCTTTAATCTGGTGAGCACCTTCTCCAAGTTGGCGAGGTGATCACTGTCATTTTCGCCCGTGACCAAGATGTCGCCCAAATAACACTGGGTCCCTGGAATCCCTTGCAGGACCTGATCCATCGCCCTTTGCCAGATAGCCGGAGCCGAGGCTACTCCAAACACCAGCCGGTTGTATTGATAGAGACCTTTATGAGTGTTGATCGTAAGGTAATGTTTCAAAGCTTCTTCTACCTCCATTTGCAAGTACGCCTGGGCTAGATCAATTTTGGTGAAGCGTTTACCTCCAGATAGCGAGGCGAAAATATCCTCAATTCGTGGAAGTGGATATTGCACCGTGTGAAGGACTGGGTTCACTGTCACCTTAAAATCCCCACAGATGCGGACCTTCTTTGGTTCCCCAGGCGTATTACTCAACGACCTCTTCATTACAGGAATGATGGATGTAGCCCACTCGCTCCAGTCCACTTTGGACAGTACTCCTGAACGTTCCAACCCTTCCAGCTCTGCTTCAACAGCTGGTCTGATCACATAAGGCACTGGTCTGGCCTTCAGAAACTTTGGGCTTGCATTTTCCTCTATTTTAATCATTGCTGTTATTGCTTTTAGTGTTCCTAGTCCCTCCTGGAACACTTCTTTTGCATCAGTTAGCATTTTTGACAGTCGTCCAGGTGTGACATCGTCATCCTTTTTGGCCTCAACCTTCAGTGCCTGTATGGAATGCCAATCTAATTGTATTTTCCGGATCCATTCACGTCCTAGCAGTGGTGGTCCTCCATTTGGCAATACATATATATCCATTTTAGGTATTTCCTGGCCTTTATATGTCACTTTCACCCTTATTTTTCCTTTGGGGTAGACTTTTTGCCCCGTATACGTCTTCAAGACAATCTCTGTAGCTTTCAAGGGTATGTGTGAAAATAGCCGCTTGTAGTCTCTTTGATTTATGACTGTTAGAGCTGACCCTGTGTCCAATTCCATTTCCACTTGGACTCCGTCTATCTTGAGTGTAACCCAGATAGTCTGGTGATCCTCCATTTCGGTTACCTTATGTAGTTTCAGACAACCCAGCTCCTTGCTTCCGGAGTCTGTGTCACTTTTCTGTTCGCCTGAACCACTGTCCATCACCTGGTGTACCTTTTTGTACTTCTCCTGTGGAGATTTCCTACTGTTGGTTTTCTTCCCAGACCTGCAGACTCTTGCTATGTGTCCTGCTTTCCCACACTGTCTGCACACTTGGTCCTTGAACCAACAATCTTTCTGGTCATGTGTTGTTCTGCCGCAGCGATAGCACTTCCCTGTTCCATAGGACATTTCATTGGTGCCATATTCTTGCAGTCTCCGTTGTATCTCTGCAGCGCCCCTTGCGGCTGCTTCGTGTGATACTGCCATACTGAAAGCTTTGTCCAGCGTAAGGTCCTTTTCTGATAGATGCCGTTTCTGGGTTCCTTCACTTTGTAGCCCACACACAGACTTGTCCCTTAACGTGTCTGCTAGTCCCGCTCCAAACTGGCAGTGTTTCGATGGCTTGCACAGTTCCGTTAGGTACTCAGCATTGCTTTCGTCTTGGTGTTGGTTCCTTTTATGGAACTTAAATCGTTCTGCTATCAGCAGCGGTGTGGGGTTTAAGTGGTCCTGTAGGATTTCTACTATGCTTTCAAAATTCTTGTTTACCAGCTTCTCTGGGGTTATTAGATTTCGCAGTAACCCAAAAGTTTTTGCACCCATGGAATTTAACAGAACCAGTGCTTTATTAGCATCTGGCACTTCATTCGCCCTGCAGTACACCTCAATACGTTCCACATATGTCGCCCAATCTTCGACTTCATTGTCGAACGTAGAGATACTGCCACTCTTCGGCATCCTTGGGTGTGCATTAACTATCACCAATGGCGCCTCCCGCGCTTCCCCTTCTTCTCTGCTGGCACAAAATGGCGTCTCCCGCGCTTTCCTTCCTTCCCACGCTCGCCCTTCTTCTCCGCTGCGGCTTCTCAAAATGGCGTCTCCCACGCTCTTCCTTCTTCTCCGCGGCTCAATGGCGTCTCCCGCGCTCTCCCTGCTTCTCCGCGGCTCAATGGCGTCTCCCGCGCTCTCCCTGCTTCTCCGTGGCTCAATGGCGCCTCCCGCGCTCTTCCTTCTTGTCCACGACTCAATGGCGTCTCCCCTTTCTTCGCCCCGCGGACCCTGTTCAGCCCGTGAGCACTGGCTGTGCTCTGCACTTTCTTCTTTTGATATTTTTCGACGCCGCTCAGTCTAGAACCCGTCTGTTTCTTACCCTCTCTCTCTCCGGTTTGTGTTATTTTCCTCGACGCCGGTCGGTGTTCAACCCCCGGCTGCGCCCTGCGCTCTTCACCCTCTGTCTTACCCCGTCGACGCTGCTTGGCTCTCTCTCCGCCGTCGGTCGGCTCCAGCCGCCGCTGCTCGGGAAGGGTCTGCGCTGGACCTGTCGTCGGTCTCTTACTGCTCGTTGTGGCTGGCGAACCAAGCCCAGCTCTCCACAGCCTCCCCTGCGAAGTTGGATCTCTGCCTGACTGCTGGGCGGTTGCTCGTTTTCGACGCCCGTGTTCCTGGCCTCGACTATTTAAAAAAAAATTTTTTATGTTGCAGGTAGATTCGAATCGACACTCGTCGCCACTGTTAGATCCGTGGTTCAATGGATAAATAATCACACGGATGCTGTACATTAACAAATAACAGGTCTTTACTGGAGGAGGGTAATCTCTAGACTGGGGGCACAGAGGCATGCGCAAAGCTTATATACCGGTGTGGTCACTGCCGGTACTACAGTATACAGGAGCTGTAAATGTAGTTCTGACTTAAAGGCACATACACTACAATAATGAATTGTGTGATGGATGCAGTTGTAGCGGCACCGCGGGGGGTATTCACACTGCAACTTTAGCGTTAAAGATTAAGATTGAAAGATGGTAAGGTAGACCATTTCACACCAAAGAATCTTTTACATTGCTTCCATATTGTACTACAGTAGTTTAGTCATTCAAATCTTAGAATGAAAAGAGTGAAAAGCAATTGACAGTAACATGTCTACAGTACAAGGTGTAACTATAATCTTCTTCAAGGCCATCTTGCATATGTTAACATTCAGATCATTTCATTTATCCTCATCCTTCTGTTCCAATCCCTCCATGGCCTCGCCCCTCCCTATCTCTGTAACCTCCTCCAGCCCTACAAGCCTCCACGATCTCTGCGCTCCTCTAATTCTGGCATCTTGCGCATCCCTGATTTTAATCGCTCCACCATTGTCGGCCGTGCCTTCAGCTGCCTGGGCCCTAAGCTCTGGAATTCTCTCCCTAAACCTCTCTGTCTCTCTACCTCTCTCTCATCCTTTCAGACGCTCCTTCAAATCTACCTCTTTGACCAAGCTTTTGGTCATCTGTCCAAATTTCTCCTTCTGTGGCTCGGTGTCAAAACTATTTATTGATAATACTCTTGTTAAGCACCTTGAGACGTTTTACTACGTTAAAGGGCTCTATATAAATACAAGATGTTGTTGTTATATATTCACTTTATCACTCCAAATGGGTGACTCAATATTATTTTGGTAGTAGAGCTCCTTTTATGCCTTGATCACCCTAAACGCCAATGTTTGCAACTCGAGAGCATAAGACATCAAAATAGAGACAAATATTTTTGCAGGTCTGGATCATCTTGTTGGAGGCTTAGTACTGGAAATAAGGGTGAAGGGTTATGGGTGCATAGACTAAAAACAGTATAAATGAGGTGAGATCATAACCACAGGTGGGAAGAAATCGGAGGTGTAGGTTGAGGTCGACTAGTTTGTAACGTGCCGTTCTGCTACAGCGGCAGCTTAGTGTTGCCTGTGACTATGTTGGTTCATTTAACCTTTAACAAACCTCCATGTGTTTTTGACTCCGTGTTTTGAACTCATTATTAATACAGACACAGGACTGCAGCCTTTGTCTTTACAGTATAATTTTCTTTCTTTTATAACAACAAAAATACTTTCCGAGCAGTGTGAAGCTGCTTTGGTTCCACATCAGCACTGACCTTATAAATTGGACCTTGTTTGCACCCATTTCAGGGTGGAAAATGGGAACACAGAGGTCCAATTTAGGGAGCTTGGCAGGGGGGATGGGTACCCACGCATAGATTCAGAAGGGAGAGAAGCCAAGCTGGAAACGGAAGGCCGAAAATTAGTAAGTGAGTTTGGAAGGCAGAGGAAACTAAGACAGGTAAGGAGTTTGGCAGCGCTTAATGGTATATACTTCAATGCAAGGAGTCTAATGAAGAAGGCAGATCAGCTGAGGGCACAGATAGACACTTGGAAGTATGATGTCATAGCCATTATTGAAACATGGCTTAAAATAGGGCAGGAATGGCAGCGCAACATTCCTTGTTACAGGGTTTTTAGATGAGATACAGAAGGGGATAATAAAGGAAGGAAGGTCGCAATATTGGTTGAAGAAACAACTGCAGCTGTGAGGAGGGACGATATGTTAGAAGGATCATCAAATGAGGCTATATGGGTTGAACTGAAGAACAGAAAAGGGGCAATCACACTGCTGGGAGTGTATTAAAGACCCCCAAATAGTCAGAGGGAGGTAGAAGAGAAGGATGTAGGCAAATTTCTGACAACTGCAAAGCAATAGGGCAGTAATAGTCGGTGATTTCAACTACCCTGGTATTAACTGGAATAGAATCAGTGTAAAAGGTATAGAGGGTACAGAATTCTTAAAATGCATTCAGGAGAACTTTTTTAGCCAGTATGTAGCAAGCCCAACAAGAGAGGCTGCGGTTCTGGACTTAGTTTGAGGGAATGAAGCTGAGCAGGTGGAAGGGGTATCAGTGGGAGAGCATTTTGGTAGTAGTGATCATAATTCAGTTAGATTTAGCATAGTTTGGAAAAGGACAAAGATAGACCAGGAGTAAAAGTTCTCAATTGGGGAAAGGCCAATTTTACTGAGCTGAGATGTGATATAGCAAAAGTGGACTGGAAACAGCTACTTGAAGGTAAATCCGTGTCAGAGCAGTGGGAGGCATTCAAGGAGGCGATAGTGAGGGTCCAGAGCAAATATATTCCCACAAAGAAAAAGGGTGGGACTCCCAGATCTTGAATCCCCTGGATGTCAAGGAGCTTACAGGGTAGGATAAGGAAAAAAAAGGGAAGCTTATGTCAGATACCAAGAGCTCAATACTGCAGAAAGTCTAGAGGAGTATAGAAAGTGCAGGGGTGAAATTAAAATGAAATTAGGAAAGCAAAGAGAAGGCATGAAAACATATTGGTAAGTGAAATAAAGAGCAAGAGGATAACTAATGCAAGACAGAGATGAGGAGGAATTTCTTCACCCAGAGAGTGGTGAACCTGTGGAATTCTCTAACACAGAAGGCAGTAGAGGCTAATTCATTAAATATATTCAAGAAGGAGTTGGGTATATTTCTTAAGGCTAAAGGGATCAAAGGATATGGGGAGAAAGCAGGGACAGGGTACTGAATTTGGATGATCAGCCATGATCTCATTGAATGGCGGAGCAGGCTCGAGGGGCCGAATGGCCTACTCCTGCTCCTATCTTCTATGTTTCTATGTTTCTATGTTTAAGATTAGGGCCGATTTAGACCATAAAGATAACCAGTCTGTTGAGGTGGAAGACGTGGGTATGGTTCTTAGCGAATACTTTGCATCTGTCTTCACAAATGAGAGGGGCCTTGCAGACATTATGGTTAAGGAGGAGTGTGAAATATTCGATGGGATAAACATAGTGAGAGAGGAAATATTAAGGGGCTTAGCATCTTTGAAAGTAGATGAATCACCAGGCCTGGATGAAATGTATCCCAGGCTGTTAAGGGAAGCAAGGGAAGAAATAACAAAGGCTCTGATCATCATTTTCCAATCCAGACATGGCACTGGAAGACTGGAGGACTGCTAACACTGTATCGTTGTTTAAAAAGGGAGACAGGGATAGAGCGAGTAATTACTGGTCAGTCAGCCTAACCTCGGTGGTGGGCAAATTATTGGAAAAAATTCTGAGAGACAGCATTAATCGTCATTTAGAAAGGCACGTATTAATCGAGGACAGTCAGCATGGATTTGTTAAGGGAAGGTCGTGTCTGACTAGCTTGATTGAATTTTTTGAGGGTTGCTGAGGGTAGCATGTTTGATGTAGTCTGCATGGATTTTAAGCAAGGCTTTTGACAAGGTCCCACATGGCCGACTGGTCAGAAAAGTAAATGTCCAAGGGATCCAAGGGAAAGTGGCAAGTTGGATCCAAAATTGGCTCGGTGGCAGGAAGCAAAGTGTAATGGTCGACAGTTGTTTCCAGTGGGGTTCCACAGGGCTCAGTACTAGGTCCCTTGCTTTTTGTGGTATACGTAGGGGACATGATTAAGAAGTTTGCAGTTGATAGAAAAATTGGTCGTGTGGTTGATAGTGAGGAAGAAAGCTGTAGACTGCAGGAAGGTATCAATGGACTGGTCAGGTGGCAGAAAAGTGGCAAATAACTCCCCTGCTCTTCTTCAAAATAGTGCCATGGGATTGTTTTCATCCACCTGAGAGGGCAGATGGGGCCTCGGTTTAACGTCTCATCCGAAAGACGGCAACTCCGACAGTGCAACACTCCCTCAGTGCTGCACTGGAGCGTCAGCCTAGAATTTTTGTGCTCAAGTCTCTGAAGTGTACCCTAAATAACTCTGGTCTTATATGTAAATATAAACAGTACTCAGTTGCATACTCCTGACAATTTGTAGCAATACCTAGGTTTAGAACTCCACAGTGCCCTGGGACTTTGACAGCAT
The DNA here is from genome assembly GCF_052327205.1 of Somniosus microcephalus. Taxonomy (NCBI): domain Eukaryota; kingdom Metazoa; phylum Chordata; class Chondrichthyes; order Squaliformes; family Somniosidae; genus Somniosus; species Somniosus microcephalus. Next base: position 361,946,990 of record NC_140989.1, read on the forward strand.
AACAGATGTTTATGGTATTTGAATTGTAGGGAAAGTCTTTTTTGTAATCAATGAAATCTACATATGCAAATCAGTCTAATTAGTCTAATAAATTCTCTATTTTTGCCACACCGAATTTGCAGACCAAGTTTTTCTTTCCCTCTGGGTGCTATTTTTGGTAAACTGGTTAATGCACTTGCACCCACTCCCCGTCTGCACTACTTTAAAGAAATGCTTAACCCATGTTTTTTTAAATGGGTTAACAACTGCATTAAGATATCATAGGCAGGAAGGTAACATGAACATGCTAATCAGTGCTCTAAAATAGCACACGCAGGAAATGAAATACACAAGTTTGATGCGGATTCCTCATTAGCTGATCAACAAACGTTGGCAATGTCACCCTGCAATTGTCCACCAGGGAGTACAGTCGTGTGTGTGTGTGTGTGTGTGTGTGTGTGTGTGTGTGTTTGATTGACCGGCCTTGAAATTTCCCTCTCTTAACCTTTTGGGGAACATCTCCTTTCTGCTCAACATCTCCCTTCCTGATCTGAGAAAATATGGAGCCGGGTGGAAAGCTGTGATTGAACTCTGTGTGGGGCAGGGTATGGGTACACCACTATGGCATGCTACCAGCCCATTACGAGAACTCCTAAAGGGCTAGTTTAGTGTCCAAATAATCTAACCTAAAAGCTTGCGAATACAACTAGGTCCAGGTGAAGAAAACCCTTTGGCGCTTTTTGATCTCAACCTTCTTTTATTTAATTTCAATCTTGGGATGTGGGCATCATTGGCAAGGCCAGCATTTATTGCCCATCCCTAGTTGTCCTTGAGAAGGTGGTGGGCCTTCTTCTTGAACCGCTATAGTCCATGTGGTGAAGGTACTCCCACAGTGCCCTTAGGTAGGGAGTTCCAGGATTTTGGCCCAGCGATGATGAAGGAACACCGATACACGTCCAAGTCGGGATGGTGTGTGTGACTTGGAGGGAAACTTTGAGGTGGTGGTGTTCCCATGCACCTGCTGCCCTTGTTCTCCTAGACGGTGGAGTTCATGACAGTGGAGTTCATGGGTTTCGGAGGATTCCTAGATAGCAATCCTAAGGGGGAGAAATTCGGTATCGCCCTGTTTGGGGCGCAATTATCAGCTGGGCGCAATGTTTAGCGCCTGGCGCTAATTATCACCACCGACTGCAAACTTGGCTTCTATTGCCCTGGAGGTGATTGGAGCGCTAAATCAGGCGCTACACACCTCTCTTAAGGTGCTAATGCCGAGGAGCGAGGCGTTACCTCAGAGCGCTGGCGAAGCTCGTGTGATGTCAGTCAGCAATGGAACACAGACACACTGGCGCCGGCCAGTTCTTAAAGGGGAGGGTCGATCTTGCTCTCCATCCACACCTTGCTGATTGCAGCCTTGAATCTCGGCCTGGAGAGACCTGTACATCAAATCTGTTGGAAAGAACAATGGAGAGGCCCATGGAAAGAGCTCAGAGTGCAGCCCCCATAGTCTCTTCTAAATCAATGCAAGGTAGATCAAATCAAAATGAACCTGCAAAGTGCTGCTCAGTACCCAAAACTCCTCAACACAGCGTTGAATCTCTCCAGAAGTCTCTCTCTCTCTCTCAGAATGCGTAGTGCAAAAATGTCGCCGACATAAAAAGGCAGGAAGCGGTCGCCTTTAAATAGCACTCCCCCAGTCCCTTCCCGACTGCAAAATGCTCCCCTCAACCTGTCATTGCTAGCGGCAGGCGGAAAGGCAGAGGGCGCCACTCGATATCCGGTCTGGGGCGCTACCGGGGCATTGCACGCTCGACCGATGTCTCGATCTGCCGGCGCAGGAGATCGTGGCGGTAGTGTTTAGCGCCGCCGCAAAATGTCTAGTTGATTTCGTGAGTGGCGCAAACATCGCCGCGCACGGGCGCTAGTTGCTTTGTGCCCCATTAGCGCCCTCTTAAGGCGCTAACGGGAGGCGCAAACCAACCGAATTTTCCCCCCTAAGTCTTTTTATAGTCTGAAGAGTCTAGAACTAGGGGGATGAATAGTCTCGGTGATTTAGGACTGAGATGAGGAGAAATTTCTTCACTCAGAATCTTTGGAATTTTCTACCCCAGAGGGCTATGGATGCTCAGTCAATGAAGACAGAGATCGCTAGATTTTTGGACATGAAGGGAATCAAGGGATATGGGAATAGTGCCAGAAAGTGGAGTTGAGGTCGAAGTTCAGGCATGACCTTATTGAATGGCGGAGCAGGCTCGAGGGGCTGCATGGCCGACTCCTGCTCCTATTTCTTATATTCATAATGTCTGACCAGGCATACGATGCCTCAGTTTAATGTCTCCCCCAAGGGACGGCACCGCTGACAATGCAGCACTTCCTGAATATTGCACTGGAGTGTTAGCCTGGGTCGTGGCTCAAGTCCTGGAAAGGGGCTCAAATTCACCAGCTTCTGGCTCGGAGACGAGAGTGCTGCCAACTGAACCAAGCTTTTGTACTTTGTGCACCAAATGTTAACGCTTTAACAACATTAATATTTGAGGATGCTTTATGTTGGAATCGGGGCTGAAAGCTGATTAAAGCAGATGAAACATGCTGGAACGATCAGCTTACAGCTGGAAGTTAGGTGGAATTAAACCGTTATACAATAGTCGACCTTATCCTCAGGTCTTGGGTGATTAGAGTGCTCATTTAGATTGATCTATCCACTAATGCATCCTGTTCATCTTTTATGTCACAAATAAAGCTGCCTTTGTCCACGTTACATAATTTGTTTATGATACTAGCTGGTCTTTCATGTTAGCTGTGGCTCAGTGGGTAGCACTCTCCCCTTCTGAGTCAGAAGGTCGTGGGTTCAAATCCCACTCCAAAGACTTGAGCACAATATCTAGGCTGACGCTCCCAGTGCTGTCTTTCAGATGAGACGTTAAATTATTTTATTAGGGGAATGGTAGCATAGTGGTTATGTCACTGGACTAGTAATCCAGATGTGATTGCACTAGAGAGGGTACAGAGGAGATTTACAAGGATGTTGCTGGGAGGAGAGAATCTTAGCTATGAGGAAAGACTGGATAGGCTGGGTCTGTTTTCCTTGGAACAGAGGAGGCTGAGGGGAGACCTTATTGAGGTGTATACAAATTCTGAGGGGCCTGGATAAAGTGGATAGAAAGGACCTATTTCCCTTAGCAGAGGGGTCAAAAACCAGGGGGCACAGATTTAAAGTAATTGGGGGAAGGCATAGGGTCTGATGAAAGGGTGGAACTGAAAGAAATCAGTATTTGTAGGGAAATGGTGTTAGGAAAATTGATAGGACTGAAGGCCGATAAATCCCCAGGGCCTGATAATCTACATCCTAGGGTACTTAAGGAAGTGGCCCTAGAAATAGTAGATGCATTGCTGGTCATCTTCCAGAACTCGATAGACTCTGGAACAGTACCCATGGATTGGAGGGTAGCTAATGTTACCCCACTATTCAAAAACGGTAGCAGAGAAAAAGCGGGGAATTATAGACCGGTAAGCCTGACATCGGTAGTGGGGAAAATGGTAGAGTCCATTATAAAAGATGTAATAGCAGAGCACTTGGAAAGCAGTGACAGGATCGGACAAAGTCAACATGGATTTACAAAAGGTAAATCATGCTTGACTAATCTACTGGAATTTTTTGAGGAAGTATAAGGGAGAACCAGTGGATGTGGTGTATTTGGACTTTCAGAAGGCTTTCGATAAGGTCCCGCATAAGAGATTAGCGTGCAAAATTAAGGCACATGGGATTGGGGGCAAGGTATTGACTTGGATAGCGAACTGGTTGGCGGACAGAAAGCAAAGAGTTGGAATAAACGGGTCGTTTTCCGAGTGGCAGGCAGTGACTAGTGGGGTACTGCAAGGATCGGTCCTAGGACCCCAGCTGTTCACAATATATATTAATGATCTGGACGAGGGAATTGGATGTAATATCTCCAAATTTGCAGATGACACAAAGCTGGGTGGGAGGGTATGCTGTGAGGAGGATGTCGTGAAACTCCAGTACGATTTGGACAGGTTGGGTGATTGGGCAGAAACATGGCAAATGCACTATAATGTGGATAAATGTGAGGTTATCCACTTTGGTGGCAAAAACAGAAAGGCAGATAGCTTTTTGAATGGCAATAGATTGGGAGAAAGGGAAGTGCAAAGAGACCTGGGTGTTCTTGTGCACCAGTCGCTGAAGGTAAGCATGCAGGTGCAGCAGGCGGTTAAGAAGGCAAATGGTATGTTGGCCTTCGTAGCAAGAGGGTTCGAGTACAGGAACAAGGATGTCTTGCTGCAGTTGTACAGGGCCTTGGTGAGACCGCACCTTGAGTACTGTGTGCAGTTTTGGTCGCCTTATCTGAGGAAGGACGTTCTTGCCATGGAAGGAGTGCAGCGAAGATTCACCAGGCTGATACCTGAGATGGCAGGAATGACGTATGAGGAGAGATTGTGTCGATTGGGCTTATACTCACTGGAGTTTAGAAGATTGAGAGGGGATCTCATCGAAACCTATAAAATTCTGTCAGGCCTGGACAGACTAGATGCAGGAAGGATGTTTCTGATGGTCGGGGAGTCCAGAACCAGGGGTCATAGTCTAAGGATAAGGGGTAAGCCATTTAGGGCTGAAATGAGGAGGAATTTCTTCACCCAGAGAGTGGTGAACCTGTGGAATTCTCTGCCACAGAGGGCGGTGGAGGCCAGTTCATTAAATATATTCAAGAAGGAGTGGTGGCATAGTGGTTAGCATTGTTGCCTCACAGCGCCAGGGACCCGGGTTCAAATCCGGCCTCGGGTGACTGTCTGTGTGGAGTTTGCACATTCTCCCCGTGTTTGCATGGGTTTCCTCCGGGTGCTCCAGTTTCCTCCCACATTCCAAAGATGTGCGGGTTAGGTTGATTGGCCATGATAAAAATTGGCCCTTAGTGTTAGGGGGGGATTAAATACGTGGGGTTACGGGGTTACGGGGATAGGGCTTGGGTGGGATGGCTGTCGGTGTAGGGACCGGGTACTAGGGTTTGGATGATCAGCCATGATCTCGTTGAATGGCAGAGCAGGCTCGAAGGGCCGAATGGCCTACTCCTGCTCCTAGTTTCTATGTTTCTATGAGTTGGATATATTTCTTAAGGCTAAAGGGATCAAGGGATATGGGGAGAAGGCAGGGACAGGGTACTGAATTTGGATGATCAGCCATGATCTCATTGAATGGCGGAGCAGGCTCGAAGGGCCGAATGGCCGACTCCTGTTCCTATCTTCTATGTTTCTATGTAAGGTTTAGAGGGGATTTGAGGGGAAATTTCTTCACCCAGAGGGTTGTTGGGGTCTGGAACTCACTGCCTGAAAGGGTGGTAGAGGCAGGAACCCTAAGCACATTTAAAAAGTACTTGGATGTGCACTTGGGATTCTCTAACCTGCAGGGCTATGGACCAAGAGCTGGGAAGTGGGATTAGGCTGGATAGCTCTTTGTTGGCCGGCGCGGACACGATGGGCTGAAATGGCCTCCTTCCATGCTGTAACTTTCTATCATTCTATGATTCTATGATTCTATGAGGCCTGGACAAATGATCCGGAGACGTGGATTCAAATCCCACCATGGCAGCTGAGGAATTTCAACTCAGTTAATTAAATAAAAATCTGGAATAAAAAGCTAGTATCAGTAATGGTGACCATGAAACTACTAGATTGTCATAAAAACCCATCTGGTTCACTAATGCCCTTTAGGGAAGGAAATCTGCCGTCCTTACCTGGTCTGGCCTGTATGTGACACCAGACCCACAGCAAAGTGGTTGACTCTTAACTGCCCTCTGAAATGGCCTAGCAAGCCACTCAGCTGGCTCTCCACCACCTTCACAAGGATTAGGGATGGGCAATAAATGCTGACCTTGCAAGAGACGCCCACACCCCAGTGAATGAATAAAGAAAAACTCAGGCCCCCTCTGCCCTTTCTGGTGGATGTATAAGTTCCCATGGCACTGTTTCGGAGAAGAGCGGGGGAGTTCTCCTCGGTGACCTGACCAATATTGATCTCTCCACCAACGTCACTGAAACAGATCAGCTGGTCATTGCGTGTGGGATCTTGCTGTGTCCCAATTGGCAGTCGTGGAGTTTGCACATTCTCCCCGTGTTTGCGTGGGTTTCCTCCGGGTGCTCCGGTTTCCTCCCACAGTCCAAAGATGTGCGGGTTAGGTTGATTGGCTATGATAAAATTGACCCTTAGTGTTAGGGGGATTAAATACATGGGGTTACGGAGATAGGGTGGGATATGTGTTGGTGTAGGGGTTACGGGGGATCGGGTGGGATATGTGTCGGTGCAGGCTCGATGGGCCGAAATGGCCTCTATCTGCACTGTGAGGTTTCTGTGATTCTGTGAACAGCGACTGCACTTCAAAAGTACCTCATTGTTTGTAAAGCACTTTGGGCCATTCTTAGGTCTTTAAAGGTGCAAGTTTTTTTCTTTCTTTCTCTCCTTCTTTCTTTCTTGTCTGAAGCACAGTGATCTTGTACAGCTGCTAAGCAGATCCATCCCTTTAAGCCCAGTGCTCAAGCACCTACTGTGGTCAACTTGCATAAATAGGAAAATTTGGGTAATTGTTTGTTTGTAAATTCCCGAGGTACAATCAACGGGCAATTGTAACCGTCCACTCCAGGTCAGAATAACCTATCATGAAATGACTGGCTTTCCTTCCATTTGTCTTCAGATTGTTTTGAATCTGTAAGAAGCTGTAACGCCTTGAAGTGCAATATCTGGAGTATTATGGGCACCTGTTAGACACAAAGGCCGGGATTTTGCCGGTGCTCAGAGTGCGGGTTTGGAGGCAGGTCCGCTGTCAAAATCACAAAGATTGACAGCGGGTCGGTACCCCGCTGTAAACCCGCCTCCTTGTCAGTTTCCCAAGTGTCGGGCCTGTCAACCCTGAACAGATCCGACACCAAGCGGCGCGGGTCAGCCAATTTAGATACTTAAAAGCTTGTTAAAAGGTCGTTAAGCACCATTTTACCATGTACTTGCCATTTTACCAGCTTTTCCACGAGTTTCCCGGAGCGCAGGGATCACGTCAGGTAAGGAGGTCGGGAGTTGCGTCAGCATGGAATGATTTACTAACCTGACAGCTGCAAATGGACTATAAAAGCTCCCATTTCAGAGCTCTTCATTTCCCAAGGTTAGAAGCTGTTGCTTACTGCATTTGGAAGACAGATTGAGCTTTATACAGCTAGCAAGTGTTTGGAGCAAACTCTCTATCCAGTGTCACCTCATTGGAACAACCTCTCTCACCGTTGACAGATCGCTTCTGTCATCTCAACCTCACCTGCCATCTATTCCATCAGCATCGGTGCCCTTGAAAAAATCCCACCTTGGTCCTCAGAATCCCACCACGATCAGCCCCAACACCAGCAGCACCAGCACACCAACATCACCAGGCACACCAGCAGCACCAACAACAACACCAACCTTCTCCGCAATCAACTGATGCTGCACAGGACACAGGGCATCAGCACCCGACCACATTGCTGCCCGTGACGCCAGCGATGGCATCACCGTGGCCAGATTTACTTCACTTAACACTGTACACCCTGCCTGCCACATGATGCACCAGGTTGGCATCACACCGCACCAGCACAATAAAGCATCACTATAATGCCCAAGCCATTCCTGTCACACTCATCACCATTGGGGGTGGGGGGGGGGGGTGGAAATGTTTTGTCTCACCATTCACTGCAACTCACTAAGACATTTTCAAAGGTGCACACAAATCTGTCCAAGAAGGCAAAGTGGTGAAAATAAGGATTTCAGTGCTTGACAACACATTAACAGTAACTTTACAGGAATATTGGCTAAGGCACTCAAGTGCCTACCCTTGTGTGTTGTTAGTTTGAATAATTGGATAAGGATGAGGGTGAGTGTGAGGGGTGGCTAGTGAGATGGGGAAGTGATAATGTAGATAGAGAGGGATGGGTGATGGGTGGAGGTGCAAGGTAAGTTGGTGTGAGTAAGGATGTGCAGGAGTAGGGTAGGGAAGGCAGAGTGATGGGGATGTGATGAGTGGCACATGAGGTTGAGTGTGGCTTTGCAGTAGCGTTTTGTGATCTACTGTGATCATTGAAAGGTTTGCGCCACTTCAGCCTGGTCCTCCTGACGACATCCCTGCTTGTGCCCTCCTGTGCAATGTGCAACCAGGCTGCATTGGTGCCCTGGGGAGGTCTCTTCTGCCCATTGGAAGGGAAGAGAACCTCCCCGCATGCTGTGGCTCCTGCCTGGCTGCAGCCTCTGTGCTGTGCTTGTCAGTGTTTGCAGCAGTTCAATGCTGTAGAACACTGACAGCACAACTGTCAAAATGAATGTGGGCATGGCCCCTTTAAGGAAACCGGCTGATGGCACGTCATCAAATGACATCATCAGACCCGCTTCCTTTTAATTGGCCAGGAGCCTCGCAGGGCGGGCTTAACAAGCCTAATCAGGGCAAAATACTTGGAGGAGGCGGGATGAAGACGGGAGCGGGCTTTGAGGCATCTGTCTACTCCAACCGCACCGGACTCACCACGGCTGGTGAAATCACGGCCAAAGAGTTTTTATGTCTGTCAGGTTGGAATTTCCACAGGGGTTCTTCTAATTGTCCCCCATAACCGCTGGAAACGCTAGAGAGATAGCATAGCGGAAGTTACAAAGGACGATAAGGAGAGCAGCCCCCTTCCCTGGCGGCAATCTTCTAACGATAGATAGATGGATGAATGTTTTCAGACATAGGGAGTAATGCAGTCGGGTCAATTTTCAATTTGTTTCCCATGCGTAAAACTGGCGTTGTGGACCGGCTGCTTGCTATATTCCTTTCCAGTGATGAAAATCGGCGGTTTCTACAATGGATGGCTGATTGGCATCGCCAGTTTGACGCGGCAAGTTGAAAATCGACCCCAGTATTCTTTGTACTCTTGTGAAAATGGTAATCATGAGCCATTCTCTAGTTTCCTTCAGAAAGTTGTGGGTTCATAGTCCCACGCCACACACTTGAGCACAAAAATCTGGGCTGATACTCCAGTGCAGTATTGAGGGAGTGCTGCACTGCCAGAGGCGCCGTCTTTCGAATGAGATGTTAAACCAAGCCTGTCCTAAAAGATCCCCTGGCACGATTTCGAAGAAGAGCAAGAAAGTTCTCGCTGGTGTCCTGACCAATATTTATCCCTCAACCAACTTCACTAAAACAGATTATCTGGTCATTATCACATTGCAGCCTGTGGGAGCTTGCTGTGCGCACATTGGCTGCCACATTTCCTCCATGACAATAGTGACTACACTTCAAAAGCACTTCATTGGTTGTAAAACGCTTTGGGACGTTCGAGGTCGTGAAAGGCACTACATAAATGCAAGTCTTTCTTTTTCTTCTTTTAAATTAGCTAGCAACTTATTGTTGACATCAGCGTAAAGAGTCTGGATTACCCATTTCCCTAACTGATGTGCGCAAACAGTGACTGGAGTTCAAGCCAAACCAATTCTGGAAATTCATCCAATGTACCGTCTGAAGATTAAGGGATAGAAATTCATCTTGGGTGGAGTTGCAACACCAGCAGTATCGGATCAGCTGCCTGTTAGATATAGCACCTGATAGTCAGTTCAATTGATGGACGGGTCACATTGTCCGCATGCCCGATACAAGACTCCCAAAACAAGCGCTCTACTCAGAGCTCCGGCATGGCAAGAGAGCCCCAGGTGGGCAGAGGAAATGCTTCAAGGACACCCTCAAAGCCTCCTTGAAAAAGTGTGACATCCCCACCGACACCTGGGAATCCCTGGCCCAAGACCGCACAAAGTGGAGGAGAAGCATCCGGGAAGGCGCCGAACACCTCGAGTCTCTTCGCCGGGAGCAAGCGGAAGCCAAGCGCAAGAAGCGCACGTCAACCCAAGCACCCCACCCACCCGCCCCTTCAACCACCGTCTGCCCCACCTGTGACAGAGACTGTAGGTCCCGCATTGGACTAATCGGTCGCCTGCGAATTAATTTTTAATGTGGAAGCAAGTCATCCTCGGTTCCGAGGGACTGCCTAAGAAGAAGAAGAAGAGTCAATAGAACTGACTGTCAGGCACGGCGTGTAACGGGCGGCCGGTCCGATACCGCCGGTGTGATGAGACGAATTTCTTCCCCTAAGAGTTACTCAGCAAAAGGGGTGGGCGGGGGGGTGGGGAAGCCCTGGAGTATACAACACAAATACATCACACCACCAAAATCAATGCTAATTCAAAGAAAATTAGGAATTAAAATAGACAGATAAGCCAAATAAGTTGTCAAATATACAATCAAGTCTAACAATGAACTTTAGATACAAGTCGACTATTGAGACTAAGATAACAAAAGCAGATGGTAACAGCATGGTTAGGTATTCATCCATATATCATTCTCTTTTATCCTTTTTTCTAAAAATTTAAAGAGTCACATTAACACCATTTTATGATGCAAATCTTCCACTCCGCTAGCCTACATTGAGCTGACATTCTGGGGTTGTGTAAGTCAAAAGTCATGTTCACTTCTTATCATTAGTGTTCATTAATCAAGGCGTTCAGGGACAATTTGATTCTGTTGAGAAACTAAGCTGAAGGGCCAAGGCCCGTAGTGCAGGGCAACACGGAGTTGAAAAGAGCAAAGAGAAGATAAGATAAATCAGGAAAGGAAGCAATGATTTGGTAATGCTAAATGTAGTCCTTAAAAGCCTAAAAGTTGTAAGAAAAGGAGATCAAGGGAGGTAAGGAGTTCCACAGTTTTGAGGTTCTGGGAAAGAATGACCGATAGTTGGAGACAGAATGAGAAGTTTCCATTTCAATATAATGATTATGTTCAGAGGAGGAAGAGGAAGTACGAGAGGATCTGCAGCTTAGTTGGAATAAGAGAGAAAAATTCAAAGGAGAATGTAACCATAGCAGCATCAATAAAGAGACAGGAAATGCTGCAATGGAAAGAGTTTGGGAGCTGAAGATGAAAGAGTGATTGACATAAGAAAACTACTAGGCACTTGGTCTAAGCGTTAAACAGAGCTTTAATCAACAGTTTTACAACATGGAGGTCTAATTGTGTTCTTCACTAGTTCCTGTTAAGAATGCCCTGCGCAAGCTGGGCCCGTGCCCGAGTATTTATACTCTCCCTGGACAGCACCACCAGCAGGCCACTCAGTATTATTTCATAAGTCTTTCTTTCATGAATAACTGATTTATGTCTGTTGTGTCTGTGTATAATAAGACACAGACTGCAGGAGAAACGGTACAACAGGTGTTTACTGAATGAGGGTTACTCTAGATCTAACTGTACAGATCACTACTCAGGGTTTATATACAGGTGTGGTCACTGCCGGTACTACAGTATACAGGAGCTGTAAAAAGTAGTTTTCCCCCTTAAAGGTACATACATTACAATTCCTCCCCTTTTAGATTAACAGTACCATAACACTCATTTAACAATTAAATATCAAACTAATTACAATTAACACTTTTAACATGCAACATTAGCTGAAAATAGTCTATTTATAAATTCAGTCTTTGGGGAGGCTTCCTGATCCTTTCTGGATAGCGCCTTTCCCGAGTGTCTTGCTCTTGGTGCGGAGGCGATTCTGGCCCCCTGTCGTCGGTTGGTTCATCCGCTTCCGATGCTACTGTTTCTGGGGTAGATGCTACCTGTACGTCGGGTTCATCACCAGGTACGTATGGGCGAGACATGGGGTTGACTCGTTCCTGTGACTCTAGGATCTGGTCAGCATGGCGTCTCACAATGTTCTCCCCAACATCCACTGTGTACATTAATGGCCCCTGCCGTGTTCATATCGTTCCTGGTTGCCATTTCTCTGTTCGGTAGTCGCGGGCCAAGACTGGTTGCCCTACATTGAAGCTCCTTGTCGGCTTCTCATTGATGTGCTGGAATTGCTTACTCTCAACATCTCTTCGTACATTTGGTCTGAGCAAATCCAGACGAGATCTCAACCTTTGGTTAAAGAACATCATGGCCGGGGCCTGGTTGGTGACTGCATGTGTCGCATTTCTGTAGGCTAACAGGAAATTGTCCACCTTATGCTGCAGTGGAATGTCGTCATCGCACATGGCCTTTACTGCTTTTTTAAAGGTTTGTATGAACCTCTCAGCCAATCCATTTGTGGCTGGATGATACGGGACGGATGTGTAATGCCTTACCCCATTCCTTTTCATAAATCTTCGAAACTCTTCGGACACAAACTGTGGTCCGTTATCAGAGCAAATCTGCTCTGGCAAGCCGTTCCTGGCAAAAATGGTCCGTAGTACTGCAATAGTTTTCTCCGTGGTGGTGGAGGACATTTTGATCACCTCAGGCCATTTCGAGTGCGCATCCACAGCTATTAAAAACATTGAGTCCATGAATGGACCAGCAAAATCAATATGCACCCGTTGCCATGGAGATGAGGGCCACTCCCATGGGTGTAGAGGGGCATGTGGTGGTGCATTTTGGACCTTCTGGCATCCTGAGCAGCTCTTTGTCAGGTCCTCGATTTGCTGATCGATCCCCGGCCACCACACATAAGCCCTAGCAAGGCTTTTCATTTTCACCCCTCCCAGATGACCTTCGTGAAGTTCAATGAGCACTCTCTCCCTTAACTTGGGTGGAATTACCACTCGGGATCCACACATCAAGGTCCCCTGGCATACTGACAGCAGTTCTCTTCTGGATGAGAATGCTGGCAACAGTGAGTCGCCATGTGCTGGCAATCCCTTCACCGTCAAATCATATACCCGAGACAGTGTTGGGTCATTTCGGGTCTCCTTCTCTATACCAGCGTTAGTTACTGGCAAGCATTCAATTATAGTCGAATGAAATATTTCGACAGGATCCACTGCTGGTGCTTCCTCCGCAGTAGGCAGTGGCAGGCGTGATAGCCCATCAGCGTTTCCATGCTGTTTCGTGCCCTTATACTCAATTTCATATTGGTGCGCCCCTAGAAAAAGGGACCATCTTTGTAGCCATTGCGCAGTCATCACCGGAACACCCTTCTTTGGATTAAAGATGTAGACAAGTGGTTGGTGGTCAGTCAGCAAGGTGAACTTCTGCCCGTGCAGATAGTCATTGAACTTTTTCACTCCCCACACTAGGCTGAGGGCCTCCCTGTCAATCTGGGCGTAGTTACGCTCGGCTGAGGTTAGTGACCGAGATGCAAAGGCTACTGGCCTCTCCGAGCCGTCCGGGAATTTGTGTGACAGCACCGCTCCAATGCCATAGGGTGATGCATCACACGTCAACCGAATTGGTAGTGCTGGGTTGAAATGAGCCAACACCTCTTTTGATGTGATCAACACTTTGCTCTCTGGAAAGCTTGTTTACATTCATCACTCCACTTCCATGGTACCCCCGTTTGCAGTAGGGTGTTCAGTGGGTGTAGTACGGTAGACAAATTCGGCAAGAACTTATGGTAGGAGTTCACCAGCCCGAGGAACGACCTCAGTTGTGATACATTTTCCGGTGCTGGAGCCTTTACTACTGCCTCAATCTTTTCAGGGGACTTATGTAACCCCTCTTTATTGATAACGCGGCCACAATACGAGATCTGCTTCTGGAAAAACTCGCATTTGTGGCGATTAGCTCGGAGCCCATATTCCTTCAATCTAGTGAGCACCTGCTCCAGGTTGGCGAGGTGATCACTCTCATTTTCGCCCGTGACCAGGATGTCGTCCAAATAACACTGGGTCCCTGGAATCCCTTGCAGGACTTGATCCATTGCCCTTTGCCAAATAGCCGGAGCTGATGCTACCCCGAACACCAGCCGGTTGTATTGGTAGAGACCTTTATGAGTGTTGATCGTGAGGTACTGTTTCGAGGCTTCTTCTACCTCCATTTGCAGGTACGCCTGGGCCAGATCAATCTTAGTGAAGCGTTTCCCTCCCGATAACGAGGCGAAAATATCTTCAATCCGCGGAAGCGGATATTGTACAGTGTGAAAGACTGGGTTCACTGTCACCTTAAAGTCCCCACAGATGCGAACCTTCTTTGGTTCCCCAGGCGTATTACTCAACGACCTCTTCATTACAGGAATGATGGGTGTAGCCCACTCGCTCCAGTCCACTTTGGACAGTACTCCTGAACGTTCTAAACCTTCCAGCTCTGCTTCGACGGCTGGGCGGATCGCGTAAGGTACCGGTCTGGCCTTAAAAAACTTTGGGCTTGCATTTTCCTCTATTTTGATCGTCGCTGTTATGCCTTTTAGTGTTCCGAGTCCCTGCTGGACCACTTCTTGTGCGTCAGTTAGCATTTTTGACAGTCGTCCAGGTGTGACGTCGTCATCCTTGTTGGCATCTACAGTCAGTGCTTGTATGGAATGCCAATCTAGCTGTATCTTCCGGATCCATTCACGTCCTAGTAGTGGTGGTCCTCCATCTGGCAATACATATAGGTCCATTTTTGGTGTTTCCTTGCCGTTATATATAACGTTCACCCTTATTTTTCCTTTGGGGTAGACTTTTTGCCCCATGTACGTCTTCAAGACAATCTTTGTATCTCTCAAGGGTATATGTGAGAATAGCCGCTTGTAGTCCCTTCGGTTTATGACTGTTAGGGCTGATCCTATGTCCAATTCCATTTTCACTTGGACTCCTGCTATCTTGAGCGTGACCCAGATAGTTTGGTGATCCTCCGTTTTGATCACATTATGTTGTTTCAGACAATCCAGCTCCTTGCTTCCGGAGTCTGTATCACTCTTCTGTTCGTCTGAACTACTCTCCGTCACCTTATGTACCTTCTTGTACTTCTCCGGTGGAGATTTCTTGCTGCTGGTTTTCTTTCCCGACCTGCAGACTCTTGCTATGTGTCCTACTTTTCCACACTGTCTGCACACTTTGTCCTTGAACCAGCAATCATTATGGTCGTGTGATGTTCTGCCGCTGCAATAGCACTTCACTGTTCCGTATGACATTTCATTTGTGCCATATTCTTGCGCTCTCCGTTGTATCTCTGCAGCGCCCCGTGCGGCTGCTTCGTGTGATACTGCAATGCTGAAAGCCTTGTCCAGCGTAAGATCCTTTTCTGATAGAAGCCGTTTCTGGGTTCCTTCACTTTGAAGCCCACACACAAACTTGTCCCTTAAAGTATCTGCTAGTCCCATTCCAAACTGGCAGTGTTTTGATAGCTTGCGCAGTTCCGTTAAATACTCAGCATTACTTTCATCTTTATGCTGGTTCCTTTTGTGAAACTTAAATTTTTCTGCTATCAGCAGCGGTGTGGGGTTTAAGTGGTCCTGTAGGATTGACACTATGTTTTCAAAATCCTTTTCTACTGGCTTCTCTGGGGTTACTAGGTTTCGTAGTAAGCCTTACGTTTTTGCACCCATTGAATTCAACAATACCAGCTCTTTCTTGTCATCTGGCACTTCATTCGCCTTGCAGTATACTTCTATGCGTTCGACATATGTCGTCCAATCTTCGACTTCATTGTCGAATGCTGTGATACTGCCACTCTTCGGCATTTTTGGGTGTGGTTAGACTGACTTAAAATGGCATCTCCCGCGCTTTCCTTTCTCCTCGCTGCGGCTTAAAATGGCGTCTCCCGCGCTGCTGCCAACGCCGCTCTCGGCGGTCCTCGTGGCAAATGGCGACGCCCTGTGGGTTTCGTGCGCTGCTCCTACGCTGCTGCCAATGCCGCTCTCTGCGGTCCTCGTGGCAATGGCAGCACCTCGCGTTTTCCTGCGCGCCTCTCCCCCGTTGACGCTGCTCGGCCCTTGAACACCGGCTGCGCTCTGCTCTCTCTCATCTCTCTCCCCATTGACGCCGCTCGGTCCTGAACACCGGCTGCGCCCTGTGCGCTCTGCCCTCTCTCTCCCCCCCGTCGACGCTGCTCGGCCTTTTTCTGTGCTGCTCGGTCGGCTCTAGCCGTCGCTGTCCGGGAATGGTCTGCGCAGTACCTGTTGCCAGCCTGTTTCGCTGGACCACCGTGACCGGAGAACCAAGCCTGGCTCTCGACAGCCTCCCCTGCGATGCTCAAATCTCTGCTGGATGACTGGGGGTTGCCCGTGGTCGACGCCCGTGCTTCTGGACTCGGTCTTCTTCCACTGTTCTCCAGGAGCGAATCCCTGGGAGGTGATGCAGAGTTGCAGGTAGGTTCGAATCTGCTCATCGCCAATGTTGTGTCTGTATATAATAAGACACAGACTGCAGGAGAAACGGTACAACAGGTGTTTACTGAATGAGGGTTACTCTAGAACTAATTGTACAGATCACTACTCAGGGTTCATATACAGGTGTGGTCACTGCCGGTACTACAGTATACAGGAGCTGTAAAAAGTAGTTCTCCCCCTTAAAGGTACATACATTACAATGTCAATGATCATCCGTCAGATGACAAGCTTTAACTTGCATCCTGTCCAGGAGTGTACGAGAGAGCTATCAGAAGAGCCTCCCCAGAGATGGGAGCAGTTTTCAGAGTGGATTTTACCAGCTTTTGCCCCAGTGTAATGACCATTTCCTCGGGTACAGATGTCATGTAAAAAAGGGCAATGACTCGGATTGCCACGGATTATTTCCAAATGTAACATGCCATTGAACCAGTCGTGATGAGCACAGTGATAAATCAACAAAGAACTTGCATTATAGCGCCTTTCACAACCTCAAGACATCCCAAAGCGCGTTACAGCCAATGAAGTATTTTTGACGTGTAGTCACTGGTATGATGTAGGAAACATGACAGCCAACTTGTGCACAGCAAAGTCCAAATAATCTGTTTTAGTGATGTTAGTTGAGGGATAAATATTGGCCGGATACCAGGGATTAACGACTTAGATGATGGAATAGAAAGCCACTTATCCAACTTTGCCGATGAAACAAAGACAGGCGGCATTGTAGGCAGTGTAGATGAAAGCATAAAGTTACAAAGAGATATTGATAGATTAAGCGAATGGGAAAAACTGTGGCAAATGGATTTCAATGTAGGCAAATGTGAGGTCATCCACTTTGGACCTAAAAACGATAGAACAGGGTAGTTTCTCAATGGTGAAAAGCTAAAAACAGTGGAGGTCCAAAGAGACTTTGGTGCGGGGCGGGGGGGTAGGGGGGGGTTCCAGTTACATGGAACATTAAAATGTCATGAACAGATACAGAAAATAATCAAAAAGGCTAATGGAATGCTGGCCTTTATATCTAGAGGACTAGTATACAAGGGGGTAGAAGTTATGCTGCAGCTGTACAAAACCCTGGTTAGACCACACCTGGAGCACTGGGAGCGGTTCTGGGCACCACACCTTAGGGAAGATATATTGGCCATGGAGGGAGTGCAGCGTACATTTACCAGAATAATATCTGGACTCCAGGGGTTATATTACGAGGAGAGATTACACAAACAAGGGTTGTATTCCCTGGAATTTAGAAGGTTAAGGGTTGGTTTGATCGAAGTCTTCAAGATATTAAGGGGGGCAGATAGGGTCGATAGAGAGAAACTATTTCAGCTGGTTTTGGAGTCTGGGACTAAGTCTAAAAATTAGACTTTCCAGGAGGTGAAATTAGGAAACACTTCGACACAAAGGGCGGGAGAAGTTTGGAACTCTCCTCTGTAAATGACAATTGATGCTTGATCAATTGTGAATTTGGAATCTGAAATTGATAGATTTTTGTTAACCAAAGATATTTAGGGATATAGGGCAAAGGCCGGTCTATGGAGTTTGGCCGCAGATCAACCATGATCTCATTGAATGGCGGAACAGGCTCCAGGGACTCATAGAAACATAGAAGATAGGAGCAGGAGTAGGCCATTCGGCCCCTCTAGCCTGCTCCGCCATTCAATGCAATCATGGCTGATCATCCAAGTTCAGTACCCGGTCCCTGCTTTCTCCTCATACCCCTTGATCCCTTTAGCCTTAAGAAACATATCCAACTCCTTCTTGAATATATTTAATGAATTGGCCTCTACTGCCTTCTGTGGTAGAGAATTCCACAGGTTCACCACTCTCTGGGTGAAGAAATTCCTCCTCATTTCTGTCCTAAAAGGCCTACCCCTTATCCTTAGACTGTGACCCCTGGTTCTGGATTCCCCGACCATCGGGAACATCCTCCCTGCATCTAGTCTGTCCAGTACTGCCAGAATTTTATAAGTTTCAATGAGATCCCCTCTCATTCTTCTAAACTCCAGCGAGTACAAGCCCAATCGACCCAATCTCTCCTCATACGTCATTCCTGCCATCCCAGGTATCAGCCTGGTGAATCTTCGCTGCACTCCTTCCATGGCAAGAATATCCTTCCTCAGATAAGGCGACCAAAACTGCACACAATACTCAAGATGTGGTCTCACCAAGGCCCTGTACAACTGCAGCAAGACATCCTTGTTCTTGTACTCAAACCCTCTCGCTATGAAGGCCAACATACCATTTGCCTTCTTAACCGCCTGCTGCACCTGCATGCTTACCTTCAGCGACTGGTGCACAAGGACACCCAGATCTTGTTGCACTTCCCCTTCTCCCAATCTATTGCCGTTCAGATAATAATCTGCCTTCCTGTTTTTCACACCAAAGTGGATAACCTCACATTTATCCACGTTATATTGCATCTGCCATGCTTCTGCCCAATCACCCAACCTGTCCAAATCACCCTGTAGTTTCTCGGCATCCTCCTCACAGCATACACGCCCTCCCAGCTTTGTTTCATCTGCAAATTTGGAGATATTACATCTAGTTCCCTTGTCTAGATCATTAATATAAATTGTGAATAGCTGGACTCAATGGCCTACTCCTATTCCTATGTCCCTATGTTCAACAGCTCTTCTTCGAAACAGTGCCATGGGATCTTTTACGTCCACCTGAGAAGGTAGGCTGGGTGCTCGGTTTAACATCTCATCCGAAAGATGAACACACCAGCCAGTCAGCATCAGCAATGTCTCACAGACAGCAATGAGATCCAGCACCAGTTAATATACTTTTTTGGCGATGTTATTTGAGCAAAGTAGGAGGGTTTAATGTCTTATCTGCAAGACGTCACTTTCAACAATGTTCAGCTCCCTGAGTATGGCATTGGAGTGCCAGCCCAGATTACAACAAGAAAGACAACTTGAACTGATGTAGCACCTTTAGCATGGAGAAACATCCCAAGGTGCTTCACAGAGGCATAACAAAAAATAGAAACCAAACCACAAGAGGCCGGAATTAGAGATACAAAGCATTGGGGGGAGGGGCTTGCAGGGCTGGAGGAAGTTACAGATATAGGGAGGGTTTGGAGGGATGAGAATTTACAGTTTGAGCCTATGGGGAACCAGAAGCCACTGTAGGTCAGCGAGGGCAGGGGCTGATGGGCAAGCAAGACTTGGTGCAGGATAGGATACGAGCAGCAGAGAGTTGGATGAACTGAAGTTTATGGAGGAACACCAGGGCTGGATGAATATATCCTGGAACATTTAACACAGTGACAGCAGAGGCAGAGAGAAGAGGCAAGATTTCTTTGGCGGCCATCTGCGCCCGTGTGATTTGCCAAGATGCACTATTTGAAAGTGCCACTTCCCAGTGGGAATGAGGGTTGATGGAGTTAGTGCAGTAGATGTTGTGTATATGGACTTTCAAAAGGCATTTGATAAAATACATCATAACAGAATTATTTGGAAAATAGAAGCACGTGGTATTAAAGGGACATTGGTAACTTGGATAAGAAGTTGGATAAGGGATAGGATGCAGAGAGTAGTGATGAATGGATGTTTTCTGACTGGAGTGAAGTTTGCAGTGGGGTCCCCCAGGGATCAATATTAGGACCATTGCTTTTCTTGTTATATATAAATGACTTAGGCTTGGGTATAGGGAGTGCAACTATGAAGCTTGCAGGCGATACAAAACTTGGCAAAGTAGTAAATAGTGAGCATGATACTAGCAGACTTCAGGAGGACATAGACAGACTGGTGAAATGGGCAGACACATAGCAGATTCAATTTAATGTTGATAAGTGTGAAGTGATGCACTTTGGGAGAAACAACATGGTGTGTATAATCTAAATGGTGTAGGAACGGAGGTTCCTATCAAAAAGACTGAGTTTGACTCAGGCTTAAAATAATGAACTTTAATGAAACCAAACAAGTTTAAACTGGAAACTGCTAGAACACATCAATTACAGGTCTACTCTCCTTGAGGGCTGATCCTCTGGTCAGAAGACTGACGTCATGACATCATCACGTTCTTCCCGCCATTGGGGCATCACGTGACTAACGGCGTGATGTCATCACGTTGAAACCGTGCTGTAAAGGTAACTAGACATTGTACAGTTAACCGGTGTAATTAAAGGTACAGGCACAGACAGTAACTACATTGCTGTTAAAGGAATTATGTACAACCGCTCTGAGTCCTTTGGTGGCTCTGCCACAATGGTACCATTTTGAGGGGGTGCAAGAACAGGGGGACCCGAAGCTGCATATTTACAAATCTTTGAAGGTGGCAGGTCAAGTTGATAAGGTGAATAAGAAAGCGTATGGGATACTTGGCTTTGTATCTCCCTACCTGTGTAATCTCCTCCAGCCCTACAACTCTCCGAGATTACATAGGATTACATAGGATATACGGCACAGAAACAGGCCATTTGGCCCAACCAGTCCATGCCGGCGTTTATGTTCCACACGAGCCTCCCCCCGTCTTTCCTCATCTAACTCTATCAGTGTAACCCTCTATTCCCTTCTCCCTCATATGCTTGTCTAGCCTCCCCTTAAATGCATCTATACTATTCGCTTCAACCACTCCCTGTGGTAGCGAGTTCCACATTCTCACCACTCTCTGGGTAATGAAGTTTCTTCTGAATTCCCTATTGGATTTCTTGATGGGCTCTAGTTATGCTCTTCCCCACAAGTGGAAACATTCTCTCCGTAGCCACTCTATCAAAACCTTTCCTAATTTTAAAGACCTCTATTAGGTCACCCCTCAGCCTTCTCTTTTCTAGAGAAAAGAGCCCCAGCCTGTTCATCCTTTCCTGATATGTATACCCTCACATTTTTGGTATCATCCTTGTAAATCTTCTCTGCACCCTCTCCAGTGCCTCTATATCCTTTTTATAATATGGCGACCAGAACTGTACGCAGTACTCCAAGTGTGGTCTAACCAAGGTTCGATACAGGTTTAGCATAACTTCCCTACTTTTCGATTCTATATCTCTAGAAATAAACCCTAGTGCTTGGTTTGCTTTTTTTTATGGCCTTGCAACTTTTAGTGATTTGTGTATTTGTACTCCAAGATCCCTTTGTTCCTCTATCCCACCGAGACTCGCACCCTCCAAGTGATAAGTGACCTCCCTATTCTTCCTACCAGAGATATCTGTGCTCCCCTAATTCTGGCCTCTTGTGCATCCCCAATTTTAATCTCTCTACTGTTGGTGGCCATGTCTTCAGCTGCTTCAGGTTCACTCGGTTAATCCCGGGGATGAGGGGATGGACATATGAGGAGAGGTTGAGTAGATTGGGACTCTACTCATTGGAGTTCAGAAGAATGAGAGGCGATCTTATTGAAACATAAGATTGTGAAGGGGTTGGATCGGGTGGATGCGGGGAAGATGTTCCCGATGATGGGTGAAACTAGAACTAGGGGGCATAGTCTTAGAATAAGGGGCTGCTCTTTCAAAACTGAGATGAGGAGGAACTACTTCACTCAGAGGGTGGTAGGTCCATGGAATATGCTGCCCCAAAAAGCTGTAGAAGCTACATCATTACATAAATTTAAAACAGAAATAGACAGTTTCCTAGACGTAAAGGGTTACGGGGAGCGGGCAGGAATTTGGACATGAGTCTAGGTTGGGATCGGTCATGGCCCTGTGGGTAGCGGAGCGGGCCCAGGGGCCGTGTAGCCTGATCCTGCTCCTATTTCATGTGTCTAATTCTGTTAGATTCAGGAGATGGTTCTGTGATAGTGGATTGACGGTTAGGATCGGATCAGCCATGATCTTATTGAATGGCGGAGCAGGCTCGAGGGGCCGATTGGCCTACTCCTGCTCCTATTTCTTATGTTCTTATGTTCTTATGCCAAGGCCCTAATTACCTCCCTAAACCTCTCCGGCTCGCTACCTCTCTTTCCTCCTTTAAGACGCTCCTTGAAACCTACCTCAGCTGCCCTAATAGCTCCTTATGTGGCTCGGTGTCAAATTTTGTTTGATAATAGCTCCTGTGAAGTGCCTTGGGATGTTGTACTACATTAAAGGCACTATATAAATACAAGTTAATGTTGTTGTTGTAAATAGGGGCATTGAATACAAAAACATGAAAGTCAGGCTAAACCTTCACACATCTCTGGTTAGGACACAGCTGGAGTATTGTGGACAATTCTGGGCACCATACTTTAGGAAGGATGTCAAGTCCCTGGAGGTTTACCAGGATGATACCAGAGATGAGGGAGTTCAGTTATTTGGGGAGATTGGAGAAGTTGGGTGACGTAAGAAAACTACTAGGCACTTGGTCTGAGTATTAAACAAGGCTTTAATCAACTGTTTTTCAACATGGAGATCTAGTTGTGTCCTTCACTAGTTCCTGTTAAAGAATGTCCTGAGCAAGCTGGGCCCATGCCCGGGTATTTATACTCTCCCTGGACAGCGCCACCAGCAGGCCACCCAGTATCATTTCATAAGTCATTTTCACATGAATGACAAGATTCATGTCACTGGGATTGTTCTCCTTAGAGCAGAGAAGGTTAAGAGGAGACCTAACAGAGATATTCAAAATTATGAGGGGTTTTGATGGAGCAAGTAGGAAGAAACTGTTTCCTCTGGCAAGTGGGTCAGTAACCAGAGGTCATAGATTTAAAATAATTGGCAAAAGAACTAGCGGGGAGATGAGGAGAAATTTCTTCACAGACAGGGTTGTTCAGATGTGGAACGCACTACCTGAAAGGGTGGTGGAATCAGATTCCACAGGAACTTTTAAAAGGCAATTGGACATGTACTTGAAGAGGACTAATTGGCAGGATTATGGGGAGATAGCTGGGGTGTGGGACTAAATTGGACTGCCCTTTAAAAAATGGCCTCCTTCTCTGCTCTAAAATTCTAAGATTCTATGACTCTATCACTGAATCACCTTTTATTAGCCTTTTACACTGTCATTTACAATATATTCACTTATTATATATATATGCCAGTTGACAACTCAATGGTAAGAGAAGAGGATGTCGATGGAGGTCATAGTTTGACAACATCAAGCGGTGTGGTTTTGACTTGTAGATTTTGTGTCCACGGCTGGCACATGTTATTTAGACCCCTGCAAATCCAGTTCTCAATCCTCCCCAATGGAGGGAGAATTAAGCGACAGAAGTTAACCACTTTTTAAAAAGACAAACAGAGGAATCTCATACAAGCAGATTGATGTGACTGTTCTTATAATTCAGAGTAGAACTTTAACTTTAGCACATAATCTAGACTGACACTCCAGTGCAGTACTGAGGGAGTGCTGCATGGTTGCAGATGCCATTTTAAGTTAAACTAGACCCCTTCTGTCCATTTAGGGAGGGTGCACAAGATCCCACGGCACTATTTTAAGAAAAGCAGGGTGTGCGCCCAGATTTCTGGCTAATAATTTATCTCTCAACCAACACCTAAAACATTTTAAATAACAACAGAAAACGCGGGAAAAACTCAGCAGGCCAGGCAACATCCGTGGAGAGAGAAACGGAGTCAACGTTTCAGGTCGAAGACCCTTCTTCAGAACTGAGAAAAAAAAAGCAGGAAATGAAACAGATTAAAAGGAACAAGGTCATTTATCTCACTGCTGTTTGTGGGGCCTTGCTGTGTACAAATTAGCTGTTACATTTCCCTACACAACAATAGTGACACCTGGAAAGTAAGTAATTGGCTGTGAAGTGCTTTGGGACGCTCTAAGGACATGAAAGACGTTGTATAAATGCAAGTTCTTTTTTTCTCTGGTTCTGAGAAATTGTCAACCATCTCATGTCTTCTGAAATCCTCACACAATGTGGTATAAACATCTTCATTCCTTCAGCACTGCAAGGGAATAAATTTCTTGTGTGACTGAAGTCAAAAGGGCTAACGGAGCACATGTATTATGCACTGCCTGAAACTTAAGATTTAAATTTAACATGACGATTAATTAAAGAAAATCTCTGTAATTAATGCATACAGTGCTAGTAAATTTGAGTCCTTATGGCCTGAAAGTGCATTAAAGTCAATTTGCCAACTGGCGATGGTTAATCAAGCAATACAAATAACAATCTCGAGTGCACAAGGCATTAAATAGTGTGTAGTCATTGAATAAAAGTGAAGGCTCAAGGCCGAATGTTTATTACTGTATTGGAGCCATCTTTCAAATGCCTTAAATGCAGTCTGTAAAACTTGCATAAAAATACCACAATACATGGTATTTCATGATGATCTTTGTAGAATATAAGATGCCTGTATTTGCTATAGTTAGTACTGTGTCATTATGACTTGTTTGTGTGTTTTTCCCTCCCATGTACTCCCTTATCTGCTTGCATTTGATTTGATATTTTTCCTTATGCAATAAAATTTCATTTTGTTTCATCAAACTTGGTCTACAAGAGTTTTCTCTACATTGTAGTTCCTGCACCTAAGTCCAGAGTACAGAATCTAAGGGGCGAGTGGGTCGAACCACTCACGGTTTACTGTGCAAGAGAGAGAGGCCTCTAGAGAGAGAAACCTCAGGGAAATCTCTCAAGGAAAACCCCTTACACCAGTAGAGCAGATGAATGCAGATATAAAGAGGGGCACATCTCCACCAGAGGTATCATCAAGCATGCCAATGGCATATCTTTTTAAAAATTACTTATTCTCAGGATGCGGGTGACACTGGCAAGCCTGCATTTATTGCCTATTTCTAGCAGCACCTGAGAATTGGTGGTAGGCCTTCTTCGACAAGTGAGCGGCTTGCTAGACCACCTCAGAGACATTTAAGAGTCAACCACCTAGTCTGAAACTGGAGCTATATGTAGAGCAGAGCAGGTAAGGATGGCAGGTCCTTTTCCCTGAAGGGTGTTTGTGAAACTGTTGGCTTCTTATGACAATCTGGCAACTTTCATGGTCACATTTCTGGTGCTGGCCCACACCAGGGTTCAGTTTTACAACTTCTGGTGGGATTTGAATGTTGTAACTCTGGGCTGCTAGTTCAGTACTATAACCACTACACTACCATACCCTGAAGCTAGGTTTCAGCTGCCCGGACCCCACAAACTACAGCAGGGTCAGCTGCCAGCATCTTGAATCGTGCATCAGCGTACCCCCTGACCCCACCGCTAACCCCCCACTGGCTCTGCCGCTCTCCCCCAATGCCGCTCTCTTTTCAAGGCTCCTGAATTTCTAGTGGCCTCTCAGTCTTTTGCTTCCCTGCCCTACTCTCTCAGTCTCACTTCTCTCCTGCCCTCAGTCTCCCACTCGCCCCTCAGCCTCCCACTCCTCCTCTCACTGTCTAAGCCTCCAACTCTCCCCAGTCTCAGTTTCCCAATCCCCTCTCTTGGCCTTCTATTCCCCCTCTCCCAGTTTCCCACTCCCCCTGCCTGTCAGTCTCCCTCTTCCCCTCTTAATGTGTCCAACTGCCCTCTGTCACATTACTTCTCCCCTCTCCTGTTTCCTAATCCATCGTCTCCCATTCTCCCATCTTTTAAGTAAAGCATGCGGGTGCAGCAGGTGGCTGAGAAGGCAAATGGTATGTTGGCCTTCGTAGCGAGAGGGTTCGAGTACAGGAACAAGGATGTCTTGCTGCAGTTGTACAGGGCCTTGGTGAGACCACACCTTGAGTATTGTGTGCAGTTTTAATCGCCTTATCTGAGGAAGGATGTTCTTGCCATGGAGGGAGTGCAGCGAAGATTCACCAGACTGATACCTGGGATGGCAGGAATGACGTATGAGGAGAGATTTGGTCGATTGGGCTTATACTCGCTGGAGTTTAGAAGAATGAGAGGGGATCTCATTGAAGCTTATAAAATTCTAAAAGGACTAGACAGACTAGATGCAGGAAGGCTGTTCCCGATGGTGGGGGAGTCCAGAACCAGGGGTCACAGTCTAAGGATAAGGGGTAAGCCAATTAGGACAGAGATGAGGAGGAATTTCTTCACCCAGAGAGTGGTGAACCTGTGGAATTCTCTATCACAGAAGGCAGTTGAGGCCAATTCATTAAATATATTCAAGAAGGAGTTAGATATATTTCTTAAGGCTAAAGGGATCAAGGGATATGGGGAGAAGGCAGGGACAGGGTACTGAATTTGGATGATCAGCCATGATCTCATTGAATGGCGGAGCAGGCTCGAGGGGCCGAATGGCCTACTCCTGCCCCTATCTTCTATGTTTCTATGTTTAAGTTCTTGATCTTCTGTTCTCCTCATTCAGTCTCCCGTTCCCCCATCTCAGGCTCTCGGTTTCCCACTCACTATCTGTACAAAGCAGCGGCAGAGTGTCATACAGCCAACATGCATGAAAATCAAATGTCCTGCTCTATGGGAGTCACAGTGACTGACAGAGCATCTTCTGTGTGAGTCATAGATTTATTTTCATGCTTTCTTCAGCTATAAAGTAGAAGGTTGTCTTAATGTGGGTCACCTTTACATGAATATATACGGTAACCTTGGTATGAAGGTTGGATCTGTCCTATTTGCATTTTCATCACAACCTCCCAGGCTTCAATATTTCTCACTCTGGCTCTTTTATGATGTTATAAAATGTGTGTGATAATTTGATGTTCAATATGGCTGTGGTTAGTTGCTAATGGAATTTGATAATGACATTGTGGATAGGAGATACCTCACTGCAAAATTACCCAACATAAAAATCATGGGAGATAGATGATTGGAAGGGGATAAGGGGAGGCGAGCCCACCAGAGAATCTAAAACAAGACTGACCCACTTTAAAGTCATCCAGAACGTTTACTAAACTCCCTCTGGGACATTCACGGCTGGCTTGTCCAAAGACAAATTGTGTTGGAAGTGTAATTTGGAATTTTGCACTTTGACCTATCTTCTGTGGAGATGTACCATTTTGTTAAAAATGTTACTGAGAACATTTATTGACACACATTAGCTTTGGGACTGTTCCAGATAGAATGTTGCTCAATATGTTAGGCAAGCTCTAGGAAGTGTCCTGCCTCATTTGGCATGAAGTTGGTCTTGAACTTTCTTACTCCAGCAGAAGGAAATTCTTCTACTGTATAGTCAACCTATGGTGGACAATCAATTTCTCTATCTATGGAGAAAGGATTGTGCCAATCTCCATTGACTATAACGCCAACTCCCTTCCTCCATCACAGTCCTTGTGATTGTATGCTGAAGGATGTGATGGAGGAAGGGAGTTGAAGAGACTGGTGGGGAACACGAGTGTTGTTTAGAGAGGTGGAGAGGTGAAGGTCTGTACTCATTCTTGCTGCTCTTGTGAGATCATTCACTCTCTTTCTACATTGACTTCAGGTCCTGGTGGTGATGCTAGTGGCACCGACCCTTTCATCCACCTCAGTCCAGGCCTGTTTCATTGTGGCCTTGTGAATGCTCTTGCAGCTTATGGAGAGTAGTTGCTTCGTCTTTGCCGTCACTTCCTCCATCAGAACCTCTAAGGAGGCACCAGGAAAGCGTGGAATTGGGTGGGGTGGGGGGGGGGGCGCCCTTCGTTTGACAAAAAGTCTACCAGAGTTGCACAATGAATAATCCCAGCAGGGGGGGATGCAACCTCACTTTAAGAGGTGCTTTAAGTAGGTCTCGTGAATTGCAAGCGTTGTGTGGGCGGGCTGCTCGATTTGTGATGTGATTGGCAGAGCAGCCCGTCAATCATATTCAAATGAGGCCGGGGAGTTAAAATTGACCAGGCTTTAGGACCGACGACATCACAGGGGCTTGTCCCCTCTCCCCTCGCCCAATTTGCACTGGAGTTAAAATCGGAGCTCGTGACACTAGACCTCAGTGTGTTGATAACCACTATAAACAGTTAATATATTGTTGCGCGGTTTATGGCATTCCTCATGTTGTGTGGAGACTTAAATTTGTGTCAACTTCTGAGCATTCCTACTCTCAGTGAATTCTGTTTTAGAGCCTCTTGTTAGCACTTCTATGTGTTTACATACAAATGTTAAAAAAATGAAAAGCATGTAGGCAGGAATTTTGAACAACAGAAAAGCCTTGAGTGGCTTTCTTCTGTCTATTCATATTCTATAAAGTACATCAAGCTTGCGAATGAGTTGTGAGAAGAAGACCCCACCAGATCAGTCCCAACAGAGTCACACTAGTCACAGCTTCCTCTGCACTTATGTAGTGTCATCCTTGGCTCAGTTGGTCGCACTCTGAGTCAGATGGTTGTGTGGTCATACCCTACTCCAGAGGCATGAGCACATAATCCAGATGCTTAAGTGCAGTGCTGAGAGAGTGCTGCACTGTCAGAGCTCCCAACTTTTGGATGAGAGGTTGACCTGAGGCCCTGTCTGCCTGCTCAAGTGGAGGCAAAGAATCCTAAGGCACTATATTCAAAGAAGAGCAGGGAGGTCTCCTGATGTCCTGGCCAACATTTAATCTCTCAACCAACATCACTAAAACAAATTATCTGGTCATTAATCTCATTGTTGTTTTTGGCAGCTTGCTGTGCGCCAATTGGCTGCTGCTTTTCTCTACATTACAACAGTGACTACATGTCAAAAGTAATTCAATGGCTCTGGAGCACCTTGGGATGTCCTGAGCACATGAACGGCACGATATAAATGCAAGTTCTTTTTGTGTTTCTCACGTGCTCACATTGCAGTACGTCCCATGATACATAAAACCTTGCATTGATCGAAGTTGTCTCAAAGTTAACTGACACGGCACCCTTGAAAAATGGCACCAATACATTTCGGAAGTATTAAGAAATCGCGTTCTGTTTTTCGCGACAAAATTAATGTTGTGGCTTGGCTATAATAAATAAATATAAGCTGATCTTATATAATTCAGAACAGAATGCTTTAATTTGTTTTAATATTGGTTTAACAGTTCCAACTTTTAATATATTTGTGTTAAAATTTATTTTATTTTTCGGCTATTAATATAGGGTGTTGAGCATTTACGCGTCACCATAAATGTTTCAAATACATTTTAAGAAAACTGCAGTGTTTGCTGAAAAAAAACCCCAGAAAAATTGAAACTGAATAACCAAGTCTCCTTAAAAGGGAATTTAAATGAGAAGTGTAACTAGGTCATTGTGAAATTAATTTTTAATAATTTATCATATCAAGATATTTCAATTCAGACAGTGTCTCCTCATTGAAATAGCACCAAGCACCTCAGACAAAGTGCAGCGACTGTCATTCTGTAGGTAAACATGGCAGCCATCTTGCACCAATGGCATTCCACAACAGCAGTGAGTGATTTGATTTTTTTTTTGGTGGGGGATTCAAGAACGAAGGGGCATTATCTTAAAATTAGAGTTAGGCCACTCAGGAGTGAAATCAGGAAGCATTTTTTCCATACAAAGGGCAGTAGAAATCTGGAACTCTCTCCCCCCAAAATTGGCTGTGAATGCTGGGGGACAAGACATAGAAACATAGAAACATAGAAGATAGGAGCAGGAGTAGGCCATTCAGCCCCTCGAGCCTGCTCCGCCAATTAATGAGATCATGGCTGATCATCCAAATTCAGTACCCTGTCCCTGCTTTCTCTCCATATCCCTTGATCCCTTTAGCCTTAAAAAATATAACTAACTCCTTCTTGAATTATATTTAATGAATTGGCCTCAACTGCCTTCTGTGGTAGAGAATTCCACAGGTTCACCACTCTCTGGGTGAAGAAATTCCTCCTCATCTCAGTCCTAAATGGCTTACCCCTTATCCTTAGACTGTGACCCCTGGTTCTGGACTCCCCGGCCATCGGGAACAGCCTTCCTGCATCTAGTCTGTCTAGTCCTGTTAGAATTTTATAAGTTTCAATGAGATCCCCTCTCATTCTTCTAAACTCCAGCGAATATAAGCCCAATCGACCCAATCTCTCTTCATACGTCATTCCTGCCATCCCAGGTATCAGTCTGAGATCGATAGATTTTCATTAGGAAAGGACACCAAGGGACGTGGAGCTAAGCTGGGTAAATGGAGTTGAGGTGCAGGTCAGCCATGATCTAAATGAATAGCGTAGCAGGATCGAGAAGCTGAATGATCTACAGGAAACTTTGTTTTATCCGGCACGGACGGGACTGACGTGGTGCCGGTTCATCAAAAATTCCGGATAACCGAAAGCTATAGTAAAAGATACGGAGCTGAGAGCGCCGTATAAAGCAACAAACCCTGTTGCTTAGCAACAGCTTCAGAACAATGGCCACAAGTTGCAAGCGTCTCTGTAGCTTAGCAACAGCTGCAGCCACACCCTTGCACAGCAGCAAATGGAGGAAGGCAAGTAATAAAAGTTACCTGAACCTACTCCTGAATTTTGCCGGTTAACCGAGATTTCCGGTTATTTAGGTGCCGGTAAATTGAAAGTTTCCTGTACTCCTGTTTCTAATGTTCCTGTGTTCCGAAGATTAAATGTAAGTGATTTAGGACAGAGAGCAGGAGAATCGATTTTACACAGAGGATCGTGAGGCTGTGGAATGCACTAGCAGAGTTCATGGTTGAAGCAGAGACCAGGTCAACATTTAACAAGAAGTTACATAGATGGTTGATGGAAATGGGGCTAAAGAGATATGGGAGCAGAGTGGGCACATGGGATTAGCTGCTGTCCATGTGGAGGATGAACACCAACATGGATTGGTTGGACCAAACAGCCTGTTTCTCTGCTGTAACTTTTATGTCACAGATGCAAGGCAATCTTTAAAAAAAGAAATTCAGTTATTTCTTGCGTGGTGTTGTTAAAGGGGAAGGAACAGGCTAGCGTGTAGGACAACAGTGGACATCCTTGTTTTCAAATCCCTCCATGGCCTCGCCCCTCCCTATCTCTGTAACCTCCTCCCTACAACCCTCCCAAATCTCTGAGCTCCTACAATTCTGGCCTCTTGCGCATCCCTGGTTTTAATCGCTCCACCATTGGCGGCCGTGCCTTCAGCTGCCTGGGCCCTAAGCTCTGGAATTCCCTCCCTAAACCTCTCCAGCCTCTCTATCCATCTCTACCCTCCTTTAAGACGCTCCTTAAAACCTACCTCCTTGACCAAAGTTTTGATCATCTGCCCTAATATCTCCTTACGTGGCTCGGTTTCAAATTTTCTTTGCTAATTGCTCCTGTGAAGAATCCTTGGGACGTTTTACTACGTTAAAGACGCTTATAAATGCAAGTTGTTGTTGTTGCCGGCAGGGGCAAGAATTCGGTCATGGAGTCAAGAGCAATGCTGCTTAAAAAGTTGATAATGGGAAAAAGAACAATGGATTGGACAATGCTTTGGGTTAACAAGCAGATCCCGTATTGCTGCACTGACAATCTGTAGAAGAACAATTACCTTCTACTGTAATTAACCGCAGGATCTGCCTAAAGGCAATTTTGCTTTAATTGACCTCGCGACGTGCTTATTTATTACAACTACATCTCACAGCCTTAAAGGGGCAGGTCAGATTACAGTGCAGCTCCTCCTTAACAGCAGAAAAATACAATGTGCAGTACATGGTGTAACAGTCCTGTCCTCATAAACTTGTCCACTCTAGCCTCCTGAATATCTCCCCCCCCCCCCCCCCGCCTTGCTCCCTCACAGCTGCACCTTCAGCGGCAGAGCTGTTTTGACTCTGTTAAACGCCTTGGGACGTTTACCATGTTGAAAGGATGCTGTATACATGCAGGTTGTTGTTAAATCTTGACACATTTAATTAAAAACACTGTTTCTAAAGACGCAAACAAATTAGTAAGGATGTATGTTTTCAAATGGTGTAAGGTGCGATTTTTGTACATAATGTCAATCAGTTAATACACTAATTAAGTACAATTTTTTTCGCATCCTGTCAAACTTTTTTTGTGGAATAAAGGAAGGAATAAATGAATGGCAATTTATAATAATCTCTATACTGCAATTGTGCAAGGAATGAATTAAAACGAATCAAAGAAATTTGAATCCAACATCACATACTTCCAGGGTAACTGATTACAACAAATTTGGATAATGGCCATATTATGCACGTTGGAATCTATTACTTAAATGGCTATTCTGTCAGCTGTGGCTCGGTGGTACTAATCTTGCCTCTGAGTCAGAAGGCTATGGGTTCAGGCCCCACTCCAGAGCCATCACACCGTGGGCATTTCAGCGATGTGGTAAGACCCTGCACGAACGCAAGGGGTTCTTATTTTTCTTTCCGTACGGCAGAATATATTGGCCCAGTAATTCTGGTCCCAACGCATGAGTACGGACGGGGTACTCACGCGTGGGCCCGTTGGAAGTGCCGGATTTCAGCATGCACAGCGCATGTGCGGGAAACCGGCATTTCCTCCAAGGGGTTTAGAGGTCCAACGCGTGCACGCAGGACTCTGCGCGCACGCGTTGAACTTTCTTCTTTTTTACAGGTTTGCCCATGTGTAAGGGCCTCAAATTTTTAGAAATGTAAAAAGGAGATGTAAGGACTTGATTCTTTAAGGTAAGTGGTCTATTATTTAAAATTATAACATTTTTTCCACAGCTTTATTGTTTTTAAGGATTTTACAGTAAGGTAAGTGTATTTTTCGACCCGATTTAAAAAAAATAATTATTTTTTAATTTGAATAATTGTTTAAAATAGTTTTTTTACAGTTATTTATAGTTCATTTAATTAGTGGGATGTTTTTTAAAATTTTATTTAAAGTTTAAGTAGTGTTTTGGGTGCCCGTAGTTTTCATGAGTTTGACAGTTCTTACTATCAAACTCATGAATGAAGTTTTCCCTCCCCTGATTGGCTGCCCAGTGCTCACCTGATCCCAGCCGGCACATCGCACTAACTACGCCGCTGGATCAGGCAAGCACAGCGCGCCGACATCTGAACCGGGCCAGTGACAGGAATTCCAAGCAGGCCCAGGCTTCAGCTGTCGGCGTGCCGGGTAAGTGCACATCGGGGGCTTGCACGCGCGGCAAGCCCCCGATCCTAATTTCTGGGCCATTGTTTTTCACGCTGATCCGTGAACTATTGTAAAGTAAATTATGGTTTTAGGACTTTTCCACTAGGCATACACCAAGGTGTGCAAGGGAAGCTAGCAATTGAATCTCCAATTGAGCTTTCGCTAGGGAGTGGGGAGCGGGGCAGGAGGATTAAGGTGCAATGGGAAGGTGCCTGCCTCCTGATTACCAGAATTTGCAGCATTGGCTGGTTTTAAAAATGTTTGAGATCACTGAAACAGTGAAATCGTCCTGTTAAAGAGGACGTGCTGTTATTAAATGTCGGCTCTGGCATTGGGCGCCACGGCCACGATCCGTACTTAGAATGGCGCCAGGGTCCAAACAATGTCATTGGACCGTGACATTTAAATATTGACCAGGACCCCCACCCCTCCCCCGCCAGCCCACTGTGGGTGCCACCCCCGCCACCAGAATCGGCGGGTGGTTAAAATGGAGGTGGGCGCGAACGCATCAGGAATGCTGTGGGAGTCGCCCAGCCGCCATTTTAACCGCCCAGCCGCCATTTTAACCGCTCGACTGCCCCAGTTACAATGGGGCCTGGGGTTTCCGCCGCACTTCCAGTGAAGCTACGGTGGTAGAGCGGGAACAGCGCCGAGGAAAATTCCAGGCCGTGGACTTTATTGGGTGACTGGGAGAATTGTGCCGATTTCTGCAGTTACAGGTTGCCTAGGCAACTAATCTGAACTAGAAAAGAACTGCTGACCCTTAATCATTCCGGGTGGCAGTATCTTCGCTGCATAGCTATTTCTTTTATTTTTCTTCTTCTCATAAGTTATGCTGAAACTTTATAAAACACTGGTTAGGCCTCAGCTGGAGTATTGTGTCCAATTCTGGGCACCACACTTTAGGAAGGATGTCAAGGCCTTGGAGAGGGTGTAGAGGAGATTTACTAGAATGGTACCGGGGATGTGAGACTTCAGTTACGTGGAGAGACTAGAGAAGATGAGGTTGTTCTTAGAGCAGAGAAAGGTAAGGGAAGATTTAACAGAGGTGTTCAAAATTATGAGGTTTTTGATTGAGTAAAGAGGGAGAAACTGTTTCCACTGGCAGGAGGGTCAGTAACTAGAGCACACAGATTTAAGATAATTGGCAAAAGAACCAGAAGGGAGATGAGAAGGCTTTTTTTTATGCAGTGAGTTGTTATGATCTGGAATTCACTGCCTGAAAGGGCGGTGGAAGCAAAATCACTCGTAACTTTCAAAAGGGACTCGGATAAATACTTGAAGGGGAAAAAGTGGTAGGGCTCTGAGGAAAGAGCAGGAGAGTGGGACAAATGGGTTGACTCTTTCCGGCATGATGGGCCGAATGGCCTCCTTCTGTGCTGTATGCAGGTCTGAATGGATTCATGAAGAGGTCTCAAAGGGTCAATGAGGTCATCGGATTTCTGTCCTCCTGGGTCCAGGCACATCAGGGACCTTGTGTAGATAGCATTAAGAGTTCTAATTTGATTTTACTTTCTCACTAGCATGTTATTTCTGTTGCTGTAAATTAATTTAGAAAAATGTTTTCTGCAATAATAGCACCTTTTTCCTTTGGGATAGGGTGTTGGCGAGAGCGGGTTAATATTTGCAGGGGATCACCAGGAGTGTTTGCGCTCAAAAAAAGCTTGAAAACCATTGCCTTATCTGTACATTCTTGCTGTCTCTGTTGGTCTCTCTCGCACACGTGCACATAGAAAGCTAGTAGTAAAGCAGAGCTTGCTAATCTGGACCTTATTTCGACATTTGTTGACCTAGTTAGTGAGTTATTTCTGTTATCTGTTTTTCAGCCTGGCGATCTACCTAGCAGTTTTGAAACTGTCCATTACACTTACACATCTCCCCAAAGCATTAAAGAAAAGGAGCGTCAGTCATTTCGTGGTGTTTTTTCTGACCCATTCCAATCTGCAAAGGTCACTTGCCAAGCAGCAATTAAACTCTAATTGACCTCAGATTGTGCTAACATCCAGCTATTCGACTTTGTGGATGTAAAGGGAGGGGCCAGCTCCACCATCGCAGCAGAATCATCATTGTGCAGTCTATCAATCTGATTCACCATCAGCAAGACCATGGGAGATCCGCCAGCACTAATAAAACATGTTCACTACAGTTAAAACACTGTTTGGGAAGCTGGCACTGGGGAATTTTAACCTCAGCCTCACCTGCCCGGCAGAAATGGGGCGGCAGCGAGTTAAAATGGAGCGAGAATCTTTACCCGTTGGGCTCCCATCACAATCTTGGTTTAAGTTGCAGGCGTGAAGGACACCCACCTGAAGCTGACGGGGGTCCCGGTTTTAAATATACACATCTGGGCCTCCAGGACGTGATGGGGACCCGCTGCAGGCCGATACAGAGAAGCCCTTCGTGCCTTCCCCGCCAAGCCAAGCCTGCCAGGAACAGGAGCCAGGGCCAGCAGAGGTCCAGCAACTACATATTTTTGTAGTTTCCTCCATGGGCCAGGAGGAGCATGAGTGCTCCTCCGAGCCCTTCACGGAAATCGTGGCCTCCCTGGCACCAAGTTTCCTTCCCCCTCTCCTAACTGCTATCGTATTCAGAACCAACCTTCCCCTTATCTTATGGCTGAAATCCTGCTTCTTCCTGTCGACCTCCGCCATTCCATCAGGTTTCGGAGGAGGCTCCCAATTAGTATATAAAATGGAACATAACAGCACAAGTGGAAAAGGGAGTTCATTCATTTAGTTTCCGAAAGCAGTAGATCTTTAACCCAACAAGGAGGCAGGCAATATTCAATATAGTTTTGAGAAAAAATAAACAGAGACCACCTTGGAAATAGTGACCATAATTTATGTCACGATAGGGGTCACAAACCGAGCTATTACATTTATACACAGCTAAATTTGAAAGGATGAGGATGGAATTAACTGGAATAGGTTGTCAGAAGTTATCTGTTAGGCAAATCTGAAGACCCACAGTAGAATCTTTTCATGGAGGTAACATTCACAAAGGTTAGATAGTGGGAGTAAATGCCAGACGGGAAAATGGATACTTCTGGAGTGATCCAACCAAGGTTTACCAGAGAGAGTTGGATCAGTATTAAATAAAAGGGACATAAGGGCAAAGTACGGTGGAAGAATGGGTACTGGGAGGATTATAGAAAGCAACAAAGTAAGACGGTGAAAATAATAAGGACAAAAATAAGGGAATATGTAAAAAAATAACTTGCAGCTGGTATCAAAGGGAAGCAGAAAATGAGTTAGACAAATTTATTTCCAAACTCAGAAGACAATCTGAAATGAAACAGAAAATGCTGTAAATACAAAAGTATAGAAACAGTAAACTCTTGTTTAAACGGCACTTAATCATCCGGAATTTTTTAATAACCGGCAAAATAGATAACCGGTAATCTTGCCGAATCCATCCAGCACTGGTTTTGCCGAGTCCGAGTCTCCCGCGGTGGCCGAGTTAGTCAGTGGTTTTTATTTTTGTTTGTGTTAAAAATTGCCTACCTCTCTGTTATCCGGAATTTTTCATCAACTGGCACCATCCTGGTCCCGTAGGTGTCGGATAAGAAAGAGTTTACTGTGAATGAGCAGATGAGTGGGAGATGGAATTTAATAGAGACAAGTGTAACGTAATATCCATAGGATGGCAAAAATGTGTGACATAAGTTATGATAAATTTGAAACAGCGGAAAATTAAGTAGGAAGGGGAGTAGTTTGAGAAAACTCAACTTGTCCAATCTCTCTGGTGCAGAGATCAACAAAGCTGATGGAATTTTTTCAATTCATTCTTGAGATAGAGGCGTCACGTGCGAGGCCATCATTTATTGTCAACTCTGACCTGTCCGTCCTTTTTATCTTCCCTTACCCCACCCTGCCTGTCTCCAGACCTATCCCCTCTTTGTCAGCCCTATCTTGTTTCTCTCCGTCATCTATCCTTCCTGTTTCTCTCTCTCTCTCTCTATAGCCACTCTGTCTCCACTCACTCAGACTCTCTCCCCCACGCTTTTGCCTCCCTCTATATATACCCAGACCTCCCTTTGCCACCTCTGTCTTTCAACAGCAAAAACAACTTGCATTTATGTAGCGCCTTAAATGTTCCAAGGCCCCCCACAGGAGTGACAACATTTGGCACCGAGCCACATAGGGAGATATTAGGACAGGTGACCAAAAACTTTGGTCAAAGAGGAAGGTTTTAAGGAGCGTCTTAAAGGAGGACAGAGCGGTAGAGAGGAGGGAATGTTTAGGAAGGAAATTTCAGAGCTTAGAACCCAGGCAGCTGAAGCCACAGCCGACAATGGTGGAGCGATGAAAATCAGGGATGCGCAAGAGGCCAGAACTGGAGGAGCGCAGAGATCTCGGAGGCTTCATTCACATGGTTAAATCATTTTAATGATGTCCATGGGTAAAATTAATGAATTACCTCAGGACTGTAGCAACTTAATTGGACTGTAGTGGAGATAGAAATGACAGTACTTCATAGGAGGACAAACACAATAATACAGATCGCCCTCTCGGGAGGCTTGCATTCTACTGAATGCTCCCAATCTAGGAACAATTACCATTGCAACCTAGCTGCAAAATTGTTTGTCCTCTATTAGTTTTCTCTTAACTGCACAGCATTGCAAACTGACTTTAGCATTCTCTGAACAATGCCTTTCCCTAGCCTGCTAAATTTTGATGTTTGATATGTCCTGATGGCAAAGCTAATTAAATACTATGCCAATACACTCACTTGCACAATGTTAATCATCTGCCCATTCCAGCACGAACACACTGCAGTATTTTAAGGAAGGACTTGACACGTTCCTGCGAGAGGAGAGGGCCGGGCCGATCAGCAGTCTGTGAGTTACTGTGGGGTAGCTGTTCGAGCGATCAATGCCATCCGGAGTGGGGGCGCGGGGGGGGGGAGTGTGAATGGAGTGAGCCCGCTGCCCTGCCAATGGGGGTGGTCCGAGATCCGAGCCATTTTCATGGTCGGGCCTCATTAGCATTCCAACTGCTCGTACCTTTGGAGCCCAGCCAGTGAAAGTAAGTCGGGGGAAGGGGACAGGGACGTGATGGGTTTGGACGTAGGATGGGTGTGGTCAACTTTTGAGAGGCCAGGACGAGCTTTAATTCTCCGCCCGATTGCACGAAAAGTATTTGCCAACTTTTGTTTAGCTTTCTTTTGAGCGTCGCCCCCCTACCCCCTTTGGTACTTGAAGATTACATCAGGGTCCTATTGGCATCGTAGGACCCCGATTTGCACGGGCTATGGGCTGATGAGACTCCTGCCTGAATTCTGAGGTGCCCATTTCAAGGCCCCCCACCAAAGTGGCGGAGATCCGGATGTCAGTAGGGAATGGCGAGGGAAGTGCAACGCTGCCATTTTGATTGGGCTACTGGTAAGCTCCTGCCCGGCATCTGACCCTATTGTTCGGCCAGTGATGCATCACAGGTAAAATGGTTTCTTACACACGGTAATTTGCCCTTGGGTAGCCGTGATATACCGGAATTCATCTGATTGACGTATGGGGTAGGGAGGAGTTTACCAGGAACCTTCCTGAAGTTGGTAACAGGTGTCAGCCGTGGCTCAGTGGGTAGCACTCTCGATTCTGAGTCAGATGGCATGGGTTCATATCCCACTCCAGTGACTTGAGTGCCTAATCCAGGCTGACACTCTAGTACAGTGCTGAGGGAGTGCCACACTGTCGGAGGTGCCGTCTTTCGGATGAGATGTTAAACCAAGGCCACGTCTGCTCTCTCAGGTGGACGTAAATGATTGAAGAAGACTAGGGGTGTTGTCCCCAGTGTCCCGGCCAATATTTATCCCTCAACCAACATCACTAAAAACAGATCACTAAATGTGATCATTGTAAAAATTTGGTCATAGAAACATAGGAAACATAGAGATAGGAACAGGAGTAGGCCATTTGGCCCTTCGAGCCTGCTCCGCCATTCAATGAGATCATGGCTGATCTTCGTCTGAGATCATAGCCGATCTTACCAGTTCAGTACCCCGTCCCCGCCTTTTCTCCGTAACCCTTAATCCCCTTAGCCTTCAGAAATATATCCAATTCTCTCTTGAAAATATTTATTGAATTAGCCTTCACAGCCCTCTGTGGCAGGGAATTCCACAGGCTCACCACTCTTTGAGTGAAGAAATTCTTCCTCATCTCTGTTTTAAATGATTTGCCCGCTATTTTTAGACTGTGGCCCCTGGTTCTGTGCTCCCCGGCCATTGGAAACATTCTCTCTGAATTCAGCCTGTCCAGGCCTGCCATAATTTTATATGTTTCGATGAGATCCCCTCTCAATCTTCTAAACTCCAGTGAGTACAAGCCCAAACTATTTAATCTCTCTTCGTAGGTCATTCCCGCCATTCCAGGTATCAGCCTGGTGAATCGCCGTTGCACTCTTTCCATGGCAAGAACATCCTTCCGCAGATGGGGCGACCAAAACTGTACACAATACTCCAGATGCGGTCTCACCAGCACCTTGTACAGCTGTAGTAAGGTATCCCTATTCCTATACTCGAACCCCCTTGATATGAAGGCCAACATACCATTTGCCTTCTTAATCGCCTGTTGCACCTGCATGCTCTCCTTCAGTGGCTGGTGCACAAGAACACCCAGGTCCCTCTGCACTTCCCCATCTCCCAATCTATTGCCATTTAGATAATAATCTACCCTCCTGTTTTTACCCCCAAAGTGGATAACCTCGCATTTATCCACATTATAGTGCATCTGCCACGTATCCGCCCATTCCCCCAACCTGTCCAAATCGCACTGTAGCCTCCTGACATCCTCATCAGAGCCCACCCCTCCTCCTAGTTTAGTGTCGTCAGCGAATTTGGAAATATTGCATCCAATTCCCTGATCCAGATCATTTATATATATTGTGAACAGCTGGGGTCCCAGGACAGATCCTTGCGGCACCCCGCTGGTCACTGCCTGCCACTCCGAAAACGAGCCGTTTATTCCAACTCTCTGTTTTCTATCCGCCAGCCAGTTCTCTATCCACGTTAATACTTTGCCCCCAATTCCATGAGCCTTAATTTTGCATGATAATCTTTTGTGTGGAACCTTATCGAAGGCTTTCTGGAAGTCAAGGTACACCACATCCACTGGCTCTCCCCCATCTATTTTACCAGTTACTTCCTCAAAAAATTCCAGCAGATTAGTCAAACACGATTTACCCTTTGTAAATCCATGTTGACTCTGTCCGATCCTTTCCCCATTTGTCAAGTGCTCCGCTATTTTATCCTTAATAATGGACTCTAGCATTTTGCCCACAACCGATGTAAGGCTTACTGGTCTATAATTCCCTGCTTTCTCTCTACCCCCCTTTTTAAATATTGGGGTAACATTAGCTACCCTCCAATCCACGGGTACTGTTCCCGAGTCAATGGAGTTCCGGAAGATGATCCTTAGAGCATCTGCTATCTCCAGGGCCACCTCCTTAAGTACCCTAGGATGTAGTTTATCAGGCCCCGGGGATTTGTCGGCCTTCAGTCCCCTCAACTTACCCAACACCATATCCCTAGAGATACTAATTTCTGTCAGCTCCTCCCTCTCATTAGTCCCTATGTTTGCCGATATTCCTGGGAGGTTATTTGTGTCCTCCTTTGTGAATACAGAACCAAAGTATGAGTTTAATTGGTCTGCCATTTCCTTATTCTCCATTATATATTCTCCCGAATCGGACTGCAAGGGACCGACTTGGGATTTTACCAGTCTTTTCCTCCTGATATACCGATAAAAGCTTTTGCAGTCTGTCTTTATGTTTGCTGCAAGTTTACTTTCGTATTCTATTTTCCCCTTCCTGATTAATCCCTTTGTCCTCTTTTGCTGTATCCTGTACTGCCCCCAATCTTCCGGTCTGGTGCTTTTTTTTGCCAGTTGATATGCCCTTTTTTTTGATTTTATGCTGTCCCTAATTTCCCTCGTTATCCACGGTTGAGTCACCTTTTTAGGTTTATTTTTATGCCAAACCGGTATAAACATGTTCTGGAATTCTTCCATTCTATCTTTGAATGCTTGCCATTGTCTATCCACTGTCAATCCCCCCAGAAACACCACCCAATCAATCTTACCCAATTCCCGTCTCATACCCTCATAATTCCCTTTATTTAAGTTCTGGACCTTAGTCTCTGATTCAATTTCCTCACTCTCCATCTCGACTGAGAGCTCGATCATATTATGATCGCTCTGACCCAAGGGGCCTCGTACAAGAAGATTGCTGATAAGTCCCTTCTCGTTGCACAATACCCAGTCTAAAATGGCCTGATCTCGAGTCGGCTCCTCGACATATTGGTCCAGATAACCGTCCCGAAAACATTCCAGGAATTCCTCCTCCTCAGAATTTTTACTAATTTTGGTCATTAGCAAAAATCCAGGAAGATGGAAGGGGCTATTCCTTAAATGGAAAGAAAATAATGTGCATGGAAAATGAGAGAGATCTGGGGATCCTGACTGACAATAAATTGAAGCTATCACAACAATGCTCCGTGGCAGCGAGTAAAGCAAATCAGATGTTGGGATGTATTAAAAGGTTAATGTTGAGCTGAAATAGTGAGGTAATGCTACTGATGTAAGAAAACTACTAGGCATTTGGTCTGAGTATTAAACAAGGCTTTAATCAACTGTTTTTCAACATGGAGATCTAGTTGTGTCCTTCACTAGTTCCTGTTAAAGAATGTCCTGCACAAGCTGGGCCCATGCCCGAGTATTTATACTCTCCCCGGACAGCTCCACCAGCAGGCCGCCCAGTATTATTACATAAGTCATTTTCACATGAATGACAAAATTCACGTCACCTACCACTTTGTAAATCATTGGCGCGACCGCACTTAGAATACTGAGTACAGTTCTGGGCGCCGCAATACCAAAAGGATATTGCAGCTCTTGAAAGGATACAGGTGAGAGCAAATAGAATGATGGAGGGATTGGAATATGAGGAGTGATTATGTAAATTGGGCATGTTATCACTGGAGAAGAGAAGGTTTGAGAAGTGATACGATTGCTGTTTATATAATTCTAAAGGGACTAAATAAGGTAAAAGAGAAATAACGAATTTGCATTTATATAGCGCCTTTCACAACCTCAAGACGTCCCAAAGTGCTTTACAGCCAATGAAGTACTTTTGAAGTGTAGCCACTGTTGTAAATATAGGCAACGTGGCAGTGAATTTGCACACAGCAAGCTCCCACGAACAGCAATGTTAGTATAGCTTCAGTTAAATACAAATTAGATCAATTTCTTTCAGAAAATAATATTTTGGGATGCAGTATAAGAGTAATTCGGGACATGACATGTGGTGAGTGTAGCAGGCTTGGGAAGAACAGGGGACTTTGGACCTATGCGTCCCAAAGCTCTCCGCCAAAGCTTTCCTCGTGTCGTGTCTGGGTCTGTTGTAGACTAATTGATTGATTGCTACTGCGAGCCAACAACTCCATTATCATTGTATCATGGGACTACCAGGATGATAGAAGGCGAACGAGATGGAAATTGGTCTTTCTTTGTCTAGCAATTCCTATGTTCTGACCTATTACAAAAGGTAGTATATAAAAGCAGAAATGTGAAAGGGCAGGGAAATGCGATTAGGTTGAAGAACCCCAACTGAAAAGCGAGCAGAGGTACGGATGCGATGGTACAAATGGCTTTCTTCTATGCCCTAAGTTCTATGACATTCGAATCCTTCAACGAAACAATGTTATTTTTAACCTTCTAGGTACATTGAAGAAATTATGACCTTACAATTAAGCTGTTCAAGTATTAATGTAAGAATGCTTCAACACTTTGGTATGAAATTCCTTTGTCTGCTATTTGAATGGAGGCATATCAGTGCTCGTTCAACAGCTGCTGTTAAAATAATGGACAAAGGGATTTAATTTTGTATTCTACTATTCGCACAGTGTAATTTCAAAGCTATTTAAACTTACTGGAAGTTCTGAATAGCCCACACAAATGTCAACTTTGGCTTACAGGATTTCCTTTTATTACTTGTCATATAGACATCTGACATCAATTTAAAACAAAACAATGCCTGAATATTTCCTCGTCGGTCCTTCCCATGGCACCAAGCTGTACGTGCTAAAGTTGATCCCCAAACGGACACTCCCGGTGCTCACGGAGTTTGGAAGTTCCAGCTTCCCTGGTTCAGTAGGGTCTAGCCTTGCTGGTGGCCTGTGGGCTAAGTGAGATCCCTCCGTGGCCTCACCCCCTCCCGATCTCTGTAACCTCCTCCAGCCCTACAACCTTCCCAAATCTCTGCGCTCCTACAATTCCGGCCTCTTGCGCATCCCCGATTTTCATCACTCCACCACTGGCGGCCGTGTCTTCAGCTGCCTGGGCCTTAAGCCCTGGAATTCCCTCCCTAAACCTCTCCGCCTCTCTAGCCCTCTCTCTCCTCCTTTAACTCGCTCCTCAAAACCTACTCTTTGACCAAGCTTTTGGTCGCCTGTCCTAATATCTCCTTATGTGGCTCAGTTTTAAATTTTCTTTGATAATTACTCCTGTGAAGCACCCTGGGACGTTAAAGGCACTATATCAATGTAAGTTGTTGGTGTTGTTGTTGTGCAAAAGGTGTCCATGTGGGCGTGAGTGGGGGGAGAGGTGGGGGGTGGTGGTGGGGGTCAAGGTGCAGGGAGCATCCTGGACTCCATTGCATTGAGCGAGAGGGAGCACTATGGGCTCTCAGCAGGGGTGGGCGGTGGGGTGGGGGCGAAGAGGGATCCCTCCCTGATGGTGGGCAGGTGCCAACTTTTCCGGCTGCATGGAGCAGGTGGGCATCGGCGATGCGCCCATCGTGGTGCGTGTACCCGTCGGCCCAATGCCAAAGTTAGTCGACCCCCCCACTGACCCGCAAACTCCAGCAGGATGTGCAACAGAGGGCACTGGCAGGGACAATCCTAGCATAACCAGCGAGATTGCAGCCCTACAGTACAGGCGCAGGCTGAAGGAAAGAAGTCTACAGCTTCACTTTTTTTGCTCTCACTAGTCAGAGCTACGATTGGACTAAGGCCCACACCCCTGACCTTGCTAAGCTCCACTGCTTCCCTCTAACTGCAAGATCCCTCAGCTCACCACCAAATCCCCTCCATAGTCCTTGCAGCATCCTCAAC
Source organism: Somniosus microcephalus (assembly GCF_052327205.1). NCBI lineage: Eukaryota > Metazoa > Chordata > Chondrichthyes > Squaliformes > Somniosidae > Somniosus > Somniosus microcephalus. The sequence goes on from NC_140989.1 coordinate 361,990,947, forward strand.
TTTTTGTTGCTCACTCGCCTCACTCCCCCAGTCCTGCAGACACTGTGCCTCCGCCCTCTGGAACTCCTCCCCCTCAGCAGCTCTGCCTTGCCATTTCCCTCCCTCCCTTCAAAAGACTCCTCCAGACTCTTCTCCTCTAGTATGTTTTTTTTTTCCTCTCCTTCCATCGCTTTACATGGCTACCTCCCGCCCAATGTCCACTCATTGTCCACCCCCGCTGTAATCGGCTCTGAGATAAGGCTTGACGTAAGAAAACTACTCGGCACTTGGTCTGAGTATTAAACAAAGCTTTAATCAACTGTTTTACAACATGGAGATCTAGTTGTGTCCTTCACTAGTTCCTGTTAAAGAATGTCCCGAGCAAGCTGGGCCCATGCCTGAGTATTTATACTCTCCCTGGACAGCGCCACCAGCAGGCCGCCCAGTATTATTTCATAAGTCATTTCCACATGAATGACAAGATTCATGTCAAAGCTAATTTTCCTTTAAATGAAAGAGCAGGAGTAAGACAAGGGGACGCAGATTCATAGTAGCAAAAGTTAACTTTAGGACTGATATCAGGTGGTTCTCCTTCAAGCAAGGAGTGATCAACACATGGAAAGGACTTCCAAGCAGAGTGGTGGAAGGCAAAACACCTGGAATTATTTAAGAAACAGCTAGATGCAGCAATGGTGGGAGTGCACAGGTTGTCGATGAATTAAGATGGGCCAAATGGCCTTCCTCATCTGTAAGTATCTTGTGCTCCCGCCCTCAAGTGAGGAGCATTATACAGACATAAGTCGTTAAAAACTAGAGTTGCTTTTAGCAGATATAATCTGGTCGTCAGTGCAATAAAGAAAGATGGAAAGATTCGCATTCATGTAACACCTCAGTACGAGGCTCAGAAACAACCTGCAGTGATTCACACACTCGGAATTGTTTGTTGCTAGTTGGGAAAATATGGCAACCATTTTGCCCACAGGATGATCCTATGCACAGCAGTAATGTGACTGACCAGTTAAGCTGTCTTGCACTGGTTTTGGTTTTAGGAGGAATATGGCCAGGACACCAGGGCTGGGAATTTGCTCAGATCTATTCCCGATCCACTGCTTTCCATTGCACCTCCGGGAAAGTTGGGCGGTGAAGCACGAGCGGCTCCGAGGAAATTCATTACCACCCCCAGGAGAACCCCCGCACTTTTTTAAACTCCACTTGGTGCTTAGGGCATATATATAATTAAATTCTAATTCAGTTAGAATGGTGCTGTCCTTATGCAACTAATCATCCCAAACACCACACTGAAGACAGCTTCAACTTCTACAACAACAATAACTTGCACTTATATAGCTCCATTAACGTAGTAAAACGTCCCATGGCGCTTCACAGGAGGGTTATCAGATAAGGTTTGACACTGAGCCTCATAAAGAGATTTTAGGACAGGTGACCAAATGCTTGGTCAAAGAGGTCATTTTTAAGGAGCATCTTAAAGGAGGAGAGAGAGAGGTAGAGAGGCTGTAAGATTGTAAAAACTGTAATAAAACTGCCGTTACCGTGTGGAGATTGAAGTTCAGAATGAATTGTGAAATGGTCATGGAATTCTAGGAAGTCAGCATGGTCCTTTGTTTGTGAAGGCACAAAATGGCAGACGTCAGCAGGGGGTCCTTTGCCTGGTGGTCAGCACGTGATCCTTTGTTTGTAAGACCACAGGGACAGGAAGGAGAAACACGATTGACGAGGAAGTCCCGCCCCTACACACCTCACAGGAACATGAACGTGTCATGCAGAAGGAACTCCAATCAGGGAAGGTTTGTGTGGTGTATGTAACCTGTACCACCTTAAGAGAACTACCTTAAGAAGATGGATTACTTTCTCTTGCTACTGTATATTGTAGTACCGGTGGTGACCACACCGGTATATAAGCTCTGTGTAGTAATTTGTAAAGCAGTTCAGCCCTGACCTTCAAGTAGTAAAGACCTGTTTAAGTTTTTCCTGTAGTCTGTGTTCAGTTATTTAAAATAAGTATATCTGGAACACACAGACTCAACAGTGGCGACGAATCGACCTTACCCAGCGGCAATTGCATCCAAGGCAGCTTCGTCCCCAGAACGGGCATCGAGAAGAGGCATCCGCCCTCATCATCCTGCTGAGCACCGCATTCGCACGGGAGGCATCGAGAACCCGGGTTGGAATTGCTGACCACGAAGTCCACCATCAGCGACAGGCAGTGATCATCCTTCTTCCACGGCGGTGGGTAAGCCGATCTAGCGACACGGGCAGAAAGTCGGCCGCGTTGTCAGTGGAGAAGGGGGGGCGAGACCGGAGGAAAAAGGGCGGAGAACTCGACCGCAGCCGGTGTAAAGGGCTGGGCTGCAATCGGAATAGACGCGCAGCAAGAAAGGAAGCGCTAATACCCACGAGGACAGCGGGGAGTAAAAGCAGCAGCGTCGGGGGAAATTAAGGACCGCTGGGAGGCGAGAACGGCAACAGCGCGGTAATCGCCATTGTAGCCAGCGGGGGAAGAAGCCAAGCGTGGGAAGCCGCCATTTTAGTCGGCGCAGGAAGAAGACAAGTGCGGGAAAAGCTGCCAAGCGCGGGAAGCCGCCATTTTGGAAAAAAAATAAAATACTTAAAGAAACTTACAAGGATGCCTAAAAATGGTAACATCACTGCTTTTGATAGCGATGTCGAAGATTGGGCCACTTATGTGGAGCGTATTGAAATTTATTGCACAGCAAATGAGATACCGGCTGAAAAGAAAGCACTAACCCTATTAAACTCGATGGGTGCGAAGACGTACGGGTTATTAAGGCACCTTGTAACACCAGATAAACCGGCGGATAAGACTTTCGCGAATATTGTTACTATCCTGCAAGAGCATTTAAACCCCACGCCGCTGCTGATAGCGGAACGATTTAAATTTTACAGAAGAGCGCAGCTGAAAGAGGAAAGCAATGCTGGATTCTTAATTGAACTGCGCAAGCTATCAAAGTACTGTCAGTTTGGTACAGGACTAGCAGATGCTCTGAGAGATAAGTTCGTGTGTGGACTATTAAAAGAAGGAACCCAGAAGCGACTGCTAGAGGAAAAGGACCTTACGCTAGATAAAGCTGTCACCATTGCAGCATCGCACGAGGCGGCAGCATGAGGCACCGCAGAAATGCAGCTAAGGCCATCGGAACTCAGCACCAGTCAAATGGCATTGGGTGCAGTAAAGTGCTATCGTTGCGGAAGGACAACGCACGATCAGAACCAGTGCTGGTTCAAAGATCAAGAATGCAAAAAATGTGGCAGACTCGGTCACATAGCGAAAGTATGCCGGTCAGGAAAGAAGACCAGCAACAAAAAGTCACCACAGAAGAAGTACAAAAAAGTACACAAGGTGACAGAGAACAGTACGGATGAACAGAAGACGGATTCAGACTCCAGCAGTAAGGAACTGGGTTGTCTAAGAATACATAATGTGGGTAACACAGCAGACCACCAAACTATTTGGGTTACACTCCAGATAGCAGGAGTCCAAGTGAAGATGGAATTGGACACGGGATCGGCATTGACGGTCATGAATAAGCAAGATTACAAAAGGTTATTCTCACACATTCCCCTAAGGGATACGGAGATTGTATTGAAAACATACACGGGGCAAAGAGTGTACCCCATCGGGAAGATAAAAATAAAGGTCATAGAGTCATAGAGTAATACAGCACGGATAGAGGCCCTTCGGCCCATCGTGTCCGCGCCGGCCATCAAGCCCTGTCTAATCTAATCCCATATTCCAGCATTTGGCCCGTAGCCTTGTATGTTATGGCATTTCAAGTGCACATCCATATGCTTCTTAAATGTTGTGAGGGTTTCTGCCTCCACAACCCTTTCAGGCAGTGAGTTCCAGACTCCAACCACCCTCTGGGTGAAAAAGTTCTTTCTCAAATCCCCTCTAAACCTCCCGCCCTTTACCTTGAATCTATGCCCCCTAGTTATTGACCCCTCTACTAAGGGAAAAAGCTCCTCAGCATCCATCCTATCTATGCCCCTCATAATTTTGTACACCTCAATCATGTCCCCCCTCAGCCTCCTCAGCTCCAAGGAAAACAAACCCAACCTGCCCAGTCTCTCTTCATAGCTGAAGCGCTCCAGCCCTGGTAACATCCTGGTGAACCTCCTCTGCACCCTCTCTAACGCGATCACATCCTTCCTGTAGTGTGGCGACCAGAACTGCACACAATATTCCAGCTGTGGCCTAACCAGTGTTTTATACAGCTCCATCATAACCTCCTTGCTCTTATATTCAATGCCTCGGCTAATGAAGGCAAGTATCCCATATGCCTTTTTTACCACCTTATCCACCTGTTCCGCCGCCTTCAGGGATCTGTGTACTTGCACACCCAGATCCCTCTGACCCTCCGTCTTGCCTAGGGTCTTTCCATTCATTGTGTATTCCTTTGCCTTGTTAGTCCCCCCAAAGTGCATCACCTCGCACTTTTCCGGGTTAAATTCCATTTGCCACTGTTCCGCCCATCTGACCAACCCATCTATATCGTCCTGCAGACTGAGGCTACCCTCCTCGCTATTTACCACCCTACCAATTTTTGTATCATCCGCGAACTTACTGATCATACCCTTTACATTCATATCCAAGTCATTAATGTAGACCACAAACAGCAAGGGACCCAGCACCGATCCCTGTGGTACCCCACTGGCCACAGGCTTCCAGTCACAAAAACAACCTTCGACCATCACCCTCTGCCTTCTGCCACTAAGCCAGCTTTTTATCCAACGTGCCAAGGCACCCTGGATTCCATGGGCTCTTACCTTCTTGACCAGTCTCCTGTGCGGGACTTTATCGAAGGCCTTACTGAAATCCATGTATACCACATCCACTGCGTTACCCTCATCCACACACCTAGTCACCCCCTCAAAAAATTCAATCAAATTAGTCAGACATGATCTTCCCTTGACAAAGCCATGTTGACTATCCCTGATTAATCCTTGCCTCTCCAAGTGGAGACACATTTTGTCCCTCAGGATTTTTTCCAATAATTTTCCTACCACTGATGTTAGGCTCACTGGCCTGTAGTTCCCCGGTTTTTCCCTACTACCCTTCTTGAATAATGGTACTACATTAGCGGTTCTCCAGTCCTCTGGCACATCCCCTGTGGCCAGAGAGGTCCTGAATATATGTGTTAGAGCCCCCGCAATCTCCTCCTTTGCCTCACACAGCAGCCTGGGATACATTTCATCCGGGCCTGGGGATTTATCCATTTTTAGGCCAGCTAAAACCGCCAATACCTCCCCCCGCTCGATGTTAATATGTTCGAGCATATCACAGTCCCCCCGCCCTATTTCTATGTCTACATCGTCCTTCTCCATAGTGAAAACAGACGCAAAAAATTCATTCAGAACCCCTCCTACATCTTCCGGCTCCACACACAGATTGCCACTTTTGTCCCTAATGGGCCCTATTTTTTCCCTAGTTATCCTCTTACCCTTAATATACTTATAAAACATCTTCGGATTTTCCTTTATTTTGCTTGCCAGTGTTATTTCATGGCCCCTCCTTGATCTCCTAATTTCTTTTTTAAGTATCCCCCTGCACTTTTTGTACTCCTCTAGGGCTTCCTCCGTCTTTAGCCTTTTGTATCTACCAAAAGCCCTCCTTTTTTTCCTAATCCATTCCCGTATATCCCCTGACATCCAAGGTTCCCTGTGGTTTTTGGAACCACCCTTGACCTTTACGGGAACATGTTGCCATTGTATGTTCTCAATCTCCCTTCTGAAAGCCTCCCATTGCTCCGATGCGGATTTTCCTACAAGTAGCTGATCCCAGTCCATTTTGGCCAGATCCTGCCTTATCCTATTAAAATCGGCCTTCCCCCAATTTAGAACCTTTATTTCCGGCCCATCCCTGTCCTTTTCCATGGCCACCTTAAATCTTACCATATTATGGTCACTATCACCAAAGTGCTCACCTACTAGCACTTTTTCCACTTGGCCGGCCACATAATAAAGGTGGTCCACAAGGGTAAAGAAAGCAAAGGAATGGACTTGTACGTGTTACCTGAGGGAGGTCCACCACTACTGGGACGGGAATGGATCAGGAGAATAAATATGGACTGGCATTCCTTAAAAGCACTAACTGTAGATTCCGGTAAAAAGGACGATGTCAAACCTAAACGACTGTCCAGAATATTGGATGATGCTAAGGAGGTGTTCCAACAGGGACTGGGAACACTGAAAGGAATTACGGCAAACATCAAGGTTGAAGAACATGCAAACCCGAAATTTTTCAAAGCCAGACCGGTACCTTAAGTGATACGACCTGCTGTGGAAGCTGAGCTGGAAGGGCTAGAACGTTCAGGAGTACTGTCAAAGGTGGACTGGAGCGAATGGGCCACGCCCATTGTTCCCGTCATGAAGCGTTCATTGAGCAACAAGCCGGGGGAACCGGGGAAGGTTCGCATCTGTGGCGATTTCAAGATCACTGTTAATCCAGTTCTTCACACGGTGCAATATCCGCTTCCGTGGATTGAGGATATCTTCGCTTCGTTGTCTGGCGGGAAACACTTCACCAAGATAGACCTGGCGCAGGTGTACTTACAGATGGAAGTTGATGAAGCGTCACGCCAGTATCTCACGATCAACACGCATAAGGGCTTATATCGGTATAATAGACTGGTTTTTGGAGTGGCATCGGCTCCAGCGATTTGGCAAAGGGCCATGGAGCAGGTATTACAGGGAATTCCTGGCACACAATGCTATCTGGATGACATTCTTATTACAGGAGATGATGATGAGGAACACCTTGCTAATTTGGAACAGGTGCTCACCAGATTGAAAGAGTATGGACTTCGAGTTAATCACCAGAAATGTGAGTTCTTTCAGAAGCGAATCTCGTACTGTGGTCACGTCATTGACCAGGAGGGGCTTCACAAGTCACCTGACAAGATCGAAGCTGTTGTGAAGGCTCCCGCTCCGGAAAATGTATCCCAGTTGAGGTCGTTCCTAGGGTTGATTAACTATTACCATAAGTTTCTGCCAAATGTATCCACGGTGCTACACCCGCTGAACGCTCTTTTACAAAAGGGAGTGCCATGGAAGTGGAGCGAGGACTGTAAGCGGGCTTTTCACAAAAGCAAGGCATTGATCACCTCCAAGGAAGTGTTGGCTCACTTTAACCCAACGCTGCCTATTCGTTTAGCTTGTGATGCTTCTCCATATGGTATTGGGGCAGTGCTATCACATAAGTTGCCAAATGGCTTGGAAAGACCAGTCGCGTTCACATCCAGATCATTGACCTCCGCTGAGCGCAACTATGCTCAGATAGATAGGGAGGCTCTCAGCCTCGTGTGGGGAGTAAAAAAATTTAATCATTACCTGCAAGGCCAAAAGTTTACGCTGCTGACAGACCACCAGCCGTTGGTTTCCATTTTTAACCCTAAGAAGGGTGTTTCGGTGATGACAGCGCAGAGGCTCCAGAGATGGTCCCTTTTCCTAGGGGCACATCAATATGAGATCGAATTCAAAGGTACAAAGCAACATGGTAATGCTGATGGGCTGTCGCGCCTGCCACTACCTACAGCGGAAGAGGCACCGACAGTTGACCCTGTTGAGTTATTTCACTCGACCATCATCGAATGTTTGCCAGTCACCAATGCGAGTATTGAGAGAGAGACCAGGAACGACCCGACACTGTCTCGGGTCTACGAATTGACAGTGAAGGGATGGCCAGCACATGGCGAACCATTGTTACCGGCATTCTCAGCCAGACGAGAACAGCTTTGTCAAGGAACATTGATGTATGGAACAAGGGTGATTATTCCTCCTAAATTAAGGGAGAGAGTTCTAAAGGAACTGCATGAAGGTCATCTGGGGGGAGTCAAGATGAAAAGCCTTGCTAGGGCTTATGTGTGGTGGCCAGGTATCGACAAACAAATAGAGGATCTGACTAAAAGCTGCTCAGGGTGCCAAAAAGTTCAAAATGCACCTTCAATTGCACCGCTGCATCCATGGGAATGGCCTTCAACCCCATGGCAGCGTGTACATATCGACTTTGCAGGTCCATTCATGGATTCCATGTTTTTGATAGCGGTAGACGCACATTCTAAATGGCCAGAAGTGATTAAGATGGCGACCACTACCTCGGAAAAGCCGATCGCAGTTCTTAGAACCATATTTGCAAGAAATGGATTGCCAGAACAGATATGTTCAGACAACGGACCGCAGTTCGTGTCAGAAGAATTCCAGAAATTCATGAAGAAGAATGGGGTGAAACACTATACATCTGCCCCATATCATCCGGCTACAAATGGGTTGGCCAAGAGATTTGTGCAAACGTTCAAAAAAGCGATAAAGGCCATGAGCGAAGACCATATTCCACTACAACACAAGGTGGACAATTTCCTAATGGCATATCAAAACGCCACACATGCAGTGACAAATCAAAGTCCTGCCATGATGTTTTATAACAGGAGGTTACGGTCCAGGTTGGATTTGTTAAAACCAAATGTGCGTCGGGAAGTCGAAAACAAACAGTTCCAGCATGTAAACAACAAGACCACTCGGAGTTTCGAAATAGGACAACCAGTGTTAGCCCGGGACTATAAGAATGAGAAATGGCAATCTGGAACAATTCGTGCCAGACAAGGACCCCTGATGTACACGGTAGAGATTGGTGAAAACGTAATACGACGTCATGCTGACCAACTTGTAGAATCGAGAACAAGGGTCGAACCCATGGCTACGGCAGAGACACCAGTGGAAGAAATGATTGAACCTGTAGCATCTACCTCAAACGCGAACGTACATGAGGATGTTCAATCCATAAGAGATCAATTAGAGGAGTCATCCCAGCAACCAGAATCAGAGACCCCTGAAAGGCGTTATCCAACTTGGATCAGGAGGCCTCCTCAGAGACTGAATCTTTGAACAGTTGCATGAAAGTTGTATATATGTTATCCATGTTATGTTTAAATTGGGGTGTACACTGTTAAGCTAAAAAGGGAGGAATTGTGGTGTATGTAACCTGTACCACCTTAAGAGAACTACCTTAAGAAGATGGACTACTTTCTCTTGCTACTGTATATTGTAGTACCGGTGGTGACCACACCGGTATATAAGCTCTGTGTAGTAATTTGTAAAGCAGTTCAGCCCTGACCTTCAAGTAGTAAAGACCTGTTTAAGTTTTTCCTGTAGTCTGTGTTCAGTTATTTAAAATAAGTAAATCTGGAACACACAGACTCAACAGTTTGGAGTGAAACTGACCTATCAAAGAGAGGGAGACAGTGAGCTGCGAGGGAGGCCGGCAGAAAGGCCCTATAAAAGAAGTGACCCAGAGGCGGGAAATTCAGAAAGAAAGAAAACAGAACGGAAGAACAGACGAACAGAGAACGCTGGCCAGTCTATGTTTCGACTTATGACTTTTTCTGGACCGATCACCCAGAGACAGAGGAATATAGTCAGACATAGATCTTAGATATTGTTCAAGGGTTACTGTTTGTATACAAAAGCAAAATACTGTGGATGCTGGAAATCTGAAATAAAAACAGAAAATGCTGGAAATACTCAGCAGGTCAGGCAGCATCTGTGGAGAGAGAAACAGAGGTCAATGACCCATCGACCTGAAACGTTGAATCTGTTTCTCTCTCCACAGATGCAGCCTGACCTGCTGAGTATTTCCAGCATTTTCTGTTTTTATTACTTTTATGTATGGTTGACTTGGAATATGAATTGCCAGGAGATAGCGTATGAGTTGCTGGGAAGGTACTTTTGTGTACGGGTAAATTGGAAGCATATTGATTGCGAGAGAATGCTTCTATGTACACTTCAATTTTGAACTATAATGTGAGTAAAGACCGATTTTATTGATCACATACTTAGCACAGAATCACAGAAACCCCACAGTGCAGATAGAGGCCATTTCGGCCCATCGAGCCTGCACCGACACATATCCCACCTGATCCCTGTAACCCCTACACCAATACATATCCCACCCTATCCCTGTAACCCCACGTATTTAATCCCCCTAACACTAAGGGTCAATTTATCATAGCCAATCAACCTAACCCGCACATCTTTGGACTGTGGGAGGAAACCGGAGCACCCGGAGGAAACCCACGCAAACACGGGGAGAATGTGCAAACTCCACACAGACAGTCGCCCGAGGCCGGATTCGAACCCGGGTCTCTGGCACTGTGAGGCAACAGTGCTAACCACTATGCCACCGTGCTGCCCCTAATCTGTCATTGTTACGCTTATTCGTAATTCTCGAAGTCCGAACAGTAGCAAGAGAAAGGCTTACAAGGCGGACAGGTTTAGTGAGGGAATTCCAGAGGTGGGGGCCCAGGCAGCTGAAGGCACGACCACCAATGGTGGGGCGATGAAAATCAGGGATGTGCAAGAGGCCAGAATTGGAGGAGCGCTGAGATCTTGCCGGGGGGGCGGGGGGGGTTTGTGGGGCTGGAGGAGTTTACAGAGACAGGGAGTGGGGGGGGCGAGGCTGTGGAGGGATTTGAAAAACAAGGATGAGAATTTTAAAATCGAGGCATTGATGGACTGGGAGCCAATGTAGGTCAGCGAACACAGGGGGTGATGGGTGAACGTGGGGCAAGGCCACGGAGAATTTACAAGTCGGCAGCATCGGATTCCTAAATGTAACTTGATCCCAGATAACTTCTTAAATTATCTTTTTTTTGGCTGCTGATGAGAGGAACAATTTTCTTTTTAAAAACGTGCTTCCAGTCTTAATCTTTTCCTGGCTGGTTTTTATATTAAAATTTTAACATCTGTTACAATGGTTTAAAAAAAAAAAAATGTCTTTATCTTTTCTTCACCTGAATCTTACTCACCACATTATTTTCAGGTGCTATTTCTTGTAAATATAAATGCGTATTCTGACAGCAGAGCAGTGAACCTTCAGGGGAAATCTTAACATGTAAAACAATCATTCCTGATGCTTCCTCCCAACCCCTGTATCCAGATCTCATTAAATGCCCATACATCAGACCTGTCAAGTCCCACTCATTTGAAGTGGGATTTATTCATTTTCGTGCTCAAACTTCTCATTTATTTTGTCGTATCTCTCTCTTTCAAAATAAACGCAGGGCTGTGGTAGGTAGTGCCCTGGTTCGGCGCGCTCCTTCATGTAAAGAAAGAAATAACTTGCGTTTAAATGGCGCCTTTCACATCCCCAGGATGTCCCAGAGTGCACCACAGTCAATGGGTTACTTTTTGAAGTGCAGCCACTGTTGTTTTGCAGGCACCCACTGCAGCCGTTTTGCACGTAGCAAGTCCCCGAAACAACAAATGAGGTAACAGGCCAGTTAGTTTGCTTTTGGTGGTAAGCATGCAGTTGCAGCAGGTGGTTAAGAAGGCAAATGGTATGCTGGCCTTCATAGCGAGAGGATTCGAGTACAGGAGCAAGGATGTCTTGCTGCAGTTGTACAGGGCCTTGGTGAGACCACACCTTGAGTATTGTGTGCAGTTTTGGTCACCTTATCTGAGGAAGGATGTTCTTGCCATGGAGGGAGTGCAGCGAAGATTCACCAGACTGATACCTGGGACGGCAGGAATGACGTATGAGGAGAGATTGGGTCGATTAGGCTTATATTCACTAGAGCTTAGAAGAATAAGAGGGGATCTTCAAAAAAGATGGTAGAGAGAAAACGGGGAATTACAGACCGGTAAGCCTGACATCGGTAGTGGGGAAAATGCTAGAGTCCATTATAAAAGATGTAATAGCAGATCACTTGGAAAACAATGACCAGATCGGACAAAGTCAACATGGATTTACAAAAGGTAAATCGTGCTTGACTAATCTACTGGAATTTTTTGAGGATGTAACTAGTAAAGTAGATAAGGGAGAACCAGTGGATGTGGTGTATTTGGACTTTCAGGAGGCTTTCGATAAGGTCCCACATAAGAGATTAGCGTGCAAAGTTAAGGCACATGGGATTGGGGGCAAGGTATTGACTTGGATAGAGAACTGGTTGGCAGATAGAAAGCAAAGAGTTGGAATAAACGGGTCTTTTTCCGAGTGGCAGGCAGTGAATAGTGGGGTACCGCAGGGATCGGTCCTTGGACCCCAGCTATTCACAATATATATTAATGATCTAGACAAGGGAACTAGATGTAATATCTCCAAATTTGTAGATGACACAAAGCTGGGTGGACGTGTGTGCTGTGAGGAAGATGCCGAAAAACTACAGGATGATTTGGACAGGTTGGGTGATTGGGCAGAAGCATGGCAGATGCAATATAACGTGAATAAATGTGAGGCTATCCACTTTGGTGTCAAAAACAGGAAGGCAGATTATTATCTGAATGGCAATAGATTGGGAGAAGGGGAAGTGCAATGAGACCTGGGTGTCCTTGTGCACCAGTTGCTGAAGGTAAGCATGCAGGTGCAGCAGGCGGTTAGGAAGGCAAATGGTATGTTGGCCTTCATAGCGAGAGGGTTTGAGTACAGGAACAGGGATGTCTTGCTACAGTTGTACAGGGCCTTGGTGAGACCACATCTTGAGTATTGTGTGCAGTTTTGGTCGCCTTATCTGAGGGAGGATATTCTTGCCATGGAAGGAGTTCAGCGAAGATTCACCAGGCTGATACCTGGGATGGCAGGAATGACGTATGAAGAGAGATTGGGTCGATTGGGCGTGTACTCGCTGGAGTTTAGAAGAATGAGGGGGGATCTCATTGAAACTTATAAAATTCTGGCAGGACTGGACAGAATAGATGCAGGGAGGATGTTCCTGATGGTCGGGGAATCCACAGCCAGGGGTCACAGTCTAAGGATAAGGGGTAGGCCTTTTAGGACAGAAATGAGGAGGAATTTCTTCACCTAGAGAGTGGTGAACCTGTGGAATTCTCTACCACAGAAGGCAGTAGAGGCCAATTCATTAAATATATTCAAGAAGGAGTTGGATATATTTCTTGAGGCTAAAGGGATCAAGGGATATGGGGAGAAGGTAGGGACAGGGTACTGAACTTGGATGATCAGCCATGATCGCATTGAATGGCGGAGCAGGCTCGAGGGGCCGAATGGCCTACTCCTGCTCCTATCTTCTATGTTTCTATCTCATTGAAACTCATAAAATTCTAACAGGACTAGACAGACTAGATGCAGGAAGGCTGTCCCCGATGGCGGGGGAGTCTAGAACCAGGGCTCACAGTCTAAGGATAAGGAGTAAGCCATTTAGGACTGAGATGAGGAGGAATTTCTTCACCCAGAGAGTGGTGAACTTGTGGAATTCTCTACCACAGAAGACAGCTGAGGCCAATTCATTAAATATATTCAAGAAGGAGTTAGATATATTTCTTAAGGCTAAGGGGATCAATGGATATGGGTTGAAAGCAGGGACAGGGTACTGAGTTTGGATGATCAGCCATGATCGCATTGAATGGCGGAGCAGACTCGACGGGCCAAATGGCCTACTCCTGCTCCTATCTTCTATGTTTCTGTGTTTCTATGTTAATGTGTACCAAACACTCTGCAACCCCTTTCGCAGCAGTCCATACAGGAAGCCCCTCCTCACAAACCCCACAACGCACCGATACCAGGCAGACTATAAGATCCTGGCTGTACAGGAAGAGTGAGCGAGCCAACAAACATTCTAATACAGATGGGCTACCCCTGCATATCTGTATCCCCCTGTGCCATTCCAGCCTTAACTAATGTCCCAGCCCCCAACCTAAAAGCAGGCTACACTACTGTGCAAACATACATAATCAGACAATCAATGCCATCCTGAAAATGCTATGTTGAGAATATATACCACAACTGGGGCAATTTGAAAACCAGCGGTCGATATTTCTCTTTCGTGCTCTAATGAGTGGCTTTGTAAAATAAAACTTTAATAAAGCCATTAAACAGATGCGCTAACTACTGCACTAAAACAGCAGGCTAAGCAAATTTGACACAACGACGCTGAACAAAGCACTAGCGGGGAAAATTAAACCTTTAAACAGTAGATCAAAGCTTGATGTGTTTGTTTTTAATATATTTTAAACAGCTTAATGCTCTAGATTCAACTATTCCAAAGCTCTCCGGACCGGCCTCCCACCTCGAACCCTCTGTAAACCTGAGGTCATCCAAAACTCTGCTGTTCGTATTCTAACTCGCACCAAGTTCCCCTTCACACAACGATCCCCTGTGCTCGCTGACCTACATTAACCCCAGGACCAGCTGTGGGTTAAGTTTAACATTCTGATCTTTGTGTTCAAATCCCTCCGTGGCCTCACCCCTCCCTATCTCTGTAACCCACTCCAGACCCTACAACCCTCCCGATATCTCTGCGCTCCTCCAATTCTGGCCTCTTGCGCACCCCTGATTTTCATCGCTCCACCATTGGCGGCCGTGCCTTCAGCTGCCAAGGCCCCGAGCTCTGGAATTCCCTCCCTAAACCTCTCTGCCCCTCTACCTCTCTTTCCTCCTTTAAGGCGCTCCTTAAAACCTACCTCTTTGACCAAGCCTGTCCTAATAGCTCCTTATGTGGCTCGGTGTCAAATTATGTTTGATAATCGCTCCTGTGCAGCGCCTTGGGACGTTTTAGTACATTAAAGATGTTATATAAACGTTATAGTTGTTGTTGGTCATTAAAGTAGTGTGTGGCTGAGTTTCACGCTAATATGTAAAGCCTTCGCCGTTATTGAGGCAGTGGGAATGTTTAGCTTAAGTGGGTCTGTGAACTGTCTCACTCCTTCTGATCAGACGCCTCAGTCCTTGCTGCTGACCACTGTCGGACGCACTGCGGGGTTCATTTTGTACCTCGTTGTGTGTCAGCTGTGGCTCAGTGGGTACACTCTCGCCTCTGAGTCAGAAGGTTGTGGGTTCAACTCACACACCAGAGCCTTGAGCACGAAATCAAGGCTGATATTGGCGATGCAGTACTGAGGGGAGTGCTGCACTGTCGGAGGGGCCGTCTTGTGGGTGAGTTGTTACACCGCGGTCCTGTTTGCCTTCTCAGGCGGAGGTAAAGGATCAAATGGCACTTTTTCGCAGGAGCGTTTTCCCCGGTGTCCTGGCCAATATTTATCCCTCAATGAACACCATCAAAAACTAATTATCTGGTTATTATCATGTTGTGATTGTGGGATCTTGCTGTGCACAACTTGGCTGCTGCGTTTCCTACATTGTGAGACTTCAAGAATGTACTTCATTGGCTGTAAAGGATGTAACTGGTAGAATAGATAAGGGAGAACCAGTGGATGTGGTGTATTTGGACTTTCAGAAGGCTTTCGATAAGGTCCCACATAAGAGATTAGCATGTAAAGTTAAGGCACATGGGATTGGGGGCAAGGTATTGACTTGGATAGAGAACTGGTTGGTAGACAGAAAGCAAAGAGTTGGGATAAATGGGTCTTTTTCCGAGTGGCAGGCAGTGACTAGTGGGGTACCGCAGGAATCGGTCCTTGGACCCCAGCTATTCACAATATATATTAATGACCTAGATGAGGGAATTAGATGTAATATCTCCAAGTTTGCAGACGACACAAAGCTGGGTGGGTGTGTATGCTGTGAGGAGGATGCTGAGAAACTCCAGTATGAATTGGACAGGTTGGGTGATTGGGCAGAAGCATGGCAGATGCAATATAACGTGGATAAATGCGAGGTTATCCACTTTGGTGTCAAAAACAGGAAGGCAGATTATTATCTGAATGGCAATAGATTGGGAGAAGGGGAAGTGCAACGAGACCTGGGTGTCTTTGTGCACCAGTCGCTGAAGGTAAGCATGCAGGTGCAGCAGGCGGTTAAGAAGGCAAATGGTATGTTGGCCTTCGTAGCGAGAGGGTTCAAGAACAGGAACAAGGATGTCTTGCTGCAGTTGTACAGGGCCTTGGTGAGACCACACCTTGAGTATTGTGTGCAGTTTTGGTCACCTTATCTGAGGAAGGATGTTCTTGCCATGCAGGGAGTGCAGCGAAGATTCACCAGACTGATACCTGGGATGGCAGGAATGACATATGAGGAGAGATTGGGTCGATTGGGCTTATATTCGATAGAGTTTAGAAGAATGAGAGGGGATGTCATTGAAACTTGTAAAATTCTAACAGGACTAGACAGACTAGATGCAGGGAGGATGTTCCCGATGGCGGGGGAGTCTAGAACCAGGGGTCACAGTCTAAGGATAAGGGGTAAGCCATTTAGGACAGAGATGAGGAGGAATTTCTTCACCCAGAGAGTGGTGAACCTGTGGAATTCTCTACCACAGAAGGCAGTAGAGGCCAATCATTAAATATATTCAAGAAGGAGTTAGATATATTTCTTAAGGCTAAAGGGATCAAGGGATATGGGGAGAAGGCAGGGACAGGGTACTGAGTTTGGATGATCAGCCATGATCGCATTGAATAGCGGAGCAGGCTCGAGGGGCCGAATGGCCTACTCCTGCTCCTATCTTCTATGTTTCTATGTAAAGCGCGGGGGGCGGGGGGGGGGCACGTCTTGAGGTTTTTTCTTATTTTCCTTCTTATCTCGGACAACCAATGAAACCCTGGTCTGGCAGAAGCGTATCTTAGCAAGCGCTGCACGGAAGGGTCCCAGACCTGAAACGTTAACTCTGTTTCTCTCTCTGCACGGATGCTGCCTGGCCTGCTGAGTATTTCCAGCATTTTATGTTGTTATGTATAGTACACAGATCGTGTTTATAACACCGGTAGCAGGAGGTTAGAGAACTGTGTGACATGCAGCGTGGCATATCGGAACAGGAGGAGGCCATTCAGCCCCTCAAGCCTGTTCTGCCATTTAATGAGACCATTGCTGATCTGTAGCTTAACTCCACTTGCCTGTCTTGGTTCTGTAACCCTTAAAACACTTAACCTGACAAAAGGCTCTCAATCTCAGTTTTGAAATTTTCCAATTGTCCTCCAGCCTCAACAATTTTTGGGGGCAGAGAGTTCCAGATTTCCACCACCCTTTGTGTGAAGAAGTGCTTCTAACGCACTTCTCTGCACATTTCCCAAAACACAAGAATCCTCGCGTGGGTGAGCCACACCACCCACAGAGCAGTCGCGATGAGTTCTGAGAGTTTCTCCTAAATTCTCTCATTAAGCCTTGGCTGGCTTTCAGCCCGTGCTCACAAAAGCTGGCTAACAACAAGGGGTTTGGTCGTAACGAAGAGAGGCCTGCAGACCTCCCACACTTACTGCTTCGTACGGAGACAAATAATGCCTCTGCATGTGTCACTCCATCTGATCAAGGTTAAGTGGCCAAGCAGTTTAGTGAACAGATCCTTCTCCTGCGCAGTTCTGCTCAGCATTTCTGCGCCCGCGGTTTCTCTGCGTTAGGATAGTCTGCCCAACCTTGCAGCTCTCAAACCTCGCCTGAGCGCTATTACTAATGAATTGGCAACCGAGCTCCCGAATGTCCCGTCGGTTTAAGCTGGGATTGAAAGATGACACCGAGCAGATATTCAGTGCATTCTGTCGCATCGATTGAGAATCAGCTTGTGCTGGGAAACTGGACAAAACTAGACAGTGAACAGTAAAAGGCTGGAGGTTATCGCAGCGAGGCACCACATTCGTATCAAATTTCTCCGTCCTGTATTTCAATCGAGGGGCTAACCCGTTTTATTTTAATCAAGTTAATGTCCCTGTTCAAACGGCAAATGAAAGTCATATGCAGGCATGGAGTGTCCAAAATATTTACACCCAAAAACCCATAATGATCCTTGCGCTGTCACTAACACACACACACACACACACACACACACACACAGACCAAAGGGAATCTCCCCGCTGTGTTTACAGTGTCACTAACACACACACAGACCAGAGGGAATCTCCACGCTGTGTTTACAGTGTCACTAACACACACACACACACACACAGACCAGAGGGAATCTCCCCGCTGTGTTTACAGTGTCACTAGCACACACACAGACCAGAGGGAATCTCCCCGCTGTGTTTACAGTGTCACTAACACACACACACAGACCAGAGGGAATCTCCCCACTGTGTTGACAGTGTCACTAACACACACACACAGACCAGAGGGAATCTTCCCGCTGTGTTTACAGTGTCACTAACACACACACACAGACCAGAGGGAATCTCCCCGCTGTGATTACAGTGTCACTAACACACACACACAGACCAGAGGGAATCTCCACGCTGTGTTTACAGTGTCACTAACACACACACAGACCAGAGGGAATCTCCCCGCTGTGTTTACAGTGTCACTAACACACACACACAGACCAGAGGGAATCTCCCCGCTGTGTTTACAGTGTCACTAACACACACACACAGACCAGAGGGAATCTCCACGCTGTGTTTACAGTGTCACTAACACACACACACACACACACAGACCAGAGGGAATCTCCCCGCTGTGTTTACAGTGTCACTAGCACACACACAGACCAGAGGGAATCTCCCCGCTGTGTTTACAGTGTCACTAACACACACACACAGACCAGAGGGAATCTCCCCACTGTGTTGACAGTGTCACTAACACACACACACAGACCAGAGGGAATCTACCCGCTGTGTTTACAGTGTCACTAACACACACACACAGACCAGAGGGAATCTCCCCGCTGTGATTACAGTGTCACTAACACACACACACAGACCAGAGAGAATCTCCCAGCTGTGTTTACAGTGTCACTAACACACACACACAGACCAGAGGGAATAGAAACATAGAAACATAGTTGATAGGAGCAGGAGTGGGCCATTCGGCCCCTCGAGCCTGCTCCGCCATTCAATGCGATCATGGCTGATCATCCAAATTCAGTACCCAGTACCTGCTTTCTCCCCATATCCCTTGATCCCTTTAGCCTTAAGTAATATATCTAACTCCTTCTTGAATATATTTAATGAATTGGCTTCTACTGCCTTCTGTGGTAGAGAATTCCACAGGTTCACCACTCTCTGTGTGAAGAAATTCCTCCTCATCTCTGACCTAAATGGCTTACCCCTTATCCTTAGACTGTGACCCCTGGTTCTGGACACCCGACCATCGGGAACATCCTTCCTGCATCTAGTCTGTCTAGTCCTGTTAGAATTTTATAAGTTTCAATGAGATCCCCTCTCATTCTTCTAAACTCCAGCGAGTACAAGCCCATTCGACCCAATCTCTCCTCATACGTCATTCCTGCCATCCCAGGTATCATCCTGGTGAATCTTCGCTGAACACCTTCCATGGCAAGAACATCCTTCCTCAGATAAGGTGACCAAAACTGCACACAATACTCAAGATGTGGTCTTACCAAGGCCCTGTACTACCATCCTTGTACCTGTACTCAAATCCTCTCGCAACGAAGGCCAACATCCCATTTGCCTTCTTAACCGCCTGCTGCACCTGCATGCTTACCTTCAGCGACTGGTGCACAAGGACGCCCAGGTCTCCTTGCACTTCCCCTTCTCCCAATCTATTGCCATTCAGATAATCATCTGCCGACTTGTTTTTGACACCAAAGTGGATAACCTCACATTTATCCACGTTATATTGCATCTGCCATTCTTCTGCCCAATCACCCAACCTGTCCAAATCATACTGGAGTTTCTCGGCATCCTCCTCACAGCACACACGCCCACCCAGATTTGTGTCATCTGCAAATTTGGAGATATTAAATCGAGTTCCCTCGTCTAGATCATTAACATATATTGTGAATAGCTGGGGTCCAAGGACCGAGCCCTGCGGTACCCCACGAGTCACTGCCTGCCACTCGGGAAAAGAGCCATTTATTCCAACTCTTTGCTTTCTGTCTGCCAACCAGTTCTCTATCCAAGTCAATACCTTGCCCCCAATCCCATGTGCCTTAACTTTACATGCTAATCTCTTATGCGGGACCTTATTGAAAGCCTTTTGAAAGTCCAATTACACCACATCCACTGGTTCTCCCTTATCTATTTTACCAGTTACATGCTCAAAAAATTCCAGTAGATTAGTCAAGCATGATTTACCTTCTGTAAATCCATGTTGACTTTGTCCGATCCGGTCACTGTTTTCCAAGTGCTCTGCTATTACATCTTTTATAATGGACTCTAGCATTTTCCCCACTACCGATGTCAGGCTTACCGGTCTGTAATTTCCCGTTTTCTCTCTACCACCTTTTTTGAACAGTGGGGTAACATTAGCTACCCGCCAATCCATGGGTACTGTTCCAGAGTCTATCGAATTTTGGAAGATGACCAGCAATGCATCCACTATTTCTAGGGTCACTTCCTTAAGTACCCTAGGATGTAGATTATCAGGCCTTATGGATTTATCTGCCTTCAATCCCGTCAATTTCTCTAACACCATTTCCCTACAAACACTGATTTCTATCAGTTCCTCCCTTTCGTCAGACCCTATGTTCCCCAACATCTCTGGGAGGTTATTTGTGTCCTCCTTTGTGAAGAGAGAACCAAAGTATGTATTTAGTTGGTCTGCCATTTCTTTGTTCCCCATTATAAGTTCCCCTGATTCTGACTGCAAGGGACCTACGCTTGACTTCACCAATCTTTTTCTCTTCACATATCTATAAAAGCTTTTACAGTCAGTTTTTAAGTTCCCTGCAAGCTTATTCTCATATTCTATTTTCCCCCTCTTAATTAATCCCTTTGTCCTCCTTTGTTGAATCCTAAACTGCTCCCAATCCTCAGGTTTACTGCTTTTCTGGCCAATTTATATACCCTCTCCTTGGATCTTATGCAATCTCTAATTTCCCTTGTTAGCCACGGTTGAGTCACCTTTTTTGTTTTATTTTTATGCCAAACTGGGATGAACAAATTCTGTAGTTCATCCATGCGATCTTTGAATGTTTGCCATTGCCTATCCACCGTCAACCCTTTGAGTGACATTCCCCAATCAATCCTATCCAACTCGCGCCTCATACCATCATAGTTTCCTTTATTTAAATTCAGGACCCTAGTCTCTGAGTCAACTACTTCAATCTCCATCTTAATGAAGAATTCTATCATATTATGATCACTCTGGCCCAAGGGGCCTCGCACAACAAGATTGCTAATTAATCCTTTCTTATTAAACAATACCCAGTCTAAGATGGCCTCATCTCTAGTTGGTTCCTCGACATATTGGTCCAGGAAAACAACCCGTATACACTCCAGGAATTCCTCCTCCAGAGTATTGTTACTAATTTGGTTAGCCCAATCTATATGTCGATTAAAGTCACCCATGATAACTGCTGTGCACTTATTGCACGCTTCTCTAATTTCCCTTTTAATCCCATCCACGAGATCCGCATTACTGTTTGGAGGTCTAAACACCACTCCCACTAACGTTTTCTGCCCCAAGGTATTTCTCAGTCGGTGGAATCTCCCCACTGTGTTTACAGTGTCACTGACACACACAGACCAGAGGGAATCTCCCCCCTGAGTTTACAGTGTCACTAACACACACACACAGACCAGAGGGAATCTCCCCGCTGTGTTTACAGTGTCACTAACACACACACACAGACCAGAGGGAATCTCCCCGCTGTGTTTACAGTGTCACTAACACACACACATAGACCAGAGGGAATCTCCATGCTGTGTTTACAGTGTCACTAACACACACACACACAGACCAGAGGGAATCTCCCCGCTGTGTTTACAGTGTCACTAACACACACACACAGACCAGAGGGAATCTCCCCGCTGTGTTTACAGTGTCACTAACACACACACACAGACCAGAGGGAATCTCTCCTCTGTGTTTACAGTGTCACTAACACACACACACAGACCAGAGGGAATCTCCCCGCTGTGTTTACAGTGTCACTAGCACACACACACAGACCAGAGGGAATCTCCCCGCTGTGTTTACAGTGCCACTAACACACACACACAGACCAGAGGGAATCTCCCCGCTGTGTTTACAGTGTCACTAACACACACACACAGACCAGAGGGAATCTCCCCGCTGTGTTTACAGTGTCACTTATGTTAAGTCCGTGAATGATTGAGACACGAACTGGCAGGAGTGAAAACAAACAGATCTTTACTGGTGAAAGGCAATAACGAAACTAAACAACAGACGCTCTCTAGCGCCTTTTATACAGGGGTGGTCACTGCCGGTACTGCAGTCTGAGACCAGTTATTCTCTTAAAGGTACATACACAACAATTCCTCCCCTTTTAGATAAACAGTACATAACATTCATTTAACAACTAAATGATAACAAATTACAATCACAATTACTGTTGCTAGATACATTGGTTAAGTTTAAGCAATTATAAGTTCAGTCTTTGAGGAGGCTTCCTGATTCTGTCTGGATAACGCCTCTTTGGGGTATCAGGTTCTTCTGGCAATGTTGAGTCGGAATCAATGTCGTTGTTTGGTTCATCTGCTTCCAATATTACCGGTTCTGCGGTAGCTGCAATTGGAACGTCGATTTCATTACCAGGTGTATCAGATCGTGGTGTGGAGTTGACGTTTTCCAGTGACTCTAGAATCTGGTCAGCATGGCGTCTTACAATGCTCTCCCCAATGTCCACGGTATACATGAGAGGTCCTTGTCGTGTACAAATCGTTCCTGGCTGCCATTTCTCAGTGCGGTAGTCCCAGGCCAAAACTGGTTGACCTATCTTAAAACTCCTGGTCGGCCTTTCATTCATATTCTGAAACTGCCTGTTCTCCACATCCCTTCGGACGTTTGGCTTAACCAAATCCAAGCGGCATCGTAGTCTTCGATTGAAGAACATCATGGCTGGAGTTTGGCTGGTAACCGCATGTGTCGCATTCCGGTAGGCAAACAAAAAGTTGTCCACCTTGTGTTGTAGGGGTATATCTTCATTACACATTGCCTTGATAGCCTTCTTGAATGTTTGGACAAACCTCTCGGCCAATCCATTAGTGGCTGGATGATATGGGGCAGATGTGTAATGCTTAACAACATTGTTCTTTAAGAACCTCCGGAACTCTTCAGACACAAACTGTGGTCCATTGTCAGAGCAAATCTGTCCAGGCAGCCCATTCCTGGCGAATATAGTTCGTAAAACTGTGATAGTTTTTTCCGTGGTGGTTGAGGACATTTTTAGTACCTCTGGCCACTTTGAATGTGCATCCACCGCAATTAAAAACATCGAGTCCATGAAGGGACCAGCAAAATCAATGTGCACCCGTTTCCATGGGGATGAGGGCCACTCCCATGGATGCAGAGAAGCTTGTGGTGGGGCGTTTTGGACCTTCTGGCATCCTGCACAGCTCTTGGTCATCTCTTCGATTTCTCTATCGATTCCCGGCCACCACACAAACACTCTGGCTAAGCTCTTCATTTTTACCCCACCCAGATGACCCTCATGAAGCTCATTGAGCACTCTATCCATCAACTTAGGTGGAATTACTACTCTGGATCCATACATCAAGGTTCCTCTGCACACTGACAGCTGTTCTCTTCTCAGCGAGAATGCTGGCAGCAGTGGTTCGCCATGTGCTGGCCATCCCTTCACCGTTAAATCATAGACCCGTGAGTGTCGGGTCATTCCGTGTTTCCTTTTCTATGTTTGCATTCGTCACAGGGAGACATTCGACTATGGTCGAGTGGAATAGCTCCATTGGATCCACTGCAAGGTCTTCTTCTTCCACCGTCGGCAACGGTAGACGTGACAATCCATCAGCATTTCCATGCTGTTTAGTTCCTTTGTACTCGATGTCATATTGGTGTGCCCCTAGGAAAAGGGACCATCTCTGCAGCCGTTGTGCTGTCATTATTGGTACGCCCTTCTGAGGGTTGAAAATGGAGACAAGAGGTTGATGATCGGTTAGTAGAGTAAATTTTTGACCGTGCAGATAGTGATTGAACTTCTTCACCCCCCACACTAGGCTGAGGGCCTCTCTGTCAATCTGGGCGTAGTTACGCTCGGCAGAAGTTAACGAGCGTGACACAAAAGCTATCGGCCTCTCCAAACCATCAAGGAATTTATGTGACAGTACCGTCCCAATGCCGTAGGGAGACGCATCACATGCCAGCCTGATTGGCAGTGCTGGGTTGTAGTGAGCCAATACTTCCTTTGAAGTGATTAAGTCCTTACTCTTCTGAAAAGCACGCTTACAATCATCGCTCCATTTCCATGCTACCCCCGTTCGTAGCAGGGCGTTCAGTGGGTGCAGAATTGTCAACAAATTCGGCAAAAACTTATGTTAGTAATTCACCAACCCGAGGAATGACCTCAGTTGCGACACATTTTCAGGCGCTGGGGCCTTAACAACCGCTTCAATTTTGTCAGGGGACTTATGTAACCCCTCTTCATCAATCACGTGGCCACAATACGATATCTGTTTCTTAAAAAATTCGCACTTGGGGCGGTTGGCTCGCAGCCCATGTTCCCGTAGTCTAGTGAGCACCTGTTCTAGGTTGTTAATGTGTTCACTGTCATCTTCACCTGTTACAAGGATGTCGTCCAAGTAACACTGAGTCCCCGGAATCCCTTGCAGGACTTGTTCCATCGCTCTTTGCCATATCGCCGGAGCCGATGCTATTCCGAATACCAATCGATGATACTGGTAAAGACCTTTGTGAGTGTTTATCGTAAGATACTTCCTAGAGGACTCTTCAACCTCCATCTGCAAATATGCTTGTGCTAGGTCAATTTTTGTAAAACACTTCCCTCCAGACAGCGAGGCGAAGATGTCTTCTATCCTTGGAAGAGGATATTGTACTGTGCGAAGGACAGGGTTCACCGTCACCTTGAAATCCCCACAGATGCGAATCTTCCTTGGCTCTCTGGACTTATTGCTTAACGTTTTCTTCATGACAGGAACGATGGGTGTCGCCCACTCGCTCCAGTCGACCTTAGACAACACGCCCGCTCTCTCCAGATTCTCCAGCTCTGCCTCGACGGCTGGGCGAATTGCATATGGTACCGGCCTCGCTTTGAAAAACTTGGGAACTGCATTCTCTTCTATATTTATCGAGGCGGTTATGCCTTTAAGCGTGCCCAGTTCTTGTTGAAATACCTCTTTGGCGTTAGCTAAGATTGTTGACAATCGTCCAGGAGTGACGTCTTCATCATTTTTACCATCCACCGTCATTGCATGAATGGAATGCCAATCTAAGTTTATCTTCCTGATCCATTCCCGTCCCAATAACGGTGATCCACCATTTGGCAGTATGTAGAGATACAATTTCCGTATTTTCTTGCCATTGTATTCGACAGGCACCCTTATTTTTCCTCTGGGGTATACTTTTTGCCCTGTATACGTCGTCAAGATGATGGATGTCTCTCTCAAGGGTATGTGTGAAAATAGCCGCTCGTAGTCTCGTCGATTCATGACGGTTAGCGCTGATCCTGTATCCAATTCCATTTTAACTTGGGACCCTGCTATCGTGAGAGTGACCCACATGGTTCGGTGATCCTCTTTTGCGATTACATTGTGAAGTTTGAGACAGCTTAGTCTCCTGTTTCCGGATTCACTATCGCTCATCTGGTCTTTGGAACTACTGTCCGTCATCTTTTGTACTTTCTTGTACGGTTCCTTAGTAGCCTTTTTGTTGTCACTGGTCTTCTTCCCAGACCTACAAACTCGTGCAATGCGTCCAATCTTCCCGCATTGTCTGCATATTTTGTCTTTGGACCAGCAATCCTTCTGGTCATGGTTAGTTCTGCCGCAGCGATAACATTTTGCAAATCCCCGTGTCATTTCGTGGGTGCCGTATTCCTATGGTTTTTGTTGAATTTCTGCAGCTCCCCTGGCTGCTGCTTCATACGATACTGCCACGCTGAAAGCCTTATCTAGCGTCAGCTCTTTTTCTGAGAGTAACTTCTTCTGTGTTCCTTCACTCAGGAGTCCACAGACAAATTTGTCCCGTAGGGTATCTGCCAGTCCTGCTCTGAACTGGCAGTGCTTTGATAGCTTGTGTAGTTCCGTAAGATACTCAGCATTGCTCTCATCTTTGTGCTGAGTTCTCCTGTGGAATTTAAATCTTTCTGCTATCAACAGCGGTGCAGGGTTTAAGTGTTCCTGTAGGACAGCAACAATTTTGTTAAAACTCTTCGCCTTCGGTTTGGCTGGAGTAATCAGGTCCCGCAATAGGCCGTACGTTCTAGTGCCCATTAAGTTTAACAATATCGATGCCTTTTTCCCCTCCGCTATATCGTTTGCCTCGAAATATACCTCGACCCTTTCCACATACGTGGTCCAGTCCTCTAATGTATTATCAAAAGCAGTGATACAGCCAGTCTTCGGCATCTTGCAAATCTAAAACGGCGCCTCCCGTGCTTTGCCTTCTTCCCCGATTTAACAAAATGGTGCCTCCCGCGCATTGTCTTCTTCCCCGCTGTTGTTAGCGCTGCTTTCCACAGTTTCCTGCGCGTTAAATATTAATTCTTTTTCTTTTATTATCTTCCCGTCATGGAGCGGCCCCTCTGGGACACTTCCCTCCCTCTTCTGAGGTCCGAACGCTGCCCGGCTTCGAAACACCGGCCGCGCCCTGTGTGCTCCACCCTCTCACTCTCTCTTTGCTTCCCGACTCGCTGCCCGGCCCCGTTGAAAAGCCACCCGATCGAGCTTCAGCCCGCCGCAGCCCAGGAAGGATCAGAGCACTACCTGCCACCAGCCCGATTAGCTGGGATACCACAGACCGAGGAACCCAGCCTGGCTCTTGCCAGTCTCCCCTGCAAGTTTCTAAATCGATGATTGACGTTCGACGCCCGTTTCTCGAGTTTCAATGGCCTCTTTTTTTTTCTTTCTTCTGGCTCCGACCTTCAACAACGTCATCGGAGCTGCTGCTGAGTTGCAGGTAAGTTCGT
Organism: Somniosus microcephalus; assembly: GCF_052327205.1. NCBI lineage: Eukaryota > Metazoa > Chordata > Chondrichthyes > Squaliformes > Somniosidae > Somniosus > Somniosus microcephalus. The sequence continues at coordinate 362,017,592 of NC_140989.1, forward strand.
TTCTTACTCGTCGCCAGTGTTAAGTCCGTGAATGATTGAGACATGAACTAGCAGGAGTGAAAACAAACAGATCTTTACTGGTGAAAGGCAATAACGAAACTAAACAGCAGAGGCTCTCTAGCACCTTTTATACAGGGGTGGTCACTGCTGGTACTGCAGTCTGAGACCAATTATTCTCTTAAAGGTACATACACAACAACTAACACACACACACAGACCAGAGGGAATCTCCCCACTGTGTTTACAGTGTCGCAAACACACACACACAAAACAAAGGGATTCTCCCTGCTGTGTTTACTGTGTCACTAACACACACACACAGGCCAGAGGGAATCTCCCAGCTGTGTTTACAGTATCACTATTACACACACACAGACCAGAGGGAATCTCCCCGCTGAGTTGGGTAGGATTGATTGGGGAATGTCACTCAATGGGTTGACGGTGGATAGGCAATGGCAAACATTCAAAGACCGCATGGATGAACTACAGAATTTGTTCATCCCAGTTTGGCATAAAAATAAAACAAAAAATGTGACTCAACTGTGGCTAACAAGGGAAATTAGGGATAGCATAAGATCCAAGGAGAGGACATATAAATTGGCCAGAAAAATCAGTAAACCAGAGGATTGGGAGCAGTTTAGGATTCAACAAAGGAGGACAAAGTGATTAATTAAGAAAGGGAAAATAGAATATGAAAGTAAACTTGCAGGGAACATAAAAACTGACTGTAAAAGCTTTTATAGATATGTGAAGAGAAAAAGATTGGTGAAGTCAAGCGTAGGTCCCTTGCAGTCAGAATCAGGGGAATTTATAATGGGGAACAAAGAAAAGGCAGACCAATTAAATACATATTTTGGTTATGTCTTCAAAAAGGAGGACACAAATAACCTCCCAGAGATGTCGGGGAACATAGGTGCTAATGAAATGGAGGAACTGAAAGAAATCATTATTTGTAGGGAAATGGTGTTAGGGAAATTGATGGGATTGAAGGCTGATAAATCCCCAGGGTCTGATAATCTACATCCTAGGGTACTTAAGGAAGTGACCCTAGAAATAATGGATGCATTGCTGGTCATCTTCCAAAATTCAATAGACTCTGGAACAGTACCCATGGATTGGCGGGTAGCTAATGTTACCCCACTATTCACATAATGGTGGTAGAGAGAAAACGGGGAATTACAGACCGGTAAGCCTGACATCGGTAGTGGGGAAAATGCTGGAGTCCATTATAAAAATGTAATAGCAGAGCACTTGGAAAACAGTGACAGGATCGGACAAAGTCAACATGGATTTACAAAAGGTAAATCGTGCTTGACTAATCTACTGGAATTTTTTGAGGATGTAACTGGTAAAATAGATAAGGGAGAACCAGTGGATGTGGTGTATTTGGACTTTCAAAAGGCTTTCGATAAGGTCCCGCATAAGAGATTAGCGTGTAAAGTTAAGGCACATGGGATTGGGGGCAAGGTATTGACATGGATAGAGAACTGGTTGGCAGACAGAAAGCAAAGAGTTGGAATAAACGGGTCTTTTTCTGAGTGGCAGGCAGTGACTAGTGGAGTACCGCAGGGATCGGTCCTTGGACCCCAGCTATTCACTGTTAAGTCTGTGTGTTCTAGTTATTGTTAATAAGAATCACTGCACACAGACCACAAGAGTAAATTCAACAGGTCTTTACTAGTCGGTGGTCAGGCTGAACTGCCCAATAAATCATTACACAGCACTTATATACCGGTGTGGTCACCACCGGTATTACAGTATACAACAGCCAAGATAAAGTAGTGCATCTCTTAAAATAGTTCTCTTAAAGGTGGAACGGTTACATACACCACAATCCTCCCTTTTTAGCTTAACAGTATATATTCCCCATTAACCATAACATAATAACATATATACACAACTTCATGTAAAAACAGTTCACAGATTCAGTCTCTGAGGAGGCCTCCTGATTCGAGACGGATAACGCCTTTCAGGGGTCTCTGGTTCTCGTTGCTGGGGTGACTCATCTAGTTGATCCCCTATGGATAGGACATCATCATCAGGTATATTCACTTCTGAGGTAGATGCTTCAGGTTCACTAACTTCCTCCACGGTTGTCTCTGTTGTAACCATGGGCTCGACCCTTGTTCTCGATCCCACCAGTTGGTCAGCATGACGTCGCATTACATTTTCACCAACATCTACCGTGTACATCAGGGGTCCTTGCCTGGCCCGAATTGTTCCAGATTGCCATTTCTCGTTTTTATAGTCCCTGGCTAACACCGGTTGTCCTATTTCAAAACTCCGAGTGGGCTTGTTATTGATATGCTGGAACTGTTTGTTTTCGACTTCCCTCCGCACATTTGGTTTTAACTAGTCCAACCTGGACCGCAACCTCCTGTTATAGAACATCATGGCAGGACTTTGGTTTGTTGTTGCATGGGTGGCGTTTCGATATGCCAGTAGGAAATTGTCCACCTTGTGTTGCAGTGGAATCTGATCTTCGCTCATGGCCTTTATTGCCTTTTTGAATGTCTGTACAAACCTCTCGGCCAGCCCATTCGTAGCTGGATGATATGGGGCAGAGGTATAATGTTTCACCCCATTCTTCTTCAGGAATTTCTGGAATTCCTCTGACACGAACTGTGGTCCGTTGTCTGAACATATTTGCTCTGGCAATCCATTTCTTGCAAATATCGTTCTTAGCACCGCGATCGTCTTCTCCGAGGTAGTGGTAGTCATTTTAATCACTTCTGGCCATTTAGAATGTGCGTCCACCGCAATTAAAAACATGGAATCCATGAATGGACCAGCAAAGTCAATATGTACACGTTGCCATGGGGTTGAAGGCCATTCCCATGGATGCAGCGGTGCAATTGGAGGTGCATTTTGGACTTTTTGGCACCCTGAGCAGCTTTTCGTCAGATCCTCTATCTGTTGGTCGATACCCGGCCACCACACATAAGCCCTAGCAAGGCTTTTCATCTTAACTCCCCCCAGATGACCTTCATGTAGTTCTTTTAGAACTCTCTCTCTTAACTTAGGAGGGATAATCACCCTTGTTCCATACATCAATGTTCCCTGACAGATGGACAGCTGTTCTCGTCTTGCTGAGAATGCCGGTAACAGTGGATCACCATGGGCTGGCCACCCCTTTACTGTCAATTCGTAGACCCGGGACAGTGTCGGGTCATTCCTAGTCTCCCTTTCAATATTTGCATTGGTGACAGGTAAACATTCGATGATGGTCGAGTGAAATAACTCCACCGGGTCAACCGTCGGTGCCGCCTCCTCAGTAGGTAGTGGCAGGCGCGACAGCCCATCAGCATTACCATGCTGCTTTGTACCTTTGAATTCTATCTGATATTGATGTGCCCCTAGGAAAAGGGACCATCTCTGGAGCCTCTGTGCTGTCATCACCGAAACACCCTTCTTAGGGTTAAAAATGGATACCAACGGCTGGTGGTCTGTCAGCAGTGTAAACTTCTGGCCCTGCAGGTAATGATTAAACTTCTTTACTCCCCACACAAGGCTGAGAGCCTCCCTATCTATCTGAGCATAGTTGCGCTCAGCAGAGGTCAATGATCTGGATGCAAATGCGACTGGCCTTTCCAAGCCATTTGGCAACTTGTGTGAGAGTACTGCTCCAATACCATAAGGAGAAGCATCACAAGCTAAATGAATAGGTAGCGTTGGGTTGAAGTGAGCCAACACTTCCTCTGAGGTGATCAATGCCTTGCTTTTGCGAAAGGCCTTCTTACAGTCCTCGCTCCACTTCCATGGTACTTCTTTCTGCAAAAGAGCGTTCAGCGGGTGCAGCACCGTGGATAGATTTGGCAGAAACTTATGGTAATAGTTAATCAACCCTAAGAACAACCTCAACTGGGATACATTTTCCGGAGCGGGAGCCTTCACAACAGCTTCGATCTTGTCAGGTGACTTGTGCAGCCCCTCCTGGTCAATGACATGACCACAGTACGAGATCCGTTTCTGAAAGAACTCACATTTCTGGCGATTAACTCGAAGTCCATATTCCTTCAATCTGGTGAGCACCAGTTTCAAATTTGCAAGGTGTTCCTCATCGTCATCTCCTGTAATCAGGATATCGTCCAAGTAACATTGAGTGCTTGGAATTCCCTGTAATACCTGCTCCATGGCCCTCTGCCAAATTGCTGGAGCCGAAGCCACTCCAAAAACCAGTCTATTATATCGATACAAGCCTCTGTGCGTGTTGATTGTGAGATACTGGCGCGACTCTTCCTCAACTTCCATCTGTAAGTACGCTTGCGCCAGGTCTATCTTGGTGAAGTGTTTCCCGCCAGACAATGAAGCAAAGATATCCTCAATCCGCGGAAGCGGATATTGCACCGTGTGAAGCATCGGATTAACCGTGATCTTGAAGTCTCCACAGATGCGGACCTTCCCCGGTTCCCCTGGCTTGTTACTCGATGAACGCTTCATGACGGGAACAATGGGCGTGGCCCACTCACTCCAGTCCACCTTAGACAGTACTCCTGAACGTTCTAGCCCTTCCAGCTCAGCTTCCACAGCAGGTCGTATCGCATAAGGTACCGGTCTGGCTTTGAAAAATTTTGGGTTTGCATGTTCTGCAATCTTGATTTTTGCTGTAATTCCTCTCAGTGTTCCCAGTCGCTGTTGGAACACCTCTTTAACCTCATCCAATATTCTGGACAATCGTTCAGGTTTGACATTTTTTTTTCCGGAATCTACCGTTATTGCTTTTAGGGAGTGCCAGTCCATATTTATTTTCCTGATCCACTCCCGTCCCAGAAGTGGTGGACCTCCCTCAGGTAGTACATATAAGTCCATTCCTTGGTGTTCTTTGCCCTTGTGTACCACCTTGACTTTTATCTTTCCGATGGGGTATACTCTTTGCCCCGTGTATGTCTGCAATACTATCTCCGTATCCCGTAGGGGAATATGTGTGAATAACCTTTTGTAATCTTGCTTATTCATGACCGTTAACGCCGATCCGGTGTCCAATTCCATCTTCACTTGGACTCCTGCTATCTGAAGTGTGACCCAGATAGTTTGTAGGTCAGCTTCCTTACTCACATTGTGAATTCTCAGACTACCCAGTTCCTTGCTGTTGGAGTCTGAATCCGAATTCTGTTCATCCGAACTCTTCTCAGCCACCTTATGTATCTTTCTGCACTTTTCCTGCAGTGACTTTTTGTTGCTGGTCTTCTTTCCTGACCGGCATACTTTAGCTATGTGACCAAGCTTGCCACATTTTCTACATTCCTGATTTTTAAACCAGCATTGGTTCTGATCGTGTGTTGTCTTTCCACAACGATAACATTTCGCTGTACCCAAAGCCATTTGATCTACGCTGAGTACCGCTGCCTTCAGCTGCATTTCCGCAGTGCCTCTTGCTGCGGCTTCGTGCGATGCTGCAATAGTGACAGCCTTATCAAGTGTAAGATCATTCTCTTCAAGCAGCCGCTTTTGTGTTCCTTCTTTCGACAATCCACACACGAATTTGTCTCTCAGTGCCTCTGTCAGTCTTTCCCCAAACTGACAGTATTTCGCTAGCTTACGCAGTTCAATTAAATACTCCGCGTTGCTTTCCTCTTTCAGTTGCGTTCTCGCATAAAATTTAAATCGTTCCGCTAACATCAGCGGTGTGGGGTTCAAATGATTTCTCAGGACAGCAACAATATTAGCGAAAGCCTGATCCGCTGGTTTAGCTGGTGATAGAAGATGCTTCAATAGCCCGTATGTCTTCGCACCCATTGAGTTTAGTAAGGTTAGTGCTTTATCTTCATCTGATATTTTATTTGCCTTACAATAAATCTCTATGCGTTCTACATACGTGGCCCAATCTTCAACATCGGGATCGAAATCGTTGATGTTACCACGCTTAGGCATCCTCGCAATCTTCTTGAGAAACAAAAAGAAAGTTTTATATATTTTTTTCAAAATGGCGGTTTCCCGCGCTTGTCTTCTTCCCCCGCCTACGAAAATGGCGGCTTCCCGCGTTTGCCTTTCTCCCCCACTGGCTGTAATGGCGATTGCTGTATTGCTGCATTCGCCCTCCCCAGCGGTTCTCAAATCGTGCCTCCCAGCCCCTCTTGCAGTCCGGTCCTTTCCCCCGGCTGCGGCTGAGTTCTCCGCGTTTTTTTTAAATTTTATCCCGTGCCTCGCGGCCTCGGTAGCTGCCCGGCCTTTTTCCCCGGTCGCGGTCGAGCTCTCTCTCGATGCTGTTGCGTCTCCCAGCCCGCTTGCAGCCCGGTCTTTTACACAGGCTGCGTTTGCATTCACCGCGGCTCCCGTGCCTTACGCTGCCCCAGTCTCAGCGCCTCTGGCCCCGACTTCTGTCCGGCTCTTTTCCCCGGCCGTGGTCGAGTTCTCCGCCCTTATATCCTCCGTTTTTCCCTCCCCTACTTCACAGCCAACGTGGCCGACTTGCTGCTCGTCGCTGATCGGCTTACGTGATAGAAGGGATGATCACTGCCTGTTGCTGATGGAAGGCTTCATGTCAGGATTCTTCCTTGCTCTTCAGACCCGAGTCTTTTCTCAGCAGGATGATGAGGGCGGATGCCTCTTCTCGACGCCCGTTAAACTGCCTTGGATATATCTCTGCCGCAGGGTAAGATCGCCATCGTCGCCACTGTTAAGTCTGTGTGTTCTAGTTATTGTTAATAAGAATCACTGCACACAGACCACAAGAGTAAATTCAACAGGTCTTTACTAGTCGGAGGTCAGGCTGAACTGCCCAATAAATCATTACACAGCACTTATATACCGGTGTGGTCGCCACCGGTATTACAGTATACAGCAGCCAAGATAAAGTAGTGCGTCTCTTAAAATAGTTCTCTTAAAGGTGGAACGGTTACATACACCACATTCACAATATATATTAATGATCTAGACAAGGGAACTAGATGTAATATCTCCAAATTTGCAGATGACACAAAGCTGGGTGGGCGTGTGTGCTGTGAGGAGGATGCCGAGAAACTCCAGGATGATTTGTACAGGTTGGGTGATTGGGCAGAGGCATGGCAGATGCAATATAACGTGGATAAATGTGAGGTTATCCACTTTGGTGTCAAAAACAGGAAGGCAGATTATTATCTGAATGGCAATAGATTGGGAGAAGGGGAAGTGCAACGAGACCTGGGTGACCTTGTGCACCAGTCGCTGAAGGTAAACATGCAGGTGCAGCAGGTGGTTAAGAAGGCAAATGGTATGTTGGGCTTCGTAGCGAGAGGGTTTGAGTACAGGAACAAGGATGTCTTGCTACAGTTGTACAGGGCCTTGGTGAGACCAGATCTTGAGTATTGTGTGCAGTTTTGGTCGCCTTATCTGAGGAAGGATGTTCTTGCCATGGAAGGAGTACAGCGAAGATTCACCAGGCTGATACCTGGGATGGCAGGAATGATGTATGAGGAGAGTTTGGGTCGATTGGGCTTGTACTCGCAGAAGTTTAGAAGAATGAGAGGGTATCTCATTGAAACTTATAAAATTCTGTCAGGACTGGACAGACTAGATGCAGGAAGGATGTTCCCGATGGTCGGTGAGTCCAGAACCAGGGGTGACAGTCTCAGGATAAAGGGGTAGGCCGTTTAGGAGAGAATGAGGAGGAATTTGTTCACCCAGAGTGTGGTGAACCTGTGGAATTCTCTACCACAGAAGGCAGTAGAGGCCAATACATTAAATATATTCAAGAAGGAGTTGGATATATTTCTTAAGGCTAAAAGGATCAAGGGATATGGGGAGAAAGCAGGGACCGGGTACTGAATTTGGATGATCAGCCATGATCGCATTGAATGGCGGAACAGGCTCGAGGGGCCGAATGGCCTACTCCTGCTCCTATCTTCTATGTTTCTATGTGTTTACAGTGTCACTAACACACACACACAGACCAGAGGGAATCTCCCCGCTGTGTTTACAGTGTCACTAGCACACACACACAGACCAGAGGGAATCTCCCCGCTGTGTTTACAGTGTCACTAACACACACACACAGACCAGAGGGAATCTCCCCGCTGTGTTTACAGTGTCACTAACACATACACACAGACCAGAGGGAATCTCCCCGCTGTGTTTACAGTGTCACTAACACACACACACAGACCAGGGGGAATCTTCACTCTGTGTTTACAGTGTCACTAACACACACACAGACCAGAGGGATTCTCCCAGCTGTGTTTACAGTGTCACTAACACACACACACAGACCAGAGGGAATCTCCCCGCTGTGTTTACAGTGTCACTAACACACACACACAGACCAGAGGGAATCTTCACTCTGTGATTACAGTGTCACTAACACACACACACAGACCAGAGGGATTCTCCCAGCTGTGTTTACAGTGTCACTAACACACACACACAGACCAGAGGGAATCTGCCAGCTGTGTTTACATTGTCACTAACACACGCACACAGACCAGAGGGAATCTTCACTCTGTGATTACAGTGTCACTAACACACACACACAGACCAGAGGAAATCTCCCCGCTGTGTTTACAGTGTCACTAACACACACACACAGACCAGAGGGTATCTCCCCGCTGTGTTTACAGTGTCACTAACACACACACAGACCAGAGGGAAGCTTCCCGCTGTGGCAGAGCCACCAGGGGGACTCTGATCTAATGTACATAATTATCTTTAACAAATTATTAGCTACAGAATGAATCTGTATCTTTGTTCATATCATTGCATGTACATAGCGCGGTCTCTTTAAGAATGAGACCAAACGCGATGACGTCATCACGTTGATCACGTGATCCTCCAGCGGCGGGAAAACGTGATGACATCATGACGTCAGGCTGGGGAGCCGCCCTACCCAGTCCTCGTGGAGCCAGCAAAGAGTACAGACCTGTAATGTAGTTCTCCTGTGTTTTCATTTTAAACTCTGTTGATTAGTATTAAACATCGTTTGTTTGATAGACTGACTTGACCTCAGTCCTTTAGTTAGGAATCTAGCCATTCCTACAGTGGTGATCCCGAATTTTCGTGAACAATTTTCGCGGAAGAAGCGAAGCGCGACGAAACATGGAAGCGAACTCCGTGGCTTTGAAGCTCCCATAGTTTTGGGGACAACAGGCGGCCTCCTGGTTCGTCCAAGCAGAAGCACAATTCGATCTCCGAAACATCGTTGTGGATCAGACCCGTTACCTTTACGTGGTCTCCGGACTCGACAGCTCCACGGCCTCACGGATCATCAGCCTGCTCGAAAACCCCCCAGTTGACAGCAAGTATAATACTCTTAAAGCGCGGTTAATACAGGTCTTCGGTCTCACGAAGGCGGAGCGTGCCCGCTGGCTACTCGCTTTGCCCGGGCTTGGCGATTCCAAGCCATCTGAATTAATGAGCCAGATGCTTACGCTCCTTGGCTCAGAGCCACAATGTTTCCTCTTTTGGGAGTTATTCCTGTGTCAACTACCCGAGCAGGTTCAGGCTGCCCTCGCCAGATCGGAAGCCACAGGTTGCGCAGCACTTGCTGCAGAAGCAGATACGATTTGTGCGGTCACGCAACAATCCTGCGCCGCCACGAGGCACCCCTCCCCCGCGAATGCCGCCCCGACGCCTCCATCCCCCGGCTTGTGCTTTTACCACGCCTGTTTCGGCGCAAAAGCCAGAGGCTGCCGCCCTCCCTGCAGTTTCGCGCCTAAAAAAAACCCGACATCAACACCAGCAGCAACTCCAAAAAAGGAGGACCGAGTCTGAGGGACGTTCTGCGGCCGCGATGGCAATTGGAAATTCTGGGAAGCTCCTCTACATTACAGATTCCCTCTCAGGCCGGCACTTTTTATGCGACACCGGGGCGCAGTGTAGCATCCTTCCTGCCTCAGCACTCGATATTCAGTCTGGGAGGAACGGCCTCTCCCTCGAGGCAGCTAATGACGGGGCCATTCGTACCTTTGGCAAACGACGGGTCCAGGTGTGCTTCGGCGGGCAACGGTTTCAGTGGGAATTTATTACAGCCAAGGTTACGCAAGCCATCCTCGGCGCGGATTTCTTATGCGCCAACAGCTTCTTGGTGGATGTAAGAAATCGTCGATTGGTCAACGCGGCCACCTTCCACTCCATCCCTTGCTTCCGCAGTTCCGCAACATCGCACGCTGTCTCCTGCGCGTTGTCCTCGCCGGACGAGTTCACTCGCCTATTAGGTGAATTCCCGGAGCTGACCAAGCCCACTTTCTCCTCCTCGGCCACTAAGCATGGTGTCGAACACCACATTACTACAACTGGCTCTCCAGTTTACGCGCGAGCTCGGCGCCTGGAAGCCGGCAAGCTCACGGCTGCGAAGGCAGAGTTTGCCACGATGGAACGGCTGGGGATTATTCGCCAGTTGAATAGTCCCTGGTCCTCGCCTCTCCACATCGTCCCGAAGCCCGGCGGTGGATGGCGGCCATGCGGGGACTACCGACGCCTTAATGATGCCACTACTCCCGATCGGTACCCGATCCCGCATATACAGGATTTCTCCGCCCATTTTGCGGGAAACTCAATCTTCTCCAAGGTCGACCTCGTCCGTGGCTACCACCAAGTTCCCGTACACACGCAGGACGTCCAGAAAACAGCTGTCATCACTCCCTTTGGACTGTTTGAGTTTCTACGGATGCCATTTGGGCTCAAGAACACCGCACAGCCTTTTCAACGACTAATGGACTCGGTCCTGCGGGATCTTCCCTTTTTATTTGTCTACCTTGACGACATCCTGATAGCCAGCTCTACCAAAGAGGAACACGTCTGCCATCTGCGCACCCTCTTTCGGCGCCTCAGCCAACATGGCCTCATAATCAACTCGGCCAAGTGTCAGTTTGGCCTACAACAGATTGACTTCTTGGGCCACCGCATTACTTTGGAGGGCGCAATTCCACTGCAGTCAAAGGTCGAAGCAATTACGGCATTCCCAAGGCTGCAGTCCACCAAGGCTCTTCAAGAATTCCTGGGCATGGTGAATTTCTACCACCGCTTTGTGACCAAGGCAGCATGACTCATGCAGCCGCTCTACGAGGCCCTCAAAGGCAAGGCTGGAAAGGATACAATAGCCTGGACGGTTGAAATGGACAACGCTTTTGACAACACAAAAACCGCTCTAGCCAATGCAACTATGTTGGCGCACCCTCTGCCAGGTGCCACCATTGCCCTTACCACCGACGCTTCCGATTATGCCATAGGCGCTGTGCAGGAACAGTGAGTCAACGGGACGTGGCAACCACTGGCATTTTTCAGCCGCCAACTCCGGCGCAACGAACGCAAATACAGCACTTTCGACCGGGAGTTGCAGGCGCTGTTCCTGGCTATCCGCCATTTCCATTTTTTGTTAGAAGGACGTCCCTTCACTGCGTTTGTAGATCACAAATCACTGACCTTCGCCATGGCCAAGACGGCCGAACCGTGGTCGGCTCAACAACAGCGACAGCTAACTTTCATTTCAGAATTCACGACAGACGTCCAACACAAGGACAACTTGGTAGCTGATTGCCTTTCTCGCGCGACCGTACGGGCGGTCCAGCTGGGCGTCGATTATGCCCTCATGGCTACCGATCAGGTATCCGACCCTGAAACACAGGCGTATCGCACCGACACCTCTAACCTCCAACCGACCGATGTGCAATTCCACGCTGCAGGCACCTCGTTACTCTGCGATGTCTCCATGGGAGATCCCCGCCCGATCGTTCCAGTCACCTGGCGCCGCAAAGTTTTCGACGCCATACATGGGCTTTCGCATCCTGGCGTGAAGGCATCTCAAAAATTAATGTCGGCTATGTTCGTCTGGAGAGGAATGCGTAAGGATATCCGCGACTGGGCTAACACCTGCGTCGTCTGTCAAACGTCTAAGGTGCAACGTCACGTTAAGGCCCCATTGGCCACGTTCGCAGTACCAGAACGTCGATTCGACCATCTCAACGTGGACCTCGTCGGGCCGCTTCCGCCGTCGCAGGGGTTCACACACATCCTCACCATGGCCGATCGTACTACTAGATGGCCAGAGGCAGTTCCTCTGGTGTCTACTACGTCTGCTGATGTCGCCAGAGCATTCATCTCTTCGTGGGTCGCATGTTTCGGCGTTCCAGCGGACATTTCTTCAGACCGTGGTCCACAGTTCTCTTCCAAGCTCTGGAACGCTGTGGCCCAGGGTCTCGGCACCAAGCTTCACTGCACCATGGCCTATCACCCGCAAGCAAACGGTTTGCGCGAACGTTTCCACAGATCGTTAAAGGCATCGCTGAGGGCCAGGCTCCAAGGCGCTGGATGGGTGGATAAGCTTCCGTGGGTCATGTTGGGTCTCCGCACGGCACCCAAAGAGGACCTGCAATCGTCCGCCATGGAGCTCGTGTACAGCCAGCCACTCTGCATACCGGGAGATTTCCTGCCGCTTCCAACTGAGCCGTGGTCCGCAGCCGACCAACTCAGCAGCCACCGGGAAACAGCCAGGGCTTTTGCGCCTATCCCAACTTCGCATCACGGCCTTCCATCTTCACACGTACCAGCGGAGCTAGAGAATGCTGAATTTGTATTCATTCGTCATGATGCCCATAGGGGTCCGCTCAAGGCTCCTTACACAGGCCCTTTTCGCGTACTGGAGACAGGCGACAAGAGTTTCTCTGTAGACATCGGTGGTAAACCCGACCACATATACATTGACCATCTCAAACCGGCACACCTGGACATCGACCGGCCAGTAGAGACTGCACAGCCACCATGACGTGGTCGACCCCCCGCTGCATCCACGCCAGACCGAACGCTTCCATCCGCCAGCCCGCCCGCTGTTCAACAACGTCCACTCCAAGAATACAGGAGTCGCTCTGACAGGCTTGGCAGACCTCCTAGTCGATTGACTTTTACTGTTAAAGACAATTCTGGGGGGGCGCATGTGGCGGAGCCACCAGGGGGACTCTGATCTAATGTACATAGTTATCTTTAACAAATTATTAGCTACAGAATGAATCTGTATCTTTGTTCATATCATTGCATGTACATAGCGCAGTCCCTTTAAGAATGAGACCAAACGTGATGACGTCATCACGTTGATCACGTGATCCTCCAGCGGCGGGAAAACGTCATGACGTCATGACGTCAGGCTGGGGAGCCGCCCTACCCAGTCCTCGTGGAGCCAGCAAAGAGTACAGACCTGTAATGTAGTTCTCCTGTGTTTTCGTTTTAAACTCTGTTGATGAGTATTAAACATCATTTGTTTGATAGACTGACTCGACCTCAGTCCTTTAGTTAGGAATCTAGCCATTCCTACACCGCTGTGTTTACAGTGTCACTAATGCACAGTGACCAGAGGGAATCTCCCCGCTGTGTTTACAGTGTCACTAACACACACACAGACCAGAGGGAATCTTCCCGCTGTGTTTAGAGTGTCACTAATGCACAGTGACCCGAGGGACTCCTTCCCCCAAAGTGAGAGGGAGGAGCTGATCTGCTGGAAAGGCCTGTGCTGGTTTGAACCTTTTTCTCCCCCTTCATAAAGCACATCCTATATGGTACAGCTTAGTTTATACAAAACAAAGTATTGATTGTAACAGATGTGACAGGCTGACAGTTCTGAGCGGTGACTGAAGATGCATTAAGACTGAGGCTTCAATAAAACAGATGGTTTGAATTGTCCGTCTGTATATGTCTTCACTCTGTGAGTGAAAGGACCATCAAAACATATTGTTTAACCATCCTGCGATTGAGGAGTGGATATTAAGAACAGAGGAGAGAAGGAAAAAGAAAGCTGGCATGAAAAGTGTGAGATTCAACTCCTCTAATCCATGAAGAGATGGTCTCGGAAGGGTTCTGATGACATATGGATTTTTCTGTCGAAATTTTCCAGCAGCTTTCTTGCACCTGGTGTTGTCCGGTAGAGATAGCAGATGAGAAGCAGACAGCTGCAGTCTGTTAATGAGCTCTGAACACATCTCCTTCAGAAGCATTGCAGTGAAAGTTACATTATGCAATTATTTTGTAAATTCTCGGCATGTACCCCCTCCCTCCTCACACCGGTTTTTGGAACCATTTTATGTTCCGAACCTTTTAATAGCAAGCGAGCAAACTCCAGCCCCTAAAAACCCAATTAGAAACTTGGGAATGGCGAATAACTTGCACTTTATTTAATCGTTCTGGCTGCTAACAGATAGCTTTAATTGATTCGTGTCAATAACTTATGTGTTCGAATCAATAGTCCATGTTTCACTCTGAAGAATGGGAAGGTGTCGGGGAAGCAAATTGATTCTTGTCAACGCAAGGAGAGCAATAACCTGCCTGCTTGGACCTCCCGGGTGAAGAGCGAGGTTTCACAGGCTCGCAATGGAATTTAGTCCCTAAGCCTTGGTTAGACCACACTTGGAGCGCTCTGCACAGTTCTGGCCTCCATATTACAAGAAGGATATAGAGGCACTGGAGAAGGTACAAAAAAGATTTACTAGAATGATACCAGAGCTAAGAGGTTATACATACCAGGAAAGATCAAATAGGCTTATGGTCGTTTCTCTAGAAAAGAATACTGAGGGGTGACTTGATAGAAGTCTTTAAAATTATGAAAGGGTTCGATAAGGTAGATGTAGAGAAGGTGTTTTCACTTGCAGGAGAGACCAGAACTAAGGGCCATAAGTATAAGACAGTCACTAATAAATCCAATAGGGAATTCAGGAGAAACTTCTTTACCCAGAGAGTGGTTAGAATGTGGAACTCGCTACCACAGGAGGTAGTTGAGGTGAATAGTATTGAGGGAGTACATGAGGGAGAAAGGAATAGACAGGGCATGCAGAATTAATAGCTCGGCATTCGCTGCTGAAGATATTAGCAGACAATTACAGCACAGACACATTGAAGGGGAAGCTAGGTAAACACATGAGGGGGAAAGAAATAGAAGGACGCGCTGATAGGGTGAGATGAAGAAAGGCGGGAGGAGGCTCGTGTGGAGCATAAACACTGTCATGGACCAGTTGGGCTGAATGGCCTGTTTCTGTGCTGTAGATTCTATTTAACCTCGCGGCATCAGCAGGTGTAGATCCGAAGGGGCGCAGGACTCTTCAAGATTCTCACGGAGAAGCGAGGGAGGTGGTGGTGGTGGTTGTTGATAATACGGAACAATTCATATGGGAGGGGGAGGAGGAGCAATTGGGAAATCACCCTGACGTAAGCAAACTACTAAGCACTTGCTTTGAGTATAAAACAAGGCTTTAATCAACTGTTTCACAACCATGAGCTCCTAGTTACATCACTAGTTCCTGGTTACAAAAACGTCCTGAGCAAGCTGGGCCCACGCCCGAGTATTTATACTTTCCTTGGACGGTGCCACCAGCTGGCCGCCCAGTGTTATCTCATGAGTCATTTCTACATGAATGGTAAGATTCATGACACACCCCATTTCCCATATAGCCAGTTCCTCCCCACTGCCCCCCCACCCCCGCCACTCCCTTCCCCACTCCCTCTGGCCACAATGGTGAGACTGTGGTCCGCTAACTGGCACCCAACTCCTCTGAGCTGGGCCGTGAGCCGCATCGCCATCGTTAACGAGGATAGGCAGCAGGTGCTCGAGCAGCAATACTCCCAGTGATGGCGGATGCAAAGGCCAGGGGCGCCTCTTGCGCTGAGGGGCGTCTCTTTGGCATTGGCAATGCAAGGTCACGCCGTCGCATTGGTGCAGAGTTCAAACGTTAAAGGTTGCATTTCTGCAGACAGACTGCCGCTGTGCTGGTGCCTGGGGATACAGCTGTGCGATACTTAATAAGGCAGCTGGCTGAGCAAATTTTAAGAGAACTTTTCGAGCTCTGTATCATGGAAGCAACGGACTTTTTTTTACAATATTTGATGGTGAATGAATACAACAATTCCCTGTATCCTCTTTTTAACAGTAAAATGTACGATTCACATAAGTGAATGGCAATATTAGTCGTCCCTCCCATCCTGCACGCTCCAGTAGACTGGCCAGCTTTGTGCCTGTATGGACATTCAGAGCTCCGAGTGTGGATTGAACAGAAGGCAGCCGATCCCTTTGTTAATATTAACAAGTTTAAACATTTCCTGAGCACTTATATTTGGGCCGTTTCATTGTACTTGAGACATTTCTATCCGGTAAATGTAAAGGATTAGTTTTTATTATCATCAATGCAGTTATGGGAGATGATGCCAGGGTCCGTCGCTCCCAGAGGGGAGTTGGCAATCTGCTGGGAGAGCATCTCAGGAAATCACAGAGTCATAGAGTCATAACGGCACAGAAGGAGGCCATTTGGCCCATCGAGTCTGTGCCGGCTCTCTGTAGAGCAATCCAGTCGGTCCCATTCCCCCGCTCTATCCCCGTAGCCCTGCAAGTTTATTTCCCTCAAGTGCCTATCCAGTCTCCCCTTGAAAACATTGAGGCCTAGAAATTCACTAGCCTTAGTGCCGCTTTTGAGGCGCTAGAGGGACTAGCGCCAGAGTTATGGCCAGTTGAAAAATTCCCTGGGGCCCTAAAGCGGCGTTGCACCGGTAGCGCTGCGCCGGCACCGATGACGTCATCGGTGTGCGCAGCGTCCCGGTTGCCATGCCGATGGGCCCCAGCACCGAAATTCAGTAGCGGCCGCCTCGCCCGTGGCAGCCGCAACTAAGACTCTGGCAACAGAGTCCAACATGTGTTTGCGCCGGCGCATTAAAGGCCCCGCGGCGGCCGGCCGCTTTCCCGCCGGCCGCCTGCCCGCAGCTCCCTCCCCGGACTTCTCCCCCCCCCCCCCCCCCCCGGAACAGATGCAAGCCCGGCACTTGTCCGAGGTGCCGGGCTCATTTTTAAACAGATTTGCGCGGGCCGCGGCCGGGTGCAGGCAGCTCCTCCTTAACGGAAGGAGGAGGCCTGCACTTCCCCAGCCTGCCGCACCGCATCGGGTGCCGCAGCGCCGGAATTGCGGCGCTAAATGGCAGTTAGCGCCCTTTTCCAGGCGCTAAGACCCTTCAGTAGCGCCGGCAGCCGTTTGGGCGCGGCGCTACTGAATTTTTGCCGCGCGCAGGGGGACTTAGCGCCGGCACTAACTTCCGGCGCTAAAGCCCTGGCTAAGCCAAAACCCAATTTCTAGGCCTCATCTCCGCTTCCACCACTTCCGTCGGCAGTGAGTTCCAGGTCCTCACCACTCGCTGCATAAAAAGGTTTTTCCTCACATCCCCCCTGTATCTCTTGCCCAAAACTGTGTCCCCTAGTCCTTGTACCATCAACTAGTGGGAACAGCCTTTCCCCGTCCAGCCTATCCAAACTTGTCATAATCTTGTACACTTCTATCAAATCACCCCTCAACCTCCTTTGCTCTAATGAAAACAAATCCAGCTTCTCCAACCTGTCCTTGTAGCTAAGATCCCCCATCCCTGGAACCATTCTGGTAAATCTCCTCTGCACCCTCTCAAGGGCCTTCACATCCTTCCTAAAGTGTGGTGACTAAAACTGGACGCAATACTCCAGTTGTGGCCTAACCAGCGCTTTATAAAGATTCAGCATAACTTCTCTACTTTTGTACTCAATACCTCTATTTATGAAGCCCAAGATCCCATATGCTTTGCTAACCACTCTCTCAATATGTCCCGCCACCTTCAGGGACCTATACACATTAACTCCCACGTCCCTCTGTCCCTGCACACTCTTTAAAACTGTGCCATTAAGTGTATATTGCCTTTCCCTGTTCCTTCTGCCAAAATGTATCACCTCACACTTCTCTGTATTAAATTCCATCTGCCACTTGTCTGCCCATTCTGCTAGCCTTTCTATGTCCATGTGCAATGTCCATTATGAACAGAGAGTCACGGGCTGCGTTCCCCTGATGCAATCCCTGTGGTACCGCTCTGTGTTCGGTGCTATATGGGGAAAGAGCAGTGGGAGTGGGACTAACTGGATTGCTCTTCGAAAGAGCCAGCAATGACTTTGTGGGCCAAATGGCCTCCTTCTGTGTTGTACTAATTCTATGATTTTATGATTCTATAATTGGATAGCTCGCTCAAAGAGCCGGCACAGGCACGATGGGCTGAATGGTCTCCTTCTGTGCTCTATGATTCTATGGATGATGGAATATTTGTTTTATTTTGTTCTCGGGGGATGTAGGCATCGCTGACAAGGCCGGCATTTGTTGCCCATTCTTAGTTGCGTTTGAGAAGGTGGTGGTAGGCCTTCCTGAACTGCTGCAGTCCGGTACTGTAGTCTGTGCAGGGCCTAAGAGATGTGAGAATGCTTCCTTGAAGTGGTCTCAAGTCTACCTGTCCAAATCCCATTCGGCCGCACACATTTTGCCTTGATGTGCGGTTGAAACTGCTTTTACATTAACACAAAACGTGTAATGTAAATGGCCTATAAATGTTCAATAAAGTAAGTCATCTGTCACAGTTATATCTGCCTTACTGAGGCAGACAGGTTTTTTAAACTTAAGGAGTGTTTTACACTGAGAATGTGGCTTTTCTCAGACAGGCCAGCCTTGACATTGGTTCACACTCGAATTCAGGCAAGAACCGTGCGGCAGGCTCGCTCCGCCAGAAGAGGCCGGCCTGAGCGACACCCAACCAGCGAGCTGCGGGCGCCAATTGGGAACCCCGATGCAGTTTGCTAGTCGGGCGTGGGGGAGTGTTGTTTGGTTCGGATGTCGGTAGGTCCTGATAGGGGGGAGGAGCGAGCGGGAGGGGGCCTGGGGTGGGGTGGGGGGCGGTGAGCGCGGGCTGGCAGCGGGCTCCAGTGTTACCGTGGAGACAAGAGGAGCAACTTTGGCTCCTCCTGGCTCCGCCTTCGGGTAAATAAGAAAATCATTCTTTACCGTTTCTTCAACGTCTTCCAGTGGTCCCCTGAAGGACTGCTGTTCAGGCCGCTGCAGATTCACAAAAACTAGTGCGAGCTTTCCCAGCGTAAGGTGCGGCTAGCTTTTCCCCAAAATTGGAGTAGAGTCCTGCAATTGCAGAAGGACCCTCCTTTGCCTGTGTCAACTGGGCTGACACTGCTTTCAGGTAGCTGCCAGAGACGACTAAAAACAACGAGCACCAATAGTGCCATCTCACAGATCGGGCAAGGGTATGTGCTGTGCCTGAAAACAAAAGAAAGACTTGCATTTCCATAGCGCCTTTCACAACCACCAGACGTCTCAAAGCGCTGTACAACCAATGAAGTACTTCTGGAGTGTAGTCACTGTTGTAAAGTGGGAAACGCAGCAGCCAATTTGCACACAGCAAGCTCCCACAAACAGCAATGTGATAATGACCAGATAAATTGTTTTTGTTATGTTGATTGAGGGATAAATATTGGCCAGGACACCGGGGATAACTCCCCTGCTCTTCTTTGAAATAGTGGCCAAGGGATCTTTTACGTCCACCTGAGAGGGCAGACGGGGCCTCGGTTTAGCGTCTCATCTGTAAGACAGCACCTCTGACAGTGCAGCACTCCCTCAGCACTGCACTAGAGTGTCAGCCTAGCTTTATGTGCTCAAGTCCCGTGGAGTGGGACTTGAACCCACAACCTTCTAACTCAGAGGCGAGTCATGCTACCAACGGAGCCACAGCTGACACGACTGAAAGCCAGGAAGGACGGATGGATGATAGAAACAAAAGTCTAAAAAAGAAAGAGATTGCATTATGTTGCCTCATTCACATCCTCAGGACATCTCAAAGTGTTTCCCAGCTGATGAGTTGCCTTTGGGATGCAGTCGCTGGTTTCATATAGACAAAGGTAGCAGTCAATTGCTGCACAGCAAGGCTCCACAAAGAGCAGAGAAATCCACCTGTTTTCACTGCAGGGATAAGTGCTGGCCAGGACAGCAGGAGACCCCCATAGCTTTCCTTCATATAGTCATGGGATCTATCATGTCCAGCTAAATGGGAGCAGGGGAAGTGCAACGAGACCTGGGTGTCATTGTGCACCAGTCGCTGAAGGTAAGCATGCAGGTGCAGCAGGCGGTTAAGAAGGCAAATGGTATGTTGGCCTTCGTAGCGAGAGGGTTCGAGTACAGGAGCAAGGATGTTTTGCTGCAGTTGTACAGGGCCTTGGTGAGACCACACCTTGAGTATTGTGTGCAGTTTTGGTCACCTTATCTGAGGAAGGATGTTCTTGCCATGGAGGGAGTGCAGCGAAGATTCACCAGGCTGATACCTGGGATGGCAGGAATGACGTATGAGGAGAGATTGGGTCGATTGGGCTTATCATCGCTGGTGTTTAGAAGAATGAGAGGGGATCTCATTGAAACTTATAAAATTCGGCCCCTCGAGCCTGCTCCGCCATTCAATGCGATCATGGCTGATCATCCAAATTCAGTACCCTGTCCCTGCTTTCTCCCCATATCCCTTGATCCCTTTAGCCTTAAGAAATATATCTAACACCTTCTTGAATATATTTAATGAATTGGCCTCTACTGCCTTCTGTGGTAGAGAATTCCACAGGTTCACCACTCTCTGGGTGAAGAAATTCCTCCTCATCTCTGTCCTAAATGGCTTATCCCTTATCCTTAGACTGTGACCCCTGGTTCGGGACTCCCCCGCCATCAGGAACATCCTTCCTGCATCTAGTCTGTCTAGTCATGTTAGAATTTTATAAGTTTCAATGAGATCCCCTCTCATTCTTCTAAACTCCAGCGAATATAAGCCTAATGGACCCAATCTCCCTTCATATGTCATTCCTGCCATCCCAGGTTCAGTAGGGGTCCCGCAGTGCTCTCCTCCCCGATCAGGCCAGGTCCAGAAGCTGGAGTTGTACTGCTTTTGTATGGCTTGAAGCAGAAACCAACAGCCCAGTAGTTCTTGTCTTGAGATGAAGGAAAGATGACATAATTACCAAGGCAATGCTGATTTAAGAATCAGAAAACTATGTTTTTATTCAACGTGGAAAATATAGCAAGCACTGAGTAACCTAAATCCTCCTTTAATCTGTGAGCCATAATAGAAACCACATTCCATTGGACCAATTAAAGGGGATGGGGGAGGAGACTTACGTTTAAGTAGCAAGAATTTGGTTGTTACCTTCTTAAGCATAATTAAAGGATTATGGCTGTTACTGCTGGGCTTACCACTGAATAATATGTTCAAGCATTCATTATCATGCCCATTAAGAATCAGATGAAATGTCCTATTTCAGAGTGAGCCCCCAAGAAAAGGAGCATTATATTAAAAAAAAGCCTGATTTTGAAGGCTGGCTCTCCTTTGACCTTTGCAGCCAGATTCCGGCGCTGCAATGGAACAATGAGAGGCAGTGATGCCGTGAAGCTGCCTCTATTATATTGAGATCCGGTTACTGCTAAAGATTGGGAACGCTGAAACATTCACAATAAACAGAAGGAAGCCGATTGTTTCCCCCCCCCCGTTACAAATTAGGATCAACTCAACTTGGTTGCCTTTTATTCATATGACTCATAAGCAGGAATTGTTTAACGGCTGAGGGACCAATGTCCCTCCAAAGGGCAAGTTTCAGATAATAAGTTCCTCATGTAATAACGGATCTGGAAAGCGCTGCCTGAAAGGGCGGCGGAAGCAATAATAACTTTCAAAAGGGAATTGGATAAATATTCGAATGGGAAAGATTTGCAGGGCTACAGGGAAAGAGCAAGGGGAGCGGGACAAATTGGACGGCTCTTTCAAAAGAGCTGTCACAGGCTTGACGGGCTGAATGGCCTCCTTCTGTGCTGTATCATTCTATGATTCTATGAACTCGTCGCCGCTGGAGTTTGCTGTATCTCAGGCAGGTGGGAAGATCTCCGGCTCCGGCCCCCCCCACCACCAAAAAAGCCAATTTTTGAGCCCTCCTACTTACCAGTCACGGTGACTTAGAGATTTACAGCCAGCCGCCCCCCTATCCGTGTAGCTGTGTGTTATTTCCTTTGAACGGTTGTTAGCCGGCTGCAGCAGATGTTCCATGTTATCAACGAATTAGTGACAATGAGTGCAGTGGCTATGCTGATAGATTGGGTGCCTTGAAAACGCCTTCGCCAGACAAGCCCAGTGCACATTTCTCCTGAGGCAGCCCCCCCCAGTTGCTTGCCATTACCAGCCAAAGGTGCCAGTGATGACCAGGAGTTGCACCTTTCCTGCTTCTGTCGAACGGGAGTTTCAAGGTGGCCGGCCCAACCTGTCCACACATGCACTTCATTACCTCCAATTGGACTGACGTGGGCTATAATTCACCGTTAATAAGCAACAGCTGAGAACAGCAAAGCGAGTCATTTTAAAAAAACATTTCAGCGTTGACTGCTCGAGCTGGAAAGCTCCTGAAACTTCTGTTAGCCGCTGCGATTCGGCAGTGTTTCCTATCGCCGAAGTGAATGGCCAAGGGACTGTGACAGAGATGAGGCTTTTTTTTTTAACCAGGTCCAAGGGGCTGATATTATTACATATAAATAACCTTCCTGTAGACTTGATCCACAGAGACTCTTAATGTTGCAAAGAAGAAGTTTTTAATTGACAATAAAGGCACAGTATCCGTCTGCCTGTAATCAGACTTCTTGTAAAACATAACCGAGATCACATCTTTTTTTTCCTGTGACCTACATAGCATGACTTTCAAAAGTGTTTAAAATCAAACGAATGCAAGCCTTTGTTGCAGATCCTGCCTTCTTATCTTCTCTCTCTCTCTGCCTCATCGACAAGTGTGTGTGTGCATGTGTGTGTATAGAAACATAACATAGAAACATAGAAACATAGAAGATAGGAGCAGGAGTCGGCCATTCGGCCCCTCGAGCCTGCTCCGTCATTCAATGCGATCATGGCTGATCATCCAAATTCAGTACCCTGTCCCTGCTTTCTCCCCATATCCCTTGATCCCTTTAGCCTCAAGAAATATATCTAACACCTTCTTGAATATATTTAATGAATTGGCCTCTACTGCCTTCTGTGGTAGAGAATTCCACAGGTTCACCACTCTCTGGGTGAAGAAATTCCTCCTCATCTCTGTCCTAAATGGCTTATCCCTTATCCTTAGTCTGTGACCCCTGGTTCTGGACTCCCCCGCCATCAGGAACATCTTTCCTGCATCTAGTCTGTCTAGTCCTGTTAGAATTTTATAAGTTTCAATGAGATCCCCTCTCATTCTTCTATGTACAGGAAACTCTCTTTTAAACGGCATCTGAATATCCGGAATTCTCTAATAACCGGCAAAATTCATACTCTGAAAACAACACCTCAATAACCGGAAATGTTGCCGAGTCCGAGTCTCCCGCGTTGGCCGAGTTAGTCAGTGGGGGCTATTGGAGGCCGTCAAACGGCCTGCAGAGTGTGCAGCACCCCTCCACTTTAACGGAAAGGGAGGGACGATGACGTGCGTCAGCATTATATGGAGCGGCCGCGTAGTGCTCCAGCACTACTGCGCTTTGCGCTCCAGACACCGCCCCGAGAAAGCGTGGAACGCCCGAGATAGCGCACCGCTTCCTCGCCGGGGCGGTAAGCCCAATTTAGCGAACGGGGCGGTGCTCCCGCGCAGGGCGCTAACTGGCTGGCGCTAATTCGGTTATCCGGAATTTTTAATCAACCGGCACCATCCCGGTCCCATCGGCGCCGGATACGAAAGAGTTTCCTGTATGTGCTCACAGTATAATGTGGATAATGCGAGGTTATCCACTTTGGTGGCAAAAACGGGAAGACATTATTATCTGAACAGCAATAGATTGGGAAAAGGGGAAGTGCAACGAGACCTGGGTGTCCTTGTACACCAGTCGCTGAAGGTAAGCATGCAGGTGCAGCAGGCGGTTAAGAAGGCAAATGGTATGTTGGCCTTCATAGCGAGAGGATTCGCGCACAGGAGCAAGGATGTCTTGCTGCAGTTGTACAGGGCCTTGGTGAGACCACACCTTGAGTATTGTGTGCAGTTTTGGTCACCTTATCTGAGGAAGGATGTTCTTGCCCTGGAGGGAGTGCAGCGAAGATTCACCAGACTGATACCTGGGATGGCAGGAATGACGTATGAAGAGAGATTGGGTCGATTAGGCTTATATTCGCTGGAGTTTAGAAGAATGAGAGGGGATCTCATTGAAACTTATAAAATTCTAACAGGGCTGGACAGGCTAGATGCAGGAAGGATGTTCCTGTTGGCAGAGGAGTCCAGAACCAGGAGTCACAGTCTCAGGATAAGGGGTAAGCCATTTAGGACAGAGATGAGGAGGAATTTCTTCACCCAGAGACTGGTGAACCTGTGGAATTCTCTACCACACAAGGCAGTTGAGGCCAACTTATTAAACATATTCAAGAAGGAGTTAGATATATTTCTTAAGGCTAAAGGGATCAAGGGATATGGGGAGAAGGCAGGGACAGGGTACTGAATTTGGATGATCAGCCATGATCTCCTTAAATGGCGAAACAGGCTCGAGGGGCTGAATGGCCTACTCCTGCTCCTATCTTCTATGTTTCTATGTATGTGTGCATGCGTATGTGTGCACACGTGCACGAGAGTGTGTGTGAGTGCATGTGCATATGTGTGTATGCGTGTGCGTGTTTGTGTTTGCGCATCTGTGTGTGCGTGTGTGTGTGTGTCTGTGTGTGCATGTCTGTGCACGTGTGTGTGTCTGTGTGTGTGTCTGTGTGTGCATGTCTGTGTGTGCGTGTCTGTGCACGTGTGTGTGTCTGTGTGTGTGTGTCTGTGTGTGCATGTCTGTGTGTGCGTGTCTGTGCACGTGTGCGTGTCTGTGTGCGTGTGTGTGTGCGTGTCTGTCTGTGCGTGTGCGTGTGTGTGCGTGTCTGTGTGTGCGTGTCTGTGTGTGCGTGTCTGTGCACGTGTGCGTGTCTGTGTGCGTGTGTGTGTGCGTGTCTGTCTGTGCGTGTGCGTGTGTGTGTGTGTGTGTCTGTGTGTGCATGTCTGTGCACGTGTGTGTGTCTGTGTGTGTGTCTGTGTGTGCATGTCTGTGTGTGCGTGTCTGTGCACGTGTGTGTGTCTGTGTGTGTGTGTCTGTGTGTGCATGTCTGTGTGTGCGTGTCTGTGCACGTGTGCGTGTCTGTGTGCGTGTGTGTGTGCGTGTCTGTCTGTGCGTGTGCGTGTGTGTGCGTGTCTGTGTGTGCATGTCTGTGTGTGCGTGTCTGTGCACGTGTGCGTGTCTGTGTGCGTGTGTGTGTGTGTCTGTGTGTGCGTGTGTGTGCGTGTCTGTGTGTGTGCGTGTCTGTTTGTGCGTACGTGTGGTGTTTTGCCTCATCGAGTAACTCCGACCTGCCATCTGCGCTGAAAGAACAAATCAGTTTTGAATCTCAGGCAAGTCTGCCTTTGGGAGCAGTCAAAAGGAAGCATACAAAATTTCTCTAATAGATACACAATCTCATCCTGCCTGTTGCCTGCATCAAAGCAATAAAAAAAAACGCGATAAATTCAAGGTTTCAAGGTGTGTGTCAACGGGAAAGGACCGCATTGCGCTCGGCTGACAGGAGCCACAATTGCTCTGAGGCAACTGGTAAACTCTGTTATGTTTTGCCCTGCACTGAGCCGGGCTGCTCCTCTAAACACAATCTGACTTGATGGCCGTGACTGCACTTTGTGTCGGGTACTCCGTTGCCCTGCAACTCAAACCCTTGTCAGTCTAAAGTGAGTACCTGAACGGACATACAATTCGCATGGGGTGGAGTGGGGGGGGGGCGGGCTTCATTTTTTGTCGAAGGTTGCCTTTCTTGAAGGCTTTGCATTTGCTTCTCAGCTCTTCATTTCACACCCGTCTCCAGTCAACAAAAGAAAAGCAGGCCTCAAGCTGACCTCCAGTACACTCCCGCTTTAGGATAGGCCTGGCAGTAGGGCGGCCAACCTTGAACATATTCCTGCAGGTTTCAACACGGGACCACCCTCCTCCAACTGCCTCATCCAGTCAAACAGCCTTTCCACCTCCACCCCCCTCTCCAATATTTTTACAACTAACAAATGAAAGTGCCCAAAGAAAATGAAATAAAACGCATATAGCTTTTTAATGCCCCTATGAGTTTGCTCACGGAAGTGTCAAAGGGATTAATCTTCAGTTCCTGGAGACTCCAGAGCAATCCTGGAGGTCTGCTTACCCTACCTGGCTGCAGCGCCAGAATTTGGATTATTAAGTCCCTTTGCAAGCATAAGGTGTAGGCCCTTTCCCAGTTCTCTGTGCACAGTGAATGCCCTGCCATCCCAGACTGATACCTGGGATGGCAGGAATGACGTATGAGGAGAGATTGGGTCGATTGGGCTTATACTCACTGGAGTTTAGAAGAATGAGAGGGGATCTCATTGAAACTTGTAAAATTCTAACAGGACTAGACAGACTAGATGCAGGAAGGATGTTCCCGATGGCGGGGGAGTCCAGAACCAGGGGTCACAGTCTAGGGATAAGGGGTAAGCCATTTAGGACAGAAATGAGGAGGAAATTCTTCACCCAGAGAGTGGTGAACCTGTGGAATTCTCTACCACAGAAGGCAGTGGAGGCCAATTCATTAAATATATTCAAGAAGGAGTCTCAGGAATGC
Source organism: Somniosus microcephalus (assembly GCF_052327205.1). NCBI lineage: Eukaryota > Metazoa > Chordata > Chondrichthyes > Squaliformes > Somniosidae > Somniosus > Somniosus microcephalus. The sequence continues at coordinate 362,043,920 of NC_140989.1, forward strand.
CTCAAACTGCTTCAAATTAGAACGAATTACTTTGAAATGCAGTGACCATTGTTATGTAGACAAACACGGCAGGCATTTTTGTGCACAGCAAGATCCCACAAAGACGGATGGGCCAGTTGATCAGGGTTTGATGGTATTGGCGGAGGGAGGAATGCTGAGGGAGAAATTCTTTTCATTCTTTGATTAGTGCCATGGGATTTAATTGCTATACCATTCATTTCAAGGAATCGGACATTACCAACAAGCAGATTCCAAGGTGGAAGCAGGAGTTAACAATCGATGATCCAGGAACGGACACGTCTTTTCATTTAAAATTTTCAAAAATGTTCTTTCTTTCACCCACAGTATACGGTATATCATATCAGTGTGAAAGCTGTGGGGACTGTGCAGCGAATTGCAAATGAAATACTTTCAGAATTTCAGGTCTTTTTTTCCGTGATTAATCAATGGTTTTCTTGCCAGCATAAGGCAAATCCATCCTGCAGTCTGACTGTTCAAAGACAGCGTGGGTTGGAGTGAGGCATGCTGCACTGCTGCACCGAACTTCCGACCTGCAATCTCTTCGAACGCAGATCCCCCTTGGGAGAGTGGGATTAACGGATTTACCTTTCCATTCCTTTGATTTAAGTTGTATTGCATAACGTGGCAGAGAGGAGCACACAAGACTTAACGTGGCATTGTTTCAGGAAAGCGGGTTCTGAGTGCTGCTAAGTCGCAATGAAGATTGGGCAATGTGTCTTGTGTTGTGTCTTCGTTAAGCTCTTGAAAGCTCAGATACATATGGATCTAAATATATTCTCGAATCTGTGAACTAGTTCTGTTAGATTAAGGAATACAGCTGTAGAATGGTCGGCTGTGAACATAATGCGCTTTACCCACTTGTGTCTCCCACCCCCTCTGCTTTTTTTTTTAACCAAATCTTAGGCATAAAGAATTAGCTGGGGCCAATATCCAGAGCACACAGGAGCAGTCACCGAGTGTGCCCATTAGAACAACAGCAACAGGGCTTGGCATCGCCTTCCCTCCCACTCGTGTGCCTCCGGGACTCCCCGCTGCAGCAACCACTTCATAAATCGCCACCAGCTGAGAACAAAATGAAAACTCGAACGTTAATGGTTTAAGGAGCGGGTTGTGTCTCCCAAGCATTCTGTCGAAATGAAAAGAATGCTAGCCTCTGTTCTTACTGCATGGAGCTAATCCCTGAATAGACTCAGTGGTGGTAGTATCCTTTGTGGCTAATTGTTGGCCGTACTGCTGCCAAAACATAAGAACGGGAATTGTAGGTAAGAGGAGGAGGTGAGTACTTCATTACTGAAAGTGTTCCTGTTCCCTCCAGTGAGAACCTTCTCTAAGTCTTTTCACCTTCCATGTTGTCCCCCTCCGCTCCCGAGAGCACTGACCCGTGCCATGCTGGTGTCGGGCTCCACAGGTGCCCACTGGCATCTGGTACTTTGCTGAAGCGGCCACTCCTCCTATGAGCCTGCAGAAGGGGGGGGGGCATAACTTTAAAATTAGAGTTCGGCCTTTCAGGCTGATCTCAGGAAGCACTTCTTCACACAAAGGGTGGTGGAAATCTGGAACTCTCTCCCCCAAAAAGCTGTTGAGGCTGGGGGAGTTCAACTGAAAATTTCCAAACTGAGATTGACAGATTTTTGACAGGGAAGGGTATTAAGGGATATAGAACCAAGGCGGGTAAATGGAGTTAAGATGCAGATCAGCCATGATCTAATTGATTGGCGGAACAGACCATAATGCTGAACAACCTGTGATAAGAACCAAAAAGTAAGAAGCAATGAGAAAAGGCCATTCATAAAGGTTATTAGACCTTTATAAATCACTGGTTAAGCCTCAGCTGGAGTCTTGTGTCCAATTCTGGGCACCGCACTTTAGGAAGAATGTCAAGGCCTTGGAGAGGGTGCGGAGGGGATTTACTAGAATGGTGCCAGGGATGCAGCACATCAGTCGTGTGGAGAGACTGGAGAAGCTGGGATTGTTCTCCTTAGACCAGAGAAGGCTAAGGGGAGACTTGATGGACGTGTTCAAAATTATGAGGGATTTTGATAGAGTGAATAGGGAGAAACTGTCTCCACTGGCAGGTGGGTCGGTAACCAGAGGGCACAGATTTAAGGTAATTGGAATAAAAGAACCAGAGAGGGGAAATGAGGAGAGTTTTTTTTTATGCAGCGAGTTGTTATGATCTGGAATGCACTGCCTGAGAGGGTGGTGGAGGCAGATTCAATAGTAACTTTCAAAAGGGAATTGGATATATATTTAGAAGGGAATAAACTTGCAGGGCTATAGGGAAACATAGAAACATAGAAGATAGGAGCAGGAGTAGGTCATTCGGCCCTTCGAGCCTGCTCCGCCATTCAACGAGATCACGGCTGATCATCCAAACCCTAGAACCCGGTCCCTACACCGACAGCCATCCCACCCAAGCCCTATCCCCGTAACCCCACGTATTTAATCCCCCCTAACACTAAGGGCCAATTTTTTTATCATGGCCAATCAACCTAACCCGCACATCTTTGGACTGTGGGAGGAAACCGGAGCACCCGGAGGAAACCCACGCAAACACGGGGAGAATGTGCAAACTCCACACAGACAGTCACCCGAGGCCGGATTTGAACCCGGGTCCCTGGCGCTGTGAGGCAACAGTACTAACCACTATGCCACCGTGCTGGCAAAGAGCAGGGTAAGCGGAACGAATGGAAAGCTCTTTCAGTGAGCCGGCACAGGCACGGTAGGCCGAATGGCCTCCTTCTGTGCAATATGCTTCTATAATTTGTCCCTTTGAAGCTCACCCCACAAGGATATCCCAGGTTTTTTTTTATTGACGGCATAGGTGTGTACCATGGAGCCTTGCGGGGCCCATATAAACTTTAAACCCACGTTCCCATTCATTTGTATATCTCTCAAGTTGCTGTGATGGTGCACTGATTCAGGATTTACATACATAGAAACATAGAAGATAGGAGCAGGAGTAGGCCATTCGGCCCCTCGAGCCTGCTCCGCCATTCAATGTGATCATGGCTGATCATCCAAACTCAGTACCCTGTCCCTGCTTTCTCCCCATACCCCTTGATCCCTTTAGCCTTAAGAAATATATCTAACTCCTTCTTGAATATATCTGCCCGTGAGGCAACAGTAGTAAGAATGGACCTTTCAAAACTTCCAGGCCCAATGACTTCAAGCAGGACTAACCAGTGAGTAGGAAATATAAGTACAAATAGCTGCCTGTGCCTGTCCCAGCAGGGTATTCAATTGCGTTTTGATTAACCCCAGTGTTCTTTGCCCCTATTACTTGATAGATTGTCACAAACATTTACCCGAGAATCTGTTTTGGATTTGCTTTTCACTCATTTCCATTTATGTCCTCCGGGACTATTTTCCTGCCTCACTTCGAACGAAATGCATGCGTTTACCTTATTTATACCATTTTAATATTTTATGCATTGCGGGGGAGGTAGGGAGGGGGAGATCCAGAGGGTTCAGATATCTAAGCTTCCCTTTTTTTGCTGATCATGGGGGAAGCCTCAGTATTTCTGCTTCTTTTTGCAAAGCCGTTTTCTCCTTGACACCTTAAGAAATAGAAAATAGCCATCTAATTAATATTTATACAGCGCCTCACACCAGCAAACAGAATCAGCAAGGCTATGCTGAGAGAAACTGGAAGGCAGCGTGTGTCAGTACTCAACATAAATGCACAAAGCAGCCTAGTGCCCATCAATCTGCTGCAGCTTTCTACACCTCTCAGGCACATATTAAGACACCGTTAGACAATCATATTGAAGTGTGGAATGTCGCGTAAAGTATGATTTCGTACAAGTTGATATAAGCCATTGAAACAAAATGAGTGGGTTTAGCAATAAATGGTGAGGTGCAAAGGTGATTATTCTCTCCTCTTTCTCTTTTTTTTATCTTCCTCTCTTCCCTGGTCTTCTCCTGAAGGTGTTAGGCCTGAATTTGCTTGGGAATTCTGCCGGGTCCCCCGCTATTTTCCTTAATGCCTTGTAAGAGGCGCAACCTCCGTTTCCCCCTTACGATGCAAATGTCAAGCCCGGGGTAGGACTGCCATGGACTCCCAAAGCAAAATTCAGCCAGTTTGGCCCCCTTTCCAAGGAGTTGATCCACCAATGCCGGACTCGGTGATCCCTAAGCAACACACGCCGCCCCCCATTCCCCCAAGGCAGAAAGGGGCCGGAGTTTCCAGCAGTATTGGGGCCGGTGGCCGCCAGAGGTGTATCCTGAAATGGTGCCCACCTGTCCCATGCAAATGAGATGACCTCCTGCTGACCCCCGCAGACTCTGGCAGGGTCAATGCCGGAGGGCACCGTTGGGCCTGGAGCTGGCCTAATCGCTCGGGGTCGCACTCCATGCAGATTCGGGCCCATTGACTCCCGCTGGACGATGGTCCTCGAGTTTCCAGTCGCCCTCTCGTATCTCATCCAGCAGGAACCAGTGGAGGTCGGTCAGACGTGGCTGCTTTCCCCCCGCCGCCGCCCCTCCCCCTTTAGTCTTCTATATTGTCGTCCTACCTGTGATTAGTTAACTCAGTACAGCCCAGGGATCAAACAGGGGCTTTCTCCTCTCTGCGGCTCAGCTACGTGTAACCTTCTCAGAGGGCTTGACAGCGTAAATGCTGAGAGGCTGTTTCCCCGGCTGGAGAGTCCAGAACTAGGGGACATAGTCTCAGGCCATTTAGTACTTAGATGAAGAGAAATTTCTTCAATCGGAGTGTTGTGAATCTTTGGAATTCTCTTTCCCAGAGGGCGGTGGATGCTCAGTCGTTGAGTATATTCAAGATTGAGATCGATAGATTTTTGGACTCTAGGGGAATCAAGGGATATGGAGATCGGACGGGAAAGTAGAGTTGAGGTCGAAGATCAGCCATGATCTCATTGAATGGCGGAGCAGGCTCGAGGGGCCGAATGGCCGACTCCTGCTCCTAATTCTTATCTTCTTATGTTCTAGCTGCGCAGTGTTTTTGGAGGACACCAGCTCAGCCAAAGGGTGGGGGCGGAGTTCCTGCAGCTCAATGGTTTACTAAAGGCCTTTGGGTGTCCGAGAGTTACATAGCAGACTGATTCCTTGCTTTATTATTTTCAGTTAATGGTTGAGTCCTGCCGTATATCTTATTTGTTCCAGATGGTTTTGTGAAAGTGCTGTGAGGCAGCTTGGTAAGTCTGAAGAAGGTGTTTCTCTCTGTGAAAGGACTCGCTGCCACAGAGGCCTGCTTGGTTCACTGAACTACAGACCTGCACCTTGTCATGTCACAGAACGCCAGGGTGAAACGAGCTGAGAAAATACAGCTCTGCAATATAAATGCTTCATTATAGCATGAGGAGTTATTAAGCATTTCAGTGAGTGCGAGACTAAAGCCCAGACATTTGTGTTGCTGTTATTAGCAGGCGAACACTTAGCCTGTTTGGATGACGGCCACGCTAAAGGGAGCCCTAATCTGTTTATCTTAATGGGGTTAAGTCCTCCGTTAAAAGACGGGTGCCATATGAGTCCTTCAGGTGTTTGTATGCGACTATTACCAACAGTCATTATTAGGCACATACCCAAAGAGTCACAATATCTCAGCACAGGCTTGTGAAAGACAGTGCAACTCCAATCAGCAGTCGACTAGTTGAGTCGCAGACTATGATATTTTATAAGGGGAGGGTAGATACACTATTGAAGCAGGGGAAGATGAAGGAGTAATTATGGTGGGAGTCCTTCAGAACGAACGAGGAATTCCAGCCCCAGTGTTGTCGAAAGTGTTCTGGGCCACTTTATTTTGTACATTTGGACAGAATGCTCCCTTAAAGGGGAAACTTAGCTAAATGTATCTTGTATGGGGAGAGACCGGGGCAGTGGAGTGGAGGCAGTTAAAATGGAACGCAATGACTTACAGACACCTTTCCCACCCTGATCTACCTGACTGCAATTTTAAATTGCAGGTGGCAAGGACACCCACACCAAGCCGGCGGAGTCATCTTTAAATATGCAGATCAGGCTCCGATGACATCCCAATCCGCTGTTTTAACCCGAGGCCTGAGTGGGGGAAGCAGTGATGGATTCGCCGCCAGGCCAAACCTGACAGGAACGGCAGGCAGGGCCAGAAGAGGCCCAGCAAGGAAAGCTTTAAAAATGTTATTTGGTTCCTTGTGGGCCAGGGGTAGCAGGAGCATCAGAAGGTTGTGGGTTCAATTCCCACTCCAGAGACTTGAGCACAAAAATCTAGGCTGGCAAAAATCCGGTACTGAGGGAGTTCTGCACTGTAGGAGGTGCCATCTTTCGGATGAGACGTTAAACTGTCTGCCCTCTCAAGTGGATGTAAACGATCCCATGGCACTAATTTGAAGAAGAATTCTCCTCGGTGTCCTGGACAATATTGATCCCTCAGTCAACATCATTAAATAAAACAGATTTTCTGTTCATTATCACATTGCTGTTTGTGGGACCTTGCTGTGTGCAGATTGGCTCCTGCGTTCCCTACATAACTGTTGCACGTCACTGTAAAGTCTGTGGGTTGTGCAGTTAATAAATACACAGACTTCAGAAGTAACAAACAAACAGGTCTTTACTATTCGAAGGTCCGGGCGAATCTGCCCCAGCAATCCTGCCACAACACTTATATACTGGTGTGGTCACTATTGGTATTACAGTATACAGAAGCCAAACAAATAGTGCCACACCGAAAGTAGTCCTCTTAAAGGTGAACGGTTACATTCAATAGTTCCCTTAAAGGTAGACGGGTACATACACTACAATCCTCCCTTTTTAGCTTATTACTTACTAAGTCCATAGTGAACATACATTCTAACATATATACAGGTTTATGTAAGACAGTTCATAGATTCAGTCTTTCCGGGGGTTTCCGGATTCTGTCCGGATAACGCCGCAGTGGTGTCGTCATTTCAGGCGGGCTAGGAGGTGCTTCTGGCAAGGTCGATTCGGCTTGAAAAGCCGTGTCAGGTTCAGCTGACTCCAGTATCACTAGATCGGAAGTAGGTGTTCTGGGTATCTCAGTTTCAACATTACCCGGATAAGGTGGTGAAGTCGGTTGCCCATTTGTGGCGGACCCTATGATTTGGTCAACATGGCGCCTTATTATATTGTCTCCAATGTCCACGGTGTACATCAATGGCCCCAGCCTTTTCCCAATAGTTCCAGGCTGCCATTTCTCAGTACGGTAGTCCCGGGCCAAAACTCGTTGACCGATCTGGAAAGATCTAGTGACCCTGTCGTTCATGCCCTGGAATTGCCGGTTCTCTACGTCTCTTCTGACGTTTGGTTTTAGTAAATCCAGCCGGCATCTTAGGCGTCTATTACAGAACATCATTGCGGGAGTTTGATTTGTGACTGCATGTGTCGCATTTCGGTATGCCAACAAAAAGCTATCCACCTTATGTTGCAGACTTATATTTTCATTACTCATGGCCTTTACGGCCTTCTTGAAGGTCTGGACAAACCTTTCAGCCAATCCATTTGAGGCGGGATGGTATGGGGCTGACGTGTAATGTTTAACCCCATTGCTCTTTAAGAATTTCTTGAATTCTTCGGACACAAATTGTGGTCCATTATCAGAACAGATCTGTTCCGGCAAGCCATTCCGAGCAAACATAGTCCTTAACACTGTGATGGTTTTTTCCGTCGTGGTGGTGGTCATCTTAATTACTTCCGGCCACTTGGAGTGGGCATCCACCGCTATTAGAAACATCGAGTCCATAAATGGACCAGCAAAGTCGATGTGTACTCTTTGCCAAGGCGATGAGGGCCACTCCCATGGATGCAGAGGAGCCTGGGGTGGTGCGTCCTGAACCCTCTGACATCCTAGGCAGTTCTTCGTGATCTCCTCTATGTCTCCATCAATGCCTGGCCACCACACAAACGCTCTTGCTAGATTCTTCATCTTTACTCCCCCCAGATGTCCTTCGTGCAGCTCCTTTAGCACCTTCTTTTGGAGTTTGGGTGGAATCACCACTCTAGATCCACACATCAGGGTTCCTCGACACACTGACAGTTGTTCTTTCCTCTGTGCAAATGCTTGCAGTGTTGGTTCGCTCTGTGCTGGCCATCCCTCCACCGTTACATCATAGACTCGTGAAAGAGTCGGGTCATTCCTTGTCTCATTCTCAATCATTGAGTTTGTTATCGGTAGACACTCCACTATGGATGAGTGGAACAACTCTACTGGGTCCACTATACTCGCTTCTTCTACCATCGGCAATGGCAAGCGTGACAACCCATCAGCATTTCCATGCTGTTTAGACCTTTTGTACTCAATTTCGTATTGGTGTGCCCCAAGTAACACGGACCACCTTTGTAACCTTTGTGCTGTCATGGTGGAAACGGCCTTATTTGGGTTGAATATGGACACCAACGGCTGGTGGTCTGTCAGCAATGTGAACTTTTTACATTGTAGGTAATGGTTGAATTTCTTCACGCCCCACACAAGACTGAGGGCCTCCCTATCTATTTGGGCGTAATTTCGCTCCGCGGGTGTCAATGATCGGGACGCGAAAGCCACTGGCCTTTCCGAGCCATTTGGTAGCCTGTGCGAGAGTACTGCCCCAATTCCGTACGGGGAAGCATCGCAAGCTAGACGAAGGGGTAATGCTGGGTTGAAATGAGCCAACACTTCTTCAGAGGTAATCAACTCCTTGCTTCTGCAAAAAGCCTTTTTGCATTCTTCACTCCACTTCCATGGTGTTTCTTTCCGCAACAGGTCATTCAGCGGATGCAGCACCGTGGATAAATTTGGCAGAAACTTGTGATAGTAATTAATCAACCCCAAGAATGATCTTAACTGTGATACGTTTCCTGGAGCGGGGGCCTTCACGACCGCTTCTATCTTTTCAGGTGACTTATGCAGTCCCTCTCGGTCAATGACATGACCGCAGTATGAGATCCGTTTTTGGAAGAACTCACACTTCTTGCGATTAACCCGAAGGCCATACTCCTTCAACCTGGTGAGTACCAGTTTCAAATTCGTGAGGTGTTCTTCCTCATCTTTTCCCGTGATTAAAATGTCATCTAAGTAGCACTGCGTGCTTGGAATTCCTTGTAACACCTGTTCCATGGCCCTCTGCCAAATTGCTGGCGCCGAAGCTACCCCAAAGACCAGTCTATTGTAGCGATACAAGCCTCTGTGAGTGTTGATGGTGAGGTACTGGCGTGACTCTTCCTCAACCTCCATCTGTAGATATGCTTGAGCCAGATCTATTTTCGTGAAATGCTTCCCTCCAGCCAACGAAGCAAAGATATCTTCAACCCGCGGAAGCGGGTATTGTACCGTGTGAAGCACCGGATTCACAGTAATCTTGAAATCTCCGCAGATACGGACCTTCCCCGGTCCCCCTGGCTTATTACTCGGTGAGGACTTCATGACGGGAACAATGGGCGTGGCCCACTCACTCCAGTCCACTTTTGACAGAACCCCTGATCGTTCAAGTTCTTCCAGTTCTGCCTCCACAGCTGGTCGTATTGCGTAAGGTATCGATCTGGCCTTAAAAAACTTTGGGCTTGCATTTTCTGCAATCTTAACCTTTGCTTTAATACCTCGCAGTGTTCCCAGTCCTTGCTGGAATACCTCCTTAGCTTCGTCCAATATTCTGGACAACCGTTCAGGTTTGACATCCTCTTTTTCGGAATCCACCGTCATGGTGTTTAGTGACTGCCAGTCCAACTTTATTTTTCGGATCCACTCCCGTCCCAGAAGTGGTGGTCCTCCCTCAGGCAATACATACAGGTCCAACCGGTGATGATCTTTATCCTTGTATCTCACCTTGACTTCTATCATTCCGATGGGGAATACTTTGTGCCCCGTGTATGTCTGTAGTACTAGTTCCGTATCCCGTAGTGGAATATGCTTGAAAATTTTTTTATAGTCATGCTTATTCATGACCGTCAACGCCGATCCGGTGTCCACTTCCATTTTTACTTGGACCTTTGCAATCTGTAGCGTTATCCAGATAGTTTGTCGGTCAGCTTCATTGCTCACGTTGTGAATTCTCAGACCGTCCAGTCCTTTGCATTTGGAGTGTGAGACCGACTTCTGTTCCCTCAGACTCTTCTTAGTCACCTCTTGTACCTTTCCGTACCATTTTTGTGGTGACTTCTTATTGTTGTACGTTGCTCCTGACCGGCATACCTTAGCTATGTGCCCGATCTTGCCACATTTCCTGCATTCTTGGTTTTTAACCCAGCATTGATTCTGGTCGTGTGTTGTCTTCCCACAACGGTAGCATTTTGTTGTGCTCGAAGTAATTTGGTCCACCCCTAGTGCCGCCGCCTTTAGCTGCATTTCCGCCGTTCCTTTCGCTGCGGCTTCGTGCGATGCAGCTATGAGGACAGCCCTGTCCAGTGTGAGGTCATTTTCTTCCAGTCGTCGCCTCTGTGTTCCTTCTTTGGACAATCCGCATACGAACTTGTCACGCAGTGCCTCTGTCAGATTCCCTCCAAACTGGCAGTATTTCGCTATCCTACGCAGTTCGACCAAGTATTCCGCATTGCTTTCGTCTTTCCTCTGCGTTCTTGCGTAGAATTTGAATTGTTCAGCCAGCATCAACGGTGTGGGGTTCAAGTGATCCTTCAGCACTGCTACAATATCATCGAAAGTCTGATCTGCCGGTTTAGCTGGTGAGAGAAGATGCTTCAACAACCCGAATGTTTTCGCACCCATCATGTTAAGTAAGGTTCAAGCTTTTTCCTCCTTAGCTATTTTGTTAGCCTTACAATGTATCTCAATACGTTCTACGTACGTGGCCCAGTCTTCTATCTCCGAATTGAACTCGTTGATGTCCGCCCGCTTAGGCATCTTTCTTTCCTTGGGTACAACACAAGTATTTCTTCAAGTATTCTTATTTATTTGTTTATTTCTAAGATGGCGGTTTTCCCGCGAAAATGGCGGTTTCCCGCTCTTTCCTTCTCGCCCCGCCCACTTCAATCGTCTTCTCCGCCTAATGGCGGCTTCCTGCGTTTTTTCCCTGGTGGAAGGGGTACGCTTTCCCCACAGCGGACAGGTTCAGCCGCTGGGCTGGCTTCCGCACAGCTCCCCTTACTCGGCTCTGTCTTTTCCTCCCGCTCGCACGGCTCTACCGGCGCTGGGTACCCCGTTGGTGGAGAACAGCTCAGCCGTTGGACTGGCTCTCGCGCAGTCTCTCTCCCCTTGCTCGGCTCTGTCTCTCTCTCCCACCCGCACGGTTCCTGTTCGCCTCCCAGCCCTCTCGCAGACCGGTGTTTCCCTCCCCGGCTGCGCTGGGTTTCTCTTCCCGCGCCTACTCCCAGTCTCAGCGCTTCGTGGCTGCGGTCGCTGCCCGCCGCCGATCGCGGTCCGGCTGTCACCCGACGCCGTTGGACCCAACTTCTGACCGACTCAGCTCCCCCTCGACCGAGGTCGAGTGCTCTGCCGTTATCCTCCGGATACTTCTACACCTTCCCCTACTCACAGTCTCCGCGGCCGCCTTGTTTCCTGCTGATCGGCTCACTCCGCACCGTGGTAGAAGGGTAGTCAGTGTCTGTTGCTAATGGAAGCTTTTGTTGCTAAAGTCTTCCTCCTTTCTCCTGCTGCAGCCTCGTGTTTTCTTCCAGCAGCACGACGAGGGCGGTTGCCTCTCTTCGACGCTCTTCTTGCTTTGGTAATCTTGCCGCAGGGTACGATCGGACTCGTCGCCACTGTAAAGTCTGTGGGTTGTGCAGCTAATAAATACACAGACTTCAGAAGTAACAAACAAACAGGTCTTTACTATTCGAAGGTCTGGGCGAATCTGCCCCAGCAATCCTGCCACAACACTTATATACTGGTGTGGTCACTATCGGTATTACAGTATACAGAAGCCAAACAAATAGTGCCACACCGAAAGTAGTCCTCTTAAAGGTGAACGGTTACATTCAATAGTTCCCTTAAAGGTAGACGGGTACATACACTACAGTCACAATATAGCTTATTTTCAAGTGCCCAAAGTTGTTTGAGAGCAAAAACTGCGCAATTGGACATTTTAAGCTTGTTTGGTAGACCTGTCAAATTAATCCCACTCCCCTGCTCTTTCCCCATGGCCCTGTAATTGTTTTCCCTTCAAGTATTCATCCGGTTCGCTTTTGAAACATAGAAACATAGAAGATAGGAGCAGGAGTAGGCCATTCGGCCCCTCGAGCCTGCTCCGCCATTCAATGAGATCATGGCTGATCATCCAAATTCAGTACCCGGTCCCTGCCTTCTCCCCATATCCCTTAATCCCTTTAGCCTTAAAGTTATGATTGAATCTGCTTCCACCACCCTTTCAAGAAGTCTTGGTATGTTGAGCTAATAATGTCTGATGTAAAACAAGAGTGAAGGCTATGGAGGAGGCGATGTACTGGCCTTTTAGCTGAGTTTAAAAGTGAGGTTGGGAGATGGAGAAGAAAGACATTGGGAGGGTTGAGCTCATTCGACTGTAACGCTTGCATCTTCCGCGGCCGCATTTAATGTAATCTTGATGTTGGCCGTGAGTATCTATGTTAATTTAACCTTTAATAAACATTTAAGTGTTTGAATTACATCGGATTACCCAGATTATACAGCACTGAAACAGGCCATTTGGCCCAACCAGTCCATGCCGGCGTTTATGCTCCACTCGAGCCTCTTTCCATCCTTGCTCACCTAACTCTATCAGCATAACCCTTATTCCCTTCTCCCTCTAATGCTTATCTGGCGTCCCCTTAAATGCAGCTATACTATTCGCCTTAATGACTCCCTGTGGTATCGAGTTCCACATTCTCACCACTCTCTGGGTAAAAAAACTTCTCCTGAATTCCCGATTTGATTTCTGGGTGACTATCTTATATTGATGGCCTCTAGTTTTGCTCTTCCCAACAAGTGGAAACGTTCTCTCTGTATCCACTCTATCAAAACCTTTCATAATTTTAAAGACCTCTATTAGGTCACCCCTCAGCCTTCTCTTTTCAAGAGAAAAGAGACCCAGCCTGTTCATCCTTTCCTGATATATATACCCTCGCATTTCTGGTATTTCCCTTGTAAATCTTTATTGTGCCCACTCCAGTGCCTCTATAACCTTTCTATAATACGGCGACCAGAACTGTACACAGTACTCCAAGTGTGGTCTAACCAAGGTTCAATACAAGTTTAGCATAACTTCACTACTTTTCAATTCTATCCCTCTAGAAATAAACCCTAGTGCATGGTTGTCTTTTTAATGGCCTTTTGACTGCATGTTGAACTCATTCTTGGCGCACAGGTGCAGGATTGCAGCCTTTGTCTATAATGTTACAAAATTCACATTCCTAAGAACTAGGGTCCATAAATATAAGACAGTCACTAATAAATCCAATGGGAAATTCAGGAGGAGCTTCTTTATCTAGAGCGTGGTTAGAATGTGGAACTCACTACCACAGGGAGTAGTTGAGTTGAATAGCATAGATGTATCAAAGGGAAGCTAGGTAAACACATGAGGAAGAAAGGAATAGAAGGATATGTTGACGAGGTGAGGCGAAGAGGGGGTGGGAGTAGGCTTGTGTGGAGCATAAACACCGGCATGGACCTGTTGGGCCGAATGGCCTGGTTCTGTGCTGTAGATACTTTGTAACAGATATCATAGGATCATAGGGCGAGAAATGTGTGGCCTGAGTGTAACTCCGTAACGCCATTAAATGGTGCTAAAATGGCGGTGGCCATTACTGAATTTGGAACTGCCAAGAGCTGGCAAAATCATATAGTTATAGAATCATAGAATAGTGCAGTGGTCTCAGGTCATGAAGCTTCTTTGGGTACTGGAGCCAGGTGGTGGGGGTGACACTGCTGGCAGTGACGGCCTTAGTGATGTACTCCCACATCATTCTTTCTGGAGGGCCTCCTGGCCCCTGTGGGTAGAGGGCCTGTCTTGCAGTGTTGACTCCCTGCTCAAAGCTGGAGGGCTGCATGTGATGGCCCTTCCCTGGTTCGCTGAACCATTTGTGTTAGTGCTACATAGAAACATAGAAGATAGGAGCAGGAGTAGGCCATTCGGCCCCTCAAGCCTGCTCCACCATTCAATGAGATCATGGCTGATCATCCAAACTCAGTACCCTGTCCCTGCCTTCTCCCCATATCCCTTGATCCCTTTAGCCTTAAGAAATATATCTAACTCCTTCTTGAATATATTTAATGAATTGCCTCAACTGCCTTCTGTGGTAGAGAATTCCACAGGTTCACCACTCTCTGGGTGAAGAAATTCCTCCTCATCTCTGTCCTAAATGGCTTACCCCTTATCTTTAGACTGTGACTCCTGGTTCTGGACTCCCCGACCATCGGGAACATCCTTCCTACATCTAGTCTGTCTAGTCCTGTTAGAATTTTGTAAGTTTCAATGAGATCCCCTCTTATTCTTCTAAACTCCAGCAAGTATAAGCCCAATCGACCCAATCTCTCCTCATAATGCTGAGGCATTTTTCTCATTTTTTGAGGTTAGGAAGGGAATTCAACTTTACGAGCTGAATATTCACATTTGGGACTTCTTTCTAACATCAAATATTTTTTTAAGCTGCATTGTTTCACTGCATTTTAATTTTATTGCTTCAGCGTGCGTGGCCTCTTTAATTTTCAGGCCTCTTCATTTCTTGTGAGCTCCACAGCTTCGCTTCCAGAGGCTGTGGGAAGCTGCAACGCTGGACCTGCACACAAACTTCGCCTCGGATGCCTCCAGCAATGCCTCCAGGACGGTGTTGTACGGCAGGAAAGCGCTGCGCCAACAATCTCCATCCCCCTCGATGAATTTTGCTCCGTTAGCGTTGTGGCCATTTTCAGTGGCCGGTAACTCCAGTTAACTGGCTAAAACGAATTTCTCCCCCATAGAATCTTACAGCACAGAAGGAGGCCATTCGACCCGTCGTGCATGTGCCGGCTCTTTGAAAGAGCTGTCCAAGTCAGTCCCAAAGCCCAGCTATTTCCCCATCACCCTGCAAATTCGTCCTCTTCAAGAGTTGTCCCAAACATCATAATGGTTTCAGTCAGCAGCAGACGAGAAAGAGAAGTGTTACTGAATGAACTTGAGAGCTGGCAATGGTTGGTTTCTGAAATTGGAACTGCCAAGAGTTGGCAAAATCATATCATCATTGAATCATAGAATAGTGCAGTACAGAAGGAGTCCATTCAGCCCATCGAGTCTGCACTGGCTCTTTCAAAGTGCAATCCAGTTAGTCTCACTCCCCCACTCTTTCCCCATATCCCTGCAATTTTTTCTCCTTCAAGTATTTGTCCAATTCCCTTTTGAAGGCTACTATTGAATCTGGATCCCCCACCCTACCAGGCAGTGCATTCCAAATCCTAACCACTCGTTGTGCCAAAACGTTTTTCCTCATGTCGCCTCTGGTTCTTTTGCCAATCATCTTAAATCTGTGCCCTCTGGTTATCGACCCTTCAGCCCTCGGAAACAGTTTCTCTTTAGTTACTCTATCTTAACCCTTTGTGATTTTAAACAACTCTATCAAATCTCAGCTCGAAGGAGAAAAACTCTTGAAGTAGGGTCATGAGCTTGGAGGAGGATAGGTTTTTGTTGTAGATGCATAACGAGTGGGAGGTGGGTAGATCGATCGCACTGCCAGCCTCACGGGAGAAGTGAGAGGTTCAAACCGTTTGCATTGTCAAGTTCTCATCGCTAATCATATGGCTGAGCTGTCAGTGCTGAACAAGCCCCGACAGGCAGCTCGCAGAACGGAAGGGGGATGGAAATCCACACCACTGCTGCGGAGGCCAGCTGGAAGTGAGCCGTTAAAGGGGGGAGGGAAGAGGTTATGTTGAGGGGGTGAGGGTGACGGAAAGACCGGAAAGATGTGGGACTGCTCCGCCGCACCCCACGAAATCAGCGTCACAGCTTTTTCTGGTGGTTTTCTGAGCAGCCTGCGGCAAGCCCTTCAATGTTAGGCTGTTCAATGCTCGGCTGCACTGGACGGGGCAGGCTGGCCGCCTGTTTTTGCCCCACTCAAAAATCGAGTTGGGCGGCAAGTGAGTGGGAGGTGTTTTTCATTAAATTTCCGGCTGCTCACCCCCCATTGGTGCCAGGCAGACAAGTGTCATTCCCGAGGAGCCAAGAGTTGGCAATGGTTGGTATATGAGTTTGGAGTTGGCAGCAGCTCCATTAAGTTCAATGATTACATTTATTTTATTTATTCGTTTATGGGATGTGGACGTCGCTGGTAAAACCAGCATTTATTGCCCATCCTTAACTGCCCTTGAGAAGGTGGTGGTGAGCCGCCTTCTTGAACCGCTGCGGTCCATGTGGTGTAGTTTACTCCCACAGTGCTGTTAGGTAGGGAGTTCCAGGGTATTGACCCAGCGTCGATGAAGGAGCGGCGATATACTTCCAAGTCAGGACGGTGTGCGACTTGGAGGGGAACTTGGAGGTGGTGGTGTTCCAATGCACCTGCTGCCCTCGTCCTTCTAGGTGGTAGTGGTTGTGGGTTTGGGAGGTGCTGTCGAAGAAGCCTTGGCAAGTTGCTGCAGTACATCTTGTAGATGGTACACACTGCAGCCACGGTACGCCGGTGGTGGAGGCAGTGGATATTTAAGGTGGTGGATGGGGTGCCAATCAAGCGGGCTGCTTTGTCTTGGATGGTGTTGGGCTTCTTGAGTGTTTTTGGAGCTGCACTCATCCAGGCAAGTGGAGAGTATTCCATCACACTCCTTACTTGTGCCTTGTAGATGGTGGAAAGGTTTTGGGGAGTCACGAGGTGAGTCACTCGCTGCAGAATACCTAGCCTCTGACCTGCTCTTGTAGCCACATTATTTATGTGGCTGGTCCAGTTCGTTTTCTGGTCAATGGCAACCCCCCGGATGTTGATGATGGAGGATTCGGCAATGGTAATGCCGTTGAATGTCAAGTGGAGTGGGTTAGACTCTCTCTTGTTGGAAATGGTTATTGCCTGAGACTAGAACTAGGGGGCATAGTCTTAGAATAAGGGGCTGCCCTTTCAAAACTGAGATGAGGAGAAACCTCTTCACTCAGAGTGTGGTAAACCTATGGAATTTGCTACATCAGAGAGCAGCGGAAGCTGCAACATTAAATAAATTTAAAACGGAGATAGACAGTTTCCTAGCTGATAAGGGAATTAGGGGTTACGGGGAGCGGGCAGGGAAGTGGACGTGAGTCTAGGTTCGGATCAGCCATGATCCTATTGAATGGCGGAGCAGGCCCGAGGGGCCGCATGGCCTACTCCTGCTCCTACTCCTGCTCCTACTCCTGCTCCTACTTCTTATGTTCTTATGTTCTGTGGTGTGAATATCACTTGTCACCCAAGCCTAAATGTCATCCAGGTCTTGCTGCCTGCGGGTGTGGACTGCTTCATTATCAGAGGAGTTGCGAATGGAACTGAACACTGAATTGAATCCTCAGTGACCATCCCCACTTCTGACCTTATGATGGAGGCAAGGTCATTGATGAAGTAGCTGAAGATGGTTGGGCCTCTGACACTGCCTTGAGGAACTCTTGCATCGATGTCCTGGGGCTGAGATGATTGGCCTCCAACAACCACAACCATTTTTCTTTATGCTAGGTATGACTCCAGCCAGTGGAGAGTTTTTCATTGACTTCAATTTTACTGGGGCTCCTTGATGCCACACTCGGTCAAACGCTGCCTTGATGTTAAGGGCAATCACTCTCACCTCACCTCTGGAGTTCAGCTCTTTTGTCCATTTTTGAACTAAGGCTGTAATGAGGTCTAGAGCGGAGTGCTCCTAGTGGAACCCAAACTAAGCATCAATGAGCAGGTTATTTGTGAGTAAGTGCTGCTTGATAGCACTGTCGACAACACCTTCCATCACTTTGCTGATGATTGAGAGATGACTGATGGGGCGATAATTGGCCAGATTGGATTTGTCCTGCTTTTTGTGGACAGGACATACCTGGCCAATTTTCCGCTTTGTAGATACCAGTGTTGTGGCTGTACTGGAACAGCTTGTCTAGAGGTGCAGCTGCAAAAGCAAAATAATGCAGATCTACTGGAAATCTGAAATAAATACAGAAAATGCTGGAGAGAGAGAAACAGAGTTAACAGTTCAGGTTGATGACCCTTCGTCAGAGGTGTGGCTAGTTCTGGAGCACGTCTTCAGCACGACAGCTGGGATGTTGTTGAGGCCCACAGCCTTTGCTGTATCCAGTGCGCTCAGCCATTTCTTGATATCACATGGAGTGAATCGAACTGGCTGAAGACTGGCTGCTGTGATGGTGGGGACCTCAGGAGGAGGCCAATATGGATTATTCACTCGGCACTTTTGGCTGAAGATAGTTGCAAAAGCTTCAACCTTGTCTTTTGCACTCAGGTGCTGGCCTCCGCCATCATTGAGGATGGTGATATTCATGGAGCCTCCTCCTCCCGTTAGTTGTTTAATGGCCCACCACCATTCATGACTGGATGTGGCAGGACTGCAGAGCTTTGATCTGATCCGTTGATTGTGGGATTACTTAGCCCTCTCTATAGCATGCTGCTTCTGCTGTTTAGCATGCATGTAGTCCTGTGTTGCAGCTTCCCCAGGTTGGCACCTCATTTTTAGGTATGCCTGGTGCTGCTCCTGGCATGCTCTTCTACACTCCTCATTGAACCAGGGTTGATCCCCTGGCTTGATGGTAATGGTAGAGTGAGGGATATGCCGGGCCATGAGGTTACAGCTTTTGCTGGAATACAATTCTGCTGCTGCTAATAGCCCACAGCACCTCATGGATACCCAGTTTTGAGCTACTAGATCTGTTCTGAATCTATCCCATTTAGCATGGTGGTAGTGCCACACAACACGATGGAGGGTGTCCTCAGTGTAAAGATGAGACTTTGTCTCCACAAGGACTGTGCGGTGGTTACTCTTGCCAATGCTGTCATGGACAGATGCATCTGTGACAGATAGATTGGTGAGGATGAGGTCAAGAAGGTTTTTACCTTGTGTTGGTTCTCTCACCACCTGCCGCAGGCCCAGTCTGGCAGCTATGTTAGCATGATTTGGACAGCTCGGTCAGTAGTGGTGCTATTGAGCCACTCTTGGTGATGGACATTGAAGTCCCCCACCCAGAGTACATTCTGTGCCCTTGCTACCCTCAGTGCTTTTTCCAAGTGGTGTTCAACATGGAGGTGTACTGATTCATCAGCTCAGGGAGGGCGGTAGGTAGCAATTAACAGGAGGTTTCCTTGCCCATGCTTGACCTGATGCCATGAGACTACATGACTACATGACCAGCTCTTACTTAGGGTGAGGTAGAGTATATTGTAAGCACACAATTATTATGGAATAGCTAGAACTGCTGCAATCTCATTTAAATAGGCCACAAAATTTCAGATTACAGATTCGTAGGAATGGAAGATTTTAATAAACTTCTAGATGCAAACTAGCACGTGATAAGGGTTAATAGGTTAACTAGAGCCTGAATATTCCAGCAACTGAGGAGACATTTTTGGCTATAGCTTTTGTACCTCACTTCAAAAATTTTCATTAAATAACCCAAATACACCAACTTTCAGGCACATAAAGACATTTGGGCTGTAAATTTCCAATCGGGCCTTGGTGCTTCTCCAGCGGAATTGCCAGCTGGAGATGAGGAAGTGGAGCAGAAACCGGGCCTGCTGGGATTTCACCCCATTTGTACAGCTGGGAGATTTTCAGGCGGGGAGCGCGAATCATCCACCTTCTTCTCTCCCCGACATCAAGGGGGCTTCCCTGGGGATTCCACCCAGCACAACCTGAACAGGCCTCAGCGGAACTCTCTCCAGCTGATAACTAGCGTGAGGCCCCTGGAGAGGCCCCAGGAGACTTGCAGCCAAAAGTAGTTGATCCCGGAGGGAGAACAATTGCGTTACCTTTAGTGGTTCAGTGCTTTCTTCGGTGAACTTTTAAAATTTGTGCCCTTCTCAGCTTTGGTCCTTCCCAGGCCATGGCTCTACCGTGGGAGTGGTAGGCTACCACTCCGATTCTCCAAGCCTTCATCAGGGCAGCTTCCACTGTTTCAGCCATGGCTCAGTTGTAGCAATCTCACGTCTGAGTCAGAAGGTCGTGGGTTCAAGTTCCCACTCCAGAGACTTGAGCACAGAATCTAGGCTGGCACTACGTTGCAGTACTGGAGGAGCCTCCGCTGCACTGTCGGAGGGGCCATCTTTCAGGTGAGATTTTAAACCGAGGCCCCATCTGTCTCCTCAGGTGGAGGTAAAAGATCCCATGGCACAATTTCGAAGAAGAACAGGTGAGTTCTCCCTGGTGCCTCTGGCCAATATTTATCCCTCAACCCACACATAAAAGCAGATGATCTGGTCATTGTCACATTGTTGTTTGTGGGACCTTGCTGTGCGCAATTTGGCTGCTGCATTTCCTAGAATACAACAGTGAGTACACCAAGAAAAGTACTTGGCTTAAACGTGCTTTGGGACATCCTGAAGTTGTGAAAGGCGCTATATAAATGCAAGTCTTTCTGTCTTTCTTTCTGTCTTTCTTTCTCTCTGTCTTTCTTTCTCCCTCTCTTTCTTTCTTTCTCTCTTTCTTTCTCTCTCTCTCTCTCTTTCTCTCCTTCTTTCTCTCTCTCTTTCTCTCCTTCTTTCTCTCTCTCTTTCTCTCTTTCTCTCCTTTCTTTCTCTCTTTCGCTCTCTCTTTCTCTCTCTCTTTCTCTCTCTCTTTCTCTCTTTCTCTCTTTCTCTCTTTCTTTCTCTTTCTCTCTCTCTTTCTCTCTTTCTTTCTCTCTTTCTTTCTCTCTTTCTTTCTCTTTCTCTCTCTCTCTCTTTCTCTCTTTCTCTCCTTCTTTCTTTCTCTCTTTCTCTCTCTCTTTCTCTCCTTGCTTTCTCTCTTTCTCTCTTTCTTTCTCTTTCTTTCTCTCTTTCTTTCTCTCTTTCTCTCCTTCTTTCTTTCTTTCTCTGATGCACTCTTCCAGATGTGGACTGCCCGCTCTGAGGACACAGATGACCCTTGATGGAGGTGTGGTCTTGGTCTTCTTCCATCGGTGTATTTAGGTCTCGCCTCACCACTCTTTTGCTAGTGGAGTGTGTGGGGGTGGGGAGGGCAGGGTGGCATTGGAATTTTTGAGAACTTCCCCCATTTGAGTTTTCCTCAAGTATATTCACAAAACGTACAACAGGTCCTAAGGCTCCTGCATGTCGTTGATAGCACTAGGCCCCATGAGAAAGGAACAGAAAGCTAAGTGTTGGAATCCCTGGAGAACAGTCTTTCTTTCACTGACACTTTTTGGAATTTCTGCTGTGAGCGCCACTCAGTAGAAGGTGACCACTGGGTGGGTGGGGGTTTGCCACAGCCTGAACAGGACGGACTCAGCTATCAATGGAAGACTGACTAAGCTGCTCGGGAGTGTGGGAGACTACAGTCTCCCGCGTAAAGAAATAGGCAACACAGCGAGCTACAAGAAATAGGTCTTTACTCCAACTCTCACAATACAGTACTGAATTCGTAAAGCCCGCGAGCCTGTGATGACTCACGGATTGGTCACCTGCTGGAACCTGATTGGTTTTCCTTCTCTCAGCAGCAGGCAAGTCTGAACATGCCTTATTCCTCTCAGCTTGCAACTGTCTTGCGGGGGGAGGGGAATACAGCAGTTAAAAGGGGATTATACAGGTTTATCTACATACACACAGTGTTTCCCCAATGTGGCAACGCCACATACGCCCCCCCAGAATCCTCGTTAACTGTAAAAGTCAGTCTCTGCGGAGGTTTGACCAAACGGCCGTAGCGGCTGTAGTAGCCATCTGGCGTGTGAGGAGGGCTGTCTGGGAGGTCGGCCGGTTGGTTCGTCGGCTGGTCTGGCGGCTGGTCTGCCGGTGGGCTGGCTGGACGAGCTGCCGGCAAAGGTGGGGCGGCGGCCGGGAAGTAAGGTTCTGGCATGTCTTGGTCCTCTTGTGGGGCCGCCGCCAACGCGGGAGGTCTGCCCCGCCGTGGGGGAAGAGCCGGACGAAACGGGAAGCTGAGGTCCAGATGCGCCGGTTTGAGGCGGTCTACTGAAATAAGGTCCGGCTTCCCGCCGACGTCGATAAGAAAAGCTTTGTCCCCCGTCTCCAATACTGAGAAAGGGCCGGTGTATGGTGCCTGCAGCGGGCCTCTGTGCGCGTCCCAGCGCACGAAGACGAACTCCGCATGTCGTAAGTCCCGAGGCACGTAGGACGGCTGCAGGCCGTGTTGCGAAGTGGGCACTGGACGGAATTTCTGGGCCGCGTCCTGGTGCAGGGAAAGCTGTCTGGCGGCCGACCACGGCTCCGTTGTCAGGGGGAGGAAGTCGCCTGGTACTCTGAGCGGTTGGCCGTAGACCATCTCGGCCGCGGAGGCGCGGCGGTCCTCTTTGGGCGCGGTGCGCAATCCCAGGAGGACCCAGGGTAGTTTGTCGATCCAGCTGGTGTTGGCCAGGCTGGCGCGGAGGGAGGCTTTCAAGGAACGATGAAAGCGCTCGCAGAGCCCGTTGGCCTGCGGGTGGTAGGCTGTTGTCCTGTGCAACTTGGTGCCGAGGCCGGCGATGATGGCATTCCACAAGTGGGAGGTGAACTGGGGGCCTCTGTCCGAGGATATGTCGGTCGGCACGCCGAACCGGGCCACCCATGTCGAGACGAATGCTCGCACGACGTCGGTCGTGGTGGTGGAGGCGAGGGGAACTGCCTCGGGCCATTTGGTGGTACGGTCGATGATCGTGAGCAGGTGTGTGAAACCGTGCGACGGCGGCAAGGGGCCTACCAGATCGACGTGGACGTGGTCGAAGCACCTCTCGGGCACTGGGAAACACTCCAATGGCGCCTTGGTGTGCTGCTGGACCTTAGCGCGCTGACACGTCACGCATGTGTTGGTCCAGTCTCTCACATCCTTGTGGAGTCCAGGCCAGACGAACTTGGCGGACATGAGTTTCTGAGACGCACGCATCCCTGGATGTGAGAGGCCGTGGATGATGTCGAAAACTCGCTTGCGCCAGGCGGATGGGACGACCGGCCTAGGCGAGGGGACTGAGACGTCGCACAGGAGGGTTGTGCTGGCTGCGTGGAAGTGGATGTCGGCCAGAGTGAGGCTGGTGGTTGACATCCTGAGGGCCTGGATCTCCACGTCGGCGGCCTGGTCTCTCGCCATGCTGGCGTAGTCGACGCCCAGGTGCACTGCGTGGAGCGAGGGTCTTGAGAGGCAGTCGGCCACCAAATTGTCCTTGCCGGCGACGTGGCGGATGTCCGTGGTGAACTCCGAGATGAAGTTGAGTTGGCGCTGTTGGCGCGCGGACCAGGGTTCGGTTACTTTGGCCATGGCGAAAGTGAGCGGCTTGTGGTCCACAAATGCGGTGAACGGCCGGCCTTCCAGGAGGAAATGGAAGTGCCGGATTGCCAGGAACAGGGCCAGGAGCTCTCTGTCGAACGTGCTGTAGGCCTGCTCGTTCTTGCGCAGCTGTCGGCTGAAAAATGCCAGTGGCTGCCACGCGCCTTCGACCCACTGTTGCTGGACAGCGCCGACGGCGTAATCCGAGGCGTCCGTGGTGAGGGCGGCCTTGGCGCCCGGGATGGGATGGGCCAGTAGTGTGGCGTTGGCCAAGGCGCTTTTGGTCTGGTGGAAGGCTGTCGCCATCTCGCTGGACCAGGTGATTTGCTCTTTGCCCGTTTTGCCCCTGGTGGCTTCGTAGAGGGGGCGCATGAGTGAGGTGGCCTTGGGCACGAAATGGTGATAGAAATTGACCATCCCCAAAAATTCCTGCAGCGCCTTGACCGAGGTGGGCTGGGGAAAGTCCGCCACCGCCTGCACCTTGGAAGGTAGGGGAATGGCTCCCCTTGACGAGATTCTGTGGCCGAGAAAGTCAATTTGGGCTGCTCCGAACTGGCATTTGGCTGGGTTGACGATTAGCCCGTGTTGGCTGAGGCACTGGAAAAGAGAGCGCAAATGCGCGATGTGCTCGGCCTTGCTGGTGCTGGCCACGAGGATATCGTCCAGATAGACAAACAGGAAGCTCAGGTCCCGTAGGACGGAATCCATGAGCCGTTGGAAGGCCTGTGCGGCGTTCTTGAGCCCGAAGGGCATGCGCAGGAACTCGAACAGTCCAAAGGGGGTGATGACCGCCGTCTTCTGGACGTCTGCGTGGTGGACGGGGACCTGATGATAGCCGCAAATCAGGTCGACCTTGGAAAAGATGGACTTTCCTGCTAGGTGTGCCGAGAAGTCTTGGATGTGCAGAATGGGGTATCTATCGGGCGTGGTGGCGTCGTTGAGCCATCTGTAGTTGCCGCAGGGGCGCCAGCCACCGCCCGGCTTGGGCACAATGTGTAGGGGGGACGACCAGGGGCTGTTCGAGCGGCGAATGATGCCCAGTTTCTCCATCGTGGCGAATTCTTCCTTGGCCACCGCCATCTTGGCTGGGTCCAGGCGTCTGGCTCGGGCGAACACTGGTGGTCCCGTAGTGGCGATGTGGTACTCGACACCATGCTTGGCTGCCGCTGCTGAGAAGGTCGGTTGTGTGAGCCTCGGGAAATCTGCGAGTAGGCGGGCGTAGTCGTCATCCGCCGGGGCAGAGCAGGACCCGACGAGGGCCGGGCTGTTGCTCTGCTGGCAGGCCAGTGAAGCGAAAGTTGCTGCGTCGATCAGGCGCCTGTCGCGGACGTCGACCAGGAGTCCGTGGGCGCAAAGAAAATCGGCGCCCAGCAAGGGATGTGCCACCGAGGCCGTCACGAAATCCCACGTAAATCGCTGGCCGTTGAAACAAACCTCGGCCCGTCGCTTTCCAAAAGTAGCGATGGCTGCGCCATTTGCCGCCACGAGGGGTGGGCCGCTGCAGCCTGCCTGGATGTCGAGCTGGGAGGCAGGAATTATGCTGCATTGGGCTCCAGTGTCGCAAAGGAATCTGCGCCCTGAAAGGGAGTCGGTTATGTACAGCAGTTTACCTGCGGTGCCGATGGCCATCGTGGCGGCGGGGGTGCGGTCGAGCGGGCCTAGACGGCGGCGCGGGGCTGGCGCGTTGGGCCGGGCGGCCATCTTGGTTTGATCGAAAGAGCAGGGTGCTCTGCAGCGTTGGGCCTTGTGGCCGAAACGCGCGTGGTAGTAGCATAGTTCTGCGGCCTGGCGTGGCGGCGCGCGCTCGGTGGTATCGGGGAGCCTCGCGGCTGCACAGCCGAGTTGGGCGACGGCGAAGACTTTGTCCGCGGCGGCTGCCAGTTGCACGCAGTCCGTGATCGGGGACCCCACGAGGGCAGTCTGTACCTGCTGAGGAAGCAGGCTGAGGAAAAGGGCCCGAAACAAGAAGCACTGTGGTTCAGAGCCCAGGAGCGCAAGCATCCGGCTCATCAACTGGGTCGGGGTAGAGTCGCCGAGGCCTGGTAGTGAAAGAAGCCTACGGGCCCTCTCCTCCCCGGACAGGCCGTAAGCCTGCAGCAAGCGGCCCTTAATGGTTGAGTACTTGCTGGTCTGTGGTGGGTTCCCCAGCAGGTCGAGAACTTCGGCGGCGGTGGAGCTTGCTAGTGCTGAGACTACGTGGAGGTACATTTCTTCATCATCTTGAACCCTGCGAAGGGTGAATTGGGCCTCCATGTGCGCGAACCAAGCTGGTGCTTGGTGTTCCCAAAAGGTGGGGAGCTTCAAGGACGCGGCGCCGGCCGACATCGGGCTGCTGCTGGTTGCCGTCGGGTCGTTGCTGGCCTCTGTAGGGCTACGTGAGTCGGGGGCTTCGGCCGCCGACATTCGGGGTCACCAATGTGGGAGACTACAGTCTCCCGTGTAAAGAAATAGGCAACACATCGAGCTACAAGAAATAGGTCTTTACTCCAACTCTCACAATACAGTACTGAACTCGTAAAGCCCGCGAGCCTGTGATGACTCACGGATTGGTCACCTGCTGGAACCTGATTGGTTTTCCTTCTCTCAGCAGCAGGCAAGTCTGAACATGCCTTATTCCTCTCAGCTTGCAACTGTCTTGCGGGGGGAGGGGAATACAGCAGTTAAAAGGGGATTATACAGGTTTATCTACATACACACATTGTTTCCCCAACATGGCAACGCCACAGGAGCATGCCTGTGCTGCCACTGAAACTACAGTCAGGTTAAAAAGGCGAAGCCAGTCTGAGCCTGGAGCAAGAAAGGCCTTGTCCAGTAGCAACAGTGTCGCTAATAAAAATGGAGACATCCAAAAGTTGTAGTTGGAAATAAAAGAAAGAACTTGCATTTCTGTCGCGCTTTTCATGGCCTCAGGGTATCCCAAAGTGCTTTACAGCCAATGAAGTACTTTTTGAAGTGTAGGGCGCGATCTTGCCAGCCCTGGGGAGGCGGATTTGGAGTTGGGACTGCCGGGAAAATGGCAGAATTTGGGGACCTCCGTACCATCTTGCCAGGAGGCGGATAGCTGTCCCACGCCGGGTCCCGTCTCCTTGGAGGCGGGAAGGAATTACATCCAATTAACTTTCTGTTAACAGGTAGTTAACAGGTAGAAAATAGGATTATCCCCTTTTTGCCCTCGCAAGTGCGGGCTTCCCGAAGGCTCCAAACCCCGCCAGGTCACCGAGGTGAGTAATGGGTCTGCGGGGGTCAGGAGGGTGCAAAAGTGTGCTGTGGAGGTGAGCGATGGGTGCAAGTGTGGAGAGGTGAGTATCTGAGGTAAGTGCAAAGTGTGAGAAAAAGTGTATTAACCTTTGTTTCTTCCTGCAGGCTTCAGTCAGTGTGTATGCGGAGAATCTCGCAACTCTGTAGTAGAGATGACAGATGGCCGTTGCATTCTCCAATGCAGCAACCATCTAATTTCTGCAAAAGAAAGAGGTTTGATGAGTTCTTAATTCAAGACCTCATCAAACTGCTGTCAAACAATGACAATTCATCTGTCAAAATTTTTTGACAGATGAAACGTCAGACGTTGACATTCTCTGCAATCAGCTTTCCCTTAATTGGGCGGGCTTAACAAGGTCAATCAAGGGAAAATAGTGTGGGTTGGCCACAAATCGATGGAAGCGGCACTAAAACCTGACAAGTAGAAGTCCCGCCTCCAAAAGCTCCCCATTGAGAAAATCACCCCCCTTGTCTCTGTTGCAATGTAAGAAACGCAGCAGCCAATTTGTGCACAGCAAGGTCCCACAGCCAGGAATGTAGCAATGACCAGGTTTTTTTTTTTTTAGTGATGTTGATTGAGGGATAAATATTGGCCTGGCCACCGAAATCGTGCGGTGGGATCTTTTACGTCCACCCGAGAGGGCAGACGGGGCCTGGATTTAACGCTGAATCCAAAAGACGGAACCTCGGACAGTGCCGCACTCCCTCAGTACTGCACAGAATTGTCAGCCTGGATTTTGTGCTCACCACTCTTGAACCATTCCCACAACCTTCTGACTCAGACGCCAGAGTGCTATCCACTGAGCCATGGCTGACACTTGAAGACCATTTAAGTCACCCAGTAACCACTGATGGAGTTCTGTGCAGTTTTATAGAATCATTGGGGGTCATTTTAATCGGGCCCACATGGTGGGAAGCTGACAGGTTGGGCTCGAACACTGGTTTTACACACAGCCTGATTTTACAATCCATTGACTTAAGCATGCAGGTGCAGCAGGCGGTTAAGAAGGCAAATGGTATGTTGGCCTTCGTAGCGAGAGGGTTCGAGTACAGGAACAAGGATGTCTTGCTGCAGTTGTACAGTGCCTTGGTGAGACCACACCTTGGGTATTGTGTGCAGTTTTGGTTGCCTTATCTGAGGAAGGATGTTCTTGCCATGTAAGGAGTTCAGCGAAGATTCACCAGGCTGATACCTGGGATGGCAGAAATTACGTATGAGGAGAGATTGGGTCGATTGGGCTTATACTCGCTGGAGTTTAGAAGAATGAGAGGGGATCTCATTGAAACTTATAAAATTCTGACAGGACTAGACAGACTAGATGCAGGAAGGATGTTCCCGATGGTTAGGGAGTCCCGAACCAGGGGCCACAGTCTAAGGATAAGGGGTAGGCCATTTAGGACAGAAATGAGGAGGAATTTCTTCACCCAGAGAGTGGTGAACCTGTGGAATTCTCTACCACAGAAGGCAGTAGAGGCCAATTCATTAAATATATTCAAGAAGGAGTTGGATATATTTCTTAAGGCTAAAGGGATCAAGGGGTATGGGGAGAAAGCAGGGACCGGGTACTGAATTTGGATGATCAGCCATGATCGCATTGAATGGCGGAGCAGTCTCGAGGGGCCGAATGGCCTACTCCTGCTCCTATCTTCTATGTTTCTATAGCGATTAGAGCACTGAACGTACGCATTCAGCACACTGCCCCTGTGCTGGTGCTAGCTCTTCAACTGAAGCTACCTAATTCCATGACCTTTCTCTATATCCCCTTATAATCTTCCTTTTCAAATACGTCTTCAATTCCCTTTTATATGACGTTATGATCTCTGCCTCAACAGCCAATTGTGGTAAAGCATTCCAAGCAATGTTCCGTTAAATTGCGCAGCCGCAGAGCTGTCTGGAGGTCCCGTGCAGCCAGCTGAGTGAACCTTCGTAGTTTTGGAAGCCAACCCCAGTCATCCGGTGGTCCCTGCGTCCAGCACTCAAGCAGCTAAGGCACACAGCTTACGCCTTTCAATGTAAGGCCCAGTTTCTCGAATGGCATTGAAGGTTTCCATATTTCCCTCTGCTCCTTAGTTGAAATTAGAATAAGTTAGTTGAGTATTACACCCACTAACTTGAAGATCGGACTGGTTCGATCACGTGGGTTGGTGCCACAAGGTGAATTATGCCTGCCTATGAATTGAGGATGGCATGTCTTGCAAGGAAAATAGGCATAATAGTTCCACTCTTCCAAAGTTGTAGCCAGATAAACAGTGTTTCCATTGTTTCTATTATGAGTTGCATAGCAATGCCATGATGTTAAGTACCACACAGGAATGTTACCATTCATCAAGTTCTTTACCTCTATTCATTCCAGGCTCTGATTGCGAGGCACCAGTGCTGGAAGGAACCATCATTTTTTTAATTGATTATAATGCTGGTCCTTCACTGCATGCAAAATGAATATAGATTAGACAGCTGGAGATAATCAGGAGGCTCCTTTTTTTGATGGAATCCTGCATATTTTGCCCTATTACTCCCCTCTTTCTCCCTGAAAGGCATTGACTCCTGCTGGCACATGGTTTCAAAGTGTGCCAGGCACACTCAGCTATTTCAATCACATGCTCACACTTCATCATAGAATCATAGAATGGTTACAGCGCAGAAGGAGGCCATTCGGCCCGTCGAGCCCGTGCCGGCTCTCTGCAAGAGCACCTCAGCCAGTCCCACTCCCCCGCCCTTTCCCCGTAGCCCTGCAGCTTTTTTTCTTCAGGTACTTATCCAATTCCCTTTTGAAAGCCATGATTGAGTCTGCCTCCACCAGTCTTTCAAACAGCGCATTCCAGATTCTAACCACTCGCTGCGTAAAAAGTTTTCCCTCATGTCGCCTTTGGTTCTTTTGCAAATCACCTTAAATCTGTGACCTCTGGTTCTCGATCCTTCCGCCAATGGGAACAGTTTCTCTCTATCTACTCTGTCTGGACCTCTCATGATTTTGAACACCTCAATCAAATCTCCTCTCAACCTTCTCTGCTCTAAGGAGAACAACCCCAGCTTCTCCAGTCTATCCACATAACTGAAGTCCCTCATCCCTGGAAACACTCTCATAAATCTTTCCTGCACCCTCTCTAAGGCCTTCACATCCTTCCTAAAGTGCAGTGCCCAGAATTGGACACAATACTCCAGTTGAGGCCGAACCAGTGTTTTATAAAGGTTCATCATAACTTCCTTGCTTTTGTACTCTATGCCTCCCTCTATTAATGAAGCCCAGGATCCCGTATGCTTTTTTAACCGTTTCCTCAACCTGCCCTGCCACCTTCAATGATTTGTGCACATATGCCCCCAGGTCTCTCTGTTCAGGCACCCCTTTAGAATTGTACCCTTTAGCTTATATTACCTCATCGTTTGTCCGACTAAAATGTGTCACTTCGCACTTTTCTGCATTAAATTTTATCTGCCATTTGTCCGCCCATTTCACCAGCCTATCTATGTTGTCTTGAAGTCTATCACTCTCCTCCTCACAGTTCACTATACTTCCAAGTTTTGTGTCATCTGCAAATTTTGAAATTGTACCCTGTACACCCAAGTCCAAATCATTAATATGTATCAAGAAAAGTAGTAATCCTAGTACCGACCCCTGGGGAACACCACTGTATACCTTCCTCCAGTCCGAAAAACAACCATTCACCACTACTCTCTGTTTCCTGTCACTTAGCCAATTTCGTATCCATGCTGCCACTGTCCATGGGCTTCAACTTTGCTGGCAATCCTATTATGTGACACTTTATCATGTACACCACGTCAACCGTATTGCCCTCAGCAACCCTCTCTGTTACCTCATCAAAAAACTCAATCAAGCTAGTTAAACATGATTTGTCCTTAACAAATCCATGCTGGCTTTCCTTAATTAATCCACACTTGTCCAAGTGACTGTTAATTTTGTCCCTGATTATCATTTCTAAAAGCTTCCCCACTACTGAGGTTAAACCATCTGGCCTGTAGTTGCTGGGTTTATCCTTACACCCATTTTTAAACAAGGGTGTAACCTTTGCAATTCTCCAGTCCTCTGGCATCACTCCTGTATCTAATGAGAAATGGAAGATTATGGCCAGTACCTCCACGATTTCCACCTTAACTTCCCTCAGCATCCTAGGATGCATCTCATCCGGTCCTGGTGACTTATCAACTTTAAGTACAGCCAGCCTCTCTAGTACCTCCTCTTTATCAATTTTTATCCCATCCACTATCTCCACAACCTACTCTTTCACTATGACTTTGGCAGCATCTTCTTCCTTGGTGAAGACAGATGCAAAGTACTCATTTAGTACCTCAGCCACACCCTCTGCCTCCATGTGTAGGTCTCCTTTTTGGTCCCTAATCAGCCCCACCCCTCCTCTTACTACCCGTTTACTATTTATATGCCTATAGAAGACTTTTGAATTCCCTTTTATGTTATCTGCCAATCTATTCTCATACTCTTTCTTTGTCCCTCTTATTTTCTTTTTCACTTCCCCTTTGAACTTTCTATATTCAGCCTGATTCTCACTTGTATTCTCAACCTGACATCTGTCATTTGTGCTTTTTTTATGTTTCCTCTTACTCTCTATCTCTTTCAACATCCAGGGAGCTCTGACTTTGGTTGCCCTATCGTTCTGCCTCGTGGGAATGTACCTCGACAAGACCCGAACCATCTCCTCTTTAAAGGATTATTCAATTACAGTTTTGCCTGCCAATCTTTGATTCCAATTTACCTGGGCCAGATCCGTTCTCAACCCACTGAAATTGGCCTTCCTCCAATTAAGTATTTTTACTCTAGATTGCTCCCTGTCTTTTTCCATAGCTAATCTAAATCTTATGATACTATGATCACTGTTCCCTAAATGTTCCCCTACTGACACTTGCTCCACTTGACCCACCTCATTCCCCAGAACCAGATCCAGCAATGCCTCCTTTCTTGTTGGGCCAGAAACATACTGATCAGGAAAGTTCTCCTGAACACACTTCAGAAATTCATGCACGAATGTGGACAGGGTCAGCAGGATATTCAACCATCAACAACTACAACCTGCATTTATATAGCACCTTTAATGTAGTAAAATGTCTCAAAGCACTTCACAGGAGCGATTATCAAACAAATTCATTTTTGATTGGCTGGGTCAAAGAGTTAGGTTTTAACGAGCGTCTTAAAGGAGGAGAGAGAGGTAGAGAGGCAGCGAGGTTTAGGGAGGGAATTTCAGAGCTTAGGGCATAGGAAGCTGAAGGCACAGCCGCTAATAGCGGAATGATGAAGATCGGGGATGCGCAAGAGGTCAGAATTGGGCAAGTTTTTTTAAATTCATTTATGGGATGTGGGCGTTGCTGGCAAGGCCAGCATTTATTGCCCATCCCTAATTGCCTTCGAGAAGGTGGCGGTGAGCTGCCTTCTTGAACCGCTGCAGTCGGTGTGGTGAAGGTTCTCCCACAGTGCTGTTAGCTCGGGAGCTCTAGGATTTTGACCCAATGATGATGAAGGATCGGCGATATACTTCTAAGTCAGGATGTTGTGTGTCTTGGAAGGGAACTTGGAGTGCAAAGATCTCAGAGGGTTGTAGGCCTGGAGGAGGTTACAGAGATAGGGAAGGTCACCACAACTGCACTTGGACCTATCCTCACCCACAGGCATATATTTCCAGCAAGGACGCCGAAAAGCCATCAGAAGAAGGATCTTTCTCCTCCCTAGTCCACTGGCACTGAAACCAGTTGTAGTGTACCTGTTTCCACCCTGGCTCACTCAGCATTCCTGATCGATGCTTACCTCCTGGCCCATCATGGAATGATGTGACACAGAGCTGGCAGGTGCTGACCTGGTTTCCCTCTTGATGTGGGAAATAATTGACATCCCAGAAAAAGAATTTGGAAAAACATGACAAGACATTGATGGCATCTTAGCTTACCCATCCGTGCAGTGTTCCCACTGTAGTACCCAACTGACTGTTGAATTTCTGTCACAGATTCACCTCCATTGCCCAGCTGCAAAGTGTTCATTAGTATTTGTGTGAAGAGAATCTATCTATCAGCAATTGCAAATATTCCTTTCACCTGTTCAAACTTGTGCACCTTATCCTACTGAACCTTAGAGTCGTGCTCTGATTTATCTTTTCTATTCTGTATGTATATTTATAGGAACTTAAGACCATAAGAAATAAGAGCAGGAGTAGGCCATACGGTCCCTCGAGCCTGCTCCGCTATTCAATAAGATCACGGCTGATCTTCAACCTCCCCTCCACTTTCCTGCCCGATCCCCATATCCCTCGATTCCCCTAGAGTCCAAAAATCTATCTCTCTCAGCCTTGAATATACTCAAAGGCTCAGCATTCACAGCCCTCTGGGGCAGAGAATTCCAAAGATTCACAACCTCCTGAGTGAAGAAATTCCTCCTCATTTCAGTCTTAAAAGGCCGATCACCTCTCGGTCACCTTCTTTCAAAGCTAAAGTGCCTCGTTATATTGGTGGCCAAAGCTGGTTACAGAATTTGAGGTAAATACAAACTGTTCATAATCAGGCACAAATTTGGCAGTGCCATTCTGAGGGACTTCAAGAATGACTGTTGTAAGAAGTGGTGAAACTCACACTGGTGTAGCAGGAGCTGTTATTCTGAGGTTGAAATGAAGGTACGTTGGTAGGGTAAAGTCGAGATTTACTCCAGAGCCCAAAAGTGAAAAATTATTGTGATGGTGGATTCAACAGCTGAGTAGGGGCAGAGCCAACAGAAGAATGTGAGAAGACTAGGGAGGAGAAGAAAAAGAATGACTTGTACTTATATTGAGCCTTTTACTTCCTCATGACGTCCCAAAGCGCTTTACAGCCAATGAAATACTTTTGAAATGTTGTCACTGTTACAATGCAGGAAACACAGCAGCCAATTTGCGCCCAGAAAGGTCCCACAAACAGCAATGTGATGTTGACTAGATAATATGTATTAGCGATCGATGTAAGAAAACTACTAGGCACTTGGTCTAAGTGTTAAACAAAGCTTTAATCAACTGTTTTACAACATGGAGGTCTAGTTGTGTCCTTCACTAGTTCTTGTTAAGAATGTCCTGCGCAAGCTGGGCCCGTGCCCGAGTATTTATAAGAACATAAGAACATAAGAAATAGGAGCAGGAGTAGGCCCATCGGCCCCTCGAGCCTGCTCCGCCATTCAATAAGATCATGGCTGATCTGATCCTAACCGCCAATCCACTATCACAGAACCATCTCCTGAATCTAACAGAATTAGACACACGAAATAGGAGCAGGATCAGGCTACACGGCCCCTGGGCCCGCTCCGCTACCCACAGGGCCATGACCGATCCGAACCTAGACTCATGTCCAAATTCCTGCCCGCTCCCCGTAACCCTTAATTCCCTTTACTTCTAGGAAACTGTCTATTTCTGTTTTAAATTTATGTAATGATGTAGCTTCTACAGCTTTTTGGGGCAGCACATTCCATGGACCTACCACCCTCTGAGTGAAGTAGTTCCTCCTCATCTCAGTTTTGAAAGAGCAGCCCCTTATTCTAAGACTATGCCCCCTAGTTCTAGTTTCACCCATCATCGGGAACATCTTCCCTGCATCCACCTGATCCAACCCCTTCACAATCTTATATGTTTCAATAAGATCGCCTCTCCCTGGACAGCGCCACCCGCAGGCCGCTCAGTAGATTCATGCCAGTGATGTTGGTTGAATGATAAATATTGGCCAGGACACTGGCTCTCCTTTGAAATAGAGACTTGGGATTTTTTACATCCACGTGAGAGAGCCTCTGTTTAACATTGCATCAGAAAGACAGCACCTGTGACAGTGCAGCGCTCCCTCAGTACTGCATTGGGAGTGTCAGCCTAAATTTGTGCGCTCAAATCTCTGGAGTGGGACTTGAATCCTCAACCTTCATGACACAGAGGCGAGAGTGGCTACCACTGATCCACAGCTGACACCATGGATGAGCATTGAAGGATGAGTTCGCATGAGGAGCAGAGCTTGGGAAACTTTGAGAAACATGTCTGCATGAAGAGAGGGTGAACCACAGTAGAGCAGTAACCTGGGAGGGAAGGAGTGAGCATGGTGGTTGCAAGGAAAGGGAAGTGGCAGTTATTTGGAAAGAATAAGGATGTATGAAGTTCTGTGAAGTAAATTGTACTGCAGTAGGCAGAGAGTTCAATCTGTAGCTGTAACTTGGAGTAAGGCTGTCCACCAGCTGTTCACCTGTTAATGAAGTTAATTAACAGTACCACTGAGAGGGACTTGATAAGTAGCTAAGAGAGGAACATGAATAGCCAATGGAGGAGGTAAGTGCACTTCCTCCATGACCTGCCAAACAGCTTACAGTGTTCCGATCTCCAGCACTCGCACCCCTCGCCTTGGTAAACCTAAATATTCCGAAATAAACCTAAAGAGATTTAACCCACTTTTTCTTGGGTTTTATCAGTCCACCAGCAGAACTCCCTGTGCGACACAAATCACTTCCCGTTTTGCACAAATCACTTCCTCTTTCACACTGATATTTTCCTCATTGACACAGAAAGGCCAGTCAAGTTTTCTTCTCTTGTTTGTCATCGAGGTGAGGGATCTTAGAGTTGTGGAATAGAACAGCTTCACTTTCAGGGACCCAGTGCCAGCATCCACCACTCCCACATCAGATCTTGATGCCCAAATTTGATGCAGTTTTGTGTTGTGGACCCAGGTCAATTTGAAACAAGATGACTGGCCAAACTATCTTACAGAGGGCAATTAGAAAAGACTTGCATCCCATGTTTTTTTTTATTCAGTCATGGGATGTGGGCATCGCTGGCAAGGCCAGCATTTATTGCCCATCCCTAATTGCCCTCGAGAAGATGGTGGTGAGCCGCTTTCTTGAACCGCTGCAGTCCGTGTGGTGAAAGTGCTCCCACAGTGCTGTTAGGGAGGGAGTTCCAGGACTTTGGCCCAGCGATGATGAAGGATCGGCGATATACTTCCAAGTCAGGATGGTGTGTGACTTGGAGGGGAACTTGGAGGTGGTGGTGTTCCCATGCGCCTGCTGCCCTTGTCCTTCTAGGTGGTTGAGATCGCGGGTTTAGGAGGTGCTGCCAAAGAAGCTTTGGCGAGTTGCTGCAGTGCATCTTGTAGATGGTACATACTGCAGCCACGGTACGTTGGTGGTGGAGTGAGTGAATGTTTAAGGTGGTGGATGGGGTGCCAATCAAGCGGGCTGCTTTGTCCTGGATGGTGTCGAGCTTCTTGAGTGTTGTTGGAGCTGCACTCATCCAGGCAAGTGAAGAGTATTCCATCACACTCCTGACTTGTGCCTTGTAGATGGTGGAAAGGCTTTGGGGAGTCAGGAGGTGAGACACTCGCTGCAGAATACCCAGCCTCTGACCTGCTGGTCCAGTTAAGTTTCTGGTCAATGGTGACCCCCAGGATGTTGAAGATGGGGGATTCGGTGATGGTAATGCCATTGAATGTCAAAGGGTGGTGATTAGACTCTCGCTTGCTGGAGATAGTCATTGCCTGGCACTTGTGTGGCACGAATGTGACCTGCCAAATATCAGCCCAAGCCTGAATGTCATCCAGGTCTTGTTGCATGCGGGCATGGACTGCTTCATTATCTGAGGATTTGCGAATGGCACTTAACACTGTGCAGTCATCAGCGAACATCCCTATTTCTGACCTTATGTTGGAGGGAAGATCATTGATGAAGCAGCTGAAGATGGTTGGGCATAGAACATTGCCCTGAGGAACTCCTGCAGCGATGTCCTGGGGCTGTGATGATTGATCTCCAACAACCACAACCATCTTCCTTTGTGCTAGGTATGATTCCAGCCAGTTGAGTGTTTTCCCCTGATTCCCATTGACTTCAGTTTTACTAGGGCTCCTTGATGCCACACTCGGTCAAATGCTGCCTTGATGTCAAGGGCAGCCACTCTCACCTCACCTCTGGAATTCAGATCCTTTGACAATGTTTGGACCAAGGCTGTAATGAGGCCTGGAGCTGGGTGGTCCTAGCGGAACCCAAACTGGGCATCAGTGAATAGGTTTTCGGTGAGTAAGGGCCGCTTGATAGCACTGTCGATGACACCTTCCATCACTTTGCTGATGATTGATAGTAGACTGATGGGGCGGTAATTGGCCAGATTGAGTTTGTCCTGCTTTTTGTGGACAGGACATACCTAGGTAGTTTTCCACATTGTCGGATAGATGCCAGTGTTGTCGCTGTACTGGAACAGCTTGGCTAGAGGCATGGTTAGTTCTAGAGCACAAGTCTTCAGCATGATAGCTGGGTTGTTGTCGGGGCCTTTGCTGTATCCAGTGTGCTCAGCCCTTTCTTGATATCACATGGAGAGAATCAAATTGGCTGAAGACTGGCTTCTGTGATGGCGGGGACCTCACTCGGCACTTCTGGCTGAAGATAGTTCCAAACGCTTCAGCCTTGTCTTTTGCACTCATGTGCTGGGCTCCACCAACATTGAGGATAGGGATATCTCTCACCACCTGTCGCAGGCCAAGACTGGCAGCTATGTCCTTCAGGACTCGGCCAGCTCGATCAATAATGGTGCTACTGAGCCACTCTTGGGCTGTGATTTTCTTCCTGGAGGTGGGTTTGCGTCGGAAATGGCAGTGGGCGGGTTCCCGTCCTGCTGACACAATTTTTTGTTAATTGGGCTACTTAAGCCTGCCCTGTAGGTTACCTGCCCTCATCACAAGGTGCGGGTCTGTCCAGCTGATATGCTGACGTGTTTGCAGCCGGTGTATTTTGTTGTGTATGTACCTTTAAGGGAATAACTGGTCTCAGACTGCAGTACCGGCAGTGACCACCCCTGTATAAAAGGCACTAGCAACCTTCTGTAATTTCAGTTTCCCAATTGTCTCCATTCAGTAAAGACTTGTTATAATCAACTCCTGCTGTCCGTGTCTCAATTATACACGGACATAATATTGGCGACGAGCAGATACGAACTTACCTATAGTCTGCACCATCTCATGGGATCCATCCCTGAAGCAAAGTGAGCAGAGGTCGAGGCCAGAAAGAAGAAAGAAACAGTAGAAACGGGCGTCGACCGTAGGCATCCGCCTTTGAGTCAGCGGAGTTGAAGATTTGCAGGAGAGGTTGTCGAGAGCGGGGCTTGGTTCCTGTCGACGGCGCTTCAGCTAATCGGGCTGGTGGCAGGTAGTACACTGATCCTTCCTGGGCTGCGGCGGTCTAGAACTCGAGCGGGTGGCTTGCAACGGGGCCGAGCAGCGTTGTCGGGAAGAGGAGAGAGAGAGAGGGTGGAGCACACAGGGCGCGGCCGGTGCTACGAAGCCAGGCAGCATACAGACCCGAGAAGAGGGAGGCAAGAGACCCACAGGGTTGTTCCACGACGGGAAAATAATAAAATTAAAAAAAATATTAAACGCGCAGCAAGCCGCGAGGAGCTGCAGGTTGCTACGGAAACCGCGGAAAGCAATGCTAGCAACAGCGGGGAAGAAGGCAAAGCGCGGGAGGCGCCATCTTAATCCAGCGGGGAAGAAGGCAAAGCGCGGGAGGCGCCATTTTGTTAAATCGGGGAAGAAGGCAAAGTGCGGGAGGCGCCACTATAGATTTCCAAGATGCCGAAGACTGGCTATATCGCTGCCTTTGATAATGCAATAGAAGACTGGACCACGTATGTGGAAAGAGTCGAGGTATATTGCGAGGCAAACGAAATAGCCGATGAAAAAAAGGCATCGGTACTGCTAAACTTAATGGGCGCAAGAACGTACGGCCTATTGCGGGACCTGATTACTCCAGCCAAACCAAAGGCGAAGAGTTTTAACGAAATTGTTGCTATCCTACAGGAACACCTAAACCCTGCACCGCTGCTGATAGCAGAAAGATTTAAATTCCATAGGAGAACTCAGCATAAAGATGAGAGCAATGCTGAGTACCTTACGGAACTACGCAAGCTATCAAAGCATTGCCAGTTCGGAGCAGGACTGGCAGATACCCTACGGGACAAATTTGTCTGTGGACTCCTGAGTGAAGGAACCCAGAAGAAGTTACTCTCAGAGAAAGAGCTGACACTAGATAAGGCTTTCAGCGTGGCAGTATCATACGAAGCAGCAGCAAGGGGAGCTGCGGAAATACAACAAAAGCCACAGGAATACGGCACCCACGAAATGACACGGGGATTTGCAAAATGTTACCGCTGCGGCAGAATAAACCATGACCAGAAGGACTGCTGGTCCAAGGACAAAATATGCAGGCAATGCGGAAAGATGGGACACATTGCACGAGTTTGCAGGTCTGGGAAGAAGGCCAACAACAACAAAAAGGCTACTAAGGAACCGTACAGGAAAGTACAAAAGATGACGGACAGTAGTTCCGAAGACCAGATGAACGATAGTGAATCCAGGAACAAGAGACTAAGCTGTCTCAAACTTCACAACGTAATCACAAAAGAGGATCACCGAACCATTTGGGTCTCCCTCACGATAGCAGGGTCCCAAGTCAAAATGGAATTGGATACAGGATCAGCTCTAACCGTCATGAATCGACGAGACTATGAGCGGCTATTCTCACACATACCCTTGAGGGAGACATCCATTGTCTTGAGGACGTATACGGGGCAAAAAGTATACCCCAGAGGAAAAATAAGGGTGCCTGTCGAATACAACGGCAAGAAAATACGGAAATTGTATCTCTACATTCTGCAAGATGGTGGACGACCGTTGTTGGGACATGAATGGATCAGAAAGATAAGTTTAGACTGGCACTCCATTCAGGCACTGACGGTGGCTGGTAAAAAGGATGACGACGTCACTCCTGGACGATTGTCAACAATCTTAGCTGACGCCAAAGAGGTATTTCAACAAGAACTGGGCACTCTTAAAGGCGTAACCGCCTCGATAAAAATAGAGCAGAATGCAATTCCCAAGTTTTTCAAAGCAAGACCGGTACCATATGCAATTCGCCCAGCCGTCGAGGCAGAGCTGCAGAATCTGGAGAATGCAGGCGTGTTATCTAAGGTAGACTGGAGCGAGTGGGCGACACCCATCGTTCCTGTCATGAAGAAAACGTTAAACAATAAGTCTGAGGAGCCAAGGAAGGTTCGCACCTGTGGGGACTTCAAGGTGACGGTGAACCCAATCCTTCACACAGTACAA
This sequence comes from Somniosus microcephalus, assembly GCF_052327205.1. Classification (NCBI taxonomy): domain Eukaryota; kingdom Metazoa; phylum Chordata; class Chondrichthyes; order Squaliformes; family Somniosidae; genus Somniosus; species Somniosus microcephalus. The sequence goes on from NC_140989.1 coordinate 362,083,495, forward strand.
TATCCTCTTCCAAGGATAGAAGATATCTTCGCCTCACTATCTGGAGGGAAGCGTTTTACAAAAATTGACCTAGCACAAGCATATTTGCAGATGGAGGTTGAAGAATCCTCTAGGAAGTATCTCACGATAAACACTCACAAAGGTCTTTACCAGTATAATCGACTGGTCTTCGGAGTAGCATCAGCTCCGGCGATATGGCAAAGAGCGATGGAAAAAGTCCTGCAAGGGATTCCGGGGACTCAGTGTTACTTAGATGACATCCTAGTGACAGGTGAAGATGACAGTGAACACCTTGCCAACCTAGAGCAGGTGCTTACTAGACTGCGTGAACATGGGCTACAAGCCAATCGCCCCAAGTGCGAGTTTTTTAAGAAACAGATATCGTATTGTGGCCACGTGATTGATGAAGAGGGGTTGCATAAGTCCCCTGACAAAATTGAAGCGGTAGTTATGGCTCCGGCGCCTGAAAATGTGTGGCAACTGAGGTCATTCCTCGGATTGGTGAATTACTACCTTAAGTTTTTGCCGAATTTGTCCACAATTCTGCATCCACTGAACGCCCTACTACGAACGGGAGCAGCATGGAAATGGAGCGATGAATGTAAGTGGGCCTTCCAGAAGAGTAAGGACCTAATCACTTCAAGAGAAGTATTGGCTCACTACAACCCATCACTACTGATAAGACTGGCGTGTGATGCGTCTCCCTACGGCATTGGGGCGGTACTGTCACATAAATTCTTTGATGGCTCAGAGAGGCCGATAGCTTTTGCGTCACGCTCGTTAACTTCAGCCGAGCGTAACTACGCTCAGATTGACAGAGAGGCCCTCAGCCTGGTGTGGGGGGTGAAGAAGTTCAATCACTACCTGCACGGTCAGAAATTTACTCTACTAACTGATCATCAACCTCTCGTCTCCATTTTCAACCCTCAGAAGGGCGTACCGATAATGACGGCACAATGGCTGCAGAGGTGGTCCCTTTTCCTAGGGGCACACCAATATGACATCGAGTACAAGGGAACTAAACAGCATGGGAATGCTGATGGATTGTCGCGCCTACCATTACCGACGGTGGAAGAAGAACTGGCAGTGGATCCAGTGGAGTTATTCCACTCGACTATAGTCAAATGTCTCCCTGTGACGAATGCAAACATAGAAAAGGAAACACGAAATGAGCCGACACTTTCCTGGGTCTATGATTTAATGGTGAAGGGATGGCCAGCACATGGCGAACCACTGCTGCCAGCCTTCTCGCCGAGAAGAGAACAGCTGTCAGTGTGCAGAGGGACCTTGATGTGTGGATCCAGAGTAGTAATTCCACCCAAATTGACGGATAGAGTGCTCAATGAGCTTCATGAGGGTCATCTGGGTGGGGTAAAAATGAAGAACTTAGCCAGAGCATTTGTGTGGTGGCCGGGAATCGATAGAGAAATCGAAGAGATGACCAAGAGCTGTACCGGATGCCAGAAGGTCCAAAACGCCCCACCACAAGCTCCTCTACATCCATGGGAGTGGCCCTCATCTCCATGGCAAAGGGTGCACATTGATTTTGCTGGTCCCTTTATGGACTCGATGTTTTTAATTGCGGTGGATGCACATTCAAAGTGGCCAGAGGTAATAAAAATGTCCTCAACCACCACAGAAAAAACTATCACAGTCTTACGAACCATATTCGCCAGGAATGGGCTGCCTGAACAGATTTGCTCTGATAATGGACCACAGTTTGTGTCTGAAGAGTTCCGGAGGTTCTTAAAGAACAATGGTGTTAAGCATTACACATCTGCCCCATATCATCCAGCCACTAATGGATTGGCCGAGAGGTTTGTTCAAACATTCAAGAAGGCTATCAAGGCAATGTGTAATGAAGATATACCCCTACAACACAAGGTGGATAACTTCTTGTTTGCCTACTGGCATGCGACACGTGCGGTTACCAACCAAACTCCAGCCATGATGTTCTTCAATCGAAGACTATGATGCCGCTTGGATTTGGTTAAGCCAAACATCAGAAGAGATGTGGAGAACAGGCAGTTTCAGAATATGAATGAAAGGCCGGCCAGGAGTTTTAAGATAGGTCAACCAGTTTTGGCCCGGGACTACCGCACAGAGAAATGGCAGCCAGGAACGATCTGTACACGGCAAGGACCTCTAATGTATACCGTGGACGTTGGAGAGAGCATTGTAAGACGCCATGCTGACCAGATTCTAGAGTCACTGGAAAATGTCAACTCCACACCACGATCTGATACACCTGGCAATGAAACCGAAGTACCAATTGTATCTCCCGCAGAATCGGTGATATTGGAAGCAGACGAACCAAACAACGACATTGATCCCGACTCAACCTCACCAGAAGAACCTGATACCCCAAAGAGGCGTTATCCAGACAGAATCAGGAAGCCTCCTCAAAGACTGAACTTGTAATTGCTTAACCTCAACCAATGTATCTAGCAACCGTAATTGTAATTTTATTAGTTATTATTTAGTTGTTAAATGAATGTTATGTACTGTTTATCTAAAAGGGGAGGAATTGTTGTGTATGTACCTTTAAGGGAATAACTGGTCTCAGACTGCAGTACCGGCAGTGACCACCCCTGTATAAAAGGCACTAGCAACCTTCTGTAGTTTCAGTTTCCCAATTGTCTCCATTCAGTAAAGACTTGTTATAATCAACTCCTGCTGTCCGTGTCTCAATTATACACGGACATAATATATTTAAGGGGCCATTTCCCCATTAGATCTCAGGTGGTTTCTGGTGCATCTGACTGCTGCTTCTCACCACGATGTCTGCAGAGAAACAGAAGGGAGCTCCCCGCTTCAATGAGGACTACCTCCATGTTCTTGTGGAGGGAGTCAGAGGACGTCGGGAGGTCCTGTACCCATCTGATAGAAGAAGGAAACCTGCTCAGCAGACAAAGGCAGCCTGGCTGCGATTAGCTGAGGAGGTCAATGCCAGGTCTGTGTACAGACGCACCTGGGTCTAATGCAGAAAAAGGTTCAATGATCTCCTGCGATCTGGAAAAGTGAGTATAAAATCTCACTTACCTTAATTCTGCTGTGTCTGTCATCACATCCCCATCACTCTGCATTGCTAACCCTACTCCTACACATCCTAACTCAACTAAACATCCCTTGCACCATCCCCCATCCCTCTCTCCCTAGGCACAGATTCACTTCCCCATCTAACTATGCACCCCTCACACCCACCCTCAAGGTTATGCACTGATAACATCTAACAACTCAAAAGGAGGGAATTTCATAATGGGAACCCACTCCTTCACAGTCTCCCGCTAAACATTTATCCTATCCATTCTTTACACTCATTCCATCACTCTCACTGAAACTCCACTTCTTTCCCTCATTGCAGGAAAAGAGAGGCCACAATAAGAGGGAGAGGGAGAGAACAGGAGGAGGACCACCATCCTTATCACAACTGATCAACGCTGAGGAGGCCACTCTGGAAATTGTGGGATCAGTGGAAGAGCTCGAAGTGGTGGACGGAGAGATGGGCTCAGTTGAACAACCTGGTGACAGAATGCTTCTCCATCCATCTTATTTGGTTTTCATGAGTGACATCTGGCATCTGATGTAATTAGAAATTGAATGCTCATCATGTGCACAATGGGATGTGTCTGCAAGCTACATATCACATGTCTAACTCATATCTTTACTCTGCCACAGGACCATCAAGAGCCCCTCTCCCTGCTGTCCAGGAGGAAGAGTTGGAGGACTCCTCAGAGGATGCTGCATTCTCTGAGGGAGCAACGTCGGCAGAAATGATCGCACCCAGCACCAGCACAGCGATGCACACCAAGGTGGGGCATTCGCGAGATAGTGTGGTGTTGCCAGCTGGTGTATCACAACTCACGAGTGAGCAAGAGCAGATGGCGGAGACAGGAACAGCAGTGGAGAGTCCTCGTCAGAGGCCACAAGACGCTTCTCGCTCTGCTCAGCTGCATGTAGACGCTGAGCCTCAGGGGCCATTCAGAAAGAGAGCAGTGCTGGAGCTTCAGGACCAGGTGCAGGAGGCTCTGACTGGGTTTGCAACCATGGTGATTGCCAGTGTGCAGAGAATGGAGGAGTCCACCTCAAACATGAGCAGTGCCAAGATGCACTCAATGGTGAATGTAGGTCCTGCCATGGAAAGGATGGCAACCTCCTTGGAGGACATAAATCGGCAGACTCAAATGAACATGGTGACTCTTCTAAATAGATGGTCAGTTATGGAGGATAGATGGGCATCTATCGTGGAGAGGAACCAGAAGTACATGGACGTCCCCGTTATGAGGACTGTCAGTACAGAGACGGGTCCTCATGGCCCCACTGATGTGCAGCAAGGTGCTCTCCAGCTACTTGCTAGCGGAGAAGTGTGGGTGGCCCATGAGAGGGGTGATGGTGGGAGGCGATATGCAAGTGGGGGCTCGTCTCCAAGCACTCCAACTTCCACCCCCTTGCCAATCCCTCAATCAGAGCCCCAGATGACTGCCGTAGCACTGATGGCCGATTCTGCCGCTGTGCAGCCGCAGGGGGAGCAAACTTTGGTGGGACCTTCAAAGGCTCCAAAACCCAGAGGACACCCGCCAAAGGCGTCTAAGCAGGCGCAGCAGGGAAGTGAGCAGGCTGCCTCTACATCTGTTGAAGCCACAGGGCTAGCACCACGTAGAAGCACGCGTAAGAGAACGTTGACACATAAATGTCAGAAGGGTACTCACTTGGGTGTTCTGATAGAGTTCAATGTTATGTTTCTGTTCTTTTATTATGTTGGAACAAATTAATCTTGTATGAACGTTTGACATCGTTGCCATTTGTGTGATCACAATTTGAGGTGGCACAGTGAAGGGTGAGGGCACCTTTTATATCCAGCAATGCAGGTGACAGTGGATATAGAGTTAACACCACACACTTACAGCCTCAAGACAGTCTCTCAAATCGTGAAATCAGCAACGTCTAACATTTGAAATTGAGAAGTTTAGACAGTGCAGCTTGTAGACTGCAGTTGCAGCTGTGAAATTTCCAGCTCGTTGGTCTTCCTGACACACTTACCAGGTGTGATCTCCGAACGTCGTGAAACCCGAGTAAAATGTTGGAAGATTGCAAAAGGCTCTCAAAATTGCAGTTAACAAGCTCTTAACAAGGAGTTAAGTGCCTTAAATCCCTTACCCGCCGCTTGGTGTCGGGTCTGTTGTGAAATCACAGAACCAACACTCTTGAAACTTACACGGAGGCGGGTTCGCGGCGGGTTTCCAACCCGCCGCCAATCATTGTGATTTTAACACCTGACACGCCTCCCAACCCGCCCTCTGAGCGCCGGCCTTGGTGATGGGCATTGAAGTCCCCCACCCAGAGTACATTCTGTGTCCTTGCTATCCTCAGTGCTCCTTCCAAGTGGTGTTCAACATGGAGGAGCACCGATTGATCAGCTGAGGGAGGGCAGTAGGTGGTAATCTGCGGGAGTTTTCTGAAATGCAAACCCAGTGTCCATTCAAAATTGCTCTCAACTTCAAACTGATGGTAGAAGCAGGAAGCAGAAGGGAGATTAAATGGTTATAGTCGGTAGAACAGAGTATTTCATTAACATTAGGAAAGGGCAAAGAGAATAGCAGATAAAAAGGGCAACAGGATGACCAGTGGTGAAGTATGTCAATTTGTTCTTTTAATAGAAAAATCTGTTTAATATTTTACAACAACAATTTGCATTTCTACAGCACCTTCAAAGTAGTAAAACGTCCCAAGGCGCTTCACAGTAGCGTTAACAAAATAAATTTGACACTGAGCCACAAAGAGGTATTAGGGCAGGTGAGGGTCAAGGAGGTAGGTTTTAAGGAGCATCTTAAAGGAGGCTGGAGAGTGAGAGAAGCTGAGAGTTTTAGGGAAGGAATTCCAGAGCTTAGGAGCTAGACAGCTGATGGCGCGGCCATCAATGGTGGGGCAAAGGTAATCGGGGATGCACAAGAGGCCAGAATTGGAGGAACATAGGGGGAGAAATTCGGTATCGCCCCGGTTAGGGCGCAAAATTTTGAAAGCTGGAAAAATTAGCGGCAGGCTCTAATCATTCCCAGCTTTCAGTAAATACAGTGTTAGCACCCCAGGAAGGAAGTGGAGCACTAAATCAAGCTCTACCACTTCCCTCCTGGAGCGCTAAACCAAGCAGGGGGCGGGGGGGGGAGCGGGGTTTGAGGTGCAGCACTTCCGGGATCTGAGGGCTCCTTCCCTCCCTTAAAGCTGTAGGCTCTGTATTTGAACGATCTCCCTCATCGCCGACGGCAGTCGGGATCCTCGACGATCAGCCCCAAGCACGCTAACAGAGTGCAGCGCTGATCAATCGCGCCTTTTAAAAATGTTCAAAATGCACCCTAAAGGAAGGAAACACATTTCTACTGAAGACCAGTGGCCCTGCCTTTAATTAGCGCTCCCGAAGCACCCGGCCTCCCGAACAGCACCTCCTGCAGCTGTCGGTGTTATCGCCCGGCGATGCTGCAGGGGCCGGAACCGAATTTCAGGTCCGGGCGCTAATGGGGCACCGCGCAGCCGGATGGCATCATGATCTCCGGGCACAGGAGAGCATGGCGCGAGGGGTTACCGCCGCAAACCGGCGGGCGGTAAGTCGTTAGCGCCCCGTTATCGCATCCCGGAGGCACTAATGGGAGGTGCAAAGGAGGCAAATTTCTAAGGTAGGGCTGGAGGAGGTTACAGAGATATGGATGGGTGAGGCCATGGAGGGTTGAAAGCAAAGTTGAAAATGTTAAATTCAGTTCTGATTTTTTAGTAGCATTAACAACTTATTTTTGGATGGAGGCTTCAACCTCACAGTATACGGGCTAATAATGTGCAAGACCAGGCAGTCCAGAGAGACAGAAGGGAACCTGAACTTGTCAGCATTTTACGGGACTAATTTTTCAAGTAGGGGCTGGCAGTGATGAACCTTGCCCGTCCGCAGAAAATTGCGGCGAGCTGGTTAAACTCAACGACAGACTGCGGGCAGCGTTTCGTGATTTTCTGGCTGTCTATTGAAAGCTCTTCATTTCAAGTGCCATTCTAATGCAAAAATCTGTCACTTTTGCCGTGGGCTTTGATATTTCCCACTGCCTGACATAAATCAGACATTAGATTGAAAGAGATTTCTGATTAATGTTTCAGCAAATGTAAATAAAGCTTTTTACTGCATTTAAACCACGTCGCAGGAGTAATCATTAGAATTGTATTAAATTCATGAATTTCTTATGGATTTATTTTAAAGTCTGAATTTTTTATGCAGCTGTTAAATGTATGCTTTGAATATGTTTCATTGCAAGGAAAATATTTTTTGAGGTCATTAAAATTTGAATTCAATATTGTTGAGTTTACACTTCAATTGTAACTGATTAGGATGAATTATGCGTGTTGCATGCTCTACAAACAAGCTTGCTTTGAACATGTTGCAAGAGCATTAAACACTTAAAATCATACCTTTGCCAACTCACCAGCACCTCAATCCATTTTCCATTCTTTTGCACAAGAAGTAAAAAGCTGCATTTCTGCAAACAGTCAAAAGCTTAACAGTGAAAGGAAAAATCCTTGTGATGATGACTGACCTTTTCTCCAAGATGCCTCTTTTTCCCCCTCGCTGTATATTAATTATGAATTGGAAGTATAATGAGGACAAACACAATCTGCTCAGTCAGAGATTTTAATGTTCAAATTAATCCTTCTCTCCATTAGCAAGTCCCATGGTCGATCGACACTGATTTCATTCTTAGCTGATTGAGAGAGCCACAGTTGGCAGCTGTGCCTCTGGGCTGGGAAGGGGTCAAATCAGCTCTTGCTTCTCCTCCTGATCACTGTCCCAGACTCCTTCTGGCAAGTGTATTACAGTGTGTGAAGGTCCGGCTCAGGTGTGATGACCACCCCATCTCCCCCCACCAACACTGATGATGCCTATAGGTGTCATCCATGGCTGCCTCAGTGATAGCACCCTTGCTTCTGAGTCAGAAGGCCGGGGGTTCAAGCCCCACTCCAGAGACTTGAGCACAAAAATCTAGGCTGGCACTTCAGAGCAGTGCTGAGGGAGCGCTGCACTGTCAGAGGTGCCATCTTTCGGATGAGGCATCTGCCCTCTCAGGTGAACATAAAAAATCCCACGGCACTATTTCGAAGAAGAGCAGGGGAGTTCTCTCCGGTGTCCTGGTCAACAATTATCCCTCAACCATCATCACTAAAACAGATTGTCTGGCCATTATCACATTGCTGTTTGTGGGACCTTGCTGTGCGAAATTGGCTGCCCTGTTTCCTACATTACAACAGTGACTGCTGTTCAAAAGTACCTCATTGGCTGTAAAGAGATTTTGTGATGTCCTGAGGTGGTGAAAGGTGCTATATAAATGCAAATTCGTTCTTTTTCTCTTTTTATGAAACGAAAATCAGGAGAGGTGATCAATGGGTGGCCGAGCCGCTATTGTGCATTTTACACTATTGCCCAAAGTCCAGATTACCCCCATTGACTTTTGCTGCAATATGTGTCCACAGACAGCAGTCACCCTCCGATACCCCACCCAAGTAGTCACTCTTCAGCTGTGAACCAGATAGTGAGTGCTAGTGAGCTGTACCTCCACAGAGGGGCATCGCATGCAAGCCTGATCTTGTCAGCACCCCATATCTGCATGAACGCACTTAACAGCAGGAGTTAATGGATAGCAATTAAGTAAGGGCAGACTGGCTCATTTTCACCAAGAAGACTGAGACCAACTGTGCACCTATTGTAATTGAGAAGAGAGTTAATTTGGATACTAAGGGATTTTGACTGAGCAGAGATTGTATTTGTACTCATTATGGTCCTAATTTATAATTTATGTAATCTACAATGACAAAAAAGGTCAGTTATCAGCAAGTCAGTCTTTCCTTTCTGTGTAAGGAGAAAAAGAACAATTAAAGAGCAGCTTTGATGTTTGAAAGATTTGAGCAGACAGGTTATAAATGAGGATAAGGAAATGGGCTGATGAGGGAGAGAGATATTTTGTGTTTTCACTTCTGAAGGCAATAGAAAAACCCACATTTTGCAGGATAGGTGTTTAGGTAAAATTAGTAAATTAGAAGTAACAGCCCAGATATAGGCAGGGAGGGAGCAGAGTGGGGGGGGGGTGCAGTTTAGCAGGGAGAGCAGGGACGAAGAGATCGCAGGCCGGGGAGGACATTGGAGAGGCCATGGAGTGAATTGAACACAAGGATAAGAATTTTAAAATCGAGGCGTTGCCGGACCGGGAGCCAATGTAAGTCAGCAAGCACAGGGGTGATGGGTGAACGGGACTTGGTGCGGGTTAGGATAAACTGAAGGTCAATAGTGCTGCAGCATCTTATTCAATTTTTCCTAGAGGGTTCAAGGAAATGGGGAAGATCATAGTCGAGGTGTCTGTTGATCGGATTTTGTTATTTTAAAAAGGTAAGAAATCAGAATGCGGTAACATTACAGCAGTGCCTACACTCCAAAAGTAATAGCTGTAAAGCGCTTTGAGACGTCCGGTGATCGCGAAAGGCGCTATATAAGTGTAAGTTTTTCTTTCTTTCTTTCTGTAAGGCCTATGACCTTGAGCTGCAGGGAAGATTTTTAATGGTGTGATAAGATTTTGTGCTGAGACGCTTGCTAGCTGGGAGTGCATATTAGAGGTGTCTGCTGCACATGATCTTTGGAACTGAACAAAATAATTGTTGGAAAATTGTGTGCAACACAAGGTCGAATTTCTAATGAAGGTGAAGTTCTTCATCAGGAATGGCAAGTGGAGGAAATGGCTCCCTTAGAAAAGTACATTCAGAATACAGGAAACTTTGTGCTATCCGGCACCCACGGGGCCAAGCTGCTGCCGTTGCCTCAAAACTGCCGTACTCTCCAGAGTTAATGTTGAGAGATACGGAGATTCTTATCTCCGTATTTGACAACAAACACTGTTGCTTAGCAACAGCTTCTAAACACTCGGGTGTGGCCCTAAAGCTCTGTAGCTGAAGCTGTTGCTATAGCTACAGACCTTGCGCAGCTTGACTGTTCAAACAAAGCAAAAAAAACAAACAAAAAGAATAAAAAACGGCTGCTGATTTTTGCCGGTGGCTCCAGATTGCCGGATAGCACAAAGTTTCCTGTACTGAGGTTATTTGAGGAGGTGACGAAAACACCAGATGAAGCATATCCAGTTGATCTTGTCTACTTCAATTTCCAGAAAGATTTTTATGCAGTGTCCACATCAACAGCTATGGCAACAGAACCAGAGGTGACATGAGGAAACATTTTTTTACACAGCGAGTTGTTGTGATCTGGAATGCGCTGCCTGAAAGGGCGGTGGAAGCAGATTCAATAGTAACATTGAAAAGAGAATTGGATAAATACTTGAAGGGAAGAAATTACAGAGCTATAGGGAAAGAGCAGGGGAGTGGGATTAATTGGATAGCTTTACCAAAGAGCGCAGGCACGAAAGGCTGAATGGCCTCCTTCTGTGATGTATCATTCTACGATTTTATGAATGACCAGATCAATAGCTACTAAAAAAGTCCTGGTACTATTGGGGAAAGAGGTGACTTTGGACCTATAGTTCCCAAATATCTCCATATCATCATGTCTGGGTCTGTTGTTGACTGATTGATAGAGATTGTTCGCTGTGATAAATCAACAACTCCATTATCGTTGTATCATGTGACTACCAGGATGGTAGAAGGCGAATTAGATGGACCTTGGTCTTTTATCGTCTAGTGGAATGAATTGGTACTTGGTTGAAATAACATAATCAGAGAGTGGTCATTCACCAGAAGGGTTCAAATGACAAGTGGAGTTCGCCAGGTCCTTGGTCCTTTACTTTACATTATTTTTAATCAACAACTCGAGGAGGGCATCAATAGTACGATTACATTTGCAGATGAAGTGACAATGCATGCGTGGGTTGGCACCAAGGAGAAGATGAGTAGATTGCAAGCAGAATTCTGTGAATGGGCAGATGTCATTTAATATGGAGCAGTCCTGTGTCACGGTCATTGAGTTAGGTAATTCTAGAGCTCCCAATTCCATGCTCATTCAAAGTAACAGAGGAGGAAGGCGACTTGGGAATAGTCATTAGCCAGTAACTAAAAGTTCAGCAGCAGTGTGAGGTAGCTGTAGGAGAAGCAAATAAACTGGTAGGAAGTATTGCCAGATAAATGAAGTAAAATCTATGAGTACTGCAGTTCAGGTACATGAGTATTTGGTATATTCACATTTGGAGCATATTTTTTGCCCAGTTTTGTCCCCACAGCTTATGATAGATCTTGGGCCTCTAGAGAGGGACAAAAGCAGGCAATGATTTTGATTCCTAAACTTAGATCTCTAAGTTACATGGATAGAGGCTTAGAGAGTTCCCTCTGGAATTTCCAACTGGCATTGTTTTAACGCTGGCGCCAACCCATTGTGCTTTTGGTAAAATGACGGCAATCGGAAAAGCCAGGATTTACGAGTAATCACTCGGGAGTAATGTAGGCTCAGGAGGGATACGGCTGAGGGTTTTAAAATCATCAAAGGATTGAGCATGGTAGATTTGAATAAGATATTCTGAATAGATAGCGATAAGGTTAGAGGGTGTCTCTAAAACACATAGGCAAAGCGTTGGATTATGTGCCAAGAGGTTTCTGCTCTCCGAGGTTTGCCATTCTCTGAACCATACTCGTGGCAGGTGTGGTAAGTATGGGTGTTATAGTCCCTTTAGGAAGGGACCTGACAGGCTCCTGAGGGACGAAGACATTGGAGCCTATCAGGAAACGGGGACCTTAGTTTCATTTGCCTAATGACACATGATGGGTAACTATGGGAGTTGATTTTCACCTTTGCTGGTGGTGGAAAATAGGCGGGAGGTGTTCGCCTGCCCGTTACACACCCTGCCCGATTCTCCTTTGCATTGCCTTCAATGGAAAGGTAGATTGGGCGGAATGTATGACGGGCGGCCGAGCCACTCTCACCCACTTTCCACCACTGGCGAAGTGAAAATCTACCCCATCGTCTCTTGGTTTTGCTTGATTGGCTTTGAATCTGGGGAGCTTTTGGACCCAGTTTTTTTCTCATCTTTCCCCCCCGCCCCCCAACCCCGAGAGTTAGCATTATCAGGGTTTGGGGAGGAGGGAGCACGAGGTTGCATCATCTAATAGATAAGGTCGGCATTAATGGGCACGGCAGTCTTTTCTTAGCCTTCTTAAGTGTTCAAAATTTTCACCATCAGTTCAGATCGGCTAAGTAAGCACAGATTGGACATCAAACCCAGACCTTGTGGTCTGTGTGGCACAGCTGTCCACTGCCTTTACCAACTGAAGCATCGTTTACTGTTTATTAAAAGAAACATTGGCTTGGATGGCACACAGTCGTCTCACTCTAACCACATCTGCTCCCCAAAAGGTGGTAGTCAATGCAGACTAGCCACTCTTTGCTATAAAATCCTGTAAATATCGGTATTTAATCCAGTGCCAGCCTTTAAAATATTGTCATTAGTGAATAACTTCACTGCATTTTGCTGATGTTGGTATAAAAGTATTTAATCCAACCATATTTCATGATAAATCATTAAGTAGCAAAATGCATAGTGTATAAGTACCAACATTTACGCAATCTTTTTCCTTTTATCAGGGTTAAAGCAAACAATGGTAAAATTCAAAACATATAAACACATTAATATTAAAATATTGCTGTGACCAATGCCAACAACATAAAAAATTGAGCACAGAATGTGATTAATTGTTTAATGAATAACTGTTTACTCATCTGTTAACACAGTGGAAAGAACTGTGCAATGGAGAACCAAGAATAGAACGGGGAAATGTAATTCCAGCAGCCCACAGCTTGAAGAAGGACAGCTGAGTCAGTGGAGGCCAATTGTCACCTTTACTGCTCACCTTTAGAGTGAGGGATCGGTGATGTGTGTTCATCTACTTTCTGTGAGCTGTGAGTGTACCATACCAGTGGTTGGTGGGTTTTTGTTCAGGATGCAGTGCTTAAATCAACCTGGGTCCTGAACTGAACTGAACTGGGTCCAGCACAGAAACCCCAAAGCATTATGAATTGTCCAAGCCATTTTCTGGTTGGCTTTTCTTCTGCTGGGAGCAGCTGAACACACAGGGGATGAGATTTCAGCCTCAGGTATCAGTAGATCCTCTGGTCTTCAAGTACAAGTCAATTTTATTGATCCTGTTAGGAAGAGAACATCTGGAAAAAAAATACTCTCCGAGTAAGCATGGGTCACCCATGGAATCTCAGCAAATTACCTAAGCTTGTTTACCTACTGGCCTATTCTAGCCCATGGCCACATTTTGAAGCATCCTCATTACTGGTGGTCTCCATCCACTGCCTTTGTTCTGCTGGTGCCTTGGCTTCTTGGGGGAGACAGTGAGTAGCGACTATTCAGATTCGGCATTCTCAATGAGTCAGGAGACCCACCTTCTATCATATTCCACTCTCCACTTCTTAACCCTTTGCAGACAGTCGTATTCCCCTGGAGGGAGGTTGGTGTCAATTATATGTTGATAGGACTATCCACGATTGGCAGCAACAAATCGGTCATTAGTCAGTGTGCTGCTAGTTAAGCTGATTTTGTTGCATATATTTTTCCATGGGCGGAAGAACAAGCTGATACCTTGGGTGCTGGGTGGGAGGTCAACTTCTTCAGGTAGCGATCATCTTCTGACATTTCTTCCACCTCCAACATAATCCCAGAACCAAATGCATCTTCCCCCCCCCACCCCGCCCCCCTCACCCACCTTCCCTCTCTGCTTTGTGAAGGGATTATCCTCTCCACAAACCTCCATGTTTGCTCTTTCAGCACTCCACCCCCTCCTCTCCTACCCTAGCATTCTTCCCATGCAAGCACAGGAGATGCAACACCTGGGTATTTACGTCCTCCCACAGCATTGCCCAGGGCCCAACACACACCTTCCGGGTGAGACCGCAATTTTATGTGTAGGTCCTCCAACCTGTACCCAATGCTCAAGGTGCAGTTATCTCTACACTGGGGAAACCAAATGCAGATTAGGCGATCACTTTGCCAAATACCTGCTGCTTGTTACTTCAGTTCCTATCCCACTCCCATTCTGACTTCTCCACCTTTGGCCTTTTACACTATGCCAAGGAAACTCAAAACAAGCTTGAGGAACAGTATCTTATTTTTCTATTAGGCACTTGCAGTCATCTGGTCTTAATGTTGACTTTAATTACTTGAGACCTTAATTAGAGCTCCCACTTCCTTTATGGCAGGAGATACTGCAGAATATAGGATTGGCGTTTCTGGGCCAGGGACAGAGTGGACTGGCACCTGTAGTCGAGACCCTCTGTGCTTCTCATTTGTGTTTTAACTCTTCTCAGCCCATCGGGCATGGAGTGGACCTCACTCCCCCATGCCCAATAATGCAGGGCACTGGTGAACAGCATCTCATTATCAATCCCGCAATGATGGTTTCTTTTTGCATTCACCAAACTCAAGACTTTGGGAGAGGGGGGCATAAACTTAAAATTAGAGTCGGGCCGTTCAGGGGGTGATGTCAGGAAGCACTTCCTCACACAAAGGGTACAGTTAGGAATATAGGAACAGGAGCAGGCCATTCAGCACCTCGAGCCTGTTCCGCATTCAATGAGATCATAGCTGATCAATATCTTAACTCCATCTACCCGTCTTGGTTCCGTAATCCTGCATACCCTTACCTAACAAAAATCTGTCAATCTCAGTTTTGAAATTTTCAATTAACCCCCAACTTCAACATCATTTTGGGGCGAGAGTTCCAGATTTCCACTACCTTTAGTGTGAAGAAGTGCTTCCTAGCAGCATAGAAACATAGAAGATAGGAGCAGGAGTAGGCCATTCGGCCCCTCGAGCCTGCTATGCCATTTAATGAGATCATGGCTGATCATCCAAATTCAGTACCCTGTCCCTGCTTTCTCCCCATATCCCTTGATCCCTTTAGCCTTAAGAAATATATCTAACTCCTTCTTGAATATATTTAATGAATTGGCCTCAACTGCCTTCTGCGGTTGAGAATTCCACATGTTCACCACTCTCTGGGTGAAGAAATTCCTCCTCATCTCTGTCCTAAATGGCTTACCCCTTATATTTAGACTGTGCACCCCTCAAAGACCTAGCTCTAATTTTAAGGTTATTCCTCCTTGTTCGGGATTCCCCCAAACTACTTCTTGGGCTTCTCTCAGTCAGGTTTTGATTGATATTACCTGCAAGGCAGCTTCCTAGAGTATCCCTCCTGTGTTGACACTGGACCAAGTTTGATCATGACTTCCTCTGACATGTATTCTACTGGATTGACTATGTAGTTGTAACTTCCATTTGCTTTGGTGATTGCTCCTCTGCTCTGGTTGGTGATGTTGACCGTTGACCTACCAAGACTCCTAGGTCTCCCTCAACTTTATTCTTCTTTCACCGCAATTCATGAAGTACGCAAGTCGTCCGTTGTTTTCTTCCTACATGCAACGCTTTTCACGCGTCTACATTAAACTGCACCTGTCATCGTTCGGCCCACTTACATATTTTTGTTTAGCTCATTCTGTAATTTCTGGGCTGCTGCCTTCGATTCGAGTTTGGAGCCATCTGCAAATTTAGCTCATTTGCATTCCCGTTAATTCAATGTTGCTTAATTCCAATTGTACGATCATTAATTTTTTTAACACCAAATCCCCACTTTGCTGGGGTATTTACATTGCATAATTCAAATAGGACGACCCATTTTTTGTTTAAAGAGCATAAAACCGTTTTGAATTGCGCTCGTCATCTTATCAATGGCCACCTGCCAGCATCAGCTTGAGATTCTGTCTCTCTAGGCAGAGAGACAGCATCAAAGCATCTCAGAAGACGTTCCCAAGTAAAGACTTTCAAGTACTACACCTTGAATGACAGCTGATAAGGCGTGAGCTCTGGTAGTGATCAAATAAGTTGAGAGCTGCTGTGGAGCACTCAGCATGAAATTGTGGTCTGGCTATTACTTGAAGAAATATTTACATGGGTGAGATTTGAGATGCAATAATAATTATGCGGGAGCACTTAAGCAGTCTTCTGATTCGACTGCTGGGTTTGGCTGCCTGTAATCTGCTCTGTACAATCATTATTGCACTGCTGATTGTTAAAAGTCTTAAGTAAAAGCAAACAGCTGTAGGCAATAGGTTGCAGAAAGCCAAACCATTTTGTTTTGTACTCTTTTTCCTTCCCAGTTACTTAATGAGTTGCTGCTACCCATTTAAATAAATTAGATGGCAAGCTCCACCCAGTGGATAGAATGATAAACCAAGACCCACCCCCGCCCCCCCAACCACCGCCGCCCCCCACCCCTCAATCTTGCTATTTGGATTAATGTTAATCAAAGATTCAAAGATGAGCAGGTGGTTCATAGAACCTTACAGCACAGAAGGAGGCCATTCAACCCATTGTGACATAAGAACATAAGAAATAGGAGCAGGAGTCGGCCATTCGGCCCCTCGAGCCCGCCCCGCCATTCAATGAGATCATGGCTGATCTGATCTTGGCCTCACGCCACTTTCCCGCCCGCTCCCCATAACCCTCGACTCCCCTGTAACTCAAATATATATCTATCTCCGCCTTGAATATATTCAATGACTCAGCCTCCACAGCTCTCTGGGGCAGAGAATTCCACAGATTCACGACCCTCTGAGAGAAGAAATTCCTCCTTGTAATGATCAATAACATGTCATTCTATAGTGGACACTAGGTGGAGCCGTAGAGCTGTGTAGAGCTGTATATAAGACTACACTACCCAGCTGTATATATAATAAGACTACATTACCCATGAGGCATTAGGCTACCCACAAGGCAACAGTCAAGATGGAAGCCTCTACAGATACAGTACCTAGTCCACATGTGCTCAATAAAAGTGTCTAGCAAAAGCTAGCTGTGTTCATAATAAGAATGTCTATTTATTAATGAACATAAGATGGTACCAGGATGGTGAAGATCTGCTGAAAATTGTGAAAAGCGACATGGAGAATTTGAAGCCACCAGAGCGTTTGAAACTCACAGGAAACATCGACTACAATTGGCAGACTCTTAAACAACAATTCGAACTCTACATTGCAGCCATCGGATTCGGTACGAAGCCAGACGCAAGGAAGATAGCATTGCTGCTTATGGTTGCAGGCCCACAGGCAATAGAGGTATTTAATACATTTGTATTTAATCCAGTGGAGAACAGAGAAAAATTAGAAGATGTGCTAAAAAAATTTGATGCACATTGCTCTCCCAAAAAGAATGAGACCTATGAAAGATACATCTTCTGTTCTCGGACACAGCAGCAAAATGAGACTTTTGATAGCTTTATAACTGATCTGAAACTGAAAGCACAGACATGTAATTTCTCTGAGCTCAAAGCATCCATGATTCGTGACCAGATTGTGTTTGGTATTCATGATAAAAAAGTCAGGGAACGTCTGTTGAGAGAAACCGAACTAAATTTGGAAAATGCGGTGAAAATATGACAAGCCAGCGAGCTAGCTCGAAAGCACGCGAAGACTTTCAGTGAAATCAATAATGATGCGATTGTAATGAGTGATAATGCTGCTGTCGGTGCTGTGTCCTATAAGGGGAAGAAACATGGGCAGAACAGAAATGAAAAGCAATCGGAGGATGAAATTTTTAATTGTAAACGCTGTGGTTACAAACACCAGTTAAGACAATGCCCAGCATTTGGAAAAATGTGCACAAAGTGTAATGGAAAGAATCATTTTGCCAAACAATACTTTTCAAAAGTACAAAATAAGAAAGGGCAACGAGTTAATGTAATTGAGGACACTGATTTAAGTGAGACATTTTTTGTAGGAATGGTGTCATGTGACAACATCAAAAAGGATACAGAAAATGTGCAGCCCTCAGAAATGGACAATGCTGAACATAAAGTTAATGCAGTAAAAGAGGACAAATGGATGATCCCACTGCAGGTAAATGGAGCATTAGTTACCTTGAAACTAGACACTGGGGCAAAAGCAAACTTAATCAGTATGAGTGACATTAACAATATGAAAGAAAAGCCCAAAATACAGAAAAAGTCAGTACTACTGAAGGACTATAATGGACAGAAAATAGATAGCTTCGGTGTATGCAGACTTAAAGTGACAGTCAAAGACAAAGTGTATCATCTCATGTTTTCTGTTGTGGCTGAAAGGCTTGATTCACTACTGGGTGACAAAGCTTGTGAGGACTTAGAACTGGTCAAAAGAGTCTACCGTATAAACTGTGCCATAAGCAGACCAGATGACTCGGTGGATTCTGTAGTGAATAATTTCCAGGATGTGTTCAAAGGATTTGGAGTTCTACCATTCACTTACAAGATCCAGCTAAAGCAGGATGCTCAGCCAGTGGTACATGCCCCACGAAGAGTTCCAGCACCCCTGCGTGACCGGCTCAAGAATGAACTGGACAGAATGACCACACTAGGAGTCACCAGGAAAGTCGAAGAGCCAACAGACTGGGTTAACTCCATGGTATGTGTAAAGAAAAAGAACAATGATCTAAGAATATGCATCGATCCAAAGGACTTAAATGCAAACATAAAACGTGAACACTACCAGATTCCCAAGCGAGAAGAAATCACCAGTGAAATGTCAGGTGCCAGATACTTTACAAAGCTCGATGCCTCACAAGGATTTTGGCAACTAAAACTGGATGAAGAGAGCACCAAATACTGTACCTTCAACACACCAGTTGGCAGGTATTGTTTCCTCAGAATGCCTTTCGGGATAATATCTGCATCTGAAATCTTTCATAGAGCGATGGAACACATAATTGAAGGTCTGGAAGGAGTTCGGGTCTATGTTGATGACGTCATCATCTGGGGCTCCACACTGAAAGAACACAATGAGAGACTGACTAAAGTGCTACAGAGCATACGCCGGAATGGACTGAAGCTCAACAAAGCCAAGTGTCAGTTTGGCGTCCAGGAAGTCACTTTCCTAGGAGATAATCTATCTGGTAAAGGAATAGAGCCAGATATGGAAAAAGTAAACGCCATACTCAAAATGCCCCGACCCACTGACAAAAAAGGAGTGCTACGCATCATGGGGATGATAAACTTCATTGGAAAGTTCATTCCTAACTTGTCAGCCAAGACAGCCTGTCTGCGAGACCTGCTACGTAAAACAAATGAGTTCGCATGGACAGAAAGACATGAACAGGAGTGGATAAACCTCAAAACAGTGCTGAAAACCACACCTGTACTCACCTTCTTTGACCCAACAAAAAGAATCAAAGTGTCAACGGATGCATCAAAAGATGGCCTAGGTGCGGTCTTGCTACAAGCAGAGGGTGAAGATTGGAAGCCTGTTGCCTATGCCTCCAGGTGTATGACTGATACTGAGTGCCGATACGCCCAGATTGAAAAGGAATGTCTAGGCTTGGTAGTTGGACTAGAAAAGTTTCATGGCTACATATATGGACTTCCCACCTTCACAGTTGAGACAGACCACAGCCCTCTGGTTGCCATCATAAAAAAAAACCTGAATGAGATGTCTCCAAGGATTCAACGACTCATGATGAAGCTGCAAAGATATGACTTTGAACTGATCTACACACCAGGCAAATACATAGTGTTAGCAGATGCACTATCCTGAGCACCCACAATGAGTCATGTGAGCTCTACTGAAGAAGATGTGGATGTTCATGTGAGTATGGTCACTGCTGCGCTGTCCGTGTCAGACACAAAATCAAAGCAAATAGCAGAAGAAACAGTAAAAGATACAGTGTTACAAACAGTAATAGAGAACATTCATCATGGTTGGCCAAAAGGTTCCTGTCCAAAATATTTTCACATAAGGTCAGAATTGAGTGTCGCAAGTGGACTATTACTAAAACAGAACAGAATAGTCATTCCACAGGCTTTACGTCAAGACATGCTCAAAAGGATTCATGAGGGACACCTCGGAATTGAAAAATGCAAAAGGAGAGCAAGAGACACTGTTTATTGGCCTGGCATAAATAAGGACATTGAGAACATGATAGGCAAATGTGAGACATGTCAGAAACACCAAGACAAACAAGCAAAGGAACCAATGATAGTAGCTGACATACCAACAGCAGCATGGCAAAAGGTTGGTATGGACCTTTTTCATTTAAATGGTAAAGACTATCTAATAGTGATTGACTACTATTCTAACTATCCTGAGACGGCGCTGCTCTTAAGCACCACAGCAAGCAATGTCATAATGCATGTGAAATCCATCTTCACCAGACATGGAATTCCCAGGATTGCCATTAGCGACAATGGTCCGTGCTTCAACTGTAAGGAGTGGCAACAGTTTGCAGCACATTATGACTTTCAGCACATCACATCCAGTCCTTTGTATGCACAGTCAAATGGTAAGGCAGAGAAAGGTGTTCAAGTTCTCAAGCAGCTACTGAAGAAAGCGACAGAAAGGAAGTCTGATCCTAATCTCGCCCTGCTGAGCTACCGAGCCTCACCTTTAGACTGTGGTTCTTCACCTGCTGAACTACTAATGGGTCACAAGTTGCGCACCACGCTACCCTGCTGTGCAAAAGAACAGCAAAGTGAGGAACTGAGACAGAGACTTCAACTGTTAAAGCTGAAACAGAAATCATACTATGACAAGTCATCCAAAGCTCTAAAACCATTGACAAGGGATGATGTTGTCAGGATTGAGGATCCAGATGCATGGAACAGGAAAGCTACAGTTCTTGAGGAAGTAGGACCAAGGTCATACACTGTTAGAACTGAAGAAGGACAGATTCTCAGGAGGAACCGCCGTTCCCTCCTAAAAACACAAGAGACTATTCAAGACCAGATTGATGACAATGCCTCAACTGCATCTTGTCATTCACCGCCAGAACAATCTCATGAAGACACATCAGACTTACCCGTGTTGAGAAGATCCACACGTGAAGTAAAAGAGCCTGATAGACTTAATCTTTGAGTACAGTGTAAAGCTTTGAAAATGTGTTGACTGTTTTGGAAATGTTTATGTTTATAGAGCACTAACAAAAGTGTTACTGATATTATCTTTATTGTTTTCTTGAAAGTTGATTGATATTGATTTTGTTAAACCTCAAAGAAAGGGGGATGTAATGATCAATAACATGTCATTCTATAGTGGACACTAGTTGGAGCCGTAGAGCTGTGTAGAGCTGTATATAAGACTACACTACCCAGCTGTATATATATTAAGACTACATTACCCATGAGGCACTAGGCTACCCACAAGGCAACAGTCAAGATGGAAGCCTCTACAGATACAGTACCTAGTCCACATGTGCTCAATAAAAGTGTCTAGCAAAAGCTAGCTGTGTTCATAATAAGAATGTCTATTTATTAATGAACATAAGACTCCTCATCTCCATTTTAAATGGGCGACCCCTTATCCTGAAACTGTGCCCCCTAGTTCTAGATTCCCCCATGAAAGGAAACATCCTCCCTGCATCTACCCTGTCAAGCCCCCTCAGAATCTTATATACTTCAATAAGTGCCTGTGCCGGTTCTTTGACTGAGCTGTCCAATTAGTCCCCACTCCCCCTGCTTTCCGCCCCCCCGCCCCTCCCTATCCCTGCAAGTTTTTCCTTTTCAAGAATATACCCACTTCCCTTTTGAAAGTTACTATTGAATCTGCTTCCTCCACCCTTTCAGGCAGTGCATTCCAGATCAGAACAATGTTCTCCCCGGTGTCCTGGACAATATACCTCCCTCAACCAATGCCACCAAAAAAGAACTAGATGAAGTGGTAATTTTTCTTGCTGCTGTTTGTGAGTCGTGGCCGGTGCAGAATGACGACATCTCGACAGTCACTGCACCCGAAACAGCAATTCCTTTTGTGAAACATTTTGAGCAATCTCAATGATTATAAGGAACTATATCAAAGCAACTATTTCTTTCATGTTCAGTAAAGGTATCGGTAACATATAATTTGTCGAAGAACAATTTGCAAATATTGGATCGACACAGCAGGCTCACAGCATCTGTAGTGGCGCTCCGTAGTTTTCAATATGCAGCCACTGAGCTTTGAGGCCTTTAGCAATGAGTAGACGCGTGTCGAAATAAAACGTTCCAAAATGTAACTTTTAACTGTTTACTGTAATACATTTCAAACAGAATTTCGAAGTAAAACACGTTTAAACATGGTCAAAAACTGTATTGCTCCACAGCCATCAAAGCTTCTACCTTTCCTAGCCTCGTGGTGCTTGAATTGTAAAAATGGCTGGATATATCATGTGACAAGCTTAAGGACTATACCATTGGAGCAAGAATAAAGGGGGTCTCTCAGACTATACTATTGGAACAAGAAAAGAGGGGGTTTCTCAATACAATAAGTCAGGTAAATTATGGCTATATTATACTAGAATATGCATCAATAATAAACAAATGTACATACATACTGTACCATAATATTTAACCAATATTTTAAGGTATTTTCTTTCTTCTTTACACTTTCTTAAACTTTCATGACTCTTACAGCATCTGTTGAGCTAAAGGTCCTGACGAAGAGCGTACACTCGAAACGTTTTCTCTTTACAAGAGCTAGCCGGGCTTGTTGTGTATTTTCAGCATTTCTTGTTTTTTATTTAATTTGTAGAAACTGAGGGGTGAAATTTTGCTTTGGGGAGGGCGCTCCTGATCTCCCACCTTAACTTGAGCAGAATATCGGCGAAAGCCGTGTAGATACGACACGGACAGGCATTTACACCATTACTCTGGGCTTTCAGCACACCTCCACTGAAGTAGAATCAGAGAAAGATACTGCACAGGAGGAGGCCATTCGGCCCATCGAGCCTGAGCTGGCTTTTTGAAAGAGCCGTCCAATTAGCCCCACGCTTCTACCCCATTTTAATACATTCGATGGCAAGTTCCACCCCGTGGATGGAATGATAAACCAAGACATTTCCCCATAGCCCTGCAATTTTTTTCCCTTCAAGTATTTATCCAATTGCCTTTTGAAAGTGACTATTGAATCTGTTTTTGCCGCCCTTTTAGGCAGCGCATTCCAGATCATATCAACATGCTGCATAAAAAAAAATTCTCTTCATCTCCTCTCTGGTTCTTTTGCCAGTTACCTCAAATCTGTGTCCTCCGGTTACCAACCCACCTACCAGTGGAAACAGTTTCACCCTATTCGCACCACACAAGTGCCATGTAATGACTATCTCCAACAAGCGAGAGTCTAACCACTGCCTCTTGACATTCAGCGGCATTACCATCGCTGAATCCCCCAACATCAACATCCTGAGGGTTACCATTGACCAGAAAGTTAACTGGACCAGCCACATAAATACTGTGGCAACAAGAGCAGGTCAGAGGCTGGGTATTCTGCGGCGAGTCTCTCACCTCCTGACTCCCCAAAGCCTTTCCACCATCTACAAGGCACAAGTAAGGAGTATGATGGAATACACTCCACATGCCTGGATGAGTGCAGCTCCAACAACACTCAAGAAGCTCATTACCATCCAGGACAAAGCAGCCCGCTTGATTGGCACCCCATCCACCACCTTAAACATTCATTCCCTCCACTACCGGCATATCGTGACTGCAGTGTGTACCATTAACAAGATGCACTGCAGCAACTCGCCAAGGCTTCTTTGGCAGCACCTCCCAAACCCGCGACCTCTTCCACCTAGAAGAACAAGGACAGCAGGCTCATGGGAACACCACCACCTCCAAGTTCCCCTCCAAGTTACACACCGTCCTGGCTTAGAAGTATATCGCCGATCCTTCATCGTCGCTGGGTCAAAATCTTGGAACTCCCTACCTAACAGCACTGTGGGAGTACCTTCACCACACCGACTGCAGCGGTTCAAGAAGGCGGCTCACCACCACCTTCTCAAGGGCGATTAGCGATGGCCAATAAATGCTGGCCTTGCCAGCGACGCCCACACCCCATAAACAAATTTTAAAAAATTACTCTATCAAAACCCCTGATAGTTTTGAACACCTCTGTTAAATCTCGCTTTAACCTTCTCTGCCCTAAGGAGAACAACCCCAGCTTCTCCAATCTCTCCACATATTTCAAGTCCCTCATCCTTGGTACCATTTGAGTAAATCTCCTCTGCACTCGCTCCAAGGACTTGACATCCTTCCTAAAGCGCAGTGCCCAGAATTGGACATAATACTGCCGCTCAGCAGAAAGATTTTTTTTAAAAACCTACTGTGTGTTGGAAAATATGGATGAATTGGCCCCACAACTCAATGGCAATCACAATTTGCACTCGTGCATGAGTCATTTCATACTCTATTGATGAGCAGTCTGCAATGAATTGTTGATTCTATTTATTCAAGGACATAATGGCCCTATTTCTGTTGAGCTGCTGCTTTAGTAAAGAAATAACTCGCATTTATATAGTGCCTATCATGTCCTCAGGATGCCCCAAAGCATTTCACAGCCAATGAAGTAATTTCTGAAGTGCAGTCACTGTTGTAATTTAGGGAGCCTTGGCAGCCAAACTCCTCACAGCAATTTCCCAAAAGCAACAATGAGATGAATGGACAGATAATGCTTATTGTTACTGAGGTTGGTTGAGAGACACGTGTTGTCCACTGATGTGCCTCAATAATCCCGAGACTCGATGTTAGCGGAACAAAACAAGGCTTTTATTAACTTAGAAGATAACACGCAGTGGAGAGAGGTATCTTCCATCTGGAGCTCTGCAGTACTGGATATGAGGCCAGACTGAGCTGGCTTACATAGAGGCCAGGTATGGGCGGAGCCCTACACACAACACATTCCATACATTCCAATATACAATACAATGGTGAGGAGAAACCTGAAACCAACCACAGTCACAGGCAATACAATGGTGAGGGGAAACCTGAAACCAACCACAGTCACAGGCAGTGATGAATGGAATATTTCATCACATTCACCCCTTCTATAGATTTAGTCTGTTCGGGGGTTTGGTAGTCCTCTGCGACCGACGTGGCTGTTGTGGTGTCGCGGGTGTCGGCTGGGTGTCCCCGGTGGCCTCCTGGGTCTCTGCCGGGGGTGCCGCCAGGGTTGTTGAAGGGGTAGTTGGTGGGGGTGCCGTTGGTCGATGTTCTTCCGGGGGTGATGAAAGAGTAGTGGGTGGGTAAGAGTTGCTGTGGTCGTTGTTGCTGCTATTGCCGTGGTTGTTGTCGTTACCGGCTGGGGCGACGTCTTTTATTGACACGGTGTCCTCCCTTCCGTCGGCGTGCCGGACATACGCGTATTGGGGGTTGGCGTGGAGTAGGTGCACTGGCTCCACGAGAGGGTCCGTCTTATGGCCCCTCACATGCCTTCGCACGAATACCGGACCTGGGGTGGAGAGCCATGACGGCATGGATACGCCTGAGGTGGATTTCCGGGGAAAGCTAAACATTCGTTCATGAGGCGTGGCATTAGTGGCAGTGCACAATAGCGACCGTATCGAATGGAGCACATCTGAGAGGACTTCCTGCCAGCGGGAGATAGGGAGGCCCTTGGTCCTTAGAGCTAGAGTGACTGCTTTCCATACTGTCCCGTTCTCTTGCTCCACTTGACCGTTACCCCGGGGGTTGTAGCTGGTGGTACGGCTCGTGGCGATACCCCTGGACAGCATGTACTGGCGTAGCTCTTCACTCATGAAGGACGCCCCCCTATCCATGTGGATGTAGCTCGGCATACCGAACAGGCAGAACAGGCTGTTGAGGCATTTAATGACCGTGGCGCTGGTCATGTCTGGGCAGGGGAAGGCGAATGGGAACCGGGAGTATTCGTCCACAATGTTCAGGAAGTAAACATTGCGGTCGACGGATGGGAGGGGGCCCTTGAAATCTAAGCTGAGCCGCTCAAAGGGCCGTGTGGCTTTGATTAAGTGGGCTCTATCAGGGTGGTAGAACCGAGGCTTGCACTCAGCGCAAGTGCGGCAGTTCCTGGTCAGAGACCGAACTTCCTCAATCGAGTAGGGTAAGTTGAGGGACTTTATGAAGTGGAACAGCCGCGTGACCCCTGGGTGGCAGAGGTCGTTGTGGAGGGTCTTGTGAGGGTGCCAGTCAGTTCATTTTTGTAACCTCTAGATGGCACCTTCACTTGCTTCTTTGTGTTAAACAAATTAACAAAATAAACTAACTAAAATCCAGTACCCCTTTAAATAAAACCTTAACCCCTCAAATTAAAATTTGATTATTTAAACTAATTATGCACTCCAGTCCCCGCGGCGCCCACCGGTCACGCAAAAGCTCGAGCGCGCCGGCGGACACCGCATGCTCCATCTCTAGGGCCACCCGGGCGCGAACATGGCCACGGAAGAGGGGGAGGCAATCCGGTCGGACGACCCCCTCGACCGCCCGCTGCCTGGACCAATTAATGGCTTTCTTGGCCAGGCCCAGGAGCAGGCCCACGAGGAGGTCCTCCAACCTGCCCGCTCCCCTCCGCACGGGGTGACCGTAGATCAGGAGCGTGGGACTGAAGTGCAACCAAAATTTGAGGAGCAGCCCCCTCAAAAAATGGAAGAGGGGCTGCAACCTCTCACACCCCGTGACCTTCACTTACTTCTTTGTGTTAAACAAACAACAAATTAACAAAATAAACTCCAGTACCCCTTTAAATAAAACCTTAACCCCTCAAATTAAAATTTGATTATTTAAACTAATTATGCACTCCAGTCCCCGCGGCGCCCACCGGTCACGCAAAAGCTCGAGCGCGCCGGCGGACACCGCGTGCTCCATCTCTAGGGCCACCCGGGCGCGAACATGGCCACGGAAGAGGGGGAGGCAATCCGGTCGGACGACCCCCTCGACCGCCCGCTGCCTGGACCAATTAATGGCTTTCTTGGCCAGGCCCAGGAGCAGGCCCACGAGGAGGTCCTCCAACCTGCCCGCTCCCCTCCGCACGGGGTGACCGTAGATCAGGAGCGTGGGACTGAAGTGCAACCAAAATTTGAGGAGCAGCCCCCTCAAAAAATGGAAGAGGGGCTGCAACCTCTCACACCCCGTGACCTTCACTTGTTTGTTCCTTTGTTAATGTTTCTAGTTTTCTTTGTTAATTGCTCCTTGCTTTCTGTGTTAAGTTTTAAACAGCCTGTTAGCTGTTTATGGGTGGCACCTGGTTTTCTTGGTATATAAGTTCTGTTGTTGTTTCACTCAGTGCTCAGTCCTCACTAGGGTGAATCAGGGAGTTAGTTTTGACAATGTTCCTTGTCTTGACTAGGTGCTCTGTGTGACTAGCCTTTGCTCTATGACAGCTTGCCTTCACAAGCTGGCTGCCATAGTTTTCTTGAGCTATGTATTTAAGTCTGTGTTCGAGTTCTCTTGAGCTATGTATCTAAGTCTGTGTTCTAGTTCTCTCGAGTTATGTATCTAAGTCTGTGCCATAGTTCTCTCGAGTTATGTATCTAAGTCTGTGTTCTAGTTCTCTCGAGCTATGTATCTAAGTCTGTGTTCTTGTCTCTGGATTTAAGATGTATTTAAGTCTTGTACTGTTGAGTTGCTTGTCTTGGTAAGGTGCTGTTTGGACTAGCGTGTTGCTATGTGGGAGCCGTTGGGATCTTGTCTTGAGCTTTGCATTGATAAGCCGATTACCCTTGGGGTAGCTTGTCTGGAGTTTAGCCTCGGCAAGCCGGTTGCCCCTTGTGGTAGCTTGTCGCAAGCTCAGTATAGACAAGTGGGCTTCCTCATGGAAGCTGTCCTGAGTTCCTATCTTGACTAGCTGTCTTGTAACTTGTCTTTAGTTATGTTTCTGTCTTGAGTTCTCTTGTCTCTAGTTCTTATGTATATTGCTGTGTTAATTTAGTTATGTGTGAATCTAGTAAAGTTCAAACAAAGTACTGTATATGTGTCTCTTGTCTGGTTTCTGCACTTGGGTCCAGAACCTACCTCGCCCGGAGAGCACGGCCTCGTATTTATACGGCCCCGTGGCTCCCCAACCCTGACAGGTCTGTAGCCGATCCCCGGTGGCGCTGGCACACATCCCTCGTGAGAGGGCATCTGGGGATTCGTTAAGGGCCCCTGGCCGGTAAATGATGTCATACTCGAAGGTGGAGAGCTCGATCCGCCACCTAAGAATCTTATCATTTTTGATCTTCCCCCTCTGTTTATTATTGAACATAAACGCTACCGACCGCTGGTCGGTAAGTAGGGTGAAGCGTTTGCCGGCTAGGTAGTGGCGCCAGTGGCGCACTGCCTCCACGATGGCTTGGGCCTCCTTTTCCACGGAGGAGTGTCTGATCTCGGGCCCTTGGAGGGTCCTCGAGAAGAAAGCTACGGGCCGCCCCGCCTGGTTGAGGGTGGCCGCCAAGGCAAAGTCAGACGCATCACTTTCCACTTGAAATGGAGTGTTCTCGTCCACTGCCTGTAGCGTGGCCCGCTCAATATCCTGCTTAATGCTTTTGAAGGCGGCGTGGGCCTCAGCAGAGAGCGGAAAAGAGGATGCTTTCAAGAGGGGGCGGGCTTTGTCGGAGTAGTTGGGGACCCATTGGGAATAATAAGAAAATAACCCCAGGCACCTTTTCAGGGCTTTGGGAGTGTTGGGCAGGGGCAGCTCCCGTAGGGGGCGCAATCGGTCGGGGTCTGGTCCGATTTCCCCATTCTCCACCACGCTGCCTAGTATGCAGAGGCGCGTGGTGTTGAAAACGCACTTGTCCTCGCTGTAGGTGAGGTTGAGTTTTTGTGCGGTTTTCAGGAACCTCTCGAGGTTCGAGTCGTGATCCTGCTGGTTGTGACCACAGATGGTGACGTTGTCGAGGTAGGGGAAGGTTGCCTGCAAGTGGTGGTCATCGACCATGCAATCCATCTCCCTCTGGAAGACCGAGACCCCATTCGTCACCCCAAAGGGGACTCTGAGGAATTGGTAGAGGCGTCCGTTCGCCTCGAAGGCGGTGTACGGGCGGTCCTCTGGTCTGATAGGGAGCTGGTGGTACGCTGACTTGAGGTCGATGGTGGAGAACACCCGGTATTGGGCGTTTTGGTTCACCATTTCTGATATTCGGGGTAGCGGGTAGGCGTCTAGTTGGGTGTACCTGTTGTTCGTTTGGCTATAGTCGATCACCATCTGTTTCTTCTCGCTACCCCTTACCACCACCACCACTTGGGCGCGCCACGGGCTATTGCTGCGTTCAATAATGCGCTCTTTCAGGAGCCTGTCTACCTCGGTCGCGATAAACCGCCTGTCCTCCCAGCTGTACCTCCTGCTTTTGGTCGCTATTGGCCGGCAGTTAGGGGTAAGGTTCGCGAATAGCGAAGGCGGCTTTACCTTCAGGGTAGCCAGGCCGCACACTGTGAGGGGCGGCTGGGACCCACCGTACTTGACCGTGATGCTTTGGTGGTTGCACTGGAAATCCAGGCCCAAGATCACGCTCGCGCATAGATTCTTCATGATTAATACTTTAAAATTATCGTATACAGTCCCGTTAACGGACAATTGTACCATGCAGTAACCCAGAATGGTCGATGTCTGGGTTTTATCAGCCATAGAGATGGTACCCCGAGTAGGGACCACCTTTAGGGAGAGTTGTTGTGCCAGTTCAGGGTGGATAAAACTCTCCGTGCTTCCGCTGTCAATTAAACATTTAACCCGGCACCCGTTTACCTTGATGCCCACCATTGATTTGGATAGCGGGTGGGGCCTGGTCTGGTCCACTGTGACCGATGCCACTAGGGCCCTGATCGAGACAAGATGGCGTCCACGCTGTCTGCTCACAAGATGGCGGACCCCACGAGGTCGGGCAAGATGGCGTCCAAGATGGCCGCTCCCACGGCGCACACGCGGCGGTGCCGGGTTTTGGTTTTCCGGCGGGGTTCCCTCTGCACACCTTCCCGAAGTGCCCCTTCTTACCGCACTTAAAGCAGGTGGTGCCTTTCGCCGGGCACAGGTTTCTGGTGTGCTTTGGCTGCCCGCAGAAGTAGCAGTTGGGTCCCCGACGCATCGCGGCTGTCGTAGGGGCTTCTGGGGGGAGAGCGGGGCCCCGACGGTGTCGGGCTGCCGGGCGGGGAATATGCCTTCCAAGATGGCGGCGCCCTTGGTGCACACGTGGCGGCGTGGACGGCGCGGGCTGAAGAGTAGGCGTCCGAGTTTCTCTGGGCCACATCCAAGGATCGCGCGGTGTCCGCAGCCTGTTTCAGGTCCAATCCCGTTTTTTCCAGCAGTCTTTGCCGGATGTAAGTGGAGCTGAGGCCTGTGATAAAGGCATCGCGAACAAGCTCGTCAGTGTACACTGCGGCTTTTACATCTCGGCACTTGCAGTCTTTGCCAAGCATTTTCAGGGTGCCTAGGAACTCCTCCACCGATTCCCCAGGTCGCTGTGCGCGAGTGGTGAGCAGATGCCTAGCATACACCTCATTCGTAGGCTGCTGGTAATGCACCTTTAAGATGTCGCAGGCGGCCAGGTACGTCTCGGTGTCTTGGATGAGGGGGTACACCCGGTGGCTTACCCAACTCCGCAGAATTCCGAGTTTCATACTCGCAGCGTCCGTAGCGTCTTTGACGGCTGCGGAATTGTCCAGGAAGAATTCCATACACATAAACCAGTGTCCGAAGCGTGCTGATGCGTCCGGAGCATGCTGATCCAAATCCAAACGTTCGGGTTTCAGGAGTTGATCCATTGTGTTGAAAAATAAGTTAATAAAATTGATGTGCCTCAATAATCCCGAGACTCGATGTTAGCGGAACAAAACAAGGCTTTTATTAACTTAGAAGATAACACGCAGTGGAGAGAGGTATCTTCCATCTGGAGCTCTGTAGTACTGGATATGAGGCCAGACTGAGCTGGCTTACATAGAGGCCAGGTATGGGCGGAGCCCTACACACAACACATTCCATACATTCCAATATACAATACAATGGTGAGGAGAAACCTGAAACCAACCACAGTCACAGGCAGTGATGAATGGAATATTTCATCACATCCACAGCACCAGGAAAATGGCCCTGCTCTTCTTTGAATATGTAGGCATTTTTTTTACACTCTTTTAACCCAGATCCTGCCGCTGGTCACCAAGAGGTGTAAACGGTTTTTGGTCCTAGCCCAATTGCTAGACGGACGGTTCGAATCGCCCCCGCCTTACGAAAGTTCTATACCCGGGAATTATTATTCAGAGTGTAAATGAAATAAGTCACGGACAGGAAGGCTTCAGTGAAAAATCAAACTTGTATTTATTTGGTCTAACATGGTGATACAAGATGGCTCCTGTGCTGGCAGCTCCTTAGTGAGCTCCTTTGCCATCCTTGACAATCCATTGCCATCCTTTGCTCTCTTTCCCCCCCAGTCTCCTCTCTTCCGCTGTTTCAGCTCCCCTGGCTCTAATAGTGGGTTCATTTTATCCCTAACTGCAAGTTCAAGCTGCCAGGTTAAAGTTACCTGAGCCAACTGCCCATCCCCCGACCATGCCTGTTCTTTGTTCTCAGTGAGCACTGGATCTTCACTTAAACTTAGCACCCAAAGCGAGAATATCAATGCTAATTTGACCCTGTGAGAGACACCATTCATGTCCGAGGCCAGGACCCAGGAACGAGGACGAGCCCAGCAGCGAGGTCAAGGCCCAGGAGTGGTGCAGCGTGAACCAACAGCGGGGTCGGGGCCCAGGGAAGGTGCGGCACGGGCCAACAGCGAGGTCGGGAGGACCACAATGCATCCCACGAAACCCAAGCAAAGAGGACCTGCGGGAAGGAGGGAGGAGGACAGTAGGATTATGTGTGTGTGTGTGCTAGGCCGTTGTAGCAGAGCCTGGTCTAAAATCGTCTTGGATCCCCTTGCCATTGGACCAAGACCTTGCTCTGTCGAGCCCGTGTTGTAGCTGGTGTGCAACGGCCACCCCACGTTAAAAGAATTCACTCACAGGCATCTTCCACCCTTTAAAATGAAGTTCGGGACCTGGAATGAGCGCACGTCAACCCAAGCACCTCACCCACCCGCCCCTTCAACCACCGTCTGCCCCACCTGTGACAGAGACTGTAGGTCCCGCATTGGACTCATCAGTCACCTGCAAACTCATTTTTAATGTGGAAGCAAGTCATCCTCGATTCTGAGGGACTGCCTAAAACAAACAAAACATGCACTACTAAACAAAATCACAATCCCTGTGGAGAATAAAATCCAGATTGCAATCAACATACATACAGTACAAAACTGGGGACTATAACAAGCAATAATTCCCTTGTTGCTATGGTGGACTCTAATTCCACCCCTACCAACAAATTACCCAGTCCCATAAACCCCTTCGCCTGGCTGAACCAAACGAAGCTCCCCCCTCGGAATAGCCCAAAAACTTCACTTCTGAGAGACTATGCTTACCCTGGTTTGTCGGCTTCTCTGGTACTTCTTGTCTTGTTGGAGCTGGAGACAGAGAGAGAGAGAGAATGGTGGAAAAGAATCTATCTTTATAGATAGTCTGCCTGCCCCTTTTTCCCACCAATCTTAAAAATCCTTTTGCTTCTGAGCACTCCGGTGCTTAATCTGTGATGAGTCATCCTCGGACCCATGCGTATTGGGTTAATGGTCCTAAGTCTGGGACATATCTTTCGGTCTTTGCTGGGTGGGCTAGTGGGTCCATTGTTCTGCTTCTCTTCTGAGATGGAGGTGAGAAGTGCTTTGCATATTAGAGTGGTTTTTCTAATCAATTTCAATGGCCCCCTTCCTTTTTCCAGGACTGTCGGGCGGACCCATACATACTGGATGAGTTCTTTTGTCGCAGCCAACTGCCATGCATTCTCTAGAGTTTTAACAAACCAGTCTTTCACGTATCTGCACAGGGTGATCCCATAACAGGGAAAATACCCTCAGAAAAATTCCATAAAGTCCACAAAAAAATATTCTTGACTGAATCCATTCTTCAGAGAATTTGCGATCTCTTCAAATAGAACAACAGAAACTTGCATTTGTATAGCGCCTTTAACATAATAAAGCATCCCAATGCGCTTCACAGAAGTATTACCAAACAAAATTTGACTCATAAGGAGATAGTAGGACAGGCAACCAAAAGCTTGATCAAAGACATAGCTTTTAAGGAGCGTCTTAAAGGAGGAGAGAGGTAGGAGGGAATTCCAGAGTTTAGGGCCTCATAGAAACATAGAAGATAGGAGCAGGAGTAGGCCATTCGGCCCCTCGAGCCTGCTCCGCCATTCAATGAGATCATGGCTGATCATCCAAACTCAGTACCCTGTCCCTGCCTTCTCCCCATATCCCTTGATCCCGTTAGCCATAAGAAATATATCTAACTCCTTCTTGAATATATTTAATGAATTGGCCTCAATTCCTTCTGTGGTAGAGAATTCCACAGGTTCACCACTCTATCTATGGGTGAAGAAATTCCTCCTCATCTCTGTCCTAAATAGCTTACCCCTTATCTTTAGATTGTGACCCCTGGTTCTGGACTCCCCCGCCATCGGGAACATCCTTCCAGCATCTAGTCTGACTAGTCCTGTTAGAATTTTATAAGTTTCAATGAGATCCCCTCTCATTCTTCTATGTTGTGTATGTACCTTTAAGGGAATAACTGGTCTTAGACTGCAGTACCAGCAGTGACCACCCCTGTATAAAAGGCCCTAGCAGGCTTCTGTAGTTTCAGTTTCAAGCTGCCTCTTGTTAAACTGTTCTCCCGAAGTCCGTGTATTATTGAGGCGCAGACTTTACAGTGGCGACGAGTAAGTTTGAACTCACCTGCAGTGTGGCATCATCTCACGGGGATCTCGCCTGAAAGGAAGGTCCTGGAAGGTCATAGTCTGAGTAACGGGCGTCGAACGAGGGCAACCGCCCAAAGAATCCATCGGTGTTTGGAGAATTGCGGGAGAGACTGTGGTTCCAGCGAATCGTGCTGGTAGCAGGTAGCGCGCTGACCCTTCCGGACTGTGGCGGGCTCAAGCTCGATCGAGCGGCTCTACAAATCGGGCCGCGCAGCGTTGCCGGGAAAAGAAAACAAGAGAGAGAGGGTGGAGTGCACAGGGCGCGGTCGGTGCTTGAGAACAGGACAGCGGAGAGAAACTAAACGGGGGGGAAGGAAAGTGAGACACGCCGAAGCTGCGGGTCGCCGCCATTACCCTGTAGAACGCTAGGAGCAGCGTGGCAGTAGGGGGAAGAAGCAAAAGCGCGGGAGGTGCCATTTTATTCCATTGGGGAAGAAGCAAAAGTGCGGGAGGCGCCATTTTAAATCGCCCAAGATGCCAAAAAGTGGCAGTATCACTGCTTTCGACAACGAGGTAGAAGACTGGACCATGTATGTGGAAAGAATTGAAGTGTACTGCAAGGCAAATGAGGTGGCTGATGGAAAGACGGCGTCGGTATTATTAAATCTGATGGGTGCGAGTACGTACGGCCTATTGCGGAATTTAATTACCCCAGCTAAACCAATGGAGAAAAGTTTGAGGAGATTGTTCATATCTGACAGGAACATCTTAGCCCTACACCACTGCTGATAGCAGAAAGATTCAAGTTCCATAAAAGAAACCAGCACAAAGATGAGAGCAATGCTGACTATCTTACGGAACTACGCAAGTTATCGAAGCACTGCCAGTTCGGAGCAGGACTGGCAGACACCTTACGGGATAAGTTTGTCTGCGGGCTCCAGAGTGAAGGAATCCAGAAACGACTACTTTCAAAAAAGGACCTGATGCTAGAACAGGCTTTCAGTGTGGCAGTATCCTACGAAGCAGCAGCACGGGGAGCTGTGGAAATACAACAGAAACCACAAGAATACAGCGCTAACAAAATGGCGTATGGAGCCGAAAAGTGCTATCGCTGCGGCAGAACAACCCATGAGCAGAAGGACTGCTGGTTTAAAGACAAAATATGCAGGCAATGCGGGAAAATGGGACATATAACAAGAGTCTGCAGGTCGGGAAAGAAGACCAACACGACAAGAACTACTAAGGAACAGTACAGGAAAGTAAAGAAACTGACAGATAGTAGTTCAGAAAATCAGGAGAGTGATAAGGACTCCGGGAGCAGGCGACTAAGTTTTTTAAAGTTACACAACGTGATCGCAAAAGAAGATCACTGAACCATTTGGGTCACCCTCATGATAGCAGGGTCCCCAGTGAAGATGGAATTGGACACAGGATCAGCCCTAACTGTCATGAATCGACGAGACTATGAGCGGCTATTCTCACACATACCCTTAAAGGACACGTCCATTGTATTGAAGACATACATGGGGCAAAAGGTCTACCCCAGAGGAAAAATAAGGGTGCCAGTTGAATATAACGGAAAGGAAACACAGAAACTATACATGTATATACTACGAGATAGAGGACCACCATTATTGGGATGTGAATGGATCCGAAGACTACAATTAGATTGGCATTCCATTCTGGCACTAACTGTGACTGACAAAAAAGAAGATGACGTCGCACCTGGATGTCTGTCACAAATTCTATATGACGCGGAAGAGGTGTTCCAACAAGGACTTTGGACTCTAAAAGGAGTAAAGGCAACCATAAAGATTGAGGATAACCCAACCCCAACATTTTTCAAGGCCAGATGCGATACGCCCAGCTGTGGAAGCTGAACTGGAGAGTCTGGAGCGTTCGGGGGTGCTGTCTAAGGTGGACTGGAGCGAGTGGGCCACACCCATCGTTCCTGTAATGAAGAAAGCATTGAGCAGCACGCCTGGGGAGCCAAGGAAGGTTTGCATCTGTGGGGCCTTCAAGGTGACTGTGAACCCAGTCCTGCACACAGTACAGTATCCGCTTCCGCGGATAGAAGATATTTTCACCTCACTATCTGGAGGGAAACGTTTTACAAAGATTGACCTGGCTCAAGCGTATCTACAAATGGAGGTGGAAGAAGCATCTAGGAAATACCTCACGATAAACACTCACAAAGGTCTTTACCAGTACAATCAACTGGTATTTGGAGTAGCATCGGCCCCAGCTATGTGGCAGAGGGCAATGGAACAAGTCCTGCAAGGGATCCCAGGGACCCAGTGTTATTTGGACGACATCCTGGTTATGGGCGAAAATGACAATGAACACCTTGCCAACCTGGAACAGGTGCTCACGAGATTGCAGGAATATGGGCTACGAGCCAACCATCCCAAATGCGAGTTCTTCAGGAGACAAATCTCGTATTGTGGCCACATGATTGATGAGGAAGTGTTGCATAAGTCGCCGGACAAGATTGAGGCTGTAGTCAAGGCTCCAGCACCAGAAAATGTGTCGCAACTGAGGTCGTTCCTTGGGTTGGTGAACTACTACCATAAGTTCTTGCCGAATTTATCTACAATTCTGCACCCACTGAACGCCCTCCTTCAAACTGGTGTAACATGGAAATGGAGTGATGAGTGTAAGCGTGCCTTTCAGGAATGTAAATGCCAAATCACTTCAAAAGAAGTATTGGCCCACTACAACCCAACACTACCGATTCAGTTGGCATGTGATGCGTCACCTTACGGCATTGGAGCGGTGCTGTTACACAAATTCCGTGACGGTTCAGAGAGGCCAATAGCCTTTGCATCGCGCTCGCTAACCTCAGCCGAGCGTAACTACGCCCAGATTGACAGGGAGGCCCTCAGCCTGGTGTGGGGGGTGAAGAAGTTCAATCACTATCTGCACGGGCAGAAATTCACCCGACTGACTGATCATCAACCCCTGGTCTCAATTTTTAACCCAAAGAAGGGCGTTCCGGTGATGACGGCGCAACGGCTGCAAAGATGGTCACTTTTTCTAGGGGCACATCAGTATGACATAGAGTACAAAGGTACGAAACAACAGGGAAACGCTAATGGGCTGTCACGCCTACCGTTGCCTACGGCAGAAGAAGCACCTGCAGTGGACCCGGTGGAGATATTCCATGCGACCATAGTCGAATGTTTGCCTGTTACAAACGCAAGTATTGAGAAGGAAACCCAAAATAACCCGACACTCTCTCGGGTCTATGATTTGACGGTGAAGGGATGGCCAGCATATGGCGACTCACTGCTGCCAGCATTCTCGCCAAGGAGGGAACAGCTGTCAGTGTGCCGGGGAACCTTGATGTGTGGATCCCGAGTGGTAATTCCACCCAAGTTGAGAGATAGAGTACTCAATGAGCTTCACGAGGGTCATCTGGGAGGGGTAAAAATGAAGAGCCTAGCCAGGGCGTTTGTGTGGTGGCCGGGAATCGATAAAGAAATTGAGGATATGACCAAGAGATGCACAGGATGCCAGAAGGTCCAAAACGCTCCACCACAGGCCCCGCTACATCCATGGGAGTGGCCCTCATCTCCATGGCAACGGGTACACATTGATTTCGCTGGTCCATTTATGGACTCAATGTTTCTAATCGCTGTGGACGCCCATTCGAAATGGCCAGAGGTCATTAAAATGTCCTCCACCACCACGGAGAAAACTATTGCAGTCCTAAGGACCATCTTCGCCAGGAATGGGTTGCCACAACAGATCTGTTCCGACAATGGCCCACAGTTTGTGTCTGAGGATTTCCGGAGTTTCCTGAAGAATAATGGGGTGAAACATTACACATCTGCCCCATATCATCCAGCCACAAATGGATTGGCTGAGAGGTTTGTTCAGACCTTTAAAAAGGCCATAAAGGCAATGTATAATGACAACATACCACTGCAACACAAGGTGGATAACTTCCTGTTTGCTTACCGGAATGCGACACATGCAGTCACCAACCAAACTCCAGCCGTACTGTTTTTCAACCGGAGACTAAGATGTCGCTTGGATTTGCTCAAACCAAACATAAGACGAGATGTTGAGGATAAGCAGTTCCAGCACATAAATGAGAAGCCAACCAGGAGCTTCAAGATAGGGCAACCAGTCTTGGCCCGCGACTACCGAACAGAAAAATGGCAGCCAGGCACGATTTGCACACAGCAGGGCCCACTAATGTACACAGTGGACGTTGGAGAGAGCATCGTGAGACACCATGCTGACCAGATTCTAGAGTCACAGGAACAAACCAAACCTGTACCACGAGCATGTGCACCTGGTAATGAGCCCGAAGTACAGATTGCGTCTACCTCAGAGGCAGGGGTATTGGAAGCTGACGAACCAACCAATGACAATGAGCCAGAATTGACTCCACCGCCAGAACAGGATACTCGAGAAAGGTGCTATCCTGTCCGGATCAGGAAGCCTCCTCAAAGACTGAACTTATAAATGACTATTTCAGTTGATGTATATATTACTGAGAAAATTGTAATTGTAATTAGTTATTATTTAGTTGTTAAATGAATGTTATGTACTGTTTATCTAAAAGGGGAGGAATTGTTGTGTATGTACCTTTAAGGGAATAACTGGTCTTAGACTGCAGTACCGGCAGTGACCACCCCTGTATAAAAGGCCCTAGCAGGCTTCTGTAGTTTCAGTTTCAAGCTGCCTCTTGTTCAGTAAAGTACCTGTTAAACTGTTCTCCCGAAGTCCGTGTATTATTGAGGCGCGGACTTTACATTCTACACTCCAGCGAGTACAAGCCCAATCGACCCAATCTCTCCTCATACGTCATTCCTGCCATCCCAGGTATCAGTCTGGTGAATTATCGCTGCACTCCCTCCATGGCAAGAACATCCTTACTCAGATAAGGCGACCATGATCCTCTGACTCGGAGGTGAGAGTGCTACCAACTGAGCCAAGACTATCATCGAGGTTATTTAATTGACAGGAGGTCAAGTTTTGTAATAATGGCCAACTGGATATTCATATCAATACTGTGGTTGCGTCATCATGAAGCAATTAATAGAATTATAGAATCATAGAATCATACAGCACAGAAGGAGGCCATTTGGCCCATCGTGCCTGTGCCGGCTCTTTGAAAGAGCCGTCCAATCAGTCCCACTCCCCCCTGCCCTTTCCCCATATCCCTGTAAATTGTTTCTCTTCAAGTATTTATCCAATTCCCTTTTTGAAATTTCCTATTGAATCTGCTTTTCAGGCCGTGCATTCCCGATCACAACAACTTGCGGCGTAAAGAAAAATTCTCCTCTTCTCACCTCTGGTCCTTTTGCCAATTGATGGGCACGGCATGCCGCATGGGTGAGGAGGTAGGAGGATTTGGAGTCCAATCCACCCCCTTGGCACAGCCAGTGCAGTTGTACCGCTGCTTCCTGTAATGATCAGTAACCTGTCCTTCCTCAGTTCTAACAGTGTATGACCTTGGTCCTACTTCCTCAAGAACTGTAGCTTTCCTGTTCCATGCATCTGGATCCTCAATCCTGACAACATCAACCCTTGTCAATGGTTTCAGAGTTTTGGATGACTTGTCATAGTGTGATTTCTGTTTCAGCTTTAACAGTTGAAGTCTCTGTCTCAGTTCCTTACTCCTAGAGAGCAAATAATAAAAATGACAACAGAGAAGGTTGACTTAGGTAGCAGTGGGGAAATTAAAAACCAGAGCGTGTCAGGAAGGGGCAGAAGGTATGGAGTAAAAGGTAAAGTAATAAAAAGGGCAAAAGCAGGAACTAAGTGCCACAAAACATCTTTGAAAGTTCTCTATCTGAATGCACGTAGCATTCGTAACAAAATAGATGAGTTAATGGCACAAATAACTACATATGGGTATGATCTTGTGACCATTACAGAAACATGGCTGCAGGGTGACAATGCCTGGGAATTAAACATACCAGGTTATTTAACGATCAGGAAGGACAGGCAGGAAGGAAGGGGAGGTGGGGTGGCTATGTTAATAAAGAAAGGAATCACTGTAATACAGAGAAATGATATTGGGTCAAAAGATCAGGATAATGAAACAGTTTGGGTGGAGGTAAGGAATAATAAGGGGAAAAAAACACTAGTGGGCGTAGTCTATAGGCCTCCGAACAGTGGCAACTCTGTTGGATGGAGTATCAATCAGGAAAAAGTTGAGGCTTATAGTAAGGGAACATCTATAATTATGGGGGATTTTAACTATCATATTAATTGGACAAATCAAATTGGGCAGGGCTGCCTTGAGGATGAGTTCATTGAGTGTATTAGGGATGGGTTTCTTGAGCAGTATGTAACTGAACCGACCAGGGGGCAAGCAACCTTAGATCTGGTCCTGTGTAACGAGACAGGATTAATTAAAAATGTCCTAGTAAAGGATCCCCTTGGAATGAGTGACCATAACATGGTTGAATTCCATATTCAATTAGAGGGTGAAAAGGTTGGATCTCAAACAAGCATGCTAAGCTTGAATAAAGGAGACTATGAAGGTATGAGAGCGGAATTGAGTAGAGTGGATTGGGAAAATAGATGAAAGGGTAAGACGATACATGATCAGTGGTGTACATTTAAGGAGTTATTTTACAACTTCCAAATAAAATATATTCCACTGAGAAGAAAAGGGTGTAAAAGAAAAGACAGCCATCCATGGCTAAGTAAAGAAATTAAGGATAGTATTCGACTAAAAACAAGGGCATATAAGGTAGCCAAATCTAGTGGGAGGATAGAGGATTGGGAAAACTTTAAAAGACAGCAAAAAATAACAAAAAGATTGATTAAGAAAGGGAAGATAGATTATGAAAGTAAATGAGCAAAAAATATAAAAACAGATAGTAAGAGTTTTTATAGTTATATAAAAAGAAAAAGGGTGGCTAAAGTAAATGTTGGTCCCTTAGAGGATGAGACTGGGAAATTAATGGTGGGAAATATGGAGATGGCAAAAACACTGAATGAATATTTTATATCAGTCTTTACAGTAGAAGACACTAAGAATATACCAACACTGGACAAACAGGGGGCTAAAGGTGGGGAGGAGCTAAACACGATCAAAATCACTAAGGAAGTGGTACTCGGTAAAATAATGGGACTCAAGGCGGATAAATCACCTGGACCTGATGGCTTACATCCTAGGGTCTTGAGGGATGTGGCGGTAGGGATTGTGGATGCATTGGTAATAATTTTCCAAAACTCCCTGGACTCGGCAAAGGTCCCGGCAGACTGGAAAACTGCTAATGTAACACCCTTATTTAAAAAGGGCAGTAGACAGAAGGCTGGAAACTATAGACCGGTTAGCCTAACATCTGTGGTAGGTAAAATTTTGGAGTCCATTATTAAGGAGACAGTAACAGGACATTTGGATAATCATAACTTAATAGGACAAAGTCAGCATGGTTTTATGAAGGGGAAGTCATGTTTGACAAATTTGCTGGAGTTCTTTGAGGAAGTAACATATAGGGTGGATAAAGGGGAACCAGTGGATGTAGTGTATTTAGAATTCCAAAAGGCATTTGACAAGGTGCCACACAAAAGATTATTGCTTAAGATAAAAAATCACGGGATTGGGGATAATATTCTGGCATGGATAGAGGATTGGCTATCTAACAGAAGGCAGAGAGTTGGGATAAATGGTTCATTCTCAGACTGGCAATCAGTAACTAGTGGTGTTCCGCAGGGGTCAGTGCTGGGTCCCCAACTCTTTACAATCTATATTAATGATTTGGAGGAGGGGACCGAGTATAACATATCAAAGTTTGCAGATGATACTAAGATGGGAGGGAAAGTAGTGAGTGAGGAGGACATAAAAAACCTGCAAGGGGACATAGATAGGCTAAGTAAGTGGGCAGAGATTTGGCAGATGGAATACAATACTGGAAAGTGTGAGGTTATGCACTTTGGCAGGAAAAATCGTAGAGCAAGTTATTATCTTAATGGCAAGAAACTGGAAAGTACTGAAGTACAAATGGATCTGGGGGTCCTGGTGCACGAAACTCAAAAGGTTAGTATGCAGGTGCAGCAAGTGATTAAGAAGGCCAATGGAATGTTGGCTTTCATTGCTAGGGGGATAGAATATAAAAATAGGGAGGTATTGCTTCAGTTGTACAAGGTATTGGTGAGACCGCACCTGGAATACTGCGTACAGTTTTGGTGTCCATACTTAAGAAAGGACATACTTGCTCTCGAGTCAGTACAAAGAAGGTTCACTCGGTTAATCCCAGGGATGAGGGAATGGACATATGAGGAGAGGTTGAGTAGATTGGGGCTCTACTCATTGGAGTTCAGAAGAATGAGAGGCGATCTTATTGAAACATACAAGATTGTGAAGGGGTTGGATCGGGTGGATGCGGGGAGGATGTTCCCGATGATGGGTGAAACTAGAACTAGGGGGCATAGTCTTAGAATAAGGGGCTGCTCTTTCAAAACTGAGATGAGGAGGAACTACTTCACTCAGAGGGTGGTAGGTCCATGGAATATGCTGCCCCAAAAATCTGTAGAAGCTACATCATTACATAAATTTAAAACAGAAATAGACAGTTTCCTAGAAGTAAAGGGAATTAAGGGTTACGGGGAGCGGGCAGGTATTTGGACATGAGTCTAGGTTCGGATCGGTCATGGCCCTGTGGGTAGTGGAGCGGGCCCAGGGGCCGTGTAACCTGATCCTGCTCCTATTTCGTGTGTCTAATTCTGTTAGATTCAGGAGATGGTTCTGTGATAGTGGATTGGCGGTTAGGACCAGATCAGCCATGATCTTATTGAATGGCGGAGCAGGCTCGAGGGGCCGATTGGCCTACTCCTGCTCCTATTTCTTATGTTCTTATGTTCTTATGTTCTCTGCTTTTCTTTTGCACAGCAGGGTAGCGTGGTACGCAACTTGCGACCCAGCAGGTGAAGAACCACAGTCTAAAGGTGAGGCTCGGTAGCTCAGCAGGGCGAGATAAGGATCAGACTTGCTTTCTGTCGCTTTCTTCAGTAGCTGCTTGAGAACTTGAACACCTTTCTCTGCCTTACCATTCGACTGAGCATACAAAGGACTGGCTGCATTACACTTCCCTCCTTCGATGCTGCAGTATCTTTCAGATTTCAACAAGAGCATTTGTGCACCTCTATCAGGAGTGTGTCGAATTAGCACGCTATTACTGTACTTGGGAAGACAGATTATTTGTGAGCTTCCCAACATCCTCTGGAGCAAATGACAACCAAAAAGATCTATGCCCTCGCCCCCCAAAAAGTGGAATATTTAAGCTCTTTAAGCAGTCTCTTATCACCGGTGGTAATGCAGCCTTGGAAACACCGTGACCTGGCAGCCACTTGGAAACAAGTTTTATTTTAAAAGAGGGCACTTTCATACAAAAAGTGCGCATGTTACCTGTTAAGTCTGTGTGTTCCAGTTGTATTAAGATTAATTACTGACACAGACTACAAGAATAAAGTTCAACAGGTCTTTACTAGTTGGAGGTCAGGACTATACTAAATACAATATCACTACACAGCACTTATATACCGGTGGTCACCACCGGTATTACGTATACAGCAGCCAGAGAAAGTAGTACATCTCTTAAGGTGGAACAGGCTTAAGTTCTCTTAAGGTGGAACAGGTTACATACACCACAATCCTCCCTTTTTAGCTTAACAGTCATATCCCCATTTAACATAACATCATAACATATATACATATATAACTTCAGGTATAAACAGTTCAAAGGTTCAGTCTCTCAGGAGGCCGTCTGATTCGGTTTGGATAACGCCTTTCAGTGGTCTCTGATTCTTGTTGCTGAGGTGACTCTTCTTGTTGGTTTCCTATGTATTGGACGTCATCATCAGGTACAGTCCCTGCCGAGGTAGATGCTTCAGGTTCATTAACGTCTTCCACAGTTGTCTCTGTCGCAACCATGGGTTCGACCCTTGCTCTTGATTCTACCAGTTGATCCGCATGACGCCTTATCACATTGTTACCAATATCTACTGTGTACATCAGAGGTCCTTGTCTGGCCCGAATTGTTCCGGACTGCCATTTTTCGTTTCCATAGCCCCTTGCCAACACTGGTTGTCCTACGTCGAAACTTCGAGTGGACTTGTTATTAATATGCCGGAACTGTTTGTTTTCCACTTCCCTCCGCACATTTGGTTTTAACAAGTCCAACCTGGACCGCAACCTCCTGTTATAAAACATCATGGCAGGACTTTGGTTAGTCACTGCATGAGCGGCGTTTCGATATGCCATTAGGAAATTGTCCACCTTGTGTTGTAACGGAATCTGATCATCGTTCATGGCCTTTATTGCCTTTTTGAATGTTTGGACAAATCTCTCAGCCAACCCGTTTGTCGCCAGATGATATGGGGCAGAGGT
The DNA here is from genome assembly GCF_052327205.1 of Somniosus microcephalus. NCBI lineage: Eukaryota > Metazoa > Chordata > Chondrichthyes > Squaliformes > Somniosidae > Somniosus > Somniosus microcephalus. The sequence continues at coordinate 362,127,366 of NC_140989.1, forward strand.
ATAATGTTTCACCCCATTCTTCTTTAAGAATTTTTGGAATTCTTCCAACACGAACTGTGGTCCGTTGTCCGAACATATCTGTTCTGGCAATCCGTTCCTTGCGAATATTGTTCTTAACACCGCAATTGTCTTTTCTGAAGTAGTGGTATTCATCTTGATCACTTCTGGCCATTTGGAATGTGCGTCCACCGCAATTAGGAACATGGAGTCCATGAATGGACCAGCAAAGTCAATATGTACGCGTTGCCATGGGGCTGAAGGCCATTCCCATGGGTGTAGCGGTGCGATCGGAGGTGCATTTTGCACTTTTTGGCACCCAGCGCAGCTTTTTGTCAACTCCTCTATCTGTTGGTCAATGCCCGGCCACCATACATAAGCCCTAGCAAGACTTTTCATCTTAACTCCCCCCAGATGACCTTCATGCAGTTCCTTTAGAACTCTTTCCCGTAACTTGGGAGGAATAATCACTCTTGTCCCGTACATCAAAGTACCATGGCAGACGGACAGCTGGTCTCGCCTTGCCGAGAATGCCGGTAACAGAGGATCACCATGTGTTGGCCATCCCTTCACTGTCACCTCGTAAACTCGGGACAGTGTCGGGTCATTCCTGGTTTCTCTTTCAATACTTGCATTGGTGACTGGTGAACACTCGATGATGGTCGAATGAAATAACTCAACAGGGTCAACTTTCGTCGTTTCTTCTTCTTCGGGTAGTGGCAGGTGCGACAGCCCATCAGCATTGCCATGCTGCTTTGTACCTTTGAATTCTATTTGATATTGATGTGCCCCTAGGAAAAGGGACCATCTCTGGAGTCGCTGTGCTGTCATCACCGAAACACCCTTCTTAGGGTTAAAAATGGATACCAACGGCTGATGGTCTGTCAGAAGTGTGAATTTTTGGCCCTGCAGGTAATGATTAAACTTCTTCACTCCCCATACAAGGCTGAGAGCCTCCCTATCGATCTGCGCATAGTTGCGCTCAGCGGAGGTCAATGATCTGGATGCAAACGCGACTGGCCTTTCCGTGCCATTTGGCAACTTGTGTGAGAGTACTGCCCCAATACCATATGGAGAAGCATCACAAGCCAACCGAATAGGCAGTGTTGGGTTGAAGTGAGCTAACACTTCCTCTGAGGTGATCAATTCTTTGCTTTTGCGAAATGCCTTCTTACAGTTTTCGCTCCCATTAAGTTCAATAAAGTTAGTGCTTTCTCTGCATCTGGGATTTTATTTGCTTTACAATAATTTTGTATGCGTTCTACATACATGGCCCAATCTTCGATGTCGCCATCAAAGGTATCAATGTTCCCATGTTTAGGCATCGTTGCAATTTATTTTATCCCAAGATGGCGGCTTCCCGCTCTTGTCTTTGTCCTCCGCCTACAAAATGGCGGTTTTCCCGCGCTTCGCGGTCTTCACCCACTGGCTGCAATGGCGTTTGGCGTGCCGCTGCTGCTCCCCTTTCCCAGCGGTTAGTAACTCCCCCGACGCTGTCTCCGCTTCACCGCGGCTCCCTCAGGCATTCGCGCTTCCCCGATGTCGCGCCTCGCAGCCCTTCTTGCAGCCCGGTTATTAGCACCGGCTGCATTCGCCTTCACCGCAGCTCTCGCGCCTTCAGTCGCCCCAGACGCTGCGCCTTTTTGGCCCGAAAGCGGCCTGGCCCTTATCACCAGCCGCGATCGATGTCCCCGCGCTGCGCCTTTCGGCCCGAATGCGGCCCGGCCCTTATCTCCGGTCGCGATCGATCTCACCGCCCTTATTCCTCCGTCTTCCTCCCCCCCGTCTGTACAGCCAACGCGGCTGACTTTCTGCTCGCGTCGCTGACCGGCTTACCCACCACCGAGGTAGAAAGAAGATAGCTGACTGCCGCTGATGGAGGCTTCGAGTTCAGGATGTCTTTCTGCACTCCGGCTTCTTAATGCCTGCCGTGCGACTTGTCTTCCAGCAGGGTGATGAGGGTGGATGCCTCTCTTCGACGCCCGTTCTGTGGACGAAGCCGCCGTGGATATAAACTGCCGCAGGGTAAGAATCGGACTCGTCGCCACTGTTAAGTCTGTGTGTTCCAGTTGTATTAAGATTAATTACTGACACAGACTACAAGAATAAAGTTCAACAGGTCTTTACTAGTTGGAGGTCAGGACTATACTAAATACAATATCACTACACAGTACTTATATACCGGTGGTCACCACCGGTATTACGTATACAGCAGCCAGAGAAAGTAGTACATCTCTTAAGGTGGAACAGGCTTAAGTTCTCTTAAGGTGGAACAGGTTACATACACCACATTACCCTGCAACATATTCTTTTAAATCCTGCTGGTGTGACTGGTTGACGGGTCCAATAATCAGCATGCTTTGTAAGTCTATGTTTTATTTGATATAACTGACCCAAACGTAATTATTGTTATTGTTGCTCTAGCGCATTCGGTTCAACTGATTGATCATTTTGGACAATCTCATTTTCTTCTCGAAAGTTCTCTTAGTTCTGCCGCCCTTTGATTCTTCAGCTGCTATTTTTAAACGCAAAAGAGTTCCTTACTTCTGCCAGCTTTTTCCTCAGAACCTTCAGACTTTAAAAGCCCAAATGCTTGATGTCCAGTAGTCACAGGGTCACACGACTAAGATAAATAAGGATGAAGCTGATCTTATTGAATGGCGGAGCAGGCTCGAAGGTGTGTAAATTTTTTGCTGCTCGGAGGCATCCGCCCATGGGAAGCCTCCGACTGTAAATTCAGGCCCACTTCTAGTTTATCCATGTGGAAAGTGCCTACAATCTTGTTTCCGTTACAGAGTCTAATTGTTTCTTAAATAATATCCAGGGTCTTGGTGCGTACTCGCCCGTAAGGGCCCCGCTGGTTCCGGGTTTTCGCGCGTCAAGCGCATGCGTGAAAACCCCAGAACTTGCAAGCTATACAGAATCTTCTTGACAGATCGTAGCCATCCCCGGGAAATGGATCTCCGCGGGCGGAGAGTTGGGCTATTTGCCCAACTGCTGCCCAGCGATTGCCCGTGAAACTCTTACGCCTGGTAAAAGAAGGTGTAAGGCCTGCTTTTACCAGCGTAAGAGTTTAAATGAATACAAAAATACATTTTTTTCAATTATTTAAACATTAACACACCTGTAAAATAAGTTAAGGTTATTTTTGGCCCCTTTAAAACATTGAAATTTATTTTTCAAAAAGTTAAATTTTTGTTTTAAATGTTTAATTAAATTGTATTTTAATTCATTTTAAACATGTAATTTTTAATTTATTTGTTATGTAAACATGTTTTTAATGTGGTCCCCATTAATGCTTATTGTAGTGTATGTACCTTTAAGAGAGAACTACTTTTACAGCTCCTGTATACTGTAGTACCGGCAGTGACCACACCTGTATATAAGCCTTGAGCATGCCTCTGTACCCCAGTCTTGAGATTACCCTACTCCAGTAAATATCTGTTGATTGTTCAGTTACAGCATCCGTGAGACTATTGAAAAACATCATACTCTCAGAATCACGGATCTAACAGTGGCGACGAGTGTCGATTCGAATCTACCTGCAACTCTGCATTTCCCTTTGAGGATTCGCTCCGGGAGGGCGGTGGAAGAAAGTCGAGGCCAGAAGCACGGGCGTCGACCACGAGCAACCGCCCAGTCGTCCGGCAGAGAGTGAACATCGCAGGGGAGGCTGTGGAGAGCCGGGCTTGGTTCCCCAGCCATGATGATCAGCAATAGACTGACGACAGGTACAGCGCAGACACTTCCTGGACAGCAGCGGCTGGAGCCAACCGACGGCGGAGAGAAAGCTGAGCAGCATCGACGGGGTAAGACAGAGGGTGAAGCGCACAGGGCGCAGCCGGGGGTTGAAAACCGAGCGGCGTCGAGGAAAAACAAAACAGAGAGAGGGTAAAGCAACATCCAGGTTCAGGACCGAGCGGCGGAAATGGGAAAGGCGCACAAAAAAAAAAGAACGCGCAGAGCACAGCCAGGGCTCAAGGGCTGAACAGTGTCCACGGGGAGAAGAAGGGAGAGTGCGGGAGACGCCATTGAGCCGCAGAGAAGAAGGAAGAGCACGGGAGATGCCATTTTTAGAAGCCGCAGCGGAGAAGAAGGGCGAGAGTGGGAAGGAAGGAAAGTGCAGGAGACGCCATTTTGTGCCAGTGGAGAAGAAGGGGACGCGCGGGAGACGCCATTTTTGACAGTTAAATCACACCCAGGGATGCCAAAGAGTGGCAGTATCTCTACGATCGACAATGAAGTCGAAGATTGGGCGACATATGTGGAACAAATTGAGGTGTACTGCAAGGCGAATGAAGTGCCAGATGCTAGGAAAGCACTGGTTTTGTTAAATTCCATGGGTGCAAAAACTTATGGGTTACTGCGAAACCTAATAACCCCAGAGAAGCCTGTGAACAAGAATTTTGAAGGCATAGTAGAAATCCTACAGGACCACTTAAACCCCACACCGCTGCTGATAGCAGAACGATTTAAGTTCCATAAAAGGAACCAACACAAAGACGAAAACAATGCTGAGTACCTAACGGAACTGCACAAGCTATCGAAACACTGCCAGTTTGGAGCGGGACTAGCAGACACGTTAAGGGACAAGTTTGTGTGTGGGCTGCAAAGTGAAGGAACCCAGAAACGGCTTCTATCAGAAAAGGATCTTAAGCTGGACAAGGCTTTCAGTATGGCAGTATCACACGAAGCAGCCGCAAGGGGCGCTGCAGAGATACAACGGAGACCACAAGAATATGGCACCAATGAAATGTCCTATGGAACAGGGAAGTGCTATCGCTGCGGCAGAACAACACATGACCAGAAGGATTGTTGGTTCAAGGACCAAGTGTGCAGACAGTGTGGAAAAGCAGGACACATAGCAAGAGTCTGCAGGTCTGGGAAGAAAACCAACAGTAAGAAATCTCCGCAGGAGAAGTACAAAAAGGTACACAAGGTGATGGACAGTAGTTCAGACGAACAGAAAAGTGACACAGACTCTGGAAGCAAGGAGCTGGGTTGTCTGAAACTACATAAGGTAACCAAAATGGAGGATCACCAGACTATCTGGGTTACACTCAAGATAGACGGAGTCCAAGTGAAAATGGAACTGGACACAGGATCAGCCCTAACAGTCATAAACCAAAGGGACTACAAGCGGCTATTTTCACATATACCCTTGAAAGCTACAGAGATTGTCTTGAAGACGTACACGGGGCAAAAAGTCTACCCCAAAGGAAAAATAAGGGTGAAAGTGATATATAAAGGCCAGGAAATACCTAAAATGGATATATATGTATTGCCAGATGGAGGACCACCACTGCTAGGACGTGAATGGATCCGGAAGATACAATTAGATTGGCATTCCATACAGGCACTGAAGGTTGAGGCCAAAAAGGATGACGACGTCACACCTGGACGACTGTCAAAAATGCTAACTGACGCAAAAGAAGTGTTCCAGGAGGGACTCGGAACACTAAAAGGCATAACAGCAACGATTAAAATAGAGGAAAATGCAAGCCCAAAGTTTCTTAAGGCCAGACCAGTGCCTTATGCGATCAGACCAGCTGTCGAAGCAGAGCTGGAAGGATTGGAACATTCAGGAGTACTATCCAAAGTAGACTGGAGCGAGTGGGCTATACCCATCGTTCCTGTAATGAAGAGGTCGTTGAGTAATACACCTGGGGAACCAAAGAAGGTCCGCATCTGTGGGGATTTTAAGGTGACAGTGAACCCAATCCTTCACACGGTACAATATCCGCTTCCACGAATTGAGGATGTTTTCGCCTCGCTATCTGGAGGTAAACGCTTCACCAAAATTGATCTAGCCCAGGCGTACTTGCAAATGGAGGTAGAAGAAGCCTCGAAACAATACCTTACGATTAACACTCATAAAGGTCTCTATTAATACAACCGGCTGGTGTTCGGGGTAGCATCGGCTCCGGCTATTTGGCAAAGGGCAATGGATCAAGTCCTGCAAGGGATTCCAGGGACCCAGTGTTATTTGGACGACATCCTGGTCACGGGCGAAAATGACAGTGATCACCTCGCCAACTTGGAGAAGATGCTCACCAGATTAAAGGAATATGGGCTACGAGCTAATCGCCACAAGTGCGAGTTTTTCCAGAAGCAGATCTCGTATTGTGGCCACGTCATCGATGAAGAGGGGTTACATAAGTCCCCTGAAAAGATTGAGGCAGTAGTCAAGGCTCCAGCACTGGAAAATGTGTCACAACTGAGGTCGTTCCTCGGGCTGGTAAACTACTACCATAAGTTCATACCAAATTTGTCCACGGTATTACACCCACTGAACACCCTACTGCAAACAGGGGTACCATGGAAGTGGAATGACAAACGTAGACGAGCTTTCCAGAAGTGTAAAGAATTGATCACATCAAAAGAGGTGTTGGCCCATTTCAACCCAGCACTACCAATTCATTTGGCATGTGATGCATCACCCTATGGTATTGGAGCGGTGCTGTCGCACAAATTCCCAGATGGGTTGGAGAGGCCAGTAGCCTTTGCGTCTCGGTCACTAACCTCAGCCGAGCGCAACTACACCCAGATTGACAGGGAGGCCCTCAGCCTAGTATGGGGAGTAAAAAAATTCAACCACTATCTGCATGGGCAGAAGTTCACCTTGCTGACTGACCACCAACCACTTGTCTCCATTTTTAATCCTAAGAAGGGCGTTCCAGTGATGACTGCACAACGGTTACAAAGATGGTCCCTGTTTCTAGGGGCGAATCAATATGAAATAGAATATAAAGGCACGAAACAGCATGGAAACGCTGATGGGCTATCGCACCTGCCACTGCCTACTGTGGAGGAAGCACCAGCAGTGTACCCTATCGAGATATTTTATTCGTCAATAATTGAACGATTGCCAGTAACGAACGCGGATATAGAGAAGGAGACCCGCAATGATCCGACGCTGTCTCGGGTATATGATTTGACGGTGAGGGGATGGCCAACACATGGCGACTCACTGTTGCCAGCATTCTCATCCAGAAGAGAACAGCTGTCAGTATGCCAGGGGACAGTGATGTGTGGATCCAGAGTCGTGATTCCACCCAAGTTAAAGGAGAGAGTGCTAAATGAGCTACATGAAGGTCATCTGGGGGGAGTGAAAATGAAAAGCCTTGCTAGGGCTTATGTGTGGTGGCTGGGAATCGATCAACAAATCGAAGACCTAACCAAGAGCTGCTCAGGATGCCAGAAGGTCCAAAATGCACCACCACATGCCCCTCTACACCCATGGGAGTGGCCCTCCTCTCCATGGCAACGGGTGCATATTGATTTTGCTGGTCCATTCATGGACTCAATGTTCTTAATAGCAGTGGATGCTCATTCGAAGTGGCCTGAGGTGATAAAAATGTCCTCAACCACTACAGAGAAAACGATTGCAGTCCTACGGACCATATTTGCCAGAAACGGCTTGCCAGAGCAGATTTGCTCTGATAATGGACCACAGTTTGTGTCCGAAGAGTTTCAAAAATTTATGAGAAGGAATGGGGTAAGGCATTACACATCCGCCCTGTATCATCCAGCCACAAATGGATTGGCTGAGAGGTTCGTACAAACCTTTAAGAAGGCGATAAAGGCCATGTGCGATGATGAAATTCCACTACAGCATAAGGTGGACAATTTCTTATTAGCCTACCGAAACGCGACACATGCAGTTACCAACCAGACCCCGGCCATGCTGTTCTTTAACCGAAGGTTGCGATCTCGTCTGGACTTGCTTAGACCAAATGTGCGAAGAAATGTTGAGGATAAACAATTCCAGCACATCAATGAGAAGCCGACAAGGAGCTTCAATGTAGGACAACCAGTCTTGGCCCGTGACTACCGAACAGAGAAATGGCAACCCGGAACGATATGCACAAGGCAGGGGCCATTAATGTACACATTGGTGTCGGGGAGAACATTGTGAGACGCCATGTTGATCAGATCTTAGCGTCACAGGAACGAGTCAACCCCATGTCTTGCGTACCTGGGGATGAACCCGACACACCGGTAGCATCTACCTCCGAACCAGTAGCAGTGGAACCCGATGAACTAACCGATGAAAAGGGGCCAGAATCGCCTCCGCACCAAGAACAAGAACCTCAGGAAAGGCGCTATCCAGAAAGGATCAGGAAGCCGCCCCAAAGACTGAATCTATAAATGGACTATTGTTGTTTAATGTACATGTTAAAGTGTTAATTGTTATTTGAATATTATGGGTACTACTAATCTAAAAGGGGAGGAATTGTAGTGTATGTACCTTTAAGAGAGAATTACTTTTACAGCTCCTGTATACTGTAGTACCGGCAGTGACCACACCTGTATGTAAGCCTTGAGCATGCCTCTGTACCCCAGTCTTGAGATTACCCTACTCCAGTAAATATCTGTTGATTGTTCAGTTACAGCATCCGTGTGATTATTGAAAAACATCATACTCTCAGAATCACGGATCTAACACTTATGGGGTTCTTTCATTGGTTGGGCCGGCCCACGTGATCCCAGGGGCGCTCGTGAACCGCCTGCGCTCCCGGGGCACATGGGCCTCTACGCATGCCTACGCAGAGAGGCCCAGGAGCGCGAGTCTCCGTGGATCCAGGACCATCAGGTAGGTGCGTAGACCTTCTGCCGTTCGCCCGCGGGAAGCCTCCAACCGCAAATTCAGACCCATTATTGTCTATTCTATTTAAACGTGGTGGTTTTCTAGCATAAACTATGACCCTTGCCCCTTCACCTAGGTTTGTCAATAAATTTTTTGAAAAGTAATAGCCTCTCCTGCTGTGCCTGGTGAGGTCGGTGCCTCGTACTTATTGCTGACTGCAGTATGTTAACAATGTGGTAATGCCTCATTTACGGGAATGACAACTGCTCTGCATGCTCTGTGTGAAATTTGCAGCAACAAGGGGTACCATTGGCCTCAATTTTCACTTCCGGGCGACAACACGGCAATATAATGGCCAGCACCATTTGCATGCTGCTTGCCGACTTCCTGATCGAAAGGGCCGGGAAGTGTCAGCCGTGGCTCAGTGGGTAGGGCTTTCGCCTCGGAGCCTAGAAGGTTGTGGGTTCGAGTCCCGCTCCAGGGACTCGAGCGCAGCATCCAGCTTGACACTCCAGTGCAGTGCGGAGGGAGCGCTGCACTCTGCGAGGGCCGTCTTTTGGATGAGACGTTAAACTGAGGCCCCGTCTGCCCTCTCAGGTGGATGTAAAAGATCCTGTGGCCACTATATCGAAGAAAAGCAGAAGAGTTTTCCCACTGGTGTCCTGGCCAATATTTATCTCTTAACCAATGTCACTGAAATAGATGATCTGGTCAGTATCTCATTGCTGTTTGTGGGACCTTGCTGTGTGCCAATTTGCTGCCGCATTTCCTACATTACAACAGGACAATTACTACATTGCTTGTAAAGCGCTTTGGGTGGTCCTAAGGTTGAAAGCTGCTATTTTAATGAAAGTCTTTCTTTAAAAAGGCTTGGTCTAGCCGTCCTTGCCACCTGCAATTTAATTTGCAGTCGAGGAGATCGGAGGGGGGGGGGCGGGTGCGGCGGGGGAATGGTGTGGTTAACTCTCTCGCTCCATTTTAGCTGCCACTCCCCGTCTGATGTTTGGCAAATGCAGAGAGTTACAACAATCAAGGCCAGAGTTCTTTTTCATAGCTCTTTCCTCTTTTCATTGGTTGGGCCGGCCCATGTGATCCCCAGGAGCGCAGGCGGTTCACGAGCGCCCCTGGGATCACATGGGCCGGCCCAACCAATGAAAGAGCCCCCATAAGCATTAATGGGGACCACATTAAAAACATGTTTACACAACAAATAAATTAAAAATTACGGCCTAGAAATTCACTTTGGGCCCGCCAGCTGGCGTGCGCCCAAAAGTTAGCGCTGAGCGCGGAGCCAGTTGCGCCCGTCAGATATTCAGTTTTTGCGCCCCAAGTCGGAACCGGGCGCTATTCCAGGGTGTGCCCGCCCCCACTTGGGGCGCTGAAACTGAATTTCAGCGCTCTAGGCGCCGCTGCACCACCCGCTGCGGAGCGGCAGGCTGCGGTACTGCAGGCCTCCTCCTTTTCTTAAGGGGGAGGTGCCTGCAACGGGGAGATCGCCGCTGGATAGTGCCGGCAAATGAGCCCGGCACCACGGAGAAGTGCCGGGTTCGCGGAAAGCAGCCAGCAATGCCGCGGGGGGGGGGGGAGGAGGCCGGGGAAGGAGGTGCGGGCAGGCGGCCGCCGAAAAAGCGGCCGGCCGCACCTCCACCTTAAAGCGCCCCACTAAGGCTACAGTACGGCCCCGTTTTCTGATCGCTGTTTGCGGCCGCTGCGGAAGAGGTGGCCGCAACTAAATATGGCGGTCGGGCCGGTATCGGGGCGGAACCGGGGCACTGCGCACACCGATGACGTCATCGGTGCCGGCGCAGCGCTAACGGCTACCGCCGCCATTACCGCTGCGCTGAATATCAGCGCAAACTCCTCTATTGGCGCAGAAGCCCTCTTTGGGCGGTAACTGGCCGCAAAGCTGGCGGCGCCTTACTGAATTTCTAGGCCTACATGTTTAAAAATTAATTAAAATACAATTTAATTAAACATTGCCGAGAGGTACAGAAAGAAAGAGTTTGTATTTATATTGGACAATTCATGACCTCGGGACGTCCCAAAGCGCTTTACGACCAATGAATTACTTTCGAAGTGTAGCCACTGTTGTAATGTCGGAAACACAGCAGCCAATTTGTGCACAGCAAGCTCCCACAAACAGCAAGGTGATAAATTACCAGCTAATCTGCTTTTAGTGCAGTTGGTTGAGGGATAACTGTTAGCCAGGGCACTCGGAGACTTCCCCTGCTCTTCTTCGATTAGTACTATGGGGTCTTTTGCATCCACCTGAGAGGACAGGCGTGGCCTCAGTTTAACATCTCCTCCAAAAGACGGCACCTCTGACAGTGCAGCATTTTTTCAGTACTGTGCTGAGGTGTCAACCTGGATTATGTACCCATGTCTCTAGAGTGGAGCTTAAACCCATGATCGTCTGGCTTACAGGCAAGAGGTCTACCACTGAGGCCAAGGCTGACACTTGACCAAAACACCCTCGTAAAGCAGGCTTGATTAAATAGTTAAGAAAATTTATGTTCCTTAAAATTCATTCCAACATATTTAGCCATAATTGAAATGGAGTTTAATGTCACTGTCCAGGCACCTTTAACATATTTATGACTTTGGCGACTATTCATACGAGTGGAGTGTTCATTGGGTTCACAACTTCGGAGACAGCTTTGAGGAGGAGAAAGAAAATGTAGTAAATTTCTATCCTTCATTGCTGTAGCCCTACCAGTAGCAGTGAAGGTGTGCTTCCAGTCACCAAGCAACAATTCTTGTGGCATCTTCAATGTGTAGTTTCCATTTGCATTGAGGAGGTGATGGAGGCGCCTCGCCTAAGAAAGCGGGGAGATTGTTGCACCTTTCAAACTCCCTTTGCGGCAGATTTCTACCCAGCGCTGCATGTGCGCCAAGAGCGGATTTCCCTTCTGAATTTTGAGTGCTGGATATCTTGTAGGATAGCATCAGGACGCATGCACACACTTCTAGCTTGGACCAGTTGCCAGGGACAATATTCCCTCAACGCAGAGCTCATTAGTAACGTGAAGCATGAAATCCTGCCAGTTTCTCTGGTCCGTAATTCCTTTCCTCCGAGTCAACTAGTCTTGATAAGGTTTTTTTTTTCGAACAAAGGGACTGATTGAATGGATGAACGACTGGATGGCTCCCAGGGGACAAAGTCTGCGGTTCGAAGACATGGCTCTAAACATCTCTGCACTACTCTGAAACCCTACAGGGAGCCCAAGAACATTGTGCTGCAACACAAAAAAAACAATTGCAAAAGAATTTCTGACATCCTACCGCAAAGGTTCCGCACATTGAACCTGCCTGAAGGTGAGCTCCATTATCCAGTTCACAAAACTTGTATGACTTTTCATTGTGAGTTACGTGCCATTGAGAAGGGGATACAAATCTGTATAAGTCGCTGTAGAAAGCTTGAATGGAAAGCTTGAACTCCAGCAGGGGAAGACGCACCCTGGCAGTGGCAAGGGAAGTAAGGCCAATCTCTGACAAGAATTATCAACTGAAAAGGAGGTAGAAAATTCCTAAACCTTGCCATTAATGAAAATATGATATCAATCCTGAAGCCTAGGAAATAACACCACATCACACAAAGAAAGGTAGATCCTGTTCAGGATGTTAGAGTCTTTATGCCAACTTCAAATACAAGCATTCAATGCAGGCATTACCTCTTTGGACAGAAGTATTGGGATTCCTTGGTCTTGGTTTACGAGAGGAGCGAGAATGTAATTAATATTATCTTTGATGGCTCTGCGAGCTTATACAGTGATTAGTTGAGCTTATACAAACATGGAATGTCTCTGGCGCCACCATCTCTGCTCAGCAATGAGTTAGCTAATCCCAGGCAGGGCTGTAGTGGAAAGGCGTGTTGTAACTGAATGTCCTGGACCTGGGTTATGGAGGGGAAAATCGACCAGGGTTTCTCCTCTTCATGATTGCTGTCTGGTTGCCCTCTGGTGGAAGTACGAGTCTGTGAACGTTAAGGGAGGACAAGGGCGGACTCAACTGTGATGTCCCCTATGCTTCGGACACTCACTGTTGTGGCTGACAGATAAGCTGTCACATAAAAGGTTGTTAAGCAAAATAAGGGCACATGGGGTTGGGGGTAAGGTGTTAGCATGGATAAAGGATTGGTTAATAGACAGAAAACAGATAGTAGAGATAAACAGATTGGCAGGCTGTAACTGGTGTGGTGCCGCAAGGATCAGTGCTTGGGCCTCAGTTATTTACAAGCTATATCAATGACTTAGATGAGGGGACTGAGTGCAATGTATCCAAGTTTGCTGATGATACAAAGCTAGGTGGGAAAGTAAGATGTGAGGAGGATGCAAAGAGGCTGCAAAGGGATATAGACAGGTTAAGTGAGTGGGCAATAAGGTGGCAGATGGAGTATAATGTGGGGAAATGTGAGGTTATTCACTTTGGTAGGAAGAATAGAAAAACAGAATATTTTTTAAATGGTGAGAAACTTTCAAATGTTGGTGTTCAGAGAGATTTGGGTGTCCTCGTACGGGAAACACTGAAAGTTAGCCTGCAGGTGCAGCAAGCAATTAAGAAGGCAAATAGCATGTTGGCTTTTATTACTAGCGGGTTGTAGTATAAGAGTAAGGAAGTCTTACTACAATTGTACAGGGCTCTGGTGAGACCACACCTGGAGTACTGTGCACAGTTTTGGTCTCCTTATCTGAGGAAGAACATATTTGCCTTAGAGGCAGTGCAACGAAGGTTCACTAGATTGATTCCTGGGATGAGAGGGCTGTCCTATGATAAGAGATTGTGTAGATTGGGCCGATACTCTCTGGAGTTTAGAAGAATGAGAGGTGATCTCATTGAAACATGTAAGATTCTGAAGGGGATTGACAGGGTAGATGCTGAGAGGTTGTTTCCCCTGGCTGGAGTGTCTAGAACTAGGGGGCATAGTCTCAAAATAAAGGGCCAGCCTTTTAAAACTGAGATGAGGAGGAATTTCTTCACTCGTAGGGTTGTGAATCTTTGGAATTCTCTGCCCCAAAATGATGCGGATGCTCAGTCGTTGAATATTTTCAAGGCTGAGATCGATAGATTTTTGGACTCTAGGGGAATTAACGGATATGGGGATTTGGCAGGAAAGTGGAGTTGAAGTCGAAGATGGCCTACTCCTGCTCCTAATTTTTATGTTCTTATGCTCTTATGACAGGTAAATAATGGCCACCTGAGGAAGGTACCAGAGGGTGACAAATGCTGTGGACACGTAGCAAGCAGGAGAAGAGATGGGAAGGGAATTTTGTGGAGAGAAATTGACCTGATATTAGCAGGTGAACAATTAAGACATTCACATGACATTCCTCGTTTCCCTTGTTTCAAATGGATTAACGATTCCTTTAAAATACAAATTAAGTATTTGCTCGTGAATATTCCCAATGATAATTTTTGGACTATTTAGTCACTGTAAATTTGGCCTCATTATGTTAAATGTCAATGTTTCACTTCAAAGAAACTAGGGCCTAGAAATTCAGTGGGCTGTGCCACCAGTTAGCGCCTAAAGAGGGCACTCAGTGGCTTTAGCGCCACTGGCCACGCCTCCCGCGATATTTAGTGGGGGCGCTAATGGCGGCGTTACCCTGTAGTGCTGCGCCGCCACCGATGACGTCATCGGTGTGCACAGTGCCCCGCTACCGCCCCGAACGCAATATTGGGTCGCGCCCCCCCCCCATAGCGCCGGTCGCAAATCGCGGCCGGTTCAGGGGGGCCTACCTGTGGCGGTAGTGGCGCAAATTAAAGGGGAGGTGCGGGGCGGCCATTTTTTTCAGTGGCCGCCTGCCAGCACCTCCTCGCGCTGCCCTCCCCGGCCTCCTGACCCCCACCCCCCCGGGCAGTGCCGGCTGTGTCCCAAGAGCCCGGCACTTCTCCTCGGTGCCTGGCTCTTTTGCCGGCACTCGCAATCGGAGATTGCGCTGGTGCAGGCCCCTCCCCTTTAAGAAGGGGAGGAAGGCCTGCAGTACCGCAGCGCGCCGTGCCGCAGCGTCTGGCGCTGCGGCACGTTGCACTGCGATATTCAGTTTCAGCGCCCCAAGAGGGACGCGGGGCGCCTCGAGCAGCGCCCCGCTTCCGTTTGGGGCACTGAAACTGAATATCCCGCTGGCGCTCCCGGCTCCTTCTGGGGCGGGACTCCCGGCGCCCAGGCGAGCGGGGGCACCACCGAATTTTTAGGCCTAGTTCTTTTTAAAAATTCATTCTCAGGATGTCATTGGAAAGGCGGGCATTTATTTCCTATTTATCGCTCTGAGAAGGGGATGGTTGGATTTCTTCTTGAACCGCTGAGCGCTGTTTGATACGACTGAGTGACTTGCTAGGCCACTTCAGAGGGCAGTTATCCGTCAGCCATGTTGGTGTGGGACTGGAGTCACAGACAGGCCAGGCCAGGTAAGGGCGGCAGGTGTCCTTCTCTAAAGTGAACCAGCTGGGTACAGGAAACTTTCTGGTATCCGGCACGGACGGGACCGACGTGGTGCCGGTTCATCAAAAATTCCAGATAATCGAACGCTGTAGTAAAAGATACGGAGCTGAGAGCTCCGTATAAAGCAACAAACCCTGTTGCTTAGCAACAGCTTCAGAACAACGTCCACAAGTTGCAAGCGTCTCTGTAGCTTAGCAACAGCGGCAGCCACACCCTTGCCTTCCTCCATTTGTTGCTGTGCAAGTAATAAGTTACCTGAACTGACTCCTGAATTTTGCCGGTTAACCGACATTTCCGGTTATTTAGGTGCCGGTAAATCGAAAGTTTCCTGTATGTATGACAACCTGATAGCTTCACGATCATGGTTTTATTTCCAGATTTTTAAAACTTAATTCAAATTCTTAATTACCATGGTGGGATTTGAACTCATTAGGATTATTAGTCTAGGCCTCTAGTTTGCTAAGTCCAGTAACATAACCACGACACGACCGTACCCCAGTGATTTCTACTTTCACTTGTAACACTCCCTGTGCAGTGTGGTCTCGTCGCTCCCATACGTAGTGAGGTCAATATGTTCAGAAGTGAAGGGAACCCAAGTGTTATCACACATGAAAGCACAAGACCTGAAAGAAAATGATACATGTTGACATGTCCTTGTAATTTGCTACTAATTATTTTTGATTAATTTGTCCTTCTCATTCAGCAGTAAAATGACGGAAAAATTCTAAAAAAAAAGGCAGCAAAATGGGAAGCTGTCACAGAAGCAATTTGGAATTAAAATTCCATAGAAAATTACGCTTAAAATACCAGATAACCGAATGAGTTAAGAATCTGCCACTTAACTCAATGCTCAGGAGATGCATAGTTTTATAGAGAGAGAGAAAGAACTTGCATTTATATGGCATCTTACATGACCTCAGGATGTCCCAAAGCACTTTACAGCCAATTAAGTACTTTTGAAGAGTAGCCATTGCAGTAATTTCAGGAAATGCAGCAGTCAATTTGCACATAGCAAGGTCCCACAAACTGCGTTGAGATAAACGACACCAGGCGAACTCCCCTGCTCTTCTTCAAAAAGTGCCATAGGATTTGTTACGTCCACTTGAGAAGGCAGATGTTGCCTCAGTTTAACATCTCAGTCA
This sequence comes from Somniosus microcephalus, assembly GCF_052327205.1. Taxonomy (NCBI): domain Eukaryota; kingdom Metazoa; phylum Chordata; class Chondrichthyes; order Squaliformes; family Somniosidae; genus Somniosus; species Somniosus microcephalus. The sequence goes on from NC_140989.1 coordinate 362,143,534, forward strand.
AAAGACAATATTTTATCTGAATTGTTGATTGGAATATACCTTTGTAACTTGTGAATCCAAATACAATAAAATCAGAAGAGATTTCACGTGAATTTCTTAAAAATTAAACCCAAGAGAGAAAAAAGGCCAAGTTTTCAAACCAAGAGCTCAAATGAATGACTTGGTACAAGTGAACAGGAATGTGTAATGCAAGGGTGTGTAACGGAGGAGCAGAAGAGATCTTTTAGTGGAACACTCGGTGAAGAATAGGGGTAGAGTTCACAGGTTGATGGTCCTGACGCAGAGGAACACACATCGGGAAATTGAACGAAAGTTTCAGTACATCCGATTCACGTCCCGCACAATTTTCTGCCCATCAAAAACAGACAGCCAGGAAATTGTGTGGGCTGAGAATCAGACATGCTGACCTCTGCACCTAAATTTCTAACATGTACTCCCTGTATAGGTACTTAAGACAGCAATTGGAGCAATGCAATTAGCTATAGCCACTCTGGGCCAGGGAGGGCAAAATTCAGATGTTCCGGCTCTTATTTTCTCTTCAGTGATCCTTGTACCAAGTCCAGTTCATTCATCACTCCCTGTGCTTGCTGACCTACATTGGCTCCAGGTCCGGCAATGTCTTGATTTTAAAATTCTTAGGGGGAAACATTCGGCTGCTTTGTGCCTCCCGTTAGCATCCGGGCGCTAATGGGTCACAAAGCAACTAGCGCCCGGGCGTGGTGATGTTTGCACCACTTGCAAAATTGACCAGGCATTTTGCGGCAGCGCTAAACACTATCGCCATGATCTCCTGCGCCCGCTGATCATGACGTCAGTCAAGCGTGCAATGCCCCGGGAATGCCCCGGACCGGATATTGAGTGGCGCCCCCTGCCTTTCCGCCTGCCGCTAGCAACGACAGGTAGAGGGGAACGTTTTGCAGTCGGGAAGGGACTGGGGGAGCACTATTTAAAGGCGACCGCTTCCTGCCTTTTTTTGTCGGCGACATTTTTGCACCATGCATTCTGAGAGAGAGAGAGACTTCTGGAGATATTTAATGCTGTGTGAAGGAGTGTTGGGTACTGAGCAGCACTTTGCGGGTTCATTTTGTTTTGACCTTCCTTGCATCGATTTAGAAGAGACTATGGGGGCTGCACTCTGAGCTCTTTCCCTGGGCCTCTCCATTGTTCTTTCCAGCAGATTTGATGTACACGTCTCTCCAGGCCGAGATTCAAGGCTGCAATGAGCAGGGTGTGGATGGAGAGCAAGATCGACCCTCTCCTTTAAGAACTGGCCGGCGCCAGTGTGTCTGTGTTCCATAACTGACTGACATCACATGAGCTTCGCCAGCGCTCTAAGGTAGCGCCTCGCTCTTCGGCGTTAGTGCCTTAAGAGAGGTGTGTAGCACCTGATTTAGCGCTCCAATCACCTCCAGGGGCGATAGAAGCCAAGTTTGCAGTCGGAGGTGATAATTAGCACCAGGTGCTAACCTTTGCGCCCGGCCGATAATTGCGCCCCAAACACGGCGATACCGAATTTCTCCCCCTTATTCTTCTGTTCAAATCCCTCCATGGCCTCGTCCCTCCCTATCTCTGCGACCTCCTCCATCCATACAACCCTTTGAGATTTCTGCGCTCCTCCAACTCTGGCCTCTTGTCATTGTCATTGATCCACCATTGGCGGCCGTGCCTTCAGCCGTCTAGGCCCTAAGCTCTGGAATTCCCTCTTTGAACCTCTCCGCCGCTCCACCTCTCTCTCCTCCTTGAAGATGCTCCTTAAAACCTACCTCTCCTGTCCTAATATTGCCTTATGTGGCTCAGTGTTTAATTTTACGTTAAAAGTGCTATATAAATGCAAATAGTTGTTGTTGCTGGAATGTGTGTGTGCACATCAGAGGCGAAAAGGACTTAGTATTCGAACTGGGTATGTAGTGGAGGCTGTGCTGCCCTCATCGATGCGTCCTTTGCACGTGCCTGCCCATGTGTTGGCGAGTACCTTTCATGCTGCCGTGCCCGCCCATTGGAAAATCAGAGGAGATGGTGGAGGGTGCCTCAGAGCAGATTTCTGGCCCTGTCTACCTCAGATCCAATGGGAAAACCAGCAGGTCTGGGCTGGAAAACCTAGCTCTCACGTCCCAGACCTACGCATTAGGAGTATCCATCGAGCTGAGTTACTAGACAGCTGGAATGGAATTGCACCCCAGCACCTTCAGGAGAGAAGGAGAGATTTTTCCAGAAGTAAAATTAGGCAGGTTATAACTACCCAGTTATTCCCTTTTAACAAATTCAAGCCACTGTTTGTAGCCAGGGCTCGGCAAACAGAGAAGAGCTTCACCTACAATAGATGATTCATTGCGCGTGGCATGGAGGTAGAAATTGGACCCCCCTGATGCGAGGCTCTGTACTGCACCCAAAGGGAGCCTGAAATATGTCCATCGCCGTATTGGCTCGGGCGATATTCAGGTGTCCCTGGCGACTGCCTGAAACAGGCATGAGGCCCTCCGTAATCTCCTGGGAGAGGCACAAAACAGAGGGAAAAAAAACCAGGGCCGATAAGGGGGAAAAAATCTCCAGAAAATTCCTCTCCGACCCCATCAGATGATCAAAACCAGCCCTAATGCTAATGAGGGGCCTAAAAATGGGGGCCGATCTGTACCTCAATCCCTGAAAAACGGGCGCTGCATGATCCAATTTCTAGGCCGTGATCTGTATTGCTTTACTGCTTCTTTGGGGCCTTGCTAATGATGGGTTTATACTCAGTACAGCAAGTGTAGAATATCATGTTGAGGATTTCTTACTGTTGAGTTATGGCAGCTCCTGCATAAGTGCAGGAGCCTCATGAATGATGAGCAGCACTGGTGTAAGAGAGCTGTGATATTTTCATTCAAACTCCTTGTCATTTGAGGAGATGTTATGCTTGTTTGGACAGCATGACTCCTGGCAGTACATCTTGACATGAATGCTCAAGTCTTATTTTATATGCTTGACTGATCATTTTCTCGCTTTATAAAAAAGTAAATCTGTGAAATAACAATCCTGTGAGCGGTGAGAACGTCCAATCATGGACATGGAATAGAATTAAATCATTTTTAGAAAGGGCAAAGTAAACGGCTACCACAAGGTACCAGTCAGTAAACAGCAACACAGATTAGCTGGCCTGGAACTTTTGCATCACAGAATAAAATGTGCAAGGTCTTTCGAGGTCAAGTTGGCTCTAGGATGACAAGCCTGGCAATGGGAGATTGGAAGCGAGTTCATTCTCCGTGGCAGTCTCAGTAATCCAACTCCTGAGCTAGGCAGCTCCGTAGCATTTGGAGGGCAGCTGATAGCAAATTGAATATATTCACCTAGGCCGAGGGACAGTTATTAATAGTACATAGGAGCAGGAGTAGGCCATTCAGCCCCTTGAGCCTGTTCCACCATTCAGTTAGATTATGGCTGATCCGTACCTCAACCCCATTTACCTGCCTTTGCTTCATAGTCTTGGATACTCTTACCCAACAAAAATCTTTCGATCTCAGTTTTGAAAGTTTCCATTGTCCCCCCAGCATCCACAGCCTTTTGGGGGAGAGAGCTCCAGAATTCCATTGCCCGTTGTGTGAAGAAGTGCGTCCTGATATCACTCCTGGATAGCCTCGCTCTAATTTTAAGATTATGCCCCCTTGTTCTCGATCCCCCACTAGAGGAACTAGTTTTTTAACTATCCTAGTGAATTTGTTTGTCATTTGGAACAACTCGATTAGCTCACCGCTCAATCTTCTAAACTCAAGGGAATACAAGCCAAGTTGATGCAATCTGTCCTCATAATTCAACCCCCTACGCCCCGCTTTCATTCCGGCAGCAACTCTGCTTGGGAGCTGGTCACTGGCGGAGCCCTGCCGAGACGGATGTTAGGGCCATTGCACTTTTTCACTATCATTATGAATGAACTGAATGAAGACATTGGAGGGAACAGTTTGCAAATTTTGCTGATGACACCAAGATATCCTACAGGCTGATCTAGACACACTGAGAGAATTGGCTTATGCCTGGCAGATGCCTTTCAATGTAGACAAGTGCAATGTGATGCCTTTTAGCCAGGATAATTCCAGGCAAGCATACGCCATACAGGGTTGTCAGTGCATGGCTGCTGAGTAGGAGAAGGACCATGAGGGCTGTAGATCATGAGACATTGAAGGCCCATGACCAGTGTTGCAAGAGCGTGGCGAAAGTGAATAGGCTGTTTGGGTGTACAGCTAGGATAATTCAATGTAAAAGTAGAAGTACAATTCTTACCCAGCTAGAATACTTTGCCCAGCTTTGATCGCCTCGCATGTTGGGAATATTGAGGCCCAGGAAAAGGCTCGGCGGTGGGCCATTCAACTGATATCTAGTTGAAGAACCGTTAGTTATTAAGATAGGCTTAAGGAACCGGGGCTTTTTACTTTGGAAAAGCGTAGACTGCCAGGGAATATGATTGAGATTTAAAAAATGATGAAGGGATCACATCTTGTACAAATAGATAGGATATTTGAGTTAGATGGGCAGAAGAGGACGAGGGGTCGTCAGTCCAAAATATAAAAGCATAGAGTTAGGTTAGATTGCAGGGAGTACTTTTTTTTGCACAGGTTCATCGACCTCTGGTTAGGTTGCCAGTATGTGTGACAAATGTGGATTCTCTGGCTTTACATAGAAACATAGAAGATAGGAGCAGGAGTAGGCCATTCGGCCCCTCGAGCCTGTTCCGCCATTTAATGAGATCATGGCTGATCATTTTAAAAGGGAGTTACATAGAATTACATAGATTATACAGCGCTGAAACAGGCCATTTGGCCCAACCAGTCCATGCCAGTGCTTATATTACACTCCTCCCATCCTTCCTCATCTAAATCTATCCGCATAACCCTCAATTCCCTTCTCCCTCATATGCTTATCTAACCTCTCCTTAAATGCATCTATATTATTCACCTCAACTACTCCCTGTGGTAGCGAGTTCCACATTCTCTCCACTCTCCGGGTAGGACGAGTGGAAGACATCTCAAATTATAGAAGGTAGGTGGGTTAACTGGGACAAGCAATATCAGTCAGTGAGATTTCCATGGAGCTTGGTCGATTGCCTTTTGGGGTTGGAGAGGAATTTCCCATTCCGAAATTGGCCCAAGGTTATTTTTCCTTGTTTTATTGCTTCTCCCAGAAGACTGTTTGACTGTGGCAGGTGGGGTGGCATTGATGCTGGATGTAGGTTACACCAAGTCAGGATGGGAACAGGCTGGTCCTGTCCCTTTTCAGGAAAATAACCCTCCAGGGTGCTTTTGGTGATGGGACAGCCAGTCTGTCTCACTGAGGGATGAAGCTATGCTACAATCCAAATCTCATCTATTCTTGACCCTGTTTGCCATAATGCATTTCTTGCGCATTGTGCCATTTATAGAAAGAACATTAAAGCCACAGAGAACACATAGCATAGACTTACCAGGATGATTCCAGGGAGGGGGAACTATAATTATTAGGAGAGACTTCAGAAAGTAGGACTATTTCCACTGGAGCGGAGAAGGCTAATAAAGATTTTTTTTTAAGTAATGAAGGGTGTTGATTAGGTTAATAGGGAAATACTGTTTCCTCTTGTTGGGAAGTCAGTGATGAGGGGTCATTATTTTAAAAATCACTAAGACAGTTATATGAGAGATTAGGAGACATTTCTTTACACAGAGCATAGAATGCTTTGCCGAAGGGCATTGTTGAGGCAGAGACCATCACATCTTTTAAGGGAAACTTACATAGGCATTTGAAACAGTGGAAGATACAGAGCTATGGGGAGGGAGAGATTACTTTTCGATGGTACAAGCAAAGAGCCGGCACAGACACATAGGGCCAAACGGCTATCTTTCTGTGATGGAAACTGAAATGATTCTGTAGTTCGATATCGAAAGCCACAGAGTTTCTCCTCTGCTATTGATGCTGGGGCTCAGCTCCACATGGCTGGTAGCCCTCCAGTACCCTTGCCCAAGTGCCCAATGCCCGTGGAGGAACCAGCCTGTATCGGTATGATGGGTTTGCTTGCGTGAGGCCTTTTTCTTCTGGCAGTCTACAAGAAATTGTGGAACATGAAAATGTACTCTAGATGGTCTACCTAATAGTTTGTGGAACATCTTGCCCCAAAATGGGAAGTTACAGCACATCAGCATCAAGGAATCAATAAATGTGACGTGTAGTAGTGCCATATTCACATATTCAGTCTTCCCTTTCCCCCTACAAGCTTCAGCTTTATAAAACCTAAGTGTGGGGTCACTTAATCACTGTTTCCTGATTTATTCCTCTTTAGCTCTCCAATTTGATGATGTCCTGCACGGGGGTTGTGGTTGTTTTGCTGCTGAATGTTGCTTGCTGGGGGGTGACATATGCACCATGGCCAGTCCTGTGTAGATATGAAGGTCTTTAATGCTGTCAACACTTCGAAGTATGTACAGATTATAATGACCACAAATTAAGCAAAACAACACTTTGATCCTTTGCCAGACGTTTGAGAACAGAAGGCAGGTGTGTCAATTCATGAAAGCTGTAGAAGTAATGTTCCAGACATTCGCAGCCGATGGTTCCTGACCCTGTTCTGATTAAAGACAGAAACATATTGTAAACAAGCTTTCAAGCTTAGTTCAAATATCCTGTATAATTATATTTTTTAATAAATGGATACAGATTCATTAGAAACAGAATGAGGTCAGCCATTACAAAATGTTCAGGATTAGAATCATCACTGCCTCAAAAGTGAGGTCTCGGGGGTGGGGATATCTGCTGGGTTCTCACACTTGTCCACCATGAGGGAAGAGCCTTGGAAACCTCAGGAAGAAGTTTCAGGTTTATGTAAAGCACATTGTAGGTATATGTAATAAAAAGAGTAAATGCTGGAAATACTCAGCAGGTCAGGCAGCATCCGTGGAGAGAGAAACAGAGTTAACGTTTCAAGTCGATGTCCTTTCGTCAGAACTGGAAAAAGTTAGAGATGTAACAGATTTTAAGCAAGTTTAGAGGCGGGAAAAGGGGGGAGGGGAGGAAAGAACAAAAGGGAAGGTCTGTGATAGGTTGGAAGGCAGGAGAGATTAAATGACAAAAGGGATGATGGGGCAAGGCAAAAGGGGGTGGTAATGGGACCAGTAAAGAAACAAAAGATGGGTCTAGAGGAGGTGTAAATGGCAACAGCAGAACCATTTACCAGCATCTGCTGTCCGAAAATATGGGAGCGGTGGTTATGGTGTGAAATTGTGGCACTCAATGTTGAGTCTGAAGGATGTAAAGTGCCTAATCAAATGATGAGGTGCTGGCCCTTGAGCTTCCATTGAGCTTCATTGCAACAGTGTATGAGGCCGAGGTCAGAGACATGAGTGGGAATGGGACAGAGAATTAAAATGGCAAGCGACTGGAAGCTCAGGATCATGCTTGTGGACTGAACGGAGGTGTTCAGCAAAGCGATCACCCAGTCTGCGTTTGGTCTCCCCAATGTAGAGGAGACCGCATCGTGAGCAGCGAATACAGTATACTAAATTGCAAGAAGTACAAGTAAATCGCTGTTTCACCTGGAAGGAGTGTTTGGGGCCCTGGACTTTGGGAAGGGAGGAGATGAAAGGACAAGTATTGTATCTCCTGCGCTTGCAGGGGAAGTGGAGCGGTTGTTGGGTGTGATTGAAGAGTGGATCAGGCTATCATGAAGGGAACGGTCCCTTCGGAATGCTGAAAGGGGAAGGGAGGGGAAGATGTGTTTGGTGGTGGCATCGCGTTGGAGGTGTCGGAAATGGTGGAGGATGATCCATTGAATGTGGAGGCTGGTGAGGTAGAAGGTGAGGACAAGGGAAACCCTATCGTGGATTTGGGAGGGAGGGGAAGGGGGTGAGGGCAGAAGTGCGGGAAATGGGACAGACATGGTCAACCACTGTAGAGTTTAGGAAAAAGGAAGACATATCAGAAGCACTGGTGTGGAAGGTGGCATTGTCGGAATAGATGTGAAGAAGACGGAGAAATTGGGAGAATGCAATAGAGCCCTTATAGAAAGCAGAGTGGGAGGAACTGTAATTAAGGTAGCTGTGGGAGTCAGTGGGCTTATTGTAGATATTGGTAGATAACCTATCTCCAGAAATAAAGATAGCGAAGTCAAGTAAGGGAAGGGAAGAATCAGAGCTGGACTATGTGAAGGCGAGGGAAGGGCGGAAATTGGAAGCAAAGTTGATGACATTTTCCAGTTCAGGGTGAGAGTAGGAAGCGTCACCGATACAATCATCAATGAACTGGAAAAAGAGGTGAGGGAGGGTACTGGTGTAGAACTATAGCAAAGAATGTTCCACATATCCCACGAAAAGGCAGGCATAGCTCGGACCCATACGGGTTCTCATAGCAACACCTTTTATTTGGAGGAAGTGAGTGGAGTCAAAGGAGAAGTTGTTCAATGTAAGAACAAGTTCAGACAGGTGGAGGAGGGTGGTGGTGGATGGGAACTGGTTGGACCTCCGTTCAAGGATGAAGCGGAGCGCCCTCAGACTGTCTTGGTGGGGAACGGAGGTGCAGAGGGACTGGACGTTCATAGTGAAAAGGAGAGGGTGAGGGCCAGGAAACTGTTAAAATAGCAGAGTGCGTCGGAAGAGTCGTGGATGTGGGTCAGAAGAGACTGGACAAAGGGAGAAAAAAAGTGTCGAGATAGGAAGAAATCAGTTCCTTGGAACAAGAACAGGCTGAAACGATGGGTCTACCAGGGCAGTCCTGTTTGTGGTTCTTGGGCATGAGGTAGAAGCGGGTTGTGCGGGGTTGGGGGACTATGATGTTGGAGGCCGTGGAGGGAAGATCTCCAGAGTAGATGAGGTCAGTGATGGTCTTGGAAATGATGGCTTGATGTTCGGTGGCAGGGTCGTGATCCAGGGGGAGGTAGGAAGAAGTGTCGGAGAGTTGGTGTTCAGCCTCCGCAGGGCAAAGGTCGGTTCGCCAAACAACAACAGAGCTTCCCTTGTCAGCAGGTTTAGTGACAAAATGTCAGGGTTGAGAGAACGGAGAGCTGCAAGTTCAGAGAGAGGTAGGTTAGAGTGAGTGAAGGGAGTAGAGAAATTGAGACAGCTGATGTCACTCCAGGAATTCCCTATGAGAAACATAGAAACATAGAAACATAGAAGATAGGAACAGGAGTAGGCCATTCGGCCCCTCGAGCCTGCTCCGCCATTCAATGAGATCATGGCTGATCATCCAAACTCAGTACCCTGTCACTGCCTTCTCTCCATACCCCTTGATCCCTTTATCCTTAAGAAATATATCCAACTCCTTCTTGAATATATTTAATGAATTGGCCTCTACTGCCTTCTGTGGCAGAGAATTCCACAGGTTCACCACACTCTGGGTGAAGAAATTCCTCCTCATTTCTGTCCTAAATGGCTTACCCCTTGTCCTTAGACTGTGACCCCTGGTTCTGGACTCCCCGACCATCGGGAACATCCTTCCTGCATCTAGTCTGTCTAGTCCTGTTAGAATTTTATAAGTTTTGATGAGATCCCCTCTCATTCTTCTAAACTCCAGCGAGTACAAGCCCAATTGACCCAATCTCTCCTCAGACGTCATTCCTGCCATCCCAGTTATCAGCCTGGTGAATCTTCGCTGCACTCCTTCCATGGCAAGAACATCCTTCCCCAGATCGAGAGGGTAAGAGGCCAGAGGGAGGGGTCCAGGTGGAACGAGAATTCTAAAGACGGGAAAAAGGGAAGAAGACTCCTGGCCAAAGCAATGGGCGTGGAGGCGAAGGTAACAGAAGAAGAACTCAGCGTCGTACTGAGCTCAAAATTCATTGAGTTGGGGGTGTAAGGGGATGAAGCTCAGGCCTTTGCTAAGGATTAAATGTTTGGGGTCAGAGAAGGGAAGGTCAGAGGGAATAGTGACAACACAACAAAGGGTATGATTAGAAGGAGGGATGGGGTCAGAGGAAAGTGAAGGGGAAGAAGGTTCCAGAGGGGTGTTGGTGTTCAAGAGTTGTTGAAGCTTGCGATCCTTGACACCTGAAAAAAAGTTTTGTGTTAAAGCACTGGGTGAGTCGAAGGATGAAATGGAACTGCGGACCAGGGCAACTCTGAAATAGAGTGAGTCGGTGCTGCTGAGGAGAGAGGTCGAGAGCATGCACATGGCTTTGAGCGTTGATCTCAGGAAGCGGGGAGAGCAGTGGTTTGAGGAAAGCTGAATATCATGGATGTAGGTATATGTAAAGTGCAATATATGTATGTACACAACACATTACAGGTATATGTAAAGCACAATGCTATGTGCACAGTACATTACATTTGTATACAGTACATGCAGCACATTACAGGGATATATAAAGTCCATTATACAATGAAAGTAAAAGCTTGAGATTTATGTTTTTCCAATCGGTGATAGATTGTCCAAACAGATTAACTATCTAAACATTCCCTGTCCCAGTTAATCTACAGCAGGAGTGTTCAAGCTTTTTGTCTTTATGTGTATCTTAGATCCATAAGCCATTTACAAAGATAAAATCAATCTTGCCATTATTTACACATATTATCAATAGGGTAATATATCTTAGTGAGCTAAATTGAAATTTATCTATCAATAAGGCAACAGCATTAAAAACAGCCCTCTCCTCAGGTCAGATGTCAAACCGAGGCCCTGTCTGCCCTCTCAGGTGGACGTAAAAGATCCCACGGCATTATTTCGAAGAAGAGCAGGGGTGATATCCCCCCGTCCGCCTCCCCATATCCTGGCTAATATTTATCCCTCAACCAATATCACTAAAACAGATTATCTGGTTACTTATCTCATTGCTGTGTGTGGGACCTTGCTGTGCACAAATTGACTGCCATTTTTCCAAACTTTACAACGGTGACTACCCTTCAAAAATACTTAATTGGCTGTGAAGTGTGTTGGGACACCTCCAGGTCGTGAAAGGCGCTATAGGAATGCAGGTTCTTTCCGGCCTTTCAAATCCAAAGAGGAATAAATCGACTGTTAAGAACTATGTGCAGAAATTCTGATTGGCCTATTGCACATACGAACCCTTAACGCAATTCATACTACATTTCCGTGAGCACTCTTGTCTCGCGGGCATTAACCTGCTTATGGAGCTATGGCTGTCTCTGGTTTCAGTTAACTGACTGACCCCCGACCTATGAATCCAAAAGCTCTGCTAGATCTCTTTCTAAAGGTAATAATTCTCTTCCACTCAGTAAATCATGAAAGGATGGCCGAGAGCAATACATAACACAATGGCAATTGTGTCGTGTGGGCTCCTAACAGGCCAAGTGTTAAATTATTTGTTTAATTAAGCATAAACCATCTGAACGCCGAAATAAATGATTATCTCATCATATTGATGAACTGCGTAGTAAATCTTTCTGGGTCTTGTGCTAAGTGATGTTGGTGGAATATGCAGCTGTTATTGAAAAATCTGGGATGCAGGTTTGTGAGGGAAATATTATTTAAAAGTCAGCTGGGAGGGACGTCAGAACGACCAGCTTATTGAAAGTTATGATTCCCCTGAGCAATAATTGCGAGATTTCAACCTATAAAATAGATTGACAGCATAAAGCTAGCCAGGCACTAGCCCACATCATCCCTGTGAAGTAAAGAAGGCTACAAATTAGTATCTGGCTCTAAGTTAATTTATTGTACTTTGATTCGCGCTCAGCAACCCCCTCCGCCCCCCTCACCGAAAAAAGTAAAACATTTTTATTGTGCCATCACTGACAATTCTCCTCAAAGTCCTGTCAAAGGAACTCTCCACACAGGTCCCAGTAATGTATAGTAATAAGATTTTCAATCACCAGTCCTGTCTGACAGGCGCGTGAATATTTGGCCACAGCAAGCTGTCAGCTTCAAGTCTGGACTGGATTTGATTGTTATGGGGATTTTGGTACTTCATATATTTTGTCTAATAGGAAGTCTATGCTCAGCATTTCCACAAGTAAGGAGGCACAAGCAAAAAATCTCCCAGCACTTCACTCCAGCCATTCTTTCAACGATTACCTGTCAGGCTGGCCCTGGATGGGTAGAAAAGTTTTCAATAACAGTGTATATATATATATTAATTAATGCCTTGGTTAAAATCTTCTATCCCATAGGCAAGGGAAAGATCAAAAGTGAGCTGCCGAACCCCTTCAGGAAGGATTAGAGATTAGCGCCAATCTTGGGGCCAGCAATCCATACTACATGAAATTTGGACGGTGCAGCTCAGACTTGTATCAACTTTAAAAAAAAAAATCCTGCGAGTTACTTCACTTTTCCTTTTTGTTTCACTGTCCCACTGAAAAAAGCGAGGGTGAGAGAGATAGAGAGAGAGAGAGAGAAGAAAAAGCTGAGCCAAAGGAACTGTGGGGCATTGTGTTTCAGTCACATGGGTTCAATTACTGACATATAGCTCTATGATCAGAAGACTTCATACTTTGGTAGAGGCACCATTATTTTGGCTCTTCTCCTCAGCCCGAGAGCAATTTGAATACTCTGTAATAGGCGTTTGGAAAAAGTACGACCTCTTGCAACAGAGATGTTATGATTGATTTCCACCAGGGTCTATTAAGTGGGTGTTCCAACGGCATCAGTTGCTTCTTGCCTCTCAATCATGTTAATGCCATGTATTGAATACAGCTACATATTATTATAGAAATCAAATCTTTATTTAACTATTATAATTGAACTGTTCTCAGATTGAGGCCAGTGTTCCCTCTGCAATTATTTTTTCCAAGCCCAATATTGCTTCCCTGTGTGTGTATACCACCAAAGCAGATTGCTCACCGCTGCCACCCTCATCATTGTCTTCATCACCTCAAAACTCAATTACTCCAGTGTTCCCCTGGCCTGCCTCACCCTCCATAGACTTCAGCTCATCCAAAGTTCTATTGCCCGTATCCTATCCTGAAGCAGGTAACGCTCGCCTATCAGCCCTGTGCTTGCTGACCTACATTGGCTCCCGCTCTCCCAAAGCCTCACATTTAGAATTCGCACCCTTGTATTTAAATAGCTCCATGGCCTCACCCTTCACTCGCTCTGTAATCTGCACTGCAACCTGTTATGAATCTTATGATCTATGAAGAAAGACTCATGAAATAACACTGGATGGCCAGCTGGTGGCACCGTCCAAGGAGTATAAATACTCGGGCGTGGGCCCAGCTTGTCCAGGACATTTTGTAAACAGGAACTAGTGAAAGATAACTAGACCTCCATGTTTTGAAACAAGTTGATTAAAGCCTTGCTTTATACTTGAACCAAGTGCGTAGTGAGTTTTATTACGTCACAACCTCCATCCCCCCCCACCCCCACCCCCCTCAACCCTCCTTTCCTCTGACATTTGTGCATCCGCACCTCCTTTCGGCCCACCGTTGGCAGCCTTGGGAGCAGACACTTAATGGAAAGACACACAGAACAGAGAGACCTAGGGGATACAAATACATCATTTCCTGAAAACGTGTGTGCAGACGAATAAAGCCATAAAAAAGACCAATTTTGTAAATAGGTGCATAGAGCACGAGTAAAGATGTAATGATAACTTTATAGAAAGCACTGGTTAGATCACAATTAGAATACTATGTGCAGGTATGACTGCCTCTTTATAGAAAGGAGATTAAAGGCACAGAGAATGTACAGCATCGATTCACCAGGATGATGCCATGGACGGGAAACTACAGTTATGAGGAAAAAACTTAGATATTTTCACTGGAATTGAGAATGTTAACTGGAGGTTTAATAAGGATTTTTTTTCAAATTGTGAAGGGTTTTGAGGGTGTGAAGAATGAAAGACTACTTCAGTGGTTGGGGAGTCAGTCACAAGGGCTCATCAAATTAAAATTGTCACTAACTGACTGAGGAAAGAGATTAGGAAAAAATTCTTTACATAGAGGGTTGTTGGAGCACAAAATGCTCTGCCACAGGGAGTGGTTAAAGCAAAGCCCATTGCATCTTTTAACAGAAGATTGGGTATGGATCTTGAAGCCAAGAAGAATATAGGGCCATGGGGAGAGAGCAGGGCAGAGGGATTAATTTTGGATTGCTCTAGCAAAGGCACTGCACCAGCCATGATGAGCCAAATGGTCTTCTTCAGTGCTGTAAAGCATCTGTTTGTGTATCAAAAAGATTTTTCAGTGGCCATTTTGGAATGTAAGCAGCCATTTTAACCGGGCAGAAAGAAACAGCTCCCCCCAAATCCCATCTGTTCCCTGTTTTTTCCTGCCCGTTCTGGTATAACTAGATTGGAGTTGGAATTATTGCAGGTCGGAGACCACTTCTGTTGTTCCTCTTTGCGCTAATTCTTTAATTTCTTGTTGTTTTGGAGTGTGGTGACATTTTGAAATCATCAAATTGCTGAGCATTTTATCAGGCAAAAAGAGGCTCACGGAACACGAGTGAAAGTAGGCAACATTGCAGGCACCCAGTGTCAGGGTCAGGTGCTCCCAAGTCAGGTGTACCATGATTAGATGGAAAATAAAGCATTCTCTACCTACCAACAATGCGCCTCAGCCTCGACTTCATATTTTCCCCCTTTCCCGCACCAATCATTCCACATTGTCATGAGGGGGGGGGGGAGTCAGATCCCAAAGAGGGTGTCTGATCTCCGAACCTGGGGTGGGGCCTGATCCCAGGGGGCGGCCCGATCTCTGATCCTGGGGCGGGGCCTGATCCCAGGGGGCGGTCCGATCTCTGATCCTGGGGCAGGGCCTGATCCCAGGGGGCGGCCCGATCTCTGATCCTGGGGCGGGGCCTGATCCCGGGGGGCGGTCTGATCCCCGAACCTGGGGTGGGGCCTGATCCCAGGGGGCGGCCCGATCTCTGATCCTGGGGCGCGGCCTGATCCCAGGGGGCGGCCCGATCCCCGACCCTGGGGCGGGGCCTGATCCCGGGGGGCGGTCTGATCCCCGAACCTGGGGTGGGGCCTGATCCCAGGGGGCGATCCGATCTCTGATCCTGGGGCAGGGCCTGATCCCAGGGGGCGGCCCGATCTCTGATCCTGGGGCGGGGCCTGATCCCGGGGGGCGGTCTGATCCCCGAACCTGGGGTGGGGCCTGATCCCAGGGGGCGGCCCGATCCCCGACCCTGGGGCGGGGCCTGATCCCGGGGGGCGGTCTGATCCCCGAACCTGGGGTGGGGCCTGATCCCAGGGGGCGGTCCGATCTCTGATCCTGGGGCGGGGCCTGATCCCAGGGGGCGGTCCGATTTCTGATCCTGGGGCGGGGCCTGATCCCAGGGGGCGGTCCGATCCCCGACCCTGGGGCGGGGCCTGATCCCAGGGGGCGGCCCGATCCCCGACCCTGGGGCGGGGCCTGATCCCGGGGGGCGGTCTGATCCCCGAACCTGGGGTGGGGCCTGATCCCAGGGGGCGGTCTGATCCCCGAACCTGGGGTGGGGCCTGATCCCAGGGGGCGGTCCGATCCCCGACCCTGGGGCGGGGCCTGATCCCGGGGGGCGGTCCGATCTCTGATCCTGGGGCGGGGCCTGATCCCAGGGGGCGGGCCGATCCCCGACCGTGGGGCGGGGCCTGACCCCCAGGGGGCGGTCCGATCCCCGACCCTGGGGTGGGGCCTGATCCCGGGGGGCGGTCCGATCCCCGACCCTGGGGCGGGGCCTGATCCCGGGGGGCGGTCCAATCCCCGACCCTGGGGCGGGGCCTGATCCCGGGGGGCGGTCCGATCCCCGACCCTGGGGCGGGGCCTGATCCCGGGGGGCGGTCCGATCCCCGACCCTGGGGCGGGGCCTGATCCCGGGGGGCGGTCCAATCCCCGACCCTGGGGCGGGGCCTGATCCCGGGGGGCGGTCCAATCCCCGACCCTGGGGCGGGGCCTGATCCCAGGGGGCGGTCCAATCCCCGACCCTGGGGCGGGGCCTGATCCCGGGGGGCGGTCCGATCCCCGACCCTGGGGCAGGGCCTGATCCCAGGGGGCGGTCCGATCTCCGAACCTGGGGTGGGGCCTGATCCCAGGGGGCGGTCCAATCTCTGATCCTGGGGCAGGGCCTGATCCCAGGGGGCGGTCCGATCCCCGACCCTGGGGTGGGGCCTGATCCCGGGGGCGGTCCAATCCCCGACCCTGGGGCAGGGCCTGATCCCAGGGGGCGATCCGATCCCCGACCCTGGGGCGGGGTCTGATCCCGGGGGGCGGTCCGATCCCCGACTCTGTGGCGGGGTCTGATCCCGGGGGCGGTCCAATCCCCGACCCTGGAGCAGGGCCTGATCCCAGGGGGCGGTCCGATCTCCGAACCTGGGGTGGGGCCTGATCCCAGGGGGCGGTCCAATCTCTGATCCTGGGGCGGGGCCTGATCCCGGGGGGCGGTCCGATCCCCGACTCTGTGGCGGGGTCTGATCCCGGGGGCGGTCCAATCCCCGACCCTGGAGCGGGGCCTGACCCCCAGGGGGCGGTCCGATCCCCGACCCTGGGGTGGGGCCTGATCCCGGGGGGCGGTCCGATCCCCTACCCTGGGGCGGGGCCTGATCCCAGGGGGCGGTCCGATCCCCGACCCTGGGGCAGGGCCTGATCCCGGGGGGGCGATCCGATCCCCGAACCTGGGGCGGGGCCTGATCCCGGGGGGCGGTCCGATCCCCGACCCTGGGGCAGGGCCTGATCCCGGGGGGGCGATCCGATCCCCGACCCTGGGGCGGGGTCTGATCCCGGGGGGCAGTCCGGTCCCCGACCCTGCGGCGGGGCCTGACCCCCAGGGGGCGGTCCGATCCCCGAACCTGCGGCGGGGCCTGACCCCCAGGGGGCGGTCCGATCCCCGACCCTGTGGCGGGGCCTGACCCCCAGGGGGCGGTCCAATCCCTGACCCTGGGGTGGGGCCTGACCCCCAGGGGCCGGTCCAATCCCTGACCCTGGGGTGGGGCCTGATCCTCAGGGGGCGGTCCAATCCCTGACCCTGGGGTGGGGCCTGACCCCCAGGGGGCGGTCCAATCCCTGACCCTGGGGTGGGGCCTGACCCCCAGGGGGCGGTCCAATCCCTGACCCTGGGGTGGGGCCTGATCCCCAGGGGGCAGTCCGATCACCGCCCCTGGGGTGGTCCGATCCCCGACCCCCGATAGGAGCGTTATCAAACAAAATTTGACACCGAGCCACACAAGGATATATTGGGACAGGTGACCAAAAAGCTTGGTCAAAGAGGTAGGTTTTAAGGAGCATCTTAATGGAGGGGAGAGAGGTGGAGAGGTGGAGAGATTAAGGGAGGGCATTCCAGAGTTTAGGGCCTTGGCAGCTGAAGGCATGGCCGCCAATGGTGGACCAATTAAAATCGGGGATTCACAAGAGGCCAGAATTGGAGGTGAGCAGAGATCTCGAGGGCTTGGAGGACTGGTGGAGGTTCAAGAGATAGGGAGGGGATGAGGTCATGGAGATTTGAAAACAAGGATGAGCTTTTTAAGAAGTGCAATTATTTTCTCACCTGTGAGATTCAGGAGTCATTAATCGAGTTTTGTACCTACCAGGAGCACATATCAGGAACTCGGATACGCGTTACATCCATTTGGACAAAAGTCCTGGAGAGAGGGGGGTATCTGTCCTGTGCCCTAAATTCTCACAGCTATTCCCACCTTTGGCACCAGGCGCAGAGAGGCAGAGACGAGATATCCCTAATTTGTAAAGTCAAGCATGCAAAATGTGCCAGCTGAAACATTAAATCGGTTCATAAATTCGCTGTGCTTCCTTTCTCCAGGGAGCCCTGTTTCCAGAATCTAAACCATCACCCCCTCCCCCACTTCAGAGTTTACAGGAAGCCAGCGATTCATCACTACATAGTTCCCAGTTTAAAAAGAAAGACTTGCATTTATATAGCGCCTTTCACAACCACCCCAAAGCGCTTTACAGCCAATGAAGTACTTTTGGAGTGTAGTCACTGTTGTAATGTAGGAAACGCGGCAGCCAATTTGTGCGCAGCAAGGTTCCTCAAACAGTAATGTGATAATGACCAGATCATCTGTTTTTTAGTGATGGTGATTGAGGGATAAACACTGGCCAGGGCACCAGGGATAACTTCCCCTGCTCTTCTTCGAAATAGTACCATCGGATCTTTTACAACCACCTGAGAGAGTAGACGGGCCCTCGGTTTAACGCCTCGTGTCTCATGCAAAGTGGCAGCCACCTCCGACAGTGCAGCACTCCCTCAGTGCTGCTCGGAAGTGTCAGCCTCAGGGGTGGGACTTGATACCCACAACTTTCTGATTCTAGAGGCAAGAGTGCTACCAACTGAACCACGGCTGAGAGCTTGAAGCCTAAAACTCATTTGGGCTTCAACCGGGCAGAAGGAGCGAGTTACGTGTTAAATCAAGTCGGAGCAAGCGGAGCAAAAAATAAAAAGGCGATTCTACTGCAGGGTTTCCAATCATAAGGGCACGGTTAATATTGAGAGTAGAAAGCCTCCCTCTGCAATGTGCTGTTGAGTCAGCACTGCACTTTGGTGTACCGCATCCTTCAGTCCACAGACCAACACTGAGCAGAGGAGTGTGCAGTCACTGAATTTTGACTAAACTTTAAACTGGGATTAAAAAAACTGCAATATATTCACTATCTTCACCTTTCCAGCTTTAATCTGTGAGGGACAAGTTTGCAGGTAAGGTATGCCCTGATGCCAATGAAATAAATGTCAAGGTGCAACTTAGAGTCAGACAAAGCAGGCCTACTATCAGCTGTCAGCTGTGGCGCAGTGGGTAGCACTCTTGCACCTGAGTTAGAAGGTTGAGTATTGTGTGCAGTTTTGGTCGCCTTATCTGAGGAAGGATGTTCTTGCCATGGAGGGAGTGCAGCGAAGATTCATCAGACTGATACCTGGGATGGCAGGAATGAGGTATGAGGAGAGATTGTGTCGATTGGGCTTATACTCGCTGGAGTTTAGAAGAATGAGAGGGGATCTCATTGAAACTTATAAAATTCTAACAGGACTAGACAGACTAGATGCAGGAAGGATGTTCCCGATGGCGGGGGAATCCAGAACCAGGGGTCACAGTCTAAGGATAAGGGGTAAGCCATTTAGGACAGAGATGAGGAGGAATTTCTTCACCCAGAGAGTGGTGAACCTGTGGAATTCTCTACCACAGAAGGCAGTAGAGGCCAATTCATTACATATATTCAAGAAGGAGTTGGATATATTTCTTAAGGCTAAAGGGATCAAGGGATATGGGGAGAAAGCAGGGACAGGGTACTGAGTTTGGATGATCAGCCATGATCTCATTGAATGGCGGAGCAGGCTCAAGGGGCCGAATGGCCTACTCCTGCTCCTATCTTCTATGTCTCTATGTTTCTATGTTGTGGATTCAAATTCCACTCCACGAGACTTGAGCACCAAATCTAGGCTGACACTCCAGTGCAGTACTGAAGGAGTGCTGCACTATTGTAGGTGCTATCTTGTGGTCCCCCGCTCAGGTTGGTGTAAAAGATCTTATCGCATTATTTTGAAGGAACGAGCTGGGGAGTTTTATCTGGTGTGCTGGGCCAATATTTATCCCTCAACCAGCTTCACTAAAAACAGATTATCTGGTCAACATTACATCGCTGTCTGTGGGATCTTGCTCTGCACATATTGGCTGCCGCGCTTCCTATGCAACTTCATTGGCTGTGAAGCACTTTAGGTCATGAAAGGCACTAAATAAATGCAAGTCTTTCTTTCATAGTGGTTGATAACTTGAGGATCCCTGGTTGCACATACTCTAATCTCCTTTTCAAACTGAGCTCATTCAAAACTCAGCTGCCTGTATCCTCACTTTCCTTCAAAATAATGCTATAAGATCTTTCACATCAACCTGAGAGGGGGACCGCAAGATAGCACCTACAACAGTGCAGCACTCCTTCAGTACTGCACTGGAGTGTCAGCCTAGATTTGGTGCTCAAGTCTCATGGAGTGGAATTTGAACCCACAACATAGAAACATAGAAGATAGGAGCAGGAGTAGGCCATTCGGCCCCTCGATCCTACTCCGCCATTCAATGAGATCATGGTTGATCATCCAAACCCGTTCACCCATCACTCTTGTGCTCGCTGACCTACATTGGCTCCCGCTCTGGCAGTGCATCAATTTTTTTAATTCCCCTCCTTGTTTTCAAAGCTCGCCGTGGTCTCGCCCCCTCCCTATCTCTGTGATCTCCTCTAGAGCTACAACCCTCCGAGATCTCTGCGCTCTCGCGCATCCCCGATTTTAATCGCTCCACCATTGGCGGCCATGCCTTCAGCTGCCAAGGCCCTAAGCTCTGGAATTCCCTCCCTAAACCTCTCCGCCTCTCGCTCCTCCTTTAAGCTGCCCCTTAAAACCTACCTCTTTGACCAAGTTTTTGGCCACCTACCCTAATATCTCTTTAAGTGACTCGGTGTCAAATTTTGTTTGGTAATCACTCCTGAGAAGCTCCTTTGGATGTTTTACTATGGTAAAGGTGCTATATAAATGCAAGTTGTAGTAATCCTAGTACTGTGATGAGGGGGGAAACATAGGCCTTTTTTCTGTTTGGGACATATTACTACATTAAAGGCACTATATAAATGCAAGTTGTTGTTGCCCCGCCCAGGAGAGACTGGAGCCAATGCCTCCGGTGCACAGCTATAGCCTTGTAATTCGAAATTCCGATGCTTAGCGTGTGGGAAGAGGGGATTTCCTGCTTCATTTATGTTTCTGTCAGGTAGGTTTAAAAAGTGTCCATGACATTCAATGGACCTGGTAAACCAGGCTTGGCAAGGCACTGGCTTTACTCTCCTTGCCCTGTGAACTGAAACAGAGTCAGACCAGCACCTCCAGGGAGTCTCCAGTAACAGTTTGGATCCTGACTCCAGATTTACCCTGAAAGATTGGCATCGGCAGCAAATGGAATTCGCTTCACACCAACACTAAGCTTGTGACATAAATGCACCCTAACGTTAGACTGCTGCCTATGGATGAGGGGTGGGGTGGGAGTGGGGGGTTAAAACCCCACCCCACCCAGGAGATGGCACAGCAACAGTCAGCAGTATGAAGCTGAGATGGGCAGATCTCAGGGTAGATGCTAAGAGGCTGTTTCCCCTGACTGGAGAGTCTAGAATGAGGGAGCATAGTCTCAGGATAAGGGGTCGGCCATTTAGGACTGAGATGAGGAGGAATTTCTTCACTCAGAGGGTGGTGAATCTTTGGAATTCACTACCCTAGAGGGCTGTGGATGCTCACTCGTTGAGTATATTCAGGACAGAGATCGATAGATTTTTGGACTCTAAGGGAATCAAAGGATATGGGGATCGGGCAGGAAAGTGGAGCTGAGGTTGAAGATCAGACATGATCTTATTGAATGGCGGGGCAGGCTCGAGGGGCCGTATGGCCGACTCCTGCTCTTAATTCTTATGTTCTTATGGAGCGGAGAGGTGAAGAAACAATCTCAAGCCCTGCAATGGGCCTAACGCCCTGTCACACCACCTCATACTTTAATAAAGCAACTAGTTGGCTGCCAGCAATGTATCTCCACAGGAGGACCTGTGGAGAGGGCCAGCAATCAGAGCTGATGTATTCTTCTTAGGCAGTCCCTCGGAACCGAGGATGACATGCTTCCACACTAAAAATGAGTTCGCAGGTGACTGATGAGTCCAATGCGGGACCCACAGTCTCTGTCACAGGTGGGGCAGACGGTGGTTGAAGGGGCGGGTGGGTGGGGTGCTTGGGTTGACGTGCGCTCCTTGTGCTGCTTGTGCTTGGCTTCCGCTTGCTCCCGGCAAAGAGAGTCAAGGTGTTCGGCGCCTTCCCGGATGCTTCTCCTCCACTTTGTGCAGTCTTGGGCCAGGGATTCCCAGGTGTCGGTAGGGATGTTGCACTTTTTCAAGGAGGCTTTGAGGCTGTCCTTGAAGCGTTTCCTCTGCCCACCTGGGGCTCTCTTGCCGTGCCGGAGCTCCGAGTAGAGCTCTTGTTTTGGGAGCCTCGTATTGGGCATGCGGACGATGTGACCTGTCCATCGGAGTTGATTGAGCGTGGTCAAAGCTTCGATGCTGGGGATGTTGGCCTGAGCGAGAACACTGACGTTAGTGATACCCGCCCTCCTGTATGCCTCAGAGACATGGACCATGTACAGCAGGCACCTCAAAGCACTGGAGAGGTACCACCAACGCTGCCTCCGCAAGATCCTGCAAATCCATTGGCAGGATAGGCGCACCAACGTCAGTGTTCTCGCTCAGGCCAACAT
This sequence comes from Somniosus microcephalus, assembly GCF_052327205.1. Classification (NCBI taxonomy): domain Eukaryota; kingdom Metazoa; phylum Chordata; class Chondrichthyes; order Squaliformes; family Somniosidae; genus Somniosus; species Somniosus microcephalus. Next base: position 362,165,615 of record NC_140989.1, read on the forward strand.
CCCCGGCATCGAAGCTTTGACCATGCTCAATCAGCTGATGTATATGGTGTGTAGAGTTGTGCATTGCCTCCCCATAGAGCTTCTAGATAAAAAAACAAGCCACATAGCAACAGGAGTAGCCCATTCAGCCCCTCAAGCCTGTTCCTCCAGCTACCTGCCTTTGTTCCATATCCCTTAATACCCTTGCCTTAATACAAAACTCTATCAATCTCAGTTTCAACATTTTTAATTGACCCCCAGCCTCAACAGCTTTTTGGGGGAGAGAGTTCCAGATTTCCACCACCCTTTGTGTGAAGAAGTGTTTCCTGACATCACCCCTGAACATCCTGGCTCTAATTTTAAGGTCATGCCCCCTTGTTCTGGACTCCCCCCACCAGAGGAAATCGTTTCTCTCTCTATCTACCCGATCAAATCCTTTAATCATCTCAAACACCTCAATTAGATCAGCCCTTATTCTTCTACACTCGAGGGAATACAAGATTAGCCTATGCATCCTCTCCTCATAATTTCACCCTTTTAGCCCTGGTATCGTTCTGGGGGAATCTGCACTGCACCCCCAGAAATGAACGCAGTGCTCACCAGAGCTTTATACAACTGTAACATAACTTCCAAACCCCCAACCCACCTTTTATATTCAATTCCCTTGAGATAAAGTGAGCAACAGGAGGCCTCGCACCTGGATTCTCCATTGCAAAAGGAGCTGGATTCGTTGGACTTGTCTGTCCTGGTAGACAAAAAGAGTGACTACAGCCCCAGATAATCTCAGCGCAAGGACGAGCGAATTGTACGACTGGCATTTCTGTTTAAACATCATCAACCTGCAATCAAACAGGAAACTAACTGTGCAGCAGAGCTCCTCTGGGTAACTCACCCAGGACTCCACAGATGGACTATCAAAAAGCAGCTTTTACTGTTCAACATTTCTCACTAAACAGTTCACAGGGAGTCAGTCCTGCTCGTAGCATCATTTAGAGAACCAGCAGGTTAAAAGGCTTGTTCAGCTGTCAGGAAGGAAACAATTGTTTATACATATAACAAAAAGGATATAGAGGCACTAGAGAAGGTACAAAAAAGATTTACAAGGATGATAGGAACATGGGAGGGGGCCATTCAGCTCCTCGAGCCTGTTCCGCCATTCAATGTGATCATGGCTGATCTGTATCCTAACTCCACCTGCCTTGGCTCCATACCCTTTTATACCTTTGTCGAGCAAAAAATTCTACCCATCCCATTTTTTTGTGGGAGTGAGTTCCACACTTCTACCACACTTTGCATAAAGAATTGCTTCCCAACTTCCCTCCTGAATGGCCTGGCTCTGATTTTAAGGTTAAATATAAGATTATCACTAATAAATCTAATGGAGAATTCAGGAGAAGTTTCTTTGTCCAGAGTGTAGTGAGAATGAGGAACTTGCTACCATAGGGAGTAGTTGAGGTGACGTAGTATACATGCATTTAAGGGGAAGCTAGATAAACACGAGGGAGTAAGGAGTAGAAGGATATGCTGATAGGGTTAGATGAAGTAGGGTGGGAGGAGGCTCGTGTAGGGTAAAATGCTGACATGGACCAGTTAGGCAGAATGGCCTGTTTCTGTGCTGTATATTCTATGTTATTCTTTGGAGCATTGCACAGTTGCTGAGTACTGAAGGGCCATGGTTGCACCAACTGAACTGTGGGTGAATAAATGCTACTTGTCCTGCTTGGGGATTGGCTTACAAGGTTAGCTGGAGGCAAGTGGGAAAAGTCAAGACCCAGTGGCAAATCTATCTCTTCAGGTCCAATCAGAGAGGCAGGCTGGCTGATCAATTATCACCAACACTTTGGAATCGAATACCTCAGACCTCAAATATGCTGACGTTACATTAGATGCCTTCTTCTTCTTCTTAGGCAGTCCCTCGGAACCGAGGATGACTTGCCTCCACACTAAAAAATGAGTTCTCAGGTGACTGATGAGTCCAATGCGGGACCTACAGTCTCTGTCACAGGTGGGGCAGACGGTGGTTGAAGAGGCGGGTGGGTGGGGTGCTTGGGCTGTCGTGTGCTCCTTCCGCTGCTTATGCTTGGCTTCTGCTTGCCTCCCGGCGAAGAGACTTGAGCTGTTCGGCGCCTTCCCGGATGCTTCTCCTCCACTTTGTGCGGTCTTGGGCCAGGAACTCTCAGGTATCGGTGGGGATGTAAGATCTTTACGATCTCTGAGTTCTTGGACAAGACACCAATAGGCAGCAGCCAGTAAGTTTGAGCAATAGATCAAGATTTATAAAGCATACAGCATAATATACTTAATATTAGGCGATAGTTTTAACGAGTAGCTCGCAGTCCTTTGTCTCTGGAACCTCTCGGACACAGATAATGCCATCTTAAGCCTGTTCCTTTGTCCTCGCAGTACGTCTGTGTGAAGTTGTTCTTTTAGTATCGCGGTTTTAACCCTTTTCTTATCAACAGTTCATTTAGCCAGTGTCCAAATATGGTCTTTAACAAAATCACCTTTTATAATTGGTTCTAATGGTCAAAATGCCATTGTCACTCAGACTAAGATAGTATCCCGCCTTTCCAGTATTTTTCCACCAACTTTGCCATGTTCAGTGTTATCTCGTTTATAGTTTTTCACCCCATTGAGATTTACTTTATCTCTTTCATTTCTGGCTTCCCTGGTACAAGGCTTTTATACCAAGGGCCCATATCAGCGCTGTTTCACTAGTCTTGAGGTATCCAAACTAGCTCACTTTAATCTACCAGATAAATCATTTATCTCCAGGATCTCTCTCATGTATTGTCCTTATCTAGCTATTTTAAATATCGTTGCAATTAGTTTTGTTAAGCAAACTCTAAGTTCTACTTAGCATCGTAATATATTATTTAATGATTTAACCTTCACTCGCAGCCTGTGGCTGTTTGTTATCAAAACTTAGTCAAAACTGCTTTTGAGCTGTCTGCAGCTACATTATGAACAAGTCTTAGCTTTCTAGTTACCCAGGAATAATTATGGGTAATATTATTTGGTCAATGGCTACACTTGAAGTTATACATATATGATTCTCATCTACTAAATATCTTTAAATATCAGCCTTTTGTACAAGTCCCCACTTCGAGGATGAAATGTTTTAAACATTGATTCCTCGACTACTTCAATCTATTCCCTGACTAGCGTTGCTGCAAATTGGAGTACTCTAATTGAGGGGCACGGAGCGTTTCTCAAATAAGGATTTATCCCCCTTTTCATTATAGGCCTGGGCGCTTACTATGACACTCACAGGGGCCGCCCGCCTCTCCTCATGGGTGGAGGACACCCCGGGGTCTCCCCAACCATCATGTCGGCCGTGCTGATATGTCTTGCCTTCTAGTGCGTCCCAGTCTATCATTTCTCCTCCTCCTGCTGCTCCCACTGCTGAATCATACGATCTGGCAGTAACAGCAGCCACAACAGCCTGTCGTTTCCCCAGCTTTCCCTTTAGTTGGTATATCTTCAACCTACACTGAGTGTGATCCGTCCCTCTATAAGGGCGCTGGAGAGCTTCCCTCAAGGCGCCTCTGGCATCTTGTAAATCATGCGTAAGATCCTCCCTCTCTATCTCACAAGATTGTAACGCCTGTTTGGTTTCTTCTAGATCACGTATAGCGCTTCCTGTCTGGACCGCGCACACGCTTTGTCGTTGCAGAACTACTGCAGCTTGAGAGGTCTGGCTCTCTAAGTCAGTAATTCGCATTTTCAAATCTCCCACCTCCTGCCTATGTTCAACTTTTGACTCATTGTGTTGTGCTCTTAGCTCTTCTATCTCTTTACTTTGTTTCTTATAGTACTCATCATCTCTTTGAGCACAGTAAAATACTGCATAGGCGAGTAGCCTAGTCGCCTTATCACTTTTAATCTTTTTTAGATCCACACATTCCTGAATAAAGTTTATCGCTTCGTCAAAGGGGACTCGCTCTCCTTTGCATAAACATTCCGTCAATAGTACCTGTACTTCCTCCTCACAGGCACCTCTATCTAACTTATTCTTATACGTGTTAACGAAACTTTTATTAGTCATCTTGTTGTTTTCTTAACAGACCTCTAACATATATAACTATCGGCGCGCAATTCACGGGCACTCCCCATGAAGGGTTAATCCCTCCCCAAGAGAAGCAGCTGATCAGGAGGCTACTCTCGAGGTCTGGTCTATTACACAATACTAGCCGCTTTGTCTCGTCCCATCTGGGTCGCCAGCTGTGAGGCAATCAGTAATGACCACTCAGAGTTCTTGGACAAGACACAAATAGGCAGCAGCCAGTATGTTTGAGCAATAGATCAGATTTATTAAGCTTCCAGCATAATCAATACTTAACATTAGGCGATAGCAACGAATAGCTCGCAGCCCTTGGTTTCTGGAGCCCTTCAGACACAGGCAATTTCGTCACAGGTCTGTTCCTTATCTTCGCAGCAAAACTCTATGTGAAACTATTCTTTGAGTATCGAGGTTTTAACCCATTCCTTATCAACAGTTCGTTTGGCCAGTGTCCATATATGGTCTTTAACAAAATCACCTTTTTTAATTGGTTCTAATGGTCAAAATACCATTGTCACTCAGGTTAAGGCTAGTAACCAGGCGACTCCTTTTCCAGTATATTTCCATTAACTCTGTTCCGCTGTCGTGTTATCTTGTTTATAGCTTTTCACCCCATTGGAATTTACTTTATCTCTTTCATTTTATGCCTCAAGCAGTACAAGGCCTTTCTCTACACCAAGGGCCCAGATCATCTCAGCACTGTTTCACTAGTCTTGATGTATCCAGACTATCTCACTTTAATCTACCAGATAAATACCTTAACTTCCATGATCTCTCCCATTTATTGGAATTTATACTAATTATCCTTTAAATATTGTTGCAATTAGTTTTGTTAAGCGAATTCTAAGCTCTATACAGCATTATAATATGTTTTTCTTAGCAATTTAATGATTTGACCTTCACTTGCAGTCTATGGCTGTTTGTTATCAAAATTTAGTCAAAACTGCTTTTGAACTATCTGCAGCTACACATTGAACAAGTCTTAGCTTTCTAGTTACCCAGGAATAATTTGGGTAATATTATTTGGTCAATGGCTACACTTACAGTTATACATATATGATTCTCATCTACTAAATATCTTTAAATATCAGCTTTTCGTACAGGGATGTTGCACTTTTTCAAGGAGGCTTTGAGGGTGTAGGGGGTTTTGCACAGGCGTGTTTGGGTCAGTCAGCTTTGCCTCTGACTACCTCCTTTGAGCGGTTCGAATCGCTCGCCCCCTGGGTTCTGGACACCGGACTTAGATACAGGCAGCGCTCCAGAGAAGACTCGAGTAGACAGGAGGTTGGATGCAAACAAAACCAAGATTTTATTGAAGAGGAAAACTTGATACAATCTTATGGAAAAATTACTAGTGTACACTTCTACAGGCAAAAAATACAAGAGAGTCATAATAATACAGGGAATGGGGAACACACGGCACATCGAGGGAAAACAACTATCTTAACAATCCCCTTATCCTTATCCCACCCCCTATACCTAACTAGGTTAAGCTATGAGGGGTCAGAATTCATGCTCACCAATCAAAAGGGTTTGTTAGACACAAAACAGCGGTTGGGTTCGGGGTTCGCTTTTGGTGCTCTCTGGAGCCTGCCGTCGTCACATGGGCTCCGGGCGCTGCAAGGGCGTTGTCCAGGTTCGAGTACCCCAAAGTTAAAGTCTCTGCTTGGGTACTTTACCTTGCAGGGATGGTCCTTCGTCGACAGCTTGAGTTTGCATGAAGATAGTCGCAGGTCAGCTGAGGCTGAAGGCCCGATGATTCGAAGCCTACCTGTAAAGTCCGCGCCTTAATAATACACGGACTTCGGGAGAACAGTTTAACAGGTACTTTACTGAACAAGAGGCAGCTTGAAACTGAAACTACAGAAGCCTGCTAGGGCCTACAGGGGTGGTCACTGCCGGTACTGCAGTCTAAGACCAGTTATTCCCTTAAAGGTACATACACAACACTACCCTCAGTTGGTCTTCCTCCGGTGGTCTTCCCTCCTCCCCTCGTCGCGTCCCGCTTCGCCTGGCCTGAATTGCCCGTGTTTGCCCGACCCGGTGTCGGGGCGAGTCCAGATAGAGTGGGAGAGGGCACGGGCAAAGGCCAGGGGGTAAGCGCGGGACGGGGGAAGAGCAGTAGCCACGAGGGCGAGGGGCCGAAGAGCCGGGGGAGCGGCAGCACCAGCACTGCAGCAGAGCAGCAGGAGTTCACCGATTGCTACCTGGGGGCCTTCAAATATACCTTCCTCAAAAACCCTTACCTGCCCGCCAAATCAGGTTAGTTCTTTGTTTTAATATTGGCGGGCTAATTAAAATAATGGCAGCATCTACTGGCCCGATAATCGACTTGTATTGTCCTGAAAGTCCTTGATGGGCTTGTCCAGCCTCGATGGATGTGTTTAATCTGTTTCCGATTACGTATGCAGACTGTTTGATGGCTTTAACTGTAGGCCTCATTGAATTTAGATCTGTTTCCAATTCGGTCTAATACATAATTCACAGTTCTGTCGGGGTCCCAAAACACAAAGTTCTTTTCACAGAAAGCCTGCAGCCTTAGTTTCGATTTCTCCCAAGCTGTCTGCGCTGCAGAATCCATTTTGGAATCCTGCAGGCTTTCTGCCACGAGGCACGGACGCCATCTTGGGTACCCTTTTTAATTCAAAAATGTCCATGCAGGGTCCCTTTTATTAATAATAACCTTCGGGGAGATGCATAAATTTTGCAAATCTTACAGGGTGTCCTTGAAGTGTTTCCTCTGCCCACCTGGGGCTCTCTTGCCGTGTTGGAGCTCCAAGTAGAGCGCTTGTTTTGGGAGTCTTGTTGTGTATGTACCTTTAAGGGAATAACTGGTCTTAGACTGCAGTACCGGCAGTGACCACCCCTGTATAAAAGGCCCTAGCAAGCTTCTGTAGTTTCAGTTTGACGCTGCTTCCTGTTCAGTAAAGTACCTGTTAAACTGTTCTCCCGAAGTCCGTGTATTATTGAGGCGCGGACTTTACAGTGGCGACGAGTAAGTTCGAACTCACCTGCAGTGTGGCATCATCTCACGGGGATCTCGCCTGAAATGAAGGTCCTGGAAGGTCGTAGTCTGAGCAGCGGGCGTCGACCGAGGGCAACTGCCCAAAGAATCCATCGGTGTTCGGAGAATTGCGGGAAAGACTGTGGTTCCAGCGAATCGTGCTGGTAGCAGGTAGCGCGCTGACCCTTCCGGACTGCGGCGGGCTCAAGCTCGTTCGAGCGGCTCTACAAATCGGGCCGCGCAGCGTCGCCGGGAAAAGAAAACAAGAGAGAGAGGGTGGAGCGCACAGGGCGCGGTCGGTGCTCGAGAACAGGACAGTGGAGAGAAACTAAACGGGGGGGGAAGGAAAGCGAGACGCGCCGAAGCTGCGGGTCACCGCCATTACCCTGAAGAACGCTCGGAGCAGCGTGGCAGTAAGGGGAAGAAGCAAAAACGCAGGAGGCGCCATTTTATCCCGTTGGGAAAAAGCAAAAGCGCGGGAGGCGCTATTTTATTCCATTGGGGAAGAAGCAAAAGCGTGGGAGGCGCCATTTTAAATCGCCCAAGATGCCGAAAAGTGGCAGTATCACTGCTTTCGACAACGAGGTAGAAGACTGGACCACGTATGTGGAAAGAATTGAAGTGTACTGCAAGGCAAATGAGGTGGCTGATGGAAAGACGGCGTCGGTATTATTAAATCTGATGTGTGCGAGTACGTACGGCCTATTGCGGAATTTAATTACCCCAGCTAAACCAATGGAGAAAAGTTTTGAGGAGATTGTTCATATCTTACAGGAACACCTAAGCCCTACACCACTGCTGATAGCAGAAAGATTCAAGTTCCATAAAAGAAACCAGCACAAAGATGAGAGCAATGCTGACTATCTTACGGAACTACGCAAGTTATCAAAGCACTGCCAGTTCGGAGCAGGACTGGCAGATACCTTATGGGATCAGTTTGTCTGCGGGCTCCAGAGTGAAGGAACCCAGAAACGACTACTTTCAAAAAAGGACCTGACGCTAGAACAGGCTTTCAGCGTGGAAGTATCCTACGAAGCAGCAGCACGGGGAGCTGCGGAAATACAACAGAAACCACAAGAATACAGCGCTAACGAAATGGCGTATGGAGCCGAAAAGTGCTATCGCTGCGGCAGAACAACCCATGAGCAGAAGGACTGCTGGTTTAAAGACAAAATATGCAGGCAATGTGGGAAAATGGGACATATAGCAACAGTCTGCAGGTCGGGAAAGAAGACCAACACGACAAGAACTACTAAGGAACAGTACAGGAAAGTAAAGAAACTGACAGATAGTAGTTCAGAAGATCAGGAGAGTGATAAGGGCTCCGGGAGCAGGCGACTAAGTAGTTTAAAGTTACACAACGTGATCGCAAAAGAAGATCACCGAACCATTTGGATCACCCTCATGATAGCAGGGTCCCCAGTAAAGATGGAATTGGACACATGATCAGCCCTAACTGTCATGAATCGACGAGACTATGAGCGGCTATTCTCACACATACCCTTAAAGGACACGTCCATTGTATTGAAGACATACACGGGGCAAAAGGTCTACCCCAGAGGAAAAATAAGGGTGCCAGTTGAATATAACGGAAAGGAAACACAGAAACTATACATGTATATAGTACGCGATGGAGGACCACCATTATTGGGACGTGAATGGATCCGAAAACTACAATTGGATTGGCATTCTGTTGTGTATGTACCTTTAAGGGAATAACTGGTCTCAGACTGCAGTACCAGCAGTGACCACCCCTGTATAAAAGGCCCTAGCAGGCTTCTGTAGTTTCAGTTTCCAGGTTGTCTCCATTCAGTAAAGACTTGTTATAATCAACTCCTGCAGTCCGTGTCTCAATTATACACGGACATAATACATTCCATTCTGGCACTAACTCTGACTGACAAAAAAGATGATGACGTCGCACCTGGACGTCTGTCACAAATTCTATCTGACGCGGAAGAGGTGTTCCAACAAGGACTTGGGACTCTAAAAGGAGTAAAGGCAACCATAAAGATTGAGGATAACGCAACCCCAAAGTTTTTCAAGGCTAGACCGGTGCCATACGCGATACGCCCAGCTGTGGAAGCTGAACTGGAGAGTCTGGAGCGTTCGGGGGTGCTGTCTAAGGTGGACTGGAGCGAGTGGGCCACACCCATCGCTCCTGTAATGAAGAAAGCATTGAGCAGCACGCCTGGGGAGCCAAGGAAGGTTCGCATCTGTGGGGACTTCAAGGTGACTGTGAACCCAGTCCTGCACACAGTACAGTATCCGCTTCCGCGGATAGAAGATATTTTCGCCTCACTATCTGGATGGAAACGTTTTACAAAGATTGACCTGGCTCAAGCGTATCTACAAATGGAGGTGGAAGAAGCATCTAGGAAATACCTCACGATAAACACTCACAAAGGTCTTTACCAGTACAATCGACTGGTATTTGGGGTAGCATCGGCCCCGGCTATGTGGCAGAGGGCAATGGAACAAGTCCTGCAAGGGATTCCGGGGACCCAGTGTTATTTGGACGACATCCTGGTTATGGGCGAAAATGACAATGAACACCTTGCCAACCTGGAACAGGTGCTCACGAGATTGCAGGAATATGGGCTACGAGCCAACCGTCCCAAATGCGAGTTCTTCAGGAGGCAAATCTCATATTGTGGCCACATGATTGATGAGGAAGGGTTGCATAAGTCGCCGGACAAGATTGAGGCTGTAGTCAAGGCTCCAGCACCAGAAAATGTGTCGCAACTGAGGTCGTTCCTCGGGTTGGTGAACTACTACCATAAGTTCTTGCCGAATTTATCTACAATTCTGCACCCACTGAACGCCCTCCTTCAAACTGGTGTAACATGGAAATGAAGTGATGAGTGTAAGCGTGCCTTTCAGGAATGTAAATGCCAAATCACTTCAAAAGAAGTATTGGCCCACTACAACCCAACACTACCGATTCGGTTGGCATGTGATGCGTCACCTTACAGCATTGGAGCGGTGCTGTCACACAAATTCCGTGACGGTTCAGAGAGGCCAATAGCATTTGCATCGCGCTCGCTAACCTCAGCCGAGCATAACTACACCCAGATTGACAGGGAGGCCCTCAGCCTGGTGTGGAGAGTGAAGAAGTTCAATCACTATCTGCACGGGCAGAAATTCACCCTACTGACTGATCATCAACCCCTGGTCTCAATTTGTAACCCAAAGAAGGGCGTTCCGGTGATGACGGCGCAACGGCTGCAAAGATGGTCACTTTTTCTAGGGGCACATCAGTATGACATAGAGTACAAAGGTACGAAACAACATGGAAACGCTGATGGGCTGTCGCGCCTACCATTGCCTACAGCGGAAGAAGCACCTGCAGTGGACCCTGTGGAGATATTCCATGCGACCATAGTCGAATGTTTGCTTGTTACAAATGCAAGTATTGAGAAGGAAACCCGAAATGACCCGACACTCTCTCGGGTCTATGATTTGACGGTGAAGGGATGGCCAGCATATGGCGACTCACTGTTGCCAGCATTCTCGCCAAGGAGGGAACAGCTGTCAGTGTGCCGGGGAACTTTGATGTGTGGATCCCGAGTAGTAATTCCACCCAAGTTGAGAGATAGAGTACTCAATGAGCTTCACGAGGGTCATCTGGGAGGGGTAAAAATGAAGAGCCTAGCCAGGGCGTTTGTGTGGTGGCTGGGAATCGATAAAGTAATCGAGGATATGACCAAGAGATGCATAGGATGCCAGAAGGTCCAAAATACTCCACCACAGGCCCCGCTACATCCATGGGAGTGGCCCTCATCTCCATGGCAACGGGTACACATTGATTTCGCTGGTCCATTTATGGACTCAATGTTTCTAATCGCTGTGGACGCCCATTCGAAATGGCCAGAGGTCATTAAAATGTCCTCCACCACCACGGAGAAAACTATTGCAGTCCTAAGGACCATCTTCGCCAGGAATGTGTTGCCAGAACAGATCTGTTCCGACAATGGCCCACAGTTTGTGTCTGAGGATTTCCGGAGTTTCCTGAAGAATAATGGGGTGAAACATTACACATCTGCCCCATATCATCCAGCCACAAATGGATTGGCTGAGAGGTTTGTTCAGACCTTTAAAAAGGCCATAAAGGCAATGTATAATGACGACATACCACTGCAACACAAGGTGGATAACTTCCTGTTTGCTTACCAGAATGCGACACATGCAGTAACCAACCAAACTCCAGCCGTACTGTTTTTCAACCGGAGACTAAGATGTCGCTTGGATTTGCTCAAACCAAACATAAGACGAGATGTTGAGGATAAGCAGTTCCAGCACATAACTGAGAAGCCAACCAGGAGCTTCAAGATAGGGCAACCAGTCTTGGCCCGCGACTACCGAACAGAAAAATGGCAGCCAGGCACAATATGCACACAGCAGGGACCACTAATGTACACAGTGGACGTTGGAGAGAGCATCGTGAGACGCCATGCTGACCAGATTCTACAGTCACAGGAACAAGCCAAACCTGTACCACAAGCATGTGCACCTGGTAATGAGCCCGAAGTACAGATTGCGTCTACCTCAGGAGCAGGGGTATTGGAAGCTGACGAATCAACCAATGACAATGAGCCAGAATTGACTCCACCGCCAGAACAGGATACTCGAGAAAGGCGCTATCCAGTCCGGATCAGGAAGCCTCCTCAAAGACTGAACTTATAAATGACTATTTCAGTTGATGTATATATTACTGAGAAAATTGTAATTGTAATTAGTTATTATTTAGTTGTTAAATGAATGTTATGTACTGTTTATCTAAAAGGGGAGGAATTGTTGTGTATGTACCTTTAAGGTAATAACTGGTCTGAGACTGCAGTACCGGCAGTGACCACCCCTGTATAAAAGGCCCTAGCAGGCTTCTGTAGTTTCAGTTTGACACTGTCTCCTGTTCAGTAAAGTACCTGTTAAACTGTTCTCCCGAAGTCCGTGTATTATTGAGGCGCGGACTTTACAAGTGTCGTATCAGGCATGCGGACGATGTGACCAGTTCATCAGAGCTGATCGAGCGTGATCAAAGCTTCGATGCTGGGGATGTTGGCCTGAGCGAGAACACTGACGTTGGTGTGCCTATCCTGCCAATGGATTTTCAGGATCTTGCGGGGGCAGCGTTGGTGGTACCTCTCCAGTGCTTTGAGGTGCCTGCTGTGCATGGTCCATGTCTCTGAGGCATACAGGAGGGCGGGTATTATTACTGCTCTGTAGACCATGAGCTTGGTGCCGGGTTGGAGGTCCTGGTCTTCAAACACTCTCTTCCTCAGGCGACCGAAGGCTGCACTGGCACACTGAAGGCAGTGTTGGACTTCGTCATCGACATCTGCCCTTGTTGACAGTAGGCTCCCGAGGTATGGAAAGTGGTCCACGCTGTCCAAGACCTTGTCGTGGATTTTGATAATCGGGGGGGCAGTACTGTGTGGTGGGGGTAGGTTGGTAGAGGACCTTTGTCTTACGGATGTTTAGTGTAAGACCCATGCTCTCATACGCTTCGGTGAAGGTGTTGATGATAGTTTGGTGTTCGACCTCTGAGTGAGCGCAGACGCAAGCATCGTCTGCATACTGTAATTCGACGAGAGGATGGGATGACCTTGGATCTGGACTGGAGGCGACGGAGGTTGAACAGTTTCCCGTTTGTTCTGTAAATTAGCTCCACTCCAGTGGGGAGCTTACTGAGGGTGAGATGGAGCATTGCAGCAAGGAAGATCGAGAAGAGTGTTGGTGCAATGACACAGCCTTGCTTGACCCCGGTCCGTACTTGAATTAGGTCTGTGGTGAAACCGTTGGTCAGGATCACGGCTTGCATGTTGTCATGATGCAGTCGGAGGATGGTGAAAAACTTTTGAGGGCAGCCGAATTTGAGGAGGACACTCCATAATCCCTCACAGTTGACAGTGTCGAAGGCCTTTGTGAGATCAAAGGAGGCCATGTACAGCGGTTGGTGCTGTTCCCTGCATTTCTCTTGTAATTGACGCGCGGTGGAGATTATGTCCATTGTGCCCCTTAGTGGGCGGAATCTGCATTGCGATGCTGGGAGGAGCTCTTCGGCCACTGGGAGAAGGCAATTGAGGAGGATTCTTGCGATGACTTTCCCTGTGGCAGACAGCAAGGAAACTCCTCTGTAATTACCGCAATCGGATTTATCACCTTTTTTGAAGACGGTCACAATTACGGCATCTCTGAGATCCCCTGGCATGCTCTCCTCCTTCCAGATAAGAGAAATGATTTCATGAATTCGCGCCAGTAGTGCTTCTCTGCCATGCTTTAGTGCCTCGGCGGGGATTCCATCTGTTCCTGAGGTCTTGTTGTTCTTCAGTTGTCAGATGGCCTTTTCAACCTCATGCCGGGCTGGGGTTGTGCTGAGATGGTGGCGGGTAGCATGCTGTGGGATGGAGTTGAGGACACTCACGTCGAAGACAGAATCTCGGTTAAGGAGATCTTTGAAGTACTCCTTCCAGCGGGCACTGACTGCCTCTCTGTCCTTGATGACTGCCTCTCCGTTCTTGGCCCGCAGTGGGGTAGGACCTTGGGTGCTTGGGCCGTAGATGGTCTTGACTGCACTAAAGAATCCACACACGTCGTGGTTGTCAGCTAGCTGCTGGATCTCCTGCGCTTTCTCCACCCACCATCTGTTCTTTAGGTCGCGAGTTTTTTGTTGGACCTCGGCCTTCGGGCGTCTGTAGAGCTGCTTTCTTGCTCTCGAGTTCTGTTGCTGTTTCCAGATCGGGAATGCCTTGCACCTGTGGCTTATTAGCTCCTGGATCTCCTGGTCATTCTCGTCGAACCAGTCTTGGTGTTTCCTGGTCGAGTGACCGAGCGTCTCTTCACAGGTGCTGATTATGGAGGCCTTGAGTGCAGACCGGGTGCTGTGGACACTCTGGCCCCGATTTTCGGCTTGTGTGGGGAATGGTCGGATTTCCCCAAATGTGGGGTTTCTGACACACATAAAAAAGTGTCAGCCAGCTCCACGCAATTTTCCCTCAAGTGGCCAATTAATTCCCAGCATGTGGGAAGCCTTGCTAATTGTCCAATTCGAGTCAGAAATCCCCACACTATGATGTCATCATTCGTGGTGCTTTCAAAGTGTCCAACAAGCTTCTCCACCTCTGCAGGCTTCTCAACCACTCTTGCACAATGGCAGAGGAGCCTGCACCAGCTGCTGCCAGCGGCAGAGGCCGAGCTGTCTTCAAATTCGACGAGGCTTCACTGCAGGCATTATTGGATAGGGTTAGGGCCCACAGGGAGGTCCTCTTCCCTAGGTCAGGGAGGAAGAGGCCTCCCACTGAGACCAATGCTGCATGGATGCAGGTGTCAGCAGATGCCAATTCGCTGGGAGTCACCAGAAGAACCTTGGCATTACATCTCTATCTCCTTCCTTTACTCCCCCACAGTACCATCCAGAGCCCCCATCCTCACTGTGGAGGAGGAAGAGGCTGTGCAGCCAGACTCCTCAGAGGAAGCTCCAACCTCTGAGGGCACAGCATCAGCAGAAGTAAGCGCACCCAGCACCAGCGCAGACACTCACACCTCGGGGGGACCTTCGGGACATAGAGTAGTGTTGTCACCTGGTGTTTCACAGCTCACAAGTGAGCCTCAGCAGATTCTGGAGACAGGGACAGCAGTGGAGAGTCCTCATCGGAGGGCGCAGGACTCTGCCAGCTCAGCTCAGCTGTGCTGCATGACGACCCTCTGCCTCTGGGTCCATCCGCAAGAGAAGAGGTGATGGATCTCCATGCACAGATGCAGGAGTCTCTGGCAGGTTTTGTCTCCAGGGTCGCTGCGAGTGCTGAGCAAATGGAGGAGTCCATAGTGACCATGAGCAGAGCCTTTGTGGAGTCATTGGCGCATGAACGCATCACCATGGAAAGGTTGGCAACCTCCATGCAGGAGATAACTCGCCAGGGTACGGAAAACATGGTGAGTGCTCATAAGAGAATGACATCTCTTGAGGAGCGTTGGCCATCTGTTGAACAGAGAAACCAGATCTTCATGGAAGTCCTTCTGAGTAGGACTGCCAGTGCAGAAACGGGTCCCACTGCCCCCCTAAAGCTCAGCAAGGTGCTCTCAAGCCACTTCCAAGCGCTGGCCCCTTCTGGCCTGTGCAGCTTCAGGTGAGTGAGCAGCAGCCTGGTGCTCCTGGTGCTCATCCTGCTGTTCCTGGTTCTGCTGCTGCCGCCTCTGCTGTTCGAGATCCTCTAATGCCAGGAAGGGAACGCCCCAAAGGCCTCCCATGCTTCTGGCAGATGCCTCCGTTGAGGGGGCGCTGAGTTAGGGTGGTGAGAGGGGCTTCCCAGGAGCTCACACTGGAGAAGTGTGTGAGGCTCCAACTTTCTGCAGCTGCTCCTAAGGCTTCAAAAAGTTCCCCCAAGCCTTGATCAACAAGGTCCTGCAGCCTGCAAATGCTGCCTCTTTAAATCTCTTCAGCCCTCAGCGACCTGCTGCTGCAAGCAAGCAAGCCAGCTGTTTTCACGCCAGCTCTCAGCAGCGGGGTTCCCCGCAGGCGGGTTTCAGGTGGGGAAAGCCCCAAAGTCGCAACGGCACGGGAAAATCCACTTCAACAAGCAGATAATTGCTTGTTAGTGCTCCGACGACCAGTCCCGCCAGCGGCGGCCGGGACTGAAGCGGGGCGCGCGGAAACGGCAGTCCGAAAGTCGGACGGGGCGGGGAATCAGGCAGGGGGGGTCCCGACCCACTTTTTCGCCGATTTTCGGCCCCCGGCCGCATGAAGAGCCGCCCGACGGCGGCCAGAAAATCGGGGCCTCTGTGTCTCTGCATCACTGGGAGCCGTCAGGTTGTTTGTGAGGCGCAGGCTGAATAGGGCTTTCTTAGCGGCGTCTTTGAGTGCTCCAACGTTGATTTTCCTGCGGCAGTGAACTTGAGACACCACAATCTCTTGTATATATTTGGTGAATATGGGAGTGACCATTGCTGATAATTTTCTATGATCGACAGACCCTGAAAGAATGTATGCGTCCAGGACAGTCAGTGCATGGATAAACCTAACGCTTGAAATTTCCTTGGGCGTGCTCCCTTTTCGCCACCGTAACTTTGCCGGTAGCGTGCTGCAAATCCCATTTGTACATTTAAGTGGGTTCACCAACGCTCTCCCAGCTAAGGTGCAGCGGCTGAGCAGGAGCAGCTTCAAGGAATTTGCCAGCCTACATGTCAGCTTGGGCATTAGTCATTAAGTCAAAAGGTTGTTGGTTCAAGCCCCAGCCCAGGCCTTGAGCTCCAGACTGACACACCTCCGCGCTTCTGCATGAGGGCGGCATTGTTGGAGATGCTGTCTCTCAAATCAATGGCTGGACCATGCTTGCCTATGCTGGCAAATGTAGGAGATCCCATAGCACTAATTGAAGAAGGGTAGTAAGTTCTTCCAGTGTCTTAACCAACATTCATTCCTCAATCAGCACCACCAAAGGTTTACAGTGCATGTGTGTAAACGCATGAAGCATGGTAAATGAGGTTGGTGAGTTGCAGGCGCAAATAACCACATGGGAATATGATATTGTGGCAATAACGGAGACGTGATTCAAAAAAGGGGAGGATTTGGTTTTAAATATTCCTGGATATAAGGTGTTCAGGAAAGATAGGGAAGGAAAGAAAGGAGGTGGGGTGGCAGTATTGGTTAAGGAGAATGTCACAGTGCTAGATAGAGAGGATGTCCTGGAGGGGTAAAGGACAGAATCTATTTGGTTAGAGTTAATAAACAATAGAGGTGCCTTTACACTGCTAGGTGTATTGTATAGGCCACCAACTAGTGGGAAGGATATAGAGGAGCAAATTTACAGGGAAATTACAGGGAGGTGCAAGAACTATAGAGTAGTGATAATGGGGGACTTCAATAATCCTAATATAGACTGGGATAGTAATAGTGTAAAGGGCAGAGAAGGGGAAGAATTTCTGAAGTGTTTTCAGGAGAACTTTCTTGATCAGTATATTTCTGGCCCAAAGAGGAAGGAGGCATTGCTGGATCTGGTTCTGGGGAATGAGGTGGGTCAAGTGTCAGTAAGGGAACATTTAGGGAATAGTGATCATAGTATCATAAGGTTTAGATTAGCTATGGAAAAGGACAGAGAGCAATCTAGAGTAAAAATACTTAATTTGAGGAAGGCAAATTTCAATGGGTTGAGAATGGATCTGGCCCGGGTAAATTGGAACCAAAGATTGGCAGGCAAAACTGTAATCGAACAATGGGCTACCTTTAAAGAGGGAATGGTTCGGGTACAGTTGAGGTACATTCCCACAAGGGGGAAAGGTAGAGCAACTAAAGCCAGAGCTCCCTGGATGATGAAAGAGATAGAGAGTAAGATGAAGCTGATAAAGGTGGCGTATGACAGATGTCAGGTTGAGAATACAAGTGAGAATTAGGCTGAATGTAGAAAGATCAGAGGGGAAGTGAAAAAGAAAATAAGAGGGGCAAAGAGAGAGTATGAGAATAGATTGGCAGGTAACATAAAAGGGAATTCAAAAATCTTCTATAGGTATATAAATAGTAAATGGGTAGTGTAGGGGTTTGCAAAATCCCCTCAGCCCCCGAAGATCGGGAAATATTAATCCACATCGTGGACGAAGACTTTGCGTGAGTTAAATTGTCTCTGGGTTGGACAATGTTTTAAAACATACCCAGAACCGCAAGAAGGCTGCATTAAGCTAGGCAGCACTTGGACAACACCGGAATCAAAGAACTTTGTAAAAAAATCGCACACCTTAAGACAGTACATTTTTTAATTTAAAAAATGTACTCTTGAGTTTGGTAAATTGCCCAGGGATAAAATGGCCGTCAGACTGCGTGGCCAAGGACAAAGGAGCTGGAAGCAGTTTTCTGTGTCTGTGAAGCAATGGCAGTCAAAGTCTGTCAATCAGAAGGGGAGGTTCCCCTCCCTGCAGAGACAATCGATGTTTGTTTACAGAAACTGCTACTTTGTGTACACAAGGGATTAAACCACTTAGGCTGTGGTTTCAGTGACCACAGGATAATGGGTTCTCTTTACTATAGCCTTCCAGGCTGCTTACATAGTAATACAGCCCCATTCAAAACCCATCAGGATGAACGGAAATGGTTCAAGAGCCCATCACACACAATGAACTCAGCACAGAAGAGACATTTGGACTGAGGAAAGGAACAGTTTAAAATTGAATGGGTTTGGATCACCCATTACTGGACAATGGGGACAGTTGGATCCCTTTTGTTTTAGCCCAGAAACTTCCGGATCTGGGCGGGAACATTTGGGCCCCAAAATTGGAGTATAAGAGATAGCTTCTCAGGGGCATCTCTCTCTCTCTGGCTTGCCTCCGTGTGCCCTCTACAGTGTGGAGTCTGTCTGAAGAAGTAAAACACCAGGGCCTAGAAATTCAGTCGCGTTTGCGCCCACTTATGGGCTATAGAGTGGTTTGCGCCGGAAGTTTTTTAGCGCCCGAAATTCAGTTGGTCCCTAACATCGGCGTTAGCCGGTAGCGCTGCGCCGGCACCGATGACGTCATCGGTGTGCGCAGCGCCCCGGTTCCAATGGTAATCCGTCCTGATGGCCAAGTTCAGTTGCGGCCGCCTCGCCCGTCGCGGCCGCAAACAGCGTTTGAAAAACGGTGCCTTGCAGCTCCGAGAGGCCGGCGCATAAAGGTGGAGGGGCGGCCGGCCGCTTTCCCGGCGGCCGCCTGGCCGCACCTCCCTCCCCGGACTCCTGCACCACCCCCCCGCGGCATTGGTGTGTCACTCCCGCGAGCCTGGCACTTCTCCGTGGTGCCGGGCTCATTTGCCAGGGGAATCCAGCGGCGATCTCACGGCTGCAGGCAGCTCCTCCTTAAGAGAAGGAGGAGGCCTGCAGTACCCCAGCCTGCCGCACCGCATCGGGTGCCGCAGCGGCAGCTGGACACCTGAAACTGATATTCTTCGCCCCAAACGAGGCGGCCAAACCCTCCAATAGCGCCCGCCTCCGTCTTGGGGCGGCGCAACTGAATTTCAGGCGGGCGCTACGGGAATCCGGCCGAGCGCTAAATTTCGGGCGCTAAAGACCTGGCGGGGCTATACCTAATTTCTAGGCCCAGCAGTTTACTTTTAAAACACTGGGGTGTTTCTTTACTTCAGGGCAGTGAAGATCTCGTAGGGCACGGAGCTGGCATTGCCGTGGTGAGCATATATTTTTCTGGCCTTCCACAAGGCGACTTAGGATAGGCTTAGGGGTGGGAGTAAAGTGGGGATTTCGTTAGAATTGTATTTTAGTCGATTTCCCTCGTTGTGTCCATTTTTTCCTCCCCTATTTAAGAAATTTTATCGTGATTACTTTGATCGTGTGGTGTAGTTTCTTAGTTGTAATAAAATTTGACTTTCTTGCATCCAGACCATTTGTCCATTTTAATATATCATTAATTATAAGTTCCTCCAATCAGAACTGGAAGGGGTGGTTTAGCGATTCGAAACCGCTGTTTGGAATTGGTCACAGTGCAGTGGCAAAAAGGCTGCCTGACCAGGTAAATTACCATAAACCAGGTAAAGGAAGGTAAATTACCATAAACCAGGTAAAGGTTACAGTAGTAAGAGGAGGGGTGGGGCCGATTAGGGACCAAAAATGAGACCTACGCATGGAGGCAGAGGGCATGGCTGAGGTACTAAATGAGCACTTTGCATGTCTTCACCAAGGAAGAAGATGCTGCCAATGTCATAGTGAAAGAGGAGGTAGTGGAGATACTGGATAAGATAAAAATTGATAAAGAGGAGGTACCAGAAAGACTGTCTGTAGTTAAAGTTGATAAGTCACCAGGACCGGATGAGATGCATCCTAGGATGCTGAGGGAAGTTAAGGAGGAAATCGCGGAGGTACTGGCCATAATCTTCCAATCCTCCTTGGATATGGGGGTGGTGCCAGAGGACTGGAGAATTGCAAACATTACACCCTTGTTTAAATCAGAGAGTAGGGGTGAACAGTTGTTTTTCGAACTGGAGGAAGGTATACAGTGGTGTTCCCCAGGGGTCGGTACTAGGACCACTGCTTTTCTTGATACTGTATATATTAATGGCTTGGACTTGGGTGTACATTTGCAGATGGCACAAAACTTGGAAGTATAGCGAACAGTGAAGAGGATAGTGATAGACTTCAAGAAGACATAGGCAGGCTGGTGAAATGGGCGGACACATGGCAGATGAAATTTAACACAGAAAAGTGAAAAGTGTTTGCATTTTCAAATCAAATCAAATCAACTTTTATTGTCATTGTTAGTGCACAAGTGCAGTACAACGAAATGTAGGCTTGCGGCTCCCGAGAGTGTACAATTTGGATTAGGACACTTAAACATTTCAACATACATTTGTACATATATATTAGCATAAATATGACCATAATAAAGAACGAGGAGAGGCAATATAAACTAAAGGATACAATCCTAAATGGGGTGCATGAATAGAGAGACCTGGGGGTATATATGCACGAATCGTTGAAGATGGCAAGGCAGGTTGAGAAAGCGGTTAAAAAAGCATACGGGATCCTGGGCTTCATAAATAGAGGCATGGAGAACAAAAGCAAGGCAGTTATGATGAACCTTTATAAAACACTGGTTCAGCCTCAACTGGAGCATTGTGTCCAATCCTGGGCACCGCACTTTAGGAAGGATGTGAAGGCCTTAGAGAGGGTGCAGAAAAGATGGTTCCAGGGATGAGGGACTTCAGTTACGTGGATAGACTAGAGAAGCTGGGGTTGTTCTCCTTAGAGCAAAGAAGGTCGAGAGGAGATTTGATAGAGGTGTTCAAAATCATGAGGGGTCTAGATGTATTGATTTCTTTGTGGGTTCAATGACGAGACATTTATGAAAGAGAATGACTTTTAATCTAAAGCTTGTTCAACTCTTTTAACAGCATTTACAGGAGACATCATGCTAGTGATGCATCTAGAACGAAACTGAAACTAAACTGAACTGCCTTGCTTGTCTCTGTCACATGCCCTCTGCTGGTCAGGCACAAGCAATCAATACATGCAATCATGCTGGTAAGGCATCATAATCGAACAGGCAAATACCATCTCTATTTGCTGATATCATTACACTAGACAGAGTAGATAGAGAGAAACTGTTCCAATTGGCGGAAGGGTCGAGAACCAGAGGACACAAATTTAAGGTGATTGGCAAAAGAACCAAATGAGGAAAAGCTTTTTTATGCAGCAAGTGGTTGTGATCTGGAATGCACTTCCTGAAAGGGTGGTGGAGGCAGACTCAATCATGGCTTTGAAAGGGGAATTGGATAAGCACCTGAAAGAAAGAAAATTGCAGGGCTATATCTTGCAAGGGAGTGGGACTAGCTGAAGTGCTCTTGCAGAGAGCCGGCACGGTCCCGACGGGCCGACTGGCCACCTTCCGTGCTGTAACCATTCTATGATTGTATAAAGCACAGATTAACCGGTCATTCATCTCATTGCTGTTTGTGGGAGCTTGCTGTATATATAACTGCTGCCACATTTACCTATACCTTAACAGTCACTGCATTTCAAAGTCATTCATTGTACAAAGTGCTTTGAGGCATTTCTCAAAGATATGATCAGGTGTGATATAAATGTGACTCTTTCTTTGGGGCAGGGCAGCCTGCTGTTAGTATAAAATTATCAAGCTAACAATGCAACGCGTTGTATGTTTCACACCTGATACAACCAACAACAAAAAAAATACATACAAGCTGCGATGAGAGAGCCTTGCTGATTGTGCAAAAATATCTGCCAACGGTCAAAGATTTCTTTTTGAAATATAAAAAAAGTGAAGACATTGCAAGTTGAGAGCAGCATTCTTAATTACATTGAGCAACACAGGATGGCTGAGAGACGAGCCTTTGAGTATTCCGTTAAATATTTTAATAATCACACTTGGCGAAGGATGTCTTGCTCATGCTTCTCTGGGGGAATGGAAGAGCCTGATAAAACTGGTGTAATTGGGGCAGGCTGCGGTAATGAAGGTAGCAATATATTTTATGGCAAAGGGTGACAAGCAAGCAAAGTCACATTTACACAAGATGTCACTGAGGTTTTTGACCTTGGCATCATTCTTGCTTGGCATTTTAAAGCAAAGTTTGCTGCTTAACATTTCTGAACCTCTTATCACTGCGGAGGGACAGGCTTCTCGCAAAATGACTTGTCTGCATTGCAGATAGCAGTGCTATATTGATGTATAAGTTTGCTATACTTGAGTTATTTTTTGCTGAATGCAGGCGTGTAGTTCCATAGACTAAAAGTGAAACAAAAGGCCGCGATTTTTTCATTGGAGTCGGGATGGGTGCGGGACAGCTGGTTTCCGGCTTCCAGTTCCCACCCCCAGCTGCTTCCGCTCCACAGATGTGATTTTGCCTTGATTGACCTTGTTAAGCCTGCCCCTGCAGGCTTGCCAGCCAATTAACAGGAAGCCGGTGTCAGATGACGTCTGACATCATATGATGACGCGTCATCTGCCGGTTTTCTTAAAGGGACCATGCACAATTTTTTTTTTGACAGTTGATTTCTCAGTGTTTGACAGCATTGAGGTGCTGCGAACACTGACAATCATTGCACAAAGGTAAGCTTTTGCACCCAGGCTCTCCAGTGACTCCCTCCATAGGCTGGAATAGATGGCAGCTGCAGGTGAGGTGACAGAAGCGATCTGTCACTGGTGAGAGAGGTTCTCCCAATGAGGTGGCACTGGACATGGATTTCAAAACTTGTTACCTAAAGAAATGTGTAAATGCATTAAAAATGAATTTCCCAACATTTTCTTACCTCTGAGACTCACCAGTGCACCATTGGATCCTTCACAACACTTCTGCAGCTATCATCAATCCAGAAACATTACAGCAGACTCACAGCACGCTACACTTACCTGACGTGGTGTCCGGATGTCGGGAAACTCAAGGCAGAAGCGGCAAAATTTTAAAAATAGCCTGTCAACTACTATCAACTACTGGTTAATAGGCAGATAATTGGCTTTAACCCTATTCCCGCTGCTAGGTGTCGGGTCCATGTGCAAATCGGGGACCCGACACTTGGGAAAATTGTTTGGAGGTGGGTTGACGGTGGGATCGCAACCCGCCGTCAATCAAAATGATTTTACCCTTTGACCCACCTCCAAACCTGCCCTCTGAGCACCGGCAAATCCAGCCCAGAGACTTTCATTTATAGACTTTCATGACCTCAGGATGTCCTACGACCAATGAAGTACTTTGATACTACAGCACTGTTGTAATATAGGAAGCACAGCAGCCAATTTGCACACAGCAAGGTCCCCACAGACGGCAATGAAATAAATGATGAGTTAAACTGTTTTAGGTGTTGGTTGAAGGATAAGTATTGGCCAGGACACCGGGGAGAGCTCCCCTGCTCTTCTTCCAATAGTGCCGTGGGGTCTTTTAAATCCACTTGAGAGGGCAAAGGGGGCCTTGTTTTAAAGTCTCATCCAAAAGATGGCACCTCCTATAGGGAAGCACTCCCTCACCATTGCATTGAAGTGTCAATCCTGGATTATGTGCTTAAAGTCTCCTGAAGTCAGACATGAACCCACAACCTTCTGATTCCAGAGGTAAAAGTGCTACCCACTGAGCCACAACTGACGCTGCGACAGGAAACCCAGACAGTAAAGGGGCCATCATCCAAGTACAGGGCCTGCAGTTTTCCGATCTACACCGGCGAGGATCCCTACCACCGACAAGCAGTCACAAAATTACCCACTGAACGCTAACCGACAGGTTCTCCGCCTCAGTGGTTGATTCCTCGATTACTTCATACAGTTCATGCACAAATGGAGCTCACAACACATAATGGAAAATGGTTGCACAATAGCTAATAAGTCAGATAGCAAAATACTGCAGATGCTGGAAATACGAAATAACACCAGGAAATGCTGGAAAAACTCAGCAGGCCAGGCAACATCCGTGGAGAGAAAATAGAGTCAACGTTTCGGGTCAAACCCTTTGTCAAGACTTGACAAAGTCTTGACAAAGGGTTTGACCCGAAGCGTTGACTCTATTTTCTCTCCACGGATGTTGCCTGGCCTGCTGAGTTTTTCCAGAATTTTCTGTTGTTATAGCTAATAAGTCAGGTAGCCCTATATCATGTGATGTATACATATCAGGACAGGATGAACAGGCTGGGACTCTTTTCTCTTGAAAAGAGAAGGCTGAGGGGTGACCTAATAGAGGTCTTTAAAATTATGAAAGGTTTTGATAGAGTGGATACAGAGAAAGTGTTTCCACTTGTGGGGAAGAGCATAACTGGAGGCCATCAATATAAGATCGTCACCAAGAAATCCAATAGGGAATTCAGAAGGAACTTCTTTACCCAGAGAGTGGTGAGAATGTGGAACTCTCTACCACAGGGAGTGGTTGAAGCGAATAGTATAGATGCATTTAAGGGGAGGCTAGACAAGCATATGAGGGAGAAGCGAATAGAGGGTTATGCTGATAGAGTCAGAGGAGGAAAGACGGGAGGAGGTTGGAGTGGAGCTTAAACACCGGCATGGACTGGTTGGACCGAAGGGACTGTTTCTGTGCTGTAAATCCTATGTAATCCCATGACATCCTATGTCATCCTATGATGTCCTATGTAATCCTATGCAATCCTATGATGTCCTGCATGTTCTGGAGTAACTTCATCATTTGATCAATGTTGGTTTAAAACTTCGTTCTATTCAGCGTCATATTGTGGCTACTTCAACCTTTCAAGGGCCACTGGAATTTCCATCACATGGGGAGCTCCCATTAGTGTCCCATTTTAGGTGAGCTGTTTTTGAAAATGGGCCCAGTTAACCCCTCGCTTGCTCCCAGTTGGAACAGTGAGTTACATTTCATGAGTTAATATCCCTATTGTTCTTTCATCTTCAAATATGAAAAGCTCCACCTTCAGCATTTGTCTTGGTTTGCAAAGTTGGTGAGCTGCAGACCCTTACTGTCGATCAATTGTGTTGGCTTGGCATTCCAACAGGGCAGTCTGTAGGTATTACCAGGAGTTTTTAACCTACGGTTGATTACAGTATCATTTGGGTCATGAAATTGTTGTCCCATTTGTTTTATCCACTGCCGCACCAATTTTTTTTAAATTTCAAAACTTTCAAAGTCATCACAAAACTTTTTTAAAAATCTAGCGATGTTGATGAAAATTGGAGTTAAGAATTTACTAAATTGGTTCTTTTCCACAACCCTTTTCAAGTTTTATTAGAAACTTACAAATAAATAGGATTTTTGCTAAGGGCTGTGGGATAATGCAGCAGGTTAGACACTGACCTTTAACCTTGGGGAACTGGGTTAAAACCCAACCTGGTGTGAGGGATGAAAGTCTCTTCTGTCTGCTGGGTGTAAAGGTGTAATGGCCCAGGAATCATGTCATTGAATGTCAGCACGCATGACTTGATTACTCCAATGCTCTCCTGAACGGTCTCCCACCCGCCAGGCACTTCAGCTTATCCAAAACTCTGCTGCCTATACCCTGTCCCACTTGTCCAACACCACCCTGTCCTCACTGATCTATATATTAGTTCCCGGTCTCCCAACACTTCAAATTGAAAAATTCTTATCCTTGTGTTTAAATACATCCACGGCCTTGCCACACCTTATCTCTGTAACCTCCTCCAGTGCTACAACCCCTTCGCTCAAACTCTCTGTTCTTGTGACTATAGCCTCATGTGCACGGTCCCTCACTTCACCCCCCACTGTTGGCGGCTGTGCCTCCAGTTAATTAAGCCCCGGGCTCTTGATCCCTAAACACCTCTACCTCCCTTTCCTCCTTTAAGAAAACCCAACTCTTTGACCAAACGCTTGGTCACATCTTTGACTTGGTGTCCATTTTTCATTATAACTCTGTGAAGCCCCTTAAGACGTTTTTCTATGTTGAAGACATTATCGAAATGCAAGCAGTTGTTGCAGGAAAACTAGATGAGTTCTTCTGAGAGCTTTCTGGGTTAATGACTCCACGAAAGTAGCAGAGAGAGAGTAATTTCAAATGAGTATGTTAAGCATTTGTACATTAGTAAGTTACAGATAATTTCAGGGCCTATGTGATTTGAGTTTGGGCTGGGTCCAACAGCATAAAGCTGCCCCTAATTTGACAGCAAACTCAATCTCACTCGATACTAGTGTAATGATGATGTGCCATAGTAAGGTGTGCTCATCTCACATTGGGACCCAAACAGTGTTGGAGCAGAGTAGAAGAAGCCCTTATGGTGCATCGAACCGTACTCTACCCGACCTGGATGCTGACTTTTTGTGCTTGAAATGGAAAGTGCTCCATTTCCCAGCATTAACATAGATGAGTATAAAATTCACAGAAGAAAAGTTCTGCTTCAAAGTATTTTTGGAAATGTCCATATTACAGTCAGTATTTATCAAAATAAAAATGGCATCTGAACAGGTGTTCTTTTAATGAGGACTGAACGACGCGCTGCTTGTACAAAAAGCTTAATTCTTGATACCTCACTGAATCCCAGTGCTCACACATCCTCTAATTAGCAGGCCTCATTTATTTGTGCCTGGTTATCATCTTGTCTCAATTTTTAATGTGTACTATTGTCGGCACGTTTGGCCAAGAAGTAATTTGGCTCGGGCGATGAGATGCAGAGGCCAGAAATTCACTCAATCGTGGCAAATCGTGCGTCAAGATCCAGTTCACCCACTGGCATGAAGACAATTCAGTCAAATCCCCTCAGCTGAAGCCTGAGCCTGAGCGAGGCCCACTGATGCAGCGATCGACACAATGAGCAACAGAGTGCTGTCACCATGCCGACAGGTTCAAAGAAAACCTGTCCAATATAACGAGAGCTGACAGAGCACAGATGTATAACAAGTGCCGCACTGAAACTAATAAGAGGAATAGCGCAGTTTTGGAGCTCGCGTGATGAGGAGGAGGGCGTGCAACCTTGGAGATGGCGAGGCGGAAGGCCACACACACAGTGGAGTCTCTGGGCACCTTCCCTTACATAGAAACATAGAAGATAGGAGCAGGAGTAGGCCATTAGGCCCCTCGAGCCTGCTCCGCTTTTCAATGAGATCATGGCTGATCATCCGAATTCACTACCCTGTCCCTGCTTTCTCCCCATATCCCTTGATCCCTTTAGCCTTAAGAAATGTATCCAACTCCTTCTTGAATATATTTAATGAATTGGCCTCTACTGCCTTCTGTGGTAGAGAATTCCACAGGTTCACCACTCTCTGGGTGAAGAAATTCCTCCTCATCTCTGTCCTAAATGGCTTACCCCTTATCCTTAGACTGTGACCCCTGGTTCTGGACTCCCCGACCATCGGGAACATCCTTCCTGCATCTCGTCTGTCTATTCCTGTCAGAATTTTATAAGAATTTTATCTATCTTTATACTTGACCGCAGACAACATGACCACTTGGGTGGTGCACAGAGCTGCCAATCAACTGTTGCTGCTTACCATCTCGCGCTAACCCTTGTCCCTCGCCCCTCTTTCCGGGTCCATTTGAAGTCTCGAGCTGGAGCAGAGGCTGAGGAGGAGAACCCTCTCCAAGATACACCATCGCTCAAACTCACCAGCAGAGAGAGCAACGCCCCCTCGTGTTTATAGAAAGTGAGTTGGAGGGGTTTGCGCTGGGTGATTTACCGAGCACAGGTGCAGATGGAAAGGACGGCCCAGGAAAGAGCTCACTGGACAGCTGAGCTCCCAGCCGAGCTCTGTTGGAGAGAACAAAGCTGCAGAAAGGGGCCCAACCTTTAAAAGAAAGGTAATTTCCATGCACCACTGATTGCTCAATGTATTGGACTGCCGGCCAGGACGATTCCACAACGTGCCAGGGAGTGTTGAGGTGCCCACCACCAGCTTGTGTGGGGTTCTCGTACACGACACTGACACTCTGCGGTCATCCATGGAGCGTGCAGTCACCTCAAAGGGTGCAGCAGCCAGCTCCTCCTGGCAGGAGTCTGCGGCAGCAGCAATAGCATCTCTGTGGGATGCCGGTGTGAGGGCCATGCAGGTATCTGGACTCCCCCCACTCTCCTCCGCCTTGAACAGGCGGAGAGACCGAATGGGCAGGGGGCTTCAATCGGATCACGGGCCTTCTGCAGCCTTCCACTCCTCTGCAAATCAGTGAGAGGGATGAGCCGCACACCAATAGCAGGGGAAGTCCTGCTATGGGAAGGAAGCCTGCTGCAACCTCTCCGGCTGGCAGAACAACTGGACTCTCAGGATTTCAGGGGAAAAGTGGTATAATGATCAATAACATGTCATTCTATAGTGGACACTAGGTGGAGCCGTAGAGCTGTATATAAGACTACACTACCCAACTGTATATATATTAAGACTACATTACCCATGAGGCACTAGGCTACCCACAAGGCAGCAGTCAAGATGGCAGCCTGCACACAGGAGCATACATGCTGCATCTCTACAGATACTGTACCTAGAGAACGTGCACTGAATAAATGACTAGCTAGAAGCTAGCTGAGTTCATAATAAGAATGTCTAGTTATTAATGAACATAAGATGGTACCAGGATGGTGAAGATCTGCTGAAAATTGTGAAAAGCGACATGGAGAATTTGAAGCCACCAGAGCGTTTGAATCTCGAGGGAAATGTCGACTACAATTGGCGGATTTTTAAACAACAATTCGAACTCTACATTGCAGCCATCGGATTCGGTACGAAGCCAGATGCAAGGAAGATAGCGTTGCTGCTTACAGTTGCAGGCCCACAGGCGATAGAGGTATTTAATACATTTGTATTTAATCCAGTGGAGAAGAGAGAAAAATTAGAAGATGTGCTAAAAAAATTTGATGCACATTGCTCTCCCAAAAAGAATGAGACCTATGAAAGATACATCTTCTGTTCTCGGACACAGCAGCAAAATGAGACTTTTGTTAGCTTTATAACTGATCTGAAACTGAAAGCACAGACATGTAATTTCTCTGAGCTCAAAGCATCCATGATTCGTGACCAGATTGTGTTTGGTATTCATGATAAAAAAGTCAGGGAATATCTGTTGAGAGAAGCCGAACTAAATTTGGAAAATGCGGTGAAAATATGCCAAGCCAGTGAGCTAGCTCGAAAGCACGCGAAGACTTTCAGTGAAATCAATAATGATGCGATTGTAATGAGTGATAATGCTGCTGTCGGTGCTGTGTCCTATAAGGGGAAGAAACATGGGCAGAACAGAAATGAAAAGCAATCGGAGGATGACATTTTTAATTGTAAATGCTGTGGTTACAAACACCAGTTAAGACAATGCCCAGCGTTTGGAAAAATGTGCACAAAGTGTAATGGAAAGAATCACTTTGCCAAACAATGCTTTCCAAAAGTAAAAACAACGAAAGGGCAACAAGTTAATGTGATTGAGGACACTGATTTAAGTGAGACATTTTTTGTAGGAATGGTGTCATGTGACGATATCAAAAAAGATACAGAAAATGTGCAGCCCTCAGAAATGGACAATGCTGAACATAAAGTCAATGCAGTAAAAGAGGACAAATGGATGATCCCACTGCAGGTAAATGGAGCATTAGTTACCTTGAAACTAGACACTGGGGCAAAAGCAAACTTAATCAGTATGAGCGACATTAACAATATGAAAGAAAAGCCCAAAGTACAGAAAAAGTCAGTACTACTGAAGGACTATAATGGATAGAAAATAGATAGCTTAGGTGTATGCAGACTTAAAGTGACAGTCAAAGACAAAGTGCTTCATCTCATGTTTTCTGTTGTGGCTGAAAGACTTGATTCGATATTAGGTGACAAAGCTTGTGAAGACTTAGAACTGGTCAAGAGAGTCTACCGTATAAACTGTGCCATAAGCAGACCAGATGACTCAGGTGATGAAGCAGAGAGCCCATCAAGGATGAAAAGGCCAAAGGGTATCCATGTCTTCAAAAAGCCTAGTTTCTCCAAGAAGAAAGAAAAAGACTTTAAGGTCAAAGAGAAGCCAAAGGAAGAAAAGCACAAAGAGGAAAAACACAAGGAGAAAAAGTCCAAAGATATAACCGCAGCAGATGTTGTTAAGCAGTGGAAAGAGAAAAAGAAAAAGAAGAAGCCTGCACCAGAGCAGGAAGCGGTTCCGGTGGCTACTCCTTCTTCCCTCAGGCCAATCATTGGTGTTCCATTAGCCGAGGCTGCTGAGAGGACTATGCTGTATGATGGGATCCAGCTGCCAGCTGTTTTTCGAGAGTGCATTGACTACATTGAGAGTTATGGCATGAAGAGTGAAGGAAACACTGAAACCCTCTCCAAGCAAAGATCGCAAGGAGACCTCGATCTATACAAGAGCAGATTGATGACAATGCCGCAACTGCATCTTGTCATTCACCGCCAGAACAATCTCATGAAGACACATCAGACTTACCCGTGTTGAGAAGATCCACACGTGAAGTAAAAGAGCCTGATAGACTTAATCTTTGAGTACAATGTAAAGCTTTGAAAATGTGTTGACTGTTTTGAAAATGTTTATGTTTATAGAGCACTAACAAAAGTGTTACTGATATTATCTTTATTGTTTTCTTGAAAGTTGATTGATATTGATTTTGTTAAACCTCAAAGAAAGGGGGATGTAATGATCAATAACATGTCATTCTATAGTGGACACTAGGTGGAGCCGTAGAGCTGTGTAGAGCTGTATATAAGACTACACTACCCAGCTGTATATATATTAAGACTACATTACCCATGAGGCACTAGGCTACCCACAAGGCAGCAGTCAAGATGGCAGCCTGCACACAGGAGCACACATGCTGCATCTCTACAGATACTGTACCTAGAGAACGTGTACTGAATAAATGACTAGCTAGAAGCTAGCTGTGTTCATAATAAGAATGTCTAGTTATTAATGAACATAAGAGGTGGGGTGGGGTTTGCTCTGAGAATGAGTGCTAATCTGCATAGCTGAAACCTCCAGTGAAGACCGTGTGTACTCTTGTGGAACAGCACACCTCACCTCAGTAGGCATACCAGCAGCCACTGCGACACTCAATCTTGGGTCAGGAGTGGAGGAGTACTGGGTTTGGGAGTCCTCACCACCGGCCCCATCCCTTGTCTGTTATTTTACTCGTAAGGGGTGGTCAGAAGTTCCATCCCTTATGCCCAGAAAGGGCAGATACCCAACCCAACTAGACTGCCGCCATTTCCCTGAGGCTTCTACCTCTCTCCTGCCAGAGTTAGAGTGGGAGAGCAAGGGGAATCATACCCCCCCACCCCCGCCCTGGAATTTCGGGACTTTATCTGCTCCAGTCCTGGAGTAGGGCTTGAACCCTTGACCTTCTGACTCAGAGAAGAGAGTGCTGCCAACTGAGCCAAACTGCAATAAATCAAACCACCCTCCTTCAGTTTAGTTTTGCTCAGGCATTAAAAAATGATGAAACTGAATCATTTGTGTCATCGCAAAGATATAGGAGCTGCTTTATAGGCACCAGCAGTGACCACCAGCGTTGCCCGTTGGACATTCTGAGAGTTGCCAGGCGTGGTTTCAGTGGGAGGTCCCTTTGTGCTCAGCTGCAAGAACCAAATTAAAACCAAGATTTCATCACCAAGGTCATTGATCATGTGCCAGGGTAGTTTGAGATCATTATATAGTCATCCTTGTAAAAAGAAAGAACTTTCTCTCGCCTGTCACAACCTCAGGACGTCCCAAAGCATTTTACAGCCAACAAAGTACTTTTGGAGTGAAGTCACTGTTGTTATGTAGGAAGCGCGGCAGCCAGTTTGCGCACAGCAAGCTCCCACAAACAGCAATGAGATAAATGAACAGATCATCTGTTTTGTTGATGTTGGTTGAGGCATTAAACATAGGCCAGGACACCAGGGATAACTCCCCTGCTCTTCTTCGAAATGGTGACATGAGATCTTTTACGTCCACCTGAGAGGGCAGACAGTTTAACATTTTATCCGAAAGACGGCACTTCCAATAGTGCAACATTCCTTCAGTAGTGCACTGAAGTGTCAGCCTGGAATATGTGTTGAAGTCCCTAGAGTGGGACTTGAACCCAACAACTTTCTAACCCAGAGTGAAAATGCTACCACTGAGCTATGGCTGACACCTAGGCATGTTTGTTCTTTGCATTTGAACAATGGCTATCATCGCAGAGAACTCATACTGTCACAATCAAACCGAAGACTTACCAGAATGGTACCAGGGATGAGGGACTTCAGTTATGTGGCGAGACTGGAGAAGCTGGGATTGTTCTCCTTAGAGCAGAGAAGGTTAAGGGGAGATTTAATAGAGGTGATCAAAATCATGAAGGGTTTTGATAGAATAAATAGGGAGAAACTGTTTCCACTGGCAGGAGGGTCAGTAACCAGAGGGGACAGATTGAAGGTAGTTGGCAAAAGAACCAGAGGGGGGAGATGAGGATTTGTTGTTTTTTACGCAGCGAGTTGTTGTGATCTGGAACGCACGGCCTGAAAGGGCGGTGGAAGCAGATTCAATAGTAACTTTCAAAAGGGAATTGGATAAATACTTGAAAAGGAAAAAAATTGCAGGGCTACAGGGAAAAAGCAGAGGAGTGGGACTAATTGGATAACTCTTTCAAGGAGCTGGCACAGGCACGATGGGCCGAATGGCCTCCTTCTGTGCTGTATGATTCTAAGCAGTACTAATGAGCATTTTTGCATTCCACTTTTTTTTTATACCAATCATAAGTGATAACAAATCCTCTTTATTTATATTGTGCATTAGCAGTTTCATTGTAATAAATCCCTATATTGCGTGGATTGAACTTTAATCGCAGTAATAAATATTTTCACTCGGAAATGTATTTCTCTGCGGTTTGTTGTGCAGCCACTTACCATAAATCTTTAAATGCCAGTTAAATGAGAAAGTACAGGTGACTAAACGTATTTTGCTGGGAGAACACAGGAGAAATATGACAAT
Source organism: Somniosus microcephalus (assembly GCF_052327205.1). Lineage (NCBI taxonomy): Eukaryota > Metazoa > Chordata > Chondrichthyes > Squaliformes > Somniosidae > Somniosus > Somniosus microcephalus. The sequence goes on from NC_140989.1 coordinate 362,198,475, forward strand.
CTGTTTTTTAACTTTGTGTTATAAGGGATAAAGCGCTCGTAGACCTGAGCTGTGATGTTTTTATAATGAAAATCTCGATTGTTTCAGACACAATAAAAGCAATCTGCAAAAGCTGCCGAGATTGTTGCATTAAAATGTTCCGTGTGAGGTCAGTAAACCAAGCAGGTTAGCTCTCTAGTCAGAGCTCGGGCCCGTGTTCAAAACGTTTAAATTAATGGAAACTATGCAAAGGATTAAATGAAAGGAGATGACATGCTGTAAAATCATAGAATGATACAGCAGAGAAGGAGGCCATTCGGCCCATCGTGCCTGTACCGGCTCTTTGAAAATGAGCTGTCCCACTCCCCCCGACACAGATCAGCCGTGATCTAATTGAATGGCGGGACAGACTCGAGGGGCTGAATGGCCTACTCCTATTCCGATGTTCCTTTACCCTTTACTCCGTAGCCCTGCAAATTTTTCCTTTTCAAGTATATATCTAATTCCTTATTGAAAGTTACTACTGAATCTGCTTTCACCGTCCTTTCAGGCAGCGCATTCCAGACCATAACAACTCGCTGCATATAAAAAAAGTTCTCCTCAACTCGCCCCTGGCTTTTTTGTCAATTCTCTTAAAATGGAGTAAACTCTGCTGCTTTGTATCAGGGGCTCTAAGTATCAGCTTGGATTTTGCACTCATATCTCTGGAGTCAGGCTTGAACCCACAGCCTCCTGAGCCACCTGTGAAGGTGAGGATTTATGTAGTTGATGTGCTGAGGGACAGTGAGCCAGCAACGGTTAGCCAGGACTGGACTTCGTATGGTGGGGAGGAGGAGAAATGTGTGCGCGGAGGAGATTGGGAAGTTGGTGAAGAGAACGTTGGAGAAATCCGGGCCTGGATGTAATAAGTGCCCAGCAGCAGCAGGAATGATTGAAAACAGTATATCCACTTATACCTCCCTCAACACAGAATCATAGAATAGAATCATAGAATGGTTACAGCATGTGTAGTGTATGTACCTTTAAGAGGGAGAACTACTTTTTACAGCTCCTGTATCCTGCAGTACCGGCAGTGACCACACCTGTATATAAGCCCTGAGTGGCGCTCTGTACAGTCAGTTGCAGTTTGAACTTCATCCAGTAAACACCTGTTGATCGTTCCCTGCAGTCTTTGTCTGATTATTGAAAGGACACAACATTAAGATACCCGGATCTAACAGCATGAAGGAGGACATTTGGCCCATCGAGCCAGTGCCAGCTCTCTGCAAGAGCACTTCAGCTAGTCACACTCCCCCGCCCTTTCCCTGTAGCCCCGCATTTTTTTTTCCTCCAGGTACTTATCCAATTCCCTTTTGAAAGCCACGATTGAGTCTGCCTCCACCGCCCTTTCAGGCAGTGCATTCCAGATCCTAACTACTCGCTGCGTAAAAAAGTTTTTCCTCATGTTGCCTTTGCTTCTTTTGCCAATCACCTTAAACCTGTGACCTTTGGTTCTCAACTCTTCCGCCAATGGGAACAGTTTCTTTCTACTCTGTCCAGACCTCTCATGATTTTGAAAACCTCTATCAAATCTCCGCTCTATCAACCTTCTCTGCTCTAAGGAGAACAACCCCAGCTTCTCCAGTCTATCCACGTAACTGAAGTCCCTCATCCCTGGAACCATGCTTGTAAATCTTTTCTGCGCCCTTTCTAAGGCCTTCATATCCTTCCTAAAGTGCAGTGCACGGAGGAGATCGGGTAGCTGGTGAGGAGAATGTTGGAGAAATCCGGGCCTGGATGTAGTAAAGGTGTGGATGAGTGTTCAGCAGCAGCAGGAATGATTGAATGCGGTATATCCACTTATACCTCCCTCAACAAGCTGTCAATGCTTTCTCACAAGGAGTTATATTTTGAGATTTAGTAACTGTTATAGAGGAAAATGCAGCAGGATTCTGTGCCAGTAATGAAACAAAAGGAGTAATGAAATGAATGACCAGTTAATTGGTTTATTTGGTGGTGTTGCTTGAGGTGTGGAATATTGCCCATTGCACTGGGAGAGCACACTGCTTGTATGAGAATCTTCAACATCCACCTCAATAGGAGCCTTGGTTTAATGTCTTTTTAAAAATTCATTCTCGGGGAGTGGGCGTCGCTGGCAAAGCTGGCATTCAAAGAGCCGATTGCCCACCTGCTTCCGCTTGGCGGGAAATTCAGCGGGGGGGGCGGCCTTCGCTGCTCAGGCCCCATAATGTCTTCCCCCATCCCACGATCTCTCCCTCCCTCCCTCCTCTCCGTTCCCTGGATGTAGCCTTCCAATGCAGGCCTTCCCGCCTGACAGCCAGACAGCCTCTTGATGCAGCTGGCCACTGGCCAGGTAAAGGAGAAAAAAACAATTCAAGTGAGGTCCTGCCGTTAAATTCGGCAGGACTTCCGCGTTACCCTCCTTTCCGGGTTTCCCGGCCGCTAAAACACGCCCAAAACCCTGCTCCCTCCCTGCTGCCCCATAAATACCAGCGTCAAAGAATCATGCAGCACAGAAGGAGGCCATTTGGCCCATCGTGTCTGTCCCTCAACCCTGGTACCTCCTCTGCACCCTTTCTGAGGCCTTGACATCCTTCCTAAAGTGTAATGCGCAAAAATGAACACAATACTCCAGCTGGGGCCTATCCAGTGATTTATAAAGGTTTAACACAACTTCCTTGCTTTTACATAGAAACATAGAAACATAGAAGATAGGAGCAGGAGTAGGCCATTCGGCCCCTCGAGCCTGCTCCGCCATTCAATGCAATCATGGCTGATCATCCAAATTCAGTACCCGGTCCCTGCTTTCTCCCCATATCCCTTGATCCCTTTAGCCTTAAGAAATATATCCAACTCCTTCTTGAATATATTTAATGAATTGGCCTCTACTGCCTTCTGTGGTAGAGAATTCCACAGGTTCACCACTCTCTGGGTGAAGAAATTCCTCCCCATTTCTGTCCTAAATGGCCTACCCCTTATCCTTAGACTGTGACCCCTGGTTCTGGACTCCCCGACCATCGGGAACATCCTTCCTGCATCTAGTCTGTCCAGTCCTGTCAGAATTTTATAAGTTTCAATGAGATCCCCTCTCATTCTTCTAAACTCAAGCCCAATCGACCCAATCTCTCCTCATACGTCATTCCTGCCATCCCAGGTATCAGCCTGGTGAATCTTCGCTGCACTCCTTCCATGGAGTACTCTATGCCTTTATGAGCCCGAGAATGAATTAAAAAAATGAAAGACTAAAGTTTGATTTGGATTGCTATGTAAACCCGACTTTTGAAAGCAAGGGGACTTTCAGCATTACTGAATTGGAAATCAGCTTCCCGATGTAGTCATTATAGGCACCATTCAAAATTAGACCTGCTAGGCCCCAGACAGCAGGACGGGAAAATGATAACTGGCGTTGGAAGAAAGTGAATTTTTAAAATGCCCTGAGCCTAATCGGTGCTGTGATGATTATAACAAATTAAAATTTATTAAAATAAAACTACCTGTGGTGGCTTGCACGATTTCCTTTTTTATTATGTTCTGCATTGAATTCACAATGGAGAGAACCGCAGCTGTTGTACAGGCAGTTTACATCCCCTTCAATAACACGTCTACTTTTGAGTTAGTTTCCTATCAGATCCTCCTCCAGCCCTACATCCCTCCGAGATCTCCGTGCTCCTCCAATTCTGGCCTCTTGCGGATCCCCGATTTTCATCGCCCCGCCATTGGTGGCCGTGCCTCCAGCTGCCTCGGCCCCAAGCTCTGGAATTCCCTCCCTAAACCTCTCCACCTCTCTAACTCTCTCTCTCTCTTCCTTTAAGATGCTCCTTAAAACCTACCGTTTGTCCTCATATCACTTTATGTGGCTCAGTCTCAGGGTTTTTCTGATAAATTCCTGTGAAGCGCCTTGGGACGTTTTACTACATTAAAGGCATGATATAAATGCAGGTTGTTTTTGTTAGAATTAGGGTCGGTATCAGTACTTAATTTGAAGATTCAAAGAGTTGCAGAGAGTTATGATTAATATTTCAGCATTCATTTTTTTTGTCCTTTTAATGATTTTTGTTTGAACAGTGCATGCTGATGCCACTTTCAGAGAACTGGTTTCGAAGAGTGTCGCTATCTGATGAGGCTAAATTGGCATCAGTAGAAAGTTAATGCCATTAATGTGACACTCGCGACTACATAACTCGACATGTTAATTTTCTTTTTTTATATTCAATTTGTCAGGCTCAGTAACGCCAACAAAGTTCGGTCCCCTGCTGATGGTGTCAGCGCTTTCTTTCATTACTGCCTGTTTTTTTTAATAATTACCAAGGGGATACCAGGTGGTTGTGGTGTATGTAACCTGTTCCACCTTAAGAGAACTACCTTAAGAGATGTACTACTTTCTCTTGGCTGCTGTATACTGTAATACCGGTGGTGACCACACCGGTATATAAACGTTGTGTAGTGATTTGCTGGGCAGTTCAGCCCTGACCTCCGAATAGTAAAGACCTGTTAAAGTTATTCTTGTTGTCTGTGTCCAGTGATTTATAATAAGCATAACTGGGACACACAGACTCAACAGTGGCGACGAGTCCAATCTTACGGCAGTTTTACATCCAAGGCAGCTTCGTCCTCAGAACGGGCGTCGAGAAGAGGCATCCGCCCTCATCATCCTGCTGAGCACCACATCGCACGGGAGGCATCGAGAACCCGGGTTAAAAAGAAAAATTCTGACCACGAAGCCCTCCATCAGCGACAGGCAGTGATCATCCCTTCTACCACGGTGGTGGGTAAGCCGATCAGCGACACGAGCAGAAAGTCGGCCGCGTTGGCTGTGGAGTAGGGGAGGGAAAACGGAGGAAAAAGGGCGGAGAACTCGACCGCGGCCGGTGAAAAGGGCCGGGCTGCAATCGGGGCTGAGAGGCGCAGCGACTGGGGCAGCGTTAAGGCCACGAGAACCGCGGAGAACTCAACCGCAGCCAGTGTAAAGGACCGGCCTGCAAGCGGGGCTGAGAGGTGCAACAGCAGGGGAAGCGTGAATGCCCACGGGAACCGCGGGGGAGCAAAAAAAGCAGCGTCGGGGAATTGAGAACTGCTGGGGAGGCGAGAACGGCAGCAGCACGGCAATCGCCATTGCAGCCAGCGGGGGAAGAAGGCAAACGCGGGAAGCCGCCATTGTAGTCGGCGGGGGAAGAAGACGAGCGCGGGAAAAACCGCCAAGCGCGGGAAGCCGCCATTTTAGTAGGCGGGGGAAGAAGACAAGCGCGGGAAGCCGCCATTTTGGGAAAAAGAAAATTTAAAGAAACTTGCAAGGATGCCTAAACATGGTAACATCAATGCTTTTGATAGCGATGTCGAAGATTGGGCCACGTATGTAGAACGCATGGAAGTTTATTGTAAAGCAAGTGAGGTACCAGATGATAAGAAAGCACTAACCTTATTAAACTCAATGGGTGCGAAGACGTACGGGCTATTGAAGCACCTTGTATCACCAGATAAACCGGCGGATCAGACTTTCGCGAATATTGTTACTGTCCTGAAAAATCATTTAAACCCCACACCGCTGCTGATAGCGGAACGATTTAAATTTTACAGAAGAATGCAGCTGAAAGAAGAAAGCAACGCTGAATTCTTAATTGAACTGCGTAAGCTATCAAAGTACTGTCAGTTTGGAACAGGACTAGCAGATGCGCTGAGAGATAAATTTGTGTGTGGATTGTTAAAAGAAGGAACACAAAAACGACTGCTAGAGGAGAATGATCTTACGCTTGATAAAGCTGTCACTATTGCAGCATCGCACGAAGCCGCAGCGAGAGGCACTGCGGAAATGCAGCTAAGGTCATCGGAACTCAGCACCAATCAAATGGCCTTGGGTGCAGTAAAGTGTTATCGTTGTGGAAAGACAACGCACGATCAGAACCAGTGCTGGTTCAAAAATCAGGAATGCAGAAAATGTGGCAGGCTTGGTCACATAGCTAAAGTATGCCGGTCAGGAAAGAAGACCAGCAACAAAAAGTCACCGCAGGAAAAGTGCAGAAAGGTACACAAGGTGACAGAGAACAGTTCGGATGAACAGAAGTCAGATTCAGACTCCAGCAGTAAGGAACTGGGTTGTCTAAGAGTACACAATGTGGGTAATGAAGCAGACCTCCAAACTATCTGGGTCACACTTCAGATAGCAGGAGTCCAAGTGAAGATGGAATTGGACACTGGATCGGCATTGACGGTCATGAATAAGCAAGATTACAAAAGGTTATTCCCACATATTCCCCTACGGGATACGGAGATTGTATTGAAAACATACATGGGGCAAAGAGTATACCCCATCGGAAAGATAAAGGTAAAGGTGGTCCACAAGGGCAAAGAAAGCCGAGGAATGGACTTATATGTGCTACCTGAGGGAGGTCCACCACTACTGGGACGGGAGTGGATCAGGAGAATAAATATGGACTGGCATTCCTTAAAAGCACTAACGGTAGATTCAGGTAAAAAAGATGTCAAACCTAAACGATTGTCCAGAATATTGGACGATGCTAAAGAGGTGTTCCAACAGGGACTGGGAACACTGAGAGGAATTACGGCAAACATCAAGGTTGAAGAACATGAAAACCCGAAATTTTTCAAAGCCAGACCGATACCTTATGCGATACGACCTGCTGTGGAAGCTGAGCTGGAAGGGCTAGAACGTTCAGGAGTACTGTCTAAGGTGGACTGGAGTGAGTGGGCCACGCCCATTGTTCCCGTCATGAAGCGTTCATCGAGCAACAAGCCGAGGGAACCGGGGAAGGTTCGCATCTGTGGAGATTTCAAGATCACTGTTAATCCGGTGCTTCACACGGTGCAATATCCGCCTCCGCGGATTGAGGATATCTTCGCTTCGTTGTCTGGTGGGAAACACTTCACCAAGATAGACCTGGCGCAGGCGTACTTACAGATGGAAGTTGAGGAAGAGTCACGCCAGTATCTCACGATCAACACGCATAGAGGCTTGTATCGGTATAATAGACTGGTTTTTGGAGTGGCATCGGCTCCAGCAATTTGGCAGAGGGCCATGGAGCAGGTATTACAGGGAATTCCAGGCACACAATGTTACCTGGACGATATTCTGATTACAGGAGATGATGATGAGGAACACCTTGCAAATTTGGAACTGGTGCTCATCAGGTTGAAAGAATGTGGACTTCGAGTTAATCGCCAGAAATGTGAGTTCTTTCAGAAGCGGATCGCGTACTGTGGTCATGTCATTGACCAGGAGGGGCTTCATAAGTCTCCTGACAAGATTGAAGCTGTTGTGAAGGCTCCCGCTCCGGATAATGTATCCCAGTTGAGGTCGTTCCTAGGGTTGATTAACTATTACCATAAGTTTCTGCCAAATTTATCCACGGTGCTGCACCCGCTGAACGCTCTTTTGCAGAAGGGAGTACCATGGAAGTGGAGCGAGGACTGTAAGAGGGCCTTTCGCAAAAGCAAGGCATTGATCACCTCAGAGGAAGTGTTGGCTCACTTCAACCCAACGCTGCCTATTCGTTTGGCTTGTGATGCTTCTCCATATGGTTATGGGGCAGTACCCTCACACAAGTTGCCAAATGGCTTGGAGAGGCCAGTCGCGTTCACATCCAGATCATTGACCTCCACTGAGCGCAACTATGCTCAGATAGATAGGGAGGCTCTCAGCCTTGTGTGGGGAGTAAAGAAGTTTAATCATTACCTGCAGGGCCAAAAGTTTACGCTACTGACAGACCACCAGCCATTGGTGTCCATTTTTAACCCTAAGAAGGGTGTTTCGGTGATGACAGCACAGAGGCTCCAGAGATGGTCCCTTTTCCTAGGGGCACATCAATATCAGATCGAATTCAAAGGTACAAAGCAGCATGGTAATGCTGATGGGCTGTCGCGCCTGCCACTACCTACAGCGGAGGAGGCACCGACGGTTGACCCTGTTGAGTTATTTCACTCGACCATCATCGAATGTTTACCAGTCACCAATGCAAGTATTGAAAGAGAAACCAGGAACGACCCGACACTGTCCCGGGTCTACGAATTGACAGTGAAGGGATGGCCAGCACATGGTGATCCACTGTTACCGGCATTCTCAGCAAGGCGAGAACAGCTGTCCGTCTGTCAAGGAACATTGAAGTATGGAACAAGGGTGATTATTCCTCCTAAGTTAAGAGAGAGAGTTCTAAAGGAACTGCATGAAGGTCATCTGGGGGGAGTCAAGATGAAAAGCCTTGCTAGGGCTTATGTGTGGTGGCCGGGTATCGACCAACAGATAGAGGATCTGACGAAAAGCTGCTCAGGGTGCCAAAAAGTTCAAAATGCACCTCCGATTGCACCACTGCATCCATGGGAATGGCCTTCAACCCCATGGCAATGTGTACATATTGACTTTGCTGGTCCATTCATGGACTCCATGTTTTTAATTGCGGTGGACGCACATTCTAAATGGCCAGAAGTGATTAAGATGACTACCACTACCTCGGAAAAGACGATCGCGGTGCTAAGAACGATATTTGCAAGAAATGGATTGCCAGAACAAATATGTTCAGACAACGGACCGCAGTTCGTGTCAGAAGAATTCCAGAAATTCATGAAGAAGAATGGGGTGAAACATTATGGGCTAGATTTTCAGTTGCTTGCGCCAGCAGTTAGCGCCTTAAGAGAAGTGATTTTCGGGCGCTATGCGTGTAGCGCCTGGGCGCAGCGCAGTTTGCGCCCCGCCCCAAATTAAGTTGCCCGTTAGCGCCGGCGCAAAGTTTAGCGGCCGCCCGGATGCGCGCGCAGAAAATGACGTCACATCCTCGTGCAACGCCCTTTGGCCGCCCCGATTGCAAACTTCAGTTGGACCGCCCCATTGTGCGCCTGGCGTCCAGAGCGTTTGTAAAATGGAACGCAACACACCCTGGGGAGCGCAAATTAAAGGGCACTCGTACAAAAGGCACTCTGCATGTGTTGTGTGGAAGTAAGCTGTGTGTTGTTCTGAACGGTGTTGTGTGGAAGTAAGCTGTGTGTTGTTCTGAACGGTCTATTTATGTTTCCGGGCACCAATCATTCCTCCTCCTCCTCCTCCTCCTCCTCCTCCTCCTCCTCCCGTTTCTCCCCAGACTTTGCATTTGGAAAAAAATACATGCACCCTTCCCCTTTAAGAGCTCACTGGCACCAGAGTGTCTGCCGTGTGCTGCGCCCGAGCTCGGGTGTTGCGCTCTCCACCGCCGGCTTAGCGCCTAAAGATACTAGTGGAACGCCTCTTTTAGCGCTCCACCAACCTCTTAGGGCGAAGCCACTGAATTTCCGGCAACGGGGCGCTACTTTGGGGCGGGCGATAACTTCGGGCGGGCGCTAAGCTTAGCGCCCCAAAACTGTCTATACTGAAAATCTAGCCCCATACCTCTGCCCCATATCATCCGGCTACAAACGGGTTGGCCGAGAGATTTGTACAAACGTTCAAAAAAGCAATAAAGGCCATGAGCGAAGATCAGATTCCACTACAACACAAGGTGGACAATTTCCTACTGGCATATCGAAACGCCACTCATGCAGTGACAAACCAAAGTCCTGCCATGATGTTCTATAACAGGAGGTTGCGGTCCAGGTTGGACTTGTTAAAACCAAATGTGCGGAGGGAAGTCGAAAACAAACAGTTCCAGCATATCAATAACAAGACCACTCGGAGTTTCGAAATAGGACAACCAGTGTTAGCCCGGGACTATAAAAATGAGAAATGGCAATCTGGAACAATTCGGGCCAGACAAGGACCCCTGATGTACACGGTAGATATTGGTGAAAATGTAATACGACGTCATGCTGACCAACTGGTAGAATCGAGAACAAGGGTCGAACCCATGGTTACGGCAGAGACAACCGTGGAAGAAGTTAGTGAACCTGAAGCATCTACCTCAGAAGTGAATGTACCTGATGATGATGTCCAATCCATAAGAGATCAACTAGATGAGTCACCCCAGCAACGAGAATCAGAGACCCCTGAAAGGCGTTATCCAACTTGGATCAGGAGGCCTCCTCAGAGACTGAGGGCTAGATTTTCAGTTGCTTGCGCCAGCAGTTAGCGCCTTAAGAGAAGTGATTTTCGGGCGCTATGTGTGTAGCGCCCGGGCGCAGCGCAGTTTGCGCCCCGCCCCAAATTAAGTTGCCCGTTAGCGCCGGCGCAAAGTTTAGCGGCCGCCCGGATGCGCGCGCAGAAAATGACGTCACATCCTCGTGCAACGCCCTTTGGCCGCCCCGAATCCAAACTTCAGTCGGACCGCCCCATTGTGCGGCTGGCGTCCAGAGCGTTTGTAAAATGGAACGCAACACACCCTGGGGAGCGCAAATTAAAGGGCACTCCCCCTGCACTATAAACGGCAGTCTGCATGTGCTGTGTGGACGGATCCAGTGTGTTGTTGTGAACGGTGTATTTATGTTTTCCTCCTCCTCCTCCTCCTCCTCCTCCTCCTCCTCCTCCTCCTCCTCCTCCTCCTCCAGACTCTGCCTTTGAAAAAAACACATGCACCCTTCCCCTTTAAGAGCTCACTGGCACCAGAGTGTCTGCCGTGCGCTGCGCCCGAGCTCGGGTGTTGCGCTCTGCACCGTCGGCTTAGCGCCTAAAGATAGTAGTGGAACGCCTCTTTTAGCGCTCCACCAACCTCTTAGGGCGAAGCCACTGAATTTCCGGCAACGGGGCGCTACTTTGGGGCGGGCGCTAACTTCGGGCGGGCGCTAAGGTTAGCGCCCCAAAACTGTCTATACTGAAAATCTAGCCCTGAATCTTTGAACTGTCTTGCATGAAGTTGTATATATATATACCAGCTGGGGAGCCCCGTGTTGCGAGGGCAATTTTGGGGCGCGAGGGCAATTTTGGGGCGTTTGGTCTCCCTGCCCCTGTGTGTCCCCCCTCTCCCTGTCATGTCCTCTCCCTGTCCTATCCCTCCCTCCCTCTCCTCCCCTCTCTCCCTCCCTCCCCTCCCCTCTCTCCCTCCCTCCCCTCCCCTCTCTCCCTCCCTCCCCTCCCCTCTCTCCCTCCCTCCTCTCTCCCCCGCTCCCCCACTCCCCTCTGTCCCTCTCTCCGGCCCCTCCCCCTGCCTAGCGAGCCCCGCGTTGCGAGGGCAATTTTGGGGCGCGAGGGCAATTTTGGGGCGTTTGGTCTCCCTGCCCCTGTGTGTCCCCCCTCTCCCTGTCATGTCCTCTCCCTGTCCTATCCCTCCCTCCCCTCTCTCCCTCCCCTCCCCTCTCTCCCTCCCTCCCCTCTCTCCCTCCCCTCCCCTCTCTCCCTCCCTCCCCTCTCTCCCTCCCTCCCTCCCCTCCCCTCCCCTCTCTCCCTCCCTCCCCTCCCCTCTCTCCCTCCCCTCCCCTGTCTCCCTCTCCCCCCCACCCCTCCCCTCCCCCACCCCCACCCCTCCCCTCCCCCACCCCTCCCCTCCCCCCCCTCCCCCGCTCCCCCACTCCCTCTCTCCCCTCTGTCCCTCTCTCCGGCTCCTCCCCCTGCCTAGCGCCTGAGGTCCGGTGCCGTTGCTGAGGTCCCCCGCGTATCGCGCGGCTGATGGACGGCCGCTGCGGGCGGGCGGGCGGCGCATGCGCGGTGAGTGCGGGCGGCGCATGCGCGGTGAGTGCGGGCGGTGCATGCGCGGTCAGTGCGAGCGGCCCGTGGGAGACGGCAAGGCCGTTAGCGAGCGGGAAACTTCGGGCGGCACGCCCGCGCTCCGTCCGCGACACCTGAGAGGGGGAAGTAGAGAGAGACAGAGAGGGAAGAGGAGAAGGAGAGAGAGGGAAGAGGAGAGAGGGAAGAGGAGAAGGAGAGAGAGGGACGAGGAGAAGGAGAGAGAGAGAGGGAAGAAAGAGAGAGAGAGAGAGAGAAATTTTTTCAGCTTCAGGCCCCGAGTCCCCGCTGCGCGAGAGTGAGGAGGAGGGGGGGGGTTGCTAAACACAATATAAAACTCAAATAAATTGTTAATTAATTGCCTAACACATAATTGAAATATTTACCTTAGTTCCCTAACACACAGAAAGTGTGGGGGAAAAAATCGTGGAAAATCAAGATGGCGGCCACTCACCTCGGTTCAGAAGGATAAGGCCCGCCCACACACGCACCGATTGGTCGACCGGTCAGGTCACCGAAGCGTAGGATTGGTCAATCGTCAAGTCACTCGACACTCAACTGTAGGAAGACCTCAACGTCACACGGTCGCTAATGAGATGCTAATGAGCGGAACGCTGAACGTTTTTGGGATACCGTGGGCGGGATTTTTGTCCGGCCGAAACGTAAATACGCCTATGACCGGTCCGGAATCGCAAGCTTTCTTTTGAGGCGACGCGCGCGTCGGTACGCTCTGTAACTTCCAAACGTATAGAGACCAGGTGGACAGACAGACAGACAGACAGAAGAGCCGCTTTATATATATAGACTAGCTGGGGAGCCCCGTGTTGCGAGGGCAATTTTGGGGCGCGAGGGCAATTTTGGGGCGTTTGGTCTCCCTGCCCCTGTGTGTCCCCCCTCTCCCTGTCATGTCCTCTCCCTGTCCTATCCCTCCCTCCCCTCTCTCCCTCCCCTCCCCTCTCTCCCTCCCTCCCCTCCCTCCCCTCCCCTCCCCGTCTCCCTCTCCCCGCCCACCCCTCCCCCACTCCCCCGCTCCCCCACTCCCCTCTGTCCCTCTCTCTGGCCCCTCCCCCTGCCTAGCGCCTGAGGTCCGGTGCCGTTGCTGAGGTCCCCCGCGTATCGCGCGGCTGATGGACGGCCGCTGCGGGCAGGCGGGCAGCGCATGCGCGGTGAGTGTGGGCGGCGCATGCGCGGTGAGTGCGGGCGGCGCATGCGCGGTGAGTGCGGGCGGCGCATGCGCGGTCAGTGCGAGTGGCCCGCGGGAGCCGGCAAGGCCGTTAGCGAGCGGGAAACTTCGGGCGGCGCGCCCGCGCTCCGTCCGCAACACCTGAGAGGGGGAAGTAGAGAGAGACAGAGAGGGAAGAGGAGAAGGAGAGAGAGGGAAGAGGAGAGAGGGAAGAGGAGAAGGAGAGAGAGGGAAGAGGAGAAGGAGAGAGAGAGAGAGAGAAATATTTTCAGCTTCAGGCCCCGAGTCCCCCCTGCGCGAGGGCGAGGAGGAGAGGGGGGGTTGCTAAACACAATATAAAACTCAAATAAATTGTTAAATTAATTGCCTAACACATAATTGAAATATTTACCTTAGTTCCCTAACACACAGAAAGTGTGGGGGAAAAAATCGTGGAAAATCAAGATGGCGGCCACTCACCTCGGTTCAGAAGGATAAGGCCCGCCCACACACGCACCGATTGGTCGACCGGTCAGGTCACCGAAGCGTAGGATTGGTCAATCGTCGAGTCACTCGACACTCAGCTGTAGGAAGACCTCGACGTCAGACGGTCGCTAATGAGAGCGGAACGCTGAACGTTTTTGGGATACCGCGGGCGGGATTTTTGTCCGGCCGAAATGTAAATAGGCCTATAACCGGTCCGGAATCGCAAGCTTTCTTTTGAGGCGACGCGCGCGTCGGTACGCTCTGTAACTTCCAAACGTATAGAGACCAGGCGGACAGACAGACAGACATCGGGACAGACAGAAGAGCCACTTTATATATTTAGATATATGTTATTATGTTATGTTAAATGGGGATATACACTGTTAAGCTAAAAAGGGAGGATTGTGGTGTATGTAACCTGTTCCACCTTAAGAGAACTACCTTAAGAGATGTACTACTTTCTCTTGGCTGCTGTATACTGTAATACCGGTGGTGACCACACCGGTATATAAACGTTGTGTAGTGATTTGCTGGGCAGTTCAGCCCTGACCTCCGAATAGTAAAGACCTGTTAAAGTTATTCTTGTTGTCTGTGTCCAGTGATTTATAATAAGCATAACTGGGACACACAGACTCAACAGTGGTGACAACTACTGTTTAAAATTAACCCTTTGCTGAGCTGTGGGCCAACCCGGCGAAGGTGGCATCCGTGCGCATTGTTTGAAGAAAACCGTTAAAGAGTGCGGCTTCTGCCCGTCCGCCCAGGCCCACCACCTGCCAGCATTTCCCTTGGCCATTCGCAAACTTTTAAAAAATTCGTTTATGGGATGTGGGCGTCACTGGCAAGGCCGGCATTTATTGCCGCGTTCTCGAACCATTGTTCTTTGGTACAAGTACAAACTGCCAGGCCATTTCAGAGGGCAGTTAAGAGTCAACCACATTGCTGTGGTTCTGGAGTCACATATAGGCCCAGACCGGGTAAGGGCGGCAGATTTCCTTCCCTAAAGGACATTAGTGAACCGGATGGGTTTTTACAACAATCGAGTAGTGTCATGGTCACCATTACTGATACTAGGGGGGAAACATTGGGTTGCTTTGCGCCTCCCGTTAGCTCCCTAAGAGGGCGCTAATGTGGCGCAAAGCAACTAGCGCCTGGGCGTGGCGCCGCCCACGCCTCCCGCGAAATTCACCAGACGCTATGTCCGACGGGGTCAGGTGGGCCTACCTGCGGCCGAAGAGGCGCTATTTAAAGGCAAGGTGCGGGGCCGCCATTTTTGTTGCTGGCTGCCTGCCAGTACCTGCCTGCGCTCCCGTCCCCGGCCTCCTGAACACCGCCCCGCCCCCACGGAGTGCCGGCACTCCCGATCCCCAGGGGCCCAGCTGGGTCCTGGATCGCGCTACGCAAGACCCCTCCCCTTTAAGAAGGGGAGGAAGGCCTGCAATACCGCGGCACGTAGCGCCACAATATTGATTCGCAGCGCCCCAAGAGGGATGCGGGGCGCTTCCGGTAGCGCCCCACTTCCCTCTTGGGGCGCGCAACCGCTCAATTTCCGGCACGGGGGAACTAAATATTCAGGGGCAGCAAAGTTAGCGGTTCAAATGGGGCGCAACTCAATTTTTTGCCCTAGCTTTTTAAAAAAAATTATCCCAGATTTATTTAATTAACTGAATTTAAAATCCCCAGCTACCGTGGTGGGGTTATGAACTCATGGGTGTGATCTTGCCAGCTCTGGGGAGGTGGGTATGGAGGCGGGACTGCCAGGAAAATGGCAAAATCTGGGGGCGGGTGCCCATCCCACCCCCAATCCGCCTCCGTGCCATCTTGCCGGGAGGCGGGTAGCCGACCCGCGCTGGGTCCCGTCTCCTTGGAGGCGGGAAGGGTATTACAGCCACTTAACTGCCTGTTAACGGGTAGTTAACAGGCAGAAAATAGGTTTATCAACATTTTGCCCCCACAAGTGCGGGCTTCCCGAAGGCTGCAAACCCCGCCAAGGTCACCGAGGCGAGTAGTGGGTCTGCGGGGGTCGGAGGGGTGCAAAAGTGCGCTGTGAAGGTAAGTGATGGGTGCAAGTGTGGAGTGGTGAGTATGTGAAGTGTTAGAAAAAGTTTACCTTTGTTTCTTCCTGCAGGCTTCAATCGTTGGGGATGCGGAGATTCTCGCACCTCCGCGGCAGAGATGACAGATGGCTGCTGCATTCTCCAATGCAACAACCATCTCATTTCTGCAAAAGGAAGAGGCTTGATGAGTCTTGAGTATAAGAACTCATCAAACTACAGAGAATGTCAGTGTTTGACAGCTTCACAGAGCTGTCAAATGATGACAATTTGACAGATGAAACGTCATACGTTGACGTTCTCTGTAACCGGCTTTCCCTTAATTGGCCTGCTAAGCCCGCTGGGCGGGCTTAACAAGGTCAATCAGGGGAAAATAGCGTGGGTTGGCCACAAATCGATGGAGGCGGGACATCGACCCGACAAGCAGCAGTTCCGCCTCCAATGCGCCCCCATTGGCAAAATCGCCACCTATGTCTTGGGATCATTAGTCCAGGCCGCTGGATTACTAGTCCAGTAACACAGCCACTATGTTACTGGGAAAGCCTCTGGCTATTGCTCAACCAGCTTATCCTGATTCAAAAATCGCAGAGCACCTTCCTCAAGTGAATGTCCTTTGTGTCCCTCACAGGCGCTGAACGCTTGCAGAAGGAAGCATCTGACAGGGAGCCTGGCACCTCCAGATCGATCCTTCCTCCGCCTGATGGGCAGTGCCGGAGTTGCTTTGGGCGACTGATCAACTCGTGGTGCCCCTCACCATCAGAAGTCAGACCAGCAATGAGTGCCATGCATTACACGGATGATCGTGTGAGGTGCCCTAGCCATGTATACACATATACATAGGGTTAGGATTTGGTTTAATCTCGCATGATTAGAGTTTTTGCTTTCTTTTTACTTATAAATGGTTTGTGGATTTGTATTGTAGCTAGAAATAATGAAATGGTTGAAGTGGTTCATTCCCGGGATTCTTTAGGGTTTAATGTGTCAGGGTACAATTTAGCTGACTCTGCTGTTTAGCTTCTACTGAAAGTGCAGGATGTGTGATTTGTGAAAGAAAGAAAGATTGCATTTATATAGAGCCTTTCACCTGCCTCCTGGCAGCGGTATGGCTGCCCGCCCCCCCGTCCCGTCGGATTAAAAGGTGAAAGTGGGCGGGTTGGAGGTGGGTTGGGGTCGGGTTTTAGATTTTTACAACTTTCACTTCCCCCCACGGCTCCAACCCATCCGTTCTTTCCTGTGAAAATTCCAGCCATTCTGTGCGTCAAAGACTTGGTCAAACACAATGGGACAGAAATTCCAGGCCAGAAGCGTGAGTACGGTCGGGTTACTCACGCATCTGGCCGTTGGAAATGCCGGCGTTCAGCAGGAACAGCGCATGCGGGGAACGCCGGCACTTCCAGACCCGAGGTCTATTCACAGCGCGTGCGACTGCACAGGCAGCGCTTGCGCAGTGAACTTTGTGGATTTCACTGATGGATTCAGTGAGGGTAAGTCCCTAGAACTTACACTTGAAAAAAGCAAGTGTAAAGTTATTCATTGGCTGGGGAAGGAGATATATTTTATGGAGGAGCTTATGAAATGCAATATTTAGGTTTGGGAAAGGGAGGGAAGTTATTTTAAGAAATTTTAAGTAAGTTTTAAACTTTAATTTTTTTTTTTTAAACGGGTTTTCAGAACGGTAGGTAGAAGGAGCAATTGTGGCTGTGTGAATGGAATGTGAGAATGAGTTATGTATGTATGTCCACATATATTCCTTTACATATATGTATGTATGTTTTATATTCCTTTACTAATGTGTATGAATGTATATTTTTAATTATGATTTTCCAATAAGTTACTTTCTCTGAAAGTCATAATTAAATAATACATTCATACAAATAAGTAAAGGAATATACACATAACACGCAAAGGAATATATACAGACATACATACTTTCAGAAGCTCCACGATAAGAAATATCTTCCTCCGCAGCCTCTGGAGCAAATGTACCCATGCTTTTTTCATGTGTAAGTTGTAATGACTGGACCTCACTGAAAGCATTAATGAAAGCGGCGAATTATACTGCGCACGCGCTGCCTGTGCAGTCGCACGCGTTCTGCCTCTGAACCCCTTCGTTCAGAGGACAGGAAATGCTGGTTTTCCCCACATGCACTGTGCATGCTGAAAACCGGCATTTCATCCGGCCAGATGCGTAAGTACCCCGACCGTACTAGCGCATTTGGAAGGGAATTACTGGGCCAACATTTTACATGTCAATAAAATAAAAAATTTAACAATTGCACGACTTGCCCCCTCGCATCTGCGACTGAGGGTCCAAGGAGGTGCATTGCGCAAGAGGTCATCATCGTACGTATCCTCACACTGTTCCCTTTGGGGAACTGTATGAAGTGGTGGAAGGATTTATGGCCGTGATTAACGCTCATTCCGTGACCGTAACCATCTTTGAACCAACCATTAGGGTGGTTAGTCCTATGGCGGGAGGGTTTTACGGGCTCCCACAACCCATCTGAGGGGGGGGGCCACCAACACCCACGGACGCAAGTATCCCGCTGGATGTCCACCCAGAATTTAAAGTTGGAGCTCCGACTCCACTTGCCGGGACTGTCTGGAGTGGGGTTCAAAACCCTACTCCTTCTGGCCCAGCGGCGGGGATGCTTACTGCTACGCAAAAGGCCCACTCCGCACAAAAGGTGACACCCATACGTTTCCTGCGCCTTTTCCCTCCCCGTGACTGGAGCCCTATGCTGCCATTTCACGTTACTAATTGGATTGGGCCTTTGTCATAGCGGTAGGATCCCCGCCGCTGGGCCAGATCAGGGTAGGGTTTCGAACCCCGCTCCAGACAGTCCCGGCAAGTGGAGTCGGAGCTCCAGCTCTAAATTCTGGGTTGACATCCAGTGGGATATTTGCGTCCGTGGGTGTGGGTGGCCCCCCCTCCTTGTATAGCTTGTGGGAGCCCGTAAAACCCTCCCGCCATAGGACTAACTGCCCTAATGGCTGGTTCAAAGATGGTTACGGTCACGGAATGAGCGTTAATCATGGCCATAAATCCTTCCACCACTTCATACAGTTCCCCAAAGGGAACAGTGTGAAGACACGTATGACGACGACATTGCTAAATAAATAAATGGAATTTAAAAAATTCTTTTAGGGCTTTTAAAAGTCTTTAAATTGCTTTAATTCTCTTTAAAACTACTTCAGATTACTCAAAATAATGTAAACATTTTAAAAAGTTTATAAAAGTTACCAAAATCTTCAAAAAACTTCCAAAAACCTATTTAAACTGCTGCTTTGCATGTAAAAATCCTTAGCAGCTTGACAGAAACATTGGGGGCGTGTCCAGTGAAACTGAGACCTCAAGGGGCGTGTCTCACTTACACTGCACGCTCCTGGCTTCGCGCTGGCTGCACTCCTGGGCGGCGTGACATCATACGCTGCCTGGGAATGTGCTTTCTATTTCTGCAAGTTCAGGCGTCCCAGAAGCTGATCGGCACGAGCGCGGGGCAAGTGCAAATACGGGGCTTGCACGCGCTGCAAGCCCCGTTCTGGAATTTCTGGGCCAATACAGTAAAAGGATTCAGGTGCAAACCATATTTGGTTGTCAGATTTTAATTATCTTACAATCGTACCATCTTGATTGGCGCACAATAACATAGTCAATCAGGTGCTGGTGGCCAGAAAGAGGATGCACCCAGGCGGACCACCCAGGTAGTCTTGTACCTGTTGGCTTGCTTTGATGCAAGGCGTCCAACCCATTTTATTTGTCAGAATACCCAACAACCGCCTGTAACAGGCATTTTTTTAAAGGAGAATCCAGGTCTAATTGACCAGGACTATGGTTGAGTTTGACAGGCAGTTGGTGAGTCTACCCATCAGGAAGCACCCCTTCAGGCCTAGTGTACGTCTCCTCACCAATGATTGACCTGGTCATACCTGTGGCACATTCATATCAACCTTCAGCTAGCGGAGACTGCCTTTCAAAGCTTTCATCAGCAAAAAGAGATTATGGGAGCCATTAGGAGAGGGAAAAAAGTTAGAATACATCAGGTTATAAGAAAGAAAAGCTAAGAAACATGGGGGAGAAATTCGATTGTTAGCGCAATCGATTAACGCCTAAAGAGGCCGAGAAGTGGGGCGCTAGCCAATTTCCGGGCGGGTGCAAGGCGCCTAGCGCCTTGCCCCATATTGAGCATGCATTTAGCGCCGGCGCTAAATCTTAGCGCCCGCTCATGGGCGCAGGCTGATTATGACGTAATTTGAGTGTGCAACGCCTTTTGGGTGCCCCGGACCGGAAATTCAGTGGCGCCCCCCTCCGTAGCGCCTGGCACTAATAGTGACAGCTTACCTGGACCTTACCAAGTCGCTCTCGGGCTGGAGGAGCGTCATTTAAAGGGGACTGGTGTGGTTTAAAAGCGGCAGCCATTTTTGGAGCACAACTTCCTCGAGAGCTACAAAGAGTTGCTGAGTTGCACACTGAGAGCCATTTGACCACTGAGCCAGCGCAGGCAGATGATCTTCAGCCTTCTGACCATTCACCTTGCTGTTGGTGAGCCTTGACAATGGGGAACCTTCCTGTGGGCACTTATTATGGGGGCTGCATTGGAGGGGAACGTCCTGCTGCTGAATCATCTGGAAAGGGCACTGAGACGCTGGGAGAGGGGGGCGGGCATGGCCAGACAGAGGAGGGCCAACAGACGTCGCCACAGCAGACCTTACACTGGCAGGGTTTTCCGACAGCAGTTTTCCTACATGAACATGCAGGAGCAGCAGTGTGTCAGAAGGCTGCGATTTAGAAAGGAGGTGGTGACTGAGCTGTGCCAGCTGCTTCAGCCAGATCTGCAGCCTCAGATAAGGTACAGGACATCTCTGTCGGTGGCTGAGAAGATGCCTGCTGGCCTGAACTTCTACGCGAGCGGCTCTTCTCAGGCTGCGCATCAGAGGCTGATCAGAAGTAGCTTCTAGGCCCCTCTCACGGAATGCTTGCTGCCATTCCAAGAACAGGAATGGAACCGGTCTGATACCCCCAAGCCTGTGAAGGGCAAGATGCATGTAAATAGAAGGCATGGCCATTGTAAATGAAGAAAGTGTTTCATTACACAAAATGTGGTTCCTTCAAACATGAGAAAGCTATGGCAACAGAAAGCAAAACTAATACGCTGACACATAACTGCCTCTCACACCCAGGAGACTGTCCAAAACATAAATCACATTCCGACCATCTTCCTTGGCCTTGATTCCACTGCGCCAACCAAAGCATCCATGCCCCATCTGTGAGGCGTTCCGCCCTTTGCCTCAACCTTTCCATGTCTTGCTAGGCTGGTGCGCCACAGGTAGGCTCCCACTGCTTTGAAGGCCTACAAGGCACTGAGTGTGTCTGGTGATGCCAATTGACCTGCCCCTTTAAGACCTGGCCGGCGCCAGTGTGTCTCAGGGAAAATGATTATTGACAGCACCCTCGCTGCGCCCCGCCGCCGCAAAATTGGGTTGCACCGCCGGGTTAGCGCCTTAAGAGTAGCGTGCAGCACCTGATTTAGCGCCGCAATCAACTTTAGGGGTGATGCAAACCAATATCGCGCTAGGTGGCGCTAAATTGCGCCTGGCGCTAAACTTTGCACATCGCCAGGACTAGCGCCCCAAATGCGGCTATACCGAATTTCTAGGCCATAGAAACATAGAAGATAGGAGCAGGAGTAGGCCATTCAGCCCCTCGAGCCTGCTCCACCATTCAATGCGACCATGGCTGATCATCCAAATTCAGTACCCTGTCCCTGCCTTCTCTCCATATCCCTTGATCCCTTTAGCCTTAAGAAATATATCTAACTCCTTCTTGAATATATTTAATGAATTGGCCTCCACTGCCTTCTGTGGTAGAGAATTCCACAGGTTCACCACTCTCTGGGTGAAGTAATTCCTCCTCATCTCTGTCCTAAATGGCTTACCCCTTATCCTTAGACTGTGACCCCTGGTTCTGGACTCCCCGGCCATCAGGAACATCCTTCCTGCATCTAGTCTGTCTAGTCCTGTTAGAATTTTATGAGTTTCAATGAGATCCCCTCTCATTCTTCTAAACTCTAGCAAGTATAAGCCCAATCGACCCAATCTCTCCTCATACGTCATTCCTGCCATCCCAGGTATCAGTCTGGTGAATCTTCGCTGCACTCCCTCCATGGCAAGAACATCCTTCCTCAGATAAGATGACCAAAACTGCACACAATACTCAAGATGTGGTCTCACCAAGGCCCTGTACAACTGCAGCAAGACATCCTTGTTCCTGTACTCGAACCCTCTCGCTACGAAGGCCAACATACCATTTGCCTTCTTAACCGTCTGCTGCACCTGCATGCTTACCTTCAGCGACTGGTGCACAAGGATGCCCAGGTCTCATTGCACTTCCCCTTCTCCCAATCTATTGCCGTTCAGATAATAACCTGCCTTCCTGTTTTTGCAACCAAAGTGGATAAACAAATCATACTGGAGTTTCTCGGCATCCTCCTCACAGCGCACATGCCCACCCAGCTTTGTGTCATCTGCAAACTTGGAGTTATTACATCTAGTTCCCTCGTCTAGATCATTTATATATATTATGAATAGCTGGGGTCCTAGGACCGATCCCTGCGGTATCCCACTAGTCACTGCCTGCCACTCAGAAAAAGACCCATTTATTCCAACTCTTTGCTTCCTGTCTGCCAACCAGTTCTCTATTCAAGTCAGTACCTTGCCCCCAATCCCATGTGCCTTAACTTTACACGCTAATCTCTTATGCGGGACTTTATCGAAAGCCTTCTGAAAGTCCAAATACACCACATCCATTGGTTCTCCCTTATCTATTCTACCAGTTACATCTTCAAAAAATTCCAGCAGATTAGTCCAGCACGATTTACCTTTTGTAAATTCATGTTGACTTTGTCTGATCCGGTCACTGTTTTCCAAGTGCTCTGCTATTACATCTTTTATAATGGACTCTAGCATTTTCCCCACTACCGATGTCAGGCTTACTGGTCTATAATTCCCCGTTTTCTCTCGACCACATTTTTTGAATAGTGGGGTAACATTAGCTACCCTCCAATCCATGGGGACTGTTCCAGAGTCTATCGAATTTTGGAAGATGACCAGCAATGCATCTACCATTTCTAGGGCCACTTCCTTAAATACCCTAGGATGTAGATTATCAGGCCCTGGGGATTTATCGGCCTTCAATCCCGTCAATTTCCCGAACACCATTTCCCTACAAATACTGATTTCTTTCAGTTCCTCCCTCTCATTAGACCCTATGTTCCCTGACATCTCTGGGAGGTTATTTGTGTCCTCCTTTGTGAAGACAGAACCAAAGTATGTATTTAATTGGCCTTCCATTTCTTTGTTCCCCATTATAAATTCCCCTGATTCTGACTGCAAGGGACCTACGCTTGACTTCACCAATCTTTTTCTCTTCACATATCTATAAAAGCTTTTACAGTCAGTTTTTATGTTCCCTGAAAGCTTACTCATACTCTATTTTCCCCTCTTAATTAATCCCTTTGTCCTCCTTTGCTGAATCCTAAACTGCTCCCAATCCTCAGGTTTACTGCTTTTTCTGGCCAATTTATATGTCCTCTCCTTGGATCTTATGCTATCCCTAATTTCCCTTGTTAGCCACGGTTGAGTCATCTTTTTTGTTTTATTTATATGCCATACTGGGACGAACAAATTCTGTAGTTCATCCATGCAATCTTTGAATGTTTGCCATTGCCTATCCACCGTCAACCCTTTAAGTAACGTTCCCCAATCCATCCTACCCAACTCGTGCCTCATACCGTCGTAGTTTCCTTTATTTAAATTCAGGACCCTTGTCTCTGAGCCAACTACTTCACTCTCCATCTTAATGAAGAATTCTATCATATTATGATCGCTCCGACCCAAGGGGCCTCGCACAACAAGATTGCTAATTAATCCTTTCTCATTACATAATACCCAGTCTAAGATTGCATGATCTCTACTTGGTTCCTCAACATATTGGTCCAGGAAGCCATCCCGTATGCACTCCAGGAATTCCTCCTCCACAGTATTGTTACTAATTTGGTTAGCCCAATCTATATGTAGATTAAAGTCACCCATGGTAACTGCTGTGCCCTTACTGCACGCATTACTAATTTCCCATTTAATGCCATCCCCAACCTCTGCATTACTGTTTGTAGGTCTGAATACCACTCCCACTAAAGTTATCTGCCCCTTGGTATTTCTCAGTTCTACCCATACAGGTTCCACATCATCAGAGCTAATATCCTTCCTTTCAATTGTGTTAATCCCCTCTTTAACCAGCAATGCTACCCCACCTCCTTTTCCTTTTTGTCTATCTTTCCTGAATATTGAATACCCCTGGATGTTGAGTTCCCAGCCTTGGTCACCCTGGAGCCATGTTTCCGTAATGCCAATCATATCATATCCATTTACCTCTATTTGTGCAGCTAATTCATCCACCTTATTATGAATGCTCCTCGTATTAAGACACAAGGCCTTCAGGCTTGTTTTTTTAACACTCTTACACCTTTTAGAATTATCATTTATTGTGGCCATGTTTGATTTTTGATTTCTCTGACTGCCACCTTTGTTTTTCTCCTTCCTGTCTTTAGCTTCTATCCTTGTTTCCCTTTCCTCTCTTGCATTTATATAGTGTCTTCCATGAACTCTCAAAGCACTTTATAGCCAATGAAGTACTTTTTGAAGTACAGTCACTGTTGTAATATAGGAAACACAGCAGCAGCCAATTTGCACACAGCAAGCTCCCACAAACAGCAATGTGATAATTGTTATGTTCATAAATAAATTGACGTTTTTATTATGAACAGCTAGCTTGAGCTAGTCATTTATTCAGCCATGTGAACGAGTGTACAGGCATCCATCTTGACTACTGCCTTGTGGGCAGCCCCCTACTAAACATACAGCTCCACCTAGTGTACCATTCTAGAATGACATGTTACTGATCATTACATCCCCCTTCCTTAGAGGTTAAACAAAATCAATATCAATCAGTCATAACGACATAAACATCTTCACAACAGTCAACACATTTTCAAAGCTTTACTTTATGAACTCTAAGCTTTTCATTCTTTTATTATAGTTTTCTTTGTACTCAAAGAATAAGTCTATCAGGCTTTTTTACTTCATGTGTGGATCTTCTCAGCACAGGTAAGTCTGATGTGTTTTCATGAGAGCCTGTATGTGTGTTTGTGTTAGATTGTTCTGGTGGTGAGTGACAAGATTCAGTTGCGGCATTGTCATCAATCTGCTCTTGGATAGTTTCTTATGTTTTCAGGAGGGAACGGCGGTTCCTCCTGAGAATCTGTCCTTCCTCAGTTCTAACAGTGTATGACCCTGGTCCAACTTCCTCAAGAACTGTAGCTTTCCTGTTCCATGCATCTGAATCCTCAATCCTGACAACATCATCCCTTGTCAATGGTTTCAGAGTTTTGGATGACTTGTCATAGTGTGATTTCTGTTTCAGCTTTAACAGTTGAAGTCTCTGTCTCAGTTCCTTACTCTGCTTTTCTTTTACACAGCAGGGTAGCGTGGTGCGCAACTTGCGACCCATTAGGAGTTCAGCAGGTGAAGAACCACAGTCTAAAGGGGAGGCTCGGTAGCTCAGCAGGGCGAGATAAGGATCAGACTTGCTTTCTGTTGCTTTCTTCAGTAGCTGTTTGAGAACTTGAACACCTTTCTCTGCCTTGCCATTCAACTGAGCATACAGAGGACTGGATGTGATGTGTTGAAAGTCATAATGTGCTGCAAACTGTTGCCACTCCTTACAGTTGAAGCACGGACCATTGTCGCTAACGGCAATCCTGGGAATTCCATGTCTGGCGAAGATGGATTTAACATGCATTATGACACTGCTTGCTGATGTGCTTGAGAGCAGCGCCATCTCAGGATAGTTAGAATGGTAGTCAATCACTATTAGATAGTCTTTACCATTCAAATGAAAGAGGTCCATACCAACCTTTTGCCATGGTGCTGTTGGTAAGTCGGCTACTATCATTGGTTCCTTTGCTTGTTTGTTTTGGTGTTTCTGACATGTCTCACATATGCCTATCATGTTCTCAATGTCCTTATTTATGTCAGGCCAATAAACAGTGTCTCTTGCTCTCCTTTTGTATTTTTCAATTCCGAGGTGTCCCTCATGAATCCTTTTGAGCATGTCTCAACGTAGAGCCTGTAGAATGACTATTCTGTTCTGTTTTAGTAATAGTCCACTTGCGACACTCAACTCTGACCTGATGTGAAAGTACTTTGGACAGGAACCTTTTGGCCAACCATTGTGAATGTTCTCTATTACTGTTTGTAACACTGTATCTTTTACTGTTTCTTCTGCTATTTGCTTTGATTTTGTGTCTGGAATGGGCAGCGCAGCAGTGACCATACTCACATGAACATCCACGTCTTCCTCAGTAGAGCTCACATGACTCATTGTGGGTGCTCGGGATAGTGCATCTGCTAACACTATGTGTTTGCCTGGTGTGTAGATCAGTTCAAAGTCATATCTTTGCAGCTTCATCATGAGTCGTTGAATCCTTGGAGACATCTCATTCAGATTTTTTTTTATGATGGCAACCAGTGGGCAGTGGTCTGTCTCAACTGTGAAGGTGGGAAGTCCATATATGTAACCATGGAACTTTTCTAGTCCAACTACCAAGCCTAGACATTCCTTTTCAATCTGGGCGTATCAACACTCAGAGTCAGTCATAGACCTGGAGGCATAGGCAACAGGCTTCCAATCTTCACCCTCTGCTTGTAGCAAGACCGCGCCGAGGCCATCTTTTGATGCATCCGTTGACACTTTGATTCTCTTTGTTGGGTCAAAGAAGGTGAGTACAGGTGTGGTTGTCAGCACAGTTTTGAGGTTCATCCACTCTTGTTCATGTCTTTCTGTCCATGCGAACTCATTTGTTTTATGTAGCAGGTCTCGCAGACAGGCTGTCTTGGCTGACAAGTTAGGAATGAACTTTCCAATGAAGTTTATCATCCCCATGATGCATAGCACTCCCTTTTTGTCAGTGGGTCGGGGCATTTTGAGTATGGTGTTTACTTTTTCCATATCTGGCTCTATTCCTTTACCAGAGAAATTATCTCCTAGGAAAGTGACTTCCTGGACGCCAAACTGGCACTTGGCTTTGTTCCGCTTCAGTCCATTCCGGCATATGCTCTGTAGCACTTTAGTCAGTCTCTCGTTGTGTTCTTTCAGTGTGGAGCCCCAGATGATGATATCATCAACATAGACCCGAACTCCTTCCAGACCTTCAATTATGTGTTCCATCGCTCTATGAAAGATTTCAGATGCAGGTATTATCCCGAAAGGCATTCTGAGGAAACAATACCTACCAAATGGTGTGTTGAAGGTACAGTATTTGGTTCTCTCTTCATCCAGTTTTAGTTGCCAAAATCCTTGTGAGGCATCGAGCTTTGTGAAGTATCTGGCACCTGACATTTCACTGGTGATTTCTTCTCGCTTGGGAATCTGGTAGTGTTCACGTTTTATGTTTGCATTTAAGTCCTTTGGATCGATGCATACTCTTAGATCATTGTTCTTTTTCTTTATACATACCATGGAGTTAACCCAGTCTGTTGGCTCTTCGACTTTCCTGATGACTCCTAATGTGGTCATTCTGTCCAGTTCTTTCTTGAGCCGGTCATGCAGGGGTGCTGGAACTCTCCATGGAGCATGTACCACTGGCTGAGCATCCTCCTTTAGCTGGATCTTGTAAGTGAATGGTAGAACTCCAAATCCTTTGAACACATCCTGGAAATTACTCACTACAGAATCCACTGAGTCATCTGGTCTGCTTATGGCACAGTTTATACGGTAGACTCTCTTGACCAGTTCTAAGTCCTCACAAGCTTTGTCACCTAGTAGTGAATCAAGTCCTTCAGCCACAACAGAAAACATGAGATGATGCACTTTGTCTTTGACTGTCACTTTAAGTCTGCATACACCTAAGCTATCTATTTTCTGTCCATTATAGTTCTTCAGTAGTACTGACTTTTTCTGTATTTTGGGCTTTTCTTTCATATTTTTAATGTCACTCATACTGATTAAGTTTGCTTTTGCCCCAGTGTCCAGTTTCAATGTAACGAATGCTCCATTTACCTACAGTGGCATCATCCATTTGTCCTCTTTTACTGCATTAACTTTATGTTCAGCATTGCACATTTTTTGTATCCTTTTCTATATTGTCACATGACACCATTCTTACAAAAAATGTCTCACTTAAATCAGTGTCCTCAATCACATTGACTTGTTGCCCTTTCTTTGTTTTTACTTTTGAAAAGCATTGTTTGGCAAAGTGATCCTTTCCATTACATTTTGTGCACATTTTCCCAAACGCTGGGCATTGTCTTGACTGGTGCTGGTAACCACAGCGTTTACAATTAAAAATTCCATCCTCCAATTGCTTTGCATTTCTGTTCTGCCCACGTTTCTTCCCCTCGTAGGACACAGCACTGACAGCAGCACTATCACTTACTACAGTCACATTATTATTAATTTCAATGAAAGTCTTTGCGTGCTGTTGAGCTAGCTCACTGGCATGGCATATTTTCACAGCTTTCTCCAATGTTAGTTCGGTTTCTCTCAACAAACGTTCCCTGACCTTTTTATCATGAATACCAAACACAATCTGGCCACGAATCATGGATGATTTCAGTTCAGAGAAATTACATGTTTGTGCTTTCAGTTTCAGATTGGTCACAAAGCTATGAAAAGTCTCATTTTGCTGCTGTGTCCATGAACGGAACACATACCTCTCATAGGTCTCGTTCTTTTTGGGAGAACAATGTGTATCAAACTTCTTTAGCACATCGTCCATTTTTTCTCTGTCCTCCTCTTGATCAAATACAAACGTATTAAATACCTCTATTGCCTGTGGGCCTGCAACCGTGAGCAGTAACGCTATTTTCCTTGCGTCTGGCTTCGTACCGAACCCGATGGCAGCAATGTAGAGTTCGAATTGTTGTTTGAAAGTTCGCCAATTGCAGTCGACATTCCCCGTGAGTTTCAAACCCTCCGGTGGCTTCAAATTCTCCATGTCACATTTCACAATATTCAGCAGATATTACCACTCCTGGTACCATGTTATGCTCATAAATAAATAGACGTTTTCATTATGAACAGCTAGCTTGAGCTAGTCATTTATTCAGCCATGTGGACTAGTGTACAGGCATCCATCTTGACTACTGCCTTGTGGGTAGCCCCCTACTAAACATACAGCTCCACCTAGTGTACCATTCTAGAATGACATGTTACTGATCATTACAATAATGACCAGATAATCTGTTTCAGTGATGTTTATTGAGGGATGAATATTGGCCAGAACACCAGGCAGAACTCCCCTGCTCTTCTTTGAAATAATGCCATGGGATCTTTTACATCCACCTGAGAGAGCAGACAGGGCCTCCATTTATACATCCCATCTGAAAGACGGCACCTCCGACAGTGCTGTGCTCCCTCAGGGACTATACTGGAGTGTCAGCCTGGATTTTTGTGCTCAAGTCTCTGGAGTGTGACTTGAACCCAAAACCTTGTGATGCAGAGGTGAGAGTGCTGCTCACTGAGCCACTGGCTGAAGGTTACATAGAAAAAAGTAAACATAAAGCTAAAATGGTACAGAAAGAGATTGACGGAGTCTAGAAATAAGAAAGGGAAGGAGAACACAGGGCAAGCAAAATGAGTCTTGACAAAGGGTTTCAACCTGAAACGTTGACTCTATTTCTCTCTCCACGGATGTTGCCTGGCCTACTGAGTTTTTCCAGCATTTTCTGTTGTTATTTAAGCAAAATTAATAGCTCGGCAATCGCTGCTGAGGATATTGGCAGACAATTACAGCACAGACACATCGAAGGGGAAGCTGAATAAACACATGAGGGAGAAATGAATAGAAGGATGTGCTGTTAGGGTGAGATGAAGAGGGGTGGGAGGAGGTTCATGTGGAGCATAAACACCGGCACGGACCAGTTGGGCTGAATGGCCTGTTTCTGTGCTGTAAATTCTAGGTAATTCTATATAGATACATAATGGGTGTAGACAATAATGTAAAATGGGGCATTGTCAGCTCGGCAGCCCTTTAAACACCTCTCCTGATTTCCATTTCTATTGAAATCAATGGGATTAACAATCGGGAGAGCTTAATGGACGGCCAAGCCGATATCGCACCTTTTACCCTATCGCCCAAAGCCAAAATGACCTCCAATCTGTATTAGTCTTCTTCTGCCTGCCATCCCAGCTGCAAATTGGCTGCTGCGCTTCCCACATTACAACCCCTGAACTGTTTTTCTGCAGACGTGATCACCAATAATAATGTCCAGGCTAAAGTGCTGAAGATGTTTTAATTTAAGCACGTATTTCAATCGCATAATCTTGCATAATTCCGTAATGTTTCATATTATGGGAATAACCTTTCTGTTTTAATGTCATGGTGCGTAAGCTGCAACCTTAAAGAAATGGCCATCCCAGGGAGATGGGAGACGAGACCGTTCAGACAATAAAAGAACAACAAACACACATCCCTAAATTTCAATCACGTATACCAGGAGGATTTGAAGTAAAGCAGTGATGCATATCATTTGTTCTGATGCTCCCACTCCATTGGAAACAGCGTCTCATCAATCTGGCCAGTCCATTTGAAAAACTATTGGTCTCTGTCTTGAAAAAAATCAGAGAATCTTACAAGAGGCCATTCGGCCCATTGTGCCTCTGCCAGCTCTCCAAAAGAGGCATCCAAATAGTCCCACTCCCCTGCTCATAGAGTCATAGGGCTGGATTTTGATACTGGAGGCGTGTAGGAGGTGGGACTACAACTTTTGGGGTTATGGACCCGCCTCCATCGAGTTGTGGCCAACCCACGCGATTTTCATTTGATTGACCTTGTTGAGCCCATCCAGCGGGCTCAGCAGGCCAATTAAGGGCCACCCGGCAACAGGTGACGTCACAAATTGACATTTCATCTGTCAAGAGCTTTTGACAGATGAAATATCAGTGTTTGACAGCTCTTTGAAGCTGTCAAACACTGACAATCTGTACTCCAAGTTAATTCCTTCCTCTCAGGCTGATTTAGAGACCTCTCCAGAACAGAAAGCAGAGGCTACAGATTTTGACAACTGGCGGCCATTCTGCTTTCTGTGCCGGTGAGATGAGGGACTGCTGAGACCTGAAGGAAGGCAGGCTGTAAAGGTAAGCAAAGGTAAGTAAAACTTATTTAAACACTTTACACACACCAAACACACTTACCTCAGAACTCATGCACCCATCACTCACCTGAGCATTGGACATCTCGAACCCTCCAAGTCATTCAGCCCGACGGTCCGCCTCGCTAACCTGGTGTGGTTTGGAGCCGTCGGGAATCCCACACTTCAGGAATAAAAATAGGGATTAAGCTAAAAACTGCCTGTTAACAGGCAGTTAATTGGCACTAATCCCCTTCCTGCCTCGGGGAGACGGCTCCCAGCACAGGTCGGGTAACTGCCTCCTTTGAAACTGGCATGGAGGCGGGTTGGGGGCGGGATGGGTTCGTACCCCACGATTTCGCGATTTTAACCCCCCACATGCCACCAATTCCGCCTCCACAGCCCAATGAAAATCCTGCCCATAGAATCATAGAGTTATACAGCACAGAAAGAGGCCCTTTGGCCCATCGTGTCCGCGCCAGCCATCAAGCCCTGTCTATTCTAATCCCATTTTCCAGCACTTGGTCCGTAGCCTTGTTTGCTATGGCATTTCAAGTGCTCATCTAAATGCTTCTTGAATGTTGTGAGGGTTCCTGCCTCTACCACCCTTTCAGGCAGTGAGTTTCAGATTCCAACCACCCTCTGGGTGAAAAGGTTTTTCCTCAAATCCCCTCTAAACCTCCTGCCCATTACCTTGAAACTATGCCCCCTAGTTATTGATCCCTCTACTAAGGGGAAAAGTTCCTTTCTATCTACCCTATTTATGCCTCTCATAATTTTGTACACCTCAATCAGGTCCCTCCTCAGCCTTCTCTGCTCTAAGGAAAACAACCCCAGCCTGTCCAGTCTCTCTTCATAGCTGAAGCGCTCCAGCCCAGGTAACATCCTGGTGAATCTCCTCTGCACCCTCTCCAATGCAATCACATCCTTCCTATAGTGTGGCGACCAGAACTGCACGCAGTATTCCAGCTGTGGCCTAACTAGCGTTTTGTACAGCTCCATCATAACCTCCCTGCTCTTATATTCTATGCCTCGGCTAATGAAGGCAAGTATCCCATATGCCTTCTTAACCACCTTATCTACCTGTCCTGCTGCCTTCAGGGATCTATGTACATGAACTACAAGGTCCCTCTGATCCTCTGTCCTTCCTAGGATCCTAGCATTCATTGGCCCAGTAATTCCGTTCCAAACGCGTGAGTACGGTCGGGGTACTCACGCGTCTGGCCGGAGGAAATGCCGGTTTTCAGCATGCACAGCGCATGCGGAGAAAACCGGCATTTCCAGTCCTCTGAACGAAGGGGTTCAGAGGCACAGCGCATGCGACTGCACAGGCAGCGCTTGCGCAGTGAACTTCGTCGATTTCATTCATGGATTCAGTGAGGTTAAGTCCTTACAAGTTACATTTGAAAAAAGCATGTGTAAAGTTGCTCCAGAGGCTGCGGAGGAAGATATATTTTATCGTGGAGCTTCTGAAAGGCAATATCTTTGTTTGGGAAAGGGAGAAAAGTTTTAAAGTTAAAAAAAAAAATTTTAAACGGGTTTTCAGTACTGTAGGTAGAAGGAGCAATTGTGGCTGTGTGAATTGAATGTGAAAATGAGTGTTCTAAAATGAGTAATGTAACATTTCCAACACTTTTAAGAAAGAAACTTTTCATCAGTAATAAGTAATTATGTATGTATGTCCGCATATATTCCTTTACGTATATGTATGTATGTTTTATATTCCTTTACTTATGTGTATGAATGTATGTTTTTAATTATGATTTTCCAATAAGTTACTTTCTCTGAAAGTCATAATTAAATACATACATTCATATACATAAGTAAAGGAATATATACATACACGCAAAGGAATATATACAGACATACATACATAATTACTTAAAAGAATATATTACTGATGAAAAGTTTCTTTCTTAAAAATGTTGGAGTCATTTTTACATTTAATAAACACAGCAAATTCAATTCACATAGCCACAATTGATCCTTCTACCTACAGTACTGAAACCTCGTTTTAAAAAACAAAAATAAACTTTAAAACTTACCTCAGCATTTCTTAAAATAACTTTCCTCCCTTTCCCAAACAAAAATATTGCCTTTCAGAAGCTCCACGATAAAATATATCTTCCTCCGCAGCCTCTGGAGCAACTGTACTCATGCTTTTTTCATGTGTAAGTTGTAAGGACTTAACCTCACTGAAAGCATGAATGAAACCGGCGAATTTTACTGCGCACGATCTGCCTGTACAGTCGCACGCGTTCTGCCTCTGAACCCCTTCGTTCAGAGGACAGGAAATGCCGGTTTTCCCAGCATGCGCTGTGCATGCTGAAAACCGGCATTTCCTCCGGCCAGACGCATGAGTACCCCGACCGTACTTGCGCGTTTGGAAGGGAATTACTGGGCCAACATTTTACATGTCAATAAAATGAAAAATTTAACAATTGCACGATTTGCCCCCTCGCATCTGCGACTGAGGGTCCAAGGAGGTGCATTGCGCAAGAGGTCATCGTCGTACGTATCCTCACACTGTTCCCTTTCGGGAACTGTATGAAGTGGTGGAAGGATTTCTGGCCACGTTAACACTCCTTCCGTGACCATAACCATCTTCATACCAGCCATTAGGGTGATTAGTCCTATGGCGCGAGGGTTTTACGGGCTCCCACAACCCATCCGAGGGGGGGGGCCACCCACACCCGCGGACGCAAGTATCCCGCTGGATGTTCACCCAGAATTTATAGTTGGAGCTCCGACTCCACTTGCCGGGACTGGCTGGAGCGGGGTTCGAAACCCTACTCCTTCTGGCCCAGCGGCGGGGATGCTTACCGCTACGCAAAAGGCCCACTCCGCGCAAAAGATGACACCCTTACGTTTCCTGCACCTTTTCCCTCCCCGTGACTGGAGCCCTATGCTGCCACTTGAAAGACCAAGCTATCACCTGTCCTTTTTGCGGCGCCTTGGACTTCTCATTGCCAATGATGAGCAGGCACTGCACCTCCACCTCATTGAGGAGATTGCTGAGGTCATCATCAGTTCAATTGTGAGTTCTTTTAATGCCGTGAATTGTGCTCATTCCAGCCATTTCACGTTGCTAATCTGAGTGGGCCTTTGACGTAGCGGTAGCATCCCCGTCACTGGGCCACACCGCGTAGGGTTTCGAACCCCGCTCCAGACAGTCCCGGCAAGTGGAGTCGGAGCTCTGGCTCTAAACTCTGGGTAGACATCCAGTGGGATATTTGCGTCCGTGGGTGTGGGTGGCGCCCCCCCCCCTCGTATAGGTTGTGGGAGCCCGTAAAACCCTCCCGCCACAGGACTAACCGCCCTAATGGCTGGTACAAAGATGGTTACGGTCACGGAAGGAGCGTTAATCATGGCCAGAAATCCTTCCACCACTTCATACCGTTCCCCAAAGGGAACAGTGTGAAGACACGTATGACGACGACGTTGCTAATTAAATAAATGGAATGAAAAAAATGCTTTCAGGGCTTTTAAAAGTCCTGAAATCGCTTTAATTCTGTTTAAAACTACTTCAGATTCTTCAAAATAATGTAAACGTTTTTAAAAGTTTATAAAAGTTACCAAAAGCTTCATAAAAATACCAAAAAACCTATTGAAAATGCTGCTCTACATGTAAAAATGCTTTGCAGCTTGTGAGAAGCATTGGGGGCGTGTCCTTTTAAAATGAGACCTCAAGGGGCGTGTCTCACTTGCACAGCGCGCTCCAGGCTTCGCGCTGGCTGCACTCCTGGGCGGCGTGACGTCAGACGCTGCCCGGGAATCAACATTTTAAAACAGCAATTCCAGGCGTCCCTGAAGCTCAACGGCCGGCACGTTGGGTAAGTGCATATCGGGGGCTTGCACGCGCGGCAAGCCCATGACCCGAATTACTGCCCCATTGTGTATTCCCTTGCCTTGTTTGTCCTCCCAAAATGCATCACCTCACACTTTTCAGGGTTAAATTCCATTTGCCACTGTTCTGCCCATCTAACCATCCCGTCTATATCGTCCTGTAGCCTGAGGCTTCCCTCCTCGCTATTTACCACTCCACCAATTTTTGTGTCATCTGCGAACTTACTGATCATACCTCCTACATTCATATCTAAATCATTAATGTACACTACAAACAGCAAAGGACCCAGCACCGATCCCTGCGGTACACCACTGGACACAGGCTTCCAGTCACAAAAACAACCTTCGACCATTACCCTCTGCCTCCTGCCACTAAGCCAATTTTGGATCCAATGTGCCAAATTGCCCTGGATCCCATGGGCTCTTACCTTCTTGACCAGTCTCCCATGTGGAACTTTGTCAAAAGCCTTACTGAAGTCCATGTGGACTACATCAACTGCACTACCCTCATCCACGCACCTAGTCACCCCCTCGAAAAATGCAATCAAATTGGTCAGACATGATCTCCCCCTGACAAAGCCATGCTGACTATCCCTGATTAACCCCTGCCTCTCCAAGTGGAGACTAATTCTGTCCTTCAGAATTTTTTCCAATAATTTCCCTACCACTGATGTTAGGCTCACTGGCCTGTAATTCCCTGGTTCATCCCTACTACCCTTCTTGAACAATGGTACTACGTTAGCTGTTCTCCAGTCCTCTGGCATCTCCCCTGTGGCCAGAGAGGTTCTGAAAATTTGTATCAGAGCCCCTGCAATCTCCTCCCTTGCCTCACACAGCGGCCTGGGATACATCCCGTCAGGGCCTGGGGATTTATCCACTTTTAAGCCCACTAAAACTGCTTGTACCTCCTCCCTCTCAATACTAATTTGTTCAAGTATATCACAATCCCCCTGCCTGATTTCTATGCCTACATCACCCTTCTCCATTCTGAACACAGTTGCAAAATATTCATTTAAAACCCCATAGCCCTGCAAATTTTCTTCCCTTATCCAATTCCTTTTTTGAAAGTTACTATTGAAAGCAGCATTGATTTTAAGCAGATCCTTCATCTAAAAATGGAAAAGATAGGTTAACATTTTCTGTGTATCGCCCCACCATCAGAGTTGTGAGGAAGGAGCTGTATCTCAAATATTAACCCTGGTGGGTCTGATGTGTATTTCTTCCATCTTCTACTTTTATTTTGGATTTCCAACATTCATGACTTCTTCTCTGAGCACCTAATCGGGTACCACCTGGTTATGTGTTTTGAGCTGATTCACAGAAATCACAGAAACCACACAGTGCAGATAGAGGCCATTTCGGCCCATCGAGCCTGCACCGACACATATCCCACCCGATCCCCGTAACCCCTACACCAACACATATCCCACCCTATCCCCGTAACCCCACGTATTTAATCCCCCTAACACTAAGGGTCAATTTATCATAGCCAATCAACCTAACCCGCACATCTTTGGACTGTGGGAGGAAACTGGAGCACCCGGAGTAAACCCACGCAAACACGGGGAGAATGTGCAAACTCCACACAGACAGTCGCCCGAGGCCGGATTCAAACCCGGGTCCCTGGCGCTGTGAGGCAACAGTGCTAACCACTATGCCACCGTTCTGCCGATCTCTCGCTTCACTTCTGACAGAATCAAACAGAATTCATAGGTCTAAAATCTTTAACCCTCAGATGCGATTTGAAAGTTCAGCTGTCCGGCTAACAATTAATGGCCCTCTGATCCAAAACATTAAGATATCCAATGCTTGAATCTCATTAAACACCATCATACTTTGTTCTTCACTGGAGTTATGCTAAACCTTTATAAAACACTGGCTGGGCCTCAGCTGGAGTACTGTGGCCAGTTCTGGGCACCACACTTTAGGAAGGATGTCAAGGCCTTAGAGAGGGTGATGGGCAGATTTACCAAAATGGTAGCAGAAATGAGAGACTTCAGTTCTGTGGCTAGACTGGAGAAACTGGGGGTTGTTCTCCTTAGAGCAGAGACGATTAAGGAAAGATTTGATAGAGGTGTTCAATGAGATTCAAACACTGGATTTCTAATACAAAAGCAAAATACCGTGGATGCTGGAAACCTGAAATAAAAACAGAAAACGCTGGAATTACTCAGCAGGTCAGGCAGCATCTGTGGAGAGAGAAACAGAGTTAACGTTTCAAGGTCATCGACCTGAAACATTGGGCTGGATTTTACCTGCCGAGACGAGTTGGGGGCGGGACTGCTGCCTTCCGGGTTCTAGTCCCACCCCCAGCGATGTCCGATGCACAGATGCTATTTTCCCCTGATTGGCCTTGTTAAGCCTCGCCCTGGGGCTTGCTGGCCAATTAAGGGAAAGCCAGTGTCAGGTGACATCAGTTGATGACGTTTCATCTGCCGGCTTTCTTAAAGTGCCATGAACCTTTTATTTTTGACAGATGATTTGTCAGTTTTTGAAAGCATTGAGGTGCTGTCAAACACTGCTAATCACTGTTCAAAGGTGAGCCTTTTCACCCAGACTCTCCAATGACTCTCGCCTTAGGATAAAATGGATGGCAGCTGTAGGTGAGGGTACAGAAGTGATCTGTCATTTCTCCCAATGAGGTGAGGCCACACAAACTCTTCAAAGCTTGTCACCTACAGAAAAATCTAAACACATTAAAAATGACTTTCCCAACATTTCCTTACCTCTGATACTCACCAGTGTCCCATTGCATCCTTCACACCACTTCTGCAGCTGTAATCTATACACCAACATAACAACAGACCCACAGCACGCCTCACTTACCCTGGCGGGGTTCCCTGACGTCGGGAAGCCCACAGCAGAAGTCTCAAAATGGGAAAAAGCTTCTTAAGTGCCTGTTAACTACCTGTTAACAGGCAGTTAAGTGGCTATAATCCTCTTCCCACCGCTAGGAGTCGGGTCCCTGCACAAATCGGGGACCCGACTCCCGGGAAAATTGGTTGGAGGTGGGTTGGGAGCGGGTTCGGGACCTGCTCCCATTTTTTTTGATTTTCCCAGCAGTCCCACCTCCAGACCCGCCTCCTCAGGGCTGGTAAAATCCAGCCCGTTAACTCTTGTTTCTCTCTCCACAGCTGCTGCCTGACCTGCTGAGTATTTCCAGCGTTTTCTGTTTTTATACTGGATTTCTAATGTTTGGATCAGAAGGCCTAGCTATCCTTCCTACAGGGCGGTGCCCATTAAAGCCATTGGGCAGCTAAAAGTAATAGTTTGGGCTAATTTAATGCCATGTTCGTATCAGCGACAAACTGTAGGGCTTAGATGTGAACCAAATTTGTAGCCCATATTAAGGATCATTTTCCCTGTGCGCATTTACAAACAACGGGTTTACAATCTCTTTACATTTAATCCACAGGGGACAATGGACATCTTTGCCCATTGTGTCAGTTGAGTTTAATTGTAAATATTTGGATTTAGCTCTGTTTGGGCAATGTTGCATTCTGTTACCCGAGCAACATCATTGCCATCCATCTCACTGATACTGATGAATTTATGCATCACTTTTCTCAACGCCCGGTTACGATGTTTTCTGGCTATAGTAGGCAGGGACTCACATCTTTGCCTGGAGCTATTGCGCCTGCAATAACTTTGTTTACTCATTTCTTAGAAAAATAGATTGTTGTTTTTCTACCTGGTTGTCCAGTATAGGTGGGAGTAATTTCTGCTGGGTTAGAAGCAGACTTCACATCCAATATATTTTTAACAAGCTGTAATCATGGATTCCCAAGTTAGCTAATGAGGCCGTCGAATATCAGGCTTCATTGGTGAGATAGGGGATACATTTCTCTGCCTGTCTACTTTTGGATATTCACTGCTATTCTGTGCCAATGATGGCATGCCTGTTCTTTCACATTACTTCCATCCTATTGCTGATACAGTCTCAACTTCAGTGTTGGAGATTGTCTGGGCCTGAATTATAGTTCTTGCAAAGAAGCCAAATGTTCATCCTTAATCACTTGTATTTGCAACCTCATCAAGCCCTGGGCAAATACCCAAACCCCAAGCACAAATGAACAATCGATCTTGCAAAATGTTTATAAACGTGACTGTCTGCTTGTCTGTTGATTAGTATTATACTCCTTCTTCCCCCATTCTAGGATCTGTGCATGGCATCAGGGTAACTTAAATGGATGAACCAAGTAATGAATATTGACACTGGAAACGTGAAGCTTGTATATACAAACTTATTCCATCTAATCCACAGAGACATCGCTGCCCATTGCGTCACTTGAGCTTCTTTGTAAATATTTGAACTTAGCTCAGTCGGGCAAACGGGAGGGGGATGAAAGGATGAGACTATTGACTAGTCTCTGGGTGCATCTGGTCAGTGCTAGACTGTTGTCAACAAAAGTCATCAAATGCTGGGATCCATATTGAGAAGATTTAACCGTGGGCTTGTGAGGGAATATGCCATATTTCAAAAAGATACACCATAATATGAACAGAATACTGATATTATTAATACAGAATATAATGGCCCAGTAATTCCTGTCACAACGCGTGAGTACGGACAGGGTACTCACGCGTGTGCCAGGAGGAATTGCCGGTTTTCAGCATGCACAGCGCATGCGCTGAAAACCGGCATTTCCTGTCCTCTGACCCAAGGGGTTAAGAGGCTGAACGCATGCGCGGTATCGGGCAGCGCGTGCGACTTGGATTTCCTGTATTTTTACAGATTTGTGCATGTGTAAAGGCCTCCGGTTTTTACGCATTGAAAAACCACACGTAAGTACTTAGTTTTACAGGTAAGTGGTCTTTTAGTACAATTTAGAATTTTTTTTCCCCACAGGTTTATTACTTTTAAAGAATCTACAGTAAGGTAAGTTTAGTTTTAGACCCTATTTTTTAAAAATTTATTTTTTTCAAAAATTTGATTAATTGTTTAAAATAGTTTTTAAAATTTATTCATAGTTAATTTAATTATTGGGATGCTTTTTAAAATTTTATTTAAAGTTTAAGTAGTGTTTTGGGGTGCCGTACTTTTCATGAGTTTGACAGTCTTTACTATCAAACTTATGAATGAAGTTTCCCCTCCCCTGATTGGCTGAACAGTGCTCACCTGATCCCAGCCAGCACATCGCACTAACTACGCCGTTGGGTCAGGTTAGCACAGCGCGCCGACATCAGAACCGGGCCACTGACAGGAAATCCACTGCGGGCCAGGTTTCAGATGTCGGCGCGCCGGGTAAGTGCACATCGGGGGCTTGCACGCACGGCAAGCCCCCGACAGGAATTACTGGGCCATTGGGTTTAAAAGTCTGGATTGCCTTGGAGACACAGGCTGTAAACAGAATACAGGCTCCTGAGATAAAGATCAGTTGATAACAAAGTTGTAAACAAGCTTTGAAATGGGAATTAGTTAAATATACTAAAACAATGAAAGATTGAAGCAAACCATTGGTGCTTCCGAAAGGTCTACGGTTTACAACCAACACATGAGAAGACTCATTTTAAAGTGTTAAGAACTAACATGTAGAACAGAAACACAAACATTAAAAGAGGCATGTGCCTTTGAAAGAATGACATCAAGTAAAAGAAACACCTGCGAGCCAAATAGTTTTAATCTTAAACTTGGAAGACAGGAAACACGATTGAGATAGCTAGAAATGCATGAAACACTCTTGTCAAAGTGTCTTTAATTTATAGACATAGTAAATATGATACCAACAAGGACACTTTGAAGATATGACTTCAATAGATGACACCAAGCAATTACATTGTGTTTGTATTAAACTTGGAGCAGCACGGTGTCACAATGTCTGCTAAAAACCAGTAAAGCCAATATTAAGGATTGAATTAAAGCATTTTGTAAGAATGACATCAAATAAAGAAAGCTGTCATGTTGTTTTTATGATGGTTTTTGGAACACCTAAAGGTAGAGACATAATTATGCATGCAATAGTTGAATTGACAGTAAGAGTAGAAAGCATTCGAAAGAGAGAATCAATAAAGACAATTAGCTGACATCAGCAGAGAACTTCAAAGAAGAAACCAATGCAAAAAGAGTATAAAACATAAGACCTTTTCAACAGAAAGTCAGAACTCACCGAACGGGAAAAGCGTTTCTCAACTCTTCAGAGCCATCTCTGTAAGTCTTTAACTGTGAGTCTCGGGAAGTCAAAGTAATTGATTTTGGTGGATGTTCTGGATTTAAAAATAAATAATAAATAAGAAATGTAACGAAGTATAGATTTGAAAATAAGGATCTCTGAGAAATAAGAAATGTAAGCTAATTGTATTTTGAATTGTTAATGTTGCGACTGATTCAACAGCTGTCAACCGAATGTCGGATCTTAAATAAAACTATATATTTTTATAATTGTCTCAAAGAGTAATTCTGTATAAACTCGCAAACCCAAATTCTGTACACTCTTTTGTAAGGAGTTGCAGAATTCTGGGGGGTATTCCGGACCCTCATAATATCCGGAAGGTTACAGTCTAGTTCAACTTATTAAAAGTACTATCTGGGGGATGGTAACATCTTCAGTCGTTCCTTTCCTTTAGGGAGAGATAGCCAGAACCTTTAGACCCATTTAAGTGTCTTATGGAATTCGGCTATCTCTAACTTAAGTTGAAGGTGAACGTCTGGGGAATATGCTTGATCTGGGATAGCCCAAAAGGGCTAGGACTTGTAATTATCCCTTCAGGCTCAGGGCGTTTAGTGAAGATTTCTTTTTTGCAGCTTTTACATAAGATTACATAGGATACATGGCACAGAAATAGGCCATTCGGCTCAACCAGTCCATATTGGCGTTTATGCTCCACCCGAGCCTCCTCCTGTCTTTCCTCATCCAACTCTATCAGCATAACCCTCTATTCCCTTCTCCCTCATATGCTTATCTAGCCTCCCCTTAAATGCATCTATACTAGTGGCTTCAACCACTCCCTGTGGTAGCGAGTTCCACATTCTCACCACTCTCTGGGTAAAGAAGTTTCTTCTGAATTCCCTATTGGATTTCTTGGTGACTATCTTACATTGATGGCCTCAAGTTATGCTCTACCCCACAAGTGGAAACACTCTCTCTGTGTCTATTCTGTCAAAATCTTTCATAATTTTATAGACCTCA
Organism: Somniosus microcephalus; assembly: GCF_052327205.1. Classification (NCBI taxonomy): domain Eukaryota; kingdom Metazoa; phylum Chordata; class Chondrichthyes; order Squaliformes; family Somniosidae; genus Somniosus; species Somniosus microcephalus. The sequence continues at coordinate 362,239,884 of NC_140989.1, forward strand.
ATTAGGTCACCCCTCAGCCTTCTCTTTTCAAGAGAAAAGAGGCCCAGCCTGTTCATCCTTTCCTGATAGGTATACCCTCGCATTTCTGGTATCATCCTTGTAAGTCTTTTTTGCACCCTCTCCAGTGCCTCTATATCCTTTTTAGAATATGGCGAGCAGAACTGTACGCAGTACTCCAAGTGTGGTCTAACAAAGATTCGATTCAAGTTTAGCATAACTTCTCTACTTTGCAATTCTATCCCTCTAGAAATAAACCCTAGTGCTTGGTTTGCTTTTTTTATGGCCTTGTTAACCTGTGTCGATACTTTTAGTGATTTGTGTATTTGTACTCTGAGATCCCTCTGCTCTTCTACCCCATTTATGTGAGCTCCTTATTTTTCTTACCAAAATATAATACCTCACATTTATCTGGGTTGAATTTTATTTGCCATTTATATGCCCATTCTACAAGTTTATTAATGTCTTCTTGTAATTTGTTGCAGTCCTCCTCAATATTGACTATCCCCCCCAATTTGGTGTCATCGGCAAATTTAGAAATGGTGTTTTTGGTTCCAAAGTCTAAATCGTTAATATAAATTGTGAACAACAGTGGTCCCAGCACTGATCCTTGTGGGACACCACTTTCTTCCACTCTGAATAGCTACCCTTTACCCCTACTCTCTGCTTTATGTCTCAAAGCCAGCTAGCTATCTATTCTGCTACTTGTCCCCTGACTCCGCATTCTCTGACATTATTCATTAGTCTCTTATGTGGTTCCTTATCGAAGGCCTTTTGGAAATCTAGATAAATTACATCTACTACATTACCCTTGTCTACTCTCTCTGTTACCTCTGTGAAGAATTCAATGAGGATGGTCAAGCAGGACTTTCCCTTTTGAAATCCATGCTGACTATTCATTATTATATTTTTGGTTTCTAGATGTTCTTCTATTTTTTCCTTTAGTAGGGATTCCATTATTTTTTCTACCACTGATGTTAAGCTGACTGGTCTATAATTCCCTGGTCATGTTCTAGCTCCCTTCTTAAATATCGGTATTATGTCAGCTATCCGCCAGTCCTCTGGCACTACACCTTTTTCTAACGAATTATTAAATATGTATAGTAATGCCTCTGCTATCTCTTCCCTAGATTCTTTTAAAATGCGTGGATGTAATCTGTCCGGACCAGGGGTTTTATCCCCTTTGAGTTTGAATAATTTATTTAATATTTCTCCTCTTTTTATTTTAAATGTGGTTATATAATTTCTAATCTCATCTTCCGATGTCATGTCCACCTGATCTGTCTCCCTGAGACAGTAGCTGTAAACATGATGGGGGTGAAATGGGACATGGGCGGCAACGCTTTCAGGCTGGATCACATTTGCCGCTTGTTATAGGTTTTTGTGACTGCAATGGAACTGAATATCAGGTGCTGCATATAATGGGCGGCCGATCCAATAGAAACATAGAAGATAGGAGCAGGAGTAGGCCATTCGGCCCCTCGAGCCTGCTCCGCCATTCAATGCGATCATGGCTGATCATCCAAATTCAGTACCCGGTCCCTGCTTTCTCCCCATATCCCTTGATCCCTTTAGCCTTAAGAAATATATCCAACTCCTTCTTGAATATATTTAATGAATTGGCCTCAACTGCCTTCTGTGGTAGAGAATTCCACAGGTTCACCACTCTCTGGGTGAAGAAATTCCTCCTCATCTCTGTCCTAAATGGCTTACCCCTTATCCTTAGACTGTTACCCCTGGTTCTGGACTCCCCTGCCATCGGGAACATCCTTCCTGCATCTAGTCTGTCTAGTCCTGTCAGAATTTTATAAGTTTCAATGAGATCCCCTCTCATTCTTCTAAACTCCAGCGAGTACAAGCCCAATCGACCCTGTTGTATGAACAATGTTGTATGAACGCATTAAAGCATAGAATCAGGCAGACAGGCTTATAACTGCAATCTTCTCTTTATTGGTAAAATGGCCGACTGTTGCTTTCCCGGGTAATTCCCATAATGCAATGCACATTACATTACCGTATTAACTGGTGTTAAACTCGCAATCAATACACAACATCCCCCTTTTCCTTGGAAACAAACTTGCAGTGTACAAACAGTTGCTTACAATAACACTGCATAACTTATTTGATTTATAAACTTTTTACAAACTTGTGTCTTACCACACAACTAAATAATTCCCAGGTTTAAACATTTAACATCACCCATGCAGTTCTCGCACAGTTTATGTTGTGACATAATCAGACAGTCTTTGGGGTTTTCTTTTAACCCTTTGGGGTCTGGCTGTATTGGGAATGTCTGACATGTTGGTGTCAGTGGGTATTGCCTGTGTCACAGTGGTATGTGTATCAGGGTCTACTATACTGTCCTCAGTCCCTTGTGTTTCCCCCTGCTCGTGGAGTGTCTCCTTTGGTCCATTGGTTCTGTATTTCTTCACAAACATAGTGTTTCTCGAGTAGCGTGCTCCTTCTGGAGATTCTACTACTACTTGACTCCCTGTTTTACTCAAAACTTTGTGCGGTGTGGCATTAAAAGGAGTGGTGAACTTGTCCACTTTGTCCTGCCGTACCAGCACCGTGTCGCCAACTTCCACCTCTGAGTATTGTGTTCTCCGCTGTTCATCTGCGTACAGTTTCGACTTGCCTTTTTGTTCTGCATCCCGGTCACGTACTTCCATGTCTGCGCGTGACTCTGTGATGTCTGGCAGCTTTCCTCTCATTTTCCGTTTAAAGAGCAGCTCTGCCGGGCTCTTTCCTGTTGTGGCATGGTCAATGCTCCTGTACACAGTCACATATTTTCTAAGTTCACGTTTCCAATCTAGTCCTTCTGACTGAGCAATTCTGATTCTCTTCATCAGCGATGCATTCTGGCGCTCGACTTCTCCGTTAGCCTGAGCCCATTTTGCTGTCGTTTTCAGGTGTTTGATCCCGTTGTTTTCACAGTATTCTTTGAATAATTCAGATCTGAATTGGGGACCATTATCAGATTTGCAGGCGATTGGCAAACCATGACGGCTGAAGATTGATTCTAAACGATCAATAACCTTCTCTGTTGTTGTGGAGGTCATGATATCGTATTCATAGTAGCGACTATAATAATCAACTACCACAAGAATGGAGTGGTTGGATGGCAAGGGTCCCAGTAAGTCTATAGCTACATCCTGCCAGGGGCCCTCCAGTAATGGTGTTGGTCTCAACGGTTCAGGTGGGTCGGGTCTGGCTACTATCTGACAGCCGTGGCACGCTTTACAGTGTTTTTCAGCTGCCTTGTCCATGCCAGGCCACCAAACCTTGGTTCTGAGATGTTGCTTTGTTCCAACTATTCCCAAGTGTCCTTCATGTGCTAACACCAGGGCTCGTGCGTGTAACACTGTGGGTAGCATGATGCGTGTTCCCCGAAGAACTAGGTACCCCACTACGCACAGCTCGTTTGCAATTGCTTCATAAACTTTACAGTTCTCAAAAAGTCCGTTTGTGATTGCCTTCCGTACCTCAATCAGCTCTGGGTCAGCAGCAGAGGCTTCCTCCACCCCTCTAGTAGTGAGTGCTTTTGGTGTCGCACTCACAGCTACAAATCTCACGTATTCATCTGAGCCATGAGAATGTCTCTCCTGTTTTGCTGTCTCCCCCAGCAATCGTGACAGTGGGTCTGCAATGTTTTGCTTGCCTGGAATGTGTATCACCTTGAAATCGTACGGCTGTAATCTAAGTACCCATCTCTCTATACGGGTACAGGGTTTAGAGTGTGGGCCGTATATCACTTGTAATGGCTTATGGTCAGTTACCAAGTTAAATTTTCGGCCATACACATATGGATGCAGCCCCTCACAAGCCCATACAAGAGCTAAGGCCTCTCTCTCTGTTTGAGAGTATTTCCTCTCACTGTCTGTTAAACCACGACTTACATAGCATATTGGCACCTCTTGTTCCTGTTGGTCCTGAACTAGTACTGCACCTAAACCTACAGGACTGGCATCTGCTATCACCTTGGTTGGTGCGTCCTTATCAAAATATGCTAAAGTGCCGGCTCTGGCCAACTCTTCCTTGAGTGCACTGAATGACTGTCTCTGTTGTGATCCAAATTTAAATGGTGTGTCTTTTCTCGTCAGGCATCGCAGTGGCTCTGATAGCGTTGCAAACTGTGGGATGAATCTGCTACTGTACCCAATGAGTCCCAAGAAACTCCTCACCTCTGTAGCATTCTCTGGTTCCCAAGCTTCTGCCACCGCTCGCACTCTCTCTGCTGTTGGTCCGATGCCCTTTTCAGACAACAGGATTCCCATAAAAATCAATCGGTCCATGTGAAATTGGCACTTCTCTGAGTTTAGTGTCAGTCCACTTTCCATTAGTCTGGTCATGACAGCGTGCAGGCGTCTGTCGTGCGTTTCCTGGTCGTGTGCATGCACGATAATGTCGTCTGAGATGTTTTCAACACGCTCTATTCCAGCTAAGGCATTAGCTATCTCGTGCTGATATTGTTCACTAGCTGAAGATACACCGAATATCAGCCTCTTGTACCTGTACATTGATGCACTATCAATTGCTACAAAAGACTGGAGATTGAGAAAGTAATAAACAGGCTTTTATTACCAAAGAACAGAGCATGCCTCTTGTGGTTGCCTGGTATCCAAAAGGGCCGGGGGCTGCCAAGCAGCGACCTTTATACCCAGCCATGAGGGTGGAGCCAGGGGCAGAGTCAGCTGAGGCATGCACAGACAAGTACAACAATATGCAAGAGTGAACAACAGTGTGATGAAATATTCCATTCACCACTGCCTGTGACTGAGATCGGTTTCAGTGTCATTTCCCTTCCCCCAGACCTCATTGTATTGTGTACTGGAATGTGCTGTATTGTATACTGGAATGTGCTGGAATGTGCTGTGTGTAGGGCTCCGCCCATAGCTGGCCCTGTTTGTAAGCTAGCTTCAGTCTGGCCTCAGTCTCCAGAAGGAAGACATCTCTCTCTCTTACGTGTTACTTTCTAAGTTAATAAAAGCCTTGTTTTTGTTCTGCTAACTTCGAGTCTCGGAATTATTGAGGCACATCAATTTTATTAACTTATTTTTCAACACTATGGATCAACTCCTGAAACCCGAACGTTTGGATTTGGATCAACATGCTCCGGACGCATCAGCACGCTTCGGACACTGGTTTGAGTGTATGGAATTCTTCCTGGACAATTCCGCAGCCGTCAAAGACGCTACGGATGCTGCGAGGATGAGACTCGGAATTCTGCGGAATTGGGTAAGCCACCGGGCTTACCCCCTCATCCAAGACGCCGAGAAGTACCTGGCCGCCTGCGACATCTTAAAGGCGCATTACCAGCAGCCTACGAATGAGGTGTATGCTAGGCACCTGCTCGCTACCCGCGCACAGCGACCTGGGGAATCGGTGGAGGAGTTCCTAAGCACCCTGAAAATGCTTGGCAAAGACTGCAAGTGCCGAGATGTAAAAGCCGCAGTGTACACTGACGAGCTTGTTCGCGATGCCTTCATCACAGCCCTCAGCTCCACTTACATCCGGCAAAGACTGCTGGAAAAAACGGGGTTGGACCTGAAACAGGCTGCGGACACCGCGCGATCCCTGGATGTGGCCCAGAGAAACTCGGACGCCTACTCTTCAGCCCGCATCTTCCCCGCCCGACAGCCCGACACCGGCTGGGCCCCGCTCTCCCCCCAGAAGCCCTACGACAGCCGCGACACGTCAGGGACCCAACTGCTACTTCTGCGGGCAGCCAAAGCACACCAGAAACCTGTGCCCGGCGAAAGGCACCACCTGCTTTAAGTGCGGTAAGAAGGGGCACTTCGGGAAGGTGTGCAGAGGGAACCCCGCCGGAAAACCAACCGGCGGAAAACCCGCCACCGCCGCGTGTGCGCCGTGGGAGCGGCCATCTTGGACGCCATCTTGCCCGACCTCGTGGGGTCCGCCATCTTGTGAGCAGACAGCGTGGACGCCATCTTGTATCGATCAGGGCCCTACAGTGGCATCGGTCACAGTGGACCAGACCAGGCCGCACCCGCTATCCAGATCAATGGTGGACATCGAGGTAAACGGGTGCCGGGTTAAATGCTTAATTGACAGTGGAAGCACGGAGAGCTTTATCCACCCAGAACTGGCACAACAACTCTCCCTAAAGGTGGTCCCTACTCAGGGTACCATCTCTATGGCTGACAAAACCCAGACATCGACCATTCTGGGTTACTGCATGGTACAATTGTGCGTTAACGGAACTGTATATGATAATTTTAAAGCATTAATCATGAAGAACCTATGTGCGAGCGTGATCTTGGGCCTGGATTTCCAGTGCAACCACCAAAGCATCACGCTCAAGTACGGTGGGTCCCAGCCGCCCCTCACAGTGTGCGGTCTGGCTACCCTGAAGGTAAAGCCGCCTTCGCTATTCGCGAACCTTACCCCTAACTGCCGGCCAATAGCGACCAAAAGCAGGAGGTACAGCTGGGAGGACAGGCGGTTTATCGCGACCGAGGTAGACAGGCTCTTGAAAGAGCGCATTATTGAATGCAGCAACAGCCCGTGGCGCGCCCAAGTGGTAGTGGTAAGGGGTAGCGAGAAGAAACAGATGGTGATCGACTATAGTCAAACGATCAACAGGTACACCCTACTAGACGCCTACCCGCTACCCCGCATATCAGAAATGGTGAACCAAATCGCCCAATACCGGGTGTTCTCCACCATCGACCTCAAGTCAGCGTACCACCAGCTCCCTATCAGACCAGAGGACCGCCCGTACACCGCCTTCGAGGCGAACGGACGCCTCTACCAATTCCTCAGAGTCCCCTTTGGGGTGACGAATGGGGTCTCGGTCTTCCAGAGGGAGATGGACCGCATGGTCGATGACCACCACTTGCAGGCAAACTTCCCCTACCTCAACAATGTCACCATCTGCGGTCACAACCAGCAGGATCACGACTCGAACCTCGAGAGGTTCCTGAAAAACCGCACAAAAACTCAACCTCACCTACAACGAGGACAAGTGCGTTTACAACACCACGCGCCTCTGCATACTAGGCAGCGTGGTGGAGAATGGGGAAATCGGACCAGACCCCGACCGATTGCGCCCCCTACGGGAGCTGCCCCTGCCCAACACTCCCAAAGCCCTGAAAAGGTGCCTGGGGTTATTTTCTTATTATGCCCAATGGGTCCCCAACTACTCCGACAAAGCCCGCCCCCTCTTGAAAGCATCCTCTTTCCCGCTCTCTGCTGAGGCCCACGCCACCTTCAAAAGCATTAAGCAGGATATTGAGCGGGCCACGCTACAGGCAGTGGACGAGAACACTCCATTTCAAGTGGAAAGTGATGCGTCTGACTTCGCCTTGGCGGCCACTCTCAACCAGGCGGGGCGGCCCGTAGCTTTCTTCTCGAGGACCCTCCAAGGGCCCGAGATCAGACACTCCTCCATGGAAAAGGAGGCCCAAGCCATCGTGGAGGCAGTGCGCCACTGGCGCCACTACCTAGCCGGCAAACGCTTCACCCTACTTACCGACCAGCGGTCGGTAGCGTTTATGTTCAATAATAAACAGAGGGGTGTGGCGACACGCCACCACTGGACATAATCCGCTCATGGCGGCACAGACAGTCTAAGCAGAAGCCCCCAGCCGGGGGCCCTTTCCTCCAGCAACTTGTTTCCCGCAGGGACAGGCTGCCGGGAGCACTTCCTGTCTGGGAAGTATTTAAGTGGATGCGCGGGCTTTTCTAGTTCTTGTTTGCCATGTGGTCAGAATAAAGAAGCTGTGTTTTCAATAGCTCTGTCTCGACTCCCACGTTTGCCGCGGTATCTCAACACTGGTGACCCCGACGCTCAGGACGAATCCTAAGCTAGCATGACGGATACAAACGTAGTCACGGTTAAATTACCTGCCGTTTGGGAGAACCTCGCCGAAGCCTGGTTCGTTCAAGCTGAGTCCAGATTCCGGCTGAAAGGCATTACAGTCGACGCCACGAAGTACGACTACCTCATCGCCTCGCTCACCTACGCTACAGTCCCCAAGGTTTGGGCAGCGCTGCAGGATCCACCAGCAGAGGGCAAGTACGAACATCTGAAGGCTGCGCTACTTAAAAAATTTCAAACGTCCTCTTACCAGCGCCACTGCCAACTCCTGGACCTCCCCGGCCTTGGTGATGCTTCACCATCAGACCTGCTTTCCCACATGCTGTCCCTCTCAGACGACAAAAATCCCGGCGCCCTTTTTCGCACGCTTTTCATTCGGCAGCTCCCCGCCAGCATCCGCCCGCTCCTTCTGGAGTCTGACTCCACGGACCTGAATGAGATAGCCGAAAAGGCCGACCGGCTGCTCTCTGCACAGGCCGCTCGCGACGTCGCGCCCGACCTCACGGCAACGACCACGCGGTCTTCCCGGGCCGCTAGGCCCGACCGCCCTACCACTCCGGGTCACTGCTACTACCACACCCGTTTTGGCGCTAGGGCTCAACGCTGCACGCCACCGTGTTCCTTCAAACCCCCCCCCCCGCACCGGCCCCCGCGATGGCCGCGGGGCAGAAGGAGCCCCTACTGTACGTCACTGACGACAGAACCAACCGCCGATTTCTGTGTGACACAGGGGCCCAGCACAGCATCACCCCCGCCTCCGCCCTCGAGATCCAACGCGGCACACGGGGTATCACACTGGCTGCAGCCAACGGCTCTGAAATCCGCACATATGGCACCCGCATGGTCACGCTCGACCTCGCGGGCCGCCTCTACCGCTGGGAGTTCCTGACAGCCAAGGTCCTCTGCCCACTCATCGGCGCCGACTTCCTACGCGCCCATGGCCTCCTTGTCGACATTCCGAGGCACCGCCTCGTCGACATCAACACTATGGCCCCCATCCCCGGCGCCTTTTCCCCGGCCCGTTCGGCCGGCCCGACGACCTACTGCCTCGCCAGAGCCACGGACGACTACTCGGCACACCTAGCTGAGTTTCCCGCCCTCACTAACCCGACCTTTTCGGCCAAAGCCGCCAAGCACAGTGTGGAACACTATATCCCCACCACCGGCCCCCCAGTTTCTGCCCACGCCCGCAGACTCAACCCGGCCAAGCTGGAAATCGCGCAGGCCGAGTTTACCAACATGGAACAACTCGGCATCATCCGCCGCTCCAGCAGCCCTTGGGCCTCACCCCTCCACATCGCCCCCAAGCCCGGCGGAGGCTGGCGCCCTTGCGGGGACTACCGCCGCCTCAACGACGCCACCACCCCCGATCGGTACCCGGTGCCACACATCCAGGACTTCTCGGCCCGACTGGCCGGATGAACCGTCTTTTCCAAAGTCGACCTGGTGCGCGGTTACCAGCAAGTCCCCGTACACCCCGTGGACATCCCCAAAACGGCCGTCATCACCCCATTCGGCCTGTTCGAGTTCCTGAGGATGCCCTTCGGCCTCAAGAATGCAGCACAGGCTTTCCAGCGCCTTATGGACTCAGTCCTCCGGGACCTGAACTTCCTATTCGTCTATCTAGACGACATTCTCGTGGCCAGCTCCTCCAAACAGGAACACCTCGAACACCTTCGCATCCTGTTCGGGCGCCTAGCCCAACACGGGCTCATCCTCAGCCCGGCGAAGTGCCAATTCGGCCTAACCGAGATCGATTTTCTCGGTCACCACATCACCCCTGCCGGGGCCGTCCCCCTGCCCAACAAGGTGCAGGCCGTCCAGCAATTCCCCCGCCCCACAACCATCAAGGGCCTCCAGGAGTTCCTCGGGATGGTGAACTTCTACAACAGGTTCATCCCCAGAGCCGCAGCCCTTATGAAGCCCCTATACGACTCCCTCCGAGGAAAACCCGGCAAGATGGACGTAGCCTGGACCACTGACACGGCAGCCGCCTTCGACGCCACCAAAAATGCACTCGCCGACGCCGCTCTGCTCGTGCACCCGAGGGCCGATGCCCGGGTCGCGCTCACCACCGACGCCTCCGACCACGCGGTCGGGGCCGTGTTCGAGCAGTGGGTCAATGGCGCGTGGCAGCCACTTGCCTTCTACAGCCGCCAACTGCGCCCCCCGGAGGTCAAATACTCCACTTTCGACCGCGAGCTTCTCGCACTCCACCTGTCGGTCCGCCATTTCAGGTTCCTCCTGGAAGGCCGCCCCTTCACCGCGTATGTGGACCACAAGCCACTCACATACGCGATGGCCAAGCACACCGAACCCTGGTCCGCTAGGCAGCAACACCAGCTCGCGGCCGTCTCCGAGTTTACTACGGACATTCAGCACGTCTCCGGTAGAGACAACGTGGTCGCCGACTGCCTTTCCCGTCCCGCCGTCTGTGCGAATCACCTCGCGGTTGACTACGCACAACTAGCAGCGGCCCAGCTCACGGACCCAGACCTCCTCTCGGCGGCTACCAGCCTGCCAGGGCTACGCCTAGCCAAGGTCGCGCACGGGCCCGAAGCCACGGCAGTCACGTGCGACGTCTCACTCGGCCAACCCAGGCCGGTCGTCCCTGAGACCTGGCGCCGCCGCGTCTTCGACGCGCTCCACGGGCTGTCTCGCCCGGGTTCCCGCGCATCCGTCAAACTCCTCTCCAAGCGCTTCGTCTGGCGCGGCCTTAGCAGAGATGTTCGGACTTGGGCCACCTCCTGCCTCGCCTGCCAACGGGCTGAGGTACAGCTGCACACCAAAGCACCCCTGGGAGACTTCGAGGTACCCAGCCGCCGCTTTGACCACGTGCACGTTGACATCGTCGGTCCCCTGCCGCCATCGCAAGGCCAAACTTATCTCCTCACGATGGTCGACCGCTACACACGCTGTCCTGAGGCAGTGCCGCTGACCTCCACCACCACAGCCGACATCGCCAGGGCGTTCGTTAACACCTGGGTTGCGAGGTTCGGCGTACCGGCCGACATTACCTCCGACAGAGGCGCCCAGTTCACCTCCGAACTCTGGACGGCCACAGCACGCAACCTCGGGGTGACGCTCCACCGCACCATGGCATACCACCCGCAGGCCAACGGACTTTGTGAACGCTTCCACAGGTCACTCAAGGCCTCACTCCGCGCCGGCCTGCAGGACAGTACCTGGACTGACCGCCTACCGTGGGTGCTACTCGGCCTACGCACCGCGGTCAAGGAAGACCTCCAGTCCTCGGCAGCGGAGTTAGTCTACGGACAACCGCTGCGCGTCCCAGGCGAATTCCTTCCGGAGCCTACCAAGCCTTGGTCAGCCGAACAGCAGCGGCTCGACTCTTTCTCTTCCGCTCAGCAGTTCGCCCCACTTCCGGTCAACCGACACGGCGAACTCGCACCTCACGTCCCGCCAAATTTACAGCAGGCGCGCTTCGTCTTCGTGCGACACGACGCGCACCGCGGGCCCCTGCGACCCCCGTACGACGGTCCGTACGAGGTACTACAAACCGGGGACAAGGTATTCAAGCTGCGACTCGGCGACAGGGTCGAGACAGTCTCCATCGACCGGCTCAAACCAGCACACACAGAACCACGGGAACAGGTCCTCGTGGCCCAGCCTCCAGCCAGAGGCCGTCCCCCCGGCAAGCCAGCACAGCCGGCGGCGAACCGCCCGACCCAACCAACCAGACCGGCGACCACTCAGAGCCACTGCGGCAGAACCATTAGACCACCGTCACGACTCGTCCACTCCTCCTAAGCGGATTCTGGGGGGAGCTCTGTGGCGACACGCCACCACTGGACATAATCCGCTCACGGCGGCACAGACAGTCTAAGCAGAAGCCCCCAGCCGGGGGCCCTTTCCTCCAGCAACTTGTTTCCCGCAGGGACAGGCTGCCGGAAGCACTTCCTGTCTGGGAAGTATTTAAGTGGATGCGCGGGCTTTTCTAGTTCCTGTTTGCCATGTGGTCAGAATAAAGAAGCTGTGTTTTCAATAGCTCTGTCTCGACTCCCACGTTTGCCGCGGTATCTCAACAGGGGGAAGATTAAAAATGATAAGATTCTTAGGTGGCGGATCTAGCTCTCCACCTTCGAGTACGACATCATTTACCGGCCAGGGGCCCTTAATGAATCCCCTGACGCCCTCTCACGAGGGATGTGTGCCAGCGCCACCGGGGATCGGCTACAGACCCTCCACAACGACCTCTGCCACCCAGGGGTCACGCGGCTGTTCCACTTCATAAAGTCCCGTAACTTACCCTACTCGATTGAGAAAGTTCGGTCCCTGACCAGGAACTGCCGCACTTGCGCTGAGTGCAAGCCTCGGTTCTACCGCCCAGATAGAGCCCACTTAATCAAAGCTACACGGCCCTTTGAGCGGCTCAGCTTAGATTTCAAGGGCCCCCTCCCGTCCGTCGACCGCAATGTTTACTTCCTGAACATTGTGGACGAATACTCCCGGTTCCCATTCGCCTTCCCCTGCCCAGACATGACCAGCGCCACGGTCATTAAATGCCTCAACAGCCTGTTCTGCCTGTTCGGTATGCCGAGCTACATCCATACGGATAGGGGGGCATCCTTCATGAGTGAAGAGCTACGCCAGTACATGCTGTCCAAGGGGATCGCCACGAGCCGTACCACCAGCTACAACCCCCGGGGTAACGGCCAAGTGGAGCGAGAGAACGGGACAGTATGGAAAGCAGTCATTCTAGCTCTAAGGACCAAGGGCCTCCCTATCTCCCGCTGGCAGGAAGTCCTCTCGGATGTGCTCCATTCGATACGGTCGCTATTGTGTACGGCCACTAATACCACGCCTCATGAACGAATGTTTGTCTTTCCCCGGAAATCCACCTCAGGCGTATCCATGCCGTCATGGCTCTCCACCCCAGGTCCGGTACTCGTGCGAAGGCATGTGAGGGGCCACAAGACGGACCCTCTCGTGGAGCCAGTACACCTACTCCATGCCAACCCCCAATACGCATATGTCCGGCACGCCGACGGAAGGGAGGACACCGTGTCCATAAAAGACGTCGCCCCAGCCGGCATCGACAACAACCACGGCAATAGCGGCAACGACGATCACAGCAACTCTTACCCACCCACTACTCTTTCATCACCCCTGGAAGAACACCGACCAATGGCACCCCCACCAACTACCCCTCCAACAACCCTGGCGGCACCCCCGGCAGAGACCCAGGAGGCTACCGGGGACACCCAGCCAACACCCGCGGCACCGCAACAGCCACGTCCGTCGCAGAGGACTATCAAACCCCCGAACAGACTAAATCTATAGAAGGGGTGAATGTGATGAAATATTCCATTCACTACTGCCTGTGACTGAGATCGGTTTCAGTGTCATTTCCCTTCCCCCAGACCTCATTGTATTGTGTACTGGAATGTGCTGTATTGTATACTGGAATGTGCTGGAATGTGCTGTGTGTAGGGCTCCGCCCATACCTGGCCCCGTTTGTAAGCTAGCTTCAGTCTGGCCTCAGTCTCCAGAAGGAAGACATCTCTCTCTCTTACGTGTTACTTTCTAAGTTAATAAAAGCCTTGTTTTTGTTCTGCTAACTTCGAGTCTCGGAATTATTGAGGCACATCAAACAGTACTAACAGTGAACAACAGTACTAACAACAGTGGTGAACAACAATACTAACAACAGTGGTTTACCACATTCACCTCTTGTTTAGAATTGAGTCCGGCGGGGTGAAGTGCACTAAAAATTCGTGTACTGAAGTCTATCAGGAGGCTTAGTAAGCCGTCCTGAGCGTCGCAGCAGCGGCGGTGATGGTGCAGCATCCAACGTTGAACCCGGTGTCTTGTTCAGAGGAGGAGTAGCAGGTGGCGGACCCTGGGGCTGCTGCATGCCATCTACAGGGGTCAGAGCATGGGTAATGGGAGGTAGCGATGGTGGTCTCTCAGAGGCACCCGAAGGTGCGAGGTCTCATGCGGGGACTGTGTCCTGGGGGTAGGCAGGAGTAGCGGTAGGTGGCGAAGAGGGTGTTTCAGGAGCACCCGCAGGTGCGAGGTCTCGAATGGAGACTGTGTCCTCCCGCCCGTCCGGGTACACCACGTAAGCATACTGCGGGTTGGCGTGGAGGAGGCTCACCCTCTCGACCAGGGGGTCCGCCTTATGGGTCCTCACGTGCTTCCACAGTAGGACGGGGCCTGGAGAAGTCAGCCATGTTGGTAGCGAAATCCCCGACGTGGACTTCCTGGGGAAGGAGAACATTCTCTCGTGAGGAGTGGCATTGGTGGGTGTACAGAGCAGCGACCGAATGGAATGGAGCGCCGCAGGGAGGACCTCCTGCCAGCGGGAGGTCGGAAGGCCCTTAGATTTTAAGTTTAAAAGAACTGCCTTCCAGACTGTCGCATTCTCCCTTTCCACCTGGCCGTTCCCCCGGGGGTTATAGCTGGTGGTCCTGCTTGTAGCAATGCCTCTCGCGAGCAGGTACCGCCGAAGTTCGTCGCTCATAAAAGATGAGCCCCTGTCGCTATGGATATAGCTAGGGAAACCGAACAATGCGAAGAGGTCATTCAGACATTTAATGACCGTGGTACTGGTCATGTCCGAGCAAGGGATGGCAAACGGGAAACGGGAGTACTCATCAATTATATTGAGGAAGTACACATTGCGGTCAGAGGAGGGGAGGGGCCCTTTAAAATCGATGCTCAGCCGCTCGAAGGGGCGCGTGGCTTTGATCAGGCTCGCTCTGTCTGGCCTATAAAAATGCGGCTTGCACTCGGCACAGATCTGGCAGTTCCTGGTCATGGTCCTGACCTCCTCGATGGAGTAGGGCAGGTTACGGGATTTGATAAAATGGAAGAACCTGGTGACCCCCGGGTGGCAGAGGTCATTGTGGAGGGTCTGTAATCTATCAACCTGCGCGTTGGCGCACGTACCACGTGATAGGGCATCTGGGGGCTCATTGAGTTTCCCGGGCCGGTACAAGATATCGTAATTGTAGGTGGAGAGTTCGATTCTCCACCTTAATATCTTGTCATTCCTGATTTTGCCCCGCTGCTTATTATGAAACATAAAAGCTACTGAACGCTGGTCAGTGAGCAGGGTAAATCGTTTTCCGGCCAGGTAATGCTGCCAATGTCGCACGGCTTCCACAATGGCCTGGGCCTCCTTTTCGACAGAGGAGTGTCGAATCTCGGGGCCCTGGAGGGTCCTTGAGAAAAAGGCCACGGGTCTCCCCGCCTGGTTAAGGGTTGCAGCTAGGGCAAAGTCGGATGCGTCGCTCTCCACTTGAAAAGGGAGGGACTCATCCACAGCATGCATTGTGGCCTTCGCAATATCGCTTTTTATGAGAGTGAAGGCTGCACAGGCCTCTGCTGTCAGGGGGAAGGAGGCAGACTTGATGAGGGGTCGGGCTTTATCCGCATAGTTGAGCACCCACTGAGCATAGTAAGAGAAAAACCCCAGGCATCTCTTCAGTGCTTTCTGGCAGTGGGGGAGGGGGAGCTCCATAAGAGGGCGCATTCTATCAGGGTCTGGGCCGATGACTCCGTTCTCCACTACGCAGCCAAGAATAGCAAGGCGCTTAGTACGAAACATACATTTGTCTTTGTTGTATGTGAGATTCAGCCGCTGGGCCGTCCGGAGGAATTTCCCTAGATTAACGTCGTGGTCCTGCTGGTCGTGGCTGCAGATGGTGACGTTGCCTAGATATGGGAAAGTGGCCTGGAGCGCGTTCTGGTCAACCATCCGGTCCATCTCCCGTTGGAAGACAGAAACTCCATTGGTGACGCCGAAGGGAACTCTGAGAAAGTGATAGAGCCGACCGTCAGCTTCAAAAGCTGTGTACTGGCGGTCCTCAGCCCTGATGGGGAGCTGGTGGTATGCCGACTTCAGATCAATCGTCGAGAACACCTGGTATTGTGCTATCTGATTGACCATGTCATATATGCGGGGGAGTGGGTATGCATCCAACTGGGTGTAGCGATTGATCGTCTGGCTGTAGTCAATAACTAGGCGCTGTTTTCCGCCAGTCTTCACCACCACCACTTGTGCTCGCCATGGGCTATTGCTGCTCTCGATAATCCCTTCCTTCAGGAGTCTCGCTACCTCGGATTTAATGAAACCCCTATCCCCGGCACTGTAACGCCTACTTTTGGTAGCGATGGGCTTACAGTCGCGGGTGAGGTTAGCGAACAAGGAGGGGGGGGAGACTTTAAGGGTGGAGAGGCTGCAAATGGCGCGCGGCGGGCCATTTAAAAACTGCTGGCTGCAGACCGTGAGAGGGGGGAGGGGTCCACCGTACGCTAAAGTGACACTCTTAAGGTGGCACTGAAAATCCAACCCCAGTAGGACGGCAGCGCAGAGATCGGGCAGGACCAGAAGTTTAAAATTTTTGTATTCAGTACCCCGCACTGAAAGAGTCACCATACAGTAGCCACCGACTTCCGCTGACTGGGCTTTGGAAGCCATAGAGATGCGATGACGCGTCGGCAGGACCGGGAGAGAGTAACTGCGCACCGTGTCGGGGTGTATAAAACTCTCCGTGCTCCCGCTGTCAAAAAGGCAGGTAGTGGCGCGGCCGTTTACCGTAGTGTCCATCATGGACCTGGACAGTTGATGCGGGAGAGATTGATCCAGCGTCACGGAAGCCAGCGTATGTTCAAGCGCGTCGATGCGGTCGTCCGATGAGGCGGTGGTGGAGTCCGGGTCCCCCGTAACCAAAGTCGGAGGCGTCCAAGATTGCGGACAAAATGGCAGCGCCCACGGTCCCGATCCCCACGCGGCTGGGGGAGCCCAAGATGGCGGGCAAGATGGCTGCGCCCACGGTTCGCACGCGGCGCTGCTGGCGTTAGCGGTCTTCCCTTTGCAGGCGCCAACGTAGTGACCTTTCTTCCCGCAGCCAGAGCAGGTAGCATTCTTCGCGGGGCAGCGTGCTCTAGGGTGTTTAGCTTGGCCACAAAAATAGCATTTTTGTGCCTTGGACATCGCTGCAGCAGTCGGAGGTGGCGGTCCCATGGCCCAAGATTGCGGCGTCCACGGCGCGGGGCGATTAGGGGAGAAAGCGTCCATATTTCTGTGGGCCGCGTCGAGTGAGAGCGCGAGGGACACTGCCTTTGTCAGGTCTATTTCACCCTTCTCCAGCAGCCTCTGCCGGGAGTAGTCGGACCTTAGACCCGCAACGAAAGTGTCTCGTATCAGTCCCTCCGCATGTGCCGCGGCCGATACTTCCTTGCAGCCGCAGCCGCGTCCGAGTACCCGCAGTGCCCGTAGGAAGGCCTCCACCGATTCCCCGGGCTGCTGTCTGCGAGATCTTAAAAGGTGCCTGGCATAGACCGTGTTAACCGGGCGTGCATACTGCCCTTTCAGTAGGTCGATAGCCGCTGCGTAGGTCGTCGCATCTTGGATTAAAGTATAGACTTGGTGGCTCACCTTCGAGGCCAGGATTTTCAGTTTATTTTCATCAAGAGTCACGGTCGAGGCTTCCAGATACGCCTCAAAGCAACGCAGCCATTGTGTGAATTTAGTCGACGAACCCGCTTCTTGGGGGTCTAGGTCCAGGCATGTTGGTCTGAGGGCTCGCAGCAGCGCCTGCTGCTCAGCGTTTTGCGCCATCGGTTGATCAGCATCCGCAGCCAACATTTAACTTTGGTAATAAAATTGATGCACTATCAATTGCTACAAAAGACTGGAGATTGAGAAAGTAATAAACAGGCTTTTATTACCAAAGAACAGAGCATGCCTCTTGTGGTTGCCTGGTATCCAAAAGGGCCGGGGGCTGCCGAGCAGTGACCTTTATACCCAGCCATGAGGGTGGAGCCAGGGGCGGAGTCAGCTGAGGCATGCACAGACAAGTACAACAATATGCAAGAGTGAACAACAGTACTAACAGTGAACAACAGTACTAACAACAGTGGTGAACAACAATACTAACAACAGTGGTTTACCACATTACTCCGTTAGGTACTGCAAACGTTGTGATTTCTCGTGACTCAGGGGTCAGTTCTAACTGGTTATAACCCCATTTCAGGTCTAGCTTACTAAACACCGTCGAGCCGTTCATGCCTTGGAGTATCTCATCAACGGTGGGGATTGGATATCGTTCCCTCACTATTGCCTGGTTTGCTCGTCTCATGTCTAGGCATTACCTTACATCCTTATCCGCTTTTGGTACAATAACCACAGGATTTACCCATGGGGTGGGACCAGTTACAGGTTCGATAATGTCCATGTCCCTCAATTGTTTTATTTTGGCCTCTACTGCCCCCCTTAAGTTGAATGGTATATGCCTGAGTGGCTGGGCCACAGGCTTCACTTGTGGGTCGATATACAAACTGATCTGTTTTGTGTTCAGCCTTCCTACTCCCTGGAACACCTTTGGATACCGCTGTTCTAGTAGCTGCTGAGACATCTGCGCCTATTATTAAAACTCCCAGTTTCATGGCTGTCTCCCTTCCTAGCAACGGCTCTCCATGGCCTTTAACCACAATGAACTCCGCCTGCTCAGTTCTCTTACCTATTGTAATCCCACATGTGAATACATCTTTTACTGACAGTGGTTGGCTAGAAGCATAAGAGAATAACATTCTCTCTGTCTTAGGGACATGTGACTGACACTTAATGTGTTCTGACATTAATCCTTCCCATGTATTCTCATCTATCACATTATTAGTTGCACCCGAATCAATTAACATTCTCAGGTTTACTCCCCCCACACAAAAGGTAAGTCTCTCTGTCACGTTATTTCCAGTAACAGCAAATGCACAGTTATTTTGTTCCTCTACATTGTTCACACTGTGTTTCTTTGTACCCTTTGTGCGGCATACTTTGGAGAAATGATCCTTTCCCTTGCACTTATGACACGTTTGTCCGCGTGCTGGGCATTTTGGATCTCTGCCCATGTGGTCTGTGTGTCCACATCTGTAACATTTCCTTTCGTTCCTATCGCCATTTCCCTTTGGTTTCTCTGTCGAGCTTTTCGCATAATACCCTCTTTTCTGTGTAACACGACGAACAGTATCTGGCTCCGTCTTCTCTGTACATGACATGGCTGACATCTGCTCCTCAATGTTTTCACATTGTGAGGCCAATTGTAACGTGCAGGCGAGCGTTAGACCATGCTCTTCCTCTAGCAATTTCCTCCGCACATAGGCTGACGTGCACCTACTCAGGATAGCGTCTCTTATTTGATTATCCGCAGCCCCCCAAAAGCACAGTCTTTAGCAGCCTGCCGCAAGCGAGTAGAAAATTGTTGCACAGTCTCACCTGTCTTCTGGGACAACTTATGAAAAGTCTGTCTAGCAAATGCTGCGTTGACCTGGGGCACGAAGTAGTGATTCAAAGCACTAACCACCACCGTGTAGTCTGCTGGCTCTCCTGTGTCCGGTAGAGTCGAAAAGATATCCTGGACATCTGGTCCTGCTAGGTGTAGAAGTAGAGCTCTTCTCCTCTGCTTTGTGGCAGCTGTAGAGGTATCGTCGATAATGAGTCCTTTGCCGTCGGCATAAAGCTCAAAAGACGTTAACCACCTCGTCCATCTTGGACCCAACATGGCTGGCTCAGCGAAGCATGTAAAATTTTGAATGCCGGTCTTCTCCATCCTAGCTAACTAAAACTTGGGCAACTACCTATTTAAAATGATTCCTGTTCATTATCCTCGTCACCAATGTTGTATGAACAATTTTGTATGAACGCATTAAAGCATAGAATCAGGTAGACAGGCTTATAACTGCAATCATCTCTTTATTGGTAAAATGGCTGACTGTTGCTTTCCCGGGTAATTCCCATAATGCAATGCACATTACATTACCGTATTAACTGGTGTTAAACTCGCACATTACATTACCGCATTGACTGGTGTCAAACTCGCAATCAATACACGACAGACCCAATCTCTCTTCATACGTCATTCCTGCCATCCCAGGTATCAGCCTGGTGAATCTTCGCTGCACTCCTTCCATGGCAAGTACATCCTTCCTCAGATAAGGCGACCAAAACTGCACACAATACTCAAGGTGTGGTCTCACCAAGGCCCTGTACAACTGCAGCAAGACATCCTTGTTCCTGTACTCAAACCCTCTCGCTACGAAGGCCAACATACCATTTGCCTTCTTAACCGCCTGCTGCACCTGCATGCTTACCTTCAGCGACTGTTTGTTGCCACCGTCCACGAAAATTTCGAGGTCGGTGAATACAATCTTACAAACTTCCTTGGATCTGGAAGTTGTGCCGGAGAAGTGGAGGGGTGCCAATGTAACACCTCTGTTCAAGAAGAGAGAAAGAGATACATTGGTAGACCAGTCAGCCTAACATGGCAGTGGGTAAACGGCCATAATATAGGATCAAATTAATGCTCACTTAAAAAGACATGGGATAATTAAGGGCAGCCAGCACAGATTTGTAAAAGGCAAGTTGTGCCTTGTAATATATGTACCTTTAAGGGGGGAACTACTTTTTACAGCTCCTGTATCCTGTAGTACCGGCAGTGGCCACACCTGTATATAAACCCTGAGTAGTGCTCTGTACAGTCAGTTGCAGTTTGAACCCTCATTCAGTAAACACCTGTTGATCGTTCCCTGCAGTCTTTGCCTGATTATTGAAGGACAACACATTAAGATACCCGGATCTAACATGCCTGACAAAGTTAATGGATTTCCTTGAGGAAATAATGAAGTATATTGATAAAGGAAATGCAGTGGATGTTGTATATATGGATGGCCAAAGGGCATTTGATAAAATGCAGTGGAGCAGTCAATGTCCTATTGATTAAATCATTCAAAAAGAAGTTGGACTGACATTTGGATAAGAACAGAGTCAAAGGTTATTCGGGCGAATTTGAGACAAATAATCAAAACTCTGGAACAATGGGAAGCATATCTGTACAGCGCGACTGATTACAATTAAATAATAAAAGCGATGATATTGGATTGATATCTGGCATTATAGTTTTCTTGGGGCAGAGGGGAGAACTTTCACAAGGTTTTTTCTCCTGGAGATTGTACTTGCAGCTAATCACCTCCCACAGGAAGCCGATTAAGTTAATGACAATATGGATGTGGACTGTTTGAACCTGCAGGCTCTTGTATTCCATACTTGGATGCGTACAGGGTTCCAGCTAAAGAACTAGGAAGATTAGAAGAAGCAGGCGAATCAGTGAAGAGACTCCTCCATATCTACCAGTCCCGGAGGATCTAACTCAACCGACACCACTAGCATTTTGTTTCCTTGAAGTCAAACAGCAACAGCTGCTCATTTGTTTGGCTCTGCAGCTCTGCATTGTTTTATTTTGCCAGTTTACTTCTTAAGTATTTTGGGGGCGGGGGGGGGGGGGTGAAATAAAGGCTAACTTTTATTTGGCACATTATCTCATCGCATTCCTGGTCAACCCAGTCTTCCCTCCTGACCATGGCTTGGGGAAAGCCTGACTTTGCATGTTCCACCTGGATGTGCCACGCTGGACCTGGTTAAAGTCATCGCTTTGTTGAACACCTCCGTTCAGTCCGCATGTGTGACCCTGAGCTTCCGATCGTTTCTCATTTTAATTCTGACCTCTCTGTCCTCAGCCTCCTACACTGTCCCAATGAAGCTCAACGCAAGCTCGAGGAACAGCACCTCATCTTTAAATTAGGCACTTTACAGCTTTGAGTTCAACAATTTCAGCTCATAAGCACTGCCTCCTTTTTATTGGATGGCATCTGTCGCTGTTGATTCTGCTATTCCCATTTACACCTCCTCTAGACCCATCTTTTTTTTTAATTGTCCCATTACCGCCCCCTTTTGCCTTGCACCATCATCCATTTTGTCATTTAATCTCTGCTGCCTTCCACCCTATCACAGACCTTCCCTTTTGTTCTTTCCTCCCCTCCCCCCTTTCCCTGCCTCTGCACTTGCCTGTTACATCTCTAACTTTTTCCAGTTCTGATGGAAGGTACAGTGGAGATTTACGAGGATGTTGCCAGGACTGGAGACTTTTAGTTATGAGGAAAGATTGGATAGGCTGGGGTTGTTTTCTTTGGAACAGAGGAGGCTGAGGGGAGACTTAATTGAGGTGTATAAAATTATGAGGGGCCTAGATAGAGTGGCTAGGAAGGACCTATTTCCCTTAGCAGAGGGGTCAATAACCAGGGGTATAGATTTAAAGTAATTGGTAGAAGGATTAGAGGGGCATTGAGGAGAAATCTTTTCACCCAGAGGGCGGTGGAGGTCTGGAACTCACTGCCTGAAAGGGTGGTAGAGGCAGAAATGCTCATCAAATTTAAAAAAGTACTTGGATATGCACTTGAAGTACCATAAACTACAGGGCTACAGACCAAGAGCTGGAAAGTGCGATTAGACTGGATAACTCTTTTTGGCTGGCACAAACACGATGGGCCGAATTCCCTCCTTCTGTGCTGTAAATTTCGATGATTCGATGATTCTATAATGCATATTGTGCACGGAATGCAAGGATAACCTGTGCTCAGTGTGTATTTGGTGCCCACTTCTACTCTCAGAAGCTCACATGACGAGGAAGGCCATTCAGCCCATTCGCAGTTCTGCCAAACATTTCCCCCCTCATCACAGTACTACAATTACTACAACTTGCATTTATATAGCGCCTTTACCATAGTAAAACATCTCAAGGAGCTTCACAGGAGCGATTATCAGACAAAATTTGACACCGAGGCACATAAGGAGATATTAGGACAGGTGACCAAAAGCTTGGTCAAAGAGGTAGGTTTTAAGGTGCGTCTTAAAGGAGGAAAGAGAAGTAGCGAGGCGGAGAGGTTTAGGGAGGGAATTCCAGAGATTAGGCCCTACGTAGCTGAAAGAACTGCCGCCAATGGAGAGGCAGTGGAAATCAGGGATGTGCAAGATGCCAGAGGTGGAGGAGTGCAGATATATTGGAGGGTTATATGGCTTGAGGAGATTGCAGAGGTAGGGAGGGGCAAGGCCATGGAGGGTATTGAACATAAGGATGAGATTTTTTAAATCGAGGCATGCCAGACCGGGAGCCAATGTAGATCAGCGAGCACAGGGGTGATGGCTGATCAGGAAGCCACTGAAACAGCTGGGAATTCAGTAGTGTCTAATTTCAGGAATGGAGTGACAACGGGCCCTTGAATCATCTGGGAAGCTGAAGCCCCCCATTGACTGAGCTGGGATGTTTTTGCCATAGAAAGCCACACATCTTCTCTGTTAGGCTCCTCTGCAATGGTGGTGCCTGCAGAGTCCCTTCTTAGACAATGAGTCGATGAGTCACTGCGGAAATATCGCTGTGTTCTTTTGATTGGCAGACGCTGGATTGTCAGTTGTGTATAAACTTTGAGGCAGCGGGTATATTAAGGCTCGAGGGTCTGTGTAGTCTACTCCTGCTCCTATTCTTAAAACAGAAAGGGAAACCATGTTTAACAAATTTGCTGGAGTTCTTTGAGGATGTAACGAGCAGGGTGGACAAGGGTGAGCCAGTGGATGTGATGTATTTGGATTTCCAGAAGGCATTCGATAAGGTGCCACATAAAAGGTGACTGCATAAGATAAGAGCTCACAGAGTTGGGGGTAATATATTAGCATGGATAGAGAATTGGCTAACTAACAGAAAGCAGAGAGTCGGGATAAATGGGTCATTTTCCGGTTGGCAAACGGTAACTAGTGGGGTGCCAAAGGGTTCGGTGCTGGGGCCTCAACTATCTACAATCTACATTAATGACTTGGATGAAGGGACCGAGTGTAATGTAGCCAAGTTTGCGGATGATACAAAGATGGGTGGGAAAGCAAGTTGTGCAGAGGACTCAAATAATCTGCAAAGGAATACAGACAGGCTAAGTGAGTGGGCAAACATTTGGCAGATGGAGTATAATGTGGGAAAGTGGGAGGTTATCCACTTTGGCAGGAAAAATAAAAAATCAAATTATTATTTAACTGGAGAGAGATTACAAAATGCTACAGT
This sequence comes from Somniosus microcephalus, assembly GCF_052327205.1. Classification (NCBI taxonomy): domain Eukaryota; kingdom Metazoa; phylum Chordata; class Chondrichthyes; order Squaliformes; family Somniosidae; genus Somniosus; species Somniosus microcephalus. The sequence goes on from NC_140989.1 coordinate 362,263,629, forward strand.
TCAGAGGGACCTGGGGGTCCTTGTGCATGAAACACAAAAAGTTAGCATGCAGGCGCAGCAAGTAATCAAAAAGGCAAATGGAATGTTGGCCTTTATTGCAAGGGGTTTGGAGTATAAAAGCAGGGAAGTCCTGCTACAACTGTACAGGGTATTGGTGAGATCGCACCTTGAATACAGCGTACAGTTTTGGTCACCTTATTTAAGGAAGGATATACAGGAAACTTTGTGCTATCCGGCACCGACGGGACCGAGCTGTTGCCGTCCCATCAAATCTGCCGGACAAACCAGCGCTAATGTTGAAACATACGGAGATTTTGATCTCCGTATCTGGCAACAAACCCTGTAGCTTCTAAACAGTCAGCCGTACCTTGCAAGCATCTCTGTAGCTTAGCAACAACTTCAGCGAGACCTTGCAGATCCTGACTGGTGAAAAAAAAGCAATGAAAAGAAAAAAAACCTAACGAAACGGCTCCTGATTTTTGCCGGTGGCTCGAGCATTCCGGACAGTTAACCTCCGGATAATACAAAGTTTCCTGTACTTGCATTGGAGGCAGTTCAGAGACGATTCAAACGGTTGATTCCTGAGATGAGGGGGTTGACTTATGAAGAAAGGTTGAGCAGGTTGGGCCTATACTCATTGGAATTTAGAAGAATGAGAGGTGATCTTATTGAAACATATAAGATACTGAGGGGGCTCGACAAGGTAGATGCAGAGAGGATGTTTCCCCTCCTGGGGAAATCTAGAACTCGGGGGCATAGTTTCAGAATAAAGGGTCGCCCTTTTAGAACTGAGATGAGGAGAAATTTCTTCTCTCAGAGGGTCGTAAACCTGTGGAATTCTCTGCCCCAGAGAGCCGTGGAGGCTGGGTCATTGAATACATTTAAGGTGGAGATAGACAGATATTTGCAAGATAAGGGAGTGAAGGGTTATGGGGAGCGGGCAGGGAAGTGGCTTTGAGCCTAAGATCAGCCATGATCTTATTGAATGGCGGAGCAGGCTCGAGGGGCCAAGTGGCCTATTCCTGCTCCTATTTCTTATGTTCTTATGTGCTTAAGTTCTTATGTTCTTATACTGGGATTGTTCTCCTAAGAGCAGAGAAGGTTAAGGGGAGATTTGATTGAGATGGTCAACATCTTGAACAGTTTTGATCGAGTATATAAGGAGAAACTGTTTCCAGTGGCAGAAGGGTCAGTAACCAGAGGGCACAGATTTATGGTAATTGACAAAAGAAACAGAGGCAACATGAGGAAAAAAATGTTTACGCTGCAAGTTCTTGTGATCTGGAATGCGCTGCCTGAAAGGGCGGTGGAAGAAGATTCAATAGCATCTTTCAAAATGGAATTTGATAAATACTTGAAAAGGAAAAATTTGTTCAGCTATGGGGAAAGAGCAGGGCAGTGGGATTAATTGGACAGCTGTTTAAAAGAACCGGCACAGGCACGGTGGGCCGAATGGCCTCCTTCTGTGCTGTATCATTCTATGATTCTATGATACCTGTTGTCTTGGAACTGGAAGTATTGATGGGCAGTGGGTGGAGTGTAGCTTTACTGCCAGAGAGCGGTGAACATTTCAAATGCTTGTCTCATTTCCTGCTCTAGTCCAACCAGTTCCAGAAGTCAAGATTGGCACGAACTTAATATTAGCATCTTTTACTCTTTTATTTATGTCCGCAGTTTGGATTTGTTCCATCAATATTGTTCAGTATCATCTAATTTTCTTGCCAGGGCTATTCCCCAGTTTCTGCTACTTTTTATTTTATCTAGGCAGTGTTTTCAATTCTTCTCAGCTTGCAATACTATGTTACACACCTGGATTCTGCACTCACTTACGGTAAGGTTGCTTTCCACATAGCAGATTCAGGCCACTAATTCCAGTTAATTAGTAATAATGGTTTGTTTGGATGCCAACTTTAGCTTGGGCACAGTTCTTTGGGACTGTGCTGAGCAGGAGGAAGGGAGCAATCTCGCCTTTTTCATCTTTCTTCCATGACAGAAAGTCCTTGAGCGGGTTACAACTGTGGCTCATAATTTGTAAGTCCAGAGACCTAGCAATTCGTTGGCAAGCGTCCGTTTTACAGGTGTCCAATATGGCGAGGTGTGCTATCCGCCCGAGCCACATGCAAATTGGCATAGAAGCAGTCAGATCAGGAGAATTAACACGTGGCTAAAGGGCTGGTGCGGGAAGGAGTGGTTCCACAAAGCTGGGTGGGCGTGTGTGCTGTGAGGAGGATGCCGAGAAACTCCAGTACGATTTGGACAGGTTGGGCGATTGGGCAGATGCATGGCAGATGCAGTATAATGTGGATAAATGCGAGGTTATCCACTTTGGTGGCAAAAACAGGAAGACAGATTATTATCTGAACAGCAATAGATTGGGAGAAGGGGAAGTGCAACGAGACCTGGGTGTCCTTGTGCACCAGTCGCTGAAGGTAAGCATGCAGGTGCAGCAGGCGGTTAAGAGGCAAATGGTATGTTAGTCTTTGTAGCGAGAGGGTTTGAGTACAGGAATAAGGATGTCTTGCTGCAATTGTACAGGGCCTTGGTGAGACCACACCTTGAGTATTGTGTGCAGTTTTGGTCACCTTACCTGAGGAAGGACGTTCTTGCCATGGAGGGAGTGCAGCGAAGATTCACCAGACTGATACCTGGGATGGCAGGAATGACGTATAAGGAGAGATTGGGTCAATTGGACTTATACTCGCTGGTGTTTAGAAGAATGAGAGGAGATCTCATTGAAACTTATAAAATTCTAACAGGACTAGGCAGACGAGATGCAGGAAGGCTGCTCCCGATGGCGGGGGAGTGCAGAACCAGGGGTCACAGTCTTAGGATAAGGACTGAAATGAGGAGGAATTTCTTCACCCAGAGTGGTGAACCTGTGGAATTCTCTACCACAGAAAACAGTTGAGGCCAATTCATTAAATATATTCAAGAAGGATTTAGATATATTTCTTAAGGCTAAGGGGATCAAGGAATATGGGGAGAAAGCAGGGACAGGGTACTGAATTTGGATGATCAGCCATGATCGCATTGAATGGTGGAGCAGGCTCGAGGGGCTGAATGGCCCACTCCTGTTCCTATCTTCTATGTTTCTATGTTTCTTTTCATGGGACACTGGCACCAGTACTGGGACAGGGAGGAGCTGTACCGATGGGAAGGGCTCCACCTGAACCGGGATGGGACTTGTGTCCTAGCAGAAAGCGGAAATAGGGAAGTGGCAAAGGCTTTAAACTAGTAAGACGGGGGGAGGGATCTACAAGAAATGAAACCAGACTAAATATAAGCAAAAAAGGAAAGGCGAGCATAGGAATGAATAAAGTAAGGGAGGACATTGATGGCCAGGGAATAAATAGAGTTATAGAACAGGAGTGTAAAGAAATGGTTAAAAATAAAGTGAAAGGAACTGCTATTAAAAATGAGTTAAACTGTCTGTACAGCAATGCACAGTGTCCGTTATAAAACAGGGAGCTGGAGGCAATCTTGCGTTGTGAGGCATCAAACATAGGAGGGATTACTGAGACATGGCTACAGAAAAATCAGGACTGAGAATTAAACATTGCATGGTATAAAGTATTTAGAAAAGATAGAGAGGGAAAAAGGGGAGATGGAGTCGCTGTACTTATTAGGGATAACATAATGGCAGTAGAAAAAAATGAAGCCGCTATCAGCAAAACAGAAATAGAATCCATGCGGATAGAGATAAAAGATAATAAAGGATTAATCACACTAATAGGGGTAGTCTACAGACCACCTAATAGTGGAAGGGAGGTGGAGGAAGAAATATGCAAACAAATTAGGAAAATGAGTAAAAGACATAGAATAATAATCATGGGGGATTTCAACTATCTCGATATTAATTGGACCAAAGAGGTAGGTAAAGGGCATAAGGGATAAGGGAGTTCCTACAATGTGTACAGGTCTCCTTTCTAACCCAATATGTAAAAAGCCCAACAAGGGAGGATTCGCTATTGGATCTAATAGTGGGAATGAACCAGAGTAGATAAAAGAAGTAAATGTAGGGGAACATCTAGGCAATAGTGACCATAATATAATACGCTTTAAGATAATAATTGAGAAAGACATAAGTATGACAAAGACCAGGGTAATAGATTGGAGAAAAGCTGATTTTGAGGGGCTGAGAATAGAACTTGGGAAAATAAAATGGGCAACAATATTGCCAAACAATGATGTAGAACAGCAATGGGAAACATTTAAAACGGTGTTCAACAGAGTCCAGGAAAAATATATTCCGTTAAAAAACAAAAACAAGCTAAACACTAATGAGACACTGTGGAAGAATAAAGTCAGAAGGGAAAAGTTGAGGGTAAGGAAAGAGGCATATGTTAAGTACATGGGCAGCAAGGGAGAGCATGACAAGAGAGAATACGAAGAGATGAGGATGGTTCCAGGGATGTGGGATCTTAGCTACAAGGGCAGTTTGGAGAAGCAGGATTTGTTTTTGTTAGAGCAAAGGAGGTTGAGGGGTGATTTGATAGAGGTGTACAAGGTTATGCGAGTGGTGATGGCCTGGAATTCACTGCTGACGGAAGTGGTGGAAGCGGAGATACTCAATGTTTTCAAAGGGAGACTGGAATCGCACTTGAGGGAAATAAACTTGCAGGGCTACGGGGATAGAGTGGGGGAATGGGACTGACTGAATTCCTCTACAGAGAGCTGGCATGGACTTGATGGGCCAAATGGCCTCCTTCTGTGCCGTTATGACTCTATGACTCTATGAGAAGTCAAAAAAACAATTAGGAATGCAAAGAGGAACTATGAAATTAAATTATCAAGGAACATAAAACAAAATAATAAAATATTTTACAGGCACCTAAATAAAAAAAGAAAGGTTGGTATGGGAATAAGGCCCTTAAGGGATGGACAGGATAATGCCACAGGCAACGATAGAGAGATGGCAGAGATATTGGCCGCGATTTCCCTTACCTTGGTGAACCTGCTGCTAGCTCCAGCCCGCTGTTCAAAGTGATTTTACATTGATTGGGCTTGTTAAGCCTGCCCAGCATGTTTGCCAGCCAATTGAAGAAAGCAGGTCTGATGACATCATTTGATGATGCGTCATAAGTTGGTTTCCTTAAAGGGACCATGCACAAATTGGTTTTGACAGTTGTGCTGTCAGTGCTCTACAGCATTGAGATGCTGCAAACACTGACGAGCACTGCACAGAGGTGCATGGCCTCACCCATTCTCTCCCATGACTCCCCCCATATGCTAGGGTAAGGAAAGAGGCATAAAGTAAGTACATGGGCAGCAAGGGAGAACATGACAAGAGAGAATATGAAGCAATTAGGAGAAAAGTCAAAAAAACAATTAGGAATGCAAAGAGGAACATATGCACATGGAGCGAGTCACAGCACGCAGGGAGGTCCTCTTCCCTTCACATGGGCAGAAGAGACCTCCCCAGGAGATCAACACAGCCTGGTTGCACATTGCACAGGAGGACACAAGCAGGGATGTCATTTGGAGGACCAGCTGGCAGTGTTGCAAACCTTTCAATGATCTCAGTAGATCACGAAACATTACTGCAAAGCCACATTCAATCTCATCCTGCTGTGCCACTCATCACATCCCCATCACTCTGCCTTCCCTACCCTACTCCTGCACATCCTTACTCACACCAACTTATCTTGCACCCCACCCATCTCTCTCTATCAACATTATCAAGTTCCCACCTCATTAGCCACTCCTCACACTTACCCGCATCCTAGTCCAATCATACCAACTAACAACACACAAGGGTAGGCACTTGTGTGCTTTAGCTAGCCAATGTTCATGTGAAGTTTCTGTTAATGTGCTGGCAAACATTGAAATCTTTATTTTCAACACTTTGTGTTCTTGGACAGATTTGTGTGCATGCCTGGAAGTGGCTTAGTGAGTTGCAGTGAATGGTGAGACATAACGGTATCCCCCGCAATGGCGATGTGTGTAAAAGAAATGGCTTGTGCATTGTAGGGATGCTCTATGGTGTTGGTGTGTGGTGATGCCAACCTGGCGCAGCATGTGGCAACCAGGGTGTACCATGTCAAGTGAAGTAAATCTGGCCATGGTGAGGCCCTCCCTGGCCTCCCAGGCAGCAATGTGCTTGGGTGCTGATTCCCTGTGTCCTGTGCAGAATCAGTTGATTGCGGAGAAGGTTGGTGTTGTTGTTGGTGCTGCTGGTGTGCCTGGTGCTGCTGGTGTTGGGGCTGATTGTGGTGGGATTCTGAGATAGTTTCAAGGGCACCAATGCTGATCTAATAGATGGCAGGTGAAGTTGAGATGACAGAAGCTATCTGTCAGTGGTGAGAGAGGTTGTTCCAATGAGGTGACACTGGATACAGAGTTTACTCCAAACACTTGCAATCTGCATAAAGCTCAATCTGTCTTCCAAATGCAGCAAGCAACAGCTTCTGACCTTGGAAAGTGAACAGCTGTGAGATGGGAGCTTTTATAGCACATTTGCAGCTGTCAGGTAAAGAGATGATTTCATGGTTACACAACTCCCAACCTGCTTACCTGACGTGGTCCCTGAACAACGTGGAACCTGTGGGCGACCTCATAAAATTTAAAGCGCAAAATAGTTTTTAAGTGGCTGTTAACAAACTCTTAATCACCTAAATTGCCTCCCCTGCCACTTGGTGTCGGGTTTGTTCAGCGATGACAGACCTGACATCCGGGAAACTAGCATGGTGGTGGGTTGACTGCAGGTTCTCTACCCGCTGTCAAAACATTTTTTTCCCCACCCAACCCACCACTAACCGTGTCCACTGACCATCCAGAAAATTCCCCCCGTTAAATCATTACTTTGCTTCAGTATTTAACAGGGAGATAGAACAGGTGGAGATGGCATTAGGTGATGAGATTAGTGATGCGATAACTGCATTTAAAATAAAATGAGGAGATATATTAACTAAACTAATGAAACTCAAAAAGGATAAAGCCCTTGGTCCGGATGGATTACATTGCGTATTTTAAAATAATCTAGGGAAGAGATAGCAGAGGCATTACTATAAATATTTAGTAATGCATTAGAAAAAGGTGCCAGAGGACTGGTGGATAGCTAATGTAATACCTATATTTAAGAAGGAAGATAGAATATGTCCAGGGAACTATAGTCTGCTTAAAATCAGTGGTAGGAAAAATAATGGAATCCCTACTAAAGGAGAAAATGGAGGGACATCTGGAAACCAAAAGTATAATAATAAATAGTCAGCATGGATTTCAAAAGGGAAAGTCTTGCTTAACCAACCTAATTGAATTTTTTGAAGCAGTAACAGAGAGAGTAGACAAGAGTAATGCAGTAGATGTAATTTACCTAGATTTTCAAAAGGCCTTCGCTAAAGTACCACATAACAGACTAATGATTAAGGTCAGGGAATGTGGAGTCAGGGGACAAGTAGCAGAATTGATAGCTAGCTGGCTTCAAGACAGAAAGCAGAGAGTAGGGGTAAAGGTAGCTATTCACAGTGGCAGAAGGTAGAAAGTGGGGTTCCACAAGGGTCAGTGCTGGGACCACTGTTGTTCACAATTTGTATTAATGATTTAGACTTTGGAATCAAAAACACAATTTCTAAATTTGCGGACGACACCAAATTGGAGGGGAGAGTCAATACTGAGGAGGACTGCAACAAATTATAGGAGGACATTAATAAACTTGTAGACTGGGCATATAATTGGCAAATGAAATTCAACTTTGGTAAGAAAAATAGGGAGGTCACATGTTACTTGGAAAATAAGAATCTAAATGGAGTAGAGGAGCAAAGGGATCACGGAGTACAAATACACAAATCACTAAAAGTATCGACACAAGTTAACAAGGCCATAAAAAAGCAAACCAAGCATTACGGTTTATTTCTAGAGGGATAGAATTGAAAAGTAGAGAGGTTATGCTAAACTTGTAGCGAACCTTGGTTAGACCACAATTCTGGTTGCCATATTATAAAAAGGATATCCTCTTCTTCTTAGGCAGTCCCTCGGAACCGAGGATGACTTGCTTCCACATTAAAAATGAGTTCGCAGGTGACTGATGAGTCCAATGTGGGACCTACAGTCTCCGTCACAGGTGGGGCAGACGGTGGTTGAAGGGGCGGGTGGGTGGGGTGCTTGGGTTGACGTGCGCTCCTTCCGCTGCCTGCGCTTGGCTTCCGCTTGCTCCCGGTGAAGAGACTCGAGGTGTTCGTCGCCTTCCCGGATGCTTCTCTTCCACTTTGTGCGGTCTTGGGCCAGGGATTCCCAGGTGTCGGTGGGGATGTTACACATTTTCAAGGAGGATTTGAGGGTGTCCTTGAAGCGTTTCCTCTGCCCACCTGAGGCTTTCTTGCCATGCCAGAGCTCCGAGTAGAGCGCTTGTTTTGGGAGTGCCGTATCGGGCATGCGGACAATGTGACCCGTCTATCGGAGCTGATCGAGCGTGGTCAAAGCTTCGATGCTGGGGATGTTGGCCTGAGCAAGAACACTGACGTTGGTGCGCCTATCCTGCCAATGGATTTGCAGGATCTTGCGGAGGCAGCATTGTTGGTACCTCTCCAGTGCTTTGAGGTGCCTGCTGTACATGGTCCATGTCTCTGAGGCATACAGCAGGGCGGCTATCACTGCTGCTCTGTAGACCATGAGCTTAGTGCTGGGTTTGAGATCCTGGTCTTCAAACACTCTCTTCCTCAGGCGACCGAAGGCTGCACTGGCACACTGAAGGCGGTGTTGGACTTCGTCATCGATGTCTGCCCTTGTTGACAGTAGGCTCCCGAGGTATGGAAAGTGTTCCACGTTGTACAAGGCCTTGTCGTGGATTTTGATAATCGGGGGACAGTACTGTGTGGCGGGGGCAGGTTGGTAGAAGATCTTTGTCTTACGGATGTTTAGTGTAAGGCCCATGCTCTCGTACGCTTCGGTGAAGGTGTTGACGATGGTTTGGAGTTCGACCTCCAAGTGAGCGCAGACGCAAGCGTCGTCTGCATACTATAATTCGAAGACAGAGGATGGGATGACCTTGGATCTGGACTGGAGGAAATGGAGGTTGAACAGTTTCCTGTTTGTTCTGTAAATTGGCTCCACACCAGTGGGGAGCTTACTGAGGGTGAGATGGAGCATTGCAGCAAGGAAGATCGATAAGAACGTTGGTGCGATGACACAGCCTTGCTTGATCCTGGTTCATACGTGAATTGGGTCTGTGGTGGAACCGTTGGTCAGGATCATGGCTTGCATGTCGTCGTGAAGCAGGTGGAGGATGGTGACAAACCTTTGAGGGCAGCCGAATTTGAGGAGGACACTCCATAATCCCTCACGGTTAACAGTGTCAAAAGCATTTGTGAGATTCAAGAAGGCCATGTACAGCGGTTGGTGCTGTTCCCTGCATTTCTCTTGTAAGTGACGTGCGGTGAAGATCATGTCCATTGTGCCCCTTAGTGGGCGGAATCCACATTGCGACTCTGGGAGGAGCTCTTCCGCCACTGGGAGAAGGCGATTGAGGAGGATTCTTGCGATGACTTTCCCTGTGGCAGACGGCAGAGAAACTCCTCTGTAATTACCGCAATCGGACTTGTCACCTTTCTTGAAGACGGTCACAATTAAGGCATCTCTGAGATCCCCTGGCATGCTCTCCTCCTTCCAGATAAGAGAAATGAGTTCATGAATTTGTGCCAGTAGTGCTTCTCCGCCATGCTTTAGTGCCTCGGCAGGGATTCCATCTGCTCCTGAGGCCTTGTTGTTCTTCCGCTGTCGGATGGCCTTTTCAACCTCATGCCGGGCTGGGGTTGTGCTGAGAGGGTGGCGGGTAGCATGCTGTGGGATGGAGTTGAGGACACTCACATCGAAGACAGAATCTCGGTTAAGGAGATCTTTGAAGTGCTCCTTCCAGCGGGCACTGACTGCCTCTCTGTCTTTGATGAGTACCTCTCCGTTCTTGGCCCGAAGTAGGCTGCTTGGGCTGTAGATGGTCCTGACTGCACTAAAGAATCCACGCACGTCGTGGTTGTCGGCTAGCTGCTGGATCTCCTGCGCTTTCTCCACCCACCATCTGTTCTTTAGGTCGTGAGTTTTTTGTTGGAACTCGGCCTTCAGGCGTCTGTAGAGCTGTTTTCTTGCTCTCGAGTTGTGTTGCTGTTTCCAGATCAGGAATGCCTTGCGCTTGCGGCTTATTAGCTCCTGGATCCCCTGGTCGTTCTCGTCGAACCAGTCTTGGTGTTTCCTGGTCGAGTGACCGAGCGTCTCTTCACAGGTGCTGATTATGGAGGCCATGGCCTAGAAATTCATTAAGGCGCTGCCAACTTTGCGCCCAGTTAACGCCTAAAGAGTGATTTTGCGCCAGAAATGAGTTTGCGCAGATATTCAGCGCAGCGGTATTGGCGGCGGTAGCCGTTAGCGCTGCGCCGGCACCGATGACGTCATCGGTGTGCGCAGTGCCCCGGTTCCGCCCCGAAACCGGCCCGATCCCCATATTTAGTTGCGGCCGCCTCCTCCGAAGCGGCCGCAAACAGCGACCAGGAAACGGGGCCGTCCTGCTGCCTTAGTGGGGCGCTTTAAAGCGGAAGGTGCGGCCGGCCGCTTTTTCGGTGGCTGCCTGCCCGCACCTCCTTCCCCGGCCTCCTCCACCGCCCCCCCCCGCGGCATTGCCGGCTGCTTTCCACGAGCCCGGCACTTCTCCGTGGTGCCGGGCTCATTTGCCGGCACTATCCAGCGGCGATCTCCCCGTTGCAGGCAGCTCCCCCTTAAGAGAAGGAGGAGGCCTGCAGTACCGCAGCCTGCCGCTCCGCAGCGGCTGGCGCAGCGGCGCAAAGAGCGCTGATATTCAGTGTCAGCGCCCCAAACGGAGGTGGGCACACCCTGGTATAGCACCCGGTTCCGAATTGGGGCGCTAACAATGAATATCTGACGATCGCTATAGGCTTCCCGCCCAGCGCTAACCTTTGGGCGCTAGCCAGCTGGCGGGGCCATAGTGAATTTCTAGGTCCTTGAGTGCAGACCAGGCACTGTGGACACTCTGGCCTAGAAATTCAGTTGGGCGCGCCAGCCGTTAGCGCCTTAGGAGGAGTAGATCTCGAGCGCTAGGCGCTTAGCGCCCGGGCGCAGCGCGATCTGCGCCTCGCCCCAACCTCAGTACACATTTAGCGCCGGCGCAAAGTCTTAGCACGCGCCCTGCTGCGCGCGCAGATCATGACGTCATTTACTAGTGCAACGCCCTTTGTGCGCCCCGAACCGGAACTTCACTCGCGCCGGCCCATTGTGTGCCGGGCGGCCCTAATGACTGTGAAGTGGAACGGTACACAGCCGAGGCGGGCCGCGGGGAGCGCTAATTAAAGGGCACTTAGCCTGCACTATAAAGGCCAGCCATTTTGCAGCATTCACTCTTGTGCAACGGTTTTTTGGAGAGAGACCAAGGAGGAGAGCTTACTCGTTTGGACCAACACTAGGACAGGTATTTTTGGCTCAGGCCAGAGCTTAGCAATTATCTTTGCCTTCATTGAGAGCTCATTGTTTGCCAGCATATAATGGGGGCTGCATTGGGTGCCAACGCTGACTTTCAGCCTTATGCCAGAAGGGCTTACAGACGCCGTGAGAGAGTGGCAGCTCTGGCTAGACGCAGAGGGGGCAACAGGCGTCGCCAACTGAGGCCTTACCCACCCAGGGTACACTGCCAGCAGTCCTCCTATCTGACCGTGTCTGCCGCGATGTGTGTTAGGAGGCTGCGATTCAGAAGGGAGGTGGTTGCAGACATCTGCCAGCTGCTTCACAGAGATCTGCAGCCACAGCTGATGCGCAGGACGTCTCTGTCGGTGGCAGTGAAGGTGACGGTGGCTCTCAACTTCTATGCCACCGGCTCCTTCCAATCCGCTGCTGGGGACATCGCTAACATCTCCCAGTTCGCCGTGCATTGCTGCATCCGCCAGGTGACCGAAGCCCTTTTCAGAAGGAGACATCAATTCATCTCTTTCCCCATGACCCTGGACAAGCAGCAGCAGCGTGCAGTGGGATTTGCAAGAATAGCGGGCTTCCCCATGGTGCAGGGCGCCATTGACTGCACGCATGTGGCTTTGCGGGCACCTCTGGAGCATGCCGAGGATTACCGCAACCGGAAGGGCTACCATTCCCTCAACGTACAGCTGGTATGTGACCACAGGCAGTGCATCCTAGCTGTCAATGCCCGCTTTCCAGGCAGCAGCCACGATGCCTTTATCCTGCGACAGACAACTGTGGCTGACATGTTCCAGGCACAGCCTCCCCCAAGAGGATGGCTTATCGGGGACAAAGGCTATCCTTTGTGTACCTGGCTCATGACCCCGCTCCGCGCGCCCACGACCCCTGCTGAAGAGGCATACAACGAGAGCCATCAAGCGACTAGGAACATCATAGAACAAACAATCGGCGTCCTCAAGCAACGGTTCCGCTGTCTCGATCGCTCCGGGGGAGCCCTCCAGTATTCGCAGGAGCGAGTCTCCCAATTCGTCGTCGTTTGCTGCATGCTGCACAACCTGGCTATCCGCAGGACTCAGGCACTGCCACCTCACGTTGGACCCCCACCTCAGGAGGAGGAGCAGGAGGAGCATGAGGAGGAGGAGGACGAGGAGTACCAGCCCAGGAGGGAGGCACAAGGTCCAAGGGCCGCCCGTCGGCGGCTTATTGAACATCACTTCTAGGCCCCCTGTCAGGGAATGGCTTGTGCCAATGAAAGAACATGATTGCAGCCGCTCCACAAGCCCTCAGCCGGTTAAGGCAACAAACACTTCAAAGATCAAACATGGACAATGTTAATAAATAAAATGCTTTACTGTACAAACTCAGGGCCCTTCCCACATGAAAACCAAAATCAGACGAAACCCCCAAAAAACACTCAAACACATTACTCGCTCCCACAACCTGGAGAGGATTAACAAAACAGTGCAACTGAAATGGCCGTCATCCTCGGCCTTCGTAAAATACAAACATCACATCCTCGGCCTTCAAAAAACAAACATCCAATTCTCGGCCTCAAAAAACAAACACAACTGGCCACACATTCGACTTTTTGGCCCGCTAGGGCGATGCCTTGGCCATCTTTGTGTGGCCCCTGCCCGCCCTGCTGCTCCTCCTCAAAGTAAGGCCATTGGCTGCTGCAAGGCTGGGGGCAGGCTCCAGAGGGGCACATGTCGTGACGGCAGATGCCCTTGGGGGTCGGCCTAGTCGAGGTCTGGCCGTCGAGCGGGCGGCTGTTGAATGCTGCCGCTGTGGCTGGCCAGCATCAGTCGCTGCAGCAGCTCCTGGCAGCTCCACTGGGGGAGTGGCAGTGGCGGCTGGAGGAATGGGGGCAAGCTGGCGGATGGCAGGCGCTCACTGGTCACCTGAGACACTGGCACTCGCCCGGGCCAACACTGCAGCATGCGCACCAATCTGCCGAGGGACAGACCGCTGTGCTGCTGCAGCGCGCCGGGTGCCCTGGCGATGCCTGGCTGACACAGCGAGTGTGGCAGCAGTGAGTGCCCGTGTTGACCTGTTCAGTGACCTCATCAGAGCACCCAGTGACTGCACGGCACCACTGATCAGCTGCCCACTCGCTGCCTGAGCTGCCCCGAATGCCACCCGACTCGCTGCCTGATCTGCCCCGAATGCCGCCCGACTCGCTGCCTGCTCTGCCCCGAATTCCGCCAAACTGATGGCCTGTGAGGCCCCGATGTCGGTGACACTCCGAGAGAGGGACTCGATGGCCTCAGGCAACTGTGCCACTACCCCCATGAGCTCCATGTGCCGGCGCTCCGAGTCCGCGGACAAGTCCTCGAGGCGTTCCATCTCCTCGGCGAAGACCATCTCCGGACTGGAGGCCGGACTCTCCCTCTGGGGAGAAGGCCGCCGAGCTGGCTGACCCTTCCTGCGTTGCTGGACGCCGCTGGGCCCAGCAATTGGACTCCCCTCCGACCCTTCCCCCCTCTGGGGAGAAGGCTGCCGAGCTGGCACCCCCCTCCCGCGTTTCTGCAGGCCACAGGTCCCATGAGCTCCCCTCCCCTTCGACACTTCCGCGACGCTCCCCTCCAGGGAAGACGTGTCCCCTACATTGGCATGGGTTGCCACGGCTGAGGGTTCCCCTGATGGGCCGCCTTCCTCTTGCTCCTCTTCCTCCTCCTCTTCTGAGGGGCTGTCACTGGCAAGTTCAGGGACCTCCTCCTCACCATCTGAAAGCAGGAAGGCACAAGAGTAGCTTTAGAGTGAGGAGAGGGCGTCAGCGAGGGATGCATGAGTGGTGGCATTCAGCGCATTGGTCGGACAGTGGCAAAGGATGTAGATCTGATGCGCAAGTGGGACGAGAGAGGTCCAAACGTTGATGTCCTTACCATTGGTGCCCAGAACAGGGTCGGCATCTCCACATGCAACGGGGCCAATCACCCGGCCACCCATGATGCGCTCCACGCGATGTTGCAGCTCGGTGAGCGGCTGGATCTGGGGTCGGCCTCCCCCGGTCGCAGTCCGGCTCTTCTTGTTATTGGCCAGCTTGGCCTGCAAGAGAAAGGACGGCCTCTAAGTACAGTGTGTCGCCCTGATCTTGTGTGCACTGCCTCCCATGGTGGAACAGCCTGGCCAGTGTGTCGCCCTGATCTTGTGTGCACTGCCTCCCATGGTGGAATAGCCTGGCCAGTGTGTCGCCCTGATCTTGTGTGCACTGCCTCCCATGGTGGAATAGCTTGGCCAGTGTGTTAAGTGCAGAATGTGCAATTGATGTTCATGCCTGTCCCATAGCTGCTGGATGAGGGCTGGTCATTAGGGCTTTCAGGTCCCTTTGCCCATAATGTGAGGTGCACATGCAAGGATGAGGAGGTCACTGGAAAGGGTACTCACCCTGACAATCCGCGTGAGGTCATTAAACTTTTTGCGGCATTGGACTCCGGTCCTGGGGACCTCGCTGTTGGCTGACACCTTGCTGGCGACATGCCTCCAGGCTCTCCGGTAGGCGCGGACCGGCGCCTTCCTGCCATTGTCCGGGTACAAAATATGGCGCCTCTTCTCCACACCACCAACCAGCACACTCAGATCACGCTCTGAGAAGCGCTGCGCTCGTTCACGGGCCCTCTGCATGGCTTCAGGCGCTATTTGGGTCCAGCAGCAGTGTTCAGGCCTAGCTGGAGGGCTCCACTATCCAGGGCGTGGCAGCAGACAAAGTCGACCCTTCCCCCTTAAGAGCTGGCCGGCGCCAGGGTGTCTGCTGTCAATCACGAGATGGCCGCACCTGCGCTGCGCCCGGCCTGGGCGCTCTCGCTCAGCACCTCCGACTTAGCGCCTAAAGAGAGGCGTCCAGCACCAGTTTTAGCGCTCGAGCAAACTCTTAGGGCGAAGCTAATGAATATCGGAGAAGTGGCCTCGATTTGGCGGCGGGCGCAAACTTTAGCGGCCGCCCGACTTTACCGCCCCAAAAGTGGCTACAATGAATTTCTAGGCCTCTGTGTCTCTGTGTCACTGGGAGTCGTCAGGTTGTTTGTGAGGTGCAGGCTGAATAGAGCTTTCTTAGCGGGGTCTCTGAGTGCTCCAGCGTTGATTTTCCTGCGGCATTGTTTCTGTTGCCGCCGCTGTTTTGGGGCTACGTTGATGGAGATGACAGAGCAGATTAGGCGGCGGTCTGTCCAGCAGTCGTCAGCTCCTGTCATGGCGTGTGTGATGCGGACGTCCTTGCGGTCCCTTGCTCGAACGATGACGTAGTCCAGCAGATGCCAGTGCTTGGAGCAAGGGTGCAGCTATGAAGCCTTGTACTTGTCTCTCTGATGGAACAAGGTGTTGGTTATGACAAGGTCATGTTCTAAGCATTTCGACAGGAGGAGGGTACCGTTGGAGTCGGCTTTCCCTAACCCCCTCTGCTTATCACATAAATTATAGAAAGGATATCGAGGCACGGGAGAGGGTGCAGAGAAGATTTACAAGGATGATAACAGAAATGCGAGGCTATACCTATCAGGAAAGGATGAACAGGCTGGGTCTCTTTTCTCTTGGAAAGAGAAGGCTGAGGAGTGACGTAATAGAGGTCTTTAAAATTATGAAAGGTTTTGATAGAGTAGATACAGAGAGAATGTTTCCACTTGTGGGGAAGAGCAAAACTAAAGGCCATCAATATAAGATAATCACCAAGAAATCCAATAGGGAATTCAGAAGAAACTTCTTTACCCAGAGAGTGGTGAGAATGTGGAACTTGCTACCACAGGGAGTGGTTGAAGCAAATAGTATAGATGTATTTAAGGGGCGGTTAGATAAGCATATGAGGGAGAAGGGAATCGAGGGTTATGCTGATAGATTTAGATGAGGAAAGACGGGAGGAGGCTCGAGTGGAGCATAAACGCCGGCATGGACTGGTTGGGCCGAATGGCCTGTTTCTGTGCCGTACATCCTATGTAATCCTATGTCTTACCACCTCGGCCAACATCTGAGCCCATTGTGCTTCCCCAGACTGGCGAGCTGCCCCTGAGGCTGCGACTGGTGCCCGCAGCTCCTTGGCAATAAACAAATGAAGGTGGGGAACCAATTTCCCATGGTCCTGCCACCACCATCATTTAGGCGTGTGCATCAGGATCACACCCCAATTCGGGAGCGATCTAATGTCAAGGCCAGAGAGTTATCCTCCATGGGTTGTAACTCCTAGGCATTCAGTGCAAGCGTTTTCTTTGGCCCACATGTGAGATTCAGGACCAAGCTGTGAGTGTATTTGTGGCAATAAAGAGAGAAATAATTTCATTGAGGGAGGACACTGACCTACACCAACTGCAGCTTAATACCCTGGAAGGACACTCAGCGTCAGAGCAGGTAAATCCCTTTGCCAGAGTCCCTCACACAACTACCTTTACTCTTGGTCCTGCCAACTTGTGCCTGAGCTTTTTTGGGCTTTAAGCGTGTAAAATGCTTGCTCCTATCAGGCAAACACAAACTCCGCTTACAAGGACCTCTCAGCAGTTCAGCCTTGAAGACTCTTCACCATGGTAATTGGTTTCTGCAGGTATCTGACTAACAAAAAGTGCCGGGATCTTTGGGGAAGAAAAACGTTGAAACTCTTATTTTTTTGTGTGTGTGTTTTCTCGTTTTGAAAGCCAACTTCTGTGTTCATCGTCAAACTGCATGTCCCAGTACAATTTAAATTCTGAACTGGACTGTTAGAATTGCTATTTCAATCAATTATTTTGGGGTTACTGTGGAGCGACTATGTTGCATTCTCTTTCCCTGAATCACTTGACTCTCACTGACCTACCCAAATCTTGTAAGAATTCACATCCGTAGAATCCGATTCCAAGCTGAAGTTTCATTTCTCTTCCAGGTTTCACGGTGAACCTTTTGTGACCTCCGACCCATTTAGGCCCAAAGGATTTAAACATTCAGGAAAAGTTCTCTTCTTGTTCCATTCAACTATAACCCCCTTGTACTTTGATGCCCCAGAATCGCTCTTTGTCAACAATGTATCTAGCCCTCAGCTCTTTGGAGCCTTGCCTAGCATTCTGATGGTTGGTGGGTCTATGCTGCATGCCGAAACCTTTAGTCTCCTGTTCCCTTATCGAGACAATTAGTACTTTAGGGGAAGCATAGGCCAAAGAAATCTTAAAAACTGAATTTCTACAGGTCTTTGCATGAGATATGGTCTGAATCTTTATTATCCTGGTGGATCCATGAAGAGCATGCCTCTCCCTCCACATTCATTGTAGAGGAAGACTCTGCTTTGACACGTTGATTACTTGTTGTTTCTTAAGCCATAAGGTGGGGTCTCTCTACCAACAGTGCGTATTTCAGATAAAGACTGAGTTCAACTTTCAAGGTCATTCCAGCTCAGATAGTGGATGTCCTGCATCTGCCTATTCACTGGAGACATGAGTGTTTCTAACCTTGTGCAAGTGAAACCATTACCAATTCCCAGATGGCCTTGAGGCCATGACATTTTTTAAGCCAGGTTTCGAGCAGTGATTTAGACACAGTTGCACTTTTTGTATGTCTTATCTGTATCCTTGTCTCAGATATTGGCTAGTGGGAGCCATGAGCATATCAAAGGCAAATATAGTCAAGGGGAGTTGGTCAACTTTCTCTAATGTCATGGTCTTTGTATTGATATCTCAAAGTGTAGCCTGGAGGCATAAATATCCCTTCTTTATCTGAGAAATTCTCATCCTTGTTTTCAAATCCCTCCATTGCCTCGTCCTCCCTACCTCTGTAACCTCTTCCAGCCCTACAACCTTCCGAGGTCTCTGCGCTCCTCCAATTCTGGCCTCTTGCGCATCTCCGATTTTCATCGCTCCACCATTGGCGGCCGTGCCTTCAACTGTCTAGGCCCTAAAGTCTGGAATTCCCTCCCTAAACCGCTCCGGCTCTCTTCTCCTCCTTTGAGAGGCTCCTTAAGACCGATCCCTTTGACCAAACTTTTGGTTGCCTGTTCCAATATCTCCTTATGTGGCTCAGTGTCAAAATTTGTTTGATAATCGCTCCTGTGAAGCACCTTGGGCCATTTTACTATGTTAAAGGCGCTATGTAAATGCAAGTTATTGCTGTTGTTGTTATTTGAGGGAGAGGGATGTTCCTCACAGCTTTAATAGCCGTGACATCCATGGACAGATTTCATAGATTCATATCAGTAGGGGAGCTTTCCACAAAGGCTTTTGTTCCAGACCTTTTCCATATTGCCCTGTGTTTAAGTACATTGTATGATCATATTTTGTTAGGTTTAGCACTGACATGCATTACCTCTCACTACCTGTCATTCAAGTGGTCAATTTTCGAGGTTATTGGCATCTTTCTAAGTTAAAATAGATAGACAAAGGTTGTGAAAATGTGAAATGCGCTGTCCTCAAAGGCAGGATCAATTGAGTTGTTAAAAAGAGAAGATACAAAGGACTTAGGGAGGCAGGGTTTTAAAGGATCTGGAGAAAAGGCAGAGAATTGAAAAATAAAGAGCTGCCATGGTAACAAAATGGTACAAGAGGCACAATGTACCAAGTGGACTAGTCCTGTTGTGTGTCCTATATATTGCCACTCAGAACTTCCCGCTTTACCAAACAACTTCCTCTTCGCTATAAATATAATCTGGGGTGATCCCGTCATTCCACGCTTGCAGGGAGCACTAGACGGAGAAGCAGGGATCCCTGTGAGTGTAGCTTTCCTGCTGGGAGTGTGGGGTGAACCCTTTGCTACCTGAATTGAAATTATTAACAATTAGAATAGCATTAATCATATAGAATCATAGAATGGTTACAGCACAGAAGGAGGCCATTTGGCCCGTCGAGCCAGTGCCGGTTCTCTGCAAGAGCACTTCAGCCAGTCCCACTCCCCCGCCCTTTCCCCGTAGCCCTGCAATTTTTTTCCTTCAGGTACTTATCCAATTCCCTTTTGAAAGCCACGATTGAGTCTGCCTCCACCACCCTCTCAGGCAGTGCATTCCAGATCTTAACCACTCGCTGAGTAAAAAAGTTTTTCCTCATGTCGCCTTTGGTTCTTCTGCCAATCACCTTAAATCTGTCTCCTCTGGTTCTCGACCCTTCTGCCAATGGGAACAGTTTCTCTCTATCTACTCTGTCTGGACCTCTCATGATTTTGAACACCTCTATCAAATCTCCGCTCAACCTTCTCTGCTCTAAGGAGAACAACCCTAGCTTCTCCAGTCTATCCACATAACTGAAGTCCCTTATCCATGGAACCATTCTTTTAAATCTTTTCTGCACCCTCTCTAAGGCCTTCACATCCTTCCTAAAGTGCAGCGCCCAGAATTGAACACAATACTCCAGTTGAGGTCAGACCAGTGTTTTATAAAGGTTTTATAAAGTTGCTGAATTAGAATGGCTGTAATCCATAAATAGTCTCTGCTTCCTATTACAGTATCTAGCCATGAATAACAACCCTATCGGGAACTTTTACTCCAACAACAAAAGTCTTATGAAAAGCTTTTGAAATATTTTCAGAAAGTTGAGGAATATAAGGCGAGATCGACATGACTCTATTGATGTTGGGGAGCCTGCCCTTACCACATAGCAATGTTGACCTTTGATGTTAATTCCATGGCTCTCGCCAGCCAATATCTGAGATACGGGTACAGATATCAAATAAAAACAGAAAATGCTGGAAACACCCGACAGGTCAGGCTGCATCTGCGGAGAGAGAAAAACAGAGTTAATATTTCAGGTCGATGACCTTTCGTCAGAACTGGAAGACATTAGAGATTTAAAAGTTTATAAGCAAGTACAGAGGCAGGGAAAAGTGGAGGGGCAGGGAGGAAAGTACAAAAGCAGAGGTCTGTGATCGGGTGGAAGGGAGGAGTGATTAAATGGTTATTTTGGCCTATGCAAGGAGGGTGGTAATGGGGCAAGAAACAAACAAAAGCTGGGTCCAGAGAAGGTGTGAATGGCAAAAGCAGAACCATTACGAGCACCTGTAATCCGAGAAAATTGGAACGGTGGTGATGATCTGAAGTTGTTGAACTCATGCAGATAACAAACCCTAAATCATGGTCAGCGCGTGCCCCAGTCTCCGATCTGAGCTGCCAGTGGGCGAAACACCCCCGGCCCAAACTCCAGCCAGCAGCATGAACCCATGAAATTATCCCTAAAGGAGCCTCCTTACCCTCACTAATTAAATCTCGAGAGCCAAGGGCTGGAATGCATAGATGGTCACAGTATCGAAAGGTAAATCGCTGAGTAAAAAAGTTTTTCCTCATGTCGCCTTTGGTTCTTCTGCCAATCACCTTAAATCTGTGACCTCTGGTTCTCGACCCTTCCGCCAATGGGAACAGTTTCTCTCTATTTACTCTGTCTGGACCTCTCATGATTTTGAACACCTCTAACAAATCTCCGCTCAACCTTCTCTGCTCTAAGGAGAACAACCCCAGCTTCTCCAGTCTATCCACATAACTGAAGTCCCTTATCCCTGGAACCATGCTTGTAAATCTTTTCTGCACCCTCTCTAAGGCCTTCACATCCCTCCTAAAGTGCAGTGCCCAGAATTGGACACAATACTCCAGTTGAGGTCAGACCAATGTCAGACTTGCATTTATATAGCGCCTTTAATGTAGTAAAAGATCATTTGACCTTCCTGGTCTAAAAGACACAGCTTGTCGCTGGATAAACTCAGCAAGCCATTGGGTGATTTGGAATTTCTGATTCCTCCACAGAGACGGCCCTTTGCCGAGAGGTTTTAATCCTGTACCGTTATTCCCAGCTCTGTGGGGGATGGGTGTAATTTACCGTGTCAGCCATGGCTCAGTGGGCAGCACACTCGCCTCTGAGTCAGAAGGTTGTGTGGTTCAAGTCCCACTCCAGAGATCTGAGCACACAAATCTAGGCTGACACTCCCAGGGCAGTGCTGAGGGAGCGCTGCCCTGTCGGAGGTGCCGTCTTTCAGATGAGACGTTAAACTGAGACCTCTCGGATGAAGGTAAAAGATCCCACGATGCTATTTTGAAGAAGAGCAGGGGGGGGGTTATCCCCAGTGTCCTGGCCAATATTTATCCTGCAATCAACGTCACTAAGAGGCAGATTATCTGGTCATTATGACACTGCTGTTTGTGGGAGCTTGCTGTGCACAAATTGGCTGCCTCGTTTTCTACATTACAACAGTGACTACGCTTCAAAAGCACTTTGGGATGATCTGTGGCCCTGGAAAGGTGCTATATAAATGCAAGTCTTTCGTTTTCTCCCCCACCCCGCAGGGCGAGTGGATTAGCGGGGTCGTTTGATCCGCTTGATTGAAGTTAATGGGAAGAGTCAACTCCTTCCTTCTGTGATGACACTGGCCTGTATTCAAAACACACGAGCTGGAAAAGATCCCAGGTAAGTAGAATCCTCCGTTTTGGACATAAACTGCAACATATGGTCGGCATATTTACATCACACTGAGCTGGTATTAGAATATTCCTGTTATTGCTTTGCATCAAGCTCTGTCGGACTGGAATTATCCCTTTGTACCTCTCGACAATTACGTGATCTGTATCATTTTTTGCGTTTACAAGCTGCCGAACCTTTGTTATTTAAAACTCTTCTTGCTTTCTGACAAATCAAAGTACGAAATAATCACACCAAACAGATTCGAAATCTTATGTGAGCCTTTAGATACAGAGATATTTCTTTCGCGTTTGCAAAGCACATCCATTCTGCATTAAAATCTTTCCAATTTGTATCTGACACATTGCCGCAGTAAAATGTAGCTGTGCCGTCTCTGGAGATGTCAGCTGAAGAAAAAAAAGCTCAGTTTTACAGACAGATGCTCTCTCTGCCTGTCAGCGAGAAGCAACACACATATCAATGATTTACCGCTGGTTTTATCAGAGCGTTAAAAAAAAAAATTCTCTCCAGACAAACGGAGCTACTGACCAAATATGACACGTCCCTGACATTTTGCTTCAGCTCCTCAGATAACCATTCAGGGAAACAAAGTGAGCCCTGGCACAAGAGAAAAACATTTTATAAAGAGCCTGGTCTGTCCTTCCCTTGACATCTCAACTCCTTTTGAAACAACTTTTTTTTTCTGGGGAACTAATTACTCACCCTCCAGCCCGCGTCCTTATATATTTTTTTGTTTTAAAAACTTGCTGTGCTGTTTTAGCTGTCAAAAGGGGAGATGTTCTCCCGTCTGCTACAATAATTCCCCCCCCCCCCCCTTTATTTCCTCAGTAACCGGTGAGAAGTAATGAGATACTCAACAAAACGACTACCCGGAGAGGGCATTGATCATCTGCTTCCCTCTTTCACACCAAATGGGACTGAAGGAGAAGCCATTGTCTGCCTTGTTACTGGAGTGCACTTAAATGCCACTGCGCGTCTTTGGGAGCGAGCCTGCTGATGTGGTGTTGTGCAGCTTTCTGCACTAATTATCCTTTAAACTCCAGACAGTGAGAGACGCAAACCTTTAGTTTGTTAATAACAGCGATGGAAATCATTTCACCCGAATGAGGTTTCGTTAGAAGAACAATATCCTCGCTTTGCAATTATTAAAACCATGGATTTGAGGTTGTTAACCGGGGTGAATGTTGTGTGAACATCTCGATTAAACATTCAAATTATGAAGGCTCTCCCTTCTGACTTGTCTCCCTATATCTGGAACCTCCTCCAGCCCTACAACCCTCTGAGATCACCACGCTCCTCCAATTCTGGCCTCTTGCGCATCCCCGATTTTCATCATTCCAACACTGGGGGCTGTGCCTACAGCTGCCTAGGCCCTTAGTCTGGAATTCCTTCCCTAAACCGCTCCGCCTCTTGACCTCTCTCTCCTCCTTTAAGATGACTCCTTAAAAGCTTTGACCAGGCTTTTGGTCACTTGTCCTAATGTCGCCTTATGTGCCTCATGTCAAATTTTCTTTGATTACGCTCCTGTGAAGCAATTTGAGTCATTTTACTACGTTAAAGGCGCTATATAAATGCAAGTTGCTGTTGACATCCTTTGTGACTGTGACAAAGGTAAACTATCCCTCCTCGTCCTTCTTGACTTGTCTGCAGCCTTTGACACGGTTGACCACTCCATCCTCCTCCATCCTCCTCTCCACCGTTGTACAGCTGGGTGGGACTGCACTCGCCTGGTTCCATTCTTATCTATCTAATCATAGCCAGAGATTCACCTGCAATGGCTTCTCTTCTCACTCCTGCATCATTACCTCTGGTGGCCCCCAAAGATCTATCCTTGGCCCCCTCCTATTTCTCATCTACATGTTGCCCCTTGGTGGCATCATCCGAAAACACAGCGTCAGTTTCCACATGTACGCTGACGACACCCAGCTTTACCTCACTACTTTTTCTCTCGACCCCTCCACAGTGTCTAAATTGTCAGACTGCTTGTCCGACATCCAGTACTCGATGAGCAGAAATTTTCTCCAATTAAATATTGGGAAGACTGAAGCCATTGTTTTCGGTCCACGCCACAAACTCCATTCCCTAGCCACTGACTGCATCCCTCTCCCTAACATCTGCCTGAGGCTGAACCACACTGTTCACAACCTTGGTGTCATATTTGACCCTGAAATGAACTTCTGACCACAAATCTGCGGCATAACTAAGACCGCCTATTTCCACCTCTGTCTCTGCGCCTACCTCAGCTCATCCGCTGCTGAAACCCTCATCTATGCTTTTGTTACCTCCAGACTTGACTATTCCAACACAGTCCTGGCTGGCCTCCCATGATCTACCCTACGTAAACTTGAGGTCATCCAAAACTCGGCTGCCCGTGTCCTAACTCGCACCAAGTTCCATTCACCCATCACCCCTGTGCTCCCTGACCTACATTGGCTCCCGGGTAAGCAACGCCTCGATTTCAACATTCTCACCCTTGTTTTCAATACCACCCATGGCCTTGCCTCTCTCTATCTCTGTAATCTCCTCCAGCCCCACAAACCCCCATGATATCTGTGCTCCTCTATTTCTGCCCTCTTGAGCATCCCTGATTATAATCACTCAGCCATTGGTGGCCGTGCCTTCTGTTGCCTAGGCCCTAAGCTCTGGAATTCCCTCCCTAAACCTCTCCGCCTTGCTACCTCTCTTTCCTCCTTTAAAATGCTTCTTAAAACCTACCTCTTTGACCAACCTGCCCTAATTTCTCCGTATGTAGCTCGGTGTCAAATTTTTTGTCTTGTAATACTCCTGTGAAGTGCCTTGGGATGTTTTACTACATTAAAGGTGCTATATAAATACATGTTGTTGTGAGTGAATTTTAAAGCTCCAATGGAGAGACTAGAGAAGCTGGGTTTGTTCTCCTTAGAGCAGAGAAGGTTAAGGGGAGATTTAATAAAGGTGTTCAAAATTCTGAGGTGTTTCGATAGAGTAAGAAAGAAAGAACTTGCATTTATATAACACCTTTCAAAATCTCAGGACTTCCCAAAACGCTTTACAGCCAATTAAGTACTTTTGAAGTGTAGCCACTGCTATAATGTAGGAAACATGGCAGCCAACTTGCACACAGCAAGCTCCCACAAACAACAATGTGATAATGACCAGATAATCTGTTTTAGTGATATTGGTTGAGGGATAAATATTGGCCAGGACACCGGGGAGAACTCCTCTGCTCTTCTTCAAAATAGTGCCATGGGATCTTTTATGTCCACCTGAAAGAGTAGATAAGGAGAAACTGTTTCCAGTGGCAGGAGGGTTGTTAACCAGAGGACACAGATTGAAGATAATCGGCAAAAGAACCAGAGGGGAGATGAGGAGAATTTGTTTCATGCAGTGGGTTGTTGAAAGGGCGGTGGAAGCAGATTCAATAGTAACTTTCAAAAGGGAATTGGATAAATACGTGAAATAATAATAAAACCGGACGGACCACCCGGCATTGACCTAGGCATTGGCTTCGGACAGTGAAGTCAATGGGAATCGAAGGAAAAATCTCCACTGGCTGGAGTCATACCTAGCACAAAGGAAGAAGGTTGTGGTCGTTGGAGGTCAATCATCTCAGCTGATGAATCAGTACTCCTCCATGTTGAACACCACTTGTAAGAAGCACCGAGGGTAGCAAGGGCACAGAATGTACTCTGGGTGGGGGACTTCAATGTCCATCACCAAGAGTGGCTCGGTAGCACCACGACTGACTGAGCTGGCCGAGTCCTGAAGGACATAGTTGCCAGTCTGGGCCTGCGGCAGGTAGTGAGAGAACCAACATGAGGGAAAAACCTACTTGACATCGTCCTCACCAGTCTACCAGTTTCAGATGCATCTGTCCATGACAGTATTGGTAGCAGTGACCCCCACACAGTCCTTGTGGAGACGAAGTCCCATCTTTACACTGAGGTCACCCTCCAATGTGTTGTGTGGCACAAAAGGGATAAATTCAGAACAGATCTAGCAGCTCAAATCTGGGCATCTATGAGGCGCTGTGGGCCATCAGCAACAGCAGAATTGTATTCCACCACAATCTGTAACCTCATGGCCCGGCATATCCCTCACTCTACTATTGCCATCAAGCCAGGGGACCAACCCTGGTTCAATGAGGAGTGCAGAAGAGCATGCCAGGAGCAGCACCAGACGTACCTAAAAAGAAGGTGCCAACCTGGGGAAGCTGCAACACAGGACTACATGCATGCTGAACAGCGGAAGCAGCATGCTATGGAGAGAGCTAAGTGATCCCACAATCAACGGATCAAATCAAAGCTCTGCAGTTCTATCACATCCAGTCGTGAATGGTGGTGGACAATTAAACAATTAACGGGAGGAGGAGGCTCCATCAATATCCCCATCCTCAATGATGGCGGAGCCCAGCACGCAAGTGCAAAAGACAAGGCTGAAGCGTTTGTAACCATCATCAGCCAGAAGTGCCGAGTGGATGATCAATATTGACCTCCTCCTGAGGTCCCCACCTTCACAGAAGCCAGTCTTCAGTCAATTTGATTCACTCCACGTGATATCAAGAAACAGCTGAGCGCACTGGATACAGCAAAGGCTATGGGCTCCGACAACATCCCGGCTATCGTGCTGAAGACATGAGCTCCAGAACAAACTGTGCCTCTAGCCAATCTGTTCCAGTACAACTACAACACTGGCATCTACCTGACAATGTGGAAAACTGCCCAGGTATGTCCTGTCCACAAAAAGCAGGACAAATCCAATCCGGTCAATTACCGCCCCATCAGTCTACTCTCAATCATCGGCAAAGTGATGGAAGGTGTCACTTACAGTGCTATCAAGCGGCACGTACTCACCAATAACCTACTCACTGATGCCCAGCTTGGGTTCCCCCAGGACCACTCGGCTCCCGTCCTCATTACAGCCTTGGTCCAAAAGTGGACAAAGGAGCTGAATTCCAGAGGTGAGGTGAGAGTGACTGCCCTTGACATTAAGGCAGCATTTGACCCAGTGTGGCATCAAGGAGCCCTAGTAAAACTGAAGTCAATGGGAATCAGGGGGAAAACGCTCCACTGGCTGAAGTCATACCTAGCACAAAGGAAGATGGCTGTTGGAGGTCAATCATCACAGCCCCAGGATATCGCTGCAGGAGTTCCTCAGGGCACAGTCCTAGGCCGAACTATCTTCAGCTGCTTCATCAATGACCTTCCCTCCATCATAAGGTCAGAAGTGGGGATGTTCGTTGATGATTGCACAGTGTTCAGATCCATTTGCAACTCCTCAGAAAATGAAGCAGTCCATGCCCGCATGCAGCAAGACCTGGACGACATTCAGGCTTGGGCTGATAAGTGGCAAGTAACATTCGTGCCACAGATGTGCCAGGCAAAGACTATCTCCAACACGCGAGAGTCTAACCACCTCCCCTTGACATTCAACAGCATTACCATCGCCAAATCCCCCATCATCAACATCCTGGGGGTCACCATTGACCATAAACTTAACTGGACCAGCCACATAAATACTGTGGCAACAAGAGCAGGTCAGAGGCTGGGTATATTGCAGCGAGTGTCTCACCTGCTAACTCCCCTAAGTCTTTCCACCATCTACAAGGCACAAGTCAGGAGTGTGATGGAATACTTTCCACTTCCCTGGATGAGTGCAGCTCCAACAACACTCCAGAAGCTCGACACCATCCAAGACAAAGCAGCCCACTTGATTGACAGCCCATCCACCACCTTAAACATTCACTCCCCCCACCACCGGCGTACCGTGGCTACAGTGTGTACCATCTACAAGATGCACTGCAGCAACTCGCCAATTCTTCTTTGGCAGCACCTCCCAAACCCGCGACCTCTTCCACCTAGAAGGACAAGGGCAGCAGGCGCATGGGAACACCCCCACCTCCAAGTTCCCCTCCAAGTCACATACCATCCTGACTTGGAAGTATATCGCTGACCCTTCATCGTCGCTGGGTGAAAATCCTGGAACTCCCTCCCTAACCGCACTGTGGGAGTATCTTCACCACACGGACTGCAGCGGTTCAAGAAGGCGGCTCACCACCACCTTTCTCGAGGGCAATTAGTGATGGGCAATAAATGCTGGCCTTGGCAGCAATGCTCACATCCCAGGAACTAATAAAAAAAAAGGGATAAATTTGCAGAGCTATTGGGAAAGAGTAGGGGGAGCGGGATTAATTGGATGGCTCGCTCAAAGGAGCAGCATGGGCACGATGGGCCGAATGGCCTCTGTCTGTGCTGTCAGACTCTTACAATCAGCCTAGCATTTGAGAGGGTCTTCGGTTTAAATGGGTTAAAAGAAAAAATCAGGTCACTTTGAAGCAGTGTAAACAATTCCGTAACGGTACAGTCTGAGATTTTGCCAAGCTGGTAATTAAAAATGTTGGTAGAAATATTTTCTAAAAATAGCAATATTGCTGGTTTCCCAGGTGTTCACTTACAGGAACGGCTGCATATTTTATAGGCACTGATGTGGTTTGCCTGACGGCAAAAACATGATTTTTTTTTCCCCGAGATCTAAATGCCCAGCTGCATCAATGAACATATCCTCCCCAGGAAACATTGTGCTGCCACTGGACTTAGTGGAGTATGTGAGAGAAACCAACTAAAAGTGCATCTCAGCTTCTTTCAGGTAAGGTGTGCAACAGTAGATTTTCATTTGTCTTGTCTCACTTCTCATGATCTTCACCCAGAGAGTGGTGAACCTGTGGAATTCTCTACCACAGAAGGCAGTTGAGGTCAATTCATTAAATATATACAAGAAGGAGTTGGATCTATTTCTTAAGGCTAAAGGGATCAAGGGATATGGGGAGAAGGCAGGGACAGGGTACTGAATTTGGATGATCAGCCATGATCTCATTACAGGAAACTTTTTTTTATCCGGCACCGACGGGACCGACGTGGTGCCGGTTCATCAAAAATTCCGGATAACCGAAAGCTATAGTAAAAGATACGGAGAGCTCAGAGCTCCGTATAAAGTAACAAACCTTGTTGCTTAGCAACAGGTTCAGAACAATGGCCACAAGTTCCAAGCATCTCTGTAGCTTAGCAACAGCTGCAGCCACACCCTTGCACAGCAACAGATCGAGGAAGGCAAGTAGAATATGAAGTAAAACTTACCTGAACCTACTCCTGAATTTTGCCGGTTAACCGAGATTTCTGGTTATTTAGGTGCCGGTAAATCGAAAGTTTCCTGTAAATGGTGGAGCAGGCTTAAGGGGCCGAATGGCCTACTCCTGCTCCTATCTTCTATGTTTCTATCGGTGATCTGCCAGCAAGTCATCTACAGCAACAACTTGCATTTACACAGCACCTTTAACGTAGTAAAACATCCCCAAGGTGCTTCACAGGAGTGTTAACAAAGAAAATTTGACACCGAGTCACATATGGAGATATTAGGGCAGGTGACCAAAAGCTTGGTCAAAGAGGTAGGTTTCAAGGAGGAGAGAGAGGTGGAGAGGCGGAGAGGTTTAGGGAGGGAATTCCAGAGCTTATGGCCTCGGCAGCTAAAGGCACGGCCGCCAGTGTTGGAGCACTGAAAATCGGGGCTGTGCAAGAGGCCAGAATCAGGGGAGTGCAGAGAACTCGGAGGTAACACTTCAGTTTCAGACCACCTGCCTCGCCGGCCGCAGCCCTCAGTTAAGTCTTGGGGAGGGATGCAGTAGGGAGGGTGGATCCCGGTCGACAGTGGCCCTCAGGAGTACGGTGGAGCCAGATGTAACTGGGGCAGAGCAGCCACATTCCTGGAAAGGGTCCTCAAAGAGACACCTCACTAGCATACAGAAGAGGTCAAATGCCTGTTTTAGCCAGCCACCCTGGATGCCTGAGAAATGGCCCAAACCAATTTTGGATCGGACGATTTTCAGAAGTCCTTAAAGTGCGGGGTGTTGCGCCCCGAAATGGGTTCTAGGTGCACTCGTGCTACACCTGCAAAATGGGTGCAATTATGACCAACGTCTACCCCTGCAAGTTTTCATGTGTGGGAATATTGGAGCCAAGCCTGATCTCACACACACACACACACACACACACACACACATGTGCACGCACACACATGTGCATGCACACACACACACACATGTGCACACAAACATCCACGCACACACACACATATGCGCGTACACACACAAAAGCACGCGCACACATACATGCACACACATGCCACGGACACACACAAGCACACCCATGCACACACACATGCATACACACACACATACATATACATGCACACACACACGTGGAAACACACACACATGTGCACGCACACATGAACATACACACACACACACATGAGCACACACACACAGAGCACACACACACGAGCACGCATGCACACACACACACACACACACACACACACACACACTTTGCAGCAGGTGTCACTGGATAGTGACTGAGACTGGGCTCCCAAGCTGTTTTACCTTTTCCCCAAAGAAGGAGCTGGTGCCGCCTGACTCCAACACCACCTAAAGTCAGCGAATTCACCTCAGACCAGGAATCAAAGCAGCAGTCCACTGGCCTTCACGGCTTAGCCTAATGCTGCCTCTATCAACTGAGCCATTGAGGGCGGCTCCCCATTTGTGTCAATAAGAAGCAGTGCGATTGTAATTGAAATTTAGCAGCTGCAAGCTGCTCATGTTTAACCCCTATTTGTGCTGCGTAGGATCTGCGGAGCATATACAGCTGTAGGAACCAAGTGCCAAAAACACTTGGAAATGTAACATTGAAAATATTGCTGCTTCACACTGAGGGGAATTGAAACTGGCACCTCCACACTTTTCTTTTGGTACCTTTGCAATTGTCCAGTCATGCCAGAAATCTAAATTGCAATAGAAATGGCTACTCCACTTCAGACAGAACAGGTACATAAAGAAGTAACATATGGCTCCAAATATCGGAGAGAAGAGTTTTCAGAGCTTACTAAATTTCAGTTCTTTTCTTTCAGGAAGACAGCTTAAATTCAGGCTTGTTTTTTCATTCTAACAAAACAACAACAGCTTGCATTTATAGGGTACCTTTAATGTAGAGAAAAAAACATCCCAACGCTCATCACAGGGACGTAATCAAACAAAGGAGCAGTTATTAGAAGGGGTGTGAAAGGGTTAAAAAGGGCTAAAATGAGGGGATTAAGGAACAGCGCATATATCCAACCATATAAGGAATGGTTATGAACAATGTCCAGAAGGGAAGTCTGGTGTAACATGGCCAAAGTGCACAAACCGTGAATCACTAACTGAGGAATGTAGTGAGAGATAACGTATGGGGTCACAAGACCAATGCACACAGGTCACAAGAATTTGCTCCCGAAGCCAACTGTATGATGAAAGAAATGAATACGTGTAATGCACCTAATTGCGAAACAGTAGCCACGACTCAGAACAAAACCTGTATATAAGGTAGAAGGTTTTCAGCGATCGGGGAGCATTCGTCCCAGGATGAGTGCCTCATCTGTCGACTTGTAAATAAAGTTGCTTTACTGCTCGAACCTCCGGACTCCGAGAGATTGATTGGGAATAAGGCGGATGTCGACCCTTTATATCAGAGGGTCCGTCTCGGGGAGAAGATGCTCTCCCGGTTTACCCTTACAGGATGACCAAAAGTTGGTGAAAAGCAGTGGGTTTTGAAGAAGGGTCTTTAAGAAGGAGTGGGAAGTGGCGAAGTTTAGGAATTTTAGAATTCCAGAGTGCGGGGGTCTATGCGGCTGTAGGCATGGCCACTAATGGTGGGGCAAAAGGAGAGAGGAGTGCACAAGAGGCCAGAGTCAAGGAATGGAGAGTTTCTTGAGGAGGTTACAGAGATAGGGAGGGGCAAGGCCATGACAGGATTTAAACACAAGGAAGAGAATTTAATTTTGGGGCATCAAATCATGCTATTCTTTAGCTGAGCATGGCTGATGCTAACACTGGCTGAATCAAATGGAAAGTGTCGCATTCCCTTCACCTTGACAAACACAAAATACACAGATAAAGTAAAGAAACTGCCAAGCACGAAGACAACAGGAGCCCCTTAAACTCACGGCGATAATCTCCCACACAGAAACAACTAGCCAGGAACAATGCCACAGGTGATTAGTTAGAACAGCAGGAACCACGTTGAGGCTGGCTGAAAAAAATACAGTAATGAGAAAGCTACAACGAACCGGCTGCAAGAAAATGTTTGCCCGGAATTCACGGGAGGTGTAGTTATAATCTTACTTCCAGCTATTCTGTGCACAAGTTCTGTACAAGCAACACAGGTGCAGATCTCTGAGACCCTTGCAGCTGTGACAAGTAATTTCATGGCTTCCATGTTGGTGATCTTACTACACTGGGAATGTAAATCGGTGGTGATTGTCTGGATGCTGATTCCTGGGGAGCCATTACTGGGAGATGATCGCTGTGAGCTACAGGACTCCCGTCTTCATGCTCAGCAGTTTCTTTCTGAACTTTTGTCTTGTGCGTTTTGTGTTCGTCAAGGTGGCGAGAATGGAATATGCTCCATTTGAATCAGCCAATATTGGCATCAATCATTCGCAGGTCAGCACTAGCACAGCTTCATGAAAGAAGGAAGACTTTGGACCTCCTTGCCTGTCTGGTGGTCACCCATTCCCTCTCTGCCTGCACACTCTTAAGGTGCAGGGTGACTGACGTAAGAAAACTACTAGGCACTTGGTCTAAGCGTTAAACAAAGCTTTAATCAACTGTTTTACAACATGGAGGTCTAGTGGTGTCCTTCACTAGTTCCTGTTAAGAATGTCCTGTGCAAGCTGGGTCCGTGCCCGAGTATTTATACTCTCCCTGGACAGCGCCACCCGTAGGCCGCTCAGTATTATTTCATAAGTCTTTCTTTCATGAATGACTGATTCATGTCAGTGACCACCTCTTGAAACGTGCTATCCACGAAGCTCTCTGCAGTGATCCCAGCTGCCGCCTAAGCCCCGAAACCAGGAGCTCGAGCTCCTCCAGCTGGTGAAACTTCCTGCACACGTGGTTGTCCAGGACATGGGAAGCATCCTGGATTTCCCACATGGCACAGGATGAGCATTCAACAGGATTGAGGTGCCCTGCCGTGCCTCTATTTATTAGACTACTTACCAGAAATAAACTAAGACTGATCCCTGATCTGAACAAAAAAAAACTTACCAGCTACTCACCAATCAGCTCCCTCCCTTGTGCTGATGTCACTTTAGATGTTTTTTTTACCTCTCTCCCTGACGCTCTTGGACTGTCTCTCTTTCCCACCACTTTATACTCTTGGGCCGCTTTCTCTCCCACCCCTTATACTCTAAGTACTTGACCTGTTACCCACCAATCTGTTTGTTCCACAGCAGTGACGTCACTTTTGAATTTCTTTCTCAGATTTCTGCATTTTGCTCGCGCTCTCACTATCTCTGCTGCCAGTTCTCCCATTTTTATCTGTTGTCATCTCACACTATTTCCCCTCAGGTTTGCTGTCTCCGTTCTCACTGACTCTCTGCTGCCAGTTCTCCTGCTTTTATCTGTTGTCCTCCCACACTGTTTCCCCTCACGCTCGCTCTCTCCGCCCTTACTTCTCTGGGGGTTCTGCGGGTCACTTGCCAAATCTATGGCGGGACACTTGCCTTGGAGGGTAAAGTTGTATAACTATCGAGTGAGGAAATGTGCCAAACATATTATTAAACCTTTCTCAAAACACTGATAACTCCCAAAAATACGTATTCTAAACTTTTGATATTTCAAATTATTTTTGGGATAGTTTCCTTCAATCAGAAGCAAATTGAGTCTTGGATGGGTTTCTTTCTGGACTTAAGTTGGCTGCTGCGTTGGGTTAAAAATATCCATCTCAGGCCACCTGGGAGACTCTCCTACACAGCTCAAGAAGGGAGGATCACAGAATTATGCTCAGGCATTCCAGTAATTTTGTTTTTCCCATTTGGGCTTGTTGGTAGCGTTTGAAGCATTCGACATCTATCTATGCCTAAAGGTGAATCATTTATTTTTAATAAAGCCCGAAACCTGACCTTGCGAACAATGTCAATAAGCTTGACTTCATAGTGAGGAAATGCTTGAGAGAATTACAGGGGATGCAGTTAATGATCACTTAGTAAGAATGCAGGTTGTCATACACAGCTAGTTTAGCTTTAGGCATAAGAAATCGTAGCCCACAGACTGGCTTCCTTGAGAATGCAACTAAGCTGGTAGACATCTAGTGAACGTCTCCACTGGCAGAAAGTATTCGACAGTGTGGCAACAAAAGACAACTGGTGCCGGCAAGAGATTATAGGGTGAATCTTTGCCTTCACTACATGGGCATTAAACATCGCCTGGGTGGCAGGTAGAAGTGAAAGGCTGGCAGGGGAGGAGAGCACAGTGGTATCTGAACCTGGTGGTTTCCTTCCATCCAAAGTATTGGACAAAGAAGAAAGAAAGACTTGCATTTCTATAGCACCTTTCACAACCTCAGGACGTCCCAAATTGCTTTACAGCCAATGAAGTACTTTTGAAGGGTTATAATGTAGGAAGCACGGCGGTCAATCTGCGCACAGCAAGGTCCCACAAGCAGCAGCGTGATAAAGGGAATGGTAGCGTAGTGGTAATGTCATCTGGGCTAGTAATCCAGAGGCCTGGACGAACGACCCATGAGACGTGAGTTCAAATCCCACCACGGCAGCTGGGGAATTTAAATTCAGTTAATTAAATAAATCTGGAATAAAAAGCTAGTATCAGTAATGGTGACCATGAAACTACCAGATTGTCGTAAAAACCCATCTGGTTCACTAATGTCCTTTAGGAAAGGAAATCTGCCGTCCTTCCCTGGTCTGGCCTATATGTGACTCCAGACCCACAGCAATGTGGTTGACTCTTAACTGCCCTCTGAAATGGCCCAGCAAGCAACTCAGTTGTAACAAACCGCCACAAAACACAATAATAAGAATGATACCGGACGGGCCACCCGGCATCGACCTTGGCACCGGCTACGGACACGGTAACGGCACACCCAGCCCAGTCGACCCTGCAAGGTCCTCCTTACCAACATCTGGGGAATTGTGCCAAAATTGGGAGAGTTGTCCCACAGACTAGTCAAGCAACAGCCTGACATAGTCATACTCACAGAATCATACCTTTCAGCCAAAGTCCCAAATTCCTCCATCACCATCCCCACCGGCAGGACAGACCCACCAGGGGTGGTGGCTCAGTGGTATACAGTCAGGAAGGAGTGGCCCTGGGAGTCCTCAACATTGACTCCGGACCCCATGAAGTCACATGACTTCAGGTCAAGCATGGGCAAGGAAACCTCCTACTGATTAACACCTACCGTCCTCCCTCAGCTGATGAATCAGTACTCCTCCATGTTGAACACCACTTGGAAGAAGCACTGAGGGTAGCAAGGGCACAGAATGTACTCTGGGTGGGGGACTTCAATGTCCAACACCAAGAGTGGCTCGGTAGCACCACTGCTGACCGAGCTGGCCGAGTCCTGAAGGATATAACTGCCAGTCTGGGCCTGCGACAGGTGGTGAGAGAACCAACACGAGGGTAAAACCTATTGACCTCGTCCTCACCAATCTACATGTCGCAGATGCATCTGTCCATGACAGCATTGGTAGCAGTGACCAGTGTACAGTCACTGTGGACACAAAGTCCCGTCTTCACACTGAGGACACCCTCCATCATGTTGTGTGGCGCTACCACTGTGCTAAATGGGATAGATACAGAACAGATCTAAGCAGCTCAAAACTGGGCACCCATGAGGCGCTGTGGGCCATCAGCAGCAGCAGAATTGTATTCCACCACAATCTGTAACCTCATGGCCTGGCATATCCCTCACTCTACCATTACCATCAAGCCAGGGGACCAACCCTGGTTCAACAAGGAGTGTAGAAGAGCATGCCAGGAGCAGCACCAGGCGTACCTAAAAATGAGGTGCCAACCTGGGGAAGCTGCAACACAGGACTACATGCATGCTTAAAAGCAGAAGCAGCATGCTATAGACAGGGCTAAGCAATCCCACAATCAACGGATCAGATCAAAGCTCTGCAGTCCTGCCACAACCAGTCATGAATGGTGGTGGGCCATTAAACAACTAACGGGAGGAGGAGGCTCCATGAATATCCCCATCCTCAATGATGGAGGAGCCCAGCACGTGAGTGCAAAAGACAAGGCTGAAGCGTTTGCAACCAACTTCAGCCAGGAGTGCCAAGTGGATGGTCCATATCAGCCTCCTCCCGAGGTCCCCACCATCACAGAAGCCAGTCTTCAGCCAATTTGATTCACTCCACGTGATACCAAGAAATGGCTGAGCGCACTGGATACAACAAAGGCTATGGGCCCCGACAACATCCCGGCTATCGTGCTGAAGACATGTGCTCCAGAACTAGCCGCGCTTCTAGCCAAGCTGTTCCAGTACAGCTACAACACTGTCATCTATCCGATAATATGGAAAACTGCCCAGGTATGTCCTGTTCACAAAAAGCAGGACAAATCCAACCTGGCCAATTACCGCCCCATCAGTCTACTCTCAATCATCAGCAAACTGATGGAAGGCGTCATCAACAGGGCTGTCAAGCGGCACTTACTCACCAAAAACCTGCTCACTGATGCCCAGTTTGGGTTCCGCAAAGACCACTCGGTTCCCGACCTCATTACAACCTTGGTCCAAACATGGACAAAGAAGCTGAATTCCAGAGGTGAGGTGAGAGTGACTGCCCTTGACATCAAGGCAGCACTTGACCGAGTGTGGCATCAAGGAGCCCCAGCAAAACTGAAGTCAATGGGAATCAGGGGGAAAACTCTCCACTGGCTGGAGTCATACCTAGCACAAAGGAAGATGGTTGTAGTGGTTGAAGGTCAATCACCACAGCCCCAGGACATCACTGCAGGAGTTCCTCAGGGCACTGTCCTAGGCCCAAACATCTTCAGCTGCTTCATCAATGACCTTCCCTCCAACATAAGGTCAGAAATGTAGATGTTCACTGATGACTGCATAGTGTTCAGCGCCATTCACAACTCCTCAGATAATGAAGCAGTTCATGCTCGCATGCAACAAGACCTGGACGACGTTCAGGCTTGGGTTGGTAAGTGGCAGGTAACATTCGTGCCACAGAAGAGCCAGGCAATGACTATCTCCAACAAGCGAGAGTCTAACCACCTCTCCTTGGCATTCAACAGCATTACAATCGCCAAATCCCCAACCATAAATATCCTGGGGGGTCACCATTGACCAGAAACTTAACTGGACCAGCCACATAAATACAGTGGCAACAAGAGCAGGTCAGAGGCTAGGTGTTCTGTGGCGAGTGTCTCACCTCCTGACTCCCCAAAGCCTTTCTACCATCTACAAGGCACAAGTAAGGAGTGTGATGGAATACTCTCCACTTGCCTGGATGAGTGCAGCTCCAACAACACTCAAGAAGCTCGACACCATCCAGGACAAAGCAGCCTGCTTGATTGGCAGCCCATCTACCACCTTAAACATTCACTCCATCCACCACCGGCATACTGTGGCTGCAGTGTGTAACATCTGCAAGATGCACTGCAGCAACTTGCCAAGGCTTCTTTGGCAGCACCTCCCAAACCCACGACCTCTACCACCTAGAAGGACAAGGGCAGCAGGTGCATGGGAACACCACCACCTCCAAGTTCCCCTCCAAGTCATACACCATCCTGACTTGGAAGTATATCATCGATCCTTCATCGTCGCTGTGTCAAAACATTGGAACACCCTCCCTAACAACACTATGGAAGTACCTTCACCACATGGACTGCAGCGGTTCAAGAAGGTGGCTCACCACCAACTTCTCAAGGGCAACTAGGGATGGGCAATAAATGCTGGGCTTGCCAGTGATGCCCACATCCCATGAACGAATTAAAAAAAAATGATGTGCTCAAGTCTCTGGAGTGTGTATTGAACCCATGACCTTTTGACTCAGAGGAGAGTGTGCTGCCACTGAGCCGCGGTTGACACCACACAGACGGACAATCCAGCAGCATTCTGTGAGAGGCCTGCCTTCCCACCCACCCAGGATTCCTCTTTGCGCTCCGCCCAAGCGATGCTTAGCATCCAGGCGGTAAAGACAAAGATCTACCCCATGTAACCAATGGGAAATGGGCACAACCGGAGAGATGTTAATGATGGGTGGTTTGTCTGCAAGTAGAATTCTGTATTAATCTGCATCTGGTCCTCAGCTTATCAATGACCCACCCATCATTAACATCTTTCTGGTTGTGACCATTTCCCATTGTCATTTTTTTCTATTCATTCTCAGGATACAGATATTGATAGCAAGACCATCCTAAGTTGTCCTTGAGAAGGTGGTGGTGGGCGTTCTTCTTGAACCACTGCAGTTCATGTGGTGAAGGGACTCCAACAGTGCTGTTAGGGAGGGAGTTCCAGGATTTTGACCCAGCGACGATGAAGGATCAGCGATATATTTCCAAGTCAGGATGGTGTGTAACTTGGAGGTGGTGGTGTTCCCATGTGCCTGCTGCCCTTGTCCTTCTAGGTGGTGGAGGGGGCGGGTTTGGGAGGGCCTACCTGAGGGTCAAGTTCGTGATCTGGGCCGATTTTAATTGGATCAATAGGGGAGGAAGTGAGTTACTCCAGTATCACCTGACATAAGTGCCCCTGAATGGCACCAGCTAAAACAATAAACTAACATGTGGTCCAATCAGACTGAGAGATGCTTAAAATAAAGCAGCAAAGTCCCGTTCCAACAAGAGGAACCGTAACAACTAAATCATGTTATTACCAGTGATCTGGAGGAGAAGGGGTTTTGTAAACAGAGCCACTCAGTTGGCAAACAAACATTGCAACTCGGTAGCACATACAGGCAAACGCCAGTAGCTTGCAAGAGGAACTGGGCGAGGCTCCCAACCTGATCAGAGATATGCAGAGAAAATGCATTTAGGGAGAAAAAAGGATCATGAATAATTTCCTATTGATAGATTATTCCATTTTAACAGATTGAGGAGGGCATGGGGGAGGGGGTCACATAGTAAAAAAACATGGGGGGAATTTTCCCAGCCCTGGGGTGGCGGGTATGGAGGCGGGACCGCCAGGAAAATGGCAGAAACTGGGAGCGGGAACCGAACCCGCTCCCAACCCGCCTCCATATTCCCAGGAGGCGGGTCCCGACTCGCGCAGGGACCCGTCTCTTTGAGGCGGGGAGGTGATTAGAGCCAATTAACTGCCTGTTAACAGGAAGATAACAGGCAGTTTTGAGGCTTATCCCCATTTTATGCCTGCAAGTGCGGGCTTCCCGACGGCTGTGAACCTTGCCAGGGTCAGCGAGGCGAGCAGGGTGTCTGCGGGGGTGAGAGGGTTGGAAATGTCTGCTGTGGAGGTGAGTGATGGGTGCAAGTGTGGAGAGGTAAGTATGAGAGGTGAGTGTAAAGAGTTGGAAAACGTTTACTTACCTTTGTTTCTTCCTGCAGGCTTCAACCCTTGGGGCTCCGGAGGTGCCTTCTCTCAAAGGCAGAGATGACAGAATGGCTGCTGCATTCTCAGATGCAGCAACCATCTGATTTCTGCTGAGGAGAGAGGTTTTGGTGAGCCTTCAGTGCAAGGGCTCACCTTAGAACAGAGATCGTCAGTGTTCGACAGCTTCTCAAAGCTGTCAAACGCTGACAATTCAGCTGTCAAAAGTTTTTGACAGATGAAACTTCATACGCTGATGTCCTCTGTCACCAGCTTTCCCTTAATTGGCCGGCTAAGCTTGCAGGGTGGGCTTAACAAGGTCAATTAAGGGAAAATAGCGTGGGTTGGCCAGACGTCGTTGGGGGCGGGACTGAAACCTGACAACCAGCAGTCCGTGTGATCTACTGGACTGATTCTGTATGCCTGAGAGGGTCGGGGAGGAATTTTCCAGGGTATATTCTCCTTTATTGGCCCTGGGTTTCTTTCTGGATTTCTTTTTTGCCTCTCCCAGGAGATTACGTGGCTGCGGGGATGAGGGTGAGGGGTGGAGAGTCTTCTAGTCAGGATGCTCCAACCATCATGAATGTGAGGCAGGCTTGATGGACCAGCTGGTCTTTTCCTGCCTGTCATTTTCATCTGTTTGTATCAATGGCCATATATTGAAGAGTTTGGGAGGGAAAAGAAACAATTTGAGAGTAGTTAATACCCAATTTTTTGAAATATTCATAATATGATCAATCAAGCACAGTTGACAGAACACAAAAACAGAAGCACTGAACGCAGTTATAAGCCTTCCGAACTCAACATTGAGTTCAACAGTTTCAGATCATAACTTCTCCCCCATTTTGGACGGCAGCTGTTGCTGATGAATCTGACATTCCCATTTACAGCTGGTCTAGACCCATCTTTTGCTTCTTTACTTGTCCCATTACCATCTCCTTTTGCCTTGCCCCATCATCCCTTTTATCATTTAATCTCTCCTGCCTTCCACCCTATCACAGACCTTCCCTTTTGTTCTTTCCTCCCCTCTCCCACTTACCCTGCCCCTTGTACTTGCTTAAAACTGTTAAGTCTCTGTGTTATAATGAGAATTACTACACAGACCATAAGAGTAACTTTTAACAGGTCTTTACTAGTTGAAGGTCAGGGCGGAACTGCCCAATAACTCATTACACAGCACTTATATACCGGTGTGGTCACCACCGGTATTACAGTATACAGCAGCCAAGATAAAGTAGTGCAACCCTTCAAATAGTTCTCTTAAAGGTGGAACGGTTACATACACTACAATCCTCCCTTTTTAGGTTAACAGTATATATTCCCATTAAACATAACATCATAACATATATACACAACTTCATGTAAAAACAGTTCACAGATTCAGTCTCTCTGGAGGCTTCCTGACTCGGTCCGGATAACGCCTCGGTGGTGTAGTAGTTTTTGGTGGTGTAGTCGGTTCTTTTGGCAAGGTCGATTCGGCTTGAATGTCAGTGTCGGGTTCATCTGGTTCCAGTATCACCGGATCGGAGGTAGATACTATGGTATCTCTGCTTCATCATTAGGCGTATAGAGTTGTGGAGTAGGTTGTCCCTTTTCGGATGACGCTATGATCTGGTCAGCATGGTGCCTTATTATGCTTTCACCAATGTCCACGGTATACATCAGCGGTCCTAGTCGTGTGCAAATAGTTCCAGGCTGCCATTTCTCGGTACGGTAGTCCCGGGCCAAAACTTGTTGACCTATCTGGAAGGTTCTAGTTGGCCTTTCATTCATGCCTTGAAATTGCCGGTTCTCTACGTCCCTTCTGATGTTTGGCTTGATCAAATCCAGCCGGCATCTTAGTCTTCTATTGAAAAACATCATGGCGGGAGTTTGGTTTGTGACCGCATGTGTTGCATTCCTGTACGCCAACAAGAAGTTATCTACCTTATGTTGTAGATTTATGTCTTCATTACCCATGGCCTTTATGGCCTTCTTGAAGGTCTGGACAAACCTTTCAGCTAATCCATTGGTGGTGGGATGGTATGGGGCGGACGTGTAGTGCTTAACCCCATTGTTTTTTAAGAACTTCCTGAATTCTTCGGACACAAATTGCGGTCCATTATCAGAACAGATCTGTTCCGGCAGCCCATTCCTGGCAAATATGGTCCTTAATACTGTGATGGTTTTTTCCGTGGTGGTGGAGGACATCTTTATTACCTCCGGCCACTTGGAGTGTGCATCCACCGCGATTAAGAACATTGAGTCCATAAATGGACCAGCAAAGTCGATATGTACTCTTTGCCATGGAGATGAGGGCCACTCCCATGGATGCAGAGGAGCTTGTGGTGGGGCGTTTTGGACCTTCTGGCATCCTAGACAGCTCTTGGTCATTTCTTCGATGTCTCCATCGATACCTGGCCACCACACGAAAGCTCTGGCTAGGTTCTTCATTTTCACTCCACCCAGATGCCCCTCGTGAAGCTCCTTTAGCACTTTATGCTGGAGTTTGGGTGGAATCACCACTCTGGATCCACACATCAAAGTTCCTCGGCACACTGACAGCTGTTCTCTTCTTTGCGAAAATGCTGGCAACAGTGGTTCGCCATGTGCTGGCCATCCCTTCACCGTTAAATCGTAGACTCGTGAGAGAGTCGGGTCATTTCTTGTTTCCTTTTCGATCGTAGAATTTGTTACTGGTAGACATTCCACTATGGTTGAGTGGAACATCTCCACTGGATCCACTGTAGGCGCCTCTTCTACCGTTGGCAACGGTAGGCGTGATAAACCGTCAGCATTCCCATGCTGTTTTGATCCTTTGTATTCTATGTCATATTGGTGTGCCCCTAGGAAAAGGGACCACCTCTGTAGCCTTTGCGCTGTCATAATGGAAACGCCCTTTTTAGGGTTGAATATGGATACCAACGGCTGGTGGTCTGTCAGCAGTGTAAACTTCTGGCCCTGCAGGTAATGATGCACGGTGGCATAGTGGTTAGCACTGTTGCCTCACAGCGCCAGGGACCCGGGTTCAAATCTGGCCTCGGGCGACTGTCTGTGTGGAGTTTGCACATTCTCCCTGTGTCTGCGTGGGTTTCCTCCGGGTGCTCCGGTTTCCTCCCACAGTCCAAAGATGTGCAGGTTAGGTTGATTTGGCTATGATAAATTGACCCTTAGTGTTAGGGGATTAAATACATGGGGTTACAGGAATAGGGTGGGATATGTGTCGGTGCAGGCTCGATGGGCCGAAATGGCCTCTATCTGCACTGTAGATTCTGTGATTCTGTGATTCTTTACTCCCCACACCAGGCTGAGAGCCTCTCTATCTATCTGAGCATAGTTGCGCTCAGCAGAGGTCAATGATCTGGATGCAAATGCGACTGGCCTTTCCGAGCCATTTGGCAACTTGTGTGAGAGTACTGCTCCAATACCATAAGGAGAAGCATCACAAGCTAAACGAATAGGTAGCGTTGGGTTGAAGTGAGCCAACACTTCCTCTGAGGTGATCAATGTCTTGCTTTTGCGAAATGCCTTCTTACAGTCCTCGCTCCACTTCCATGGTACTTCTTTCTGCAAAAGAGCATTCAGCGGGTGCAGCACCGTGGATAGATTTGGCAGAAACTTAAGGTAATAGTTAATCAACCCTAGGAACGATCTCAACTGGGATACATTTTCCGGAGCGGGAGCCTTCACAACAGCTTCGATCTTGTCAGGTGACTTGTGCAGCCCCTCCTGGTCAATGACATGACCACAGTACGAGATCCGTTTCTGAAAGAACTCACATTTCTGGCGATTAACTCGAAGGCCATATTCCTTCAACCTGGTGAGCACCAGTTTCAAATTTGCAAGGTGTTCCTCATCGTCATCTCCTGTAATCAGGATATCGTCCAAGTAACATTGAGTGCTTGGAATTCCCTGTCATACCTGCTCCATGGCCCTCTGCCAAATTGCCAGAGCCGAAGCCACTCCAAAAACCAGTCTATTATATCGATACAAGCCTCTGTGCGTGCTGATTGTGAGATACTGGCGCGACTCTTCCTCAACTTCCATCTGTAAGTACGCTTGCGCCAGGTCTATCTTGGTGAAGCGTTTCCCACCAGACAATGAAGCAAAGATATCCTCAATCCGCGGAAGCGGATATTGCACCGTGTGAAGCACCGGATTAACTGTG
This sequence comes from Somniosus microcephalus, assembly GCF_052327205.1. Taxonomy (NCBI): domain Eukaryota; kingdom Metazoa; phylum Chordata; class Chondrichthyes; order Squaliformes; family Somniosidae; genus Somniosus; species Somniosus microcephalus. The sequence continues at coordinate 362,306,882 of NC_140989.1, forward strand.
ATCTTGAAGTCTCCACAGATGCGGACCTTCCCCGGTTCCCCTGGCTTGTTACTCGATGAACGCTTCATGACGGGAACAATGGGCGTGGCCCACTCACTCCAGTCCACCTTAGAAAGTACTCCTGAACGTTCCAGCCCTTCCAGCTCAGCTTCCACAGCAGGTCGTATCGCATACGGTACCGGTCTGGCTTTGAAAAATTTTGGGTTTGCATGTTCTGCAATCTTGATTTTTGCCTTAATTCCTCTCAGTGTTCCCAGTCCCTGTTGGAACACCTCTTTAGCCTCATCCAATATTCTGGACAATCGTTCAGGTTTGACATCTTTTTTCCCGGAATCTACTGTTATTGCGTTGAGGGAGTGCCAGTCCATATTTATTTTTCTGATCCACTCCCGTCCCAGAAGTGGTGGACCTCCCTCAGGTAGTACATATAAGTCCATTCCTTGGTGTTCTTTGCCCTTGTGTATCACCTTGACTTTTATCTTTCCGATGGGGTATACTTTTTGCCCCTTGTCTGTCTGCAATACTATCTCCGTATCCCGTAGGGGAATATGTTTGAATAACTTTTTGTAATCTTGCTTATTCATAACCGTCAACGCCGATCCGGTGTCCAATTCCATCTTCACTTGGACTCCTGTTATCTGCAGTGTGACCCAGATAGTTTGTCGGTCAGCTTCCTTACTCACGTTGTGAATTCTCAGACTACCCAGTTCCTTGCTGTTGGAGTCTGAATCCGAATTCTGTTCATCCGAACTCTTCTCAGCCACCTTATGTACCTTTCTGCACTTTTCCTGTGGTGACTTTTTGTTGCTGGTCTTCTTTCCTGACCGGCATACTTTAGCTATGTGACCAAGCTTGCCACATTTTCTATATTCCTGGTTTTTAAACCAGCATTGGTTCTGATCGTGTGTTGTCTTTCCACAACGATAACATTTCGTTGTACCCAAAGCCATTTGATCTACGCTGGGTACCGCTGCCTTCAGCTGCATTTCCGCAGTGCCTCTCGCTGCGGCTTCGTGCGATGCTGCAATAGTGACAGCCTTATCAAGTGTAAGATCATTCTCTTCCAGTAGCCGCTTTTGTGTTCCTTCTTTCGACAACCCACACACGAATTTGTCCCTCAGTGCCTCTGTCAGGCTTTCCCCAAACTGGCAGTATTTCGCTAGCTTACGCAGTTCAATTAAATACTCCGCGTTGCTTTCCTCTTTCAGTTGCGTTCTCGCATAAAATTTAAATCGTTCCGCTAACATCAGCAGTGTGGGGTTCAAATGATTCTTCAGGACAGCAACAATTTTAGCAAAAGCCTGATCCGCCGGTTTAGCTGGTGATAGAAGATGCTTCAATAGCCCGTATGTCTTCGCACCCATTGAGTTTAGTAAGGTTAGTGCTTTATCTTCATCTGATATTTTATTTGCCTTACAATATATCTCTATGCGTTCTACATACGTGGCCCAATCTTCAACATCGGGATCGAAATCGTTGATGTTACCACGCTTAGGCATCCTTGCGATCTTCTTGAGAACAAAAGAATTTTTTTTTTTTTTTTTTTCTTTTACAAAATAGCGGTTTCCCGCGCTTGTCTACTTCCCCCGCCTCCGAAAATGGCGGCTTCCCGCGTTTGCCTTTCTCCCCCGCTGGCTGTAATGGCGATTGCCGTATTGCTGCGTTCGCCCTCCCCCAGCGGTTTTCAAATCGTGCCTCCCAGCCCTTCTTGCAGTCCGGTCCTTTCCCCCCGGCTGCGGCTGAGTTCTCCGCCGTTTTTTTTTTTTTTTTTTCTCCCGCGCCTTACGCTGACCCGGTCGCTGCACCTCGCGGCCTCGGTAGCTGCCCGGCCTTTTTCACCGGTCGCCGCCGAGCTCTCTCTCGACGCTGTTGCGTCTCCCAGCCCGCTTGCAGCCCGGTCTTTCGCACCGGCTGCGTTTGCATTCACCGCGGCTTCCGTGCCTTACGCTGCCCCAGTCTCAGCGCCTCTGGCCCCGACTTCTGTCCGGCTCTTTTCCCCGGCCATGGTCGAGTTCTCCGCCCTTATATCCTCCGTTTTTTAAAAAATGTTCTCCCCTACTCACAGTCAACGTGGCCGACTTGCTGCTCGTCGCTGATCGGCTTACCCACCACCGTGATAGAAGGGATGATCACTGCCTGTTGCTGATGGAAGGCTTCGTGTCAGAATTCTTCCTTTGCTCTGCAGACCCGAGTCTTTTCTCAGCAGAATGATGAGGGCGGATGCCTCCTCTCGACGCCCGTTAAACTGCCTTGGATGTATCTCTGCCGCAGGGTAAGATCGTACTCGTCGCCACTGTTAAGTCTGTGTGTTATAATGAGAATTACTACACAGACCACAAAAGTAACTTTTAACAGGTCTTTACTAGTTGAAGGTCAGGGCGGAACTGCCCAATAACTCATTATACAGCACTTATATACCGGTGTGGTCACCACCGGTATTACAGTATACAGCAGCCAAGATAAAGTAGTGCAACCCTTCAAATAGTTCTCTTAAAGGTGGAACGGTTACATACACTACAAAAACCTGTTACATCTCTAACTTTTTCCGGTTCTGATGAAAGGTCATCGATCTGAAAAGTTAATGGCCCAGAAATTCAGGTCTCCACGGGTGAGTACGCACAGGGTACTCACCCGTAGGCCCGATGGAAATGCCGGTTTCCTGCATGCACTACGCATGCGCGGGAAACCGGCACTTCCGTTCCCTTGAAAGAAGGGGTTCAGAGTTCGAACGCGTGCGCGGGAGAGGCTGCGCGTGCGCATCGAACTTACGTTTTTTTTGCAGGTTTTCCCGGGAGGGTAAGTCTCCAGAAGTTAGACATGTAAAAAGCAGGTGTAAGGCCTGCTTTTTACAAGGTAAGTGGTGAATTAATTAAAATTAAAACATTTTTTCCACAGGTTTATTATTTTTAAATACTTTAAAGCAAGGTAAGTTTATTTTTAGCCCCGTTAGAAAATAAAATTATTTGTTTAAAAAATTTAAATTATTGTTTAAAATAGTTATTTCATGTAATTTATAGTTTATTTAAAAAATGTGATGTTTTTTTAAAATTTATTTGAAGATTTAGTGATGTTTTGGGGCCCGTAGTATTTCTAAGTTTTGACTTATGAATGGGCATTTCCCTGCTCCGATTGGCTCCCCATGGCCCACGTGATCCCAGGGGACGCATCGAACTAACTGCGCCCCTGGGATACGCAAGCACTGCGCGCCAGCAGTTGGAGCAGGCCCAGGATTGGAATCCCACGCGGGCACACAACACAACGGCCGGCGCGCAAGGTAAGTGCAGGTCGGGGGCTTGCACCCGCGGGAAGCCCCCGACCCGAATTTCTGGGCCATTAACTCTGTTTCTCTCTCCACAGATGCTGCCTGATCTGCTGAGTAGTCCCAGTATTTTCTGTTTTATTCCAGTTATGAAAACTCTCTGTAACTCATTACTCGGAATATTGGGTCCAATTCTCAAGACCTTACTCTGAGAAGGGCACAGAGATGGTACAACAGAGAGCATGAAGAGTGATTCTTCAACTTAATATAGTTTAAGATAGGTTTAAGGTTCAAGTTATACAAAGTGGTGAAATAGGATTCAGGTTTTTCAGCTAAAATAGGAAAGTAATATGGATACATTTTCCTCGAGGGTCCCCAGCTGGGTGGCAGAGAGTACTGGAGGTGTGATATCAGAGGAGGGGCACATAAGGAGATATTAGGGCAAGTGGCCAAATGCTTGGTTAAAGTAGTAGGTTTTAAGGAGCCTCTTAAAGGAGTAGAGGGAGGTAGCGAGGCGGAAAGGTTTAAGGAGGGAATTCCGGAGCTTAGGGCCTCGGCAGATAAAGGCACGGTCGCCAGTGGAGCGGCAAAGGAAATCAGGGATGCGCAAGGAGGCTAGAATTGGAGGAATGCCGAGTTCTAGAGGGTTGTATGGTTGTACACTGGGGGTTCCTACTTCTATGATCCTAATGGGACCTGGCACATGGTGGAAGGATGTACCGGAGCTCCATTATGCTTTGCACCATCTCCGTTCCAGCTAGACCAGCTCACTCTGCACAGCGCACCGGAACCCATACACCCGGCACTTACCTGAGGCAAGCGGCCTGAGGTTCGTCTTCTGAAATGGGCGAACTGCCTGTGGAGGCGCAATAGGCGCCAGCAGCATATCTCAATTATTGAGATCGGGCCCAAGGCATAGGCTTCGTAAGCCTGCAGCGCATTGATTTCACAGGTTTACATGATGTGTAGACAGCAACAATCAACCTGACCATAATTTAGTAATTCTCAGCTGACACTCCCTGTGCAGTACTGAGGGAGTGCTGGGTTGTTACAGGAGCTGTTTTTGAGTTAAATTGAAGCCCCATCTGCCTTTTCAGCTGGATGTTAAAAGATCCTACAGTACTTTTGAACAATAACACAGAGCTCTCTTGGCATAGCAACCAAAATCCCCCCTCAACCAAAGCAGATTATCTGTCTTTCATCTCACGGAGGTTTGTGGATTTGTGGGGTAGAAATTGGTAATTGCTTTGCCCGTTTTCCAAACAGGAAAGGGTGCAAAAATGACCAATTTGCTGACTATGCCCTGTGCCCCAAGGTTGTCTGAAAAATGTCCATCACTATCTTGGCCTCGGACGATTTTTAGGCGTCTGGGGCGGCCACCAAAACAGGCGTTAGGCCTGTTGTATGTGCTAATGAGGGGCCTAACTCCTGATTAGGACCCACTAATAGATTGAGCAGGTTGCTCCACTCAGGGTATACCAGGCCTGGACGTGGCCTAGGAATAAACCTCTCCCTTCTTAGGCAGTCCCTCGGAACCGAGGATGACTTGCTTCCACATTAAAAATGAGTTCGCAGGTGACTGATGAGTCCAATGCGGGACCTACAGTCTCTGTCACAGGTGGGGCAGACGGTGGTTGAAGGGGCAGGTGGGTGGGGTGCTTGGGTTGACATGCGCTCCTTGCACTGCCTGCGCTTGGCTTCCGCCTGCTCTCGGCGAAGAGACTCGAGGTGTTCGGCGCCTTCCCGGATGCTTCTCCTCCACTTTGTGCGGGATTCCCAGGTGTCGGTGGGGATGTTACAATTTTTCAAGGAGGCTTTGAGGGTGTCCTTGAAGCGTTTCCTCTGCCCACCTGGGGCTCTTTTGCCGTGCCGGAGTTCCGAGTAGAGTGCTTGTTTTGGGAGTCTCGTATCAGGCATGCGGAAAATGTGACCCGTCCATCGGAGCTGATCGAGCGTGGTCAAAGCTTCGATGCTGGGGATGTTGGCCTGAGTGAGAACACTGACGTTGGTGCGCCTATCCAGCCAATGGATTTGCAGGATCTTGCGGAGGCAGCGTTGGTGGTACCTCTCCAGTGCTTTGTGATGCCTCCATGTCTCTGAGGCATACAGCAGGGCGGGTATCACTGCTGCTCTGTAGACCATGAGCTTAGTGCCGCCACCACCACGACCACCACGACCACCACCACGACCACCACTACCACGACGACCACGACGACGATGTAATATGTGTTGTAAATGCATGTGGTGTTAGGAGGAGGAGAAATGCTCCACAGTGCTTGTAAGATTCGAAAATTTTCAGCAAAAATCAAGCAAGAAAACTGGATAAAATAAGTCCTTCTTCACTGCTACGGCTTCTTGTTGGGCGACTTCAGGCTTCCATTTCTTCAAGAACTTTCTTCTACGAGGAACGAACGAAGGGCGGACGGTGCCCGGATCGGCGCCTCTTCCACTTCGGCAGATCGATGAAAACGTTTTCGTCTTTTTAAAGACGGACGGTTTCGGAAAAAGGACAACGTGGCCGGTGTTCAGCCAAACAAGGCTCGGCCACGACGAGAAGACGACAAGGGTGGCCCGGGTACTGGGGTCGGGAGATCATCGACGACCCAGGCCGACGGAGAAGAAACCCTCTGGAGAGCCGGCGATCGATGCCACAAGATTCTCCCATGTGCATAACCTGCATCTAGGTCTACTCCACGAACAAAAATCCACGACAGGCCTAGTGGATCTCAACCTTGATGAGCGCTCATCGAGGCTGGGTCTACCCCACCGCCTCGAGGGAGGAGAGAATATCGACTGCGCCAGAAGCTTCCAATCCACGTGACGACGGGAAGCGGTGTCAAAAAGGCTGCGAACCCCTTTTCGCGATTTCGAGAGTGGTGAGCATGATCCCAAGTTCCCCAGGTCGAAACTTAGTTTAGGTATAGGGGAGGGAGTTAAGGGAAATCGTAATGTGTTTCCCCTTTTACGATGTGCCGTGTGTTCCCCATTTCCATAGAGTCAAGTTCATAAATTTGTGCATGATTGTAGTTACTTTAATCTGTGCCTATGACATGTATTTTGTAATGCTTCCAACTGTTCAAAAATAAAAGCATCCATTTCGTGCTATTCAGCCTGGTCTATTGAGTCCTCTTCTCTGCATTACTGTTCTCTGCATCTAAGTCCAAGGTCTAGAACCGTAGGGGGGGGTGGGTCGAACCACTCAAGGGTAATTCTTGCACGAAGCCTGGCAGGGGGCCAGAACGGGCAAGAGAGCAGGAAAAAACCCCCTACAGTGCTCTTCAATCAGGCCGCCTTCCGCTGTCCATCCCTCCCCCAACCCACCCCTAGAACTCACCTGAAGCAAGCAGCCTGAAATTCATCTTCTGAAATGGGCAAGTTGCCTGTGGAGGTACAATCAGGTGCTGGCAACTTGCCTAATTTATTGAGATCAGGCCTGAGGCCTAATTTTGGGCTGACCTCCGTCCTACCGGTTGGGACACATGCTGTGATAAATTTCTACTCCTGGATGTGTGCAAGTTGGCTTACAGACATAAGTATACTGCTCAGTAATTCATTGTATGTGCGCGAGGTGTTTCTGTGAGGTGAGGTGAAATAAGAATTGAAATCTACACAAGGCAACTAAACCTGTCACCAACGGTTGCTTAATGAACCCCTTTAAGTAAATGAGCACTAGGGAACTAAAAGTCCGAATCAATTTAAACAAGAGACAGAAGATAAATTGGAATAAAACTGAAAGGAGTCAAATCATTTCAATTATGGCATTTCACAGATATTTTTATTGATCCTGTTATTTATTTTCCACTTCTATGCAAAGTGTTTTACGTATCATGTTATGTATGAATTAATACGTGTTCTTTATGTATCAAGCTTGCATTTAGCTTCATACCTTTTGGTGTATGATGTAAAATTAATAACCCAAATGGATAATATCAGAGTTTTACAAGGATTTGGAAATACTGAAATTTTTATAGGCTGTGTCTAAGCAATGTGTGATTTATTAATACTTAATCTGTGTTTCGTGAACTGTTTATTTAACAGTATTAGAAAATGTTTCAAAGGCATCGCAGACTCTGCAGGCAAGAAACGTAGCTAAGAGTGCGTTGGATCTATAAAACAGAGGTCAACCGGCATAATTGGCAAGGAATGATACAACAATCATCTCAAAGGTGGGTTTAACAGCAGAACGGGAGAAGGTAGAGCTAATGGAGTGAAAGGGAAAGTTGGGAGTGACACTGGGAGAGGCTTCATAAATCAATATGTGAAATGGTGGATTAGTAGAAAAAAAACCTGGAATCACAGTTGGATACAACGATTGGGGAGGGTGGGGTGGGCAACAGGTTTATTTTGGTTAGAATGAGCTAAGATGGCCGCACAGCCTTCCTCATAGAATTACATAGGATTTACAGCACAGAAACAGGCCATTCAGCCGGTGTTCATGCTCCACATGAGCCTCCTCCCACTCTACTTCATCTCACCCTATCACCTTATCCTTCTATTCTTTTTCTCCCTCATGTACTTATCTAACTTCCCCTTTAATGCATCTATGCTGTTCGCCTCAACTACTCCCTGTGGTAGCGAGTTCCACATTCTCACCACTCTCTGGGTAAACAAGTTTATCCTGAATTCTTTGTTGGATTTATTAGCGACTATCTTATATTGATGGCCCCTAGTTTTGGGCTCCCCCACAAGTGGAAACATCTCTCTACGTCTACCCTATCGAGCCCCTTCATAATTTCAAAGACCTCTATCAATTCATCTCTTGTCTTCAACTGTATAAAACACTGGTTAGGCCTCAGCTAGAGTACTGCGTGCAGTTCTGGTCACCACATTACAGGAAAGATGTGATTGCACTAGAGAGAGTACAGAGGAAATTTACAAGGATGTTGCCAGGAGTAGAGAATCTTAGCTATGAGGAAAGACTGGATAGGCTTGGTTTGTTTTCCTTGAAACAGAGGAGGCTGAGGGGAGACATTATTGAGGTGTATAAAATTATGAGGGGCCTAGATAAAGTGGATAGAAAGGACCTATTTCCCTTAGCAGAGGGGTCAAAAACCAGGGGGCACAGATTTAAAGTAATTGGTGGAAGGATTAGAGGGGATTTGAGGGGAAATTTCTTCACCCAGAGAGTTGTGGGGGGTCTGAAACTCACTGCCTGAAAGGGTGGGAGAGGCAGAAACCCTAATCACATTTAAAAAGTACTTGGATATGCACTTGGGATGCTGTAACCTGCAGGGCTACGGACCAAGAGCTGGGAAGTGGAATTAGGTTGGATAGCTCTTTGTTGGCCGGCGCGGACACAATGGGCTGAAATGGCTTCCTTCCGTGCTGTAACTTTCTATTGTCTATGATTCTCTTTCCTGAAGGAAAGAGTCCCGGCCATCAGTAACTACCTTGTGAATACAGGTAAATGCTAATGATAAGGTAAAGGAAGTAATAAATGGCAACCTCTCTTGACCATCAGCTCAAGGTGAGTAGATGGGCTGCAAGCTGTTGAAGCAAGTAGGAGAGACTACAGGGAATTATAACCCAGCAGTAATGGGTGATTTCAAAAGATTTCCACAGGTAAAGTGGACAAAGCAATAAAAACAGAAAATATGACTTAGCAGGCCAGGCAGCATCTGTGGAGAAAGAAAATAAGATAATATTTCAGGTGTAACAGAGCCAAAAGCAGGGGGAATTTTTTTGTGGAAATACAGATTTTAGCGCTGGGGAATGGAACATCATTCATGTTGCGTATTGAGCATCAGCATCCAGTACTCCTGGGTCAGGTACAGCATGGTTAGATGCAGAATCTCTCTACTTTGCCTCAACCTCTGAACAGCACTCCCCAGCGCACCAGCTATTTTCCATACTTGGTATTTTGTGGTTTCTCTGAATGAGACTGTCAATCTCGTGTCAAATTTCAGAGATTGTTAAATCTCAAGAGTTTAATAACCTTGCTTGTATAACAATTAAAAGAGTACGCAGGAGACAGAGTTCAGTTCACAGCCATCACTTTGCAGAGCATCTTCTCAACTCGATGCACTCTATTTCCCATAGTGCATTGCACATCACAACTACGGTAAGCTATGTGGGACAATTTAAATACAACATTTAAAATACACAACATCTCCTTCCCTCTTACATTACATGTCCCAATAGAACCACAAAATTTTTAAAACACAATAACCTGGCAGTGAGTGTAGACTTCCTCCAACCATAGCTATACCCATGGGGATTATTCTGCCCCAGATAAAGGGTAAGCCTCTTGTGATGAAATATATGCCTTCATCAGCCTATGTGTTTTACCTGTGTGTTTCACCTGCTTGTATTGTGTGAACCGCCCCCTTTTGTTCCTATTGTGTGTATTGGCTACGCCCCTGTCTTTTGCCATATAAAGGTCTCAGGAGCTGTATGAGTCATTCCTACCAGACGCCCGATGTGGGAAGACCTGTAATGCTGCTATGTTCTTAGTGATTAAAAGCCTTAGTTGAATCCTTTAAATTCCTTGTCTTTGAGTTATTGAAGGCACATCAATTTTAATCACTAAAACACCAGGATGGATCGACTCCTGAAACCAGAGCGCTTGGATCTGGACCCCCATGCCTCAGACGCAGCCACACAGTTCGGACACTGGTTCCAATGCTTTGAATTTTTCATTGCAAACTCATCCACTGCCATAGCCGCAGCCGAAACCGCTACCGGAGACATGAAACTGGGAATCCTGCGAAACTGGGTGAGCCATCGGGTCTCCCCCCTCATCCAAGATGCCACCAGCTACGAGGAGGCCTGCACCATCCTGAAGGCCCACTACGCGCGGCCAATAAACGTGGTGTACGCCAGGCATCTTCTGACTACTCGCACGCAGCGGCATGGTGAGTCACTAGAGGACTTTATACTAAACCTAAAAGCACTGGGCAGAGACTGTAACTGTAAGGCCGTGTCTGCCATCGTGTACACGGAGGAGCTGATTCGAGACTCCCTTATTGCGGGCCTCAGTTCAAATTATATTCGGCAGAAACTGTTTGAAAAGGAGGGACTGGACTTAAAACAGGCTATAGATATAGCGCGATCGCTGGATATGGCCCAGAGGAACTCTGAATCCTGTTCCCCAGGCCACGCGGCCCACTCCGCCTCGTGCGCGCCGTGGGGGCCGCCATCTTGGAAGCCATCTTCACCTCCCAGGTCTCAGGCCAGCCCAGCACCATCGGAGCCCCAGCCTCCACCCAGGAGCCCCACTACTGCCGCAATGCATCGGGGCCCGAAATGCTACTTCTGCGGCCAGGACAAACACTCCAGGCATCTGTGCCCAGCGAAGGGCACCACCTGTTTTAAATGTGGGAAGAAAGGACATTTCAGCAAAGTCTGCAGAGGGAACCCCGCCTCCAACTCCACCACCGCCGCGTGCGCGCCGCGGGAGCGGCCATCTTGGAAGCCATCTTGTCCACCCTCATGGAGTCCACCATCTTGCCCCGACTACACGGACCTCCAGGACCCACTGGTGGCCTCGATCACAGTGGATCAGTCCAGGCCGCATCCGTTGTCTAAATTGATGACGGACATAGAGGTAAACGGGAACAAGGTTAAATGCTTGATTGACTGCGGGAGCACTGAAAGCTTTATTCATCCTAGCCTGGTAAAACGACTTTCACTAACGATAGTCCCCACACAGAGCAAAATCGCCATGGCCGATAAGACTCATACCTCAAAAATTACAGGTTTCTGCGCGGTTATGTTGTCGGTAAAAGGCAATGATTACAGAGATTTTAAACTATTGATAATGCCAGATCTCTGCGTGAGCGTGATCTTGGGTCTGGACTTCCAGTGCCACCACCAAAGTATCACGCTTACCTACGGTGGGTCCCAGCCGCCCCTCACAGTGTGCGGTCTGGCTACCCTGAAGGTCAAGCCGCCCTCTCTGTTCGCCAACCTCGCACCCAACTGTCGACCCATAGCGACCAAGAGTAGGCGGTACAGCTGGGAGGACAGACGGTTCATTGCGTCGGAAGTAGAAAGACTCAAGCGGGAAGGTATCATCGAATGCAGTACCAGCCCGTGGCGCGCCCAGGTAGTAGTAGTTAAGGGTAGCGAAAAGAAGCGGATGGTGATAGATTATAGCCAGATGGTTAATCTATACACCCAGCTAGACGCCTACCCTCTGCCCCGCATAGCGGATATGGTAAACCAAATCGCGCAATACCGGGTGTTTTCCACCATCGACCTAAAATCGGCATACCACCAGCTCCCCATTAGGCCGGAGGACCGTCCATACACCGCCTTCGAGGCGAACGGACGTCTCTACCACTTCCTCAGAGTCCCCTTTGGGGTAACGAACGGGGTCTCGGTCTTCCAGCGGGAGATGGACCGCATGGTCGATGAGAACCAGTTAACAGCCACCTACCCATACCTAGACAACGTCACCATCTGCGGCCACGACCAGCAAGACCACGACTCGAACCTCGCGAGATTTCTGAAAACCGCCCTCAGACTCGATCTCACCTACAACGAGGATAAGTGTGTCTTTAGCACCACGCGCCTCTGTATCCTGGGCTGCGTGGTGGAAAACGGGGAAATCGGTCCGGACCCCGACCGATTGCACCCCCTATGGGAGCTACCCCTACCAAACACCCCCAAGGTCCTGAAAAGGTGCCTGGGGTTCTTCTCCTATTACGCCCAATGGGTCCCCAATTATTCCGACAAGGCCCGTCCCCTCCTGAAATCAACGTCCTTCCCCCTCACGGCCGAGGCCCACGCCGCCTTCAACAGCATTAAACACGACATTGAGAAGGCCGTGCTGTGGGCAGTGGACGAAAACATCCCTTTCCAGGTCGAAAGCGATGCGTCCGACTTCGCTTTAGCAGCCACCCTCAACCAGGATGGGCGGCCCGTAGCCTTTTTCTCAAGAACCCTCCAAGGGCCCGAGATCAGGCACTCCTCGGTAGAGAAGGAGGCCCAGGCCATAGTGGAGGCAGTGCGGCACTGGAGGCACTACCTAGCCGGCAAACGCTTCACCCTGCTTACCGACCAGCGGTCGGTAGCCTTCATGTTTAACAACAAACAGAGGGGGAAGATCAAGAATGACAAAATTCTCAGGTGGCGGATCGAACTCTCCACGTTTGAGTACGACATAATATATAGGCCGGGGGCCCTCAACGAATCCCCCGACGCCCTATCACGAGGGATGTGTGCCAGCATCCAGGGGGACAGGCTACAGGGCCTCCACAATGGCCTCTGCCACCCGGGGGTCACCCGGCTATTTCACTTTATAAAATCCCGTAACCTGCCCTATTCCATCGAGGAGGTCCGGTCTATGACCAGGGACTGCCGCACTTGTGCGGAATGCAAGCCCCGTTTTTTCAGGCCCGACCGAGCCCACCTGATCAAAGCTACACGGCCATTCGAGCGCCTGAGCTTAGATTTCAAGGGACCACTCCCCTCCACCGACCGCAATGTGTACTTCCTCAACATTATGGACGAGTACTCCCGCTTCCCATTCGCCTACCCCTGCCCAGATATGACCAGTGCCACGGTCATCAAGTGCCTCGGCAACCTGTTTTGCACGTTCGGCATGCCCAACTACATCCACACTGATAGGGGGGCGTCGTTCATGAGCGATGAACTGCGCCAATACCTGCTGTCAAAGGGGATAGCCACGAGTCGGACCACTAGTTATAACCCCCGGGGTAATGAGCAAGTGGAGAGGGAGAACGCGACAGTGTGGAAGGCGGTCACCTTAGCACGAAGGTCTAAAGGCCTCCCCACCTCCCGCTGGCAGGAGGTCCTCCCAGACGTACTCCACTCGATAAGGTCGCTACTGTGTACTGCTACTAGTGCCACTCCTCACGAGAAGATGTTTGTTTTTCCCCGCAAATCAACCTCAGGAGTATCCCTACCCTCGTGGCTCTCCACCCCAGGGACAGTCCTGTTACGGAAACATGTGAGGGGCCACAAAACGGATCCCCTCGTGGAGGCAGTACACCTACTCCACGCAAACCCACAGTACGCGTACGTCAAGCACGCTGACGGGCGTGAAGACACCGTGTCCATAAAGGACCTCGCCTCGGCAGGAAGCGACGACGACGACCCATCACCACCACCCCCAGAAGAACCTCCACCATCCCCAGAGGTATCCTCACCACCCCCAGCAGTACCTGCAACAACCCCAGCACATGGGTATGCCCAGGAGGGCACCACGGACTCCCGGTCGGAACCTGAGGTACTGTTGCGACATTCAGGAAGGACTATCACACCCCCGGACAGACTAAATCTGTAGAAGGGGTGAATGTGATGAAATATATGCCTTCATCAGCCTATGTGTTTTACCTGCTTGTATTGTGTGAACCGCCCCCTTTTGTTCCTATTGTGTGTATTGGCTACGCCTCTGTCTTTTGCCATATAAAGGTCTCAGGAGCTGTATGAGTCATTCCTACCAGACGCCCGATGTGGGAAGACCTGTAATGCTGCTATGTTCTTAGTGATTAAAAGCCTTAGTTGAATCCTTTAAATTCCTTGTCTTTGAGTTATTGAAGGCACATCACCTCTGAATTATAAGTTCAAACGTATAGGGGCCCGCCGCTCTCTGGTAGGATACCGGCGGTCAACCTGGTTCTCCAGTTCATTGTCTCTCACAGGTGACATCAACACAGGTGTAGGCGGATGAGGTGCCTGTATACAGGTCTCCCTTGCTGATGAGATAGGGGCTGAAGCGGCTGCTTCCTCAGAAGGTGAGCCTCTTGGTGTAGAAGGCGGATCACCCACAGCGTCACCCAATGGCAGATAAACTGCTGTTGGTGGTTCAGTGGGTGTTGCTGCACTTCGTAGAAGCTGATCGGTGTGTCTCTTCCAGACAATGTCCTCGGGTGTCTGTACAGTGTAGGATACTGGACCAGTCTGTGCAATGACAGTAGCAGGAACCCACTTAGGTCCACCACTGTAGTTCTGTGCCAACACATGTTCACCTGGACTGAAGACTCTGTCTTTGGAGCGTTGTTCACGTCGCTTGATCTGCTTGTCCTGCTGATACTGTACCACGTCTTTCACCTTTGGCAGTTTCAGCAGGTCGAAGTTGGTTCGTAGCTCTCTTTTGAGCAGTAGAGTGGCAGATGATGCTTTTGTGGTTACATGTGGTGTGTTCCTGTAACTCAACAGGAAACTATTCAGGCACTGATGAAGTATTCCCTGGCCTTGTGATGCCTTTATAGAGTGTTTCATGGTCTGAACAAACCTCTCAGCTAGACCATTGGTCGCAGGGTGGTATGGTGCAGCCCTGATATGTTGTACGCCATTCACCTGCAGGAATGTAGCCATTTCTTGTGACACCCACTGTGGACCGTTGTCTGAGACAAGTTGCATCGGAGATCCAAATCGGCTGAACACCTCACCTAACTTCTCGATGGTCTTCTCAGCGGTGGTGGACCTCATTATAACAACCCCTGGCCACTTACTGTGCACGTCAACAGCCACCAGGAACATTCTCTCCTCGAATGGACCTGCAAAGTCTACATGAATGCGGTGCCATGCTTACTCCGGAAAGTCCCAGGGGTGAAGAGGTGCAAGCTGTGGCACATTACGAACTCTCTAACATGAGGAACAGGTTTTAGCTTTGTCCTCAATCTGTCCATCCATACCTGGCCACCAGAAGTAGCTTCTTGCTATTTCTTTCATACGAACCATTCCGCAGTGTCCGGAGTGTAGTTGCTGTAACACTGGTTTCCGTAGCGATGGTGGAATAACCACTCTCCTCCCCCACAGCAAACATCCAGACTGCACCGACAGTTCATTTCTCCTTAAGAGATATGGTTTCAGGTTTGGGTCATCACTGTCAAGCTTGCCCCTGACGATAATGTCCAGCACTGCAGACAACACTGGGTCGTTTCTGGTGTTTCGTCGGACCTGTGTCGAAGTAACAGGCGCGTTCTCCACCTGCCTAAAATAGCAGATGTCCATGCTACGCGTCATAGGCTTGGTGACAGGCAGCGGCAACCTGGAAAGACCGTCGGCGTTGCTGTGCAGGTCAGACTTACGATACCTAATGTCAAATGTGGGTGCAGACAACAGCAGCGCCCACCTTTGCATTCTGCTCGCAGCAAGTGACGGAATCCCTGTATGTGGCCCGAAGATGGTCGTGAGAGGGCGGTGATCTGTTAGAAAGGTGAACTGTCTCCCGTACAAATATTGGTGAAACGTGCGAACGCCAAAAACGATGCTCAGTGCCTCTCATTCTATTTGGGCGTAGTTAGTTTCAGCTCTGTTCAAAGTCCTAGATGCAAATGCTATCGGCTTCTCTTCTCCGTTTGGCATGATATAAGAAACGACCGCTCCCACACCATATGACGGTGCATCGCAAGCTACCTGTATTGGTAATGAAGGGTTAAAATGCATCAAAGCCTCTGACTTCAGGAGCATGTCCTTTGCTGTCATGAACGCCTCCTGGCACTTGTTCATCCATTCCCACTTCTTGTCTTTACATAGCAACCAATGCAGCGGCCTCAGCATCGAGGCTAGGTTCGGTATGAACCATCCATAGTAGTTCAGTAACCCTAGAAAAGAACGCAGCTGGCTGATATTTTCAGGTGCTGGGGCATCCACAATTGCCTTGGTCTTGGATGGTGCCTTATGAAGGCCTGTGGCATCGATCACATGACCGAGGTACTCAACTGATGCCTGAAAAAAATCGCATTTATCCCTGCGAACTCTGAGTCCGTAATCCCTCAGTCTCTGTAGCGTTGCGTCCAAGTTACGCAGATGGTCTTGGTCATTGTGGTAAACCACTGTATTGTATATTGCCACCTCTGGGTGGCGCTGTGTATGGAGGCATGCCTCAGCTGACTCCACCCACCACTGTGTGGGTTTCGTTCAGACTTGTTCAGTCACTCACGAAGAAGCATGGTCTCTTCTTAGCTAATAAAAGCCTTATTCATCTCTTCTTTCGACTCATCATCTCTTCTTCGACTCATCACCTTTTATGAAGTAATTGATAAGCGTATCAATTTTATTAGCTAAAAGTTAAATGGCGACACCTGAGGAGCAACAACAGCAACGGATACAGCAGACATTGCTGAGAGCCCTCAGACCACCACGCCTGGACCTCGACCCTCAAGATGTGGGTGCATCAGCCAAGTTTGAACACTGGCTGAGCTGCTTTGAATCCTTCCTCGCAATCTCACAGGTTACAGAGGAGGATCACAAACTGAAAATTTTGACCGCCCAGGTGAGCCATCAAGTATATATGCTAATCCGGGACTCTAATACGTACGTGGCGGCCCTCGAGCTACTAAAAGGGCAATATACGCGCCCAGTGAACACAATTTACGCCCGACACCTCTTGGGATCCCGCAGGCAGCAACCGGGAGAATCGGTAGGGGCATTTGCACGGGCGCTACTGGCACTCTGCAGAGACTGCGATTGTAAAGCGGTAACGGCTGTGGAGCACGCGCAGGGACTCGCCTGTGATGCCTTCGTCAGGGGCCTCCAGTCAGACCACACCCGGCAGAGACTGCTAGAAAGCAAGGAACCCGACCTGAAGACGGCCATTGCCCTTGCGCTCTCGTTAGAGGAGGCCCACCGAAACCTCGAGGCATACCCCCGTAACGGCGCCGAGACATGGCAATCGAAACCGTGGGACACAGGACCGCCGCCCCCGGCACCAACTGCTGCAGCGACCCAACCGAGACAGCAGCCTCCGGTAAGAACTGCTTCGATGCCCAGTAACCAGGCCCAAAAATGCTATTTCTGTGGCCAGTTAAAACATCCCAGAGCGCACTGCCCAGCTAAGACAGCTACCTGCTCGGGCTGCGGGAAGAAAGGCCATTACGCTAACGCCTGCAAGGGGAAGCCAGCCAGCAGCGCAGCGTGCGGGCCGTGGGAGCAGCCATCTTATCCGCCATTTTGTGTACCCCCGGCCGCATGGCATCCGCCGCCATCGTATCCAACGCACTCAACCGCCATTTCGTCACCGGAACCGACCACCGTCTCGGCGGATGACTATAGTGACTCACTAAGCCACATACTGGCCTCCGTGACGCTGGATCAAGGCCACCCTCACCATCTATCCAGCTCCATGATGGATATCGCGGTAAACGGCCGCGCCACCAGTTGCCTGATCGACAGCGGGAGCACAGAGAGTTTCGTCCACCCCGACACGGTACGTAGCCACTCCCTCACGATTCTGCCAACACACCATCGCATTTCTATGGCGTCCAAGTCCCAGTCAATGGACATCAGCGGCTACTGTGTGGTGACCCTGTCAGTAGGGGGCACTGAATATCAAAAATTTAAACTGCTAGTCCTGCCCCGTCTTTGCGCTGCCGTCCTGCTAGGGTTGGATTTTCAGTGCCACCTTAAGAGTGTCACACTAGCATACGGTGGACCCCTCCCCCCACTCACAGTCTGCAACCAACAACTTTTAAATCGCCCGCTGCAAACCACCTGCAGCCTTTCCACATTAAAAGTCCCCCCCCCTCCCCTGTTCGCTAACCTCACCCGCGACTGTAAACCCATCGCTACCAAAAGCAGGCGGTACAGTGCCGGGGACAGAGCTTTTATCAGCTCTGAGGTGGAGCGGCTCTTGAAGGAGGGCATTATCGAAGGTAGCACTAGCCCCTGGCGAGCCCAGGTTGTAGTCGTTAAAACCACTGCAAAACGCCGCATGGTAATCGACTACAGCCAGACCATAAACCGGTACACCCAGCTGGGCGCGTACCCCCTCCCTCGCATATCTGATATGGTCAATCAGATTGCGCAATACAAAGTATTCTCCACCATCGACCTTAAGTCAGCGTACCACCAGCTGCCCATCCGCCATGAGGACTGCCAGTATACTGCCTTCGAGGCAAACGGCCGCCTCTACCACTTCCTTAGGGTCCCCTTCGGCGTCACCAACGGGGTTTCGGTCTTCCAAAGGGAGATGGACCGAATGGTTGACCAGAACGCGCTGCGGGCAACCTTCCCCTATTTGGATAACGTCACCATCTGCGGCCACGACCAGCAGGACCACGACGTTAATCTAGCAAATTTCCTCCGTACGGCCCAACGGCTGAACCTAACGTACAATAAGGAAAAATGTATGTTTCACACCAAGCGCCTGGCCATCCTCGGCTGCGTGGTGGAGAACGGAGTCATCGGGCCCGACCCCGACAGAATGCGCCCCCTAATGGAGCTACCCCTTCCCCACTGCCAAAAAGCACTGAAGAGATGCCTGGGGTTTTTCTCCTACTACGCCCAGTGGGTGCCCCTCTATGCAGACAAAGCCAGGCCCCTCATCAAAGCCACCTCCTTCCCCCTGACACCAGAGGCGTGTGCAGCCTTCACTCTTATCAAGAACGATATCGCGAAGGCCGCAATGCACGCGGTGGATGAGTCCATCCCCTTCCAAGTGGAGAGCGATGCCTCCGACTTCGCCCTAGCCGCGACCCTTAACCAGGCGGGCAGACCCGTGGCCTTTTTCTCAAGGACCCTCCAGGGCCCCGAGACGAGACACTCCTCCGTCGAAAAGGAGGCCCAGGCTATTGTAGAAGCGGTGCGTCACTGGAGGCATTACCTGGCCGGGAAACGATTTACCCTGCTCACTGACCAGCGTTCAGTAGCTTTTATGTTTAATAATAAGCAGAGGGGTAAAATCAAGAACGACAAGATCTTGAGGTGGAGAATCGAACTCTCCACCTACAATTATGATATCTTGTATCGGCCAGGGAAACTCAATGAGCCCCCAGATGCCCTATCACATGGTACATGCGCCAACGCGCAGAGTGATAGGCTGCAGTCCCTCCACAATGACCTCTGCCACCCGGGGGTCACCAGGTTTTTCCATTTTATCAAATCCCGTAACCTGCCCTACTCCATCGAGGAGGTCAGGACCATGACCAAGAGCTGCCAAATCTGCGCCGAGTGCAAACCGCACTTCTATAGGCCGGACAGAGCAAGCCTGATCAAGGCCACCCGCCCCTTCGAACGCCTGAGCGTCGATTTTAAAGGGCCCCTCCCCTCCGCTGACCGCAATGTGTACTTCCTCAACATAGTTGATGAGTACTCCCGTTTCCCCTTTGCCATCCCTTGCCCAGACATGACCAGTACCACGGTCATCAAGTGTCTGAATGACATCTTCGCTCTGTTCGGGTTCCCCAGCTATATACATAGCGACAGGGGCTCATCGTTCATGAGCGACGAACTTCGGCAGTACCTGCTAACAAGAGGTATCGCCACGAGCAGGACCACCAGTTACAACCCCCGGGGGAACGGCCAGGTGGAAAGGGAGAACGCGACGGTTTGGAAGGCAGTCCTCTTAGCACTAAAATCTAAGGGCCTTCCGACCTCCCGCTGGCAGGAGGTCCTCCCTGCAGCGCTTCACTCCATTCGGTCACTGCTTTGTACTGCCACTAATGCGACCCCTCATGAGAAAATGTTCGTTTTCCCCCGGAAGTCTACATCGGGAACCTCGCTACCGGCATGGTTGACTTCTCCTGGGCCCGTCCTACTGCGGAGGCACGTGAGGACGCATAAAACGGACCCCCTGGTCGAGCGGGTGCACCTCCTGCACGCCAACCCCCAGTATGCCTGGGTGACATACCCAGACGGGCGGGAGGACACGGTCTCCATACGAGATCTCGCACCCTCGGGTACCCCTGAATTACCACCGTTATCCCCCTTACCACCGTTATCCCCCTTACCACTGTTATCCCCCACCACCCCTCCCAACCCAACCCCTGCAGACGGCATGCCAAAGCCCCAGGAATCTTCGCCAACCACCCAGACACCAGACCCGACGTCGGATGCTGCAACACCACCGCCGCCACCACGACGATCAGGACGTCAGACAAGGCCTCCTGATAGACTTAACTTGTAGTACCCTTCACCCCGCCGGACTTCACATTAAACAAGGGGTGAATGTGGTAAACCACTGTATTGTATATTGCCACCTCTGGGTGGCGCTGTGTATGGAGGCATGCCTCAGCTGACTCCACCCACCACTGTGTGGGTTTCGTTCAGACTTGTTCAGTCACTCACGAAGAAGCATGGTCTCTTCTTAGCTAATAAAAGCCTTATTCATCTCTTCTTTCGACTCATCATCTCTTCTTCGACTCATCACCTTTTATGAAGTAATTGATAAGCGTATCAGTCATCACACCCAGTAACTAAGATATCATCTAAGTAGCACTGGACTCCAGGCAATCCACTAAGGATCTGGTCCATAGCGCGTTGGAAAAGCGCTGGAGCTGATGTAATTCCGAAAGGAAGTCGACGATACCTAAATAGGCCCTTGTGCGTCACAATAGTCAGCATTTCTCGTGACTGTTCATCCACATGCATTTGCAGGTAGGCTTGACAGAGGTCGATTGTACTAAACTTCTGGCCCCCAGCAAGTCCCGCAAACAAATCATCAATATGGGGAAGCGGATATTGCTCCACTGACAATACAGGGTTAACAGTTACTTTAAAATCTCCACATATCCTAACTCCACCCCCTTTCTTGAGCTCTGGTACAATGGGCATTGCCCATTCACTCATGATGACTGGTTCTAGTACTCCGCTTTCAACTAGGGCTTCTAAATCAGCCTCGACTTTTGGTCTGATGGCATAAGGTACGGGTCGTGCCTTCATGAACTTGGGTTTGCTATCCTGCTTAATACGAAGCTTCACAGTAATATCTTTCATGCTACCCAGTTCTCCATTAAGACTTCTGCATGTTTCTTTAAGATGGCGGGTAAGCCTGGATCATTGTGTGACATCATGTAGACTGATGACCAGTCTAATTTTATTCTCTCCATCCATGAACATCCCAGCAGGGAGGGGTAGTCTCCTTTAACTACGTAGAGTGGTAACTTCCTAGTTTGTCCATTCAACTGAACTGTGACCTCAGTGATACCTCTCATGGTTACTCTTTCACCGGTATATGTCTTTAACACTATGTTAGCTGGCTGAAGTGGAAGGTGCTTTAATGTCTTTTTGTAGACTGTCTCTGACATAAGAGATACTGCTGCCCCGGTATCGATCTGCATTTGTACAGGCTGCCCCTCTAGCAAGGGTGAGACCCAGTAGCCATGCGAATCCCCAGCTATAGTCAGCACGTTCAGTGATAGTTCCTCCTCTGAAGTGTCACTTGCCTTTGTTTTGTCCTGTTCTACAGAGCGGACATGCTTCTTTATCTTTTGTCTGAATGTTTTTTTTCTTCCTTCCGTCTTTGACGTTTTCTTGGTGTCCTTTTTATTTCTGCATGCGCGCTGAATATGTCCCTTTTTACCACAGCTGTGGCAATCCATGTCCACACACCAGCATGCAGACGCAAGATGCCCCGTTTTGCCACAATGGAAGCATGGCCCTTGGCTCTCTGTTCTTACTTTGTGCACTTTTTCTGCTGCACCCAACTGTTGAGCTTCCTTAGCTGCCAATTCCATGGAAATACTGATTTCAATGGCCTTTTGTAGAGTCAGATTACTCTCCGTTAATAGTCTCTTCTGTATGGCTTCAGTTCTCATACCACACACTAGCCTGTCTCTTATAGTATCATTTAGCACATCATTAAACTCACAGTGCTCTGATAGTCTTTTTAGTGCAGCTACAAACATGGTCACTGTTTCTCCTTCTTCCTGGTTACGCCTGTGGAACCTAAACCTCTCAGCTATGGCTAGGGGTTTGGGTGAAAAATGCCCTTTTATTATCTCCACAATTTCGCTATATTGTTTAGTCCCTGGTTTATCTGGATGCACTAAAGTACACAAAAGATTGAAAGTCTTTGGTCCCATCACACTTAACAATGTAGGTACTACTTTGTTCCCTCCAATGTCATTTGCTTGTGTGAAGTATTCAAATCGTTCTGTGTATGAGCTCCATTGTTCGACATTCTCATCAAACGGTTTTAAACATATCAAACCTGACTATCTTCCACACAGCAGAGCCACGTAAGTTCAGACATCCTCATCGCCACTTTTGTTAAATCTCAAGAGTTTAATAACCTTGCTTGTATAACAATTAAAAGAGTACGCAAGAGACAGAGTTCAGTTCACAGCCATCACTTTCCAGAGCATCTTCTCAACTCAATGCACTCTATTTCCCATAGTGCATTGCACATCACAACTACAGTAAGCTATGTGGGACAATTCAAATACAACATTCAAAATACACAACAGAGATGTTTTGTGCTTCGGATCCATTTCCACCAGTAGCTGCTTAAACTCTATTCCCAGCCAGAGGGGTATTTTCTCCTATCAGTTTGGGCTGGATCTGACTCCAGATCGCTGAAGTAAAAGACCAGTGTCTAGCCCGCTGCACCACCCAGCTCACTTCAGACAATTTCATAGAGGCAGCTACTGCTTAGCAGAAGATGTGAAGTCAGATTCTAGAGCAGATGCCGTATGATCGCCCCCCATCATAAGGCCAGGAGTACAGCTATTCCCTGACAATTCTAGAGTACTCCGCTCCATTCACAACTCCTCCATGCTAGCTTACACATGAATCTGGACAACATCTGGACTTGGGCTGACAAGTGCCAGGTAACATTTGTTACAGGTGGCAGGTCACATACGTGCCCGGTAATAACCATCTCCAATAAGAAAAGGCACAATTTCCTCTTCCCCTTGACCATCAATAGCACCACCATCGCTGAATTCCCCCACCATCAATATCTTGGGAGTCACCATTGACCATGGCTTAACTGGATCAGCCACATCAACGCCATGGCTACAGGAGCAAGGCAGAGGCTAGGTACTCTGCAATGAGAGGTTTGCCTCTTGATTCCTCAAAGCCTATCCACCATCTACAAGGTTCAACTCTGGAGCGTGATAGAATACTCACCACTCGCCTTGGATGGTGCAGATGCACTCAAGAAGCTCAACACCATCCAGGACAGATCAGTTTGGTTGATTGGCAACTCTGCCACTGGACTCAATATCCACTCCCTTTATTACTGGTACGATAGCAAAATACTGCAGATGCTGGAAATCCGAAATAACAACAGAAAATGCTGGAAAAACTCAGCAGGCCAGGCAACATCCGTGGAGAGAAATTAAGAGTCAACGTTTCAGGTGAACCCTTTTTCAAAACTGGAAAGGAAATAAAATAGATCGAAGGCAGAGCTGCGATAGAACAAAAGAGAAGTGAAGAGACATTGGCCTAGAAGTTGGGTTGGGGCGCCAAAGTGGCGCAAAAGTCGCCTGAGCGCAGGATTTAGTGCAGCGTTCGCGGCTTCAGCGATCGTCCGATATTCAGTTTCAGCACCCCTCGAGGGAGACGGGGCGAGGCTCGAGGTGCTCCGCGTCCCTCTTAGGGCGCTGAAACTGAATATCGCAGCGCAACGTGCCGCAGTGCCACACGCTGCGGCACGGCACGCTGCGGTACTGCAGGCCTTCCTCCCACTGTTAAGGGGGAGGTGCCTGCAACAGCGCGATCCCCGATCGTGAGTGCCGGCAAATGAGCCCAGCACCAAGGAGAAGTGCTGGGCTCTCGGGAAATAGCTGGCAATGCCGCGGGGGGGGGGGGGTGGTTAGGAGGCCGGGGACGAAGCTGCTGGCAGGCGTCCGCCGAAAAAGGCGGCCGCCCCGCACCTCCACCTTAACTTGCGCCACTGCCGGCACAGTAAGGCCCCGTGAACTGGGTGCGGGTAGCGAACGGCGCAACTGCGGCGTTCGCTACCAAATATCACAAACGGGGCGCGAATGGGGCGCTGCGCACACTGATGATGTCATCGGTGGTGGCGCAGCGCAAAAGACTAATGCCACCATTATCGCCCCAACTCAATATCGCGGGAGGCACAGCCAGTGGCGCTACAGCCACTGCCTGCCTCTTTAGGCGCTAACATGTGGCGCTACTTACCCAATTTCTCCCCCATTAAGAGGTATTCAAAACCAGACGAGATGGTAATAGGACAATGGAGACAAAAGACAGCTCAGATTAGGTGTGAAGTGTACTGGCAGGATGAGAGACAGTTGCCAAGTGGGAGAGAGAAAAAAAAAGGAAAGGGGGGGAAGGGAAGACCCAAAGCAAAGGGGTGGAAAAAAAATATGTAAGTAAAAATGCAATAGGGACCGAGGTTATGATCTGAAATTGTTGAACTCAATTTTGAGTCCGGAAGGCTGCAAAGTGCCTAATCGGAAGATGAGGTGCTGTTCCTCGTGTTTACGTTGAGCTTCCGTGGAACAATGCAAGAGGCCGAGGACGGTGAGATCCGAGTGGGAATGGAGCGGTGAATTAAAATGACAGGCGACCCTTTATTACTGGTACAGTATATAGGTCACGTGGGAGGGAAGTGCTATTGAAGTAAGCTTTGGGAGTTGCTGCAGTATTTTCTACAGGATACACTGCAGCGACCTGCCAAGCTTACTTTGATTGCGCTTCCCTCCTATTACTGCGAAGGACAAGAGCAGCATCATCATGGAAACACCATCGCCTTTAAGTGCCCCTCCAAATCATACACCATCCTGACTTGGACATATATCACCGTTCCTTCACTGTCTTTGCATCAAGTCCTGGAATTCCCTATGTAACACCATTGTGGAAGTACCATCACGAGCACTGCAGCAGTTCAAGGGGAATACCCACCACTAGCATCTTCTCAGGTCAACTAGGGATAGGCAATAAATGTGGCCCTGCCAGCATCGCCCACATCCCAAGAAATTTAAAAAAATATATAAAATGGTCCAGAAATTCGGGTCTCCACGGGTGAGTACGCACGGGGTACTCACCCGTAAGCCCAATGGAAGTGCCAGTTTCCTGCATGCACTGCGCATGCGCGGGGAACCAGCACTTCCGTTCCCCTGAAAGAAGGGGTTCAGAAGTCGAACGCGTGCGCAGGAGAGGCAGCGCGTGTGCATCGAACTTACATATTTTTTGCAGGTTTTCCCGGGAAGGTAAGTCTCCGGAAGTTAGACATGTAAAAAGCAGTCGCAAGGCCTGCTTCTTACAAGGTAAGTGGTGAATTAATTCAAATTAAAACATTTTTTCAACAGGTTTATTATTTTTAAATACTTTAAAGAAAGGTAAGTTTATTTTTAGCCCTGTTAGAAAACGTAATTATTTTTTTCAAAAATTTAAATTATTGTTTAAAATAGTTATTTCATGTAGTTTATAGTTTATTTTAAAAATGTGATTTAAAAAAAATTTATTTGAAGATTTAGTGATGTTTTGGGGCTGATAGTATTTATAGGTTTGACAGGTCTTCCTGTTAAACTTATGAATGAAGCATTCCCTGCTACTGTAATGTATGTAATGTATATATACCTTAAGGGAGAGAACTACTTTTTACAGCTCCTGTATACTGTAGTACCGGCAGTGACCACACCTGTATATAAACCCTGAGTAGTGATCTGTAAGGTTAGTTCTAGAGTAACCCTCATTCAGTAAACACCTGTTGAATCGTTCCCTGCAGTCTGTTGTCTGATTATTGAAGGACACAACATTAAGATACACGGACATAACATTGGCGACGACGCAGATTCGAACCTACCTGCAACTCTGCATCACCTCCCAGGGATTCGCTCCTGGAGAACAGTGGAAGGAGGTCGAGTCCAGAAGCACGGGCGTCGACCACAGGCAACCGCCCAGTCATCCAGCGGAGATTTGAGCATCGCAGGGGAGGCTGTCGAGAGCCAGGCTTGGCTTTCCAGTCACGGTGGTCCAGCGACACGGGCTGGCAACAGGTACTGCGCAGACCCTTCCCGGACAGCGGCGGGCTAGAGCCCGACCGAGCGGCACAGAAAAAGGCCGAGCAGCGTCGACGGGGAAGAGAGAGAGGGCAGAGCGCACAGGGCACAGCCAGTGTTCAGGACCGAGCGGCGTCAACGGGGGAGAGAGACGAGAGAGAGCAGGGCGCAGCCGGTGTTCAAGGGCTGAGCAGCGTCAATGGGGGAGAGAGGCGCGCAGGAAAACACGAGGCGCTGCCATTGCCACGAGGACCGCAGAGAGTGGCATTGGCAGAAGCGCAGGAGCAGCGCACGAAACCCACAGGGCATCGCCATTTGTCACGAGGACCGCCGAGAGCGGCATTGGCAGCAGTGCGGGAGACGCCATTTTAAGCCGCAGCGGGGAAGAACGGAAAGCGCGGGAGACGCCATTTTAAGCCGCAGCGGGGAAGAAAGGAAAGCGCGGGAGACGCCACTTTAAGCCAGTCTAACCACACCCAAAAATGCCGAAGAGTGGCAGTATCACAGCGTTCGACAATGAAGTCGAAGATTGGATGACATATGTCGAATGCATAGAAGTATACTGCAAGGCGAATGAAGTGCCAGATGACAATAAAGCGCTGGTATTGTTGAATTCAATGGGTGCAAAAACGTATGGCTTACGACGAAACCTAGTAACCCCAGAGAAGCCAGTGGAAAAGGATTTTGAAAACATAGTGTCAATCCTACAGGACCACTTAAACCCCACACCGCTGCTGATAGCAGAAAGATTTAAGTTTCACAAAAGGAACCAGCATAAAGATGAAAGTAATGCTGAGTATTTAACGGAACTGCGCAAGCTATTGAAACACTGCCAGTTTGGAACGGGACTAGCAGATACTTTAAGGGACAAGTTTGTGTGTGGGCTTCAAAGTGAAGGAACCCAGAAACGGCTTCTATCAGAAAAGGATCTTACGCTGGGCAAGGCTTTCAGCATTGCAGTATCACACGAAGCAGCAGCACGGGGCGCTGCAGAGATACAACGGAGACCGCAAGAATATGGCACAAATGAAATGTCATACGGAACAGTGAAGTGCTATCGCTGCGGCAGAACAACACACGACCATAATGATTGCTGGTTCAAGGACAAAGTGTGCAGACAGTGTGGAAAAGTAGGACACATAGCAAGAGTCTGCAGGTCGGGAAAGAAAACCAGCAGCAAGAAATCTCCACAGGAGAAGTACAAGAAGGTACATAAGGTGACGGAGAGTAGTTCAGACGAACAGAAGAGTGACACAGACTCCGGAAGCAAGGAGCTGGGTTGTCTGAAACAACATAATGTGATCAAAACGAAGGATCACCAAACTATCTGGGTCACGCTCAAGATAGCAGGAGTCCAATTGAAAATGGAATTGGACACAGGATCAGCCCTAACAGTCATAAACCGAAGGGACTACAAGCGGCTATTCTCACATATACACTTGAGAGATACAAAGATTGTCTTGAAGACGTACACGGGGCAAAAAGTCTACCCCAAAGGAAAAATAAGGGTGAACGTTATATATAACGGCAAGGAAACACCAAAAATGGACCTATATGTATTGCCAGATGGAGGACCACCACTACTAGGATGTGAATGGATCCGGAAGATACAGCTAGATTGGCATTCCATACAAGCACTGACTGTAGATGCCAAAAAGGATGACGATGTCACACCTGGACGACTGTCAAAAATGCTAACTGACGCACAAGAAGTGTTCCAGCAGGGACTCGGAACACTAAAAGGCATAACAGCGACGATCAAAATAGAGGAAAATGCAAGCCCAAAGTGTTTTAAGGCCAGACCGGTACCTCATGCGATCCGCCCAGCCGTCGAAGCAGAGCTGGAAGGTTTGGAACGTTCAGGAGTACTGTCCAAAGTGAACTGGAGCGAGTGGGCTACACCCATCATTCCTGTAATGAAGAGGTCATTGAGTAATACGCCTGGAGAACCAAAGAAGGTTCGCATCTGTGGGGACTTTAAGGTGACAGTGAACCCAGTCCTTCACACTGTACAATATCCGCTTCTGCGGATTGAAGATATTTTCGCCTCGCTATCTGGAGGGAAACGCTTCACTAAGATTGATCTGGTCCAGGCGTACCTCAAATGGAGGTAGAAGAAGCCTCGAAACAGTACCTCACGATCAACACTCATAAAGTCTCTACCAACACAACCGGCTGGTGTTCGCGGTAGCATCAGCTCCAGCTATTTGGCAAAGGGCAATGGAACAAGTCCTGCAAGGGATTCCAGGGACCCAGTGTTATTTGGACGACATCCTGGTCACGGGCAAAAATGACAGTGATCACCTTGCCAACCTGGAGCAGGTGCTCACTAGATTGAAGGAATATGGGCTCCGAGCTAATCGCCACAAATGCGAGTTTTTCCAGAAGCAGATCTCGTATTATGGCCACGTTATTGATGAAGAGGGGTTACATAAGTCCCCTGAAGAGATTGAGGCAGTAGTCAAGGCTCCAGCACCGGAAAATGTGTCACAACTGAGGTCGTTCCTCAGGCTGGTGAACTACTACCATAAGTTCTTGCCGAATTTGTCTACCGTACTACACCCACTGAACACCCTACTGCAAACGGGGGTACCATGGAAGTGGAGTGACGAATGTAAACGAGCTTTCCAGAAGAGCAAAGCATTGATCACATCAAAAGAGGTGTTGGCTCATTTCAACCCAGCACTACCAATTCGGTTGGCGTGTGATGCATCACCCTATGGCATTGGAGCGGTGCTGTCGCACAAATTCCCGGACGGCTCGGAGAGGCCAGTAGCCTTTGCGTCTCGGTCACTAACCTCAGCCGAGCGTAACTACACCCAGATTGATAGGGAGGCCCTCAGCCTAGTGTGGGGAGTGAAAAAGTTCAATCACTATCTGCACGGGCAGAAGTTCACCTTGCTGACTGACCACCAACCACTTGTCTCCATCTTTAATCCAAAGAAGGGCGTTCCGGTGATGACTGCGCAACGGCTACAAAGATGGTCCCTTTTTCTAGGGGCGCACCAATATGAAATCAAGTATAAGGGCACGAAACAGCATGGAAACGCTGATGGGCTATCACGCCTGCCACTGCCTACTGCGGAGGAAGCACCAGCAGTGGATCCTGTCAAAATATTTCATTCGACTATAATTGAATGCTTGCCAGTAACTCACGCTGGTATAGAGAAGGAGACCCGAAATGACCCGACACTGTCTCGGGTATATGATTTGACGGTGAAGGGATGGCCAGCACATGGCGACTCACTGTTGCCAGCATTCTTATCCAGAAGAGAACAGCTGTCAGTATGCCAGGGGACCATGATGTGTGGATCCCGAGTGGTAATTCCACCCAAGTTAAGGGAGAGAGTGCTCAATGAGCTTCACGAAGGTCATCTGGGAGGGGTGAAAATGAAAAGCCTTGCTAGGGCTTATGTGTGGTGGCCGGGGATCGATCAGCAAATTGAGGACCTGTCAAAGAGCTGCTCAGGATGCCAGAAGGTCCAAAATGCACCACCACATGCCCTTCTACACCCATGGGAGTGGCCCTCATCTCCATGGCAACGGGTGCATATTGATTTTGCTGGTCCATTCATGGACTCAATTTTTTTAATAGCCGTGGATGCGCACTCGAAATGGCCTGAGGTCATCAAAATGTCCTCCACCACCACGGAGAAAACTATTGTAGTCCTATGGACCATTTTTGCCAGGAACGGCGTGCCAGAGCAGATTTGCTCTGATAACAGACCACAGTTTGTGTCTGAAGAGTTTCGAAGATTTATGAAAAGGAATGGGGTAAGGCATTACACATCCGCCCCGTATCATCCAGCCACAATTGGATTGGCTGAGAGGTTCGTACAAACCTTTAAAAAAGCAGTTAAGCCCATGTGCGATGATGACATTCCACTGCAGCATAAGGTGGACAATTTCCTGTTAGCCTACAGAAATGCGACACATGCAGTCACCAACCAGGCCCCGGCCATGATGTTCTTTAACCGAAGGTTGAGATCTCGTCTGGATTTGCTCAGACCAAATGTACGAAGAGATGTTGAGAGTAAGCAATTCCAGCACATCAATGAAAAGCCGACAAGGAGCTTTAATGTAGGGCAACCAGTCTTGGCCCGCGACTGCCGAACAGAGAAATGGCAACCAGGAACGATATGCACACGGCAGGGGCCACTAATGTACACAGTGGATGTTGGGGAGAACATTGTGAGACTCCATGCTGACCAGATCCTAGAGTCACAGGAACGAGTCAACCCCATGTCTCGGCCATACGTACCTGGTGAGGAACCCGACGTACAGGTCGCATCTACCTCAGAAACAATAGCATTGGAAGCTGATGAATCAACTGACGACAGGGTGCTAGAATCGCCTCCGCACCAAGAGCGAGACACTCGGGAAAGGCGTTATCCAGAAAGAATCAGGAAGCCTCCCCAGAGACTGAATATATGAATGGACTATTTTCATATAACATTGTATATTAAAAATGTTAATTGTTAAATGAGTATTATGGTACTGTTAATCTAAAAGGGGAGGAATTGTAGTGTATGTAATGTATATATACCTTAAGGGAGAGAACTACTTTTTACAGCTCCTTTATACTGTAGTACCGGCAGTGACCACACCTGTATATAAACCCTGAGTAGTGATCTGTAGAGTTAGTTCTAGAGTAACCCTCATTCAGTCAACACCTGTTGAATTGTTCCCTGCAGTCTGTTGTCTGATTATTGAAGGACACAACATTAAGATACACGGACATAACAGCTACCATTGGCTCTCCATGGCCCACGTGATCCCAGGGGACGTTTCGAACTAACTGCGCCCCTGGGATACGCAAGCACTGCACGCCGGCAGTTGGAAGAGGCCCAGGATCGGAATTCCACGGGGGCCCGCAGCACAACGGCCGGCGCGCAAGGTAAGCGCAGGTCGGGGGCTTGCACCCGCGGGAAGCCTCCAACCCGAATTTCTGGGCCAATAGTTCACTGACCACCAGAAATAATAAGAAATGAGTAACCTGGAATTGGGTGAACACTTGGGCATTTGGTGTCAATATAGTTTGAAAATAAACCCTATGCCAGTAATAATAACACAAATATGCAAGACTTTAGAAGAGAATAACTGCATCTATGAGATTAGCTTGAGGAAGGATTAACCGCGAAGGTAACTAGCAAGAAAGCTAGATCTTTTTTTAAAATTACTTTAAGGCATGTGGGAGGGAAGTAGAGAATTAAAGTGTGTAATACTACTGTAGGAATTGTTAAAACTTATTTTAAGCAAATTTATTTTAAATTGGTTAATCATAGAAATGTAGGCCGCAGAAGGAGGCCATTCGGCCTCCATTCAAACAGCAGACAAAAGAATTTGATATAAATGGGTTCAGCATTTGGACAATAATATTGTGCTGTGTAATTCTAGATTTAGATCCCCAAATTTGAGGAGAAAAGTTGTGACTTGTAAGTGGAAAACAGCCTAAAGGTTAAGCCTGCAGTACTTGGAAGATACAAAGTGTATGACAAATGGGAGTCATAGAAAAGCTGGTTGAGCATAACTAATGGGAGTGTTGGAAACAATGGGCCAGAAATTCCAGAACGGGGCTTGCAGCGCGTGCAAGCCCCGTATTTGCACTTACCCCGCGCTCCTGCCGATCAGCTTCTGGGATGCCTGAACTTGGAGAAATAGAAAGCACATTCCCTGGCAGCGTATGACGTCACGCCGCCCAGGAGTGCAGCCAGCGCGGACCCAGGAGCATGCAGTGTAAGTGAGACACGCCCCTTGAGGTCTCAGTTTCACTGGACACGTCCCCAATGTTTCTGTCAAGCTGCTTTGCTTTTTTACATGCAAAGCAGCAGTTTAAATAGGTTTTTGGAAGTTTTTTGAAGATTTTGGTAACTTTTATAAACTTTTTAAAATGTTTACATTATTTTGAGTAATCTGAAGTAGTTTTAAAGAGAATTAAAGCAATTTAAAGACTTTTAAAAGCCCTAAAAGATTTTTTTTAATTCCATTTATTTATTTAGCAATGTCGTCGTCATATGTGTCTTCACACTGTTCCCTTTGGGGAACTGTATGAAGTGGTGGAAGGATTTATGGCCGTGATTAACGCTTATTCCGTGACCGTAACCATCTTTGAACCAGCCATTAGGGCGGTTAGTCCTATGGCGGGAGGGTTTTACGGGCTCCCACAAGCTATACAAGGAGGGGGGGCCACCCACACCCACGGACGCAAATATCCCACTGGATGTCAACCCAGAATTTAGAGCCGGAGCTCCGACTCCACTTGCCGGGACTGTCTGGAGCGGGGTTCGAAACCCTACCCTGATCTGGCCCAGCGGCGGGGATCCTACCGCTATGACAAACGCCCAATCCGATTAGCAACGTGAAATGGCAGCATAGGGCTCCAGTCACGGGGAGGGAAAAGGCGCAGGAAACGTATGGGTGTCACCTTTTGTGCGGAGTGGGCCTTTTGCGTAGCAGTAAGCATCCCCGCCGCTGGGCCAGAAGGAGTAGGGTTTTGAACCCCACTCCAGACAGTCCCAGCAAGTGGAGTCGGAGCTCCAACTTTAAATTCTGGGTGGACATCCAGCGGGATACTTGCGTCCGTGGGTGTTGGTGGCCCCCCCCCTCAGATGGGTTGTGGGAGCCCGTAAAACCCTCCCGCCATAGGACTAACCACCCTAATGGCTGGTTCAAAGATGGTTACGGTCACGGAATGAGCGTTAATCACGGCCATAAATCCTTCCACCACTTCATACAGTTCCCCAAAGGGAACAGTGTGAGGATACGTGCGATGATGACCTCTTGCGCAATGAACCTCCTTGGACCCTCAGTCGCAGATGCGAGGGGGCAAGTCGTGCAAGTGTTAAATTTTTTATTTTATTGACATGTAAAATGTTGGCCCAATAATTCCCTTCCAAATGCGCTAGTACGGTCGGGGTACTTACGCATCTGGCCGGATGAAATGCCGGTTTTCAGCATGCACAGTGCATGTGGGGAAAACCGGCATTTCCTGTCCTCTGAACGAAGGGGTTCAGAGGCAGAACGCGTGCGACTGCACAGGCAGCGCGTGCGCAGTATAATTCGCCGCTTTCATTAATGCTTTCAGTGAGGTCCAGTCATTACAACTTACACATGAAAAAAGCATGGGTACAGTTGCTACAGAGGCTGCGGAGGAAGATATTTCTTATCGTGGAGCTTCTGAAAGTATGTATGTCTGTATATATTCCTTTGCGTGTTATGTATATATTCCTTTACTTATCTCAGAATCTCAGAAACCCCACAGTGCAGATAGAGGCCATTTCGGCCCATCGAACCTGCACCGACACATGTCCCACCCGATCCCCGTAACCCCTACACCAACACATATCCCACCCTATCCCCGTAACCCCACGTATTTAATCCCCCTAACACTAAGGGTCAATTTATCATAGCCAATCAACCTAACCCGCACATCTTTGGACTTATGTGTATGAATGTATTATTTAATTATGACTTTCAGAGAAAGTAACTTATTGGAAAATCATAATTAAAAACATACATTCATAGTAAAGGAATATAAAACATACATACATATACGTAAAGGAATATATGTGGACATACATACATAACTCATTCTCACATTCCATTCACACAGCCACAATTGCTCCTTCTACCTACCGTTCTGAAAACCCTTTAAAAAAAAAAAAATTTTAACTTTAAAACTTACTTAAAATTTCTTAAAATAACTTCCCTCCCTTTCCCAAACAAAAATATTGCATTTCAAAAGCTCCACGATAAAATATATCTTCCTCCGCAGCCAATGAACCACTTTACACTTGCTTTTTTTCAGTGTAACTTCTAAGGACTTAACCTCACGGATTTCATGAATGAAATCCACGAAGTTCACTGCGCAAGCGCTGCCTGTGCAGTCGCACGCGCTCGAGGTCTGGAAATGCCGGCGTTCCCCGCATGCGCTGTTCATGCTGAACGCCGGCATTTCCAACGGCCAGAAGCATGAGTAAGCCGACCGCACTCACGCTTCTGGCCTGGAATTTCTGGCCCATTAATAGGACAACTGATTGGACAGCAGCAACTGGGGTCACAAGAAATGATTATCTATGCAAGACACAGTTGGTGTGTTAAAGACCCAAACAGTTGTTAAAGTGTGGGTAAAAATATTAGAAAAATATCAAGAAGTGATAGTATTCAAAGATGAAAATTATGGCAAGTTCAAGATCTAATCAAATGAGCTCAGGAACCTGTAACATTTGGAGATCTCAGGAAAGTATTTGCTTTAAAGCAACTCAAATAACAGATCTCTAGACTGGATGAAACTTCCAGCTGTAACAAGAGCCATGGGTCTCGAGTTGAGCTCAGGATCTATTTATGCCAATTTTCCATGGGAGGTTTCTGGAAAGCGGACTTAAAGGGACAGGCCATATATGTGGAAAGAATTGAAGCCCTGGTTTATATTTTTAGCAGTTCTGTAAATCCAGGAATCTTAACAGAGGACTGCAAATGCGATTGTGTTATTAAAAAAAAAATGGATATAGACAAATTGTGGAATTGTAGGCCAGTTAGTTTAACAGCGATCGTGCAGGAAATGCTTGAGACCATTTTACAAGATGTGATCAATTTTGATCTAAAGAAGCTATAAGGATTAGTCCGCCTGGTTTAAGAAGCAATATGTCACGCCTCACAAAACTACAAGAGTCTTTTGACAATGTCATTGAATTAGTAGACCAGGATCATCCAGAGGATATAATCTACAACAGTTTGAGAAAGTTCTGCATGTCTGCCTCTTAACAAAGAACAGGTCTAATGGAATTAATGGCAAATTAGCTGTCTGCAAATTGGCTTCACAGTGGAATAGGAAAGTTAAGGATGAAAAGGAAAAGGCTATCTGGAGCAGTAATTAGTGGAGTTCCACAGCACTTGTCTGCTATTTAGAGCAGGTACATGATAGGGAGGAGTGTACCTCAGAGTGTAATCCAATTATACAAAGGTATTGAGAGCATCGGTCACCTTCCAAATGTAAACTGTCAGCTAGCCAGGTGGTGAAGGATAGAGTACGAGAGCCCAGTCTTTACTTGCTTATACCTTTGATGTGGTGATGTCAGTGATTGATGGCTGGTGCCATCACCAAATGTGCATAGGTCCCTGAAGGTGGCGGTGTAATGTCCGTGTGTAATTGAGACACGGACTGCAGAAGTTGGTTATAACAGGTGTTTACTGAATGGAGACAGAACTGGAACTATTATACAAAGTTACTACACAGGCTTATATACAGGGGTGGTCACTACTGGTACTGCAGTATACAGGGGCTGCAGAATATAGTTCCTTCTTCAAGGTACATACACTACAATTCCTCCCCTTTTAGCTAAACAGTACATAACATTCGATTAATAATTAAATAACATATTTACAATAACAGTTGCTATATACATTAGCTGAAGTTAATCAATTATAAATTCAGTCTTTGAGGAGGCTTCCTGATTCTGTCCGGATAACACCCCTTTGGGGTATCAGGTTCTTCTGGCAAAGTTGATTCGGGATCAACGTCGTTGTTTGGTTCGTCTGCTTCCAATATCACCGATTCTGAGGTAGATGCAATTGGTACTTCAGTTTCATCACCAGGTGTATAGGGTCGTGGTGCAGATTTGACGTTTTCCAGTGACTCTAGAATCTGGTCAGCATGGCGTCTTACAATGCTCTCTCCAACGTCCACGGTATACATTAGAGGTCCTTGCCGTGTGCAGATCGTTCCTGGCTGCCATTTCTCTGTGCGGTAGTCCCGGGCCAAAACTGGTTGACCTATCTTGAAACTCCTGGTTGGCCTTTCATTCATATTCTGAAACTGCCTGTTCTCCACATCTCTTCTGATGTTTGGCTTAACCAAATCCAAGCGGCATCTTAGTCTGAGATTGAAGAACATCATGGCTGGAGTTTGGTTGGTAACCGCATGTGTCGCATTCTGGTAGGCAAACAAGAAGTTATCCACCTTGTGTTGTAGGGGTATGTCTTCATTACACATTGCCTTGATAGCCTTCTTGAATGTTTGAACGAACCTCTCAGCCAATCCATTGGTGGCTGGATAATATGGGACGGATGTGTAATGCTTAACACCATTGTTCTTTAAGAACCTCCGGAACTCTTCAGACACAAACTGTGGTCCATTGTCGGAGCAAATCTGTTCAGGCAGCCCATTTCTGGCGAATATGGTTCGTAAGACTGTGATAGTTTTTTCTGTGGTGGTTGAGGACATTTTTATTACCTCTGGCCACTTTGAATGTGCATCCACCGCAATTAAAAACATCAAGTCCATAAATGGACCAGCAAAATCAATGTGTACCCTTTGCCATGGGGATGAGGGCCACTCCCATGGATGTAGAGGGGCTTGTGGTGGGGCATTTTGGACCTTCTGGCATCCTGTACAGCTCTTGGTCATCTCTTCGATTTCTCTATCGATTCCCGGCCACCACACAAACGCTCTGGCTAAGTTCTTCATTTTTACCCCTCCCAGATGACCCTCATGAAGCTCATTGAGCACTCTATCCTTCAATTTGGGTGGAATTACTACTCTGGATCCACACATCAAGGTTCCTCGGCACACTGACAGCTGTTCTCTTCTCGGCAAGAATGCTGGCAACAGTGGCTCGCCATATGCTGGCCATCCCTTCACCGTTAAATCATAGACCCTGGAGAGTGTCGGGTCATTTCGTGTTTCCTTTTCTATGTTTGCATTCGTCACAGGTAGACATTCGACTATGGTCGAGTGGAATATCTCCACAGGATCCACTGCAGGTGCTTCTTCCACCGTTGGCAACGGTAGGCGCGACAATCCATCAGCATTCCCATGCTGTTTAGTTCCTTTGTACTCGATGTCATATTAGTGTGCCCCTAGGAAAAGGGACCACCTCAGTAGCCGTTGTGCTGTCATTATCGGGACGCCCTTCTTAGGGTTGAAAATGGAAACAAGAGGTTGATGATCAGTTAGTAGAGTAAATTTCTGTCCGTGCAGGTAGTAATTGAACTTCTTCACCCCCCACACCAGGCTGAGGGCCTCTCTGTCAATCTGGGCGTAGTTACGCTCGGCTGCAGTTAACGAGCGTGACGCAAAAGCTATCGGCCTCTCTGAACCATCAAGGGATTTATGTGACAGTACCGCTCCAACGCCGTAGGGAGACGCATCACACGCCAGTCTTATCGGTAGTGATGGGTTGTAGTGAGCCAATACTTCTCTTGAAGTGATCAGGCCTTTACACTTCTGAAAGGCCCGCTTACATTCATCGCTCCAGTTCCATGCTACTCCAGTTTGTAGCAGGGCGTTCAGTGGGTGCAGAATTGTGGGCAAATTCGGCAAAAACTTATGGTAGTAATTCACCAATCCGAGGAATGACCTCAGTTGTGACACATTTTCAGGCGCTGGAGCCTTAACTACCGCTTCAATTTTGTCAGGGGACTTATGTAGCCCCTCTTCATCAATCACGTGGCCACAATACGATATTTGTTTCTTAAAAAACTTGCACTTGGGGCGATTGGCTCATAGCCCATGTTCTCTTAGTCTAGTGAGCACCTGCTCTAGGTTGGCAAGGTGTTCACTGTCATTTTCACCTGTCACTAGGATGTCGTCGAAGTAACACTGTGTCCCCGGAATCCCTTGCAGGACTTTTTCCATCACTCTTTGCCATATAGCCGGAGCTGATGCTACTCCGAATACCAGTCGATTATACTGGTAAAGACCTTTGTGAGTGTTTATCGTGAGATATTTCCTAGAGGATTCTTCAACCTCCATCTGCAAATATGCTTGCGCTAGGTCAATTTTTGTAAAACGTTTCCCTCCAGAAAGTGAGGCGAAAATATCTTCTATCCTCGGAAGAGGATACTGTACTGTGTGAAGGACTGGGTTCACAGTCACCTTGAAGTCCCCACAGATGCAAACCTTCCTTGGCTCCTCAGACTTATTGTTTAACGTTTTCTTCATGACAGGAACGATGGGTGTCGCCCACTCGCTCCAGTCTACCTTAGATAACACGCCTGCATTCTCCAGATTCTCCAGCTCTGCCTCGACGGCTGGGCGAATTGCATACGGTACCGGTCTTGCTTTGAAAAACTTGGGAATTGCATTCTCTTCTATTTTTATCGAGGCGGTTACGCCTTTAAGAGTTCCCAGTCCTTGTTGAAATACCTCTTTAGCGTTAGCTAAGATTTTTGACATCGTCCAGGTGTGACGTCGTCATCCTTTTTACCAGCCACAGTCAGTGCCTGAATGGAGTGCCATTCTAAACTTATCTTTCTGATCCATTCACGTCCCAATAACGGTGGTCCACCATCTTGCAGTATGTACAGATACAATTTCTGTATTTCCTTGCTGTTGTATTCGACAGGCACCCTTATTTTCCCTCTGGGGTATACTTTCTGCCTGTATATGTCTTGAAGACAATGGATGTGTCTTTCAAGGGTATGTGTGAGAATAGCCGCTCGTAGTCTCGTCGATTCATGACGGTCAGGGCTGATCCTGTATCCAATTCCATTTTGACTTGGGACCCTGCTATCGTGAGGGTGACCCAAATGGTTCAGTGATCCTCTTTTGCGATTACGTTGTGTAGTTTGAGACAGCTTAGTCTCTTGTTCCTGGATTCACTATCGCTCTTCTGGTCTTCAGAACTACTGTCCGTCATCTTTTGTACTTTCCTGTACTGTTCCTTAGTAGTCTTTTTGTTGTCGTTAGTCTTCTTCCCGCACCTGCAAACTCGTGCAATGTGTCCCATCTTTCCGCATTGCCTGCATGTTTTGTCCTTGGACCAGCAGTCCTTCTGGTCATGGGTTGTTCTGCCGCAGCGATAACATTTTTCAAATCCCCGTGTCATTTCATGGGTGCCGTATTCCTGTGGCTTTTGCTGTGTTTCCGCAGCTCCCCTTGCTGCTGCTTCGTACGATACTGCCATGCTGAAAGCCTTATCTAGCGTCAGCTCTTTCTCTGAGAGTAACCTCTTCTGGGTTCCTTCACTCAGGAGTCCACAGACAAATTTGTCCCGTAGGGTATCTGCCAGTCCTGCTCCGAACTGGCAGTGCTTTGATAGCTTGCATAGTTCCGTAAGGTAATCAGCATTGCTCTCATCTTTATGCTGATTTCTCTTGTGGAATTTAAATCTTTCTGCTATCAGCAGCAGTATAGGATTTAGGTGTTCCTGTAGGATATCAACAATTTCGTTAAAACTCTTCGCCATCGGTTTGACTGGAGTGATCAGGTTCCGCAATAGGCCGTACGTTCTTGCGCCCATTAAGTTTAGTAGTACCGATGCCTTTTTCTCATCGGCTACTTCATTTGCCTTGCAATATACTTCGACTCTTTCCACATACGTGGTCCAGTCTTCTATTGCATTATCGAAGGCAGTGATATTGCCAATCTTCGGCATCTTGGAGATCTAAGATGGCGCCTCCCGCGCTTTGCCTTTTCCCCGATTGAACAAAATTGTGCCTCCCGCACTTTGCCTTCTTCCCAGCTGGATTAAGATGGCGCCTCCCACGCTTTCTGCCTTTTCTGCTGCTGCCAGCGCTGTTGCTGGCGTTTTTATGCCTTGATGGCGATGCCCTATGGTCTTCGCGCGCTTCCCCCCGCGCTGCTGCCAACGCCGCTCTCCGCGGTCCCCATGGCAAACTGCAGCTCCTCGCGGCTTTCTGCGCTTCTAATTTCTTTTTCTTGTCTTTTAATTACTGTCCCAGTCGTCAGAGCAGACCCTATGGGACACTTCCCTCCCTCTCCTCGGGTCTGTACGCTGCCCGGCTTCGTAGCACCGGCTGCGCCCTGTGTGCTCCACCCTCTCTCTCTCTCTCCTCTTCCCGACAACGCTGCTCGGCCCCGTTGAAAAGCCATCCGATCGAGCTCTAGCCCGCCGCAGCCCAGGAAGGATCAGTGTACTACCTGCCACCAGCCCGATTAGCTGGAACACCATAGACTGGATAACCAAGCCCAGCTCTCGACAGCCTCTCCTGCAAATCTTCGAATTCGATGAATCAGAGGTCGGTTGCCCACGGTCGACGCCCGTTTCTTCTGTTTGTTTTTTTTCTTTTTTTTTGGGATTTCTTCCTTCTGGCTTCGACCTCTAATAACTTCGCTTCAGGGATGGATCCCCGTGAGGTGGTGCAGAACTGTAGGTAAGTTCGGATCTGTTCGTCGCCAATGTAATGTCCGTGTGTAATTGAGACACGGACTGCAGAAGTTGGTTATAACAGGTGTTTACTGAATGGAGACAAAACTGGAACTACTATACAAAGTTACTACACAGGCTTATATACAGGGGTGGTCACTACTGGTACTGCAGTATACAGTGGCTGCAGAATATAGTTCCTTCTTCAAGGTACATACACTACAGGCGGGACATATTGAGAGAGTCGCTAGCAAAGCATATGGGATCTTGGACTTCATAAATAGAGGTATTGAGTACAAAAGTAGAGAAGTTATGCTGAACCTTTATAAAGCGCTGGTTAGTCCTCAGCTGGAGTATTGCGTCCAGTACTAGTCACCACACTTTAGGAAGGATGCGAAGGCCCTTGAGAGGGTGCAGAGGAGATTTACCAGAATGGTTCCGGGGATGGGGGATCTTAGTTACAAGGAAAGGTTGGAGAAGCTGGATTTGGTTTCATTGGAGCAAAGGAGGTTGAGGGGTGATTTGATCAAGGTGTACAAGATTATGACGGGTTTCGATAGGCTAGACGGAGAAAGGCTGTTCCCACTAGTTGATGGTACAAGGACTAAGAGACACAGATTTAAGGTTTTGGGCAAGAGATACAGGGAGGAAGTGAGGAAAAACTTATTTACGCAGCGCGTGGTGAGGACCTGGAACTCACTGCCGATGGAAGTGATTGAAGCGGAGACACTCAATGTTTTCAAGGGGAGACTGGATAGGCACTTGAGGGAAATAAACTTGCAGGGCTACGGGGATAGAGCGGGGTAATGGGACTGACTGGATTGCTCTACAGAGGGCCAGCATGGACTCGATGAGCCGAATGGCCTTCATCTGTGCCGTTATGACTCTATGACTCAATCAAAGGAAGCAAGTGCCCCTTTTAAAGGGGTGCAACCACTAAACCCTAAATTCAACCGAATTCAAATGAATCAGAATTTTGTTTTCGGGGGTGATGAAGCACTCCAGTTCTTCCGGTGCCCACCGGTCGTGGAATACCTCAAGCATACTGGTGGACACCGCATGCTCCATCTCCAGGGGCACCCGGGCGTGAAAGAATGGCAGGCAGTCGGGTCGAACGACCTCCTCGGCCTTCCGCTGCTTGGAGCTATTAATGGCCACCTGGGCCAGGCCCAGGAGCAGTCCACCAAGGAGGTCCTCCGATCTGCCCACTCCCCTCCGCACCGGGTTCCCAAGGATCAGGAGCGTGGGACTGAAGTGCAGCCAAAAATTGAGGACCAGCCCCTTCAAAAACTGGAAGAGGGGCCGCAGCCTCTCGCACTCTATACATGGAAAAAGGACTCCCCCAGGCCGCAGAAGTTGCAGGCGGCCCGAAGAGGTACCCGTGAGCCATGCTGTTGAATGCCTTCTCCTGATCCACAGAAAGGACGGCAACTGACAGAATGGTGGACCAGGTCCCGGACCAGATGGATGCTGTCATGGATGGTCCGGCCCTGGACAGTGTAGGACTGGTCGGGGTGGATCATGTGGGCCAGCACAGTACCAAGGCAAGCAGACATTGCCCTGGCAAAGATTTTGTAGTCCGTGCCGAGGAGGGAGACTGGGCATCAATTCTTAAGTAGGCAGAGATTGCCCCTCTTGGGCAGCAGGGCGATGACTGCCCTGTACCAAGAGAGGGGCATCTCCCCAGTCGCCAGACTTTCCCCCAGGACCCATGCATATTCGCACCCCCCCCCAGGACATCCTAGAACACCCTATGGACCTCCACGGTCAGCCCGTCCAGCCCCAGGGACATGCCCCTCAGCCCCTCAATAGCACCGGTCAACTCCGCCAGGCTCAGCGGAGCGACCAGCTCTTCAGCGACCTCCGGGCTAACCTTCGGCAGGTTCTCCCACAAAACTCTGCGAGCATCCCCGCTGGACAGATCCAGAGAGAACAGAGCACCGTAATAGGCACAGGCCTCGGCACTGATGCCCTCCGGATCAGAGACCAGGGATCCATCGTTGGCCAGCTTCCCCAAGAGATGCTTACTGACCCCCTGCCTTTTTTCCAGCGATTTCCAACTGCGCCCCCCCACCCCCGGATCCCTCCCTCTCTCTCCTCTTGCGGCCTGGTGCCGCAGGCCTACCCGTCTGATAGCCAGTCAGCCTCTCCATCTGACTGGCTGTGGGCAGCAAACAGAGATTCAAAATGTTAAACAGGCCCTGCTGTTAAATTTGGCAAGGCCTGATCATATTGCAGCCCTGCCCCCCTGCTCCCTACCCGCCTCCAAATTAAAATTCCAGCCATAGCCTACAGCACAGAAACATGGATTTAGCCCAAAATGTCTATGCTGGCATTTATGCTCCACACGAGCCTCCTCCCACCCCTCTTCAACTAACCCTATCAGCACATTCTTCTAGTCAGGAATGATAGGGAAGGAAAAAGAGGAAGGGGTGTGGCAGCATTGATTAAGGATGATGTTACAGTTCTAAACAGAAAGGGTTTACTCGATGGTTCTAGGACTGAATCTGTTTGGCTTGAGTTGAGGATCAGCAGGGGAGCTGTTACATTGCTGGGAGTATTTTTTATAGAGCTTCAAATAATGAGAAGGAGATGGATGAGCAAATTTGTCAGCAAACTTCAAAGGCGTGTAACAAA
Source organism: Somniosus microcephalus (assembly GCF_052327205.1). NCBI lineage: Eukaryota > Metazoa > Chordata > Chondrichthyes > Squaliformes > Somniosidae > Somniosus > Somniosus microcephalus. Next base: position 362,349,493 of record NC_140989.1, read on the forward strand.
AATAGAGTAATATTAGAAGCCTTTAATTACCCTAACATAGACTGGGAAAAACATAGTGCTAAGGGGAAGAATTTCTGACATGTGTACAGGAGAACTTTCTCAATCAATGGCCCAGAAATTAGGTTCGGGGGCTTGCCGCGCGTGCAAGCCCCCGATGTGCACTTACCCGGCGTGCTGGCATTTCAATCCTGGCCTGCATTGCATTTCCTGTCACTGGCCCGCTTCAGGTCCTGCCGCGCTGTGCGTGCGTGACCCAGCGGCGTACTTAGTGCGATGAGCCGGCTGGGATCAAGTGAGCACTGGGCAACCAATGGGAGGTTGCAAAAGTTCATTCATGAGTTTGATAGTAAGAACTGTCAAACTCATGAAAACTCCTGGCCCCAAAACACTACTTAAACTTGAAAGAAAATTTTTAAAAAAAACGCACTACTTAAATGAACTATAAATAACTAAAAAACTATTTTAAACAATAATTTTAAATTTTGAAAAAAATTATTATATAAAAAATTGGGGCTAAAAATACACTTACCTTACTGTAAAGTCTTCAAAAATAATGAACCTGTGGAAAAAATTTCAAATTTTACTTAATAGACCACTTACCTGTTAAAAGTAAGTACTTACGGCTGCTTTTTCCACGCGTAAAAACCGGAGTCTTTTCCCCACGGGCAACTCTTCAAAAAAAAAGGAAGTTCAGCGCGCACGCGCTACCTGAAACCTCGCACGCGTTCCGCCTCTTAACCCCTTGGGTCAGAGGAGAGGAAATGCCGGTTTTCCCCGCATGCGCTGTGCATGCTGAAAACTGGCAATTCCTCCGGGCCCACGCGTGAGTACCCCGTCCGTACTCACGCGTTGGGACAAAAATTACTGGCCCAATATGTCTCCAGTCCAACAAGGAAGGAAGCCGTGTTGGATCTGGTTCTGGGAAATGAAGTAGGACAAGTGGAGTGTGTTACACTAGGAGATCTAGCTAACAGTGACCACAACATAATTTGGTTTAAAGTAATTATAGAAAGAGACCAGAAAATATCGAAGGTAAAAATGCTCAATTGGGGAAGAGCTAATTTCAGTGATTTAAGAAGGGACCTAACAAAGGTAGATGGAAAAGGCGATTGTAGGGTGGAGCAGCAATGGAGGGTATTCAGGGAAGAGAGAGTTCAGATACAAACTAGGCATATTTGAAGGGAAGGACAAAAGAAATAGAATTTAAAATAAATCACAAAAAGGAGGCTTATGACAAATGTCAGGAGCAAGATTCAGTTAATCACCAGGAAGATTATGGAAAGTACAGGAGGGTATTGAAAAAGTTAACACGGGAGGCAGAGAGGTTACGAGAAAAGATTAGCAGGCAACGTTAAATTGAACCCTAAAACTTTGTATAAACAGTGTCAGCAATTTGCTAGGGAAATATTTAGACCTATTAAGTGTCAGCTGTCACCACCCACACCTCTGAGTCAGAACATTGTGGGGTCAAGACCCACTCCAGAGACTTGAAAGAAAGGCTTACATTTTTTGTAGCACCTTTCATGACTACCAGACATCTCAAAGTGCTTTACAGCCAATGAAGTACTTGTGGAATGTAGGAAACACAGCAGCCAATTTGCACACAGCAAGCTCCCACAAACAGCAATGTGGTAATGACCAGATAATCTGCTTTTGTTATGTTGTTTGAGGGATAAATATTGGCCAGGATACCAGGGATAGCTCTGCTGCTCTTCTTCGAAATATTGGCATGGGATCACCTGAAAGAGCAGACGGGGCCTCAATTTAACATCTCGTTCGAAAGACGGCACCTCTGACAGTGCAGCACTCTCAGCATTGCACTGGAGTGTCAGCCCTAGATTTTTGTGCTTAAGTTCCTGGAGTGGGATTTCGAACCTACAACTTCTAACTCAGTAGGTGAGTGTGCCACCCATTGAGCCACAGCTGACATGGCAAAATGAGCACAAAAATCTAGGCTGACACTCCAGGGCATTACTAAGGGAGTGCTGCACCGTGGGAGGTGCCGTCTTTTGGATGAGACGTTAAAACCGAGGTCCCGTCTGCTCTCTCAGGTGGACGTAAAAGATCCCATGGCACTATTTTGAAAAAGAGCAGGAGAGTTCTCCCTGGTGTCCTAGCCCATATTTATCCCTCAACCAATATCACTAAAACAATCTTTCTTCCTTCCTTCCTTTCCCAAAGAGAAATCTTCATGTGGAGCCAGAGGACAATAGCAAAAGTATTAAATGAGTACTTTGCATCTGTCTTCACAAAGTAAGTGGATGATTTGAAGGTTACACTAAAGAGAAGGTGGAAGTTATGGACAGGATAATACAGTAGATAGAGAAGACTTACTAAAAAGATTAGCATTACTGAAAGTTGTTAAGTCTCCTGGTCCAGATGGAATGCATCCCAGGTTGCTGAGAGAAGCAAAGGTAGAAATAGCAGAGGCATTGGTCACAATCTTTCAATCCTCATTGGATACAGGAGTAGTGCCCGAGCAGTGAAGGGTTGCTAAAGTTATACCACTGTTCAAGAAAGGGGAGGGGGATAAACCAGGAAACTACAGGCCAGTCAGCCTAACATCGGTGGTGGGGAAGTTATTGGAAACCATTATCAGGGACAAAATAATCTTTCATTTGGAAAGGCATGGGCTAATCTAGGAGAGCCAGCATGGATTTGTTAAAGGAAAATAGCGTCTGACTAACTTGATTGAATTCTTTGACAATGCAACAGCGAAGGTTGATCAAGGTAATGCAGTGGATATTGTGTGTGGGTGTAAATGGACTTTCGGATGGCATTCGATGAAGTGCCACACAGGAAATTTGTTAAGAAGATGGAAGCCCATGGAATTAAGAGGGAAGTGGCAGTATGGATATGGATTTGGCTCAGTGACAGGAAGCAAAAGGTGGTGGTGGATGGATGTTTTTCAGACTGGGAGGTGGTTTGCACTGGTGTTCCCAAGGGTCAGTTTTGGGTCCATTATTCTTTGCAATTTTTATAGACGACCTAGACTCGGGTGTAGGGAGCAGCATTTAAAAGTTTACAGATGACACAAAGCTTGGCAAAGTAGTAGATCCTGATGAGGATAGTTATAGGCCTAAAAATTCGGTTGATTTGCGCCTCCTGTTAGCGCCCGGGCACGGCGGCCCCAATGCCTCCCGCGAAATTCAGCGGGAGGTTAGCAGCGGCGGTAACTGTTAGCGCCCCGCTGCGCCGCCAGCGATGACGTCATCGCTGTGCACAGCACCCTGCTCGCGCCCCCAGCCGCGATCTTCAGTAGCGCCCCCTGACTTACCGCCGGACACTATGTCCGACGGGGTATGGGGGGCCTACCTGCGGCTGGGGTGGCGCTAATTAAAGGGAAGGTGCCAGGCGGCCATTTTTGTTGCTGGCCACCTGCCAGCTCCTGCCCCCTCTGCCGTCCCCGGCCTCCTCTGAAACCCTCCCACGGAATGCCGGCTGCGCTCTTTGAGCCCAGCACTTCCCGGGTTGTGCTGCGCAAGGCCCCTCCCCTTTTAAGAAGGGGAGGAAGACCTGCAGTACCGCTGCACGATGTGCCGCGATACTCACTCACGGCACCCCAAGTAGGAGGCGGGGCCCTTCCAGTAGCACCCTGCTTCCCTCTTGGGGTGCTACTGTTGAATTTTGGCTGTGGGGTGCTAATTTTTTCGGGTAGCGCCCCGGTGAAGTTAGCGCCCCAAAGGGGATGTGACTCAATGTTTTTCCCCATAGGCTTTAGGCTGACATAGACCAGATGGTGAAATGGGCAGAAGCATTGCAGATGGAGTTCATTGCACAGAAGTGTGAAGTGATGCACTTTGGGAGGACGAATATTGAAAGACAGTAAACTATAAACAGCAGGTTTTTGAAATGTGTAGATGAGCAGAGAGGCATTGGCGTCCATATGCACAAATCCTTACAGGTGGCACGGCAAAATGATAAGGTGGTTAAAAAAGCATAGAAACATAGAAGATAGGAGCAGGAGTAGGCCATTCGGCCCCTCGAGCCTGCTCCGCCATTCAATGCAATCATGGCTGATCATCCAAATTCAGTACCCAGTCCCTGCTTTCTCCCCATACCCCTTGATCCCTTTAGCCTTAAGAAATATATCCAACTCCTTCTTGACTATATTTAATGAATTGGCCTCTACTGCCTTCTGTGGTAGAGAATTCCACAGGTTCACCACTCTCTGGGTGAAGAAATTCCTCCTCATTTCTGTCCTAAATGGCCTACCCCTTATCCTTAGACTGTGACCCCTGGTTCTGGACTCCCCGACCATCGGGAACATCCTTCCTGCATCTAGTCTGTCCAGTCCTGTCATAATTTTATAAGTTTCGATGAGATCCCCTTTCATTCTTCTAAACTCCAGCGAGTACAAGCCCAATCGACCCAATCTCTCCTCATACGTCATTCCTGCCATCCCAGGTATCAGTCTGGTGAATCTTCGCTGAACTCCCTCCATGGCAAGAACATCCTTCCTCAGAGAAGGCGACCAAAACTGCACACAATACTCAAGGTGCGGTCTCACCAAGGCCCTGTACAACTGCAGCAACACATCCTTGTTGTGGGTTACTAGGTTTTATAACTAGAGGAATAGAATCTATAAGCAAAGAGATCATGCTAGAACTGTATAAATCATTGGTTAGGCCTCATCTGGAGCATTGTGGGCAATTCTGGGCACCACAACTCAGGAAAGATGGAAAGGGATTAGAAAGGGTGCAGAGGCGGCTTACTGGGAGGTTCACCAGGGATGAGGGAATTCAGTTATGAGGAGAGGTTGGAAAAGTTAGGACTGTTCTCCTTGGAACAGAGAAGGTTAAGAGGTGACCTAATAGAGGTTTTCAAGATGATGAGAGATTTTGATAGGGTAAACAGGGGAAAAATATTCCCGCTGGCGAGTGGGTCAATAGGTGCAAAATCATTGGGAAAAGATCCAGAGGGGAGATGAGGAGAAACTTATTCACTCAGAGTTGTCGGGATCTGGAAAGTTCCACCTGAGAAGGTGCTGGAAGCTGATTCCATCAATAATTTTAAAACAGAGCTGGACGGGTACTTGAGGATGAGCAACTTACAGGGATAGGGACAAAAAGCGGGGCCGTGGGACTCAGAACAACTGCTCTTTCAAAGAGACAGCACAGGCACGACAGGCCGAATGGCCTCCTTCAGTGTTGTAAGTTTCTATGGATCTATTCCTTTCTCCCTCCTGCACTTATCCAGCTTCCCCTTAAATGCATCTATGCTATTCACCTCAACTACTCCATGTGGTAGCGAGTTCCACATTCTAACCACTCAACCACTTCAAACGCTTTTCTAATGGCATGCATCTTAGCCGATTAGCTAAGCCACAAGTATTCCTTCTGCCACATTATTCGCAAGCCAGATTAAATGTTCACAATTAGCGTACAGGCTTCTTCAAGCTACGCAAATGAGGACTTGCACCTGCTGAAGACGCGGTTGGTGCATAAAATGAAAATGCTTTTTTTTTTCCCCCACCGGCTGCAAATCATCCATTTGCCGATTTTTAAAAATTTTTTGGCACCACAACTAAAGTTTTTTTTTTCCCCGTCCAATTCCCCGAATAGCAGTAGGCGCAAGATACAATTTAAAGATCGACCGACGTCAAATCGTAATTACCTTGGTGTGCCAGCACCTGCATAATCAGGCAAATCTTATCTTAGTCAGCTGTCATTTTTGTCGACAAAAAATGTATTTATGCTACCCTGCTGCTTTACAAGGCGTGTGCTACCTAAGCTGTGGCTTTGATGTGCATTTTTGGAAATCAGTTCACTTAAAGTGAAAGCTGTGTGTTCATGGCGGAGACGGAGCAAACCTTACCTCCTGCTATTTGGGGCTGTCAGTTGTCAGTGCTGTTTAGCTCATGATCTTAATTTGATTTCATACATATTTAGTGGCTACTTTAACTTTCCCAGCCTCCTAATTGTGCAGAGATGTCTGATATCTAGAGACGCATGAATAGTCCAACTGCAAATGGCACACAGCTGGATTCAATAGATTGAAAAGAATGATGAAACGTAGATCTATAATGTGTTAAAAGTATTGTGTGACATAATAAAACTCACTACGCACTTGGTTTGAGTATAAAGCAAGGCTTTAATCAACTTGTTTCAGAACATGGATGTCTAGTTGTACTTCACTAGTTCCTGTCTTACAAAATGTCCCTGGAAAGCTGGGGCCCACGCCCGAGTATTTATACTCCTTGGATGGCGCCACCAGCTGGCCGGCCAGCATTATTTCATGAGTAGTTTCTTTATGATGATGAGATTTATAACATTGTGCACTTCCTGTAAGCATCACGCTTACTTCCTGTAAAAGTCTCCCTGTTCCAATTTGACTCGTTCAGTCACCTTGATAATATATTGTGGATTACATGACAGAGCGCATCTATTGTTAGAAACCTGCAAACTTCCCTGGCCTGCAATGAGCAATGCCACAGGATATCTACTCGTGCATATTACTTGTCGATCTCCCGTGGCGTTGCACACTGGGAGTCAAGACCAGGTGTAGTCTTCAGGTAAAGTGGGATTAGAGAGTGTGGGTTAATTTGTGCACAACTTGCATTTCTATAGTGCCTTTAACGTTAAAAAAAAATCTCAAGACGCTTGTCACCGAGTTGCATAGGGAGATATTAGGACAGGTGACCAAACATTTGGTCAAAGAGGTAGGTTTTAAGGAGCGTTAAAGGAAGAGAGAAAGGCGGATAGAATTGGGGAGGGAATTCCAGAGCATTGGGCAGCTGAAGGCACAGCCGCCAATGGTGGGGCGATTAAAGTCGGCGATGCGCAAGAGGCCAGAATTGGAGGAGCGTGGAGATCTCGGGGGGTTGTGGACAATGTTCCCTGTAAGCTGTGCTTTGTTCTGCGCTGCCTGTTTCTTTTGGTGCATGGTCCCTTTAAATTTCTGCACGTACGTTGCAGAGATAGGGAGGGAGCGAGACCATGAAGGGAATTGAACACAAGGATGAGAATTTTAAAAGCGAGGTGGTGCTGGACTGGGCGCCAATGTAGGTCAGTGAGCACAGGGGTGATGGGTGAACGGGACTTGGAGCGAGTTAGGACACGGGGCAGTGAGCACAAGGGTGATGGGTGAACAGGGCTTGGAGCGAGTTAGGACACGGGGCAGTGAGCACAGGGGTGATGGGTGAACGGGACTTGGAGCGAGTTAGGACACGGTGTAAAGTCTGTGGGTTGTTTAGTTAATTAATACACAGAACTGAACAGACTCAGAATTCTCTGTCAAACTATGTTGTCGTTGTTCGGTGGAGTTCTGTTCTGAAACTTTGTTCTTCTCTGGAGCATAAGCCTTTATGCATGCCTTCGTTCTTCCAACCTTAGTCGGCAAGTCCATTTTAGCCTTGTCTTTCATATTTGGGTTGGTCTTATCGTCATCCGTTTCAGAATCTGAGCTGATTGTCTGCACCGAGTCCTCACTCGTTATGGCTTTTAGATAGTGCCATTCCATGTCTATTTTCTTGATCCACTCCTGTCCCAGAAGTGGTGGTCCTCCCTCAGGTAGTACGTATAAGTTGATTCTTGGGTGTTCTTTACCCCCATCTCTCACCTTGACTCTTATCTTCCCCATGGGGTATACTTTATGCCCCGTGTATGTCTGCAATACGAACTTGGTATCTCTTAAGGGTATATGTGAGAATAGCCGGTGGTAATCCCTTCGATTTATGACTGATAGAGCTGATCCAGTGTCCAACTCCATTTTCACTTGGACTCCAGCTATTTTTAGCATGACCCAGATAGTTTGTAGGTCAGCTTCCTTACTCCCATTGTGAATTCTCAGACTGCCCAGCTCCTGGCCGTTTGGGTCTGAGTCCGAATTCTGTTCGTCTGAACTCTTCTCAGCCACCTTGTGTACCTTGTTGTACTTTTCCTGTGATGGCTTCCTTTGGTTGTTGGTCTTCTTCCCTGACCGGCATACCTTAGCTATGTGACCCAGTTTGCCACATTTCCTACATTCCTGGTTCTTAAACCAGCATTGGTTCTGGTCGTGTGTTGTCTTCCCACAACGATAGCATTTTGTTGTACTCGAGGTAATTTGATCCACACTGAGTGCCGCTGCCTTTAGCTGCATTTCCGCAGTTCCCTTCGCTGCGGCTTCGTGCGATGCTGCAATAAGGACAGCCCTGTCAAGTGTAAGGTCGTTCTCTTCGAGTAGTCGCTTTTGCATTCCTTCCTTTGACAACCCGCACACGAACTTGTCTCGCAATGCCTCTGTCAGATTCCCTCCAAACTGGCAGTGTTTCGCTAGTCTACGCAGTTCGACCAAGTATTCTGCGTTGCTTTCGTCTTTCCTTTGCGTTCTCGCATAGAATTTGAATCGTTCCGCCAACATCAACGGTGTGGGGTTCAAGTGATCCTTCAGAACAGTCACAATATCATCGAAAGTCTGATCCGTCGGTTTAGCTGGTGCGAGTAGATGCTTCAACAGCCCGTATGTCTTCGCGCCCATCGAGTTTAGCAAGGTTATAGCTTTGTCATCTTCTTCTATTTTATTGGCCTCACAATAGATCTCAATGCGTTCCACATACGTGGCCCAGTCTTCTACCTCGGAATTAAAATCGTTGATGTTACCACGCTTAGGCATCTTCCTCTCTTCCTGATAACACCACGAATTATTTCTTTAAATTTTATTTTTTTTTTTTTTCCAAGATGGCGGTTCCCGCGAAAATGGCGGTTTCCCACGCTTATCTTCTCTCCCCCCCACTTCAATGGCGGTTTCCCGCTTCTGTCTTCTTCCCCGCCTAATGGCGGCTTCCCGCGTTTCTTCCCTAGCGGGAGGGGTACACTTTCCCCACGGGCGACGGCCGCTGGCTTTCAGGTTCACAGCCTGCGCGTCGGCTTCAGTGCTTTCCCTTTTCTCGGCAGGGCAACCGGCGCTGGGTACACCCCGTTGACGGCGAACAGTTTCAGCCGCTGGGCTGGCTCTCGCTCAGTTCCCCTTGCTCGGGCTCTGTCTCTCTCCCGCTCGCTCGGCTCTACCGGCGCTGGGTACACCCCGTTGACGGCGAACAGTTTCAGCCGCTGGACTGGCTCTCGCTCAGTCTCCCTTGGTCGGCTCTGCCTCTCCCGCTCGCTCGGCTCCCAATCGCGCCTCCCAGCCCTCTCGCAGTCCGGTGCTTCCCTCCCCGGCTGCGGCTGAGTTTTTATATCTTCCCGCGCCTACGCTCCCGGTCGCAGCGCTTCGTGGCTTCGGTCGCTGCCCGGCCTTTTTCGCCGGTCGCGGTCTAGCTGTCTCACGACGCCATTGCGTCCCCAGCCTGTCTGTACCGCGGCTTCCTTGCTCCACGCTGCCCCAGTCTCAGCGCCTCTGGGCCCGACTTCTGTCCGGCTCCTTTCCCCCTCGACCGTGGTCGAGTGCACCGCCCTTATCCTCCGGTTATTCTGTTTACTTTTCCCTTATTCACAGTCACCGTGGCTGGCTTGCTTCTCGTGCTGATCGGCTCACTCCTCACCGTAGCAGAAGGGACAGTCAGTGCCTGTTGCTGATGGAAGTCTTTGTCTCTGAATTCTTCCTCCTTTCCAGCTCTGCAGACTCGAGTTTTCTCCCAGCAGAATGACGAGGGCGGTTGCCTCTTCTCGACGCTCGTTAACTGCTTCGGAAGTATTGTTGCCGCAGGGTACGATCGGACTCGTCGCCACTGTAAAGTCTGTGGGTTGTTTAGTTAACTAATACACAGACTACCAGAGTAACTTAAAACAGGACTTTACTATTCGAAGGTCAGGGCGAATCTGCCAAATAAATCCTGACACAGCACTTATATACCGGTGTGGTCACCGTCGGTATTACAGTATACAGAAGCCAACAAAGTAGTGCCACACCTAAAATAGTTCTCTTAAAGGTGAACGGTTACATACAATGGTTTTCTTAAAGGTAGACGGATACATACACTACACACGGGGCAGCGAGCACAGGGGTGATGGGTGAACGGGACTTGGAGCAAGTTAGGACACGGGGCAGTGAGCACAGGGGTGATGGGTGAACGGGACTTGGAGTGAGTTAGGACACGGGGCAGTGAGCACAGGGGTGATGGGTGAACGGGACTTGGAGCGAGTTAGGACACGCGGCAGTGAGTACAGTGGTGATGGGTGAACGGGACTTGGAGCGAGTTAGGACATGGGGCAGCGAGCACAGGGGTGATGGGTCAACGGGACTTGGAGCGAGTTAGGACATGGGGCAGCGAGCACAGGGGTGATGGGTGAACAGGACTTGGAGCGAGTTAGGACACGGGGCAGCGAGCACAGGGGTGATGGGTGAATGGGACTTGGAGCGAGTTAGGACACAGGGCAGTGAGCACAGGGGTGATGGGTGAACGGGACTTGGAGCGAGTTAGGACACGGGGCAGTGAGCACAGGGGTGATGGGTGAACGGGACTTGGAGCAAGTTAGGACACGCGGCAGTGAGCACAGGGGGTGATGGTTGAACAGGACTTGGAGCGAGTTAGGACACGGGACAGTGAGCACAGGGGTGATGGGTGAACGGGACTTGGAGCGAGTTAGGACATGGGACAGTGAGCACAGGGGTGATGGGTGAACGGGACTTGGAGCGAGTTAGGACATGGGACAGTGAGCACAGGGGTGATGGGTGAACGGGACTTGGAGCGAGTTAGGACACGGGCAGCAGAGTTTTGTATGAGCTCAAATTTAGAGGTAATTCAGTGCGCGTTTCAAGGTATTTTTGTATTTCCATTATAAACTCCTATGTTCACGCTTATGATGGAAAATGCATCTGTAAACTTGTAGCACCACCACTGGAGGGAGGGTGTAATTACAGGTTTACAGTGCAGTTGTGGAATTTGATTCCGAAAGCACCAGTAAAAATCCTTAAATACTTTTATAATAAAAATGGAATTTGACATTAGGTCAGATTTTCTTGCCACCAGTCCCCGTGCTGGGGCATCGCAAGCAAAGTCCAAGCACAGGAGCACCACGATTTCCTGTCCTGGTCCATATACGTGGCCTGGGGGCTACCCTGGCGCAATCCCAACTCCTGGCATGGCCTGGAACTGGTGGAAGGCCCAGGGAAGTGAGACTGCAGCTGTGGGCCTTACACTAAACATCCGTAAGACAAAGTTCCTCTACCAACCTGCCCCCGCCACACAGTACTGCCCCTCGATGATCAAAATCCACGACAACGCCTTGGACAACGTGGACCACTTCCCATACCTCGGGAGCCTACTGTCAACAAGGGCAGACGTCGACGACGAAGTCCAACACCGTCTTCAGTGTGCCAGTGCAGCCTTCCGTCACCTGAGGAAGAGAGTGTTTGAAGACCAGGACCTCAAACCCGGCACTAAGTTCATGGTCGACAGAGCAGCAGTGATACCCACCCTGCTGTATGCCTCAGAGACATGGACCATGTACAGCAGGCACCTCAAAGCACTGGAGAGGTACCACCAACGCTGCCTCCGCAAAATCCTGCAAATCCATTGGCAGGATAGGCGCACCAACGTCAGTGTTCTTGCACAGGCCAACATCCCCAGCATCGAAGCTTTGACCATGTGCAATCAGCTCTGATGGACGGGTCACATTGTCTGCATGCCCGATACGAGACTCCCCAAAAAAGCGCTCTACTCAGAGCTCCGCAATGGCAAAAGAGCCACAGGTGGGCAGAGGAAACGTTTCAAGGACACCCTCAAAGCCTCCTTGGAAAAAGTGCAACATCCCCACCGACACGTGGGAATCCCTGGCCCAAGAAGCACAAAGTGAAGGAGAAGCATCTGGGAAGGTGCCGAACACCATTATAAAAGATGTAATAGCAGAGCACTTGGAAAACAGTGACAGGATTGGACAAAGTCAACATGGATTTACAAAAGCTAAATCATGCTTGACTAATCTACTGGAATTTTTTGAGGATGTAACTGGTAAAATAGATAAGGGAGAACCAGTGGATGTGGTGTATTTGGACTTTCAGAAGGCTTTCGATAAGGTCCCGCATAAGGGACTAGCGTGCAAAGTTAAAGCACATGGGATTGGGGGTAAGGCACTGTCTTGGATAGAGAACTGGTTGGCAGACAGGAAGCAAAGAGTTGGAATAAACGGGTCTTTTTCCGAGTGGCAGGCAGTGACTAGTGGGGTACCGCAAGGATTGGTGCTAGGACCCCAGCTATTCACAATATATATAAATGATCTAGACGAGGGAACTAGATGTAATATTTCCAAGTTTGCAGACGACACAAAGCTGGGTGGGCTGTGAGGAGGATGCAGAGAAACTCCAGTATGATTTGGACAGGTTGGGTGATTGGGCAAATACATGGCAAATGCAGTATAATGTGGATAAATGCGAGGTTATCCATTTTGGTGGCAAAAACAGGAAGGCAGATTATTATCTGAACGGCAATAGATTGGGAAAATGGGAAGTGCAACGAGACCTGGGTGTCCTTGTGCACCAGTCGCTGAAGGTAAGCATGCAGGTGCAGCAGGCGGTTAAGAAGGCAAATGGTATGTTGGTCTTCATAGCGAGAGGACTCAAGTACAGGAGCAAGGATGTCTTGCTGCAGTTGTACAGGGCCTTGGTGAGACCACACCTTGAGTATTGTGTGCAGTTTTGTTCGGCTTATCTGAGGAAGGATGTTCTTGCCATGGAGAGAGTGCAGCGAAGATTCACCAGACTGATACCTGGGATGGCAGGAATGATGTATGAGGAGAGATTGGGTTGATTAGGCTTATATTCGCTAGAGTTTAGAAGAATGAGAGGGGATCTCATTGAAACTTATAAAATTCTAACAGGACTAGACAGGCTAGATGCAGGAAGGATGTTCCCGATGGCGGGGGAGTCCAGAACCAGGGGCCACAGTCTAAGGATAAGGCGTAAGCCATTTAGGACTGAGATGAGGAGGAATTTCATCACCCAGAGAGTGGTGAACCTGTGGAATTCTCTGCCAGTTGAGGCCAATTCATTAAATATATTCAAGAAGGAGTTGGATATATCTCTTGAGGCTAAAGGGATCAAGGGATATGGGGAGAAAGCAGGGACAGGGTACTGAATTTGGATGATCAGCCATGATCTCATTAAATGGCGGAGCGGGCTTGAGGGGCCGAATGGCCTACTACTGCTCCTATCTTCTATGTTTCTATGTTTCTATGAACACCTCAAGTCTCTTCACCGGGAGCAAGCGGAAGCCAAGCGCAAGCAGCACAAGGAGCGCACGTCAACCCAAGCACCTCACCCACCCGCCCATTCAACCACCGTCTGCCCCACCTGTGACAGAGACTGTAGGTCCTGCATTGGACTCATCAGTCACCTGCAAACTCATTTTTAATGTGGAAACAAGTCATCCTCGGTTCCGAGGGACTGCCTAAGAAGAAGAAGTTGGGCCTCAGAAATTGGTACCTTCTGGCTTTCGATGGGAGATTGGCAGCCAAAGGTTCCCGATTAGGCCTGGCCATCTTTGATGGAGGATGTTAAATCCGTGAATCTTGATGTATGGTGTCCTTCAATAAATCGACAGAGACTGCAGAGAACAATCAACAGGTGTTTACTGGATGAGGGTTACTCTAAAACTAACAGTACAGATCCTTACTCAGGTTTTATATACAGGTGTGGTCACTGCCGGTACTACAGTATACAGGAGCTGTAAAAAGTAGTTCTCCCCTTAAAGGTACATACACTACAATTCCCCCCCTTTTAGATTAACAGTACCATAACATTCATTTAACAATTAACACTTTTAACATGCAACATTAACTGAAAATAGTCCATTTATAAATTCAGTCTTGGGGCGGCTTCCTGATCCTTTCTGGATAGCGCCTTTCCTGAGTGTCTTGCTCTTGGTGCGGAGGCGATTCTGGCCCCCTGTCGTCGGTTGGTTCATCAGCTTCCGATGCTACTGTTTCTGGGGTAGATGCTACCTGTATGTCGGGTTCATCACCAGGTACGCGAGACATGGGGTTGACTCGTTCCTGTGACTCTAGGATCTGGTCGACATGGCGTCTCACAATGTTCTCCCCAACATCCACTGTGTACATTAGTGGCCCCTGCCGTGTGCATAATGTTCCTGGTTGCCATTTCTCTGTTCGATAGTCGCGGGCCAAGACTGGTTGCCCTACATTGAAGCTCCTTGTCAGCTTCTCTTTGATGTGCTGGAATTGCTTATTCTCAACATCTCTTCGTACATTTGGTCTGAGCAAATCCAGACGAGATCTCAACCTTCGGTTAAAGAACATCATGGCCGGGGTCTGGTTGGTGACTGCATGTGTCGCATTTCTGTAGGCTAACAGGAAATTGTCCACCTTATGCTGCAGTGGAATGTCGTCATCGCACATGGCCCTTACTGCCTTTTTAAAGGTTTTTACGAACCTCTCAGCCAATCCATTTGTGGCTGGATAATACAGGCCGGATGTGTAATGCCTTACCCCATTCCTTTTCATAAATTTCCGAAACTCTTCGGACACAAACTGTGGTCCGTTATCAGAGCAAATCTGCTCTGGCAAGCCGTTCCTGGCAAATATGGTCTGTAGGACTGCAATCGTTTTCTCCGTGGTGGTGGAGGACATTTTGATCACCTCAGGCCATTTCGAGTGCGCATCCACGGTTATTAAAAACATTGAGTCCATGAATGGACCAACAAAATCAATATGCACCCGTGGCCATGGAGAGGAGGGCCACTCCCATGGGTGTAGAAGGGCATGTGGTGGTGCATTTTGGACCTTCTGGCATCCTGAGCAGCTCTTTGACAGGTCCTCGATTTGCTGATCGATCCCCGGCCACCATACATAAGCCCTAGCAAGGCTTTTCATTTTCACCCCTCCCACATGGCCTTCGTGAAGCTCATTGAGCACTCTCTCCATTAACTTGCATGGAATTACCACTCGGGATCCACACATCAAGGTCCCCTGGCGTACTGACAGCTGTTCTCTTCTGGATGAGAATGCTGGCAACAGTGAGTCGCCATGTGTTGGCCATCCCTTCACCATCAAGTCATATACCCAAGACAGTGTCGGGTCATTTCGGGTCTCCTTCTCTATATCCGCATTAGTTACTGGCAAGCGTTCAATTATAGACGAATAAAATATTTCGACAGGGTCCACTGCTGGTGCTTCCTCCGCAGTAGGCAGTGGCAGGCGTGATAGCCCATCAGCGTTTCCATGCTGTTTCGTGCCCTTATACTTTATTTCATATTGGTTCGCCCCTAGAAAAAGGGACCATCTTTGTAGCCATTGCGCAGTCATCACCAGAACGCCCTTCTTTGGATTAAAGATGGAGACAAGTGGTTGGTGGTCAGTCAGCAAGGTGAACTTCTGCCCGTGCAGATAGTGGTTGAACTTTTTCACTCCCCACACTAGGCTGAGGGCCTCCCTGTCAATCTGGGCGTAGTTACGCTCGGCTGAGGTTAGTGACCGAGACGCAAAGGCTACTGGCCTTTCCGAGTCGTCCAGGAATTTGTGCGACAGCACCGCTCCAATACCATAGGGTGATGCATCACACACCAACCAAATTGGTAGTGCTGGGTTGAAATGAGCCAACACCTCTTTTGATGTGATCAATTCTTTGCACTTCTGGAAAGCTCGTTTAATTTCGTCATTCCACTTCCATGGTACCCCCGTTTGCAGTAGGGTGTTCAGTGGGTGTAGTACTGTGGACAAATTCGGCAAGAATTTATGGTAGTAGTTCACCAGCCCGAGGAACGACCTCAGTTGTGACACATTTTCCGGTGCTGGAGCCTTGACTACTGCCTCAATCTTTTCAGGGGACTTATGTAACCCCTCTTCACCAATAACATGGCCACAATACGAGATCTGCTTCTGGAAAAACTCGCATTTGTGGCGATTAGCTCGGAGCCCATATTCCTTCAATCTAGTGAGCACCTGCTCCAGGTTGGCGAGGTGATCACTGTCATTTTCGCCCGTGACCAGGATGTCGTCCAAATAACACTGGGTCCCTGGAATCCCTTGCAGGACTTGATCCATTGCCCTTTGCCAAATAGCCGGAGCTGATGCTACCCCGAACACCAGCCGGTTGTATTGGTAGAGACCTTTATGAGTGTTGATCATGAGGTACTGTTTCGAGGCTTCTTCTGCCTCCATTTGCAGGTACGCCTGGGCCAGATCAATCTTAGTGAAGCGTTTTCCTCCAGATAGCGAGGCGAAAATATCTTCAATCCGCGGAAGCGGATATTGCACCGTGTGAAGGACTGGGTTCACTGTCACCTTAAAGTCCCCACAGATGTGAACCTTCTTTGGTTCCCCAGGCGTATTACTCAACGATCTCTTCATTACAGGAACGATGGGTGTAGCCCACTCGCTCCAGTCCACTTTGGACAGTACTCCAGAATGTTCCAAACCTTCCAGCTCTGCTTCAACAGCTGGGCGGATCGCATAAGGCACCGGTCTGGCCTTAAAAAACTTTGGGCTTGCATTTTCCTCTATTTTGATCATCGCTGTTATGCCTTTTAGTGTTCCGAGTCCCTCCTGGAACACTTCTTGTGCGTCAGTTAGCATTTTTGACAGTCGGCCAGGTGAGACGTCGTCATCCTTTTTGGCCTCAACCTTCAGTGCTTGTATGGAATGCCAATCGAGCTGTATCTTCCGGATCCATTCACGTCCTAGTAGTGGTGGTCCTCCATCTGGCAATACATATAGGTCCATTTTTGGTGTTTCCTTGCCGTTATATATAACGTTCACCCTTATTTTTCCTTTGTGGTAGACTTTTTGCCCCATGTACGTCTTCAAGACAATCTCTGTATCTCTCAAGTGTATATGTGAGAATAGCCGCTTGTAGTCCCTTCGGTTTATGACTGTTAGGGCTGATCCTGTGTCCAATTCCATTTTCACTTGGACACCGTCTATCTTGAGCGTGACCCAGATAGTTTGGTGATCCTCCATTTTGATTACATTATGTAGTTTCAGACAACCCAGCTCCTTGCTTCCGGAGTCTGTATCACTTTTCTGTTCGTCTGAACTTCTCCCCGTCACCTTATGTACCTTTTTGTACTTCTCATGTGGAGATTTCTTGCTGCTGGTTTTCTTTCCCGACCTGCAGACTCTTGCTAGGTGTCCTACTTTTCCACACTGCCTGCACACTTGGTCCTTGAACCAACAATCCTTCTGGTCGTGTGTTGTTCTGCCGCAGCGATAACACTTCACTGCTCCATATGACATTTCATTTGTGCCATATTCTTGCGGTCTCCGTTGTATCTCTGCAGTGCCCCGTGCGGCTGCTTCGTGTGATACTGCCATGCTGAAAACCTTGTCCAGCGTAAGATCCTTTTCTGATAGAAGCCGTTTCTGGGTTCCTTCACTTTGAAGCCCACACACAAACTTGTCCCTTAAAGTATCTGCTAGTCCCGTTCCAAACTGGCAGTGTTTCGATAGCTTGCGCAGTTCCGTTAAATACTCAGCATCACTTTCGTCTTTATGCTGGTTCCTTTTGTGAAACTTAAATCTTTCTGCTATCAGCAGCAGTGTGGGGTTTAAGTGGTCCTGTAGGATTGCCACTATGCTTTCAAAATCCTTTTCCACTGGCTTCTCTGGGGTTACTAGGTTTCGCAGTAAGCCATACGTTTTTGCACCCATGGAATTCAACAATACCAGTGCTTTCCTGGCAACTGGCACTTCATTCGCCTTGCAGTACACTTCTATGCGTTCTACATATGTCGCCCAATCTTCGACTTCATTGTCGAACGCTGTGACACTGCCACTCTTTGGCATCCCTGGGTGTGGTTAGACTGGCTAAAAATGGCGTCTCCCGCGCTCTCCCTTCTTTTCCGCTGCGGCTCAAAAATGGCATCTCCCACGCTCTCCCTTCTTCTCCGCTGCGGCTCAAAAATGGCATCTCCCACGCTTTCCCTTCTTCTCTGCTGCAGCTCAAATGGCGTCTCCCGCGCTTTCCTTTCTTCTCCCGTGGACGCTGCTCAGCCCTTGAACAGCGGCCGCGCTCTGTGCATTTTCCTGCGCGCCTCTCTCGTTGACACTGCTCAGTCCTGAACCCCGGCTGTGCCCCGTGCGCTCTACCCTCTCTCTCTTACCCCGTCGACGCTGCTCGTCCTTCCCCTGTGCCGTCGGTTGGCTCCAGCCGCCGCCGTCCGGGAAGGGTCTACGCCGTACCTGCTGCCAGCCCATCTCGCTGGAGTCTCCGCCGGATGGTCGACACCCGTGCCCCTGGAATCGGCCTTCTTCTGCAGAGTTGCAGGTAGGTTCAAATCGACTCGTCGCCAATGTTAAATCCGTGAATCTTGATGTATGGTGTCCTTCAATAAATAGACAGAGACTGCAGAGAACAATCAACAGGTGTTTACTGGATGAGGGTTACTCTAAAACTAACAGCACAGATCCCTACTCAGGGTTTATATACAGGTGTGGTCACTGCCGGTACTACAGTATACAGGAGCTGTAAAAAGTAGTTCTCCCCTTAAAGGTACATACACTACAGAGGGGGGCGTTCCAGCACCAAAGAAAGTCCTCCGTAAAATCGTCAGCCTGACTGCTGGATCCTCACGGGACTTCTGGTTGGCAGGGGAGGGGTTCGGGGGCAAGTTGACGATGTCATGTTTTCTGGCACAAGCGTTCAATCTGGAGAATGAGACAGGAGCACTCCCTTCCTCCTCATTAGCATGGGCTCAATAGACATAAGAACATAAGAAATAGGAGCAGAAATAGGCCATTTGGACCTGTGCTTCCTGAAAGCACAGGTCCCGCTCAGCCCTCTCACTCGTCAGGAATACCCGAGAGCAAAGTAAAAGGAGCGGAGACCCTCGAACCATTCAATTAGATCATGGCTGATCTGTATCTTAACTCCACCTTGGTTCCGTAACCCTTGCCTAACAAAAACCTATAAATTGACCCCCAGCCTCAACAGCTTTTTGGGGGAGAGAGTTCCAGATTTCCAATACCCTTTGTATGAAGAAGTGTTTCCTGACATCATCCCATGAATGGCCTGGCTCCAATTTTAAGGTTATTCCCCCTTGTTCTGGACTCTCCCACCATAGAATCACAGAATAGTACAGCACAGAAGGAGGCCATTCGGCCCATCGAGTCTGCGCCGGCTCTTTCGAAGAGCAATCCAGTTAGTCCCACTCCCCCGCTCTTCACCCATATCCCAGCAATTTTTTCTCCTTCAAGTATTTATCCAATTCCCTTTTGAAGGCTACTATTGAATCTGTATCCACCGCCCTATCAGGCAGTGCATTCCAAATCCTAACCACTCGTTGCGTAAAAATGTTTTCCTCTTGTCGCCTCTGGTTCTTTTGCCGATCAGCAGAGGAAATACTTTCTCTCTATCTACCAGATCGACTGCTTTAATCATCTTACGCACTTCAATTAGATCGCCCCTTACGGCATTGGACTAGCAACCCAGATTTGGTGAGTTCAAATCCCACATGACAACCCACAAAGAGGCAAAAAATCATTCCACAACACTTGACTGTTAGGCTGTGCCCTGATGGGTTCATGTATAATCTCAGTAGCCAACTATTAAATCCGTGTGTTAATGGAGACACGGAATGCAGGAGTTGGTTTAACAAGTCTTTACTGAATGGGGACAATCTGAAAACTGAAACTACAGAAGCCTGCCAGGGCCTTTTATACAGGGGTGGTCACTGCCGGTACTGCAGTCTGAGACCAGTTATTCCCTTAAAGGGACATACACAACAATTCCTCCCCTTTTAGATAAACAGTACATAACATTCATTTAACAACTAAATAATAACTAATTACAATTACAATTACAGTTGCTAGATACATTAGTTGAAGTTAAGCAATTATAAGTTCAGTCTTTGAGGAGGCTTCCTGATTCTGTCTGGAAAAAGCCTCTTTGGGATATCAGGTTCTTCTGGCAAGGTTGAGTTGGGATCACTGTCGTTGTTTGGTTCGTCTGCTTCCAATATCACCGATTCTGCGGTAGATGCAATTGGTACTTCGGTTTCATCGCCAGGTGTATCAGATCGTGGTGTGGAGTTGAGGTTTTCCAGTGACTCTAGAATCTGGTCAGCATGGCGTCTTACAATGCTTTCTCCAATGTCCACGGTATACATTAGAGGTCCTTGCCGTGTACAGATCGTTCCTGGCTGCCATTTCTCTGTGCGGTAGTCCCGGGCCAAAACTGGTTGACCTATCTTAAAACTCCTGGTCGGCCTTTCATTCATATTCTGAAACTGCCTGTTCTCCACATCTCTTCTGACGATTGGCTTAACCAAATCCAAGCGGCATCGTAGTCTTCGATTGAAGAACGTCATGGCTGGAGTTTGGTTGGTAACCGCATGTGTCGCATTCCGGTAGGCAAACAAGAAGTTATCCACCTTGTGTTGTAGGGGTATATCTTCATTACACATTGCCTTGATAGCCTTCTTGAATGTTTGAACAAACCTCTCGGCCAATCCATTAGTGGCTGGATGATATGGGGTGGATGTGTAATGCTTAACACCATTGTTCTTTAAGAACCTCCGGAACTCTTCAGACACAAACTGTGGTCCATTGTCAGAGCAAACCTGTTCAAGCAGCCCATTCCTGGCTAATATGGTTCGTAAGACTGTGATAGTTTTTTCTGTGGTGGTTGAGGACATTTTTATTACCTCTGGCCACTTTGAATGTGCATCCATCGCAATTAAAAGCATCGAGTCCATAAAGGGACCAGCAAAATCAATGTGCACCCTTTGCCATGGAGATGAGGGCCACTCCCATGGATGTAGAGGGGCTTGTGGTGGGGCGTTTTGGACCTTCTGGCATCCTGTACAGCTCTTGGTCATCTCTTCGATTTCTCTATCGATTCCCGGCCACCACACAAATGCTCTGGCTAAGTTCTTCATTTTTACCCCACCCAGATGACCCTCATGAAGCTCATTGAGCACTCTATCCGTCAACTTAGGTGGAATTACTACTCTGGATCCACACATCAAGGTTCCTCTGCACACTGACAGCTGTTCTCTTCTCGACGAGAATGCTGGCAGCAGTGGTTCGCCATGTGCTGGCCATCCCTTCACCGTTAAATCATAGACCCAGGAGAGTGTCGGGTCATTTCGTGTTTCCTTTTCTATGTTTGTATTCGTCACAGGGAGACATTCGACAATAGTCGAGTGGAATAACTCCACTGGATCCACTGCCAGTTCTTCTTCCACTGTCGGCAACGGTAGGCGCGACAATCCATCAGCATTCCCATGCTGTTTAGTTCCTTTGTACTCGATGTCATATTGGTGTGCCCCTAGGAAATGGGACCACCTCTGTAGCCATTGTGCCGTCATTATCGGTACGCCCTTCTGAGGGTTGAAAATGGAGATGAGAGGTTGATGATCAGTTAGTAGAGTAAATTTCTGACCGTGCAGGCAGTGATTGAACTTCTTCACCCCCCACACCAGGCTGAGGGCCTCTCTGTCAATCTGGGCATAGTTACGCCCGGCTGAAGTTAACGAGCGTGACGCAAAAGCTATCGGCCTCTCTGAACCATCAAGGAATTTATGTGACAGTACCGCCCCAATGCCATAGGGAGACGCATCACATGCCAGTCTTATCGGTAGTGATGGGTTGTAGTGAGCCAATACTTCTCTTGAAGTGATTACATAGAAACATAGAAACATAGAGATAGGAACAGGAGTAGGCCATTCGGCCCTTCGAGCCTGCTCCGCCATTCAATGAGATCATGGCTGATCTTCGTCTGAGATCATAGCTGATCTTACCAGTTCAGTACCCCGTCCCCGCCTTTTCTCCGTAACCCTTAATCCCCTTAGCCTTCAGAAATATATCCAATTCTCTCTTGAAAATATTTATTGAATTAGCCTTCACAGCCCTCTGTGGCAGGGAATTCCACAGGCTCACCACTCTTTGAGTGAAGAAATTCTTCCTCATCTCTGTTTTAAATGATTTGCCTGCTATTTTTAGACTGTGGCCCCTGGTTCTGTGCTCCCCTGCCATTGGAAACATTCTCTCTGAATTCAGCCTGTCCAGGCCTGCCATAATTTTATATGTTTCGATGAGATCCCCTCTCAATCTTCTAAACTCCAGTGAGTACAAGCCCAAACTATTCAATCTCTCCTCGTAGGTCATTCCCGCCATTCCAGGTATCAGCCTGGTGAATCGCCGCTGCACTCTTTCCATGGCAAGAACATCCTTCCGCAGATGGGGCGACCAAAACTGTACACAATACTCCAGATGCGGTCTCACCAGCACCTTGTACAGCTGTAGTAAGGTATCCCTATTCCTATACTCGAACCCCCTTGATATGAAGGCCAACATACCATTTGCCTTCTTAATCGCCTGTTGCACCTGCATGCTCTCCTTCAGTGACTGGTGCACAAGAACACCCAGGTCCCTCTGCACTTCCCCATCTCCCAATCTATTGCCATTTAGATAATAATCCACCCTCCTGTTTTTACCCCCAAAGTGGATAACCTCGCATTTATCCACATTATAGTGCATCTGCCACGTATCCGCCCATTCCCCCAACCTGTCCAAATCGCACTGTAGCCTCCTGACATCCTCATCAGAGCCCACCCCTCCTCCTAGTTTAGTGTCGTCAGCGAATTTGGAAATATTGCATCCAATTCCCTGATCCAGATCATTTATATATATTGTGAACAGCTGGGGTCCCAGGACAGATCCTTGCGGCACCCCGCTGGTCACTGCCTGCCACTCCGAAAACGAGCCGTTTATTCCAACTCTCTGTTTTCTATCCGCCAGCCAGTTCTCTATCCACGTTAATACTTTGCCCCCAATCCCATGAGCCTTAATTTTGCATGATAATCTTTTGTGTGGAACCTTATCGAAGGCTTTCTGGAAGTCAAGGTACACCACATCCACTGGCTCTCCCCCATCTATTTTACCAGTTACTTCCTCAAAAAATTCCAGCAGATTAGTCAAACACGATTTACCCTTTGTAAATCCATGTTGACTCTGTCCGATCCTTTCCCCATTTGTCAAGTGCTCCGCTATTTTATCCTTAATAATGGACTCTAGCATTTTGCCCACAACCGATGTAAGGCTTACTGGTCTATAATTCCCTGCTTTCTCTCTACCCCCCTTTTTAAATATTGGGGTAACATTAGCTACCCTCCAATCCACGGGTACTGTTCCCGAGTCAATGGAGTTCCGGAAGATGATCCTTAGAGCATCTGCTATCTCCAGGGCCACCTCCTTAAGTACCCTAGGATGTAGTTTATCAGGCCCCGGGGATTTGTCGGCCTTCAGTCCCCTCAACTTACCCAACACCATATCCCTAGAGATACTAATTTCTGTCAGCTCCTCCCTCTCATTAGTCCCTATGTTTGCCGATATTCCTGGGAGGTTATTTGTGTCCTCCTTTGTGAATACAGAACCAAAGTATGAGTTTAATTGGTCTGCCATTTCCTTATTCTCCATTATATATTCTCCCGAATCGGACTGCAAGGGACCGACTTGGGATTTTACCAGTCTTTTCCTCCTGATATACCGATAAAAGCTTTTGCAGTCTGTCTTTATGTTTGCTGCAAGTTTACTTTCGTATTCTATTTTCCCCTTCCTGATTAATCCCTTTGTCCTCTTTTGCTGTATCCTGTACTGCCCCCAATCTTCCGGTCTGGTGCTTTTTTTTGCCAGTTGATATGCCCTTTTTTTTGATTTTATGCTGTCCCTAATTTCCCTCGTTATCCACGGTTGAGTCACCTTTTTAGGTTTATTTTTATGCCAAACCGGTATAAACATGTTCTGGAATTCTTCCATTCTATCTTTGAATGCTTGCCATTGTCTATCCACTGTCAATCCCCCCAGAAACACCACCCAATCAATCTTACCCAATTCCCGTCTCATACCCTCGTAATTCCCTTTATTTAAGTTCTGGACCTTAGTCTCTGATTCAATTTCCTCACTCTCCATCTCGACTGAGAGCTCGATCATATTATGATCGCTCTGACCCAAGGGGCCTCGTACAAGAAGATTGCTGATAAGTCCCTTCTCATTGCACAATACCCAGTCTAAAATGGCCTGATCTCGAGTCGGCTCCTCGACATATTGGTCCAGATAACCGTCCCGAAAACATTCCAGGAATTCCTCCTCCTCAGAATTTTTACTAATTTGGGTAGTCCAATCAATATGTAAATTAAAGTCACCCATGATGACAGCTGTGCTCTTATCGCACGCTTCTCTAATTTCCCTTTTTATGCCTTCCCTCACCTCCATATTACTATTTGGAGGCCTATATATCACACCCACTAACGTTTTCCTCCCCTTGCTATTTCTCATTTCTACCCATACAGATTCCGTTTCATCCGAGTTAATATCCTTCCTTTCCATTGCATTAATCCCCTCCTTTACCAGCAATGCTACCCCACCTCCCCTACCTTTTTGCCGATCCTTCCTAAATATTGTATATCCCTGGATGTTAAGTTCCCAGCCTTGCCCACCCTGCAGCCACGTTTCTGTAATCCCAATCAAATCATACTTGTTTACCTCTATTTCCACAACTAATTCATCCACCTTGTTCCTAATGCTTCTAGCATTAAGATACAAAGCCTTCAGGCTTGCTTTTTTCACACTCTCATTATGAATTAGTTTGGCCCTTTGTGTTTCTCTCCTTTGCTTATTGCTTCTCACCTTTCTACCATCTATTTCTGACTTCATATGACTTCCCTCTTTTCCACTACCTAGGTTCCCATCCCCCTGCCAAATTAGTTTAAATCCTCCCGAACCGCCCTAGAAAATATTAGGTCCTTACTCTTCTGAAAGGCCCGCTTACATTCATCGCTCCATTTCCATGCTACTCCCGTTCGTAGTAGGGTGTTCAGTGGATGCAGAATTGTGGACAAATTCGGCAAAAACTTATGGTAGTAATTCACCAATCCGGGGAATGACCTCAGTTGCGACACATTTTCAGGTGCTGGAGCCTTAACTACCACTTCAATTTTGTCAGGGGACTTATGCAACCCCTCTTCATCAATCACGTGGCCACAATACGATATCTGTTTCTTAAAAAACTCGCACTTGGGGCGATTGGCTCGTAGCCCCTGTTCACGTAGTCTAGTGAGCACCTGCTCTAGGTTGGCAAGGTGTTCACTGTCATCTTCACCTGTCACTAGGATGTCGTCCAAGTAACACTGAGTCCTCGGAATCCCTTGCAGGACTTGTTCCATCGTTCTTTGCCATATCGCCAGAGCTGATGCTACTCCGAATACCAGTCGATTATACTGGTAAAGACCTTTGTGAGTGTTTATCGTGAGATACTTCCTAGAGGATTCTTCAACCTCCATCTGCAAATATGCTTGCGCTAGGTCAATTTTTGTAAAACGCTTCCCTCTGGATAGTGAGGCGAAGATATCTTCTATCCTTGGAAGAGGATATTATAATGTGTGAAGGATTGGGTTCACTGTCACCTTGAAGTCCCCACAGATGCGAACCTTCCTTGGCTCCTCAGACTTATTGTTTAACGTTTTCTTCATGACAGGAACGATGGGTGTCGCCCACTCGATCCAGTCTACGTTAGATAACACGCCTGCATTCTACAGATTCTCCAGCTCTGCCTCGACGGCTGGGCGAATTGCATATGGTACCGGTCTTGCTTTGAAAAACTTGGGAATTTCATTCTCCTCTATTTTTATCGAGGCGGTTACGCCTTTAAGAGTGCCCAGTTCTTGTTGAAATACCTCTTTGGCGTCAGCTAAGATTGTTGACAATCATCCAGGAGTGACGTCGTCATCCTTTTTACCAGCCACCATCAGTGCCTGAATGGAGTGCCAGTCTAAACTTATCTTTCTGATCCATTCACATCCCAATAATGGTGGTCCACCATCTTGCAGAATGTAGAGATACAATTTCCGTATTTTCTTGCCGTTGTATTCGACAGGCACCCTTATTTTTCCTCTGGGGCATACTTTTTGCCCCGTATACGTCCTCAAGACAATGGATGTCTCTCTCAAGGGTATGTGTGAGAATAGCCGCTCGTAGTCTCGTCGATTCATGACGGTTAGAGCTGATCCTGTATCCAATTCCATTTTGACTTGGGACCCTGCTATCGTGAGGGTGACCCAAATGGTTTGGTGATCCTCTTTTGCGATTACGTTGTGAAGTTTGAGACAGCTTAGTCTCTTGTTCCCGGATTCACTATCGCTCATCTGGTCTTTGGAACTACTGTCCGTCATCTTTTGTACTTTCCTGTACGGTTCCTTAGTAGCCTTTTTATTGTCGTTGGTCTTCTTCTCAGGCCTGCAAACTCGTGCAATGTGTCCCATCTTTCCGCATTGCCTGCATATTTTGTCCTTGGACCAGCAGTCCTTCTGGTCATGGTTTGTTCTGCCGCAGCGACAACATTTTGCAAATCCCCATGTCATTTCGTGGGTGCCGTATTCCTATGGCTTTTGTTGTATTTCCGCAGCTCCCCTTGCTGCTGCTTCGTACGATACTGCCACGCTGAAAGCCTTATCTAGCATCAGCTCTTTCTCTGAGAGTAACCTCTTCTGGGTTCCTTCACTCAGGAGTCCACAGACAAATTTGTCCCGTAAGGTATCTGCCAGTCCTGCTCCGAACTGGCAGTGCTTTGATAGCTTGCGTAGTTCCGTAAGGTAAGCAGCATTGCTCTCATTTTTATGCTGATTTCTCCTGTGGAATTTAAATCTTTCTGCTATCAGCAGCGGTGTAGGATTTAGGTGTTCCTGCAGGATAGCAACAATTTCGTTAAAACTCTTCGCCTTCGGTTTGGCTGGAGTAATCAGGTCCCGCAATAGGCCGTACGTTCTTGCGCCCATTAAATTTAGCAATACCGATGCCTTTTTCTCCTCGGCTATTTCGTTTGCCTCGCAATATTCCTCGACTCTTTCCACATACGTGGCCCAGTCTTCTGTTGCATTATCGAAGGCAGTGTTATCGCCAGTCTTTGACATCTTGAAAATCTAAGATGGCGTCTCCCGCGCTTTTCCTTCGTCCCCGATGTATTAAAATGGCGTCTCCCGCGCTTTTCCTTCTTCCCTGCCGAGTTAAGATGGCACCTTCCGCGCTTTCCCGCTGCTGCCGCTGCTGTCAACGCCGCTCTCCGCGGTATTTTTATTTTTAACCGTTCCCGTCGTGGAGCGGACCCTCTGGGACACTTCCCTCCCTCTTCTTAGGTCCGAACGCTGCCCGGCTGCGAAGCACCGGCCGCGCCCTGTGTGCTCCACCCTCTCTCTCTCTCTTTGCTTCCTGACTCGCTGCCCGGCCCCGTTGCAGAGCCACCCGATCGAGCTCTAGCCCGCCGCAGCCCAGGAAGGATCAGTGCACTACCTGCCACCAGCCCGATTAGCTGGGAAACCACAGACTGGGGAACCAAGCCTGGCTCTTGACAGTCTCTCCTGCAAGTTTTCAATCCGATGATTTGGAGGGCGGTTGCCCACGGTCGACGCCCGTTTCTCGAGTTTCTTTGGATTATTTTTTTTTTTTCTTTCTGGCTTTGACCTTCAATCACGTCGTCTGAGGTGCTGCCGAGTTGCAGGTAAGTTCGTTTCTTACTCGTCGCCAGTATTAAATCCATGTGTTAATGGAGACACGGACCGCAGGAGTTGGTTTAACAAGTCTTTACTGAATGGAGACAATCTGGAAACTGAAACTACAGAAGCCTGCCAGGGCCTTTTATACAGGGGTGGTCACTGCCGGTACTGCAGTCTGAGACCAGTTATTCCCTTAAAGGGACATACACAACACCAACCATTTATGCATCTGAGTTGCAAGTTACATCTCGCACAATGCCTTAACATGAATAAACTGCAGCAGTCTCCTTGCTGCAACAATGATGCATATTAGCTTTCTGAGTCTCCAGTGAATGTAATTTCAATGCTATTTTCATCATTTTCATCTGATTGAAACTGTATATAACATTTAATTATATACAGTATGTTAAAAAAAATACTAAGTAGTGGTGAGGTTGCCATTTCATTTCAGGGATCAGTTGATCTTTGTGAACCATTTAAGTCCTCCTGTGCGTGGTTTATAACATGCAAATCCAGCAATTAAATTGCAGCCGTCTTATTCACTCCCATTCAACCTTGCATCCTTATTGAATAGGAAGTTCTTAAAACCAGCAGAGGAGGAGGTATACGCTTGGCGGAAGGGCACCGGCTTACACTGAGCAAGGAGCGACGTGAGGCTGTGGGCTGGTGGCAGATAAAGCGCCAGAGTTTTAATTGTTCCATTTCTTGCTCGGTTGAGGTTCGAGGGCGTATTGCATGTACGAAAGATCCCAAGTGACTTTGAAAATCACAAATAGAACTTAGAACATGCAGGTCGGCCAGCATCTGAAAAGATGGGTTAACGTGTCAGGCAAAAGCCTTTTGACAGGATACTTTACCTCAACGCCACACTGCGTGTAAGGAAACTATGGCCGTGAAATTGAACCCGTTTGCAGTGGCCTTTAAGGCAGTTTGGAAGAAAAGATGGCAGCCGCCCACTTCTGGCGTGGAATGCGGCAGCCGCCATTTTGGGCAGGTCGGCAGTGATGCCATTGTCTACACTCGCTCCATTTAGCTGAGCCAGATCGTGATGTCAATCGACGTGCAGCGCTGAATCGACTCACGATCTGGTATTTTGGCCACCGCCGCTCCTTTTAACGCCCTCTCCAAAGCACGCATGGCTGAATGCGTGTGCAGCAGTACGACTGATCCCCTACCAGCGCTTCTTAAAGGGACACACGCAACTTTTAAGTAAGTTTAGACTTTTGCTTTTGTACTTTTTTTTAAACATTTTATTGGAGTAATGGCATGCTGTAATACATTTAACAAGTTGTTGAAGTGTGCAGGGAGTGCTGCTGGACAAATGCAAGGCTTTGGCTCTTAAAGGAAGGCCTCTGAGAACACCACTTGCTCCCAGTCCTGGGGGCTGTATTTGCAGTCCCCCTTGGGCTGCAGCATGACATGGAGATGGGGCAAAGGCAGCAAAGGGGACAAGCTGCTCGCAGAGGGAGGAGGAAGCAGAAGAGGAGGCAGTGCAAGGAAGGAGGTGTGGTAAACCACTGTTATAACCTGTCTGTGTCTGTATGTGTATTCCACTAGGTACAGGTCTGGACATGCCTCGGCTGACTCCTCCCACTATTCCAGGTATATAAGTGACTACCTCCCAGTCCCTTAGTATTCTGGACGGGTCGACCACTCGAGACAAGACCTTCATTCTTTAGTTAATAAAAGCCTGATTGTTACTCGCTCAACCTCAGTCTTTTGAGTAATTGATGGCGCATCAATTTTATTAACTACATTTTTTATAATGGAGAAGATCCTCACACCAGCATGCCTGGACCTGGACAGTCGGGAAGTGGACGCTTCCACCAAGTTTGCTCACTGGCTCACGTGCTTCGAGACATTCCTGACTGCCTCCACTGCAGTCGAAACGGATGCGGACAAACTGTCTGTCCTGTTCTCCAAGGTGAACCACCGAGTGTACTCAGTCATCCGGGACGCGACCTCGTACACAGCCGCCCTCCAGCTCCTCAAGACCCAGTACACGCGCCCTGTGAACGAAGTATACGCTAGGCACCTTCTGGGGAGTCGCAAGCAACAACCTGGGGAATCGACTGAGGAATACCTCCAAGCACTGTCCGTGCTTGGCCGGGCCTGTGGGTGTAAGGCGGTAACGCCCACTAAGTACACGGAGGAACTGATCCGGGATGCCTTCGTAGCGGGCCACAGGTCCAGCTACACCCGACAGCGACTGCTGGAGCAGAGTGACCTCACCCTCGACAAAGCCTCCGACATCGCACTAACGCTGGACGCAGCCTTCCGGGGCATGGATGCCTACTCCTCTGCACCGTGGACGCCGCGGGGAACGACAACCTGGGACACGGTAGGACAGCCCCATAGCACCGTGCCACCCCAGCCACAGCCCAACAACGGCCCAACTACCGCAGCAGTGTCCCAAAGCCAGACAGCAGTATCCCAAGGCCAGAAATGCTACTTCTGTGGCCAGGCCAAACACCCCAGAGCGCGCTGCCCGGCGAAGAATGCGACCTGCTCGGGCTGCGGGAAAAAGGGACACTACGCCAGCATCTGCAAGGCCAAAGCCACCCCGAACGCCAGCAGCGCCACGTGTGGGCCGTGCGAGCCGCCATCTTGGGCCCCCAACAGCGCCGCGTGTGGGCCGTGCGGGCCGCCATCTTGGGCCTCCCCAGCCATGTGCGAACCACCGCTGCAGCAGCCATCTTGGACGACTCCAGCCACATGGGAATCATGGACGCCGCCATCTTGGACACCAGCCGGGACGCAGCAGATTGCCAACCCCCCCCATCTGATACTCGCAGCGACACACCGACCCCTACGCTGGCCTCTGTGACGCTGGACCAAACGAGACCGCACCAGCTAGCTCGGTCCAAAATGGACGTTAAGGTAAACGGCCATGCAATAAACTGCCTTTTTGACTCCGGGAGCACAGAGAGCTTCATCCACCCCGACACGGTGCGACGTTGCTCTCTCCCCGTCCTGCCTGCGCACCAGCGGATTTCTATGGCCTCCGAGTCCCAGTCAGCGGACATTGGCGGCTACTGCGTGGTGACACTAGTAGTAGACGGGACTGTGTTCAATAATTTTAAACTCCTGGTCCTGCCCGACCTCTGCGCTGCCGTTCTACTGGGGTTGGATTTCCAGTGCCACCTCAAAAGCGTTACGATGGCGTACGGTGGCCCCCTCCCCCCACTCACAGTCCGCAGCCAGCTGCCTCCAAATTGCCCGCCGCGCACCAGATGCAACCTCTCCACACTCAGAGTCCCACCCCCCCCACTGTTTGCTAACCTCACCCCCGACTGTAAGCCCATCGCCACAAAGAGCAGGCGATACAGTGCCGGGGACAGGGTTTTCATCAAAACCGAAGTGGAACGGCTCCTGAAGGAGGGGATTATTGAGGGCAGCTCCAGCCCCTGGCGAGCCCAGGTTGTAGTCGTTAAGACCGGCGAGAAACAATGCCTGGTCATCGACTACAGCCAAACAATAAACCGCTACACCCTGCTGGACGCCTACCCACTCCCCCGCATAGCTGACATGGTCAACCAGATCGCGCAGTACCGCGTCTTTTCGACCATTGACCTGAAATCAGCGTACCACCAGCTCCCCATCAGCCCTGAAGACCGCCAGTATACTGCTTTTGAGGCAAACGGCCGCCTCTATCACTTCCTTAGGGTTCCCTTCGGCGTTACTAACGGGGTCTCCGTCTTCCAAAGGGAGATGGACCGGATGGTCGATCAAAACGAGCTGCAGGCCACTTTCCCTTACCTAGATAATGTGACCATCTGCGGCCATGACTTGCAGGACCATGACGCAAACCTCAAGAAATTCCTCCGCACCGCCCAACTCCTGAACCTGACATATAACAAGGAGAAGTGCATATTCCGCACAGATCGCCTCGCCATCCTTGGCTGTGTTGTGGAACACGGGGTCATCGGTCCCGACCCGGACCGGATGCGTCCCCTTATGGAACTCCCACTGCCCCACTGCCTAAAAGCTCTGAAGAGGTGCCTAGGGTTTTTTTCCTACTACGCTCAGTGGGTCCCCTACTATGCAGACAAAGCCCGTCCGCTGATCAAGTCCACCTCTTTTCCCGTGACGGCAGAGGCCCGCTTAGCCTTCCACCGTATCAAGGAAGACATTGCCAGAGCCACCATGCACGCAGTGGACGAATCCATCCCCTTCCAGGTGGAAAGCGATGCGTCCGACTTCGCTCTGGCCGCCACCCTTAATCAGGCGGGGAGACCTGTGGCATTCTTCTCACGAACCCTCCAGGGCCCGGAGACCAGACACTCCGCGGTCGAGAAGGAGGCCCAGGCTATCGTGGAGGCTGTGCGTCATTGGAGGCACTACCTGGCTGGAAAACGATTTACCCTGCTCACTGACCAGCGTTCAGTTGCTTTTATGTTCAACAACAAGCAGAGGGGCAAAATCAAAAATGACAAGATCTTGAGGTGGAGAATCGAACTTTCCACCGACAATTACGAGATCTTGTACCGGCCTGGGAAGCTCAATGAACCCCCAGATGCCCTATCGCGTGGCACCTGCGCCAGCGCACAGATCGATAGGCTGAGGGCCCTCCACAATGACCTCTGCCACCCGGGGGTCACCAGGTTCTTCCACTTCATCAAGGCCCGCAACCTGCCTTACTCCATCGAGGAGGTCAGGACCATGACCAAGAACTGCCAAGCCTGCGCTGAGTGCAAACCGCACTTTTATAGACCAGACAGAGCCCACCTGATAAAAGCCACTCGCCCTTTCGAACGCCTGAGCGTCGATTTCAAAGGGCCTCTCCCCTCCTCCGACCGCAATGTGTACTTCCTCAACATCATTGACGAGTACTCCCGGTTCCTGTTCGCTATCCCCTGCCCGGACATGACCAGTGCCACGGTCATTAAATCTCTGAACAGCTTCTTCACCCTGTTCGGTTTCCCCAGCTATATCCATAGCGACCGGGGCTCATCGTTTATGAGCGACGAACTCCGCCAGTACCTGCTCGCTAGGGGTATAGCCACAAGCAGGACCACCAGTTACAACCCCCGGGGGAACGGACAGGTGGAAAGAGAGAATGCAACAGTTTGGAAGGCCGCCCTACTAGCCTTAAAATCTAGGGGCCTTCCGACCTCCCGCTGGCAGGTGGTGCTTCCAGATGCGCTCCACTCGATTCGGTCACTGCTCTGCACTGCCACCAATGCCACCCCTCACGAGAAAATGTTTGTCTTCCCAAGGAAGTCCACATCGGGGACATCGTTACCGCCATGGCTGATGTCCCCAGGGCCGGTACTACTGAGAAGACACGTGAGGGCCAATAAAATGGACCCCCTGGTCAAGAGGGTCGACCTCCTCCACGCCAACCCCCAGTATGCTTACATTGCGTACCCGGACGGGCGGGAGGACACAGTCTCCATACGAGACCTCGCACCCTCGGGGACCGCTGTAACCCACTACCCATTACCACCCCCCCCCACGACCCGATATCCAACCCCAGCAGCCAGCTCGCCTCAGACCGTCACCCATGAGGACTACACTCCAGGGCCCCAGCCTACACGGGACGCGACGCCGGAAGCTCCACCATCCCTGCCGTCGCCACGTCGATCACAGCGGCAGACAAGACCTCCGGAGAGACTCCAATACACGAACTTTTAAATACACTTCACCCCGCCGGACTCATTTTTAAACAAGGGGTGAATGTGGTAAACCACTGTTATACCTGTCTGTGTCTGTATGTGTATTCCACTAGGTACAGGTCTGGACATGCCTCGGCTGACTCCTCCCACTATTCCAGGTATATAAGTGACTACCTCCCAGTCCCTTAGTATTCTGGACGGGTCGACCACTCGAGACAAGACCTTCATTCTTTAGTTAATAAAAGCCTGATTGTTACTCGCTCAACCTCAGTCTTTTGAGTAATTGATGGCGCATCAGGAGGCAACCCAGACAGACCCTTTCTAGCCGGGATATCCGGGATTGAGTCATCCACCTGCAGTACCAGTGGTACTACCTTCTGAAGGGATAATTACTAGTCCTAGCCCTTTTCGGGCTACCCCAGATCAGGCGTATTCCCCAGATGTTCACCTTCAACTAAACTTAGAGATAGACGAATTCTATAAGACACTTAAATGGGTCTAAAGGTTCAGGCTATCTCTCCCTAAAGGAAAGGAACAACTGAAGATGTTACCGTCCTCCGGATAGCACTTTTAACTAGACTGTAACTTTCCAGATATTATGAGGGTCCGGAATACCCCCCAGAATTCTGTAACTCCTTACAAAAGTGTGTACAGAAATTGGGTTCACAAGATTGATACAGATATACTCTGTGAGACAATTCTAAAAATATATAGTTTTATTAAAGAGCCGACATTCATTTAACAGCTGTTGAGTCAGTCGCAACATTAACAATTCAAAATACAAATAGCTTACAGCTCTTATCAGAGATCCTTATTCTCAAATCTTAACTTTGTTACATTTCCATATTTCTACTTATTCTTAATCCAGATTATCCACCAAAATCAAATAACTTGATTACCCGAGACTCAATGTTGTAGGCTTACAGAGTGGTTCTGAAGCCGAGAATCGCTTGCCCATCTCCAGCTCTTATTTTTATGCCCTTTTTTGAATGGTATATTCTTTGAAGTTTTCTGCTGATGTAAGCTAATTATCTTATTCATTCTCTCTGTTGAATTCTTTCTATTCTTACTGTCATTTCAGCTGCCAATTCTCAGACTTCTGTCTCTACCTTTAGGTGTTCAATAGTTATCATAAAAACAAAATACAGTAGTATTTATTTGATGTCATTCTTATCGCAGATCTTTCATTCAATTCTTAATATTGGCCTAACTGGTTTTAGCAGACGTTGTTACTCTGTGGTGTTCCAAGTTCAATACAAAAACAATGTAATTGCTTGGTGTATCTATTGAAGTTATATCTTCAAAGTGTTCTGCAGGTATTATATTTACTACATGTAAATTAAAGACACTTCAACTAGAGTGGTTGCTTGTTTTCTAGCTATCTCAATTGGTTGCATATTTAATCTTATGTTTCCTGTCTTCCAAGTTTAACATAAAAACTATTTGACCAGCAGGTGTTTCTTTTACTTGATGTTATCTTTTCAAAGGCACATGCCTCTTTTAATATTCTGTTTCTGTTCAACGTGTTAGTTTTTAACACTTTACTTGGGTCATTCCATTGTGTTTCTCCCAAACACCAGACCTTTTGGAAGTGGCAAACTGCTATTTCAATAGGGCCATTGTTTTAGCATATTTAACCAATTCCTATTTCAAAAGCTTGTGGTGTTTACAACTTTGTTAAACAACTGATCTTTATCTCAGAAGCCTGTTTTCTGTTTGCAGCCTGTGCCTCCGAGGCTTTAGATTTTTAAACCCAGTACATCATGTTTTAATAATATCAGAATTCTGTTCATATTATGGTGTATCTCTTGAAATATGGCTTATTCCGTCACACTTCTTCTTCTTCTCATCCTCATCCTCATCCTCAGGCTGGATTTCTTGGGTGTCTGAAATGAGGAAGGTACAAGGGTAGGGTTGTGGTGAGGGGAGGGGGTGGTAAAGCAAGAGGTGCATGCTTACACCATGTGCAGCTTGTAAATCAGAAGAGATTGTGGGATGAGGAGGAATTGGGATGTGAGGAGGAGGATGACATATGAGGATACCAGCACCTTGTATTCTTTCAACCCCGCCGCTGGCCAAGGACTCAGCCATGCCCCTGCCAAGAATGGCCAGCACCGTCTCCTCCAAGGAGGTTAGGTGAAGCTAGGAATGGGAGGTGTGCCTCGTGTTTGGTAGAGATTGTTGGTAGGTGAGTGATTTGGTGGGGGGCAGGGATCAGGGTTGTGCATTGAGCAGTGTGTGAGGCTAGTGGTGCAGCTGGTAGGAGACGGCTTTTGAAGGTGCATTCACTGACCTTGACCACGCGTTTGAGGTTGTGAAACTTCTTTGGGCACTGGAGCCAGGTGGTGGGGGGCGACGTTGCTGGCAGTGACAGCCTCGGTGATCTGGTCCCACATACTTCTTTCCGGAGGGCCTGCTGGCCCACTGTGGGTAGAGGACCTCTCTCAGAGCGTTGACCCCTTGCACAGAGCTCGAGTGCTGTGTGTGAGACCCTGGGTGCCCCTTCCCTGGCCTGTTGAACCATTTGGGTTAGTGCTGAAGCACATTTAAAGTTTTTCGTCTGCAGACAGCAGAGGTGCAGACTGCCTTTAAGAGGAGCAGACTAGCTTTCAGAGGAGTAGACTAGCTTTAAGTTAAGCGAGCCTCGCTCGAACAACGTGAACTTCAGCCCCCTGCTGAGTACACAGCCCGTCAGCAGCGCCTCGCAATGCGGTGCCTATGCCCATTATCTCATTTCTAGCATACTGAATTTAGACAAATTATTCTTCGCAGTTCACGCTTAGCGTGTTATTGAACAGAAGTTTATTACACAGGCACCAATAATGTAACAACTATTACGGTTTCATAGTAAGGCCTTATTGTAGAATCATAGAAAGTTACAGCACAGAAGGAGGCCATTTGACCCATCGTGCCTGCGCTGGCTCTTTGAAAGAGCCATCTTTCTCTGTCTCTGTAACCTCCTCCGGCCCTACAACCCTCTGAGATCTCTGCGCTCCTCCAATCCTGGCTTCTTGCGCATCTTCGATTTTAATCGCTCCAACACTGATGGCCGTGTCTTCAGCTGCCGAGGTCCTAAGCTCTGAACTTCCCTCCCTAAACCTCTCCACATCTCTACTTCTCTCTCCTCCTTTAAGGCGCTCCTTAAAACCTGCCTCTTTGACGAGGCTTTTGGTCATCTGTGCTAATATCCCCTTAGGTGGCTCAGTGCCAAATTTTGTTTGATAACGCTCCTGTGAAGTGCCTTGGGACATTTTGCTACGTTAAAGGTGCTATATAAATGCAAGTGTTCTTCTTCTCCTCCCCCTCCTCATCGTTCGTAACCCTGTAGGTTCTTCATTCTCAAGTACCTGTCCAACTTTCTTTTAAAATTATTTATGGAATCAGCTTCCACCACCCTTTCAAGTCGAGCGTTCCAGATCCTGACAACTCAGTGAAAACATTTTGCCTCATCTGTCATCTAGATCTTTTGTCAATGGTTTTAAATCTATGACCTCTGCTGATTGACCCACTCGCCAGAGAGAATAATTTTTCTCTATCTACTCGATCAAAACCTCTCCTCATCTTGACCACCTCTGAGGTCACCTCTTAACCTTCTCTGTTCCAAGGAGGTTCCAACTTACAGAACCTGGTTTCCCCCGTGGACCCAAAGTGATCAGGCTTGACCTCTGTAGGCTGTGGACTTCCGACCGTACCTGAGAATTGTGCTGGCTCTAAGTGGCCTGAGTCCTCCCTTCATACCCCTTGGCTGGCTCAAGTGTCAGCTGTGGCTCAGTGGGTAGCACACTTGACTCTGAGTCAGAAGGTTGGGGGTTCAAGTCCCACTCCAGGGACTTGAGCACATTAAGCTAGACTGACCCTCCAGTACAGTGCCGAGGGAGTGCTGCACTGTCTAAGGTGCCATCTTTCGGGTCAGATGTTAAACCGAGGCCTCATCTGCTCTCTCAGGTGGATGTGAAAAATCCCATGGCACTATTTTGAAGAAGAGCAGTAGAGTTATCCCCGGTGTCCTGGCCAATATTTATCCCTCAACCAACATAGCAGATTATTTGGTCATTATCACATTGCTATTTGTGGGACCTTGTTTTGTGCAAATTGGCTGCCGCGTTTCCCACATTACAACAGTTACTACACTCCAAAAGCACTTCATTGGCTGTAAAGTGCTTTGAGACGTCCGGTGGTTGTGAAAGGCGCTATATACAGGAAACTTTTGATTTACCGGCACCTAAATAACCGGAAATCTCGGTTAACCGGCAAAATTCAGGAGTAGGTTCAGGTAAGTTTTATTACTTGCCTTCCTCGATCTGTTGCTGTGCAAGGGTGTGGCTGCAGCTGTTGCTAAGCTACAGAGACGCTTGGAACTTGTGGCCATTGTTCTGAACCTGTTGCTAAGCAACAGGGTTTGTTGCTTTATACGGAGCTCTCAGCTCCGTACCTTTTACTATAGCTTTCGGTTATCCGGAATTTTTGATGAACCGGCACCACGTCGGTCCCGTCGGTGCCGGATAAAAAAAAGTTTCCTGTAAATGCAAGTGTTTCTTTCATTCTACATATTTGTTGCATGATAATTTAGTTACTCTGATGTGGCAACTTCTTGTCTCAACGTGTTCTGACCCTGTAATTATTTTATTCAACTGTCCTGTTTATTGGCAGTAAGTGGTGGATGTGCTCATTCAACCCGAGTGTTTTAACCTCACCCTTACCTTAGCTCGTCAGACCATTATTGTTCTCCTGAACTTAGTTAGCTCAGTTCCCATTCTTACATAAGCACAGGCGGCCTAGTGCCTGATGGGATACTTGGCTATACTCGCTCGGCCATGCTACTACACCGTATGATATTACTCAAACGGTATTATCACTTAGGTTAAGGAAATGAACGAGGGAGCTTCATACAAAAACATCAAGGCCTTTGTTCCTAACCAAGGCAAGAGTTCATGGGTGGAGGACACACATCTGTGCTCGCCGATTCACTGAATTCCTTCAAGCAAGAGACATGCTTCTAGCTGGGACGGAAAGCACCTCGTACAAAAGGTAGGTACTGTATAGAATTATCACGGCTTAAGTGATCTCCTAGATTGGTTTTGATCACCTAAATGGGTCGGAGAGGAATTTCCAGGATTATTTTCTTCAAATTGGTCTAGGTTTTATCTGTTTTTTCACCTCTCCCAGGTGATCACATGGTTTCAGGTGGACAAGGCATCAGAATTGCCTGGGGCAGGCTGGATGGACCAGGGGGGTCTTTTCCTGTCTGGCTTTGTTCATATGTTCATTAGTAGCTCCAAACCAAGCAGTTTGACGCACTTTTATGTTACTGTAAAAAGCACTGGAGGAGCAGCACTGAAACAGAGTCCCAAATATCACATTTTACTGAACCATCTTCTTCCTCCCAATCACTGTCAGAGCCACTGGGCAGGGACTTGGGTTTTCCGCAGCTCCAATTACCAGGAATGTCAGATCCCACACATCATCGCAGGCATGGAGCCCACCTCCTTTATAATGATAGACCATCATTAGAGAGCGCTGCATGCCTTCCACCAATGGTGGGACATCAAAAAAACACGTTCAAGAAGCTTAGCTATGATCTGGCTTGCACTCATTAACTCCCTATTTGGTTGTCAGTATGGAGTTTACTTCAGTTCGAAAAGGTTTTAGCATTAGTTTACCTCCCAAACCCGTGACCTCTACCACTTAGATGGTCAAGGGCAGCAGGTGCATGGGAACACTAGTACATTTTAGTTCTGCTGCAAGTCACACACCATCCTGACTTGGAAATATATCGCCATTCCTTCATCATCGCTGGGTCAAAATCCTGGAACTTGCTCCCTGACAGCACTGTGGGAGTACCTTTACCACACGGACTGCAGAGATTCAAGAAAGTGGCTCACCACCACCTTCTTGAGGGCAATTAGAGATGGGCAATAAATGCTGGCCTTGCCAGCGACGCCCACATCCAATGAATGCGTAAAAAATGAAACACCAAGTGTTCTCACCCAGGCTTTCTCAAGCTCACACGCACACACATGCACACACACACACCAACCTGGGGCAGGAGTTCCGTGGCCATTGCTCTAGATGATTACTTGACAGCATCAAACGCACAGTAAAAGCTCCTACCTGACAGATGATCACTTTCCTCAGCCAAAAGCTGTTGCTCAGTCCATTTCCAGCACAGAAGCTGCAAGTCTTTCCAGCAAAGTCTCCATCCAGTCCCACCTCATTGGTAGAACTCGCTCACCATTGACAGAATGCTTCTGTCATCTGTACTTCACCTGCCATCTATTCCATCAACTTGGGTGCCATTTATACTGCCTCACCTTGATCCTCAGAATCCCACCACGATGAGCCCCAACACCAGCAGCACCAACAACAACACCAACCTTCTCTGCAATCACCTGATGCTACACAGGACAGAGGGCACCTGACCAAATTGCTGCCTGGGAGGCCAGGGATGGCTTCATCATAGCCAGATTTAGTTAACTTTACGTTGTACACCCATATGGCTGCCACATGATGTGCCAGGTTGGCACCAGCCCACACCAGCATAATAAAGCATCCCTACAATGTCCAAGCCATTCCTTTCATACTCATCACCATTGCGGGGGGGGGAATGTTTTGTCTCACCATTCACTGCAACTCACTAAGCCACTTCCAAAGGTGCACACAAATCTGTCCAAGACCAGAAAGTGTTGCAAATAAAGATTTTTATGTTTGACAGCACATTAACAGAAACTTTACATAAATATTGGATAAAGCACCCAAGTGGCTACCCTTGTGTGTTGTTAGTTGGTATGAATGCACTAGGATGAAGGTGAGTGTGAAGGGTGGTTATTGAGATGGGGATGTGATAATGTAGATAGAGAGGGATGGGTGGAGGCACAAGGTAAGTTGGTGTGAGTAAGGATGTGCAGGAGTAGGGTAGGGAAGGCAGAGTGATGGGGATGTGATGAGAGGCAGAGCAGGATGAAGGTGAGTGTGGCTTTGTACTAACGTTTCGTGATCTAATGAGATAATTGAAACGTTTGCGGAACTGCACCCAGGCCCTCCTGACTACATCCCTGCTTGTGCCCTCCTGTGCAATGTGCAGCCAAGCTGTTTTGGTCTCCTGGGGCGGTCTCTTCCGCCCATCGGAAGGGAAGAGGACCTCCCTGTGTGCTCTGACTTCCTCCGTAAGCATAAGGGGAGCATTGGTAGAGAGGCGGAGAGGTTTAGGGAGGGAAATCCAGAGCTTAGGGCCTCGGCAGCTGAAGGTGAAGCAAAGAAAATTGGGAATGCGCAAAAGGCCAAATTGGCGGAGCGCAGAGATCTCGGAGGGTTGCCAGGCTCGAGGAGATTACAGAGATAGGGAGACAGGAGGCCATGGAGAGATTTGTAAGCAAGGGGGAAAATTTAAAAATTGAATGTTCTTGCACTTCTCGGAATTGTGTTTTTATTTTACTTTATGGCATGTTGACCTATACATGTAGCAAATAAAATCCGAAGCGACCAATAAAATGGAAAGGCACAACAGAAGGAATCAATAATTCACAGTGAGATCAATTTCAATTCTGTAATTGATTATCACCACATTGTAAAACTCTTGGTATAATCACTGAATCTCAATAATTCATGCTCTCTAAGTAGCTGTGTATAACATGTGCCCTAAACTGCTACAACTAATTGTTACAGATTGAAGTGCATTTATAGATCACAGTAAAAATGAGCATTTGAGCCAAGTTAAAGATGATCGGGCCAGAAATTCGGGTACCCACGGGTGAGTACGCGCTGGGCGCTCACACGTAGGGCCAACGAAAGTGCCGGTTTCGTGCATGCACTGCGCATGCGCGGGAAACTGCAACTTCCGTTCCCTTGAAAGAAGGGGTTCACAGGTCAAACGCGTGCGCCGGAGAGGCAGCGCGTACGCCTGGAACTTCTCTTTTTTTTGCAGGTTTCTCCAGGAGGGTAAGCCTCCAACAGCTACGCATATAAAAAGCAGTCACAAGGCTTGCTTTTAACAAGGTAAGTGGTGAATTAAGTAAAATTAAAAATTTATTCCACAGGTTTATTATTTTTAAATACTTTAAAGAAAGGTAAGTTTATCTTTAACCCTGTTAAAAACTGTAATTATTTTTTTCAAAATTTAAATTATTGTTTAAAATAGTTATTTTATGCAATTTATAGTTATTTTAAAAATGTGATTTAAAAAAAAAATTTATTTAAAGTTTTAGTTATGTTTTGGGGCCGATCTCTATTTCATAGATTTGACAGGTCATAGAGAGTCCCTGCTACGATTGGCTCTCCATGGCCCACGGGATCCCAGGGGACGCTTCGAACTAACTGCGCCCCTGGGATATGCAAGCACTGCGCGCCGGCAGCTGGAGCAGGCCCAGGATCGGAATCCCACGCGGGCCCACAGCACAACGGCCGGCGCGCTAGGTAAGTGCAGGTCGGGGGCTTGCACCTGCGGGAAGCCTCCATCTCGAATTTCTGGCCTGATGACTTGAATTTATGCAGTACCGTATCAAGTTTCTCGGGCAATGTGACGTAGAACTGTAATTACAGAGGTAAAAGACGCCATCTGCATCAGCAAGATCTATCAAACAGCAATGAGGGAAATGTTCATAGAATCTGTTTTTAGGGGCGTTAGATTGAGGGAGAAATGTTGCCCAGAACATCAGGAAACTCCCTGTTCTTCTTCCAATAATGCCATGGGATCTTTAGTAGCAACAACAACCTGCATTTATATAGTGCCCTTAACGCAGTAAAGCATCCCACCGCACGTCACAGGAAAGTTATCAAACAAAATTTGACACCGAGCCACATGAAAAGATATTGGGACAGGTGACCAGAAGCTTGGTCGAACAGATAGGTTTTAAGGAGCATCTTAAAGGAGGGGAGAGCGGTACAGAGGTGGAGAGGTTTAGGGAGGGAATTCCAGAGCATAGGGCCTAGGCAGCTGAAGGCACAGCCGCCAATGGCCAAACAAAGAAAATCGAGGATGGGGAAAAGGCCAGAATTGAAGGAGCGCAAAGACTTTGGGAGGGTTGTAGGAAAGGAGGAAGTTAAAGATAGGGAGGGGCGAGGCCATGGAGGGATTTGAAAACAAGGATGAGAATTTTAAAATCGAGGCGTCGCGGACCGGGCGCCAATGTAGGTCAGCGAGCACAGGGGAGATGGGTGAACGGGACTGGGTGCGAGTTAGGACACGGGCAGCAGAGTCGTGGATGAGCTCAAGTTTACAGAGGGTGGAAGTTGGGAGGAAGGCCAGGAGTTTATTGGCCTGAACATCCAACAGAACCACCCGATCACATTTAACACCAAAGGATGACACCACAGATAATGCAGCGCCACCCCCTCCCCCTCCCCCTCCCCTGACCTGGGAGTGCAGTGAGCAGCGACGCCCGACCAGAGCGGACCTGCGTGAGGTAGAGGCAGCGCGGCAACTTTAAAAGGAGGGGCGAGGCGAGGCC
This sequence comes from Somniosus microcephalus, assembly GCF_052327205.1. Lineage (NCBI taxonomy): Eukaryota > Metazoa > Chordata > Chondrichthyes > Squaliformes > Somniosidae > Somniosus > Somniosus microcephalus. The sequence goes on from NC_140989.1 coordinate 362,391,912, forward strand.
CGACCACAGCGGCTGACCTGGGAGTGCAGTGAGCAGCGACACCCGACCAGACCGGACCTGCGTGAGGTAGAGGCAGCGCGGCAACTTTAAAAGGAGGGGCGAGGCGAGGCCCGACCACAGCGGCTGACCTGGGAGTGCAGTGAGCAGCGACGCCCAACCAGAGCGGACCTGCGTGAGGTAGAGGCAGCGCGGCAACTTTAAAAGGAGGGGCGAGGCGAGGCCCGACCACAGCGGCTGACCTGGGAGTGCAGTGAGCAGCGACGCCCGACCAGAGCGGACCTGCGTGAGGTAGAGGCAGCGCGGCAACTTTAAAAGGAGGGGCGAGGCGAGGCCCGACCACAGCGGCTGACCTGGGAGTGCAGTGAGCAGCGACACCCGACCAGACCGGACCTGCGTGAGGTAGAGGCAACTTTAAAAGGAGGGGCGAGGCGAGGCATACCAATTCAACAGCAGGGGAGAGAGGTAAAAAGTAATCGAAGTGTGACATCACCAGGAAGGAGGTAAGAGATTGGTTGGATTGGTTGGTGAGTATTTCTTCTTTTTATTACAATCTTAAATTCTGCAGTTTTTTTCTAGGGTCTCTGTGCTGCAGTGGAGACAGTTGGTAAACCATTTAACTGGTGTAATTAGAGGGATTGATTTAATTTAAATCCAATTAATTAAAGGGGATACTAGCATCTATAATCGGGAAGAGGGTGTCCATAACTAACAATAAACTTTTTTTTAATTAATTACATAGAATGGAGCAGGTGATGTGTTACTGTTGCGAGATGTGGGAGCCGGTAGACCCCATTGAGGCTAACGGTGAGTACATCTGTGACAAGTGTCTGCTGCTACAGGATCTCCAGCTCCGTGTTGATGAGCTGGAGTCTGAGCTTCAGATACTGCGACACATCAGGGAGGGGGAGAAGTACCTGGACTCTGTGTATCAGGAGGTGGTCACACCTATGAAGTTAATTAATTCAGATGTAGCCCATGGCCAGGGTCAGGACGGTGTGACTACGAGTGAGGCAGGTACGGGGAACCAGGAGGTAGTGTTGGGTGGAGCCGCAGCCCTTGCTCTTGACCAACAGGTTTGAGGTTCTTACTCCCTGTGGGGACGGGAGCAGGGGCTGCAGGGAGGATGAGCAACCTGGCCACAGCACCGTGGAACAGGGGGCCATTCAAGAGGGGGGAGTAAATAGAAATGTTGTAGTGGTAGGGGATAGTATTATTAGGGGGATAGATAGAGTTCTCTGCAGCCAAGAGCGAGAGTCCCATAGGCTGTGTTGCCTACCTGGTGCCAGGGTTAAGGACATCTCCTCTGGGCTGGAAAGAAACTTGCAGTGGGAGGGGGTGGATCCAGTCGTCGTGGTCCATGTTGGTACAAACGACATAGATAGGACTAGGAAGCCGGTTCTGTTAAAGGAGTATGAGCAGCTAGGGGTCAAATTAAAAAACAGAACCTCAAGGGTAATAATCTCTGGATTATTACCTGAGCCACGAGCGAATTTGGCTAGGACAAATAAAATCAGAGAGTTAAATGCGTGGCTCAAAGACTGGTGTGGGAGAAATGGGTTTTGCTTCCTGGGACACTGGCACCAGTACTGGGGCAGGAGGGAGCTGTTCCGTTGGGACGGGCTTCACTTGGCCAGTGCTGGGACTAGGGTCCTGGCAGATCATATAACTAGGGCTGTAGAGAGGGCTTTAAACTAACTAGTGGGGGGGAGGTTCCTAGAGAACAAATAATAAAAATGACAACAGAGAAGGTCATAGACTTAGGTAGCAGTGGGGAAATGAAAAACCAGAGCGTGTCAGGAAGGGGCAGAAGGTATGGAGTAAAAGGTAAAGTAATAAAAAGGGCAAAAGCAGGAACTAAGTGTCAAAAAACACATTTGAAAGTTCTCTATCTGAATGCATGTAGCATTCGTAACAAAATAGATGAGTTAATGGCACAAATAGTTACATATGGGTACGATCTTGTGGCCATTACAGAAACATGGCTGCAGGGTGACAATGCCTGGGAATTAAACATACCAGGTTATTTAACGATCAGGAAGGACAGGCAGGAAGGAAGGGGAGGTGGGGTGGCTATGTTAATAAAGGAAGGAATCACTGTAATACAGAGAAATGATATTGGGTCAAAAGATCAGGATAATGAAACAGTTTGGGTGGAGATAAGGAATAATAAGGGGAAAAAAACACTAGTGGGCGTAGTCTTTTGGTCTCCGAACAGTTGCAACTCGGTTGGACGGAGTATCAATCAGGAAATAGTTGAGGCTTGTAATAAGGGAACATCTATAATTATGGGGGATTTTAACTATCATATTAACTGGACAAATCAAATTGGGCAGGGCTGCCTTGAGGATGAGTTCATTGAGTGTATTAGGGATGGGTTTCTTGAGCAGTATGTAACTGAACCGACCAGGGGGCAAGCAACCTTAGATCTGGTCCTGAGTAACGAGACAGGATTAATTAAAAATGTCCTAGTAAAGGATCCCCTTGGAATGAGTGACCATAACATGGTTGAATTCCATGTTCAATTAGAGGGTGAGGAGGTTGTATCTCAAACAAGCGTGCTAAGCTTGAATAAAGGAGACTATGAAGGTATGAGGGCAGAATTGAGCAAAGTGGATTGGGAAAATAGATTAAAGGGTAAGACGATACATGATCAGTGGTGTACATTTAAGGAGTTATTTTACAACTTCCAAAAAAAGTATATTCCACTGAGAAGAAAAGGGTGTAAAAGAAAAGCCATCCGTGGCTAAGTAAAGAAATTAAGGATAGTATTCGACTAAAAACAAGGGCATATAAGGTAGCCAAATCTAGTGGGAGGATAGAGGATTGGGAAAACTTTAAAAGACAGCAAAAAATAACAAAAAGATTGATTAAGAAAGGGAAGATAGATTATGAAAGTAAATGAGCAAAAAATATAAAAACAGATAGTAAGAGTTTTTATAGTTATATAAAAAGAAAAAGGGTGGCTAAAGTAAATGTTGGTCCCTTAGAGGATGAGACCGGGAAATTAATGGTGGGAAATATGGAGATGGCAAAAACACTGAATGAATATTTTGTATCAGTCTTTACAGTAGAGGACAGCAAGAATATCCCAACACTGGACAAGCAGAGGGCTATAGGGGGGGGGGGAGATAAACACGATCAAAATCACTAAGGAAGTGGTACTCGGTAAAATAATGGGACTCAAGGCGAATAAATCGCCTGGACCTGATGGCTTACATCCAAGGGTCTTGAGGGAAGTGGCGGTAGGGATTGTGGATGCATTGGTAATAATCTTCCAAAACTCCCTGGACTCAGCAAAGGTCCCAGCAGACTGGAAAACTGCTAATGTAACACCCTTATTTAAAAAGGGCAGTAGACAGAAGGCTGGAAACTATAGACCGGTTAGCCTAACATCTGTGGTAGGTAAAATTTTGGAGTCCATTATTAAGGAGACAGTAACAGGACATTTGGATAATCATAGTTTAATAAGACAAAGTCAGCATGGTTTTATGAAGGGGAAGTCATGTTTGACAAATTTGCTGGAGTTCTTTGAGGAAGTAACATACAGGTTGGATAAAGGTGAACCAGTGGATGTAGTGTATTTAGACTTCCAAAAGGCATTTGACAAGGGGCCACACAAAAGATTATTGCTTAAGATAAAAAATCACGGGATTGGGGGTAATACTCTGGCATGGATAGAGGATTGGCTATCTAACAGAAGGCAGAGAGTTGGGATAAATGGTTCATTCTCAGACTGGCAATCAGTAACCAGTGGTGTTCCGCAGGGGTCAGTGCTGGGTCCCCAACTCTTTACAATCTATATTAACGATTTGGAGGAGGGGACCGAGTGTAACATATCAAAGTTTGCAGATGATACTAAGATGGGAGGGAAAGTAGTGAGAGAGGAGGACATGAAAAACCTGCAAGGGGACATAGACAGGCTAAGTAAGTGGGCAGAGACTTGGCAGATGGAATACAATACTGGAAAGTGTGAGGTTATGCACTTTGGCGGGAAAAATCGTAGAGCAAGTTATTATCTTAATGGCAAGAAACTGGAAAGTACTGAAGTACAAAGGGATCTGGGGGTCCTGGTGCACGAAACTCAAAAGGTTAGTATGCAGGTGCAGCAAGTGATTAAGAAGGCCAATGGAATGTTGGCTTTCATTGCTAGGGGGATAGAATATAAAAATAGGGAGGTATTGCTTCAGTTGTACAAGGTATTGGTGAGACCGCACCTGGAATACTGCATACAGTTTTGGTGTCCATACTTAAGAAAAGACATACTTGCTCTCGAGTCAGTACAAAGAAGGTTCACTCGGTTAATCCCGGGGATGAGGGGATGGACATATGAGGAGAGGTTGAGTAGATTGGGACTCTACTCATTGGAGTTCAGAAGAATGAGAGGCGATCTTATTGAAACATATAAGATTGTGAAGGGGTTGGATCGGGTGGATGCGGGGAGGATGTTCCAGATGATGGGTGAAACGAGAACTAGGGGGCATAGTCTTAGAATAAGGGGCTGCTCTTTCAAAACTGAGATGAGGAGGAACTACTTCACTCAGAGGGTGGTAGGTCCATGGAATATGCTGCCCCAAAAAGCTGTAGAAGCTACATCATTACATAAATTTAAAACAGAAATAGACAGTTTCCTAGAAGAAAAGGGAATTAAGGGTTACGGGGAGCGGGCAGGAATTTGGACATGAGTTTAGGTGCGGATCGGTCATGGCCCTGTGGGTAGCGGAGTGGGCCCAGGGGCCGTGTAGCCTGATCCTGCTCCTGTTTCGTGTGTCTAATTCTGTTAGATTCAGGAGATAGTCCTGTCATAGTGGATTGGCGGTTAGGATCAGATCAGCCATGATCTTATTGAATGGCGGAGCAGGCTCGAGGGGCCAATTGGCCTACTCCTGCTCCTATTTCTTATGTTCTTATTCCACCCCCACCCCACCTCACTGGAGCAACATCCTGCAGTAGCTGCTGAAACCCCGGTGCGGTGCAGGAACCTGGGATTATTTCGTTATTCGTTTATGGGATGTGGGCGTCGCTGGCAAGGCCAGCATTTATAGCCCATCCCTAATTGCCCTTGAGAAGGTGGTGGTGAGCTGCTTTCTTGAACCACTGCAGTCCCTGTGATGAAGGTACTCCCACAGTGCTGTTAGGTAGGGAATTCCAGGATTTTGACCCAGCGACGATGAAGGTTCGGCGATACATTTCCAAGTCAGCATGTTGTGTAACTTGGAGGGCAACTTGGAGGTGGTGGTGTTCCCATGTGCCTGCTGTCCTTGTCCTTCTAAGTGGAAGAGGTTGCGGGTTTGGGAGGTGCTGCCGAAGAAGCCTTGGCGAGTTGCTGCAGTGCATCTTGTAGATGGTACACACTGCAGCCACGGTACGCCGGTGGTGGAGGGAGTGAATGTTTAAGGTGGTGGATGGGGTGCCAATCAAGCGGGCTGCTTTGTCTTGGATGATGTCGAGCTTCTTGAGTGTTGTTGGAGCTGCACTCATCCAGGCAAGTGGAGAGTATTCCATCACACTCCTTACTTGTGCCTTGTAGATGGTGGAAAGGCTTTGGGGAGTCAGGAGGTGAGACACTCGCCACAGAATAGCTAGCTTCTGACCTGCTCTTGTTGCCACAGTATTTATGTGGCAGGTCCAGTTAAGTTTCTGGTCAATAGTGACCCCCAGGATGTTGATGGCGTGGGATTCGGTGATGGTAATGCCGCTGAATGTCAAGGGGCGGTGGTTAGACTCTCACTTGTTGGAGATAGTCATTGCCTGGCACTTATATGGCGTGAATGTTACCTGCTACTTATCAGCCCAAGCCTGAACATCGTCCAAGTCTTGTTGCATGTGGACATGGACTGCTTCATTATCTGAGGAGTTGTGAATGGCGCTGAACACTGTGCAGTCATCAGCGAACATCCCCATTTCTGACCTTATGTTGGAGGGAAGGTCATTGATGAAGCAGATGAAGATGGTTGGGCCTAGGACACTGCCCTGAGGATCTCCTGCAGCGATGTCCTGGGACTGAGATGATTGACCTTCAACCACCACAACCATCTTCCTTTGTGTTACGTATGACTCCAGCCAGTGGAAACTTTTCATGCCACACTCATGCCACACTCGGTCAAATCCTGCCCTGATGTCTAGGACAGTCACTCTCACCTCACCTCTGTAATTCAGCAATTTGCCCATGTTTGGACCAAGGCTGTAATGAGGTTGGGAGCTGAGTGGTCTTGGCGGAACCCAAACTGGGCATCAGTGAGCAGGTTATTGGTGAGTAAGTGCCGCATGATAGCACTGTCAATGACACCTTCCATCACTGTGGTGATGATTGAGAGTAGACTGATGGGGCGATAATTGGCCAGATTAGATTTGTCCTACTTTTTGTGGACAGGACATACATGGGCAATTTTCCACATTGGGTCCGATAGATGCCAGTGTTGAAGCTGTACTGGAACAGCTTGGCTAGAGGCGCGGCTAGTTCTAGAGCACAAGTCTTCAGCATGATAGCCAGGATGTTGTCGGGGTCCATAGCCTTTGATGTATCCAGTGCGCTCAGCCGTTTCTTGATATCAAGTGGAGTGAATCGAATTATTGAGATATAGGTGATCAGCCATGATCATATTGAATGGCAGAGCAGGCTCGAAGGACCGATTGACCTGCTGCTGCTCCTATTTTTCTATGTTTCTATGAATTGGCTGAAGACTGGCCTCAGGAGAAGGCTGATATGAATCATCCACTTGGCACTTCTGGCTGAAAATAGTTGAAAACACTTCAGCCTTGTCTTTTGCACTGACGTGCTGGGCTCCGCCATCACTGAGGATGGGGATATTCATAGAATCATAGAATCATAGAAAGTTACAGCATGGAAGGAGGCCATTCGGCCCATCGTGTCCGCGCTGGCTAACAACGAGCTATCCAGCCTAATACCGCTTCCCAGCTCTTGGTCCGTAGCCCTGCAGGTTACAGCATCCCAAGTGCACTATTTAAATGTGCTTAGGGTTTCTGCCTCTACCACCCTTCCAGGCAGTGAGTTCCAGACCCCCACAACCCTCTGGGTGAAGAAATTGCCCCTCAAATCCCCTCTAAACCTTCCCCCAATTACTTTATATCTGTGCCCCCTGGTTTTTGACCCCTCTGCTAAGGGAAATAGGTCCTTTCTATCCATTTTATCTCAGCCCCTCATAATTTTATACACCTCAATAAGGTCTCCCCTCAGCCTCCTCTGTTCCAAGGAAAGCAGACCCAGCCTATCCAGTCTTTCCTCATAACTAAGATTCTCTACTCCCGGCAACATCCTTGTAAATCTCCTCTGTACCCTCTCTAGTGCAATCACATTTTTCCTGTAATGTGGTGACCAGAACTGCACGCAGTACTCTAGCTGAGGCCTAACTAGTGTTTTATACAGTTGAAGCATAAACCCCCTGCTCTTGTATTCTATGCCACGGCTAATAAAGGCAAGCATTCCGTATGCCTTCTTAACCGCCTTAACTACCTGGCCTGCCAGCTTCAGGGATCTGTTGACATGCACTCCAATGTCCCTTTGTTCCTCAACACTACTCAGTGTCCTTGTAGGAACGTGAGTTCCTAACTAAAAGACTGAGTTCTACTCAGGCGATCAAACAAACCGAACTTTAATGAAACAAACAAGATTTAACAAGAAACTGCAGGATAACATCGAATGTAGGTCTGCTCTCTTTGGAGGCTCCACGAGGACTGCCCCTGCAGTTCCGTGGCTGACGTCATGACATCATCACGTTTTCCCACCAGTGGGGAATCACGTGATGAACGGCGTGACATCATCACGTTTTAGCCATGCTGTTAAAGTAACCACGCTTTGTACAGTTAAACAGCATAAATAAAGATACAGACTCAGGCTGTAGCTAACATGTTGTTAAAGGAATTATATACAAATGATCTGAGTACTTTGGTGGCTCTGCCACATGCGCCCCTCCAGAATTGTCTTTAACAGCAAAAGTGAGGCATCGAGGAGACCTGACAAGTCTGTCCGAGTGACTTCGGTAACCCTGCAGAGGAAGCTGATGGACGGTGGTCGAGCTGGCGGGTGGTTGTGGTTGAGCTGGCGCGGCAAGTGTGGTCGAGCTTGTTATGTATTGTGTGTTCTCCTCCCACCTGTGGTGGCGCTGTCACAGCAGATAAATGGTTGGGTGTTCTCTTGGTTAAGTTTAGCTCTCTTTGTTCAGAACTATCCAGAACTTCCTTTCCTTCCAATAAAGCACTTCATGTTTGAATCTCTGAGTTCTGAGTCCTAAATTGTGTCTAGGTAGAAAGGTACCGACACAACAAGTGACGACGAGGATCGGATGAATCTGCGTTGTGGGAACTTTCTTGTTTTCAACTACAAAACACTTGGAACAGGGATTGCAGCATCACATTAACGCAGTGAGTAAACAGAAATTTTAATTTGAAACGTGAGATGGCTACTATATTTGGAAACATCGGTGATTTTGATGAAAATGTGGAGCAATGGAGCGCATATACGGAACGTTTTGACTATTTTGCATTGGCGAATGCGGTGGCAAATGAAAAGGTCGTGCCTACCTTTTTGAGTGTAATCGGGCCGAAGACATTCAATTTACTTTGCAGCCTCGTGTAGCCAGATAGGCCAGGAACTAAAACACATAAGCAACTAGTGGAAATTCCTGGAGCACATTTTTCACCAAAACATCTGGTTATTGCTGAGAGATTTAGATTTCACAAACGCAATCAAGAGGAGGGGGAATCAGTGATGATGTTTATTGCTGCTTTAAAAAGGTTGTCAGAACACTGCGAGTTCAAGGAGGTGCTGAAGGACACCATTAGAGACAGACTCGTGTGTGGTCTGCAAAATGCAGCCACACAGAAGCGCCTTCTTACTGAGGACAACCTTACTCTTGAAATTGCATTGAGTTTAAGCAGACTTTGGTAAGTGGCAGAAAAAGTCTTTTAAGTGCATTTACTGAATTTTAGTGAGTAAAAAAGTGAATTATTTGAAGTAAGTTAAATTTTTTAGAGTAACTTAAGCTGTTGGGGAGTTTAAACCGGAAGTAGAATCCAGGTATAAAAAGGGGCGGGCTTAGTGCGGTAGCGCTGAGTGTGGTTGCATTGAGTGTAAGTAGAGTTTGGTAAGTGGGAGAGTTCGGGCAAGTGGGAGGTGAGGGGGTGCTTGTTGCTCTGTTTTGCTTCCCTCCCTCAGGCTAGTCCAACACTGCGGATGCGGAGCAGCGAGACATTTCAACCGGACAGGTCCCCCAGACAGCTTCCACGAGGGAGGTTGGTGATCAGCTGGTTGGTAGGTTCTCTTCCTTCTCTTCTATACCTTTAAGTTGGTAAGTCCTATTAAATAGTGGTGTAATATTATCATCTATAGTGGGGCAGAGGGTCTTCATAACTATTAATAAGAAATTTAATTAATTACACAGATATGGGTGAACAGGTGATGTGTCACTGTTGCAAAATGTGGGAGCTGGTGGACCCCATTGAGGCTCACGGTGATTACATTTGCGATAAGTGTTTGCTGCTAGAGGAACTCAAGCTCCATGTTAAAGAGCTCGAGACCGAGCTTCAGACACTGCGACACATCAGGGAGGGGGAGAAGTTCCTGGACTCTATGTTTCAGGAGGTGGTCACACCTATGAAATTAATTACTGCAGATGTAGTCCGTGGTCAGGGACAGGATGGTGTGACTACGAGTGAGGAAGGTACAGGGATCCAGGATGTAGTGTTGAAGGAGCCGCAGCCCTTGCTCTTGTCAAGCAGGATTGAGGTTCTTACTCCCTGTGAGGGCAGGAGCAGGGACTGCAGGGAGGATGAGCAACCTGGCCACAGCACCGTGGTACAGGGGGCCATTCAAGTGGAGGGAGTAAAAAGAAATGTTGTAGTGGTAGGGGATAGTATCATTAGGGGGATAGATAGGGTTCTCTGCAGTCAAGAGTGGGAGTCCCGAAGGCTGTGTTGCCTGCCCAGTGCCAGGGTTGAGGACATCTCTTCTGGGCTGGAAAGAAACTTGGAGTGGGAGGGGGAGGATCCAGTTGTCGTGGTCCATGTTGGTACAAACGACGTAGATAGGACAAGGAAGAAGGTTCTGTTAAAGGAGTATGAGCAGCTAGGGGTCAAATTAAAAAACAAAACCTCAAGGGTAATAATCTTATTACCTGAGCCACGAGCGAATTTGGCTAGGATAAATAAAATTAAAGAGTTAAATGCATGGCTCAAAGACTGGTGTGGGAGAAATGGGTTTTGCTTCTTGGGACACTGGCACCAGTACTGGGACAGGAGGGAGCTGTTCCATTGGGACAGACTCCACCTGGCCAGTGCTGGGACTAGAGTCCTGGCGAATCATATAACTAGGGCTGTAGAGAGGGCTTTAAACTAATTAGTGGGGGGGAGGTTTCTAGAGAGCAAATAACAGAAATGACAACGGAGAAGGTCATAGACTTAGGTAGCAGTGGGGAAATTAAAAAACAGAACGTGTCAGGAAGGGACAGAAGGTATGGAGTAAAAGGTAAAGTAGTAAAAGGGGAAAAAACAGGAAGTAAGTGTCACAAAACATATTTGAAAGTTCTTTATCTGAATGCACGTAGCATTCGTAACAAAATGAATGAGTTAACGGCAAAATAACTACATATGGGTATGATCTTGTGGCCATTACAGAAACATGGCTGCAGGGTGACCATGACTGGGAATTAAACAAACCAGGTTATTTAACAATCAGGAAGGACAGGCAGGAAGGGAGGGGAGGTGGGGTGGCTATGTTAATAAAGGAAAGAATCACTATAATACAGAGAAATGATATTGGGTCAAAGGAGCAGGATAGTGAAACAGTTTGGGTAGAGATAAGGAATAATAAGGGGAAAAAAACACTAGTGGGCGTAGTCTATAGGCCTCCGAACAGTTGCAACTCTGTTGGACGGAGTATTAATCAGGAAATAGTTGAAGCTTGTAATAAGGGAACAGCTATAATTATGGGGGATTTTAACTATCATATTAACTGGACAAATCAAATTGGGCAGAGCAGCCTTGAGGATGAGTTCATTGAGTGTATTAGGGATGGGTTTCTTGAGCAGTATGTAACTGAACCAACCAGGGGGCAAGCAACCTTAGATTTGGTCCTGTGTAATGAGACAGGATTAATTTAAAATGTCCTAGTAAAGGATCCCCTTGGAATGAGTGACCACAACATGGTTGAATTCCATATTCAAGTAGAGGGTGAGAAGGTTGGATCTCAAACAAGCGTGCTGAGCTTGAATAAAGGAGACCATGAAGGTATGAGAGCGGAATTGATTAGAGTGGACTGGGAAAATAGATTAAAGGGTAAGACGGTACATGATCAGTGGTGTACATTTAAGGAGTTATTTTACAACTTCCAAAAAATATACATTCCACTGAGGAAAAAAGGGTGTAAAAGAAAAGATAGCCATCCGTGGCTAAGTAAAGTAATTAAGGATAGTATCCGACTAAAAACAAGGGCATATAAGGTAGCCAAACCTAGTGGGAGGATAGAAGATTGGGAAGTCTTTAAAAGACAGCAAAAAATAATGAAAAGATTGATTAAGAAAGGGAAGATAGATTATGAAAGTAAATTGGCAAAAAATATAAAAACAGATAGCAAAAGTTTCTATCGTTATATATAAAGAAAAAGGGTGGCTAAAGTAAATGTTGGTCCCTTAGAGGATGAGACCGGGAAATTAATGGTGGGAAACATGGAGATGGCAAAAACACTGAACAAATATTTTGTATCAGTCTTTACGGTTTACTAAGAATATCCCAACACTGGACAAACAGGGGGCTCTAGGGGGAGAGGAGCTAAATACGATTAAAATCACTAAGGAAGTGGTACTTGGTAAAATAATGGGACTCAAGCCGGATAAATCCCCTGGACCTGATGGCTTACATCCTAGGGTCTTGAGGGAAGTGGCGGTAGGGATTGTGGATGCATTGGTAATAATTTTCCAAAACTCCCTGGACTCAGCAAAGGTCCCGGCAGATTGGAAAACTGCTAATGTAACACCCTTATTTAAAAAGGGTAGTAGGCAGAAGGCTGGAAACTATAGACCTGTTAGCCTAACATCTGTGGTTGGTAAAATGTTAGAGTCCATTATTAAGGAGACAGTAATGGGACATTTGGATAAACATAATTTAATAGGACAAACTCAGCATGGTTTCATGAAGGGGAAGTCATGTTTGACAAATTTGCTTGAGTTCTTTGAGGAAGTAACATACAGGGTGGATAAAGGAGAACCAGTGGACGTAGTGTATTTAGACTTCCAAAAGGCATTTGATAAGGTGCCACACAAAAGATTATTGCTCAAGATAAAAAATCACGGGATGGGGGTAATATTCTGGCGTGGGTGGAGGATTGGCTCTCTAACAGAAAGCAGAGAGTTGGGATAAATGGTTCATTCTCAGACTGGCAATCAGTAACTAGTGGTGTTCCGCAGGGGTCAATGCTGGGTCCCCAACTCTTTACAATCTATATTAACGATTTGGAGGAGGGGACCGAGTGTAACGTATCAAAGTTTGCAGATGATACAAAGATGGGAGGGAAAGTAGTGAGTGAGGAGGACATAAAAAACCTGCAAAGTGACATAGACAGGCTAAGTAAGTGGGCAGAGATTTGGCAGATGGAATACAATACTGGAAAGTGTGAGGTTATGCACTTTGGCAGGAAAAATCATAGAGCAAGTTATTATCTTAATGGCAAGAAACTAGAAAGTACTGTAGTACAAAGGGATCTGGGGGTCCTGGTGCACAAAACTCAAAAAGTTAGTATGCAGTGATGTGCCTCAATGAATCCGAGACTCGACGTTAATGGAGCAACGCAAGGCTTTTATTAACTCAGAAAGTAATACACATTGGAGAAGTGTCTCTCATCCAGAGATCTGCTGTACTGCTGTGAGACACGCTGGGGCTTGCTTAAGTAGGGGCCAGGTATGGTCGGAGCCCTACACACAATACAATACAGGTAAGGAAATGAAACTGAAACTAAACTAAACACAGGGAATACAGTGCCTGATGAATGGCATATTTCATCACATTCACCCCTTCTACAGATTTAGTCTGTTCGGGGGTTTGAAAGTCCTCTGTGACCGACATAGCTGTTGTGGTGCCGCGGGTGTCGGCTGGGTGTCCCCGGTGGCCTCCTGGGTCTCTGCCGGGGGCGCCGCCAGGGTTGTTGAAGGGGTAGTTGGTGGGGGCACCGTTGGTCGATGTTCTTCCGGGGGTGGTGAAAGGATAGTGGGTGGGTAAGAATTGCTGTGATCGTTGTTGCTGTTGTTGTTGTGGTTGTTGTCGTTACCGGCTGTGGCGACGTCTTTTATGGACACGGTGTCCTCCCTTCCGTCGGCGTGCCGGACATACGCGTATTGGGGGTTGGCGTGGAGTAGGTGCACTGACTCCACGAGGGGGTCCGTCTTGTGGCCCCTCACATGCATACGTACAAATACCGGACCTGGGGTGGAGAGCCATGACGGCATGGATACGCCTGAGGTGGATTTCCGGGGAAAGACAAACATTCGTTCATGAGGCGTGGCATTCGTGGCAGTACACAATAGCGACCGTATCGAATGGAGCACATCTGGGAGGACTTCCTGCCAGCGGGAGACAGGGAGGCCCTTGGTCCTTAGAGCTAGAGTGACTGCTTTCCATACTGTCCCGTTCTCTCGATCCACCTGGCCGTTACCCTGGGGGTTGTAGCTGGTGGTACGGCTCGTGGCGATCCCCCTGGACAGCATGTACTGGCGTAGCTCTTCACTCATGAAGGATGCCCCCCTATCCGTATGGCTGTAGCTCGGCACACCGAACAGGCAGAACAGGCTATTGAGGCATTTAATGACCGTGGCGCTGGTCATGTCTGGGCAGGGGAAGGCGAATGGGAAATGGGAGTATTCGTCCACAATGTTCAGGAAGTAAACATTGCCGTCGACTGACGGGAGGGGGCCCTTGAAATCTAAGCTGAGCCGCTCAAAGGGCCGTGTAGCTTTGATTAAGTGGGCTCTATCTGGGCGGTAGAACCGAGGCTTGCACTCAGCGCAAGTGCGGCAGTTCCTGGTCAGAGACCGAACTTCCTCAATCGAGTAGGGGAAGTTGCGGGACTTTATGAAGTGGAACAGCCGTGTGACCCCTGGGTGGCAGAGGTTGTTGTGGAGGGTCTGTAGCCGATCCCCGGTGGCGCTGGCACACATCCCTCGTGAGAGGGCGTCGGGGGATTCGTTAAGGGCCCCTGGCCGGTAAATGATGTCATACTCGAAGGTGGAGAGCTCGATCCGCCACCTAAGAATCTTATCATTTTAAATCTTCCCCCTCTGTTTATTATTGAACATAAACGCTACTGACCGCTGGTCGGTAAGTAGGGTGAAGCGTTTGCCGGCTAGGTAGTGCCGCCAGTGGCACACTGCCTCCACGATGGCTTGGGCCTCCTTTTCCACGGAGGAATGTCTGATCTCAGGCCCTTGGAGGGTCCTCGAGAAGAAAGCTACGGGCCGCCCCGCCTGGTTGAGGGTGGCCGCCAAGGTAAAGTCAGACGCATCACTTTCCACTTGAAAGGGAGTGTTCTCGTCCACTGCCTGTAGCGTGGCCCGCTCAATATCCCGCTTAATGCTTTTGAAGGCGGCGTGGGCCTCAGTAGAGAGCGGAAAAGAGGATGCTTTCAAGAGGAGGCGGGCTTTGTCGGAGTAGTTGGGGACCCATTGGGCATAATAAGAAAATAACCCCAGGCACCTTTTCAGGGCTTTGGGAGTGTTGGGCAGGGGGAGCTCCCGTAGGGGGCGCAATCGGTCAGGGTCTGGTCCGATTTCCCCATTCTCCACCACGCTGCCTAGTATGCAGAGGTGCGTGGTGTTGAAAACGCACTTGTCCTCGTTGTAAGTGAGGTTGAGTTTTTGTGCGGTTTTCAGGAACCTCTCGAGGTTCGAGTCGTGTTCCTGCTGGTTGTGGCCGCAGATGGTGACATTGTCGAGGTAGGGGAAGGTTGCCTGCAAGTGATGGTCATCGACCATGCGGTCCATCTCCCTCTGGAAGACCGAGACCCCATTCGTCACCCCAAAGGGGACTCTGAGGAATTGGTAGAGGCGTCCGTTCGCCTCGAAGGCGGTGTACGGGCGGTCCTCTGGTCTGATAGGGAGCTGGTGGTACGCTGACTTGAGGCCGATGGTGGAGAACACCCGGTATTGGGCGATTTGGTTCACCATCTCGGATATGCAGGGTAGCGGGTAGGCGTATGGCTGGGTGTATAGATTAACCGTCTGGCTATAATCTATCACCATCCGCTTCTTCTCGCTACCCCTCACCACCACCACTTGGGCGCGCCACGGGCTGTTGCTGCGTTCGATAATGCGCTCCTTCAGGAGCCTGTCTACCTCGGTCGCGATAAACCGCCTGTCCTCCCAGCTGTACCTCCTGCTTTTGGTCGCTATTGGCCGGCAGTTGGGAGTAAGGTTCACGAATAGCGAAGGCGGCTTTACCTTCAGGGTAGCCAGACCGCACACTGTGAGGGGCGGCTGGGACCCACCGTAATTGAGCGTGATGCTTTGGTGGTAGCACTGGAAATCCAGGCCCAAGATCACGCTCGCACATAGATTCTTAATGATTAGTAATTTAAAATTATCGTATACAGTTCCGTTAACGGACAATTGTACCGCGCAGTAACCCATAATGGTCGATGTCTGGGTTTTATCAGCCATAGAGATGGTGCCCCGAGCAGGGACCACCGTTAGAGAGGGTTGTTGTGCTAGTTCAGGGTGGATAAAACTCTCCGTGCTTCCACTGTCAATTAAACATTTAACCCCGCACCCATTTACCTCGATGTCCACCATTGATTTGGATAGCGGGTGCGGTCTGGTCTGGTCCACTGTGACCGATGCCACTGTAGGGCCCTGATCGAGACAAGATGGCGTCCACGCTGTCTGCTCACAAGATGGCGGACCCCACGAGGTCGGGCAAGATGGCGTCCAAGATGGCCGCTCCCACGGCGCACACGCGGCGGTGGCGGGTTTTCCAGCGGGGTTCCCTCTGCACACCTTCCCGAAGTGCCCCTTCTTACCGCACTTAAAGCAGGTGGTGCCTTTCGCCGGGCACAGGTTTCTGATGTGCTTCGGCTGCCCGCAGAAGTAGCAGTTGGGGCCCCGACGCGTCGCGGCTGTCGTAGGGCTTCTGGGGGGAGAGCGGGGCCCCGACGGTGTCGGGCTGCCGGGCGGGGAAGATGCCTTCCAAGATGGCGGCGCCCTTGATGCACACGTGGCGGCGTGGGCGGCGTGGGCCGAAGAGTAGGCGTCCGAGTTTCTCTGGGCCACATCCAGGGATCGCGCTGTGTCCACAGCCTGTTTCAGGTCCAATCCCGTTTTTTTCCAGTAGTCTCTGCCGGATGTAAGTGGAGCTGAGGCCTGCGATAAAGGCATCACGAACAAGCTCGTCAGTGTACACTACGGCTTTTACATCTTGGCACTTGCAGTCTTTGCCAAGCGTTTTCAGGGTGACTAGGAACTCATCCAGCGATTCCCCAGGTCGCTGTGTGCGAGTAGCGAGCAGATGCCTAGCGTACACCTCGTTCGTAGGCTGCTGGTAATGCGCCTTTAGGATGTCGCAGGCGGCTGGGTACGTGTCGGCGTCTTGGATGAGGGGGTAAACCCGGTGGCTTACCCAATTCCGCAGGATTCCGAGTTTCATACTCTCAGCGTCCGTAGCGCCTGTGATGGCTGCGGAATTGTCCAGGAAGAATTCCATACACTTAAACCAGTGTCCGAATCGTGCCGATGCGTCCGAAGCATGCGGGTCCAAATCCAAACGTTCGGGTTTCAAGAGTTGGTCCATTGCGTTGAAAATTGAGTTAATAAAATTGATGTGCCTCAATGAATCCGAGGCTCGACGTTAACGGAGCAACGCAAGGCTTTTATTAACTCAGAAAGTAATACACATTGGAGAAGTGTCTCTCATCCAGAGATCTGCTGTACTGCTGTGAGACATGCTGGGGCTTGCTTAAGTAGGGGCCAGGTATGGGCGGAGCCCTACACGCAATACAATACAGGTAAGGAAATGAAACTGAAACGAAACTAAACACAGGGAATACAGTGCCTGATGAATGGCATATTTCATCACATGCAGGTGCAGCAAGTGATCAAGAAGGCCAATGGAATGTTGGCTTTTATTGCTAGGTTTATAGAATATAAAAACAGGGAGGTATTGCTGCAGTTGTACAAGGTATTGGTGAGACCGCACCTGGATTACTGCATACAGTTTTGGTGCCCATACTTAAGAAAAGACATACTTGCTCTCGAGTCAGTACAAAGAAGGTTCACTCGGTTAATCCTGGGGATGAGGGGGTGGTCATATGAAGAGAGGTTGAGTAGATTGGGACTCTACTCATTGGAGTTCAGAAGAATGAGAGGTGATCTTATTGAAACATATAAGATTGTGAAGGGGCTTGATCGGGTGGATGCGGTGAGGATGTTCCCAATGATGGGTGAAACTAGAACTAGGGGGCATAATCTTAAAATAAGGGGCGGCTCTTTCAAAACTGAGATGAGGAGAAACTTCTTCACTCAGAGGGTGGTAGATTTGTGGAATTTGCTGCCCCAGAAAGCTGTGGAAGCTACATCATTAAATAAATTTAAAACAGAAATAGATAGTTTCCTAGAAGTAAAGGGAATTAAGGGTTACGGGGAGCGGGCAGGAAATTGGACATGAGTCTAGGCTCGGAATGGTCATGGCCCTGTGGGTAGTGGAGCGGGTCCAGGGGCCGTGTAGCTTGGTTCTGCTCCTACTTCTTGTGTTCTAATTCTGTGTTAGATTTCAGGAGATGGTTTTATTCCTGTTCCTGGCTGGGGTGGAGATCGCCTTTACAGAAGGTAAGTACTGTAGAAAATATAGGGACAGAGTGATCTCCTGGAAGAGTTTTGATCGCCTAGATGGGTCGGAGAGGAATTTCCCAGATTTTTTCTCCCAAATTGGCCATTGGTTTTTTTTATCTGGTTTTTCGCCTCTCTCGGGAGATCACATGGGTTCGGGTGGGATGGAGAGTGATAGAAGATTTGAGGTTAGGATCAGATCAGCCATGATCTTATTGAATGGTGGAGCAGGCTCGAGGGGCCAATTGGCCTACTCCTGCTCCTATTTCTTATGTTCTTATGTTCTTATGAAAAGGCCATTGAAGTTAGTGTCTCCATGGAGATGGCAGAAAAGGAGGCTCACCAGTTGAGTTCAACAGGGAGAGTTCACAAGGTGTCATCTGAGCCTAAAGGTGCGTGGAACGGCACATGTTACCGTTGTGGGAAAACGGGCCATCACGCTAATGACTGCTGGTGTACGGAGCTGGAATGCCGAAATTGTGGCAAAAAGGGTCACAGAAGTGTGACAGCGAGTACATGTGGACTTCACCGGTCCTTTCGAAGAGAAGATGTTTATGGTGGTTGTGGACGCTCGTAGCAAGTGGCCGGAGGTCGCTGTGATGAGGTCTACCACAGCAGAGAAAACAATTGAGAAACTTGGTGAGATGTTCAGCCGTTATGGCTCACCGGAACAACTCGTAAGTGACAACGGTCCACAATTTGTATCACAGGAGTTTGCAACCTTCCTGCATGTGAATGGTGTCCAACACATCAGGTCTGCGCCCTATCATCCCTCTACTAACGGCCAGGCAGAAAGGTTCGTGCAAACTTTGAAGCATGCCTTGAAGGCATCGCAAGGTCAGGGCTCAATCCACCAATGTCTGAACAGCTTCCTGTTGTCATACAGGAACGAGCCACATGCCACAACCAAAACTTCCCCCGCTTCGCTCATGATGAAGAGGCAGTTGCGGACAAGTTTTGACTTACTCAAACCTCCAAGGGCAGAACAGGTTGTCCATTGTCAACAACAATCTCAAGTTGAAAAGAGAGAGAAAAGAGCCAAGGAGAGACAGTTTCACCCTGGAGAGCACGTTCTAGCTTGAAACTACAACACTGGACCGAAATGGGTTCCTGCTACGGTGATCGCGCAGACAGGCCCTGTGCCTTACACAGTTGAGACTGCCGAGGACGTCGTCTGGAGAAGACACACAGATCAACTGTTGCTAGGAGCAGAGACAGCCACAGAGGCTCCAACGGCTGGTTGGCCTGAACTGTTTACAGATGATACCGCAAACCAGCATCCTTTGCCAAAGTGCTCTTCTCCAACACAGGAAGTCATAGAGACTGTTCCACCTGTGCAAACTCCTTACTTTCGACTGACACAGGCACCTTCTCCATCCAGGCCTGTGTCAATGCCTACTGCTGTGGAAGCCCGCGATGACCGCCGGTATCCTGTCAGGGAGCGGCGTCCTCCAAGACGCTTGGATCTGTAGGCTTAGTGACTTACCCACAAGACTGGGGCAGAATAAACCCCAGGGTAAAGTTAGGGTTTGAGGCAGTCTACCTCTACCCTTGGTTAGTGAGTGCATTGAAAGTAACTTACCTGTTGAGGAATAATGTGGACCTTTCATTTAAGAGGGGAGGAATATGTTATGTATTGTGTGTTCTCCTCCCACCTGTGGTGGCGCTGTCACAGCAGATAAATGGTTGGGTGTTCTCTTGGTTAAGTTTAGCTCTCTTTGTTCAGAACTATCCAGAACTTCCTTTCCTTCCAATAAAGCACTTCATGTTTGAATCTCTGAGTTCTGAATCCTAAATTGTGTCTTGGTAGAAAGGTACCGACACAACAGAGCTTGCGGGCAGCTGTGGTTGATCTGGCACGGCGGCTGCGGGCGGTCGGCCACGGTTCGGCGGTTGAGCGATGACAACTGGGCGGTCCAGGTCCAAGTGAGCCGGCTTCAACCGCTCCACCGAAATGTGATCCGGCTTTCCTCCGATGTCGACCGAAAAGGATTTGTCTCCTGATGCGATGACGCAGAAAGGACCAGTGTAAGGGGGCTTGAGCAGATCCCGGTGAGCATCGTGGCGGATAAATATGTACTCGGCGTTCTTCAGCTCCGCTGGCACGTGGGAGTTCGGTAGGCCGTGATTTGATGTAGGCACCGGAGCGAAGCATCTGGCCGCTTCCTGGTGGCTGACGAGTTGCTGGGAGATGGACCATGGCTCTGTGGGAGAAGGGAGGAAATCCCCTGGTACTCGGAGCGGCTGGCCATAAACGAGTTCTGCTGAGGACGATTGCAGGTCTTCTTTGGGTGCCGTACGATGACCCAAAAGGATCCATGGGAGTCTGTCCACCCATCCTACACCTTGAAGACTGGCCCATAGGGCGGCTTTAAGCGACTTGTGGAAGCGCTCGCACAGGCCGTTCGCCTGTGGATGATAGGCGGTGGTGCGATGAAGTTTGGTGCCAAGCCCCTGAGCTATAGCGTTCTAGAGCTCCGAGGAAAATTGTGGCCCATGATCGGAGGAGATGTCCGCCGGTACCCCGAAATGAGCAACCCAACAGGAGATGAAAGCTCTAGCGATGTCTGCCGAAGTGGTGGAAACCAAAGGAATTGCCTCTGGCCACCTAGTGGTGCGGTCCACCATGGTGAGGAGATGCGTATAACCATGGGAAGGCGGAAGTGGCCCCACAAGGTCCACATGCACGTGGTCGAAACGACGCTCCGGAACAGCGAACGTAGCCACTGGAGCTTTTACATGACGCTGGACCTTGGCCTTCTGGCAGACCACGCAGGTGTTGGCCCAGTCACGGACATCGAGGTGCATACCCTTCCAGACGAACTTCGCCGACATTAGCCGTTGTGAAGCCTTCATACCAGGGTGCGACAACCCGTGTATGGCGTCAAACACCTTCCGGCGCCATGCGACTGGCACGATAGGTCGGGGAATGCCCATGGAGATGTCGCAAAGGAACATGGTGCCTGCGGCCTGGAAACTGATGTCGGTCGCTTGGAAACTAGAGGGGACGGTTCTGTATGATTGGACCTCTGGGTCCGAGGCCTGATCTGCAGCCATGAGGGCGTAGTCAATCCCAAGGTGAACCGCATGGACCGTCGCGTGGGAGAGGCAATCCGCTATCAGGTTGTCTTTACCAGACACATGTTGAATGTCCGTGGTAAATTCAGAAATAAACATCAGGTGACATTGTTGACGAGCGGACCACGGTTCGGCGGTCTTGGCCATGGCGAACGTTAGAGGCTTGTGGTCAACAAAAGCCGTGAAGTGACGTCCTTCTAATAAGAACTGGAAATGGTGGATGGCTAGAAAAAGGGCCAACAACTCCCAATCGAAGGTGCTGTATTTTCTTTCATTTCTCCGTAGTTGACGGCTGAAAAACGCCAGCGGTTGCCACGTGCCGTTCACCCACTGCTCCTGCACTGCGCCGATGGCATAGTCTGATGCGTCTGTGGTAAGGGCGATGGTGGCACCTGGAAGTGGGTGCGCCAGCATGGTTGCATTGGCCAAAGCGCTCTTGGTGTTGATGAACGCCTGGTCCATCTCGGCCGCCCAGCCGATTGGATCCTTACCGGACTTGCCCTTGAGGGCCCCATACAAAGGCTGCATAAGCTGAGCCGCCTTAGGGATGAATCGGTGATAGAAATTGACCATCCCGAGGAACTCCTGCAGGGCCTTGACGGTTGGCGGGCGCAGGAAAGAGGTAACAGCTTCCACCTTCGTCAGTAAGGGGACGGCACCATCTGATGTTATGCGGTGTCCCAAGAAATCGACCCGCTGCAGACCAAACTGGCACTTGGCCGGGTTGATGATCAAACCATGCTGACTGAGGCATGTAAAGAGGGTCCGCAAATGGCAGATGTGCTCTTCCTTGCTAGCGCTGGCGATGAGAATGTCGTCGAGGTAGACGAAGATGAAGTTTAGGTCTCGGAGCACGGAGTCCATCAGGTGCTGGAAAGCCTGTGCCGCATTCTTCAAGCCAAACGGCATCCGCAGGAACTCAAAAAGGCCGAAAGGGTGATGACTGCGGTTTTCGGGACGTCTTGCAGGTGCACGGGAACCTGGTGATACCCCCGGACGAGGTCGACCTTTGAAAAGATAGAATTTCCCGCCAAATGGGTCGAGAAATCCTGAATATGCGGGATCGGGTAACGATCAGGAGTAGTGGCGTCGTTCAGGCGTCGGTAGTCACCACATGGCCGCCAGCCGCCGCCCGGTTTCGGAACAATGTGGAGAGGCGAAGACCAGGGACTATTCGACCGGCGAATAATCCCCAGCCGCTCCATCCTGTCGAACTCCGCTTTCACAGCCGCGAGTTTGCCGGGTTTGAGCCTTCTAGCCCGTGCATAAACCGGGGAGCCAGTAGTGGTGATATGATGTTCAACACCATGCTTCGTGGCCGAGGAGGAGAAAGTGGGTCTGGTCAGCTCCGGGAACTCTCCGAGGAGCCGAGTGAAGTCATCCGGAGATGGGAACGCGCAGGCGATAGAGCGCGACACGGCGGTACCATGGTGGCACGGAATTGAGTGGAAGGTGGCTGCGTTGATCAACCGGCGGTGCCGGACATTGATGAGGAGGCCGTTGGCACACAGAAAATCTGCCCCTAGGATGGCCTGCGAGACTGTGGCCGTGACGAATTCCCAATGGAAGCACTGACCGCCGAAACACACTTGGACCCGCCGCTTTCTGAAAGTTCGAATGGCTGCGCCATTAGCCGCCACGAGGGAAAAGCCGTGGTCCCCAGCTTGCATATCGAGATTCGACGCAGGTAGGATGCTACACTGCATCCCGGTGTCACAAAGGAAACATCGACCCGAGAGGGAATCGATGATGTAAAGAAGTTTCCCCGAAGATCCGATGGCCATCGCAGCCGCGGAGCGCCCGTTAGATCCGGTCCTCCTTCGCCAGGAACGCTGCAGGAGCTTTGTTTTTTTTTGGGTGAAAAGCTGCAGGGAGAGTGGCAGCGTCGTGCTTTCGCACCAAAACGGCGTGGTAGGAGCACCAGCCCACTGCAAGAGGAGCTGGAGCCGCGTCTGTGGGGGATGGGCGTCTCGTGGCAGCGCAGCACTGCTGGGTTACTGTGAAAATCTTATCTGCTTCGGCAGCAAGCTCGGCGCAGTCTGTGACCTCGGACCTGGCTAGGGCAGCCTGCACCTGCTCCGGCAGTTGGCAGAGGAATAGCTCCTGGAAGAGGAAGCATTCCGGTTCGGCACCTAAGAGCGTGAGCATTTGGCTCATGAGCTCGGACGGTTTGGAGTCCCCGAGGCCGGGCATAGCGAGGAGCCGGCGAGCGCGCTCTGACTTCGAGAGCCCGAAGACTTGTAGCAACCGCGCCTTTAATGTATCATACTTGCGGTCAGTAGGAGGACTACCGAGGAGGCTGGCGATCCGCGAGGCAGTGGAGCTGTCAAGGGTGGAGACCACGTAGTAATAACGGGTCTGATCCGCGACGCTGTTCCTGATGGCGAACTGGGCTTCAGCCTGGATAAACCACGCGGCTGGTTGTTGCTCCCAGAACTGTGGCAGTTTCAGAGTCACGGCGTTCGTTTCCATGCTGAAGATCTTCCACGAAAACCGTTCACGAAAGTCGGGGTCACCAATGTAGGAACGTGGGTTCCTAACTAAAGGACTGAGTTCTACTCAGGCGATCAAACAAAACGAACTTTAATGAAACAAACAGGTTTTAACAAGAAACCACAGGATAACATCGAATGTAGGTCTGCTCTCTCTGGAGGCTCCACGAGGACTGCCCCTGCAGTCCCGTGGCTGACGTCATGATGTCATCACGTTTCCCGCCAGTGGGGAATCACGTGATGAACGGCGTGACGTCATCACGTTTTAGCCGTGCTGTTAAAGTAACCATGCTCTGTACAGTTAAACAGCATAAATAAAGATACAGACTCAGGCTGTAGCTAACATGTTGTTAAAGGAATTGTATACAAACGAGCTGAGTCCTTTGGTGGCTCCGCCACATCCTACCATTTAATGTGTATCCCCTTTCCTTGTTAGCCCTCCCCAAATGCATTACCTCACACTTCTCCGGATTGAATTCCATTTGCCACTGTTCTGCCCACCTGACCAATTTATTGATAGCTTCCTGCAGTCTACAGCTTCCTTCTGCAATATCAACCACATTGTCTGCTTTGGGCGCTACCACAATTGGGGTAGCCCATTCACTTTTGTCAGTTTTTACTAGCACTCCGTTCTCTCTCAGTTTCTCTGGCTCTTCCTCCACCTGACTTTTCAACACATGGGGGACTGGCCTTGCCTTACAATAGACAGGCTTCACGTTGAACTTGATGCAGATATGCACATCATACCCAGTGATGCCCTCATAACTGTCTGTGAACAGGCTTTCATACTTATTCTTTGAAGCATCTACACTGGAGATGTTTTTCCAATCTAGTTTTAACATTCTCAACCAGTCTTTGCCCATGAGAGTTGGCCTGTTGTTGTAGCTCGCTACAATAATAGGCAGTTTTACTGACTGGACATTGTGCTGAACTGTACATTCCATTTGTCCACATGTCTCTAGGATTTCTCCGGAGTAGGTTTTTGAACTCTACGGTACTCTTTGTAAATGGCACTTGATTAAACTTACTCTCACATGTGTCCTAACGCATGATAGAGCAGTCCGCCGCCATGTCGATACACATCAATATATTGTTCGTTCATCAAAAATTTTGTACGGATGTCTTTCTCGTGACTGCTAGCTTTGCAGCTGGTGGCATAGAGAGTGTAGATGCCTAGTTCTTCAACATCAGAGGTGTGTTCATTTCAATATTGTGAACTCCTCCCTTTTGTTGTCGCTGCTTTGCATTGCCACTAGAATGGTTCTTACTTCCTGCTTTCGATCTAGCTCTGCAAACTGTTGAAATATGGCCTTGCTTCTGGCCGTGAAAACACTTTGCATTTCTGTATTGGCAGGACTGTGGTGAGTGATTTCAATTGCAGCGATAACAATTCACTGAACTACTCTCACCGATGTGCTTTTGACTCGGTCTCACAACTTTAGGTTCGGCGGTGGCTTTTTGACTGTAGCCCTCAGCTGCACTAGTCACTTGAGTTGGATGGAGCTCTGCAGCATTCTTAGATGCCATCTCCATAGATAGGGCAATTTTGCTTGCTATGTCAAACGTTAGTTTCGGAGTGTTCAGTAACTTGGACTGTGTGCACTCATCCACCAGTCCACACACAAACTTATCTCGCAACGCACAATCCAAAAATGTGTCGAAGATACAATGAAAAGACAGGTTCTTAAGAGCTACAACATGCGCATGGATGGTTTCACTTTCTTTTTTGTTTCTGGTACCAAACTTATAGCTCTCTGCTATTTCTAACGGCTTTGGGTCAAAATGATCCTCAAGCTTCTCGACGATGCCTTCAAAGGATGCATCCATTGTTTCCCTGGCCCAAATAAGTTTGTCAATGTTCTGTGGACATCTGGCCCGATCTCCGTTAGAAAAATTGACTTTTACCGTTCACAAATTACTTTATTTTGAGCTTGAACATTCTCTCCTGCACCTTCGGTCTCAATAATATTATTGGCCCTAAAAAAAAATCTCCATCCCCGCTCAAAGTAACAACTGAATGGCTCGCGAGCTCGGTCATACATGCCGAGGCTTCCAATGTATCCCGTAGGGGCAGCCATGATTGTCCTGATCCCGTCGAACAGTATCAAAGCCGCTGTTACTGTGAAAGAGAAGCACAAACGATTCTGCATGAGCATTAACGGTAAAACATTGCAAAAATTCAGTTTAGGTGTCACAAATTCACCTTAAACTTGTCCACTCGAAGGTTCAACACTGTGTCCTTCCATGATCCCTAAAAATGGCTTTGGGATCCCATCCTCGTCGCCAAAATGTAATATACCTGGGCAGAACAAATGAAGGACAGACACGATGAGTTGCTAGTCCATGTGCTGATTTATTAGGCCAGAGCGAACTGAGCATGCTCATACCAAACCACATGATAATACATTACACTGTTCTTCATGAAATAATGCCACGGAATATGTAGAACAAGCAGCTGGGGCCTTGGATCAATGTAATGGGGCAGAAATTCCTCCCCAAACGCGTGAGTACGGAAGGGGTACTCACGCGTCTGGCCGGAGGAAATGCCGGTTTTCAGCATGCACAGCGCATGCGCTGAAAACCAGCATTTCCTCTCCTCTAACCCAAGAGGTGAAGGGGCTAGCGCGTGCGCTGTAGGGGCCAGCGCGTGCGTCTTGGATTTCCTCCGTTTTGGGGGATTTGCGCATGTGTAAAGGCCTCCGGTTTTTACGCTTGTAAAAAGCACACGTAAGTATTTATTTTTACGGGTAAGTGGTGTTTTATTGCAGTTTAGAATTTTTTTTCCCACAGGTTTATTATTTTAAAGACTCTACAATAAGGTAAGTTTAGTTTTAGACCCTTTTTATTAAAAATTTATTTTTTTCAAAAAAAAAAATTATTGTTTAAATTATTTTCTTAACTTATTTATACTTAATTTAATGATTGGGATGTTTTTTAAATTTTTATTTAAAGTTTAAATAGTGTTTTGGGCCCCCGTAGTTTTCATGAGTTTGACAGTTCTTACTCTCAAACTCATGAATGAACCTTCCCCTCCCCTGATTGGTTGTACAGTGCTCACCTGATCCCAGCCGGCACATCGCACTAACTACGCCGCTGGATCAGGTAAGCACTGCGCGCTGACATCTGAACCGGGCCTGTGACAGGAAATGCAAGCAGGACTGGGCTTCAGATGTCAGCGCGCAGGGTGAGTGCAGATCGGGGGCTTGCACGCGCGGCAAGCCCCCGACACCAAGTTCTGGGCCAATGTCTGGAGGAAGGCACCTCTGAGAGTGCAGCACTCCTGCAGTACTGCAGTGGAGTGTCAGCCTGGATTAGGCGCTCAAGTCCTGGAGTGGTGCTTCGACCCACAACTTGCAAGAGCGGTGAGATGTATGAATTAGACTTTTTGACTTTGTGCATTCTGATGCCCATTGAAGTCCCAAACTGTTTCATTATTTACAATCCCCGTGCATTTTATTTTCTCATTTCATTTCAAATGCCTGCTACATTTTCCAGGTTTTTAAAACAAAAATAGTTTTTGGTTTTTTAGCTTATGGGAAGGAGAAAATGGCAAGCCAAGAGACGCCAGGCAGGTTGGATTGCACAGAGGTGATCTGCGCCCACACCTCTGCCAACTGAGCCAAACTGACACTTTTGATCACATTGAAATCAATTCTATTTATTAAAAGA
This sequence comes from Somniosus microcephalus, assembly GCF_052327205.1. Lineage (NCBI taxonomy): Eukaryota > Metazoa > Chordata > Chondrichthyes > Squaliformes > Somniosidae > Somniosus > Somniosus microcephalus. The sequence goes on from NC_140989.1 coordinate 362,418,967, forward strand.
ATTGGCTCAGCCACAGACTCATTCTATCACCGAATACAGAAAAAAAAATGTTTAAGCATTAGGGCCAGTTCATTTGAAGCTTCTTAAATTGGAAATTCTGTTAATAGCCCCTCCTGATTATTTTACAAGACAGATTGGGCATGTTAAAATATAGAAAGGTATAATGTCTTTTGTGGAAATCCAGTAATTGTACTATTTGGACAATGATTATTAGTAACGAACAACTGACATTTGTATCTCTTGGATTTTTGCAGTGAAATAAATTTTTTAAGTATCTTAATTCCGAAACATTCAAGAAACCTTCAGGTTCTTTATTAGATTGACGAATCTCAGGAAATTTTTTTTAATTCCACCGTATTTTTCCTGTTGTTTACTATAAAGAGAGATTTGTATTGATGGAGCCTTAACATGTCTCTACAAAACATCTCAAATTACTTCACGTTGTAAGCACCTGCGCAGGCCCCAAGGATTTTTTGTATCGGACATTTTGTATGATTGTTACTGCTGATTGACCAGCAGCCTGTTTGGAGAAGATGGGAGGGGCCCAGGTGTTCGTGATGGACAGGAGATTCCAGCCAGGCCTACAAACTGATTACGGGAGAATGTCTGAGCAGACAGAGTTCTCTGGGAAACAATTAGATAGCCCCGAAGGGCGGGAACCGGACAAAGGAGGGCCATTGGAAACTAATGGGAAACCACTTAACCCGGGGTCGGGTAAGAAGTGCAGTCCATCATCTGCTATCAACACTAGCGCCTAGATGGGATAGCCCCGAAAGGCGGGACACCAGACAAAGAAGGGTGATTAAAAAGACATCACTGCAATACACAGACCTTAATGAACTTTTAGGGTATAAGAGAAGGCAGCTTTGTCCATTCTCGCTCTCTCTCGCTTGCTCTCGCCTTCGTGTGCCCTCATCTTTGAACCAAGAACCGAGCACGCCGTCCGAGATGGAGAGAAGAAACCACCACGAGCGACAAGAGCCTCGCCTTGCTCTTCGACTGTAGGAACGAACCTGGAAACTGGGACTTGGATACTGCATCGGCGATACGGAACCAGGAGACACACTCTACACAGGGAAGCAGCGAGCAAGAAAACGGACAATCAGGGTGAGCATTGTCCAAGCCCACGCATCCTTAAGACCACCGGTACTGTGTGAGGGGGTGTTGTGTGTCCCAACCAATCCAGAGGGGCTTAGTGGGGAGGTTCTGTGTGTATTATATAGTGTATGTTCCGGGGTTTGTGGGACAAGTCCTTGTTATACTCTGTATAGCAACACAGTGTGAGTTTAGGCATCTTAATACAAGACAGGGGCCTGTTCGACGGGCCAAGTTGTATTGTTGTACTGTTTGTTTTACACCACCAGGCATTTTACGTACTGGAGGCGGGTGTGTGTGTTAACCTTATTAAACACCGTACGGTTGAGTCCGAAAAGCTTGTCTGTGTTCCAATTATGTTCACCGTAATTCCTGTCATCTAGAACTAAGTAGGGGAGGTGATTCGAACCACCAAGGCAAACCACCTACAACGCACAATCAATTCCTTCTAAGTGCCATGACTGAGAGAAAGACTTGCATTTCCACAGCAGCTTCTCACGACTTTTTATGCCCTTCAGTGTCAGCTGTGGCTCAGTTAGTAGCACACTCTGTCTCTGAGTCAGGAGGTTGTGGGTTCAAGTCCCACTCCAGGGACTTGAACACATAAAAGCTAGGCTGACACTCCAGTGCAGTGCTGAGGGAATGCTGCACTGTCGGAGGTGCCGTCTTTCGGATGAGACGTTAAACCCAGGCCCCATCTGCTCTCTCAGGTGAACATAAAAGATCCCATGGCCACTATTTCGAAGAAGAGCAGGGGAGTTGTCCCCGGTGTCCTGGCCCATACTTATCCCTCGAACAACATAACAAAAAACAGATTATCTGGGTATTATCACATTGCTGTTTGTGGGAGCTTGCTGTGCACAAATTGGCTGCCACGTTTCCCACATTTCATTCACTTTGCCTCCAATTTCCATCCTTCCCTCACCTTCACATGGTTCATCTCCGACTCTTCCCTTCCCTTCCTCGACTTCTCCACCTCCATCTCTGGGGATAGGTTATTGACCAACATTCACTACAAGCCCACTGACTCCCACAGCTACCTGGACTACACTTCCTCCCACCCCGCTTCCTGTAAGGACTCTATTCCATTCTCCCAGTTTCTCCGTCTCCACCGCATCTGCTCCGACGATGCCACCTTCCACACCAGTGCTTCAGACATGTCTTCCTTTTTCCTCAACCGAGGATTCCCCTCTACCATGGTTGACACGGCCCTTGACCGGGTCTGTTCTATCTCCCGCACTTCAGCCCTCACCCCTGCCCCTCCCTCCCGGAACCACGATAGGGTTCCTTGTCCTCACCTTTCACCCCACCAGCCTCCACATTCAACGGATCATCCTCCGCCATTTCCGCCACCTCCAACGTGATCCCACCACCAAACGCATCTTCCCCTCCTCTCCCCTTTCAGCATTCCGTAGGGACCGCTCCCTCCGAGACACCCTAGTCCACTCCTTTATCACCCCCAGCACCCCTTCCCCTTCGCCCGGCACCTTCCCGTGCAAGCGCAGGAGATGTAACACCTGCCCCTATACTTCCCCCCTTCCAACTATCCAGGGCCCCAAACACCCCTTGCAGGTGAAACAGCGATTTACTTGTACTTCTTTCAATCTAGTATACTGTATTCGCTGCTCATGATGCGGTCTCCTCTACATTGGGGAGACCAAACGCAGATTGGGTGACCGCTTTGCGGAACACCTCCGGTCAGTCCGTAAGGGTGACCCCGAGCTTCCGGTCGCCTGTCATTTCAATTCACCGCTCCATTCCCACTCGGACCTCACCGTCCTTGGCCTCTTGCATTGTTCCACGGAAGCTCAGCGTAAGCTCGAGGAACAGCACCTCATCTTCCGATTAGGCACTTTACAGCCTTCCGGACTCAATATCGAGGTCAACAATTTCAGATCATAACCTCGGCCCCTATTATATTTTTATATTTTTTATCCACACTTTTGGTTTGTGCCTTTCCTTTTTTCCTCTCTCTCTCCCACACGGCAGCTGTCTCTCACTCTGCCAGCGCATTTCACACTTCATTTAGAGCCATTGTCTGTTTCTTTACCTGTCCGATTACCATCTCGTCTCACCTTGAATATCTCTCAATGTCTCTCCTTTCATCCCCTCCCCCATTTCCCAGCCCCCAAACTGCCTTTTGTTTCATTTCCTGCCTTTTTTTCTCAGTCCTGACGAAGGGTTTCGACCTGAAACGTTGACTCTGTTTCTCTCTCCACGGATGTTGCCTGGCCTGCTGAGTTTTTCCAGCATTTTCTGTTGTTATTTGGGATTTCCAGCATCCGCAGTATTTTGCTATCATAACAAAAAGCAGATTATCTGGGTATTATCCCACTGCTGTTTGTGGGAGCTTGCTGTGCGCAAATTGGCTGCCACGTTTCAGACATTACAATAGTGACTACACTTCAAAAGTAATTAAGTGGCTGTGAAGCGCTTTGAGACGTCTCGTGGTCTGGAAAGGCGCTATAGAAATGTAAGTCTTTCTTTCTTATTACTTTGAAGTACAGCCACTGTTGTTATGCAGGTAAATGCAGCAGAAAGGGAGATGAATGAACGGATGGTCATTTTTTTTTGCATCGGTGGTATTTGAAAGACAAATGTACTTGCACTTATATAATGCCTTTCACAACCTCAGGAAGTCCCAAAGCGCTTTACAGCCAATGCACAGCAAGCTCCCACAAACAGCAACAAGATAATGGCCAGATAATCTGTTTATCGGTGATGTTGGTTGAGGGATAAATGTTGGCCAGGACACCGGGGAGAACTCCCCTGCTCCTCTTCTTGGAATAGTGCCACGGGATCTTTTACATCAACCTGAGAGGGCAGTTGAGGTTTACGGCCCCTCCAAAAGACAGTAACTCAGGCAGCGCCGCACTCCCACAGGACTGCATCGAAGTGCCAGCCTATATTACGTACTCAAGTCTAATGGAGTGGGAGCTTCAACCCACAAACTTCCGACTCAGAGGCAAGAGGTGTCCACCGAGCCACAGCTGACACCTGATCTGATGGAGGAATGTTAGCCTGGGCACTAAGAAATCTCGGCTGTTCTTCGCAAACGGGTCATGGGATCTTTAATGAACTATTGTTGCAGGCAGATGTTGCTTCAGCTTAACATGTCCAACAATGCAGCTTGCAACCACTGTTTGGGCTCAGAGGTGAGAGTGCGGCCGACTGAGCCAAGCTGGCACTCGATGGGCGCCAACACTACAACTAAAGCAAAGGCCAAATGACCATGATTGAGCTGCATGTCATGAATCTTATCATTCATGAAGAAATGACTCATGAAATAACACTGGGCGTCCAGCTGGTGGTGCCATCCAAGGAGTATAAATACTCGGGCATGGGCCCAGCTTGCTCAGGATGTTTCTGTAACCAGGAACTAGTGATGTAACTAGAATCTCATGGTTGTGAAACAGTTGATTAAAGCCTTGTTTTATACTCAAACCAAGTGCTCAGTAGTCTTTTTACATCACTGCATTTGTGCGACCAGAACTGTAGCCGTTTATCGTGTAGCCAATGGGACTGATGAGCAGACTCTGGAGAGGGGAGAGCCTTAGTGGGGCTATGTACTGGCGAACAGTAAGGATATCCTCTGTTAACAGTAGAGATGTTACCTTCTGAACTGTACAACATCGCTTGGTGTCAATGAAAACATGGTTGTGGAATTTCATGTCACTGGACAATCCATCCTTCACAGCCTGCCCACATTTATCTTTGAATCTGTGCAGCAAATGATGGGAGAGAAAGGCCGGGCATAGCAAGTAAAATTATATTTAGCAGCAATTAACCCACGCCTTGGGATGATTGATTTTAATCATTATGTAATTTAACTAATTCTGTTTTATTATGTAATAGCATCAGACGTGGAGAGAAAATGAAAGATAAAAGGAGAGCTTAATCAAATGGAAGCCTTTAACTCCGATGCCTCAGTATTTTCTTCATTTGCATTACTTTAGCATTGTACTTTTGGACCAGTCACCTCAATATTAGAAGTCATGCTGGCTGAGTCTCTGATCTAAACATCTTTCAATAATTAAATTAGATCGCCACACTTAGTTCACTCAGAATGACAGGCTGTCGGCTCTGGGCTGCTGAGAAGGCTGAGGGGGAAAGTTCAGTATCGCCCTGTTTGGGGCGCCATTATCGGCCGTGCGCAAAGTTTAGCGCCTGGCACTAATTATCGCCTCCGACGGCAAACTTGGCTTTTATCGCCCCTGGAGGTGATTGGAGCGCTAAATCAGGCACTTCACACCTGTCTTAAGGCGCAAAGGCCGAGGAGCGAGGCGCTACCTCAGAGCGCTGGCGAAGCAAGGAAGGGCAAATCAAAATAAACCTGCAAAGTGCTGCTCAGTACTCAAAACTCCTTCACACAGCGTTGAATCTCTCCAGAAGTCTCTCTCTGTCTCTCTCAGAATGCGTGGTGCAAAAATGTCACCGACAAAAAAAGGCAGGAAGCGGTCGCCTTTAAATAGCGCTCCCCCAGTCCCTTCCTGACTGCAAAACGCTCCCCTCAACCTGTCGTTGCTAGTGGCAGGCGGTAAGGCAGGGGGCGCCACTCAATATCCGGTCCGTGGCGTTAATGGGGTGGTGCGCACTCAACTGACGTCACAATCTGCCGGCGCAGGAGATTGTGGCGGTAGTGTTTAGCATCGCCGCAAAATGTCTAGTTAATTTCGCAAGCGGCGCAAACATCGCCGCGCCCGGGTGCTAGTTGCTTTGTGCCCCATTACCGCCCTCTTAAGGCACTAACGGGAGGCACAAACCAACTGAATTTTTCCCCCTGGGTCTTTGCAAAGCCCTAGATTTCTTTGGCTACCATTTGGCAGGAGAGATGAGAGCGTGCCAAATCCTGGGAGCATTCCCTTTGTTTCTAGCTCCAGATAATAGCGGGGGGGGGGGGGGAAAGCTCCATATGCTACAAGCGTCCCACATAGCTGCCTGATCAGAAGCAGAAATAAACTCAGCTTGTCACACCTGCTCGCTGCCCAGTCGAGAAGGGTTCTATCACTGCTTCAAGTAGCTTGCTAACTTGCCTGGCATACACCTAGAGGAGGACCTGGGGGAAGCCGTACTCTTCACAGTAATCTTATTATGTTTGTTCAACAGCTGGTATAGTGAGAACAGGGTTCAGTGGTATCCAACAAAGCCAGAGGCCGCAAAATCTTTTTTTTTTCCTGAGCAGGGTCACAGACCCGCGCGTGGAATGCTGGTGCTGGTGACATCACTTGGAGTGTGATCTAACAGCACGGCCACCAGGTTGTGAACGTTTCAACGTGGCATACAAAATGACGACAAGCATTCTATCACCAGCGTCTTAGCCTGCGGTGGGCAGTGCATGATGCAATAAGAGAGGGCAGGATAAAGCTGGTGGCGCACTCTAAGCCTGGTGCTGTGGCTTATAAACTGCCTAATAATGCAGGCAAAAGTGAAGGTGAGGCGCGCAATTATTCATGCTACAAACATACTGCAGCCTAAAGTTTCCCCAGGAAGCTAAAAGGGGTATTCAGGGTAAGAAGAAAGTTATGATGTACCTTTATAAAATACTGGTTGGGCCACAACTGGAGTATTGTGTCCAATTTCTGGGCACTGCACTTTAGGAAGGATGTGAAGGCTTTACAGAGAGTTGCAGAAACGATTTACAAGAATGGTTCCAGGGATGAGGAATTATAGTTACGTGGATAGACTGGAGAAACTGGGGTTGTTCTCCTTAGAGCAGCGAAGATTGAGAGGAGATTTGATAGAGGTGTTCAAAATCATGAGGGGTTTGGACAGATTAGATAGAGAGAAACTGTTCCCATTGGCAGAAGGGTCGAGAACAAGAGGACACAGATTTAAGGTGATTGGCAGAAGAACCAAAAGTGACATGAGGGGAAAACTTCTTTATGCAGCGAGTGGTTAGGATCTGGAATGCACTGCCTGAGAGGGTGGTGGAGGCAGATTCAATCATGGCTTTCAAAAGGGAATTGGATAAGTACCTGAAGGAAAAAAAATTGCAGGGCTACGGAGAAAGAGCGGGGGAGTGGGACCATCTGAGGTGCTCTTGCAGAGAGCCGGCACGGGCCCAATGGGCCGAATGGCCTCCTTTGCTGTAACCATTCTATGATTCTATTCTCAGAAGCTAAAAGGAAATGATGAGTCCAAGCTAACGGGGTTGTGCAATTAACTGTTTAGAGTAATTAAGGGTACAGCAGGTACAGAGATATGTCCATTCTTCCTCATGACGACAGTTTCTCTTCTGATGTGAATAATTAAGGACCCCTCATTGTGAGAGCTGCTAGCAAAGGCAATGGAATGTCTGCATCCTGCCTATTAAAGTCCTTGAGCTGCCTGTCACTCGGGCCTACTGCTGTTGGGAGTAGGCTTTGTTAGGTTATGTCGAGGTCACGGGCTGGAACACATTTAACATGGCATCCTAGGGAGGGAGCGGGGGGGAGAAGGGCAAGGCCTACAGTCCTCTGAGTGCACCTTCTGTCAGCTGGTCCAGGGGAAAGAGCGATTGAGATGTCCGTGGCTCAGGCTGAGACTGCTGCCCCAGCTGAAGGAGCCTATCTGGTGACAGGTGATGCCTGCAGGGAGAGAAGCTGAGAAATTGAGGATAAAGAAAGCATTTTCTTTTTTCTGAATGTTATTCCACATTCCCTCAGTTCCTGACGTAACTTTCTATACAGTGTAACCTCCATCATCCACACTCCAAATACCCACCGGAAATGTCATGAGGGGACGACATGTTTCAAGACAGCACCTCGTTGTTCAGCTTGCTAACACCAATCTCCTCCTGTCTGCTCGAAGTCAACTTGAGCGCAAAATCTAGTCTGACAGTCCAGTGCCGTACTGTAATACTGCTGATTTTGATAGAACTCTCTGAACAATTACTGTGAAATGTTTACCTCAAACGTTGATTTTTTTTTCTCCCCCTTTTATTTGGTGCTTTTTCGAGTATTTTGGAATCTACAATGAACATAGGCATTGCCTTTCCCCCCCCCCCCTCTCCCCTTCTTAAAAGCCTTTGGCTCAAGTTAATTAAAAATTATTCTCTATTTGCCATTTTTGGGAATGAATTATTTTACAGTACTTTGTATTTGATTTTTAAAAATTCTCCCGATAATCGAATACTGGAGGAAAATAACATTTTTTTAATTTTTGAAATTGTGTAATTGCGGAAGAGACCGCCCCAGGAGATCAGCACGGCCTGGTTGCACATTGCAGAGGAGGGCACAAGCAGGGATGTGGTCAGGAGGACCTGGGTGCAGTGCCGCAAACGTTTCAATGATATCAGTAGATCACAAAACGTTAGTACAAAGCCACACTGAACCTCATCCTGCTGTGCCTCTCATCACATCCCCAACACTCTGCCTTCACTATCCTACTCCTGCACATCCTTACTCACACTAACTTACCTTGGACCTCCACCTATCCCTCTCTATCTATATTATCATTTCCCCATCTCACTAGCAACCCGTCACACTCGCCCTCATCCCAGTGCAATAATACCAACTAACAACACACAAGGGTAGGCACTTGGGTGTTTTATCGAATGTTCATGTAAACTTTCTGTTAACGTGGTGTCAAACATTGAAACCTTTATTTTCAAAACTTTGCATTCTTGGACAGATTTGTGTGCACCTTTGGAAGTGGCTTAGTGAGTTGCAGTAAAAGGTGAGACATAACGGTAACCCCTGCAATGGTAATGTGTGAAAGGAATGACTTGGAAATTGTAGGGATGCTTTATAGTGTTGGTGTGGAGTGGTGCCAACCTGGTACATCATGTGGCAGCCAGGGTGTACAACGTCAAGTGAAGTAAATGTGGCCATGGTGAGGCCATTCCTGGCCTTCCGGGCAGCAATGTGGTCAGGTGCTGATGCCCTCTGTCATGTGCAGCTTCAGTTGATTGTGGAGAAAGTTAGTGCTGTGGGTGCTGCTGATGGGCCTGGTGCTGCTGGTGTTGGGGCTGATCGTGGTGGGATTCTGAGGACCAAGGTGAGGGAGTATAAAGGGCACCCATGCTGATGGAATAGATGGCAGGTAAATTAGAGATGACAGAAGCTATCTGTCAATGGTGAAAGAGGTACTGAGGTCAGACTGGATGGAGACTTGTATAAAGACTTGCAGCATGGTGAATCTTTTGTGAAAATGCAGTGAGGAAGAGTTTATGGCGGAGGGAAGATATCTCTGTAAGGTGGGAGCTTTTACTGTACATTTGATGCTGTCAACTCATCAGCTGATTCAATGGCCAATGACCTCCTGCCTCAGCTTCATAGACGAGGTCTAGGCACAGTGGGAAACTGGTGGGCGACCGGTCAAATCCAAAAAGCTGGGATAAAACCATGGATAAGTGGCTGTAAACAAGCCACTAATGATTTTAATTGCCTCCCCCACAGCTGCGTGTCGGGTCCACTTAGCACTGGCAGACCCAACATTGGGAAAGTCCAGTGTGCGCGTTTTGACAGCGGGTTCCTGACCCACTGCCAATCATTTTAAATTTAACATCTGAGCGCCAGCAAAATGTGTTAGCTTCTCTCTCTCCCCGCCGCCCCCCCTCACAAGTGTTAGCTTCGCCCTCTCCCCCGCCCTGCCGCCCCCCCCCCACCACACACACAAATGTTGGCTTCTCTCTCCCCCTCCCCACAAAGTGTTGACTTCTCTTTTTCCCTCCCACAAGGCCTACACCCATCTCTTCATCCCCTGCACATCCACCCCCCCCCCCGCCAAATGCTGCTGGCCTCTCTCCTCCCTTCCCAATAGCATGATTTTGGGACTTTGTGGAAACAGGGCTGTAGCGCTCCTGAAAATGGTGGGGAAATGACTTACAGCCCTGTTCCCTCTCATACTGGAAAGAGTTAAAAAAAACAAGTTGCAATGCTAATAAAATATATTTTCTGCAAAGGTAGCACTGTTTCCCATTGAGTACTTTGACACTATCTTTCAGACATTAGGATAGAGGGTGTTTGGCAGTGCATGAGGCATAGAATATAAGAGCAGGGAGGTTATGCTTGAACTGTATAAAACACTAGTTAGGTCACAGCTAGAATACTGTGGCAGTTCTGGTCACCACATTACAGGAAAGAAGTGATTGCACTAGAGAGGGTGCAGAGGAGGTTTACGAGGATGTTGCCTGGACTGGGGAATTTTAGCTATGAGGAAAGATTGGATAGGCTGGTGTTGTTTTCTTTGGAACAGAGGAGGCTGAGGGGAGACCTTATTGACGTGTATAAAATTACGAGGGGCCTACGAAGTGGATAGGAAGGACCTATTTCCCCTAGCAAAGGGGTCAGTAACCGAGGCCATAGATTTAAAGTAATTGTTAGAAGGATTAGAAGAGAGTTGAGGAGAACTTTTTTCACCCAGAGGGTAGTGGTGGTCTGAAAATCACTGCCTGAAAGGGTGGTGGAGGCAGAAACCCTCAACACATTTAAAAAAAAAATACTTGGATAGGCACTTGAAGTGCCGTAACCTGCAAGGCTACAGATTGAGGACTGAAAAGTGGGATTAGGTTAGATAGCTCTTTGTTGGCCGGCACAGACACGATGGGTCAAATGGCCTCCTTCTATGCTGTAAATTTCTATGATGCTATGAACATTTACCTAGGATCCCACACAGAAAAGTTTGCAAACCACTGCTGTACACCGACATGTTGTTTTTTAATGCATTATTAATTAATTGTGCACCATCCTTTAAAGTGACAGAATCCCTTTTTTTTTTACATAGCCCACCTACTAGGGATTAGCTCAGAACTGTCAAAAAACAAATCTGGCTCAATATTTTGACTAAAAAAAACATCTGGAAGAGTTCAACAAAATCGCAGTGAATTTGGCAGTGAAGTTTGAACAAACCTAAAATTAAAATTGCCTCAATTTTCTGTGGCCTATCCACCAGGATAATTAATTAATTAATTAATGTAATTACTGTAGAAATTACTTTTTTTACATTATTGCTTGTTCATTTTATGTGCTGTCTTTTTTTATGTCTTTTATTTATTTTATGTCTGCTTTATTTATATTTAAAGTATGTATGCGTGTATATGTCAGTATGTGTTTTTTTGTGATGGCGCCGATGAAGATGGCTGCCGTCCTTGCGGGCTGCGTGCGTACCAGGCAGCTCAGTGTTCTTGCTGCTTGGTGCTCTCGGCTCCTCAAGAAAAAAGCATTTCACTGACTAGATTTCACTTCTTGTATTTAGTTATGTGATAAATAAAATTGAAATTGAATGGACAATCTGCTGCAGATTTTTGCAGCTTGCTGCTGAACAATTGTCTCCTCCCGCACCCTTCGCCTCCAACCTCTCCCTCTATCCCAACCTTTCTTGCGTCGCTCGATTTTTAGCGGCGCTACTGTGGTTAGTGTTCCTCTGAATTTTCCTCTCCAATCATTCTAAGCTCTGATCTCACCCTCCCCGCGCACTCTCCTTCCTCCCGGTATCCTCTGTGTTGAAAACAATAGCAACAATCACCTACCTTAACCGATTCTTGCTCAGGACCTCGCGACTGCGGCACTCCTTAACTTCCTCAGTTTTCCCTATTTCCTACATTCTACAGATTTTGAAAACCCAAGCTTGGCATCATCGAATCCCTACGATAGCAAAATACTGCAGATGTTGGAAATCCGAAATAACGACAGAAAATGCTGGAAAAGCTCAGCAGGTCAGGCAACATCCGTGGAGAGAAATTTGAGTTGACGTTTCGGGCTCAAATTTCTCTCCATGGATGTTGCCTGACCTGCTGAGTTTTTCCAGCATTTTCTGTTGTTATATCGAATCCCTACTTCCTGATATACCGTGTCCTGAGGTATACCTTCTCATTGGAGACATCCGAGTCAGAATACTTGGTGCTACGTTCCTTGTGTGCTAATGGTTAGGCAGCTATTGACCCAGGAGGTATGCTACTAGACTATTAACCCAAACAACTGGAGTTCAAATCTCACCGGGACAAGTTGTGAGATAGAATTCAATAAATCGGGTCATCTGTGGCCCGGCACCAGAGCATATCAGCATGATTGTTGTAAAAATCCAACTTCTTTCTTTATTCATTCAAGGGATGTGGATGTCCAGACCAGCCTTTATTGCCCATCCCTAGTTGCCCTGAGATGGTGGTGATGATGGGACTTCTCCTTGAACCGCGTTTGACATGAATCAGTCATTCATGAAAGAAAGACTTATGAAATAATACTGAGCGGCCTGCGGGTGGCGCTGTCTAGGGAGAGTATAAATACTCGGGCACGGGCCCAGCTTGCTCAGGACATTCTTAACAGGAACTAGTGAAGGACACAACTAGACCTCCATGTTGTAAAACAGTTGATTAAAGCTTTGTTTAACGCTTAGACCAAGTGCCTAGTAGTTTTCTTACATCAGTGTTCTTTGCAAGGGTTTGATGCAACTGTGTGGCCTCTTCAAAGGGCTGTTAAGAGTCAACTACGTTGGCGTGGGACTGGAGTTACATATAGACCAGACTGTGGGTAAAGACGGAAGTTTTCCTTCTCTAAAGGACATTAGTGAACCAGTTGGGTTTTTACAACAATCATGGTCACTTTTACAGATACCTTCTTTTTATTTGAAGATTTTTTTTTTTGAACACCAATTTCAAATTCTCAGTCTCACATGGTGGGATTTGAACTTGCATTCCGACTGGATTATTAGTGGCGGCCCATGAATTCATGGTCCAATAGCATATCCACTACACTACCATACCCTGGGAGATGGATTAGCCACCCCTGCCCAGTCTGGCCTACATGTTGACTCTTAATGCCCTCAGGGCCCCTAGGGATGCACAATAAATACTGTTTTGTCTGTGATGCCCACATGCTAGGAACATAATTTAAGTGTCTGAAAATATACTCCAGGGGGGAAAAATTGGGTATCACCCATTTTGGGGCGCTAATATCGGCCAGGCGCAAAGTTTAGCGCCCGGTGCTAATTATCGCCTCTGACTGCAAAATTCGCCTCTATCACCTCTGGAAGTGATTTGAGCGCTTAATCAGGCGCTACAAACCTCAAGGCGCAAAGGTCGGAGAGCGAGGCGTTACCTCAGAACACTACCAAAGCTCAGGCGATGCCAATTACCATGGAAGCCGGACAGACTGCCGCCATCCAGTTCTTAAAGGGGAGGGGCCATCTTGCTGGCCAGCCACACCCTGCTCATTGCAGCCTTGAATCTCGGCCTGGAGAGACCTCTAAAGCAATTGTGTTGGAAGCACTAATGGATAGGCCCAGGGAAAGAGCTCGGCACTTAGGAACCTCAAAAGTGGTGCTGAGGGCCAAAACTCCTTAGGACAGCGTTAAATCTTTCCAGACCTCGCTCTCCCTCTCAACCTGCGTGTACCAACGCATTTTGCCGACAAGAAAAGGCAGGAAGCGCCCGCCTTTAAATAGTGCTCCCCCAGCCCCTTCCTGACTTGAAAATGTTCCCCTCTACCTGTCGTTCCTAACGGCAGGTGCTAAGGCAGAGGGTGCAACTCAATATCCGGTCCGAGGCATTGCACGCTCAACTGACGTCATGATCTGTGGGCAAAGGAGATTGCGACGGTAGTGTTTAGCGCCGCCGCAAAACGACTGGTCAATTTCGCGAGCGGCGCTAAAATCGCCGCGCTCGGGCGCTAAAATCGCCGCGCTCGGGCGCTAAAATCACCGCGCTCGGGCGCTAAGTTTCTAGTGCCCCATTTGTGCCCCCCAGAGGCGCTAATGGGAGGTGCTAACCAACCGAATTTGTACTGAACTGTAGGCTCTTTACCTTGGCCCTTCAGTGATCAGAAAATTCAAGGCAGAGGCACTCTGTACAGCAGATATGCAGTTGGCATGTTGGTGTTAGAGTAATACAAGATGGGGTTAAAACCTAAGCCACTTTAATGCAAAATGCAACTCTTTAATCCTCTCTTTCATCACCCCTTTTAAGCAGAATAAATCGTAAGAGCAACCCTGGTAATTTTTAGATATTATAATAGCAACAGTTTAAAATAAGCAGCTTATGTAACAAAGAGCAGGGATAGTCTGAGGTTTTAGGCTGCATTAGGACTAAGATTGAAAGGTTCATTCTTTTGTTTCCCATTTTTCTCACTCGGCTCCGTTCAATAGAAAAGTTCTGTTATTTTTCTCAATGGATTTAACAAAAAAAATCGATGAGCCACTTCAATTCTTTTGTGCGTGTCATTCTAGCGATATAATCCCCTCCTTTTGAGTTTATTTAGGATTGAGCACGCTTGGGTAAAAGAAGCCAGTATAAGTTGGTTTTGTTACTGGGGCTGAACGCTAATAGGGCAGGTATACTGCATGTTTGTTCTGCTGTGAGAGTGGCTTCACCGATAATGTGCAGGGCACCTCTAGCCGAACTGGCATATCTTCTTGACTGGGTTTCCTTTGCGCAGCGCAGCTAAATTTGTGTGACTCCCTCCTCCTGTAAGCATCAGCGCAGGCCCCGTGGATTTTTGTATTGGACATTTTGTATGATTGTTACTGCTGATTGACCAGCAGCCTGCTGGGAGAAGATGGGAGGGGCCCAGGTGTTCGTGATGGACAGGAGATTCCAGCCAGGCCGACAAACTGATTACGGGAGAATGTCTGAGCAGACAAAGTTCTCTGGGAAACAATGGGCCCGTGTAGGTCACTCATATGGTAATGGGCAGAAGATGGAGGGCCATTGTAAATTAATGGGAAACCCCGGATCGGGTGAGAAGTGCGGCCCATCATCTGCCAATAACACTAGCACCTAAATGGGGTAGCCCCGAAAGGTGGGAAACCAGACAAAGAGGGTGATTAAAAAGGCATCACTGCAATACACAGACCTTAATGAACTTTTAGGGTATAAGAGAAGGCAGCTTTGGCCATTCTCGCTCTCTCTCGCTTGCTCTCGCCTTCGTGTGCCCTCATCTCTGAACCAAGAACCGAGCACTCCGTCCAAGACGGAGAGAAGAAACCACCACGAGCGACAAGAGCCTTGCTCTTCGACTGTAGGAACGAACCTCGAAACTGGGACTTGGATACTGCATTGGCGATACGGAACCAGGGGACACGCTCTACACAGGGAATCAGCGAGCAAGAAAACGGACAATCGGGGTGAGCATTGTCCAAGCCCACGCATCCTTAAGACCACCGGTACTGTGTGAGGGGGTGTTGTGTGTCCCAACCAATCCAGAGGGGCTTAGTGGGGAGGTTCTGTGTGTATTATATAGTGTATGTTCCGGGGTTTGTGGGACAAGTCCATGTTATACTCTGTATACAGGAAATTTTCTGGTATCCGGCACGGACCGGTTCATCAACAATTCCGGATAACCGAACGCTATAGTAAAAGATACGGAGCTCAGAGCTCCGTATAAAGCAACAAACCCTGTTCTTCAAAACAATCGGCACAAGTTGCAAGCGTCTCTGTAGCTTAGCAACAGCTTCAGCTACACCCTTGCACAGCAACAAATGGAGTAAAAAAAGTAATAAAAGTAATAAAAGTTACCTGAACTGACTCCTGAATTTTGCCGGTGGATAGAGCGTTCCGGTTAGTTAGGGGCCGGTTAATCGAAAGTTTCCTGTAGCAACACAGTGTGATTTTAGGCATCTTAATACGAGACAGGGGCCTGTTCGACGGGCCAAGTTGTATTGTTGTGCTGTTTGTTTTACACCACCAGGCATTTTACGTACTGGAGGCGGGTGTGTGTGTTAACCTTATTAAACACCATACGGTTGAGTCCGAAAAGCTTGTCTGTGTTCCAATCCTGTTCACCGTAATTCCTGTCGTCTAGAACTAAGTAGGAGGGGTGATTCGAACCACCAAGGCAAACCACCTACACTCCCCACCTCCCTCCATCTTGATGATCGCTTGGGTTTGACACTACATGATGTATAACTCCAGTCCAGTGACAAATCTGGTTTAAAAGCAACCTTTTATATTGCCCGGGTTTTGGGAGGACCGGGACCGAACCCCGCGGCGGGTCGTCCAACCAACTGCGGCACAGCATGGGGGCACGTCCTCCTCTCCAGCTCGGGTGCGCTGGGACCGATTGTGATGTTGGAACAGGAGAAGCCCATTCAGCCCCTCGAGCCTGTTCCGCCCTTCAATTAGATCATGGCTGATCAGTACCTTAACTCCATCTACCTGCCCTGGTTCTGTAACCTTTAATACCCTTACCTGACAAAAATCTGTTAATCCCCATGTTATAAATCTCATCATCAAGAAACTACCTATGAAATAACGCTGGACGGCCAGCTGATGGCGCCGTCCAAGGAGTATAAATACTCGGGCGTTGGCCCCAGCTTTCCAGGGACATTTTGTAAGACAAGGAGCTAGTGAAGTACAACTAGACCTCCATGTTCTGAAACAAGTTGATTAAAGCCTTGCTTTATGCTCAAACCAAGTGAGTAGTGAGTTTTATTACGTCACCCCGTTTGGAAATTTTCAATTGGGAGGATGAGTGAAGTGCGTTTACTTGTAGACTGGGCGGCGCCTCTCAGCTTTTAACAGGTTTTAATAATTTCCATTGATATGTTCATTTTTAATGTCACTGGAATTGCTGACAGGATGGGTAAATCTCGTGTAAATCTGCGCTGAGCGCATTAAGTTCTTACATTTACCCCTAGTTTCAGGAACTGTAGGGTTCTTGAAGTTAAGAACCAACATGGAGCTTTTTAATGTCTGCCGTTCGGTGGTGGGTTTTTAAAGGGCCTGACATTGGCTGGGAGGGACGGTAAGTAGAGATGAAATGGTTCCAAGGTGGTTGACCTGGCCACGCAATATCAGTCCAGTGTGGCAAACTTGGCAAACCAAGTCAGCAACAGCCCAGCACGACTGACCAGGATAGTCTGGTTCATCAATAGAACCTGGGCGGGTAGTCCTTTCACCGTTCCCCATCCTCTTTCGACTCAGTTCCAGATATTCCCCCCAAGGCAATGACCCAATAGGATCAATGGAAATGAAAGTTGGGAGAGGTGTGTAACAGACGGCCAACCCAATATCAACAACAACAACAACTTGCATTTATATAGCGCCTTTAATGTAGTAAAGTGTCTCAAACTGCTTCACAGGTGCGTTCTAAAACAAATTTGACACCGAGCCACATAAGGAGATATTAGGGCAGATGATCACAAGCTTGGTCAAAGAGGTAGGTTTTAAGGAGTGCCTTAAAGGAGAAAAGTGAGGTAGAGAGGCGGAGAGGTTTAGGGTAGGATTTCCAGCGCTTAGGGCCTAAGAAACTGAAGGCACGGCCGCCAATGGTGGATGATTAAAATCGGGGCTGTTCAAGAGGTCAGTTTCCACTATATTATGGCCCAGAAATTCAGGTCGGGGCTTCCCACGGGTACAAGCCTCTGACCTGCACTTACCTAGCGCGCCGGCCGTTGCGCTGTGGGCCCGTATGGAATTCCGATCCTGTTAGTTCGAAGCGTCCCCTGGGATCACGTGGGCCATGGAGAGCCAATGGTAGCAGGGAATCTGTATTCATAGATTTGACAGGAAGACCTGTCAAATCTATGAATAGAGATTGGCCCCAAAACATAACTAAAACTTCAAATAAATTTTTTTTTAATCACATTTTTAAAGTAACTATAAATTGCATAAAATAACTATTTTAAACAATCATTTAAATTTTTGAAAAAATTAATTACAGTTTTTAACGGGGCTAAAAATAAACTTACCTTTCTTTAAAGTATTTAAAAATAATAAACCTGTGGAAAAAATGTTTTAATTTTACTTAATTCACCACTTACCTTGTTAAAAGCAGACCTTGCGACTGCTTTTTAAAAGCGTAGCTCCTGGAGACTTACCCTCCCGGAGAAACCTGCAAAAAAAATGGAAGTTCCAGGCGTACGCGCTGCCTCTCCGGCGCACGCGTTCGACCTGTGAACCCCTTCCTTTAAGGGAACGGAAGTTCCGGTTTCCCGCGCATGCGCAGTGCATGCACGAAACCGGCACTTTCATTGGGCCTACGTGTGAGTACCCAGCGCGTACTCACCCGTGGGGACCCGAAGTTCTGGTTAAAATCACCCCCATAGTGTTCGAACTCTGTGTCCCATCAGGGGGAGGCTGTTTACTCCATATCCAAGAGACAGAAACTCTGCTTATGCGGATTTCTCTTTTGACCTGTGGGCTTTTTCTCAAGTTTGCTGTGCTCGGAGAGAGTGATATTAGCGTGGACGAATGCAACTCTTTGCATTGTAGACACTTGGGGTCAGTGTCATGCATTCTCAGTTCAGATATAGTACACAGCCAAATTAGAGTACAGCTCCCTCTACTCTGCCCCAGTAGTATACCTCAACCCCAAGCATAGAGGCACCCTATTCTGCACCAGATTTATTCTCCATTGCCTGCACCAGCCATCTTGTGGCCTCTCTGAGGGATTTGTCAACTAGTTAAGCAGTTGTCTGCTGTGAACAAGGCTCACTCCCAAATGCACCGAGATGACCCAAACCCAATTTACAGAGGACCTGCTACGGCCATCAAACAAAGGAGTCTTTCATTCCATCAGTCCGGGCTGGATTTGAATGCAAGTCCCAAAGGTGAAAGGTCACTCGCCTAATCCAACTGTACCAACTGTTAGATCCATGTATCTTAATGTTGTGTCCTTCAATAATCAGACAACAGACTGCAGGGAACGATTCAACAGGTGTTCACTGAATGAGGGTTACTCTAGAACTAACTCTACAGATCACTACTCAGGGTTTATATACAGGTGTGGTCACTGCCGGTACTACAGTATACAGGAGCTGTAAAAAGTAGTTTTCCCCTTAAAGGTACATACATGACAATTCCTCCCCTTTTAGATTAACAGTACCATAACACTCATTTAACAATTAAATATCAAACTAATTACAATTAACACTTTTAACATGCAACATTAGCTGAAAATAGTCCATTTATAAATTCAGTCTTTGGGGAGGCTTCCTGATCCTTTCTGGATAGCGCCTTTCCTGAGTGTCTTGCTCTTGGTGCGGAGGCGATTCTGGCTCCCTGTCGTCGGTTGGTTCATCAGCTTCCGATGCTACTGTTTCTGGGGTAGATGCTACCTGTACGTCGGGTTCATCACCAGGTACGTATGGGCGAGGCATGGGGTTGACATGTTCCTGTGACTCTAGGATCTGGTCAGCATGGCGTCTCATGATGCTCTCCCCAATGTCCACTGTGTACATTAGTGGGCCCTGCTGTGTGCATATCGTTCCTGGCTGCCATTTTTCTGTTCGGTAGTCGCGGGCCAAGACTGGTTGCCCTATATTGAAGCTCCTTGTTGGCTTCGCATGGATGTGCTGGAATTGCTTACTCTCAACATCTCTTCGTACGTTTGGTCTGAGCAAATCCAGGCGAGATCTTAACCTTCGGTTAAAGAACATCATGGCTGGGGCCTGGTTGGTGACTGCATGTGTCGCATTCCGGTAGGCGAACAGGAAATTGTCCACCTTGTGCTGCAGCGGAATGTTGTCATTGTACATAGCCTTTATTGCCTTCTTAAAGGTTTGTACGAACCTCTCAGCCAATCCATTTGTGGCTGGATGATACGGGGCGGATGTGTAATGCCTTACCCCATTCATTTTCAAGAACCTCCGGAACTCTTCGGACACAAACTGTGGTCCGTTGTCGGAGCAAATCTGTTCTGGCAAGCCATTCCTGGCAAAAATGGTCCGTAGGACTGCAATAGATTTCTCCGTGGTGGTGGAGGACATTTTGATGACCTCAGGCCATTTCGAGTGCGCATCCACGGCTATTAAAAACATTGAGTCCATGAATGGACCAGCAAAATCAATATGCACCCGTTGCCATGGAGATGAGGGCCACTCCCATGGGTGTAGAGGGGCCTGTGGTGGTGCATTTTGGACTTTCTGGCATCCTGAGCAGCTCTTGGTCAGGTCCTCGATTTGTTTATTGATTCCCGGCCACCACACATAAGCCCTGGCTAGGCTTTTCATTTTTATCCCTCCCAGATGACCTTCGTGAAGCTCATTGAGCACTCTCTCCCTTAACTTGGGTGGAATTACCACTCGGCATCCACACATCAAGGTCCCCTGGCATACTGACAGCTGTTCTCTTCTGGATGAGAATGCTGGCAACAGTGAGTCGCCATGTGCTGGCCATCCCTTCACCGTCAAATCATATACCCGAGACAGTGTCGGGTCATTTCGGGTCTCGTTCTCTATACCAGCGTTAGTTACTGGCAAGCATTCAATTATAGTCGAATGAAATATTTCGACAGAATCCACTGCTGGTGCTTCCTCCGCAGTAGGCAGCGGCAGGCGTGATAGCCCATCAGCGTTTCCATGCTGTTTCGTGCCCTTATACTCGATTTCATATTGGTGTGCCCCTAGAAAAAGGGACCATCTTTGTAGCCGTTGCGCAGTCATCACCGGAACGCCCTTCTTTGGATTAAAGATGGAGACAAGTGGTTGGTGGTCAGTCAGCAAGGTGAACTTCTGCCCGTGCAGATAGTGATTGAACTTTTTCACTCCCCACACTAGGCTGAGGGCCTCCCTGTCAATCTGGGCGCAGTTACGCTCGGCTGAGGTTAGTGATCGTGACGTAAAGGCTATTGGCCTCTCTGAGCCGTCCGAGAATTTGTGCGACAGCACTGCTCCAATGCCGTAGGGTGACGCATCACATGCCAACCGAATTGGTAATGCCGGGTTGTAATGGGCCAATACCTCTTTCGATGTGATTAGCGTGTTGCTCTTCTGGAAAGCTCGTCTACATTCGTCACTCCACTTCCATGGCACCCCAGTTTGCAGTAGGGTGTTCAGTGGGTGTAGTATTGTCGACAAATTTGGCAAGAACTTATGGTAGTAGTTTACCAGCCCGAGGAACGACCTCAGTTGTGACACATTTTCCGGTGCTGGAGCCTTGACTACTGCCTCAATCTTCTCTGGGGACTTATGTAACCCCTCTTTATCGATAACGTGGCCACAATACGAGATCTGTTTTCTAAAAAACTCACATTTGGGGCGGTTAGCTCGGAGCCCATATTCCTGCAATCTAGTGAGCACCTGCTCCAGGTTGGCAAGGTGATCACTGTCATTTTCGCCCGTGACCAGGATGTCGTCCAAATAACACTGGGTCCCTGAGATCCCTTGCAGGACTTGTTCCATTGCCCTCTGCCAAATAGCCGGAGCTGATGCTACCCCGAATACCAGCCGGTTGTATTGGTAGAAACCTTTATGGGTGTTGATTGTGAGGTATTTTTTTGATGCTTCTTCTACCTCCATTTGCAGATACGCCTGGGCCAGATCAATCTTAGTGAAGCGTTTCCCTCCAGATAGCGAGGTGAAAATATCTTCAATCCGCGGAAGTGGATATTGTGCGGTGTGAAGGACCGGGTTCACTGTTACCTTAAAGTCCCCACAGATGCGAACCTTCCTTGGTTCCCCAGGCGTGCTGCTCAACGACTTTTTCATCACAGGGACGATGGGTATAGCCCACTCGCTCCAGTCTACTTTGGACAGTACACCTGAACGTTCCAGACTCTCCAGCTCTTCTTCGACGGCTGGGCGGATTGCATAAGGTCTGGCCTTAAAAAATTTTGGGCTTGCGTTTTCTTCAATTTTAATCATCGCTGTCATGCCTTTTAGTGTTCCGAGTCCTTGCTGGAACACTTCTTTCGTGTCAGTTAGGATCTTTGACAGTCGCCCAGGTGTGACGTCGTCATCCTTTTTGTCAGCCACAGTCAGTGCCTGTATGGAATGCCAATCTAGCTGTATCTTCCAGATCCATTCATGTCCTAGTAGTGGTGGTCCTCCATCTGGCAATACATATAGGTCCATTTTTGGTGTTTCCTTGCCGTTAAATATAACGTTCACCCTTATTTTTCCTTTGGGGTAGACTTTTTGCCCCGTGTACGTCTTCAAGACAATCTTTGTATCTCTCAAGGGTATATGTGAGAATAGCCGCTTGTAGTCCCTTCGGTTTATGACTGTTAGGGCTGATCCTGTGTCCAATTCCATTTTCACTTGGACTCCTGCTATCTTGAGCGTGACCCAGATAGTTTGGTGATCCTCCATTTTGATCACATTATGTAGTTTCAGACAACCCAGCTCCTTGCTTCCGGAGTCTGTATTACTCTTCTGTTCGTCTGAACTACTCTCCGTCACCTTATGTACCTTCCTGTACTTCTCCTGTGGAGATTTCTTGCTGCTGGTTTTCTTTCCCGACCTGCAGACTCTTGCTATGTGTCCTATTTTTCCACACTGTCTGCACACTTTGTCCTTGAACCAGCAATCATTATGGTCGTGTGTTGTTCTGCCGCAGCGATAGCACTTCACTGTTCCGAATGACATTTCATTTGTGCCATATTCTTGCGGTCTCCATTGTATCTCTGCAGCACCCTGTGCTGCTGCTTCATGTGATACTGCAATGCTGAAGGCCTTGTCCAGCGTAAGATCCTTTTCTGATAGAAGCTGTTTCTGGGTTCCTTCACTTTGAAGCCCACACACAAACTTGTCCCTTAAAGTATCTGCTAGTCCCGTTCCAAACTGGCAGTGTTTCGATAGCTTGCGCAGTTCCGTTAAATACTCAGCATTACTTTCATCTTTATGCTGTTTCCTTTTGTGAAACTTAAATCTTTCTGCTATCAGCAGCGGTGTGGGTTTTAATTGGTCCTGTAGGATTGACACTATGTTTTCAAAATCCTTTTCTACTGCCTTCTCTGGGGTTACTAGGTTTCGTAGTAAGCCATACGTTTTTGCACCCATTGAATTCAACAATACCAGCGCTTTCTTGTCATCTGGCACTTCATTCGTCTTGCAGTATACTTCTATGCGTTCGACATATGTCATCCAATCTTCGACTTCATTGTCGAACGCTGTGATACTTCCACTCTTCGGCATTTTTGGGTGTGGTTAGACTGGCTTAAAATGGTGTCTCCCGCGCTTTCCTTTCTTCCCCGCTGCGGCTTAAAATGGCGTCTCCCGCGCTTTCCTTTCTTCCCCGCTGCGGCTTAAAATGGCGTCTCCCGCGCTGCTGCCCACGCCGCTCTCGGCGGTCCTCGTGGCAAATGGCGACGCCCTGTGGGTTTCGTGCACTGCTCCTGCGCTGCTGCCAATGCCGCTCTGTGCGGTCCTCGTGGCAATGGCAGCGCCTCGCATTTTCCTGCGCGCCTCTCTCCCCCGTTGACGCTGCTCGGCCCTTGAACACCGGCTGCACTCTGCTCTCTCTCGTCTCTCTCCCCCGTTGACGCCGCTCGGTCCTGAACACCGGCTGCGCCCTGTGTGCTCTGCCCTCTCTCTCTCCCCCGTCTACGCTGCTCGGCCTTTTTCTGTGCCGCTCGGTCGGGCTCTAGCCCGCAGCTGTCCGGGAAGGGTCTGCGCAGTACCTGTTGCCAGCCCATTTCGCTGGACCACCGTGACTGGAAAGCCAAGCCTGGCTCTCAACAGCCTCCCCTGCGATGCTCAAATCTCCGCTGGATGACTGGGCGGTTGCCCGTGGTCGACGCCCGTGCTTCTGGACTCGACCTTCTTCCACTGTTCTCCAGGAGCGAATCCCTGGGAGGTGATGCAGAGTTGCAGGTAGGTTCGAACCTGCCACGTCGCCAATGTTAGATCCGTGTATCTTAATGTTGTGTCCTTCAATAATCAGACAACAGACTGCAGGGAACGATTCAACAGGTGTTCACTGAATGAGGGTTACTCTAGAACTAACTCTACAGATCACTACTCAGGGTTTATATACAGGTGTGGTCACTGCCGGTACTACAGTATACAGGAGCTGTAAAAAGTAGTTCTCCCCTTAAAGGTACATACATTACACCAACCAGTTACCACCCCCCACCTGGCTTGGAGATTCAGAGTGATGGGTTTCTGCTTTTAACTGCCACTTGGCTGATCAAGTCAAATGAATAAAGAGTTGTGCTTTCAAAACTGTTATTGCTGACTCCGTTGCACCAGTAATTAAGCGCTGCATAGTTATAATTTTTATGTGCCTCACACAATCCATTAGAGTAAGACAACATTGTTATCGCTATCTCATTGTTGTCAAATGTCTTTTCATGGCATTCCCAAAGCAAAATACTCATTCGAATAATGTTTGACATATACTATTCAATTAGTATTTGGCAGTCACATATTTAATTCGTAACGAACACATCCATTTGTCAGATTGACAAACAATTAGCATGCCTGAAGGAAAGTGCCAGAACTGGTTGTTATCCAATCACAATTTAAAAGACACTTCGATTCTTGTTCTTTCTGTTGGTTTGAAAGCGGTGTGTTAAAGTCTCGAGAGCTTTTACGCAAAGGTGTCCCCCCCCCCCCGCCGCCACTTACATCTAATAGGGTTTTGTTTTTTTTAAATCGGGCACTCCCAGAGAGGAGCCCTGCCCCGGCAAAAGGGACATATCGGAAAATCGGATGCATGTTGTCGGGGGTTGGTCAGGAAATTGCGGCTCGTGTTCTCGCTGGGGCGAAGCTCCCCACCAGGAATACAAAAGTTGGAAAATGACCCCTAACGCGCCATTGAAAAATTGGTACTACTTTGGTTAGAAATGAGGATATTAAGGGTGATCTGAGAGGTGTTTCAGTTCATGAAGGGATGGGTCTGTTTCTACCGGATGAGGGGGAGATCCGTATAAGGTTAAGTGTAAGAGATTTAGGACAGAGAGCAGGAGAAACTTTTTTTTTAAACACGAAGGTTGATGGAATGCACAAGGGAGTTAGTGATTGAAGCAGAGACCATGTCAATATTTAAGAATGGGTTAGGTAAACGGTTGAAGGAAGTAAGGATAAAGGGATCTGGGCACAGGGCAGGCACCTGTAATTAGGATTACAACTCATGTGGAGGATAAACACCGACAAGGACTGGTTGGGCCTGTTTCAGTGCTGTAATTTTAATGTAATTCTATGTAATACAAATGTTTACTGGAGGCCTGTGTGTTTGCACGTTGAGTGAAGGCAGCAGCAGGATGAGCTGTCAGGCCCCACCATAGTGAAATACTCACTAGGGCTGATCAGGTGCTTTTGGTGAGCAGCAGCACTTGGAGAGAACGTTGGGCTGAAAAATCGCAGACCAGCAGTGCTTGGCTTTCGATGCAGTTCAATGAACGGTTGGACCAATCGGGCACAGTAGCGCTGAGAGATCCTGAGCCGCGGGCCTCACTGGGAGCGCCAGCTCTGGTTGGGCATATCCCAGGAGGTCTCATCACATGACCCCTAACTGTAGAGATGCTTGGTGGTGGCGGAGATGTGATCTTCTGGACAGGTTTTCACCATCTGAGGGGGTCGTAGGGCAAGTTTCCAGAGCATTCCTTCCATTATTGGGTTTATTCGCTGTTTATTGCCTCTCCCAGGAGAGTACATGGCAGCAGTAGGATGAGGGGAAGTGTTTATTCAGGATGCTCCAACCATCATGAATGTGGGGCAGGCTTGATGGACCAGCTGGTCTTTTCCTGCCCATCATTATCGTATGCTCAACAACAATGAGTTGGCACGATGGATGGAATGCCATTCTTCTGTGCTGTATCATTCTATGATTTTATTAACAGCAACAACATCTTGCAGTTATATAGCACATTTAACGCAGTAAACCGTCCCAAAACGCTTCACAGGAGCGATTATCAAACTAAATTTGACACCGAGTCACATAAGCAGATATTAGGACAGGTGACTTAAACCTTGGTTAAAGAGGTAGGTGTTAAGGAGCGTCTTAATGGAGGGGAGAGAAGTAGAGAGGCGGAGAGAAGTAGAGAGGTTTAGGGAGGGAATTCCAGAGGGTAGGACCTAGACAGCTGAAGGCACGGCTGCCAATGGTGGAGCGATGAAAATCGGTGACACGCAAGAGGCCAGAATTGGAGGCGTGCACAGATCGCGGAGGGATGTAGGGCTGGAGGAGGTGATAGAGATAGGGAGGGGCGAGGCCATGGAGGGGTTCGTATTTTCCCACAGAGGAGCTGGACTGTATGGCAACATTACCCTCAGGGTTTTCTAAACTGGGTCGTGCAGTGAATCCTGGACTTGCTCACCCTGTCCTGAATCTCAGCTGGTATTTTGGAGCACCATGTCTCTCAAACACCGATACCTAAGTGACATTTAGAAAATCCACTTGCAGATCTCGGTTGAAACAGGCTTGTTGCGATGGCTGGAGGAGGGAGTTACATTTTGGTTCCTATCAACTTTGCTATTCATACGCCTGGCTAACCATCGCTTTGTAGCAAATGTCGTGCTAATCTCTGCAGAAATTAATGTCGTCGCATTTTACAAATGATGCAGGTTTGTGTGCGATTTTATTTATTTCCCCCGTTCACTAATTGTTTATGCTTGTACTGGCTGCTAACATGATCAGCAAATGCGATTTGCACAAGTATTAAATCTGTACTGTAATTGCAATGCAAAACTAGCCATCAAAAATTACAACTTTATTTTAATCATGCACTTATTATTTTCCCCTCATCTCAATAAATAAATTAATAAATAAACTTCAAACAACCTCTCTTGGCTGCTTCTCTGCATTTCAACATGCCTGCTATTAAAAACCTTCATATTAAATTACAGTTATGAATATTTATAAACTTCCAAAGTTGCATAGTTTTACAAAATAAAATAAAATTCATCTCACTTAATCTCCAGTATCCTGGAAGGTTTTCGGGCCAAGTGGTTCCTATAAAATCTACATTTAGATGGCTTTAATCTTCATTTTGTTTGTTTTTCTTCCCCCTTCGCTAATGCGATATCATGTTAAATTGAATGTCATTGCTGTTGTGAGGTAGTTTAATAAAGCTCAAAAGTCTCCATCCTCCCAGAATATATATACTATTATATACACAAACCCATTATGGCCCGGCAACACACTGATTTCAAGGCCTCGATATTAAACCCACCATCCGCCCCCAACAACGAGAGAGAGAGAGAGAGAGAGGGGATCAGGGGCGGGCAGGGGGGCTGGTTATAGCGTTAAATACGGGGAACGCGGAGAGTCTAGAACTAGGGGTCACATTCTCAGTATAAGGAGTCGGCCATTTAGGACAGAGATGAGGAGGAATTTCTTCACTCAGTGGGTTGTGAATCTTTTGAGTTCTCTACCCCAGACAGCTGTGGATGCTCAGTCGTTGAGTATATTCAAGACCTGAGATCGATAGATTTTTTGACGCTAGGGGGAATCAAGAAATATGGAGATCGGGCGGGAAAGTGGAGTTGAGGTCGATGATCAGCCATGACCTTATTGAATGGCGGAGCAGGCTCAAGGGTCATATGGCCTAATCCTGCTCCTATTTCTTGTGCTCTTATGACCGTGGTCCCAACCTGCCGCACACTCGCCCGTTGCCTTTTCTTTTACAGCAACGGATACCATCCTACATCCTAGGGTAATACCACGGAGAGGCGGGTCACTTAATTAGCATATTTAAATCAGGCTCCCACACAGTGCAATTGGGAGCCTGATTTAACATTGAGAAACTCGGCAGTGAAAGGGAGGCAGGAAGTGCCTGCTCCACATGGTAAGTGGCTTTCACTATACCTTGTGGACCAGGTGAACCAGGATTGCTCCCCCAACCCCCCCCCCACCCCCACCAGGCCCCTCAAGGAAGCCTTTGGCCTCCCCCCTCCTGATCGTGGGCCTCTCCGACCTCTCGATTTCCAAGGACTGTCCCCAAGGGTCCCTGGCTGTGGCCTCCTGCCGTTGGTTTTCCCTCCTGCACCCCCCACCCCCCCACCCCCCAGTCTGTCCATTTGGCCAGCTGCCGGGTGGGAAATGGAGCTAAAACATGTTAGTGAGGTCCTGAAGTACGGCAGGACCTCTGCGGCTCAGGTCTTCGGCCAGGATTTTCGGCCTCACCCGCACCCTCCCCGCCTCCCTGTAAATATAGAGGCCCATGTTTCAGTAATACACTCCCTCCTTGTCAGTCAACCTTGCCAGACACCTCTGCTGTAGTATTATATTATAACTCAGCCTCATGGTATGACACAAAGCCACGTAATACAACATGGGAAACATGACCTCAGTGATATAAGTAACTGAGCAGAGCAGCACAAGCAGGATAGTGAAATAGTTTGGGTGGAGATAAGGAATAAGAAGGGGAAAAAGTCACTAGTGAGCGTAGTCCATAGGCCTCCTAACAGTTACAACTCTGTTGGTCAGAGTATAAATCAGGAAATAGTTGGGGCTTGTAATAAGGGAACAGCTATAATCATGGGGGATTTTAACTTTCATATTGACTGGACTAATCAAATTGGGCATGGCAGCCTTGAGGAAGAGTTCATAGAGTGTATTAGGGACGGGTTCCTTGAGCAGTATGTTACCGAACCAACCAGGGGGCAGGCAATCTTAGATCTGGTCCTGTGTAATGAAACAGGATTAATAAAAAATGTCCTAGTAAAGGATCCCCTTGGAATGAGTGACCATAATATGGTTGAATTCCAAATTCAGTTGGAGGGTGAGAGAGTTGGATCTCAAACCAGCATACTGAGCTTAAATAAAGGAGGCTATGAAGGTATGAGAGTAGAATTGGCTAAAGTGGACTGGGAAAACAGATTAAAGTGTAAGACAGTACAAGAGCAGTGGTCTACATTCAAGGAGATATTTCACATCTTTCAAGATAAATATATTCCACTGAGGAAAAAGGGGAATAAAAGAAAAGACAGCCATCCGTGGCTTAGTAAAGTAATAAAGGATAGTATCCGAATGAAAACAAGGGCATATAAAGTAGCCAAATCTAGTGGGAGGATAGAAGATTGGGAAGCATTTAAAAGCCAGCAAACAATAACTAAAAGATTAATTAAGAAAGGGAAGATAGATTATGAAAGTAAACTAGCAAAAAATATAAAAACAGATAGCAAGAGTTTCTACAGCTATATAAAAAGAAAAAGGGTGGCTAAAGTGAACGTTGGTCTCTTAGAGGATGGGACCGGGAAACTAGTGGTGAGGAACATGGAGATGGCAAAGACGCTGAACAAATATTTTGTATCAGTCTTTACAGTAGAGGACACTAAAAATATCCCAACACTGGACAAACAGGGGGCAATGGGGGGGGGAGGAGCTAAAGACGATTAAAATCACTAAGGAGATGGTACTCAGTAAAATAATGGGACTTAAGGCGGATAAATCCCCCGGACCTGATGGCCTACATCCTAGGGTCTTGAGAGAAGTGGCAGTAGGGATTGTGGATGCATTGGTGATTATTTTCCAGAACTCCCTGGACTCAGGAAAGGTCCCGGCAGATTGGAAAACTGCTAATGTAACACCCTTATTTAAGAAGGGAAGTAGACAAAAAGTTGGAAACTATAGACCAGTTAGCCTAACATCTGTGGTTGGCAAAATGTTGGAGTCCATTATTAAGGAAACAGTAACAGAGCATTTGGATAAACATAATTTAATAGGACAGAGTCAGCATGGTATTATGAAGGGGAAGTCATGTTTGACAAATTTGCTTGAATTCTTTGAGGATGTAACATACAGGGTGGATAAAGGGGAACCAGTGGATGTAGTGTATTTGGACTTCCAAAAGGCATTTGACAAGGTTCCACACAAAAGATTACTGATCAAGATAAGAAATCACGGGATTGGGGGTAATATACTGGCATGGGTGGAAGATTGGCTATCTAACAGAAAACAAAGAGTTGGGATAAATGGTTCATTCTCGGGCTGGCAATCAGTAACTAGTGGTGTTCCGCAGGGGTCAGTGCTGGGACCCCAACTCTTTACAATCTATATTAACGATTTGGAGGAAGGGACCGAGTGCAACATATCCAAGTTTGCCGACGATACAAAGATGGGAGGGAAAGCAATGAGTGAGGAGGACATAAAAAACCTGCAAAAGGACATAGACAGGCTAAGTGAGTGGGCAGAGATTTGGCAGATGCAATATAATGTTGGAAAGTGTGAGGTTATGCACTTTGGCAGAAAAAATCAAAGAGCAAGTTATTATCTAAATGGAGAGAAACTGCAAAGTGCTACAGTACAAAGGGATCTGGGGGTCCTGGTGCATGAAACACAAAAAGTTAGTATGCAGGTGCAGCAGGTGATCAGGAAGGCCAATGGAATCTTGGCTTTTATTGCAAGGGGGATGGAGTATAAAAACAGGGAAGTCTTGCTGCAGTTATACAGGGTATTGGTGAGGCCACACCTGGAATACTGCGTGCAGTTTTGGTTTCCATATTTAAGAAAAGATATACTTGCTCTCGATGCGGTTCAGAGAAGGTTCACTCGGTTGATTCCGGAGATGAGGGGGTTGACGTATGAGGAAAGGTTGAGTAGGTTGGGACTCTACTCATTGGAGTTCAGAAGAATGAGAGGTGATCTTATCGAAACATATAAGATTGTGAGGGGGCTTGATCGAGTGGATGCAGGGAGGATGTTTCCACTGATGGGTGAGACTAGAACTAGGGGGCATAATCTAAGAATAAGGGGCTGCCCTTTCAAAACTGAGATGAGGAGAAACTTCTTCACTCAGAGGGTAGTAAATCTATGGAATTTGCTACCCCAGAGAGCTGTGGAAGCTGCAACATTAAATACATTTAAAATGGAGATAGACAGTTTCTTAGCAGATAAGGGAATTAGGGGTTACGGGGAGAGGGCAGGGAAGTGGACGTGAGTCTGGATTCGGATCAGCTATGATCTTATTGAATGGCGGAGCAGGCCTGAGGGGCCGTATGGCCTACTCCTGCTCCTACTTCTTATGTTCTTATGTTATGTTCTAATCATGGCTTTCAGCATCTGGTCACAAATCTGGGCAAAGAGAAAGAAGATGCCATTCATCGGCAATTGGAGCCAGCTCACAAGACGCATGCCATTACTTTCCGCAAGGGGTTCGCCTGATCGCCTGACATAACCTCGGCAGGAGATCCACAGAAACACCCGCCATTTCACCGGGGTTTCTGTTGTGTATGTACCTTTAAGAGAGAACTGACTTTATACTGTAGTACCGGCAGTGACCACACCTGCATATAAAGCCATAGCAGGCTTCTGTACTTTCAGTTTTAAGCTTACCCTCTGTTCAGTAAATACCTGTTATTATTGTTCTCCTGCAGTCCATGTATTATTGATACGCGGACACTACACTGGCGACGAGCAGGTTCGAACTCACCTGCAGATCACCTCACGGGGATCTTTCCCTGAAAAGAAGCTTCTTGGAGGTCGAAGTCAGAGCAACGGGCGTCGACCGCGGGCAACCGCCCAGGGATCCATCGGAGTTCGGAGAATTGCAGGGGAGGCTGTAGAGAGCTGGGCTTGGCTCCCCAGTCAAGGTGTTCCAGCAAATCGCTGACCTTCCGGACTGTGGCGGGCTCGAGCTCGATCGAGCGGCTCTGCAAAGGGGCCGTGCAGCGTCGTCGGGAGGGAAAGAGAGAGAGAGAGGGTGGAGCGCACAGGGCGCGGTCGATGCTCAAGAACCGGGCAGCGTAGAGAAAATAAAATGAGGGGAAGGAAAAGTGAGACGTGCCGAAGCCACGGGTCGCCGCCATTACCCTGTAGAACGCTAGGAGCAGCGTGGCAGCAAGGGGAAGAAGGAAAAGCGCGGGAGGCGCCATTTTATTCCATTGGGGAAGAAGGAAAAGCGCGGGAGGCGCCATTTTATTCCATTGGGGAAGAAGAAAAAGCATGGGAGGCGCCATTTTAATCCATTGGGGACAAAGAAAAAGCACGGGAGGCGCCATTTTAAACCACCCAAGATGCCGAAGAGTGGCAGTATCACTGCTTTCGACAACAAGGTAGAAGACTGGACCACGTATGTGGAAAGAATTGAAGTGTACTGCAAGGCAAATGAGGTGGCCGATGGAAAGAAGGTGTCGGTATTATTAAATTTGATGGGCGCGAGAACGTACGGCCTATTGCGGAATTTAATTACCCCAGCTAAACCAATGGAGAAAAGTTTTGAAGAGATTGTTAATATCTTACAGGAACACCTAAACCCTACACCGCTGCTGATAGCAGAAAGATTCAAGTTCCATAAAAGAAACCAGCACAAAGATGAGAGCAATGCTGACTATCTTACAGAACTACGCAAGTTATCGAAGCACTGCCAGTTCGGAGCAGGACTGGCAGACACCTTAAGGGATAAGTTTGTCTGCGGGCTCCAGAGTGAAGGAACCCAGAAACGACTACTTTCGGAAAAGGACCTGACGCTAGAACAGGCTTTCAGCGTGGCAGTATCCTACGAAGCAGCAGCACGGGGAGCTGCGGAAATACAACAGAAACCACAAGAATACAGCGCTAATGAAATGGCGTATGGAGCAGAAAAGTGCTATCGCTGCGGCAGAACAACCCATGATCAGAAGGACTGCTGGTTTAAGGACAAAGTATGCAGGCAATGTGGGAAAATGGGACACATAGCAAGAGTCTGCAGGTCGGGAAAGAAAACCAACACTAAAAGAACTACTAAGGAAAAGTACAAGAAAGTAAAAAAAATGGCAGACAGTAGTTCAGCAGGTCAGGAGAGTGATAATGTCTCCGGGAGCAGGAGACTAAGTTGTCTAAAGTTACACAACGTGATCGCAAAGGAGGATCACCGAACCATTTGGGTCACCCTCATGATAGCAGGGTCCCAAGTAAAGATGGAATTGGACACATGATCAGCCCTAACTGTCATGAATCGACGAGACTATGAGCGGCTATTCTCACACATACCCTTGAAGGACATGTCCATTGTATTGAAGACATACACGGGGCAAAAAGTCTACCCCAGAGGAAAAATAAGGGTGCCAGTTAAATACAACAGCAAGGAAACATAGAAACTGTATCTATATATACTACAAGATGGAGGACCACCATTATTGGGACGTGAATGGATCCGAAAAATACAATTGGATTGGCATTCCATTCAGGCGCTAACTGTGACTGACAAAAAGGATGATGCCGTCACACCTGGACGACTGTAAAAATTCTAACTGATGCGAAAGAGGTGTTCCAACAAGGACTTGGGACTCTAAAAGGAGTAACGGCAACGATAAAAATCGAAGATAATGCAAACCCAAAATTTTTAAGGCCAGACCGGTACCGTACGCGATCCGCCCAGCTGTTGAAGCAGAGCTGGAGAGTCTGGAGCGTTCGGGTGTGCTGTCCAAGGTGGACTGGAGCGAGTGGGCCACACCAATCGTTCCTGTAACGAAGAAATCATTCAGCAGCACGCCTGGGGAGCCGAAGAAGGTTCGCATCTGTGGGGACTTCAAGGTAACTGTGAACCCAGTACAATATCCACTTCCACGGATAGAAGATATTTTCGCCTCACTATCTGGAGGGAAACGCTTTACGAAGATTGATCTGGCCCAAGCGTATCTACAAATGGAGGTGGAAGAAGCATCTAGGAAATACCTCACGATAAACACTCACAAAGGTCTTTACCAGTACAACCAACTGGTATTCGGGGTAGCATCAGCCCCGGCTATTTGGCAGAGGGCGATGGTACAAGTCCTGCAAGGGATCCCGGGGACCCAGTGTTATTTGGACGACATCCTGGTTACGGACGAAAATGACAGTGAACACCTTGCCAACCTGGAGCAGGTGCTCACTAGATTACAAGAATATGGGCTATGAGCCAACCGCCCCAAATGCGAGTTCTTCAGGAGACAAATCTGGTATTGTGGCCACATGGTTGATGAGGAAGGGTTGCATAAGTCCCCAGACAAGATTGAGGCAGTAGTCAAGGCTCCAGCACCGGAAAATGTGTCGCAACTGAGGTCGTTCCTCGGGTTGGTGAACTACTACCATAAGTTCTTGCCGAATTTATCTACAATTCTGCACCCACTGAACACCCTGCTGCAAACTGGAGCATCATGGAAATGGAGTGATGAGTGTAAGCGTGCCTTTCAGAAATGTAAATGCCTAATCACTTCAAAAGAAGTATTGGCCCACTACAATCCAACACTACTGATTCGGTTGGCATGTGATGCGTCTCCCTACGGCATTCGAGCGGTGCTGTCAGAGAGGCCAATAGCCTTTGCGTCGCGCTTGTTAACCTCAGCCGAGCGTAACTACGCCCAGATTGACAGGGAGGCCCTCAGCCTGGTGTGGGGGGTGAAGAAGTTCAATCACTATCTGCACGGGCAGAAATTCACCCTACTGACTGATCATCAGCCTCTGGTCTCCATTTTTAACCCAAAGAAGGGCGTTCCGGTGATGACGGCGCAACGGCTGCAAAGATGGTCACTTTTTCTAGGGGCACATCAGTACGACATAGAGTACAAGGGTACGAAACAGCATGGAAATGCTGATGGGCTGTCACGCCTACCGTTGCCTACGGTGGAGGAAGCACCTGCAGTGGACCCTGTTGAGATATTCCATTTGACCATAGTCGAAAGTCTACCTGTTACAAACTCAAGTATAGAGAAGGAAACCCGAAATGACCCGACACTCTCGCGGGTCTATGATTTGACGGTGAAGGGATGGCCAGCACATGGCGACTGACTGTTGCCAGCATTCTCGCCAAGGAGAGAACAGCTGTCAGTGTGCCGGGGGACCTTGATGTGTGGATCCCGAGTGGTAATTCCACCCAAGTTGAGAGATAGAGTGCTCAATGAGCTTCATGAGGGTCATCTGGGAGGGGGAAAAATGAAGAGCCTAGCCAGGGCGTTTGTGTGGTGGCCGGGAATCGATAAAGAAATCGAGGAAATGACCAAGAGCTGCACAGGATGCCAGAAGGTCCAAAACGCTCCACCACAGGCCCCGCTACACCCATGGGAGTGGCCCGCATCTCCATGGCAATGGGTACACATTGATTTTGCTGGTCCATTTATGGACTCAATGTTTCTAATCACCGTGGATGCCCATTCGAAATGGCCAGAGGTCATCAAAATGTCCTCCACCACCACGGAGAAAACTATTGCAGTCCTACGGACCATCTTCACCAGGAATGGCTTGCCAGAACAGATTTGCTCCGACAATGGGCCACAGTTTGTGTCCGAGGATTTCCGGAGGTTTCTGAGGAATAATGGGGTGAAACATTACACATCTGCCCCAGATCATCCAGCCACAAATGGATTGGCTGAGAGGTTTGTTCAGACCTTTAAAAAGGCAATAAAGGCGATGTATAACGACGACATACCACTACAACACAAGGTGGATAATTTCTTGTTTGCTTACCGAAATGTGACACATGCAGTCACCAACCAAGCTCCAGCCATAATGTTCTTCAACCGAAGGCTAAGATGTCGCCTGGATTTGCTTTAACCAAACATAAGACGAGATGTTGAGGATAAGCAATTCCAGCACATCAATGAGAAGCCAACCAGGAGCTTCAAGATAGGGCAACCAGTCTTGGCCCACGACTACCGAACAGAAAAATGGCAGCCATGAACGATATGCACACAGCAGGGACCACTAATGTACACAGTGGACGTTGGAGAGAGCATCGTGAGATGCCATGGTGACCAGATTCTAGAGTCACAGGAACAAGCCAAACCCATACCAGGAGCGTGTGCACCTGGTAATGAACCCGAAGTACAGATTGCGTCTACCTCAGAATCAGTGGTATTGGAAGCTGACGAACCAACCAATGACAATGAGCCAGAATCGACTCCGCCGCAAGAACAGGATACTCGAGAAAGGCGCTATCCAGTCAGGATTAGGAAGCCTCCTCAAAGACTGAACTTATAAATGATTATTTCAGTTGATGTATATAGTACAGAGAAAATTGTAATTGTAATTAGTTATTATTTAATTGTTAAATGAATGTTATGTACTGTTTATCTAAAAGGGGAGGAATTGTCATGTATGTACCTTTAAGAGAGAACTGACTTTATACTGTAGTACCGGCAGTGACCACACCTGTATATAAAGCTATAGCATTTCAGTTTTAAGCTTACCCTCTGTTCAGTAAATACCTGTTATTATTGTTCTCCTGCAGTCCATGTATTATTGATACGCGGACACTACAGTTTCCGTGCATTCTCCACCAAAAATACGGCGGACAATCGGGAACACCCCCACACAGCAACTCTACCCGCTGAGCGTTTCAGTGAGGATTGGGTCCACCAGAGGTAGGTCGGTGTGGGACTCTTTGCTTCCAATGTGGAGCGAGCACTCAGGGGTTTCTTCAAACTGATCAGGCTAGGGGGGGTGGCAAAATGCATATCGCATAAAATAATAGTGTGAGTCCGAGCACCGATCATGTCACTTCAAAGAAAGCAAATTTTAATTCACCTCTTCAGTTGTGCCCAGCACAAAAGGATGAAATCAGGCAACTGGAATTGTACTGAAGTAATCTTGGGTATTTATTGGATACTTCTAAACCAACCATAGAAGCCTTGAGTAAATTGATAAACACAGCTGTAGGCTGCTACAAAAATCCCTGAGCTGATCGCCCTCACAGAAATGTGGCTGAAAAAAGAAAGACTTGCACCTACATAGTGCTGTCCACAACCTCAGGACATCCCAAAGTGCTTTGCAGCCAATGAAGTACTCTTGACGTGTAATCACCGTTGTAATACAGGAAACTCTTTTTTATCTGGCACCGACGGGACCGGCGTGGTGCCGGTTGATCAAAAAGTCCGGATTACAAAGAGGTATACTTACTAAGGTATGACAGCCCCGTACACGGCCACAAATCCAAGCGTCCCTGTTGCATGGCAACAGGTGCAGGTACCCCGGTTACACGGCCACAGATCCAGGAACCCCGGTTACACGGCCACT
The DNA here is from genome assembly GCF_052327205.1 of Somniosus microcephalus. Lineage (NCBI taxonomy): Eukaryota > Metazoa > Chordata > Chondrichthyes > Squaliformes > Somniosidae > Somniosus > Somniosus microcephalus. The sequence continues at coordinate 362,455,547 of NC_140989.1, forward strand.
AATATGAAGTAAAACTTACCTGAACCTACTCCTGAATTTTGCCGGTTAAGAGAGATTTCCGGTTATTTAGGTGCCGGTAAAAAGAGAGTTTCCTGTCTAGGAAATGGAGCAGCGAACTTGTGCACAGCAAGCTCCCACAAACAGCAATGGGATAATGACCAGATAATCTCTTTTCGTGATGTTGGTTGAGGTATAAATATTGGCCAGGATACCGGGGAGAACTCCTCAGCTCCTCTTCGAAATAGTAGTGTTCGATCTTTTACGTCCAGCTGGGAGGGCACGCGGCGCCTCAGTTTAACATCTCATCCGATAGGTAGCATTTCCAGCCGTGCTGTACTCCTTCAGTGCCTGGAGTGTCAAGTGTTTGGCATGGGGCTTGAACTGAGGCGAGAGCGCTACGACTGAGCCAAGGCTGGATTCTGATGCTCAGTCTCACATTTCTGAATTCTGTTTTCAGAAAGGATTGGATAGGTGAGGTGGGGGGGAGGGGCGGAGTGCTGGTCTTTCAGAAAGAAAGAAAGGTAGCGGAGTGAGGTGATATTGCAAGTGGAAAAAATAGTTCGGCTACATTCTGGCTCCTGCAAGATTTCATCAGAAATAAGACAGTATTTCTGGGACTGTTGTAGGCCAACAAACGGAGGGGTCTGCGATGGGGTTGTTTGCACTGGCTGCCCGCCTCTCTTCCGTGGCTATATCCGCACTTGGGTGGTCCTAGAGAAGGAGCAAACAGTGTCCAACGGTACGCTTGAGGCCTTCCGCACTGTGGTATGTAGTGGATACAGAAAGTAACCTTATGATTTAATTGGATAAGTTTCCTTTTTGTATTATTTATCATTTGGAGTTTATTGCTTGTGCCTCTTTGAAAAGGGGGCATGTTTTTGCTAAATTGCTTTTAATTGGTGACACACAGCCATCCTAATTGGCAATTAAAAAGATGGGGTGCGGGGTCGGCGCAAGTCTAATCAAATCACCAAGGTCCCATTGAATGGAAGGTAGTGGTGAGGGGAGATTTCAATATCCACTTATTTGCAGGATCCACAAGATCCTGCAAATCCATTGGCAGGATAGGCGCACCAACGTCAGTGTTCTTGCTCAGGCCAACATCCCCAGCATCGAAACTTTGACCACGCTCAATCAGCTCCGATGGACGGGTCACATTGTCCGCATGCCCGATACGAGACTCCCAAAACAAGCGCTCTACTCGGAGCTCCGGCATGGCAAGAGAGCCCCAGGTGGGCAGAGGAAACGCTTCAAGGACACCCTCAAAGCCTCCTTGAAAACGTGCAACATCCCCACCGACACCTGGGAATCCCTGGCCCAAGACCGCACAAAGTGGAGGAGAAGCATCCGGGAAGGCGCCGAACACCTCGAGTTTCTTCGTCGGGAGCAAGTGGAAGCCAAGCGCAGACAGCAAAAGGAGCGCACGTCAACCCAAGCACCCCACCCACCCGCCCCTTCAACCACCGTCTGCCCCACCTGTGACTGAGACTGTAGGTCCCGCATTGGACTCATCAGTCACCTGCGAACTCATTTTTAATGTGGAAGCAAGTCATCCTCAGTTCCGAGGGACTGCCTAAGGAGAAGAAGAGTGGCGAGGGGAGATTTCAATATCCACTTATAAAGTGAACAAATGAGGAACAGGCATAAGAGATTAGAGGCTCCACAGAGGCATTGAATAATGCAACAACCAAAGATTGCTTCCTAATTCAGCTTGTGAGCGCTATCACTAGAGGAGTTAATATCTTGGGCTTAATGTTCAGTAATGAAACACGGCTGATAGTTGCTCTAGAAGTAGGAGTGCACCTCGCTGATTCAGGCCACTCCAATATTAAATGGAAGGTTTGGAGATATAGCAAGTTTATGGATAATGGTATATTTTATTCGTTCCTGGGATGTGGGTGTCGCTGGCAATGCCAGCATTTATTGCCCATCACTAATTGCCCTTGAGAAGGTGGTGGTTGTTGTGTATGTACCTTTAAGAGAATAACTGGTCTCAGACTGCAATACCGGCAGTGACCACCCCTGTATAAAAGACGCTAGAGAGCCTCTGTTGGTTTGATTCGTTTATGCCTTCCACCAGTAAAGATCGTTTTGTTTTCTCTCCTGCTAGTCCGTGTCTCAATCATTCACGGACTTAACACTGGCGACGAGTTAGAAAGAACTTACCTGCAACTCAGCAGCAGCTCTGACGACGTTGAAGGTCGGAAGAAGAAAAAAAAAAATAGAGTCCATTGAAACTCGAGGAACGGGCGTCGACCGTCAATCATCGGGTTCAAGGCTTTGCAGGAGCGACTTTCCAGAGCCAGGCTGGGTTCCTCGGTCCGTGGTTTCCCAGCTAATCGGGCTGGTGGCAGGTAGTGCTCTGATCCTTCCTGGGCTGCGGCGGGCTGAAGCTCGATCGGGTGGCCTTTCAACGGGGCCGGGCAGCGAGGAGAGAGAGAGAGGGTGGAGCATAAAGGGCGCGGCCGGTGTTTCGAAGCTGGGCAGCGTTCGGATCTCAGAAGAGGGAGGGAAGTGTTCCAGAGGGTCCGCTCCACGACGGGAAAATAATAAAAGAAAAAGAATACGCGCAAGAAACCGTGGAAAGCAGCGCTAACAACAGCGGGGAAGAAGGAAAAGCGCGGGAGGCGCCATTTTGTTAAATCAGAGAAGAAGGCAAAGTGCGGGAGGCGCCATTTTAGATTTGCAAGATGCCGAAGACTGGCTGTATCACTGCTTTTGATAATACATTAGAGGACTGGACCACGTATGTGGAAAGAGTCGAGGTATATTTCGAGGCAAATGAAATAGCGGAGGGGAAAAAGGCATCAATATTGCTAAACGTAATGGGCGCTAGAACGTACGGCCTATTGCGGGATCTGATTACTCCAGCCAAACCGAAGGCGAAGAGTTTTAACGAAATTGTTGCTGTTCTACAGAAGCACTTAAACCCTGCACCACTGTTGATAGCAGAAAGATTTAAATTCCACAGGAGAACTCAGCACAAAGATGAGAGCAATGCTGAGTATCTTACGGAACTATGCAAGCTATCAAAGCACTGCCAGTTCGGAGCAGGACTGGCAGATACCCTACGGGACAAATTTGTCTGTGGACTCCTGAGTGAAGGAACACAGAAGAAGTTACTCGCAGAAAAAGAGCTGACGCTAGATAAGGCTTTCAGCGTGGCAGTATCGTATGAAGCAGCAGCCAGGGGAGCTGCAGAAATTCAACAAAAACCACAGGAATACAGCACCCACGAAATGACACGGGGATATGCAAAATGTTATCGCTGCGGCAGAACTAACCATGACCAGAAGGACTGCTGGTCCAAAGACAAAATATGCAGACAATGCGGGAAGATTGGACACATTGCACGAGTTTGTAGGTCTGGGAAGAAGACCAGCGACAACAAAAAGGCTACTAAGGAACCGTACAAGAAAGTACAAAAGATGACGGACAGTAGTTCCGAAGACCAGATGAGCGATAGTGAATCCGAGAACAGGAGATTAAGCTGTCTCAAACTTCACAATGTAATCGCAAAAGAGGATCACCGAACCATTTGGGTCACCCTCACGATAGCAGGGTCCCAAGTTAAAGTGGAATTGGATACAGGATCAGCGCTAACCGTCATGAATCGACGAGACTATGAGCAGCTATTTTCACACATACCCTTGAGAGAGACATCCATCGTCTTGATGACGTATACGGGGCAAAAAGTATACCCCAGAGGAAAAATAAGGGTGCCTGTCGAATACAATGGCAAGAAAATACGGAAATTGTATCTCTACATACTGCCAAATGGTGGACCACCGTTATTGGGATGGGAATGGATCAGGAAGATAAACTTAGATTGGCATTCCATTCATGCAATGACGGTGGACGGTAAAAAAGATGAAGACGTCACTCCTGGACGATTGTCAACAATCTTAGCTAACGCCAAAGAGGTATTTCAACAAGAACTGGGCACGCTTAAAGGCGTAACCGCCTCGTTAAAAATAGAAGAGAATGCAGTTCCCAAGTTTTTCAAAGCGAGACCGGTACCATATGCAATTCGTCCAGCCGTCGAGGCAGAGCTGGAGAATCTGGAGAAGGCGGGCGTGTTGTCTAAGGTTGACTGGAGCGAGTGGGCAACACCCATCGTTCCTGTCATGAAAAAAACGTTAAGCAATAAGTCCGGAGAGCCAAGGAAGATTCGCATCTGTGGGGATTTCAAGGTGACGGTGAACCCTATCCTTCACACAGTACAATATCCTCTTCCAAGGATAGAAGACATCTTCGCCTCACTGTCTGGAGGGAAGCGTTTTACAAAAATTGACCTAGCACAAGCATATTTGCAGATGGAGGTTGAAGAGTCCTCTAGGAAGTATCTCACGATAAACACTCACAAAGGTCTTTACCAATATCATCGATTGGTATTCGGAGTAGCATCGGCTCCGGCGATATGGCAAAGAGCGATGGAACAAGTCCTGCAAGGGATTCCGGGGACTCGGTGTTACTTGGACGACATCCTTGTAACAGGTGAAGATGACAGTGAACACCTTAACAACCTAGAACAGGTGCTCACTAGACTACGGGAACATGGGCTGCGAGCCAACCGCCCCAAGTGCGAATTTTTTAAGAAACAGATATCGTATTGTGGCCACGTGATTGATGAAGAGGGGTTACATAAGTCCCCTGACAAAATTGAAGCGGTTGTTAAGGCCCTAGCGCCTGAAAATGTGTCGCAACTGAGGTCATTCCTCGGGTTGGTGAATTACTATCATAAGTTTTTGCCGAATTTGTCGACAATTTGCATCCACTGAACGCCCTGCTACGAACGGGGGTAGCATGGAAATGGAGCGATGATTGTAAACGTGCTTTTCAGAAGAGTAAGAACTTAATCACTTCGAAGGAAGTATTGGCTCACTACAACCCAGCACTGCCAATCAGGCTGGTGTGTGATGCGTCTCCCTACGGCATTGGGGCGGTACTGTCACATAAATTCCTTAATGGTTTGGAGAGGCCGATAGCTTTTGCGTCACGCTCGTTAACTTCTGCCGAGCGTAACTACGCCCAGATTGACAGAGAGGCCCTCAGCCTAGTGTGGGGGGTGAAGAAGTTCAATCACTATCTGCATGGTCAAAAATTTACTCTACTAACCGATCATCAACCTCTTGTCTCCATTTTCAACCCTCAGAAGGACGTACCGATAATGACAGCACAACGGCTGCAGAGATGGTCCCTTTTCCTAGGGGCACACCAATATGACATTGAGTACAGAGGAACTAAACAGCATGGAAATGCTGATGGATTGTCACGTCTACCGTTGCCGACGGTGGAAGAAAAAGACCTTGCAGTGGATCCAATGGAGTTATTCCACTCGACCATAGTCGAATGTCTCCCTGTGACGAATGCAAACATAGAAAAGGAAACAAGGAATGACCCGACACTATCACGGGTCTATGATTTAACGGCGAAGGGATGGCCAGCACATGGCGAACCACTGCTGCCAGCATTTTCGTCAAGAAGAGAACAGCTGTCAGTGTGCAGAGGAACCTTGATGTGTGGATCCAGAGTAGTAATTCCACCTAAGTTGACGGATAGAGTGCTCAATGAGCTTCATGAGGGTCATCTGGGTGGGGTAAAAATGAAGCGCTTAGCCAGAGCGTTTGTGTGGTGGCCTGGAATCGATAGAGAAATCGAAGAGATGACCAAGAGCTGTGGAGGATGCCAGAAGGTCCAAAACGCCCCACCACAAGCTCCTCTGCATCCATGGGAGTGGCCCTCATCTCCATGGCAAAGGGTGCACATTGATTTTGCTGGTCCCTTCATGGACTCGATGTTTTTAATTGCGGTGGATGCACATTCAAAGTGGCCAGAGGTAATAAAAATGTCCTCAACCACCACGGAAAAAACTATCACAGTTTTACGAACCATATTCGCCAGGAATGGGCTGCCTGAACAGATTTGCTCTGACAATGGACCACAGTTTGTGTCTGAAGAGTTCCGGAGGTTCTTAAAGAACAATGGTGTTAAGCATAACACATCTGCCCCATATCATCCAGCCACTAATGGATTGGCCGAGAGGTTTGTCCAAACATTCAAGAAGGCTATCAAGGCAATGTGTAATGAAGATATACCCCTACAACACAAGGTGGACAACTTCTTGTTTGCCTACCGGAATGCGACACATGCGGTTACCAACCAAACTCCAGCCAGGATGTTCTTCAATCGAAGACTAAGATGCCGCTTGGATTTGGTTAAGCCAAACGTCCGAAGAGATGTGGAGAACAGGCAGTTTCAGAATATGAATGAAAGGCCGACCAGGAGTTTTAAGATAGGTCAACCAGTTTTGGCCCGGGACTACCGCACTGAGAAATGGCAGCCAGGAACGATTTGTACACGACAAGGACCTCTCATGTATACCGTGGACGTTGGGGAGAGCATTATAAGACGCCATGCTGACCAGATTCTAGAGTCACTGGAAAACGTCAACTCCACACCACGATCTGATACACCTGGTAATGAAATCGACGTTCCAATTGCAGCTACCGCAGAACCGGTAATATTGGAAGCAGATGAACCAAACAACGACATTGATTTCGACTCAACATTGCCAGAAGAACCTGATACTCCAAAGAGGCGTTATCCAGACAGAATCAGGAAGCCTCCTCAAAGACTGAACTTATAATTGCTTAAACTTAACCAATGTATCTAGCAACAGTAATTGTGATTGTAATTCGTTATCATTAGTGTTAAATGAATGTTATGTACTGTTTATCTAAAAGGGGAGGAATTGTTGTGTATGTACCTTTAAGAGAATAACTGGTCTCAGACTGCAATACCGGCAGTGACCACCCCTGTATAAAAGGCGCTAGAGAGCCTCTGTTGGTTCGATTCGTTTATGCCTTCCACCAGCAAAGATCGTTTTGTTTTCTCTCCTGCTAGTCCGTGTCTCAATCATTCATGGACTTAACAGTGGTGAGCCGCCTTCTTGAACCGCTGCAGTCTGTGTGGTGAAGGTACTCCCACAGTGCTGTTAGGGAGAGTTCCAGGATTTTGACCCAGCGACGATGAAGGAATGGGCGATATATTTCCATACCAGGATGGTATGTGACTTGGAAGGGAACTTGGAGATGGTGGTGTTCCCATGCGCCTGCTGCCTTTGTCCTTCTAGGTGGTAGGGGTCACGGGTTTGGGAGGTGCTGCCGAAGAAGCCTTGGCGAGTTGCTGCAGTGCATCTTGTAGATGGTACACACTGCAGCCACGGTACGCTGGTGGTGGAGGGAGTGAATGTTTAAGGTGGTGGATGGGGTGCCAATCAAGCGGGCTGCTTTGTCCTGGATGGTGTCGAGCTTTTTGAGTGTTGTTGGAGCTACACTCATCCAGGCAAGTCCATGCTGGTGCCACATTTTAAAATGGTTTATTTTATCGAGAGGCCATGTGGTGGTTAACTGGGGGAGGGCTGAGAATGATTCTGGCACACAAAGTAAATGGAATATTTCATTTTTGAAAATCCTGAACGGTTCTCGAGCTTTGTGCCCCTATGAGAAGGAAAAGAATGTATAATGTGAGAGGAAGCTATAATGGTTTCTCGTTTCAAAAGGAGCTATTTTAAGGTGCATTAAATGAGTAATAGTCTTTCAGGCAGGGAAAGGCATTAAAAAGCAGTTAGCGCAAATATAAGTAAGTATTAGGTAAGCTTAAATGAATCTGGGGGAGAAAAAGAGGATAATGGAAAACAACTAACAGAATAGAAAAAACATTTTTTTTTGCATATGTTGGAAGTCACAGTCAGTTAGAAAACAAATAGGATCATCGCCGGGTTACGATAGCAAATTTATAGGTGATAACGAGGGCTTGGCAGAAGAGTTGAACAGATACTTGGTATCTGTTTTTAACTATGCCATCTGCATGTTACATCTGCCCCTTTGCATGATAGATCAAACTGAAACTCAAATTACTTTCTTGCACATCTCAAGGGAAATGCTGGAAGCTAAACTTAAAAGGATTTGAGGTGATAAAAGCACCAGGACAAGATTTAATTTCGCCAAGAATACTGAAGGCAATAACCGCGGTCATGAGTGAGGAGATAGCAAATGTTTTCAATAGTTCAATGAGAACTAGGGAAATGCTAAATAATTAGATGAAGGAACACGTGAGTGTTAAAATCATAAACTATAGACCTGACTTGGAAGTATATCGCCGTTCCTTCATGGCTGCTGGATCAGAATCCTGGAACCCCCTCCCTAACAGCACAGTGGGAGCACCTTCGCCACATGGGCTGCAACAGTTCAAGGTGGTTCACCACCACCTTCTCAAGGGAAATAAGGGATGGGCAATAAATGCCGGCCTTGCCAGCGATGCCCACATCCTGTGAATGAATAAATAAAAACCTGTGAGAAGATAATGGAAAACGTCATTAGGGATGTCAGCAATGATCATCCAGAACACTTGGGTTTAATATGGGATAATCCACATAACTGCAGAAAGCAGAGGTCACGTTTCAAAGTCTCTTGGGACATTTTTCTATAGGTATTTTCAAATGTAATATAAATGCAAGTTGTTATTTTGATTTTTTTAAGTTACTAACATTGTGGATCCAGAATATGTGATACATGTCATGTACCTGGATTTGTAAAAGGCCTTTGATAAAGTGACTGGTAAAATTAAGTCCCACGGTTTGAGATGGATCATAAATTGGCCAAAGATCTGGAAACAAAGGATGGTTTCAAATGGAGTTGGTTCCTAATGGGTCCGATCACGAGTGGGGTGCCCAAGGATTTGGTGCTAGATCCCCTTCTGTTTATTCATGATCTGGAGTATGGCACAGACAGTACATTTATTGAATCTGTGGACGATACTAAATTGTGTGATAGTCAGGACTGTAAAAGAAGGAAATTAATTGAAACTGGATTTAGATAGATTGAGGAAGTGGGGCCAAGATTGGCAAATGTGGTTCAATATGGATAAGTGTGCAATTATGCACATAGGTGTGGAATGTTCAGGTATAGAATATATGGGTGTAGATTATGAATAACAGGCAGGGAGATTGACTTGGAGTGATCACTGACAGTTCCCTAAGGCTTATAGAAACATAGAAACATAGAAGATAGGAGCAGGAGTCGGCCATTCGGCCCCTCGAGCCTGCTCTGCCATTCAATGCGATCATGGCTGATCATCCAAATTCAGTACCCTATCCCTGCTTTCTCCCCTTATCCCTTGATCCCTTTAGCCTTGAGAAAAATATCCAACTCTTTCTTGAATATATTTAATGAATTGGCCTCTACTGCATTCTGTGGTAGAGAATTCCACAGGTTCACCACTCTCTGGGTGAAGAAATTCCTCCTCATCTCTGTCCTAAATGGCCTACCCCTTATCCTTAGACTGTGACCCTTGGTTCTGGACTCCCCGACCATTGGGGACATCCTTCCTGCATCTAGTCTGTCTAGTCTTGTTAGAATTTTATAAGTTTCAATGAGATCCCCTCTCATTCTTTTAAACTCCAGCGAGTACAAGCCCAATCAACCAAATCTCTCCTCATACGTCACTCCTGCCATCCCAGGTATCAGCCTGGTGAATCTTCGCTGCACATCTTCCATGGCAAGAACATCCTTCCTCAGATAAGGCGACCAAAACTGCACACAATACTCAAGGTGTGGTCTCACCAAGGCCCTGTACAACTGCAGCAAGACATCCTTGTTCCTGTACTCAAACCCTCTCGCTACAAAGGCCAACATACCATTTGCCTTCTTAACCGCCTGCTGCACCTGCATGCTTACCTTCAGCGACTGGTGCACAAGGACGCCCAGGTCTCGTTGCACTTCCCCTTCTCCCAATCTATTGCCATTCAGATAATAATCTGCCTCTTGTTTTTGACACCAAAGTGGAGAACCTTGCATTTATCCACGTTATATTGCATCTGCCATGCTTCTGTCCAATCACCCAACCTGTCCAAATCATACTGGAGTTTCTCGGCATCCTCCTCACAGCACACACGCCCACCCAGCTTTGTGTCGTCTGCAAACTTGGAGATATTACATCAAGTTCCCTCGTCCAGATCATTAATATATATTGTGAATAGCTGGGGTCCAAGGACCGATCCCTGCGGTACCCGACTAGTCACTGCCTGCCACTCGGAAAAAGACCCGTTTATTCCAACTCTTTGCTTTCTGTCTGCCAACCAGTTCTCTAGCAAAGTCAATACCTTGCCCCCAATCCCATGTGCCTTAACTTTACACGCTAATCTCTTATGCGGGGCCTTATTGAAAGCCTTTTGAAAGTCCAAATACACCACATCCACTGGTTCTCCCTTATCTATTTTACCAGTTACATCCTCAAAAAATTCCAGTTTCACATGAAGTGTTAGGCTGCTGTGGCTAAACAGGGTCCTCGGGTCTATTACCTAGTGCAAACTAGGGCCACGGTAGTGGGGTTATATAAAGTTTTGGCGAGACCTCATTGGAAGTATTGTGTACTATTTTGGTTCCCCCACAACCTCAAGGTGGATATTGCGGCTCATTCCCCCCAGTCTAAGGCGTTGAGCTATGAAGATAGACCTCGTGCCTTGGGCTTGGATTCATTGTCAAGGTTTAAACTTGATGGAATCTGATTCAGGTATTTAAAATGATTGATAACATACAAGTGGATAGGTTGTTTGAGGTGATGGTTGGGTTGAATGGGGGACAGCCACTTAAATTCAGAAATCAGGAGTGAAGTTCAGATGTCAGGGCCTAGAAATTCATTGTAGTCACTTTTGGGGCGGTAAAGTCGGGCGGCCGCTAAAGTTTGCGCCCGCCGCCAAATCGAGGCCACTTCTCCGATATTCATTAGCTTCACCCTAAGAGATTGCTCGAGCGCTAAAACTGGCGCTGGACGCCTCTCTTTAGGCGCTAAGCCAGAGGTGCTGAGCGAGAGCGCCGAGGCCGGGCGCAGCGCAGGTGCGGCCATCTCGTGATTGACAGCAGACACCCTGGCGCCGGCCAGCTCTTAAGGGGGAAGGGTCGACTTGGTCTGCTGCCACGCCCTGGATAGTGGAGCCCTCCAGCTAGGCCTGAACATTGCTGCTGGACCCAAATAGCGCCTGAAGCCATGCAGAAGGCCCGTGAACGAGCGCAGCGCTTCTCAGAGCGTGATCTGAGTGTGCTGGTTGGTGGTGTGGAGAAGAGGCGCCATCTTTTGTACCCGGACAATGGCAGGAAGGCGCCGGTCCGCGTCTACCGGAGAGCCTGGAGGCATGTCGCCAGCAAGGTGTCAGCCAACAGCGAGGTCCCCAGGACCGGTGTCCAATGCCGCAAAAAGTTTAATGACCTCACTCGGATTGTCAGGGTGAGTACCCTTTCCAGTGTCCTCCTCATCCTTGCATGTGCACCTCACATTATGGGCAAAGGGACCTGAAAGCCCTAATGACCAGCCCTCATCCAGCAGCAATGGGACAGGCATGAACATCAATTGCACATTCTGCACTTAACACACTGGCCAAGCTATTCCACCATGGGAGGCAGTGCACACAAGATCAGGGCGACACACTGGCCAGGCTATTCCACCATGGGAGGCAGTGCACACAAGATCAGGGCGACACACTGGCCAGGCTATTCCACCATGGGAGACAGTGCACACAAGATCAGGGCTACACACTGTACTTAGAGGCCGTCCTTTCTCTTGCAGGCCAAGCTGGCCAATAATAGGAAGAGCTGGACTGCGACCGGGGGAGGCCGACCCCAGATCCAGCCGCTCACTGAGCTGCAACATCGCGTGGAGCGCATCATGGGTGGCCGGGTGATTGGCCCCGTTGCATGTGGAGATGCCGACCCTGTTCTGGGCACCAATGGTAAGGACATCAATGTTTGGACCTCTCTCGTCCCACTTGCGCATCAGATCTACATCCTTTGCCACTGTCCGACCAATGCGCTGAATGCCACCACTCATGCATCCCTCGCTGACGCCCTCTCCTCACTCTAAAGCTACTCTTGTGCCTTCCTGCTTTCAGATGGTGAGGAGGAGGTCCCTGAACTTGCCAGTGACAGCCCCTCAGAAGAGGAGGAGGAGGAGGAGCAAGAGGAAGGCGGCCCATCAGGGGAACCCTCATTCGCTGCAACCCATGCGAATGTAGGGGACACGTCTTCCCTGGAGGGGAGCGTGGCGGAAGTGTCGGAGGGGAGGGGAGCTCATGGGACCTGTGGCCTGCAGAAACGCGGGAGGGTGGTGGAAGCTCAGCGGCCTTCTCCCCAGAGGGGGGAAGGGTCGGAGGCGAGTCCAATTGCTGGGCCCAGCGGCGTCCAGCAACGCAGGAAGGGTCGGCCAGCTCGGCGGCCTTCTCCCCAGAGGGAGAGTCCGGCCTCCAGTCCGGAGATGGTCTTCGCCGAGGAGATGGAATGCCTCGAGGACTTGTCCGCAGACTCGGAGCGCCGGCACACGGAGCTCATGGGGGTAGTGGCACGGTTGCCTGAGGCCATCGAGTCCCTCTCTCGGAGTGTCACCGACGTCGGGGCCTCACAGGCCATCAGTTTGGCGGAATTCGGGGCAGAGCAGGCAGCGAGTCGGGCGGCATTCGGGGCAGCTCAGGCAGCGAGTGGGCAGCTGATCAGTGGTGCCGTGCAGTCACTGGGTGCTCTGATGAGGTCACTGAACAGGTCAACACGGGCACTCACTGCTGCCACACTCGCTGTGTCAGCCAGGCATCGCCAGGGCACCCGGCGCGCTGCAGCAGCACAGCGGTCTGTCCCTCGGCAGATTGGTGCGCATGCTGCAGTGCTGGTCCGGGCGAGAGCCAGTGTCTCAGGCGACCAGCGAGCGCCTGCCATCCGCCAGCTTGCCCCCATTCCCCCATTCCCCCAGTGGAGCTGCCAGGAGCTGCTGCAGCGACTGATGCTGGCCAGCCACAGCTGCAGCATTCAACAGCCGCCCGCTCGACGGCCAGACCTCGACTAGGCCGACCCCCAAGGGCATCTGCCGTCATGACATGTGCCCCTCTGGAGCCTGCCCCCAGCCTTGCAGCAGCCAATGGCCTTACTTTGAGGAGGAGCAGCAGGGCGGGCAGGGGCCACACAAAGATGGCCAAGGCATCGCCCTAGCGGGCCAAAAAGTCGAATGTGTGGCCAGTTGTGTTTGTTTTTTGAGGCCGAGAATTGGATGTTTGTTTTTTGAAGGCCGAGAATTGGATGTTTGTTTTTTGAAGGCTGAGGATGTGATGTTTGTTTTTTACGAAGGCCGAGGATGATGGCCATTTTAGTTGCACTGTTTTGTTAATCCTCTCCAGGTTGTGGGAGCGAGTAATGTGTTTGAGTGTTTTTTGGGGGTTTCGTCTGTTTTTGGTTTTCATGTGGGAAGGGCCCTGAGTTTGTACAATAAAGCATTTTATTTATTAACATTGTCCATGTTTGATCTTTGAAGTGTTTGTTGCCTTAACCGGCTGAGGGCTTGCGGAGCGGCTGCAATCATGTTCTTTCATTGGCACAAGCCATTCCCTGACAGGGGGCCTAGAAGTGACGTTCAATAAGCCGCCGACGGGCGGCCCTTGGACCTTCTGCCTCCCTCCTGTGCTGCTACTCCTCATCCTCCTCCTCCTCATGCTCCTCCTGCTCCTCCTCCTGAGGTGGGGGTCCAACGTGAGGTGGCAGTGCCTGAGTCCTGCGGATAGCCAGGTTGTGCAGCATGCAGCAAACGACGACGAATTGGGAGACTCGGTCCTGCGAATACTGGAGGGCTCCCCCGGAGCGATCGAGACAGCGGAACCGTTGCTTGAGGACGCCGATTGTTTGTTCTATGATGTTCCTAGTCGCTTGATGGCTCTCGTTGTATGCCTCTTCAGCAGGGGTCGTGGACGCGCGGAGCGGGGTCATGAGCCAGGTACACAAAGGATAGCCTTTGTCTCCAATAAGCCATCCTCTTGGGGGAGGCTGTGCCTGGAACATGTCAGCCACAGTTGTCTGTCGCAGGATAAAGGCATCGTGGCTGCTGCCTGGAAAGCGGGCATTGACAGCTAGGATGCGCTGCCTGTGGTCACACACCAGCTGTACGTTGAGGGAATGGTAGCCCTTCCGGTTGCGGTAACCCTCGGCATGCTCCAGAGGTGCCCGCAAAGCCACATGCGTGCAGTCAATGGCGCCCTGCACCATGGGGAAGCCCGCTATTCTTGCAAATCCCACTGCACGCTGCTGCTGCTTGTCCAGGGTCATGGGGAAGGAGATGAATTGATGTCTCCTTCTGAAAAGGGCTTCGGTCACCTGGCGGATGCAGCAATGCACGGCGAACTGGGAGATGTTAGCAATGTCCCCAGCAGCGGATTGGAAGGAGCCGGTGGCATAGAAGTTGAGAGCCACCGTCACCTTCACTGCCACCGACAGAGACGTCCTGCGCATCAGCTGTGGCTGCAGATCTCTGTGAAGCAGCTGACAGATGTCTGCAACCACCTCCCTTCTGAATCGCAGCCTCCTAACACACATCGCGGCAGACATGGTCAGATAGGAGGACTGCTGGCGGTATACCCTGGCTGGGTAAGGCCTCAGTTGGCGACGCCTGTTGCCCCCTCTGCGTCTAGCCAGGGCTGCCACTCTCTCACGGCGTCTGTAAGCCCTTCTGGCATAAGGCTGAAAGTCAGCGTTGGCACCCAATGCAGCCCCCATTATATGCTGGCAAACACTGAGCTCTCAATGAAGGCAAAGATAATTGCTAAGCTCTGGCCTGAGCCAAAAATACCTGTCCTAGTGTTGGCCCAAACGAGTAAGCTCTCCTCCTTGGTCTCTCTCCAAAAAACCGTTGCACAAGAGTGAATGCTGCAAAATGGCTGGCCTTTATAGTGCAGGGTAAGTGCCCTTTAATTAGCGCTCCCCGCGGCCCGCCTCGGCTGTGTACCATTCCACTTCACAGTCGTTAGGGCCGCCCGGCGCACAATGGGCCGGCGCGAGTGAAGTTCCGGTTCGGGGCGCACAAAGGGCGTTGCACTAGTAAATGACGTCATGATCTGCGCGCGCAGCAGGGCGCGCGCTAAGACTTTGCGCCGGCGCTAAATGTGTACTGAAGTTGGGGCGAGGCGCAGATCGCGCTGCGCCCGGGCGCTAAGCGCCTAGCGCTCAAGATCTACTCCTCCTAAGGCGCTAACGGCTGGCGCGCCCAACTGAATTTCTAGGCCCAGGTCTTTAAAAGAAGGAAATTAATTGAAATAACAACAGAAAATGCTGGAAAAACTCAGCAAGTCAGGCAACATCCGTGGAGAGAAATTTGAGTTGACGTTTCGGGTTTGACCCTTCTTCAAAACTGGAGAGAAAAGGAACTAGATCGAAGGCAGGGCTGCGATCGGACAAAAGAATAAAAGAACCAAAAGAAGTAAAAGAGATTAGAAGCTAGACGAGATGGTAATAGGCTGTGATTAGGTGTAAAGTGTACTGGCAGGGCAAAAGATAGCTGCCAGGTGTGAGAGAGAAACAAAAGGAAAGGGGGGGGGGAAAGGAAAGGAGTGGAAAAATATAAGTGAAAATGAAATAGGGGCCGAGGTTATGATCTGAAATTGTTGAACTCGATATTGAGACCGGAAGGCTGCAGACTGCCTAATCGGAAGATGAGGTGCTGTTCCTCGAGTTTACGTTGAGCTTCCGTGGAACAGTACAAGAGGCCAAGGACGGTGAGGTCCGAGTGGGAATGGAGCGGTGAATTGAAATGACAGGCGACCGGAAGCTCGGGGTCACCCTTACGGACTGAACGGAGGTGTTCCGCAAAGCGGTCACCCAATCTGCGTTTGGTCTCCCCAATGTAGAGGAGACCGCATCGTGAGCAGCGAATACAGTATACTAGATTGCGAAAAGTACAAGTAAATCGCTGTTTCACCTGGAAGGGGTGTTTGGGGCCCTGGACAGTGGGGAGGGGGGAGGTATAGGGGCAGGTGTTACATCTCCTCCGCTTGCACGGGAAGGTGCCAGGCGAAGGGGAAGGGCTGTTTGGGATGATAGAGGAGTGGACTAGGGTGTCTCGGAGAGAGCGGTCCCTGCGGAATGCTGAAAGGGGAGGGGAGGGGAAGATACGTTTGGTGGTGGGATCACTTTGGAGGTAGCGGAAATGGCGGAGGATGATCCGTTGAATGTGGAGGCTGGTGGGGATCATCCTCCGGCATTTCCGCTACCTCCAAAGTGATCCCACCACCAAACGTATCTTCCCCTCCCCTCCCCTTTCAGCATTCCGCAGGGACCGCTCTCTCCGAGACACCCTAGTCCACTCCTCTATCACCCCAAACAGCCCTTCCCCTTCGCCTGGCACCTTCCCGTGCAAGCGGAGGTGATGTAACACCTGCCCCTATACCTCCCCCCTCCCCACTGTCCAGGGCCCCAAACACCCCTTCCAGGTGAAACAGCGATTTACTTGTACTTCTCGCAATCTAGTATACTGTATTCGCTGCTCACGATGCGGTCTCCTCTACATTGGGGAGACCAAACGCAGATTGGGTGACCGCTTTGCGGAACACCTCCGTTCAGTCCGTAAGGGTGACCCCGAGCTTCCGGTCGCCTGTCATTTCAATTCACCGCTCCATTCCCACTCGGACCTCACCGTCCTTGGCCTCTTGTACTGTTCCACGGAAGCTCAACGTAAACTCGAGGAACAGCACCTCATCTTCCGATTAGGCAGTCTGCAGCCTTCCGGTCTCAATATCGAGTTCAACAATTTCAGATCATAACCTCGGCCCCTATTTCATTTTCACTTATATTTTTCCACTCCTTTCCTTTCCCCCCCCCTTTCCTTTTGTTTCTCTCTCACACCTGGCAGCTATCTTTTGCCCTGCCAGTACACTTTACACCTAATCACAGCCTATTACCATCTCGTCTAGCTTCTAATCTCTTTTACTTCTTTTGGTTCTTTTATTCTTTTGTCCGATCGCAGCCCTGCCTTCGATCTAGTTCCTTTTCTCTCCAGTTTTGAAGAAGGGTCAAACCCGAAACGTCAACTCAAATTTCTCTCCACGGATGTTGCCTGACTTGCTGAGTTTTGCCAGCATTTTCTGTTGTTATTTCGGATTTCCAACATCTGCAGTATTTTGCTATCGAAATTAATTGAAACTGGATTTAGATAGATTGAGGAAGTGGGGCCAAGATTGGCAAATGTGTTTCAATATGGATAAGTGGTGGGGCGCGGTCAACCTGTGGCGCAGGATTCCATGGGTGGTAACGAGGACGGACTCCATGCGGTCCTCCAGGAACACGTTAGACACGATCACAGCAGAAAGAACAGAAAGAAGATAAGATAAGATTTTGGGTAATAATAATGGGGTTTGGAGCTTCTTGGAGTTTGATTGATCCCCTTTGTGGGGTCAGTGAGGAATTTTTGATACAGGATTCCTGAACTGGCTGAGGGTCTCTGTCTTTATTTTTTTGCAGGGGGGAGTAAGGAACATGGGCTTGACTCCAGACAAATAATGAGGCAAGCATGTCTGGGCATGATGGCCTTCTCTTGCCCACATCAACAACATAACTAGAGGAATGGAGAGGAGGCTGCCCCAGTGGCAATGAGACAAATTGAAGGAGGGTACTGAAGGTTGGGTCAAAGAAATAGGTAATTAGAAGGCTTTTGAAGAAGGAAAGGTAGCAAGGCAAAGTGGATTTGGTAGAGAGTTTCAAAGAACAGGGACACAGTGGCTGAAAGATCACCCTCCAAGGATGGAGAATTACAGATGGTTAGGAGAGTGTCACAAGGCTATCACATTAGACGTGCTCGCACCAGGGTAAAACTCAAGCAACTTCTGATGCAAACCCGCAAGATTGTGCTAAAGCTTTTGAGAGCACTTAACAACTAGCACGTCAGGCTTTTCAAATGGATTTTGCTGCTGGAGTTCGTGTATTTTTTTAATGCCGTTAACTTTCCTCTCCAGCATGGTGGCAGGGTTTTAATGTGCACCGTTTTGTTGTGTAGTGGCAACAGGACGTTGCTAGACCAGTTGGTCACAGTGTAAGCTAGCACATTGTCCAAAACATCAGCCTTGGCTCTGACGATAGCAAAATACTGCAGATGCTGGAAATCCGAAATAACGACAGAAAATGCTGGAAAAACTCAGCAGGCCAGGCAACATCCGTGGAGAGAAAATAGAGTCAACGTTTCGGGTCAAACCCTTTGTCAAGACTAAAAAAGCACAGGAAATGAAATAGATTAAGAGGTCAGGCTGGGAGAGAACAAAAGAGAAGTGAAGAAACATTAAGAGGTATTCAAAACGAGGCGAGATGGTGATAGGACTAGTGGAGACAAAAGACGGCTCTAGATTAGGTGTGAAATGTGTGAAATGCGCTGGCAGAATGGGAGACAGCTGCCATGTGGGAGAGAAAAAAAGGTTGGGGGGGGAAAGGCCAAAACAAAGGTGTGGATAAAAAATGAGTAAAAATGTAATGGGGGCCGAGGAAATTGTTGAACTCGATATTGAGTCCGGAAGGCTGTAAAGTGCCTAATCGGAAGATGAGGTGCTGTTCCTCGAGCTTACGCTGGGTTTCCGTGGAACAATGTACGAGCCCGAGTACAGTGAGGTCTGAGTGGGAGTGGGGCGGTGAATTAAAATGACAGGCGACCGGAAGCTCGGGGTCACCTTTACAGACTGACCGGAGGTGTTCCGCAAAGCGGTCACCCAATCTGCGTTTAGTCTCCCCAATGTAGAGGAGACCCCATCGTGAGCTTTGGCTCTGAGTTAGAAGGTTGAAGATTCAAGCCTCACTGCAGAGATGTGAGCACACAATCCAGGCTGATATTTCAGTGCAGTGCTGAGGGAGTGCTGCACTGTTAAAGGTGCCAACATTCAGATGAGTATGTAAACTGATGCCCCTTCTGCATTCTCAGGTGGGGGTGTAAAAGATCCCACAAAACTATTTGAGGAAGAGCAGGGGAATTCTCAGTGTCCTGGCCAGAATTCATCCCTCAACCAATATCGCTGAAACAGATGATCTGGTTATTTACATCGCGGCTGTTTGTGGGAGCTTGCTGTGCATAAGTTGGCTGCTGCGTTGCCTACATTACAATAGTACACTTTAAAAAGTACTTCATTGGCTGAGAAGCACCTTGGGATATCCTGGGGATATGAAAGGTGCTTATTAGATGCAGATTCTTTCTTTCTTTCTATCTATTCTAGATCATAAACATGAAAGCATCCTTTGTCCTAACCATATTGCAATTTTTTTGAAATTGAAATGGCACTGGGAAGCCGCAACAGAAGACAATTTCATTGTTAACAATGAAAGATTTTAAATAACAATTCATTGCCTGATATAAATGATAAGATGTATGTAGGAAAATAATGGACACTTGCGCATGATTACAAGGCAACAATCCAATTGAGAGTTCAAATGACTTTATAAACTGTTCGAATATGCACCAGTTAGTCTTTACTCTTTCAGAAGTATCCATTATCCACTATTCCTAATTATTCCGCTCCATATTCATTAACTTCTTTCAGATTGCATTCCCTCAGTACTTTCAGACTCCAGTCCTCTCACAATGCTGTTTCACTAAATCTTGATCTCTATGACTTTCAACGAATGTTTTGTTTCTTCCAGTTCTTCAAAGATACACTTTCTTCAGGTCTCTGGAAAGCCTAAAAGATGGTTAGCACCTCTTACCTTTAGCTGTAATCTGCATAATTCATCTGACCTCAATGGGAACTTCCCCATTGTTGAAGCTGTCCCCCAGAAACTTTGGTTTCCTCTTTCCAGCCAAACATTTCCTTTTTGTCTTGACTTCTAACTCTCTACAAATGCCAACTCCATCCAAGACAATAAAAGATCACCATTATCTCGTGAGGCTCTTCTACCACCTCTCTTAGATTGGATACCAGGAAAGCTTATTCTCTGGGCAGTCCCTCTCTCAACTCCAGCCTCCAAACTTTCTTATCTTTTTCTACCTTCTTGATATTGCAATGGTTAGCACTCATCTGAAAGCGCCTTTCTTATTCCTTCTAAGCTTCAAATACAGCAGACTCCACACTCTTCTTTACATCCTCTCCACGCTCAAAACCAGACCCAAAATACAGTCTTACCTTTCCAGGACTTTAAACCTCTGGGAACTCTGCGTTCCTCCAATTCTGGGATCTTGTGCATCCCCGATTTCCTTCGCTCCACCATTAGCTGTCTAGGCCTTAAGCTCTGGAGTCCCTCTCTAAACCTCTCCGCCGCGCTACCACACTTTTCCCTTTAAGACGCTTCATAAAACTTACCTCTTTGACCAAGCTTTTGCTCATCTACCCTAACATCTCCCTACGTGGTTCAGTGTCAAATTCTGTTTGATAACGCTGCTGTGAAGCGCCTTGGGATGTTTTACTATGTTAAAGGAGCTGTATAAACACAAGCCATTGTTTAAAACATTGTCTACCTCAATCTTTACTCCTGCCTTCAGTCCTCTGTGTTATGTCTGACATTGGGGATAGGTACTCGATTGCCTTGGCCTGAGCACATGAAGTTTGATAGTGCTGTTATCGTTATATTATGTCTGACATTGGATATAGGTATTCGATTGCTTTTGCCTGTAAGAATGTGGTTGCATCAGCCATTAAAAGCAACATGAGTTGAGTTCTACATACGGCCTCTGGATTATCTTTGCAAACGCAACATTTGGCGACGAGGATGGCTGAAATCTCTCTTCCACCACCTCCTCCCTTCCTTGCACTACCCGGTGAGCCCCCGATCCCATGGGTTCGCTGGTTACAGTCCTTTGAAACCTACCTCATCGCTCTCGGACTAGAAAATGTGAGTACAGCACGGAAAAAGGCACTGTTATCCCATTGCTTGGGAGTGGAGGGCCAGCGTGATCTTGGGACATTAGGCACAGCAGACTCAATTCAAACATATGATGTGGCTGTGGCTCTGTTAAGCACACACTTCTCTGCCCCACAAAGTGCCCTCCTGTGGCGATTCATTTTTAGACAGCGTCACCAACTCCCCGGCGAGTCTGTGCATCAATACGTGGCTAATTTGAGGGGGTTAGCTAGCTCGTGCAAGTTCGGTGCACTACAAGACGAGATGGTGTGTGATCAACTAATAGAGCACACCAACAACAA
This sequence comes from Somniosus microcephalus, assembly GCF_052327205.1. NCBI lineage: Eukaryota > Metazoa > Chordata > Chondrichthyes > Squaliformes > Somniosidae > Somniosus > Somniosus microcephalus. Next base: position 362,476,515 of record NC_140989.1, read on the forward strand.
CCCAAGATTGGCATCACTTAATCATTACTTCCTGATTTTTCCTTCTCATCTGTTCACTCTCTTTTCAATTTTGGAGGGGTCCTGCGCTTCCTGCATTGCCTTTTCATCTTAGTTTCTCAATGTCTTAATACATGAAGGGTTGAATAAGAAATGATGAACAAAAGGGTAAACTGATTGGGCAGTAAGCCATAAACACTTTGCTACAGCAAATAGCTGTAGTGGTCAACCACAGGGGATTGTCTTTGGGCGGCCGGGTCCTGTCGCTCTGGTCCCTCACAGGCGGCAGACACATAGAAACATAGAAGATAGGAGCAGGAATAGGCCATTCGGCCCCTCGAGCCTGGTCCGCCATTCAATAAGATCATGGCTGATCATCCAAACTCAGTAACCTGTCCCTGCCTTCTCCCCATATCCCTTGATCCCTTTAGCCTTAAGAAATATATCTAACTCCTTCTTGAATATATCATTGAAGTAAACTTAACACCTTTTTAAGACCCATAGCCAGGAAATTCCATTTTTTTTTTAACCTGCCTCTTTTTGGGTGCTGGTCTCCCTGGGCTCAGTATAAAGTACTGACCCAGAATTTGCTGGAGCAGGGCATCTTGCCCACCTGCAATTATTTTTGCACCGCAAATTGCTGCCAGTGCGAGCTGATAATGGCGTGGCGAGGGCAACGGGACACCTGGGACCTTGGTGAACGACAGGACCAGCAGTCTATCTCCTTAACCCAGGAGGTTTCAGGATAGAGAAAGGGACAGAGCAAACGGTGGAGAAGGAAATACGGAAAATTAGGGGGAAAAATTCGGTATCGACCATTTTGGGGCGCTAACATCGTTTAGCGCCCAGCGCTAATTAGCGCCGGCGGCCGCGAAATTGAGTTTTAGCGCCGCGAGAGGGAAGTGGAGCGTTAAATCAAGCGCGCCACTTCCTTCTTGGGGCACTAACATCAGAGAGCGGGGCGGAGACTTCAGCAGCGCTGAACCCTGGGCCGTGCAGCGCCGCCGCATTCAAAGGTTCCTTCCCTCCCTTAAAGGGAAGGGCTATTGCTGCAGGCTCTGCAATTTAAAAAGTACCTGACATGAATCAGTCATTCATGAAAGAAAGACTTATGAAATGATACTGAACGGCCTGCGGGTGGCGCTGTCCAGGGAGAGCATAAATACTCGGGCATGGGCCCAGCTTGCGCAGGACATTCTTAACAGGAACTAGTGAAGGACACAACTAGACCTCCATGTTGTAAAACAGTTGATTAAAGCTTTGTTTAACGCTTAGACCAAGTGCCTAGTAGTTTTCTTACGTCAGTACCTACCTGGACCACCAAGGCAGCTGCGATCCCGTGCGATCAGCAGAATGCCGGGCTGATTGATCGCGGCCAGAAACCGGCGAAAAAAACAGTAACAAGAAAGGTAAGGCTTTTTTTTTTACTTACCTCGGCCATCTCGCCTTTAATCATCACCCCCCCACCACCACCCCCCCCGGCCGAAGTGGCCAGCCGCCCGATGCACGCCTCCTGCAGCTTTCAGTGTTTTCGACCGGCGCTGCTGCAGGGAGGCGGAAGTCAATTTCAATTTCGGGTCCGGGGCGATGCTCACGGCGATGACATCAAGATCGGGGCACAACGCCGTAGCGCCGCCGCAAAAGCTCCCGCCGAATGTGGCAGGAGTCGATGTCAGTACAGCGCCCAGTCGCAAAGCCATAGCGCCCCGTTAGCGCCAACTGGAGGCGCAAAGGCACCCAATTTCACTTCCCTTCGAGTTAAATTAGATGCAGAAAGACAAGTAGAGGGAAAGAAATAAAAAAAAGAGGCAGGAAGGAAAAATAAGAAAAAAATGTAAATTTAAAATTTTTAAAAACCTCTCAGAAGAATTTATGACCTGCAGGAATGAGATGCCAGAGTTTCAATTGCTCCCTTTCTGGGCCTCCAAGGTTGTGGCATTGCAGGAACATAAATCATCCCATTAACAGTGTATTTATGCCGTGAAATAACAGCCCTAACTTTCTGCGGCGAGTTTAATTCGTATTTACGGTGCAAATCCATCAATTTCGTGAGGCTCACGAGGTGGTTGACGGCAAGCTCCCAGTTTTTGTGAAGCTCACGGCGGAGTGGCGCAAATCGTCCAGCAACCGGTGGTGATTCACAATTCCCGCCGTATCTCTTCCTCGCCACAAATTGCTGGGGTGGGGGGGTGGGGTTTAAACGCACTAATAACGGCCTGCGCCGTGAACTCACCATTCGTTTCCCAGCAAATTCTAGGCCAATGTTCCGGCTGCCTCGCCACGCTTTGGGCACGACGCCATGACCCGACAGCGCGGCATCGTCATGCACACACGCCACTGTTCTCCGGCAGTAACGCCACGGTGCCATTTTATGACATCACTACGCCACACACGAGAGCACCAGCCAAAAAAAGATCACGGCCAATCTGTGCGGAATGCTGGATCTCCACGCTGCAGCAGGCAAAACCTGGGAGAGCAGCACTTGCCAGTTCACTCTCGCTCTCGACCCAGAGTATCATGCAATATAAAAGCAACTGGTTAAAGAAAGAAAGACTTGCATTTATATACAGGTTGAACCCCGGTAATCCGGCACCTGACGGTCCGGCACCTTCAGTGGTCCGGCACAAGGAAGGTCCTGCTGTCACATTCCTTCCCTGGGATGGGTCCGGCTTGGGTCCCGGGACTGCTGCCGGGTCAGGATCAGCGCCTGGACCGCACAGCATCACCGACGGCTCGGCGGAGCGATGGAGCCCGAGCCCGAGCAGCCCGTGGGCGGCGGGGTCGGCGGCGGCACAGGGAGGGCAGCAGCAGGAAGAGGAGGAGCAGGTGGTGGCGGTGTTTGTGGTGACTTTCGACACCTTCAGTGGTTCGGAATTTTCAATGGTCTGGCACCAGCCTGGTCCCGAGGGTGCCGGATTACCGGGGTCCAACCTGTACTGCCTTTCACGGCCTCAGAACTTCCCAAAGCGCTTTACAGCCAATGAAGTACTTTGAAGTGTAGTCACTGTTGTAATGTAGGAAACGCATAAATATTGGCCTGGACACTGGGGATAACCCCCCTGTTCTTCTTTGAAATGGTGCCATGAAATGGGATCTTTTACATTTATCTGAGCGAGCAGACGGGGCCTCGGTTTAACGTCTCATCCGAAAGACGTCACCTCCGACACTGCAGCGCTCCCTCAGCACCGCACTGGGAGTGTCGGCCTAGATTTTCGTGCTCAAATCTCCGGAGCGGGACTTGAACTGCACAACCTACTGGCTCAGAAGCGAGCGTGCTACCACCTGAGCCGCAGCTAACGTTTTTTTGGGTGACGGTCGAGCTCTGGCAAATCCGGATATCAAATTAACTGAGTGGAAAACCAGCTCTAACTGGATATTTAAACGTGCGCGCAGCTCCGTTTAAAAACGCAGCATCTGTTTCTGAACGGAGGCGCCCGTCAGGAATTGGTCCTCGCTCGCTGAACACCTAGGTCATGTGATTTGCAAAAACCTGTCTCTTAATTTGCAGCTGGACGATGGTAGAGAAACAGAAAGCAGCCCGACATCTGGGGAATTAAAGGCAATAAATGAATAGGCACATAAATCTCACTGCATTGAAACCGTAGACTGATGACCATCATAACTCTGGATTAAGAGTGATGATTTTAATAGAAACCAGAGAAAAGGCTTTACATTAAACTACAATTGTTTATTATATAACAATGAATCATATTACACTGAATGGTGCAGCAGCAGTTTTTTAAAATTCTGCAGTACTTTAAATGAGGTCACCCGCTCACTGTATCGAGGCGGATATATTTATAATCATTTACCAGTTTATCAATGAACTGCGTGGTGTGTTAATAAGCCATTGCAAATTGGAAACTTCCCAGATTCAATTCTCAGTCTGTGCTAAGTGAAGCCCCTTGGGACGTTTTACTATGTTAAAGGCGCTTTGTGAATGTAAGTCGTTGTCATTGTTGTTGTTGGCTAATCTCAGCCAAGGTGTCTGGTGGGACACCACGATTGGCCTTGGAGGTCCCAGGTGCGGAAGAGGCAAAACTAGCCAGGGTTGCCACCACCTGTCATCCCACTGACTCCTATTGGGAGGCGTCCACCTTGTGGATGTTGTGTGGGTACGGAATTGAGCTTGGCTGTGATGCCTGCTGACTTTCACTATCTAGGCTTGCGCGTGAGGTCACCAGGGTGAAGTCGCAAAAGTACTTGAGACTGGGCAAACACTCCAGAACAATACTGAGAGAGCACGACATTGTCAAAAGTGCCGTCCTGCAGACGAGACATTTAAAGGGCAATTTTCCATTTTTTTTTTGCATCTCTGGCAGGGAGTCTTACCCACCAGGATGCAGGTAGGAGATTCAGGCACATTCCTTACATGATTTTCCGACCATCTTCCAACTACTGGGAGTCGGATAATTACCCTTTTGATGTCCATCTGAAAAGTTGTAACAGGCAGACTGGGCTTTCATTTAAGACCCCATGACACTATTCAAAGTAGAGCAAGGGAGTTTTCCTGGTTTCCTGGCCAGCAAGGCTCCAATCCCAAGCAAAACCAGCTCTAGAGCTTCTCTGCAGACTTTTCTTGAGCGGTTTTGTAAGAACTTGAGAAAGTATCTTTCTAGATTGGGGAAAGTGGATTTCCTAAGGGGAATTCCTCTATCCTAGTACAGGAAACTTTCTGGTATCCGGCACTGATGGGACTGAGCTGGTGCCGTTAGATCAAAATTGCCGTATAAACCAGCGGCAATGTTAAAACATACAGGCCTAGAAATTCACTAGCCTTAGCGCCGCTTTTGAGGCGCTAGAGGGACTAGCGCCAGAGTTATGGCCAGTTGAAAAATTCCCTGGGGCCCTAAAGCGGCGTTGCACCGGTAGCGCTGCGCCGGCACCGATGACGTCATCGGTGTGCGCAGCGTCCCGGTTGCCATGCCGACGGGCCCCAGCGCCGAAATTCAGTTGCGGCCGCCTCGCCCGTGGCAGCCGCAACTAAGACTCTGGCAACAGAGTCCAACACGTGTTTGCGCCGGCGCATTAAAGGATTAAAGGCCCCGCGGCGGCCGGCCGCTTTCCCGCCGGCCGCCTGCCCGCAGCTCCCTCCCCGGACTTCTGCCCCCCCCCCCCCGGAACAGATGCAAGCCCGGCACTTGTCCGAGGTGCCGGGCTCATTTTTAAACAGATTTGCGCGGGCCGCGGCCGGGTGCAGGCAGCTCCTCCTTAACGGAAGGAGGAGGCCTGCACTTCCCCAGCCTGCCGCACCGCATCGGGTGCCGCAGCGCCGGAATTGCGGCGCTAAACGGCAGTTAGCGCCCTTTTCCAGGCGCTAAGACCCTTCAGTAGCGCCGGCAGCCGTTTGGGCGCGGCGCTACTGAATTTTTGGCGTGCGCAGGGGGACTTAGCGCCGGCACTAACTTCCGGCGCTAAAGCCCTGGCTAAGCCAAAACCCAATTTCTAGGCCACAGAGATTTTCAGCTCCGTGTGAATCAACAAACCCTGTTGCTTAGCAACAGTTTCAAAACAGTCGGCTGCAGCTGCAAGCGTCTCTAGCTGAAGCTGTTGCTATAGCTACAGACCTTGCAGAGCCTGACTGGGAAAAAAAAAGCAACGAGAAGTAAAAAAAACTTATAGAAAACGGCTCCTGAATTTTGCCGGTAGATAGAGCTTTCCGGACTTTTAACCTCCGATTAAACGAAAGTTTCCTGTACTGTGAAAGAGAGGGGGATGAAGATATAAAAGGGACAAGATGGAGGGTCTTAGATTGAGGCATCACTTAAGGCACAGGCATGCTGCTGCCTGACTAACTGTGACAAAGGTCATCTGAGTTTGCTTGGAAGGATCCAGTGGCCAAAACATTCAAGGTTGTTTTCACCTATCTCAGCTACAGGCAGTTCTACTGGTAGAGGTGGATGCAGGTCATCAGCGTAGCTCCGCAATAGCCTTCGGGGGGGTGGGTGGGGGAAAAGCCTCCAAGTCATTGACAGCCAAAGAAAATGTAAATAAGACTGTCTGGGTCTGTAAAACCTGTGGAGAAAGTATAAATGTGGGCCCAGAAATTCGGGTCGGAGGCTTCCCACAGGTGCAAGCCCCCGACCTGCACTTACCCAATGCGCCGGCCGTTGTGCTGTGGGCCTGCGTGGGATTCCGATCCTGGGCCTCCTCCAACTGCCGGCGCGCAGTGCTTGTGTAGCCCAGGGGCGCAGTTAGTTCGAAGCATCCCCTGAGATCACGTGGGCCATGGAGAGCCAATCGGAGCAGGGAATGCTTCATTCATAAGTTTGACAGGAAGTGCTGTCAAACCTATAAATACTATAAGCCCTAAAACATCACTAAATCTACAAATAAATGTTTTAAAAATCACATTTTTAAAATAAACTATAAATTACATGAAATAACTATTTTAAACAATAATTTAAATTTTTGAAAAACATAATTTTATTTTCTAACGGGGCTAAAAATAAACTTACCTTTCTTTAAAGTATTTAAAAATAATAAACCTGCGGAAAAAATGTTTTAATTTTAATTAATTCACCACTTACCTTGTAAAAAGCAGGCCTTGCGCCTGCTTTTTAAATGTCTAACTCTTGGAGACTTACCCTCCCGGAGAAACCTGGAAAAAAAACGTAAGTTCGATGCGCACGCGCTGCCTCTCCTGCGCACGCGTTCGACCTCTGAACCCCTTCTTTAAGGGAACGGAAGTGCCGGTTTCCCGCGCATGCGCAGTGCATGCAGGAAACCGGCACTTCCATTGGGCCTACGTGTGAATACCCCGTGCGTACTCACCCGTGGAGACCCGAATTTCTGGGCTGTGGTCTCTATGTTATTTCTCCAGTAACAAACAGAGACGTTGCTCACATTGCAATAGAAGAGCGGCATAACTCAAATCTATCAACATTCCTGCAATCAGTGGGAGTGTCACACAGAAGACCCTCCGAGCTGGGGATTCTGATCTTATGGCTGCAAGTGGCAGCGCTGCTTGTTATTTGTTTTCTCTCCCCCTTCCACTACCACTACTAGAGGCAGTGAAACCCTTCTATTAAAAGTGCAGTTAATATAGTTTTAATAGAGAGCTTTCATCACTGCAGTGGACGCTGGGATAGCTCCACTTCCATGACATTCTACAAACTCCGCAGCCAGTCAACCTGTGAATAAAGAAAGGGAAAGGCGGAAAAAGGGGGGGGGAATATTTTAATGCCATCCCTTGTAGCTTTCATGATGGGCGCAGCTTGTTGTCTCTTGTCATACATATGACAGGACTGGACAGACTAGATGCAGGAAGGATGTTCCCGATGGTCGGGGAGTCCAGAACCAGGGGACACAGTCTAAGGATAAAGGGTAAGCCATTTAGGGCAGAAATGAGGAGGAATTTCTTCACTCAGAGTGGTGAACCTGTGGAACTCTCTACCACAGAAGGCGGTGGAGGCCAGTTCATTAAATATATTCAAGAAGGAGTTGGATATATTTCTTAAGGCTAAAGGGATCAAGGGGTATGGGGAGAAGGCAGGGACCGGGTACTGAATTTGGATGATCAGCCATGATCGCATTGAATGGCGGAGCAGGCTCGAGGGGCCGAATGGCCTACTCCTGCTCCTATCTTCTATGTTTCTATATGTTTCTCAGGCTCATACCCAGTCCTCTCCCTACTCTTCTTGGACACACTGGCCTAGAAATTCGGTAGGCTGCGCCACCAGTTAGCACCTAAAGGGGGCACTCAGTGGCTTTAGCGCCACTGGCCATGCCTCCCGCGATATTTAGCTGGTGCGCTAATGGTGGCGTTAGCCTGTTGCACTGCGCCACCACCGATGACGTCATCGGTGTGCGCAGCACCCCGCTCCCACCCCGATCTCGATATTCGGTAGCGCCCGCCTCTGTAGCGCCATTCGCAAATCGCGCTCGGTTCACGGGGCCTTTTTGTGGTGGCAGTGGCGCAAATTAAGGTGGAGGTGCGGGGCGGCCGTTTTTTTCGGCGGCCACCTGCCAGCACCTCCGTCCCCAGCCTCCTGATCGCCCTCCGCGACATTGCCGGCTGTTTTCCGAGAGCCCGGCACTTCTCGGTGCCGGGCTCTTTTGCCGGCACTTGCGATTTCTGATCGCGCTGGTGCAGGCCCCTCCCCCTTAAGAATGGGAGGAAGGCCTGCAGTACCGCAGCGCGCCGTGCCGCAGCGTGTGGTGCTGCGGCACGTTGCGCTGCGATATTCAGTTTCTGTTAAAATAATAGAGTGGAATTTGGCGTGAGTCAAAAGCAATGTGGTTGACTCTTAACTGCCCTCTGAAATGGTCTAGCAAGCCACTCAGTTGTAAAAAACCGCTACGAAAAACAATAAGGATAAAACTTGACGGACCACCTGGCATCGACCATGGCACCAGCTATGGACACGACAACGGCACACCCAGCCCAGTCCCTCCACCACCGGCGCACCGTGGCTGCAGTGTGTACCATCTACAAGATGCACTGCAGAAACTCGCCAAGGCTTCTTCGGCAGCACCTCCCAGGCCCGTGACCTCCACCACCTAGAAGGACAAGGGGCAGCAGGCGCCTGGGAACACCACCACCTCCAAGTTCCCCTCCAAGTCGCACACCATCCTGACTTGGAAGTATATCGCCGATCCTTCATCGCCGCTGGGTCAAAATCCTGGAAATCCCTCCCTAACAGCACTGTGGGAGTACCTTCACCACAAGGACTGCAACGGTTCAAGAAGGTGGCTCACCACCACCTTCTCAAGGGCAATTAGGGATGGGCAATAAATGCTGGCCTTGCCAGTGACGCCCACATCCCAGGAACGAATAAAAAAAATTTGCGTAAGTATCTTGAGTGTTTGATATGAGGACGTGGCCAATGGTCTTTTCAACCCTTCTGTTTTTGACTACAAGTGTTGCTCATGGGTTACAATGTCAAGGCTTGGGATTTTTTCCAATGTTGACACCTCTGGTATAAAACCTGAAATAAATAAAAGGTTTAGAACATTCCAGAAATGAAATCAATAAAAGTAGGGGTTTTTTTCTGTCCGAACTCTACTTTAACAGTCAGTGTGAAAAACTGTTACCATGACCACCATTTTGGAAGCACAGGCTCCAAGCAACCAGGCTATTCCATCACTTCAATAACCCATTTAAAAAGAGAACTGAACGATGAACTAGCTAGTAAAATACATCTTACTGGACAATGCTAGCATAAGCAGTCAAGGGGGAGAAATTAATGTTGGGGGTCCAATTTCCTGGCTAATCGGTGCCCGAATGCCTGTTTTAGGACCCCACTCCGAATTTGAACTGGGTGTAGCCTGCGGCGCTCAGCTTTTTCCCGCATCCAGAGTTTCCAAACGAACAGTCCTTAAAGAGACCGCTGGAGGGCTCCGATGACGTGGAAAGCAAACATCTTTTTTTTTCTTACTTACATTTATGTGGAGCCAGGCGGAGCAGGGAGTGCCAGTCACTGCATGTCCGGACTCGTCGCCTTCTGGTTCGCCTCTGTTTTCCTGCCCCTCCTCCCCCCCACCTCTCAGGACCTACCGGCGTGCCAGCGCGGCTCGGCACGGCACGGCAGCCGGACTATTTTCTTTGAGGCTCCGACCAATGAGCTGTGTCGGGAGACCCGGTTGGCGTTGGTTTTACGCCAGTGAGGGCCAAAGCCCCGATTATTTCCTGTGAGCCTCGCGCCGACTCGTTCGTCCTGAACTTATCCTTCGCGACGCCACTTCACACCGGTTTTCCAGCCCTGCTCCAGTTTCTTGGCCCCAGCTACTCCTGAGACTTAATGGTCCAGAAATTCGGGTCGGAGGCTTCCCGCGGGTGCAAGCCCCCGACCTGCACTTACCTAGCGCGCCGGCCGTTGTGCTGTGGGCCCGCGTGTGATTCCGATCCTGGGCCTGCTCCAGCTGCCGGCGCGCAGTGCTTGCATATCCCAGCGGCGCAGTTAGTTCGAAGCATCCCCTGGGATCACGTGGGCCATGGAGAGCCAATCGTTGCAGGGAATCTCTATTCATAGATTTGACGGGAAGACCTGTCAAATCTATGAATAGAGTTCGGCCCCAAAACATAACTAAAACTTCAAATAAATTTTAAAAAACACATCAGATTTTTAAAATAACTATAAATTACATAAAATAACTATTTTAAACAATAATTTAAATTTCTGTAAAAATTAATTACAGTTTTTAACGGGGCAAAAAATAAACTTACCTTTCTTTAAAGTATTTAAAAATAATAAACCTGTGGAAAAAATGTTTTAATTTCACTTAATTCACCACTTACCTTGTTAAAAGCAGGCCTTGCGACTGCTTTTTTAAAAGCGTAGCTCCTGGAGACTTACACTCCTGGAGAAACCTGTAAAAAAAACGAAAGTTCCAGGCGTATCCGCTGCCTCTCCGGCGCTCGCGTTCGACCTGTACACCCCTTCTTTCAAGGGAACGGAAGTTTCGGTTTCCAGCGCATGCGCAGTGCATGCACGAAACCGGCACTTTCGTTGGCTCTACACGTGAGTACACAGCGCGTACTCACCCGTGGGGACCCAAATTTCTGGCCCATTATTAAAAAAGGGCCTTAAGCCACATTTATGCTAAACGTCACATTTTTAAACAGCATGGGTTACGAGGCTGCAAAACAGATTTGTGAATCAATTGGCACAAAATCATTTGCCGCTCTAGCACATGATTGAAATGCATTTCCGATCGTCTGGTCCACAGCATGCGCTGAATTTTGTTTGTTGTTTGTAGACGTTTTGTTGAAAGTGAGTGTAGCCTTGAGCTAAGCTGGCTCCATTATTTAAATAAGGTACAACTTGACTTCCAAATGTGAATAATGGTCAATTCTCAGTCGGAGCACTCGGCTTCACCGCCTCATGAACTCTCTCTTGCTCTGGTTACACTGGCCTCTAGTGCCCACAGTACAGAACAGTTGCCGTTTGTGTCCTGACAGGTCAGTCCGACCAGTGATACAGAATCAGAGAAACCTACAGCACAGAAGGAGGCCGTTTGGCCCATCGTGCCTGTGCTGGCCCTTTGAAACAGCCGTCGTGCTTAGTCCCACGTAACGTTCCCTGCAAAAAAAAATTCGGGGCCGCGCGACCCATTCCAAACACCGCGCATACGCGATTTTCTATTTAAAAGCCGGCTGCGTGGGGCCCCTGGAACACCGTCCAGCTTACAGCGAACAGTGGTCCCACACCCTCACTTTTTGTCCGATTTTATAGCTGAAAATTTATTTTAACAAACCTCACGGCTACACACAATCAGAAGCAGGACAAAGCAGCCCGCTTGATCAGCACCCCATCCAAGACCGTAAACGTTCACTCCCTACCGTGGCTGCAGTGTGTACCATCTACAAGATGCACTGCAGCAACTCGCCAATGCTTCTTCAGCAGCACCTCCCAAACCTGCGACCTCCTCCACCTAGAAGGACAAGGGCAGCAGGCGCGTGGGAACACCACCACCTCTAAGTTACTCTACAAGTCACACAGCATCCCGACTTGGAAGTATATTGCTGTTCCTTCATCGTCGCTGGGTCAAAATCCTGGAACTCCCTCCCTAACAGCTGATGTGCCTCAATGAATCCGAGACTCAATGTTGACGGAACAAAGCAAGGCTTTTATTAACTCAAAAAGTAATACACATTGGAGAAGTGTCTCTCATCCAGAGATCTGCTGTACTGTCTGAGAGACACGCTGGGGCTTGCTTAAGTAGAGGCCAGGTATGGGCGGAGCCCTACACACAATACAATCCAGGTAAGGAAATGAAACTGAAACTAAACTAAACACAGAGAATACCGTGCCTGATGAATGGCATATTTCATCACATTCACCCCTTCTACAGATTTAGTCTGTTCGGGGGTTTGATAGTCCTCTGTGACCGACGTGGCTGTTGTGGTGCCACGGGTGTCGGCTGGGTGTCCCCGGTGGCCTCCTGGGTCTCTGCTGGGGGTGCCGCCAGGGTTGTTGAAGGGGTAGTTGGTGGGGGCACCGTTGGTCGATGTTCTTCCGGGGGTGGTGAAAGGATAGTGGGTGGGTAAGAATTGCTGTGATCGTTGTCGCTGTTGTGGTCGTGGTTGTTGTCGTTACCGGCTGGGGCGACGTCTTTTATGGACACGGTGTCCTCCCTTCCGTCGGCGTGCTGGACATACGCGTATTGGGGGTTGGCATGGAGTAGGTGCACTGACTCCACGAGAGGGTCCGTCTTGTGGCCCCTCACATGCCTTCGTACAAATACCGGACCTGGGGTGGAGAGCCATGACGGCATGGATACGCCTGAGGTGGATTTCCGGGGAAAGACAAACATTCATTCATGAGGCGTGGCATTAGTGGCAGTACACAATAGCGACCGTATCGAATGGAGCACATCTGGGAGGACTTCCTGCCAGCGGGAGATAGGGAGGCCCTTGGTCCTTAGAGCTAGGGTGACTGCTTTCCATACTGTCCCGCTCTCTCGCTCCACCTGGCCGTTACCCTGGGGGTTGTAGCTGGTGGTACGGCTCGTGGTGATCCCCCTGGACAGCATGTACTGGCGTAGCTCTTCACTCATGAAGGACGCCCCCCTATCCGTATGGATGTAGCTCGGCATACCGAACAGGCAGAACAGGCTGTTGAGGCATTTAATGACCGTGGCGCTGGTCATGTCTGGGCAGGGGAAGGCGAATGGGAAACGGGAGTATTCGTCCACAATGTTCAGGAAGTAAACATTGCGGTCGACTGACGGGAGGGGGCCCTTGAAATCTAAGCTGAGCCGCTCAAAGGGCCGTGTAGCTTTGATGAAGTGGGCTCTATCTGGGTGGTAGAACCGAGGCTTGCACTCAGCGCAAGTGCGGCAGTTCCTGGTCAGAGACCGAACTTCCTCAATCGAGTAGGGTAAGTTGCGGGACTTTATGAAGTGGAACAGCTGTGTGACCCCTGGGTGGCAGAGGTCGTTGTGGAGGGTCTGTAGCCGATCCCCGGTGGCGCTGGCACACATCCCTCGTGAGAGGGCATCGGGGGATTCGTTAAGGGCCCCTGGCTGGTAAATGATGTCATACTCGAAGGTGGAGAGCTCGATCCGCCACCTAAGAATCTTATCATTTTTAATCTTCCCCCTCTGTTTATTATTGAACATAAACGCTACCGACCGCTGGTCGGTAAGTCGGGTGAAGCGTTTGCCGGCTAGGTAGTGGCGCCAGTGGCGCACTGCCTCCACGATGGCTTGGGCCTCCTTTTCCACGGAGGAGTGTCTGATCTCGGGCCCTTAGAGGGTCCTCGAGAAGAAAGCTACGGGCCGCCCCGCCTGGTTGAGGGTGGCCGCCAAGACAAAGTCAGACGTATCACTTTCCACTTGAAAGGGAGTGTTCTCGTCCACTGCCTGTAGCGTGGCCCGCTCAATATCCCGCTTAATGCTTTTGAAGGCAGCGTGGGCCTCAGCAGAGAGCGGAAAAGAGGATGCTTTCAAGAGGGGGCGGGCTTTGTCGGAGTAGTTGGGGACCCATTGGGCATAATAAGAAAATAACCCCAGGCACCTTTTCAGGGCTTTGGGAGTGTTGGGCAGGGGGAGCTCCCGTAGGGGGCGCAATCGGTCGGGGTCTGGTCCGATTTCCCCATTCTCCACCACGCTGCCTAGTATGCAGAGGCGCGTGGTGTTGAAAACGCACTTGTCCTCGTTGTAAGTGAGGTTGAGTTTTTGTGCGGTTTTCAGGAAACTCTCGAGGTTCGAGTCGGGATCCTGCTGGTTGTGACCGCAGATGGTGACGTTGTCAAGGTAGGGGAAGGTTGCCTGCAAGTGGTGGTCATCGACCATGCGGTCTATCTCCCTCTGGAAGACCGAGACCCCATTCGTCACCCCAAAGGGGACTCTGAGGAATTGGTAGAGGCGTCCGTTCGCCTCGAAGGCGGTGTACGGGCGGTCCTCTGGTCTGATAGGGAGCTGGTGGTACGCTGACTTGAGGTCGATGGTGGAGAACACCTGGTATTGGGCGATTTGTTTCACCATCTCGGATATGCGGGGTAGCGGGTAGGCGTCTAGCTGGGTGTATAGATTAACCGTCTGGCTATAATCTATCACCATCCGCTTCTTCTCGCTACCACTCACCACCACCACTTGGGCGCGCCACGGGCTGTTCCTGCGTTCGATAATGCGCTCCTTCAGGAGCCTGTCTACCTCGGTCGCGATAAACCGCCTGTCCTCCCAGCTGTACCTCCTGCTTTTGGTCGCTATTGGCCGGCAGTTGGGAGTAAGGTTCGCGAATAGCGAAGGCGGCTTTACCTTCAGGGTAGCCAGACCGCACACTGTGAGGGGCGGCTGGGACCCACCGTACTTGAGCGTGATGCTTTGGTCGTGGCACTGGAAATCCGGGCCCAAGATCACGCTCGCACATAGATTCTTAATGATTAGTAATTTAAAATTATCGTATACAGTTCCGTTAACGGACAATTGTACCGCGCAGTAACCCATAATGGTCGATGTCTGGGTTTTATCAGCCATAGAGATGGTGCCCCGAGCAGGGACCACCGTTAGAGAGAGTTGTTGTGCTAGTTCAGGGTGGATAAAACTCTCCGTGCTTCCACTGTCAATTAAACATTTAACCCCGCACCCGTTTACCTCGATGTCCACCATTGATTTGGATAGCGGGTGCGGTCTGGTCTGGTCCACTGTGACCGATGCCACTGTAGGGCCCTGATCGAGACAAGATGGCATCCACACTGTCTGCTCACAAGATGGCGGACCCCACGAGGTCGGGCAAGCTGGCGTCCAAGATGGCCGCTCCCACGGCGCACACGCGGCGGTGGCGGGTTTTCCAGCGGGGTTCCCTCTGCACACCTTCCCGAAGTGCCCCTTCTTACCGCACTTAAAGCAGGTGGTGCCTTTCGCTGGGCACAGGTTTCTGATGTGCTTCGGCTGCCCGCAGAAGTAGCAGTTGGGGCCCCGACGTGTCGCGGCTGTCGTAGGGCTTCTGGGGGGAGAGCGGGGCCCCGACGGTGTCAGGCTGCCGGGCGGGGAAGATGCCTTCCAAGATGGCGGCGCCCTTGGTGCACACGTGGCGGCGTGGGCGGCGCGGGCCGAAGAGTAGGCGTCCGAGTTTCTCTGGGCCACATCCAGGGATCGCGCTGTGTCCACAGCCTGTTTCAGGTCCAATCCCGTTTTTTCCAGTAGTCTCTGCCGGATGTAAGTGGAGCTGAGGCCTGCGATAAAGGCATCACGAACAAGCTCGTCAGTGTACACTGCGGCTTTTACATCTTGGCACTTGCAGTCTTTGCCAAGCGTTTTCAGGGTGACTAGGAACTCATCCAGCGATTCCCCAGGTCGCTGTGTGCGAGTAGCGAGCAGATGCCTAGCGTACACCTCGTTCGTAGGCTGCTGGTAATGCACCTTTAGGATGTCGCAGGCGGCCGGGTACGTGTCGGCGTCTTGGATGAGGGGGTAAACCCGGTGGCTTACCCAATTCCGCAGGATTCCGAGTTTCATACTTTCAGCGTCCGTAGCGCCTGTGATGGCTGCGGAATTGTCCAGGAAGAATTCCATACACTTAAACCAGTGTCCGAATCGTGCCGATGCGTCCGAAGCATACGGGTCCAAATCCAAACATTCGGGTTTCAAGAGTTGGTCCATTGCATTGAAAATTGAGTTAATAAAATTGATGTGCCTCAATGAATCCGAGACTCAATGTTAACGGAACAAAGCAAGGCTTTTATTAACTCAGAAAGTAATACACAATGGAGAAGTGTCTCTCATCCAGAGATCTGCTGTACTGTCTGAGAGACACGCTGGGGCTTGCTTAAGTAGGGGCCAGGTAAGGGCGGAGCCCTACACACAATACAATCCAGGTAAGGAAATGAAACTAAAACTAAACTAAACACAGAGAATACAGTGCCTGATGAATGGCATATTTCATCACAACAGCGCTGTGGGAGTACCTTCACCACACAGACTGCAGCGGCTTAAGAAGGCGGCTCACCACCACCTTCTCAAGGGCAATTAGGGATGGGCAATAAATGCTGGCTTTGCCAGCGATGCCCACATCCCATAA
Organism: Somniosus microcephalus; assembly: GCF_052327205.1. Classification (NCBI taxonomy): domain Eukaryota; kingdom Metazoa; phylum Chordata; class Chondrichthyes; order Squaliformes; family Somniosidae; genus Somniosus; species Somniosus microcephalus. Next base: position 362,492,479 of record NC_140989.1, read on the forward strand.
ACAAATTTTTTGAAAAAAATCAGATCACCACAGGTTTTGTCACACACCAAAGCAGTGACACTGGGGGAAGATTTCCTCTTGTGTGCTCGAACAAAGTGAGAAGTTATTCCTGTGTTTGGTCATTTCTTATAAAATCATAAGTGTCTTCTAAGTGACTACACTTCAAAGGTACTTCATTGGCTGTAAAGCGCTTTGGGAGGTCCTGACTTCATGAAAGGCGCTATATAAATGCAAGTTCTTTCTTTCTAAATGTACGTGTTCACACTAGAAATCTTCCCGCTATGTTTAAAATGTTGGTAACACACAGCGGCCAAAGGAAATCGTCATGGCAACACCATGAGGTGCATTCCAGTGTAAGGAATCTAGAACCCATTATCCACAAAGACCCCCTACAATTTACACTGAGTTTTGTGTGATTGTTGTTTGTATACATTGGGGGTTAGAAAGCTGTCTTGGGCGCTAGCGCAAAATGGATGACAGTGAATCGGTGAAAATCAGGCTGTAGTTTTTGCTATCGCCCATTTTCACTGTTCTCCGTTTTCGCTGTTCTCTGTTTTTGCTATTGTTTGTTTTCACTGTTGTCTGCTTTGTGCTACCATCCAGGACGAACCTATACCCTGTTGTGTTGAATATTGGTGTAGCCTTTAGAGAAGCTGGCTTCATTATTTAAACAAGTGGGGGACTGAGTTACAGTCGAGGATAATGGTCAATTCAGACTCATCTTGATGGCCCATAGTGTCTCTTGCTCTGGTTACACTGGTCTCCAGCGCCCATAATGCAGAATGGTTGCAGACATGCCCCAACTGCCAAGCCGGCGAGCCGCTTGTGTTTGTTCCAATCCTGCCAAGTTTTGGAGAAAGCCTTGGTGATAATATTGAATTTCAGACCTGTTCCGTCCCGAAAACTCAACAGAGCCCGTTGTATCTGAAGTGTCACACCTTTAGCTCCTGTGTTTATCGCAAACTCGCTTTGGTGTCAGCTGTGATACAGTGGGTAGCACTCGCGTTGAAAATCGAGGCTGACACTCCCAGTGCAGTACTGAGGGAGTGCTGCACTGTCAGAGGTGCCGTCTTTCGAATGAGACGTTAACCTGAGGCTCTGTACGTGCCCTCTCAGTGGATGTAAAAGATCCCACGGCACTATTTCGAAGTAGAGCAGGGTCGTTATCCCTGGCCACATTTATCCCTCAATGTATCCCATTGCGGTTTGTGGGAGCTTGCTGTGCGCTAATTGGCGCTCGCATTTCCTGCAGTACAACAGTGACTATGCTTCAAAAGTACTTCATTGGCTGTAAAGCGCTTTGGGTCGTCCTGAGGTCGTGAAAGGCGCTATAGAAATGCAAATCTTCCTTTGCTTTTTTAAAAACTTGGCAGCTGGATTCAGAATAGAATTGGCATCGGAAGTACAGTACGTCAGCTGTTCACCTGGCATCCCAGCTGAAGAGAAGACAAATAGAGACAAATGATTATGATGGGGGGTCAGAATAAGGGAGGGAGGTGAAAACAAGCATTGCGCTCTGATGATTCCTTAGAGTGGGAGTGAGCGTACAGGTGGGTTGTTAACTTGTAATAAATCTTGATGCCGTGCGCTGATATGATGACTTTTTTGTATCATGAGGATTCTTCGTGAAGCAGATTGGCGTCTAATCCTCCGAGTAGTTCTTGGATCCGCTCTTGTATTTTGAGCAGTCCAGGTGCAATCTTGGTGCTGAGACTGCGCTTCTGCCCAAAGTTAAGAGTTTCCTGTCACATTAAATGCCGAGTGGCTCCAGAGATGCTTTAATATCATATTTAAATGCGGCTTTCAGTGGGATCTGCTGCTAAAAGCTGCTATTTTAATTCTGGAAGCTGCACCAGGGGAATGGCCAGGAGAATCACAAAGAGCCACGGCTCGCGGTTTGCGTGTTTTTATTACATCCTGGGTGAGCTGTATGACATTTTGTCAGTTTTGGGATGGTAGTGCAAGATTAATTTGCTGTGCCTGTGGTCCTAGGTCCACACAGTTAGAAACATGGCTTCAATATGATCGTGCCAAAATCACTTTACCGATGTCTAATTTTGGCAATTCAGGTTCCGCAGTGGACCCTCCCAGGCCACCGTGCAGCTGCGTGCACTAACCAGCACGAAGGGGAGGGACGTTACGGCCGCGGTTTTGCCAGCACTCAGAGGGCGGGGTTTGGAGGCAGGTTCATAGGTTAAAATCGTTTCGATTGACGGCAGGTTCCGACCCTGCCGTCAACCCGCCTCCAAACAGCTTTCCCAAGTGTCGGGTCCCCGATTGGCGCATGGACCCCACACCTAGCGGCGGGAAGCGGATTAAAGGCAATTACCTGCCTATTAATAGGTACTTAGAAGTAGTTGTCAGCCTATTTTTGGATTTTGCCACTTCTGGCTCGGGTTTCCCGATGTCTGGATACCACGCCAGGTAAGTGTGGCGTGCTGTGAGTTGGCTGTAATGTTTCTGGATTGATGACAGCTGCAGAAGTGGTGGGAAGGATCCAATGTTGCACATGGTGAGTCTCAGAGGAAAGAAAATGTTGGGTACAGCATTTTTAATACATTTACAGATTTCTTTAGCTTACAAGTTTTAAATCCCTGCCCAGTGCCACCTCATTGGGAGAACTTCTCTCACCAGTGATTTAATGTATATACCTTTATGGGGGGAACTATCTTTTACAGCTCATGTATACTGCAGTACCGGCAGTGACCACACCTGTATATAGCACTGAGTAGTAATCTGTACAGATCAGTTCCAGTGTGAGCCACATTGAGTAAACACCTGTTGTACCGTTCTCCTGCAGTCTGTGTCTTATTATACACGGACGCAACATTGGCGACAAGGCAAGTTCGAACCTACCTGCAACTCTGCATCACCTCCCGGGGATTTGTTCCTGGAGATCAGTGGATTGGAGGTCAAGGCCAGAGACTCGGGCGTCGACCACGGGCAACCGCCCAGTCATCCAGCAGAGACTCGAGAATTACGGGGGAGGCTGTCGAGAGCCAGGCTTGGCTTTCCAGTCGAGGTGGTCCAGTGAAATGGGCTGGCAACAGGTAGTGCGCAGACCCTTCCCGGACAGCGGCGGGCTAGAGCCGACCGAGCGGCACAGCAAATGGCCGAGCAGCGTCGACGGGGGAGAGAGAGAGAGGGCAGAGCGCACAGGGCGCAACCGGTGTTCAGGGGCCGAGCACCGTCGAAGAGATGGAGAGAGAGACGCGCAGAAACCCGCGAGGCGCCGCCATTGCCATGAGGACCGCCGAGAGCGGCGTTGGCAGCAGCGCAGGAGAAGCGCGCGAAACCTACAGGGCGCCGCCATTGCCACGAGAACCGCCGGGAGCGGCGTTGGCAGCAGCGGGGGAGGAAGGAAAGCGCGGGAGACGCCATTTTAAGCCATTGGGAGGTGCCATTTTAAACCACACCCAAAATGCCGAAGAGTGGCAGTATCACCGCGTTTGACAATGAAGTCGAAGATTGGACGACATACGTCGAACGAATAGAGGTATACTGCAAGACAAATGAGGTGTCAGATGACAAGAAAGCGTCGGCATTGTTAAATTTAATGGGTGCAAAGACGTATGGTTTATTACACAATCTAGTAACCCCAACGAAGCCAATGGAAAAGAGTTTTGAAGACATAGTAACTGCTAGGTCCGTGGTTCAGTAGATAAATAATTACACGGATGCTGTCCATAACAAACAACAGGTCTTTACTGGAGGAGGGTCATCTCTAGACTGGAGTACAGAGGCATGCGCACAGCTTATGTGGTTACTGCCGGTACTACAGTATACAGGAGCTGTAAAAAGTAGTTCTGACTTAAAGCACATACACTACAATTCCTCCCTTTTTAGATTAATAATACCCCCTTAATATTCAAATAACAATTACATTTTTACATGTACATTCAATCACAAAAAGTCCATTTATAGATTCAGTCTTTGGGGCGGCTTCCTGACCCTTTCGGGATAGCGCCTTTCCGGAGGTTCTTGTTCTTGGTGCAGAGGCGATTCTGACCCATTTTCATCGGGTAGTTCATCGGGTTCCACTGTTACTGGGTCTGAAGTAGATGCTACCGGTATGTCGGGTTCATCCCCAGGTACTCGAGACATGGGGTTGACGCCTTCCTGTGACGCTAAGATCTGATCGACGTGGCGTCTCACAATGTTCTCCCCAACATCCACTGTGTACATTAATGGCCCCTGCCTTGTACATATCGTTCCAGGTTGTCACTTCTCTGTTCGATAGTCACGGGCCAAGACTGGTTGCCCTACATTGAAGCTCCTTGTTGGCTTCTCGTTGATGTGCTGGAATTGTTTGTCCTCAACATTTCTTCGCACATTTGGTCTGAGCAAATCCAGACGAGATCTCAACCTTCTGATAAAGAACATCATGGCCGGGGCCTGGTAGGTAACTGCATGTGTCGCGTTTCGGCAGGCTAATAAGAAATTGTCCATCTTATGCTGTAGTGGAATTTCCTCGTCGCACATGGCCTTTATCGCCTTCTTAAAGGTTTGTACGAACCTCTCAGACAATCCATTGGTGGCTGGATGATACGGGGCGGATGTGTAATGCCTTACCCCATTCCTTTTCATGAATTTTTGGAACTCGTCGGACACAAACTGTGGTCCATTATCAGAGCAGATCTGCTCTGGCAAACCGTTTCTGGCAAATATGGTCCGTAGGACTGCAATCGTTTTCTCTGTAGTGGTTGAAGACATCTTTATCACCTCAGGCCACTTTGAATGAGCATCCACTGCTATTAAGAACATTGAGTACATGAATGGACCAGCAAAATCAATGTGCACCCGTTGCCATGGAGAGGAGGGCCACTCCCATGGGTGTAGAGGGGCATGTGCTGGTGCATTTTGGACCTTCGGGCATCCTAAGCAGCTCTTAGTTAGGTCTTCGATTTGTTGATCGATTCCCGGCCACCACACATAAGCCCTAGCAAGGCTTTTCATTTTCACTCCCCCCAGATGACCTTCATGTAGCTCCTTTAGCACTCTCTCCCTTAACTTGGGTGGAATCACCACTCTGGATCCACACATCACTGTCCCCTGGCATACTGACAGCTGTTCTCTTCTGGATGAGAATGCTGGCAACAGTGAGTCGCCATGTGTTGGCCATCCCCTCACCGTCAATTCATATACCCGTGACAGCGTCGGATCATTGCGGGTCTCCTTCTCTATATCCGCGTTTGTTACTGGCAATCATTCAATTATCGACGAATAAAATATCTCGATAGGGTCCACTGCTGGTGCTTCCTCCACCGTAGGCAGTGGCAGGCGCGATAGCCCATCAGCGTTCCCATGCTGTTTTGTGCCTTAGTTTCTATTTCATACTGATTCGCCCCTAGAAACAGGGACCATCTTTGTAACCGCTGTGCAGTCATTACTGGCACGCCCTTCTTAGGATTAAAGATGGAGACAAGTGGTTGGTGGTCAGTCAGCAAGGTGAACCTCTGCCAATGGTTGAATTTTTTTACTCCCCATACTAGGCTGAGGGCCTCCCTGTCAATCTGGGCGTAGTTGCGCTCGGCTGAGGTTAGTGACCGAGACGCAAGGGCCACTGGCCTCTCCAACCCATCTGGGAATTTGTGCGACAGCACTGCTCCAATGCCGTAGGGTGATGCATCACATGCCAAACGAATTGGTAGTGCTGGGTTGAAATGGGCCAACACCTCTTTTGATGTGATCAATTCTTTACACTTCTGGAAAGCTCGTCTACGCTCGTCATCCCACTTCCATGGTACCCCTGTTTGCAGTAGGATGTTCAGCGGGTGTAGTACCATAGACAAATTTGGTAAGAACTTGTGGTAATAGTTTACCAGCCCGAGGAACGACCTCAGTTGTGACACATTTTCCGGTGCTGGAGCCTTGACTACTGCCTCAATCTTGTCAGGGGACTTATGTAACCCCTCTTCATCGATGACGTGGCCGCAATACGAGGTCTGTTTCTGGAAAAACTCGCACTTGTGGCGATTAGCTCGTAGCCCATATTCCTTTAATCTGGCGAGCACCTTCTCCAAGTTAGCGAGGTGATCACCGTCATTTTCGCCCGTGACCAAGATGTCGTCCAAATAACACTGGGGCCTAGAAATTCAGTATAGCCACTTTTGGGGCGGTAAAGTCGGGCGGGCGCTAAAGTTTGCGCCCGCCGGAAAGTGGAGGCCACTTCGTCGATATTCAGTAGCTTTGGCCAAGGAGTTTGCTCGAGCGCTAAAACTGGCATTGCACCCCTATCTTTAGGCGCTAAGCCGGCGGTGCAGACTGATACCGCCGAGGCCGGGCGCAGCGCAGGTGCGGTCATGTTTTGATTGACAGCAGACACCCTGGCGCCGGCCATCTCTTAAAGGGGGAAGGGTCGACTTGGTCTGCTGCCACGCCCTGGATACTGCAGCCCTCCAGCTAGGCCTAAACACTGCTGCTGGAGAGAAATAGCGCCAGCAAGGATGCAGAGGGCCTGTGAGCGAGCGCAGCGCTTCTCTGCCCATGATTTGAAGGTGCTGGTTAGGGCTTTGGAGAAGAGAAGAGATATCTTGTTCCCGGACAGTGGCAAGAAGGCTCCCAAGAGGCTGTACAGGAGAGCCTGGAGTGAAATCGGCCAGAGGGTCACAGCCAACAGCGATGTCCCCAGGACTGGTGACCAATGCCGGAAAAAGTTTAACGACCTCACTCGGTTGGTCAGGGTGAGTACCCTTTCCAGTGTCCTCCTCATCCTTGCATGTGCACCTCACATTATGGGCAAAGGGACCTCAAAGGCCTAATGGCCAGCCCTCCTCCAGCAGCTATGGCACTGGCATGAACATCAATAGCACTTTCTGCACTTTACACACTGGCCAAGCTATTCGACCATGGGAGGCAGTGCACACAACAACAGGGCACCACACTGGCCAAGCTATTCGACCATGGGAGGCAGTGCACACAACAACAGGGCACCACACTGGCCAAGCTATTCCACCATGGGAGGCAGTGCACACAACAACAGGGCACCACACTGTACTTAGAAGCCGTCCTTTCTCTTGCAGGCCAAGCTGGCCGAGAATCTGAAGAGCCGGACTGTCACCGGGGGAGGCCGTGCCCAGTTCCAGGAGCTCAGTGACCTGGAGGAGCGCGTGGGTCGACTCATGGGTGCCCGGGTGATTGGCCCCGTTGCAATTGGAGATGCCGACCCTGTGCTGGGCCCCAATGGTAAGGACATGACCGTTTGGACCTCTCTCATTCCTCTTGCGCTTCAGAGCTACATCCTTTGCCACTGTCCGACCAATGCGCATAATGCCACCACTCATGCCTCCCTCACTGACGCCCTGTCCTCACTCTAAAGCTACTCTTGTGCCTTCCTGCTTTCAGCTGGTGAGGAGGAGGTCCCTGAAGCTGCGAGTGTCAGTCCCTCGGAAGAGGAGGACGACGAGGAGCAAGAGGAAGGCGGCACATCGGGGGAACCCTCATCCACGCCAGGGGATGGCAATGGAGGGGACACGTCTTGCCTGGAGGAGAGCCAGGGGGAAGTGTTGCAGGGGGGTATAGCTCCTGTGCCCAGTGGCGTCCAGCCACGCGGGAAGGGTCGGGCAGCACGGCTGCCTTCTCCCCAGAGGGGGGAAGTGTTGCAGGGGAGTGTAGCTTCTGTGCCCAGTGGCATCCTGCCACGCGGGAAGGGTCGGGCAGCTCGGTGGCCTTCTCCCCAGAGGGAGAGTCCGGCCTCCAGTCCGGAGACGGTCCTCGCCCAGGAGGTGCGCCTCCCTGATCAAATGTCCGCGGACTCGGATCGTCGCCACACCGAGTTCATGGGGGTTGTGGCACGGTTGCCTGATGCCATTGAGTCCCTGGCTCATAGTGTGGCCGATTTTGGGGCCTCACAGGCCAGGGGTTTCGAACAACTCGCGGCAGCACAGGCCAGGGGTCTCGAACAATTCGGGGCATCACAGGACGCGAGTCGGGCAGAATTCAGGGCATCACAGGACGCGAGTCGGTCCGAATTCAGGGCAGCACAGGCAGCGAGTGGAGAGTTGACGAGTGGTGCCGTGCAGTCACTGGCTGGTCTGATGCGGGCACAGACCAGGGCAGTACGGGCACTCACTGCTGCCACACTCGCTGTGTCACGCACGCATCGCCAGGGCACCCGCCGCGCTGCTGCAGCACAGCGGTCTGGCCTTCACCAGATTGCTGCGCTTGCTGCAGTGCCAGCCCGGCCGACTGCCAGTGTCTCTGGCGACCAGCGAGCGCCTGGCATCAGCCAGCTTGCCCCCATTGCTGCAGCCGCCACTGCCACTCCCCCAGCAAAGCTGCGACGAGCTGCTGGAGAGACTGATGCTGCCCAGCCACAGCTGCAGCAGTCAGCAGCCGGCCCCTCCAGGGCCGCAGCTCGTCTAGGCCGACCCCCAAGGGCATCTGCCGTCACGCATTGTGCCCCTCAGGAGCCTTCCCCCAGCCTTGCAACACCCACAGGGCCCAGGTTGAGGCGGAGCAGCAGGTCGGCCAGGGGCCGGAAAAGCCTGGACAAGGACTCGCCCTCTCGGCACACAAAGTAGAGTGTGTTGCCAAATGTTTTTTTATATGGGGGTGTTTGTGTTCTATATGGGGGGGGTTTATTTTGGTAAGGCCGAAGATGAAGGCAAATGTTTTTTTATATGGGGGTGTTTGTGTTCGGTATGGGGGGGTTTGTCTTGGTAAGGCCGAGGATGAAGGCCATTTGGATGGACAAGTTTTGTTATTCCTCCCCAGGTTGTGGGAGTGAGATATGTTTTTGACTGTTTTTTGGGGGTCTTGTCTGTTTTTGGGTTTCATGTGGGAAGGGCCCTGAGTTTGTTCAATAAAGCTTTTTATTTATTCAGCTTGTCCATGTGTGATGTTTCAAGTGGTTGTTGCGTTAACCGGCTGAGGGCTTGCGGAGCGGCTGCATTCATGTGCCTTCATTGCCACAAGCCATTCCCTGACAGGGGGCCTAGAAGTGTCGTTCAATAAGCCGCCGACAGACGGCCCTTGGACCTTGTGGCTCCCTCCTGGGCTGGTACTCCTCCTCCTCCTCCTCCTCCTCCTCATGGTCCTCCTGCTCGTCCTCCTGAGGTGGTGGTCCAACGTGAGGTGGCAGTGCCTGAGTCCTGCGGATAGCCAGGTTGTGCAGCATGCAGCAAACGACGACGAACTGGGAGACTCTATCCAGCGAATACTGTAGAGATCCGCCGGAACGATCCAGGCAGCGGAACCATTGCTTGAGGACGCCAATCGTTTGCTCTATGATGTTCCTTGTGGCTTGATGGCTTTCGTTGTATGCCTCCTCAGCAGGGGTCCTGGGCACGCGGAGCGGGGTCATGAGCCATGTACACAAAGGATAGCCTTTGTCCCCGATAAGCCATCCTCTTGGGGGAGGCTGTGCCTGGAACATGTCAGCCACAGTAGTCTGGCGCAGGATAAATGCATCGTGGCTGCTGCCTGGAAAGCAGGCATTGACAGCTAGGATGCGCTGCCTGTGGTCACACACCAGCTGTACATTGAGGGAATGGTAGCCCTTCCGGTTGCGGTAATCCTCGGCATTGTCGATAGGTGCCCGCATAGCCACATGCGTGCAGTCAATGGCGCCCTGCACCATGGGGAAGTCGGCGATCCTCGCAAATCAGACTGCACATTGCTCCTGCCTCTCTAGGGTCATGGGGAAGGAGATGAATTGGTGTCTCCTTGCGAAAAGGGCATCGGTGACCTGCCGGATGCAGCGATGCACGGCGAACTGGGAGATGTTCGCTATGTCCCCAGCAGCGGCTTGGAAGGAGCCGCTTGCATAAAAGTTCAGAGCCACCGTGACCTTCACTTCCACCGACAGAGACGTCCTGCACATCAGCTGTGGACGCAGATCTCTGTGAAGCAGCTGGCAGATCTCTGCAACCACCTCCCTTCTGAAGCGCAGCCTCTTAACACAATGCGCGGCAGTCATGGTGAGATAGGACACCTGCTGGCGGTATTCCCTGAGTGAGTAAGGCCTACGTTGCCGACGCCTGATGGCCCCTCTGCGTCTAGGCATGGCTGCCCCTCTCACACAGCGTCTGCGAGCCCTTCGCACATAATGCTGGAACTGAGGGTTGGAACCCCATGCAGCCCCCATAATATACTTGCAAACAGTGAAATCACAATGAGTCAAATTTCCAAGCTCTGGCCAGAAGCCAAAAATACCTCTCCTATGTTGGCCCAAATCAGTAAGGTCTCTTCCTTGGTCTCTGTCCAGAAATCCGTAGCACTAAAGTCATTGCAGCAAAATGGCTGGCCTTTATAGTTCAGTCTAAGTGCCCTTTAATTAGCGCTCCCCGAGGCCCGCAGGGCCTCTGCTGCGTTCCACTTCACAGTTCTTAACAGCGCCACGCCCACATTGGGCGGGCGCCACTGAAGTTCCGGTTTGGGGCGCACAAACGGCGTTGCACGACGAAATGATGTCATAAGCTGCGCGCGCAGCTGAGCGTGCGCAAACACTTTGCGCCGGCGCAAAATGTCAACTGAAGTTGGGCGTAGGCGCAGATCGGTCTGCGCCCGGGCGCTAAGTGCCGAGCGCTCGAGATCTACTCCTCTTATGGCGCTAACGGCTGGCGAACGCAACTGAATTTCTAGGCCTGGGTCCCTGGAATCCCTTGCAGGACCTGATCCATCGCCCTTTGCCAGATAGCCGGAGCCGAGGCTACTCCAAACACCAGCCGGTTGTATTGATAGAGACCCTTATGGGTGTTGATCGTAAGGTAATGTTTCGAAGCTTCTTCTACCTCCATTTGCAAGTACGCCTGGGCTAGATCAATTTTGGTGAAGCGTTTACCACCAGATAGCGAGGCGAAAATATCCTCAATTCGTGGAAGCGGATATTGCACCGTGTGAAGGACTGGGTTCACTGTCACCTTAAAATCCCCACAGATGCGGATCTTCTTTGGTTCCCCAGGCGTATTACTCAACAACCTCTTCATTACAGGGACGATGGGTGAAGCCCACTCGCTCCAGTCCACTTTGGACAATACTCCTGAACGTTCCAACCCTTCCAGCTCTGCTTCAACCGCTGGTCTGATCGCATAAGGCACTGGCCTGGCCTTCAGAAACTTTCGGCTTGCATTATCCTCTATTTTAATTGTTGCTGTTATTCCTTTTAGTGTTCCTAGTCCCTCCTGGAACACTTCTTTTGTGTCAGTTAGCATTTTTGACAGTCGTCCAGGTGTGACGTCGTCATCCTTTTTGGCCTCCACCTTCAGTGCCTGTATGGAATGCCAATCTAATTGTATCTTCCGGATCCACTCACGTCCTAGCAGTGGTGGTCCTCCATTTGGCAATACATATATATCCATTTTAGGTATTTCCTGACCTTTATATGTCACTTTCACCCTTATTTTTCCTTTGGGGTAGACTTTTTGCCCCGTATACGTCTTCAAGACAATCTCTGTAGCTTTCAAGGGTATGTGTGAAAATTGCCGCTTGTAGTCTCTTTGATTTATGACTATTAGAGCTGACCCTGTGTCCAATTCCATTTCCACTTGGACTCCGTCTATCTTGAGCGTAACCCAGATAGTCTGGTGATCCTCTATTTCGGTTACATTATGTAGCTTCAGACAACCCAGCTCCTTGCTTCCGGAGTCTGTGTCACTTTTCTGTTCGTCTGAACCACTGTCCATCACCTGGTGTACCTTTTTGTACTTCTCCTGTGGCGATTTCTTACTGTTGGTTTTCTTCCCAGACCTGCAGACTCTTGCTATGTGTCCTGCTTTCCCACACTGTCTGCACACTTGGTTCTTGAACCAACAATCTTTCTGGTCATGTGTTGTTCTGCCGCAGCGATAGCACTTCACTGTTTCATAGGTCATTTCGTTGGTGCCGTATTCTTGCGGTCTCCGTTGTATCTCTGCAGCGCCCCTTGCGGCTGCTTCATGTGATACTGCCATATTGAAAGCTTTGTCCAGCGTAAGGTCCTTTTCTGATAGAAGCCGTTTCTGGGTTCCTTCACTTTGTAGCCCACACACAAACTTGTCCCTTAATGTGTCTGCTAGTCCCGCTCCAAACTGGCAGTATTTCGATAGCTTGCGCAGTTCCGTTAGGTACTCAGCATTGCTTTCGTCTTTGTGTTGGTTCCTTTTATGGAACTTAAATCGTTCTGCTATCAGCAGCGGTGTGGGGCTTAAGTGGTCCTGTCGGATTTCTACTATGCTTCCAAAATCCTTGTTTACCGGCTTCTCTGGGGTTATTAGATTTCGCAGTAACCCATATGGTTTTGCACCCATGGAATTTAACAGAACCAGTGCTTTATTAGCATCTGACACTTCATTCGCCCTGCAGTACACCTCAATACGTTCCACATATGTCGCCCAATCTTCGACTTCATTGTCGAACATAGAGATACTGCCACTCTTCGGCATCCTTGGTTGTGCGTTAACTATCCCCAATGGCGCTTCCCGCGCTTCCCCTTCTTCTCCGCTGGCACAAAATGGCATGTCCAACGCTTTCCTTCCTTCCCGTGCTCGCCCGTCTTCTCCGCTGCGGCTTCGCAAAATGGCGTCTCCCGCACTCTTCCTTCTTCTCCGCGGCTCAATGGCGCCTCCTGCGCTCTCCCTGCTTCTCCGCGGCTCAATGGCACCTCCCCTTGCTTCGCCCCGCGGACCCTGATCAGCCCGTGATCCCTTGCTGTGCTCTGCGCATTCTTCTCCTGATATTTGTCGACGCCGCTCAGTCTAGAACCCGGCTGTTTCTTACCCTCTCTCTCTCCGGTTTGCAGTATTTTCCCTCGACGCCGCTCGGTGATCAACCCCCGATTGCGCCCTGCTCTCTTCACCCTCTTTCTTACCCCGTCGACGCTGCCCGGCTCTCTCTCTCTGCTGTCGGTCGGCTCCAGCCGCCGCTGCTCGGGAAGGGTCTGCTCTGGACCTGTCGTCGGTCTCTTACTGCTCGTTGTGGCTGGGGAACCAAGCCCGGCTCTCCACAGCCTCCCCAGCAAAGTTGGATCTCTGCCTGACTGCTAGGTGGTTGCTCGCGGTCGACGCCCGTGTTCCTGGACTCGACTTTTTTTTGTTTAATGTTGTAGGTAGATTCGCATCAACACTCGTCGCCACTGTTAGATCCGTGGTTCAGTGGATAAATAATTACACGGATGCTGTACATAACAAACAACAGGTCTTTACTGGAGGAGGGTCATCTCTAGACTGGAGTACAGAGGCATGCGCACAGCTTATATACCGGTGTTGTTACTGCCGGTACTACAGTATACAGGAGCTGTAAAAAGTATTTCTGACTTAAAGCACATACACTACAGTAACGATACTACAGGAACATTTAAACCCCACACCGCTGCTGATAGCAGAAAGATTCAAGTTTCACAAACGGAACCAACATAAGGATGAAAGCAATGCTGATTATTTAACAGAACTGCGCAAACTATCGAAACTCTGCCAGTTTGGAGCGGGACTGACAGATATCTTAAGGGACAAGTTTGTGTGTGGGCTTCAAAGTGAAGGAACCCAGAAACGGCTTTTATCTGAAAAGGACCATACGCTGGAAAAGGCTTTCAGCATTGCGGTATCATATGAAGCAGCAGCACGGGGTGCTGCAGAGATACAACAGAGACCGCAAGTATATGGCACAAACGAAATGTCATATGGAACAGAGAAGTGCAATCGCTGCGGCAGAACAACACATGACCAGAATGATTGCTGGTTCAAAGACAAAGTGTGCAGACAGTGTGGAAAAGTAGGACACATAGCACGAGTCTGCAGGCCAGGAAAGAAAACCAGCAATAAGAAACCTACCAAAGAAAAGCAAAGAAGGTACTTAAGATGACGGAGAATAGTTCAGACAAACAAAAGAGTGATAACGACTCCGAAAGCAGGGAACTGAGTTGTCTGAAACTACATAATGTGATCACAACGGAGGATCACCGAACCATTTGGGTCACTCTCAAGATAGCAGGAGTCCAGGTAAAGATGGAATTGGACACAGGATCAGCCCTAACAGTTATAAACCGACGGGACTACGAGCGGCTATTCTCACACATACCCTTGAGAGACACAAAAATTATTTTGAAGACGTACACGGGACAAAAAGTCTACCCCAATGGAAAAATAAGGGTGACCGTTGTTGAGTCTGTGATTTCCCAAATGTAGTTGTGCTGAATAACTGGACACAGAAAACAGAATACTTAAACAGGTCTTTAGTAATTGAGGGTCAGGGCTGAACTGAAATACAAACTGCTCCACAGGGTTTATATACCGGTGTGGTCACCACCGGTACTACAATATACAGGAGCCATCAGAAAGTAGTTCATCACCTTAAGGTAGTCTCTTAAGGTGGTACAGGTTACATACACTACAATTCCTCCCCTTTTAGCTTAACAGTGTACACCCCAATTTAAACATAACATGGATAACATATATACAGCTTTCATACAAAACTGTTCAAAGATTCAGTCTCTGAGGAGGCCTCCTGATCCGGGCCGGATAACGCCTTTCAGGGGTCTCTGGTTCTCGTTGCTGGGGTGACTCATCCATTTGATCTCTTATGGATTGAACATCATCATGTACGTTCGAGTCTGAGGTAGATGCTACAGGCTCAATAACTTCTTCAACTGGTGTCTCTGCTGTAGACATGGGGTCGACCCTTGTTCTCAATTCCACAAGTTGGTCAGCATGACGTCGTATTACGTTCTCACCAACGTCTACCGTGTACATCAAGGGTCCTTGTTGGGCACGAATTGTTCCGGATTGCCATTTATCATTCCTATAGTCCCTGGCCAACACTGGTTGTCCTATTTTGAAACTCCGAGTGCCCTTGTTATTTACGTGCTGGAATTGTTTGTTTTCGACTTCCCTACGCACATTGGGTTTTAACAAATCCAATCGGGACTGCAACCTCCTGTTATAGAACATTATGGCAGGGCTTTGATTTGTCACTCATGCGTGGCGCTTCGATATGCCATCAGGAAATTGTCCACCTTGTGTTGTAGTGGAATATGGTCTTCGCTCATGGCCTTTATCGCCTTTTTGAACGTTTGTACAAATCTCTCGGCCAACCCATTTGTAGCCGGATGATATGGGGCAGATGTATAGTGTTTCACCCCATTCTTCTTCATGAATTCTGGAATTCTTCTGACACGAACTGTGGTCCGTTGTCTGAACATATTTGTTCCGGCAGCCCATTCCTTGCAAATATGGTTCTTAGAACTGCGATCGTCTTTTCAGAGGTAGTGGTCGACATCTTAATCACTTCTGGCCATTTAGAATGTGCGTCTACCGCTATCAAAAACATGGAATCCATGAATGGACCTGCAAAGTCGATATGCACACGTTGCCATGGGGTTGAAGGCCATTCCCACGGATGCAGCGGTGCAATTGGAGGTGCATTTTGAACTTTTTGGCACCCTGAGCAGCTTTTAGTCAGATCCTCTATTTGTTTGTCGATACCTGGCCACCACACATAAGCCCTAGCAAGGCCTTTCATCTTGACTCCCCCCAGATGACCTTCATGCAGTTCCTTCAGAACTCTCTCCCTTAATTTAGGAGGAATAATCACCCTTGTTCCATACATCAATGTTCCTTGACAGACGGACAGCTGCTCTCGTCTGGCTGAGAATGCCGGTAACAGTGGTTCGCCATGTGTTGGCCATCCCTTCACTGTCAAATCGTAGACCCGAGACAGTGTCGGGTCGTTTCTGGTCTCTCTCTCAATACTCGCATTGGTGACTGGTAAGCATTCGATGATGGTCGAGTGAAATATCTCGACAGGGTCAACTGCCGGTGCCTCTTCCATTGTAGGTAGTGGCAGGCGCGACAGCCCATCAGCATTACCATGTTGCTTTGTACCTTTGAATTCGATATCATATTGATGTGCCCCTAGGAAAAGAGACCATCTCTGAAGCCTCTGCGCCGTCATAACCGGAACACCCTTCTTAGGATTAAAGATGAAAACCAACGGCTGGTGATCTGTCAGCAGTGTAAACCTTTGGCCTTGCAGGTAATGGTTAAATTTCTTTACTCCCCACACGAGGCTGAGAGCCTCCCTATCTATCTGAGCATAGTTGCGCTCAGCGGAGGTCAATGATCTGGATGCGAACGCGACTGGCCTTTCCAAGCCATTTGGCAACTTATGTGAGAGCACTGCCCCGATACCATATGGAGAAGCATCACAAGCTAAACGAATAGGCAGCGTTGGGTTAAAGTGAGCCAACACTTCCTTAGAGGTGATCAGTGCCTTGCTTTTTTGAAAAGCCCGCTTACAGTCCTCGCTCCACTTCCGTGGTACTCCAATTTGCAAAAGAGTGTTCAGCGGGTGTAACACCGTGGATAAATTTGGAAGAAACTTGTGGTAATAGTTAATCAACCCAAGGAATGACCTCAACTGGGATACATTTTCCGGAGCGGGAGCTTTCACAACAGCTTCGATCTTGTCAGGTGACTTATGAAGCCCCTCCTGATCAATGACGTGACCGCAGTACGAGATTCGCTTCTGAAAGAACTCACATTTCTGGCGATTAACTCTGAGTCCATATTCTTTCAATCTGGTGAGCACCTGCTCCAAATTCGCGAGGTGTTCCTTATCATCATCTCCTGTAATCAGAATGTCGTCCAGGTAGCATTGTGTGCCTGGGATTCCCTGTAATACCTGCTCCATGGCCCTTTGCCAAATCGCTGGAGCCGATGCCACTCCAAAAACCAGTCTATTATACCGATATAAGCCCTTATGTGTGTTGATCATGAGATACTGGCGTGACGCTTCATCAACTTCCATCTGTAAGTACGCCTGCGCCAGGTCTATCTTGGTGAAGTGTTTCCCGCCAGACAGCGAAGCGAAGATATCCTCAATCCGCAGAAGCGGATATTGCACCGTGTGAAGAACCGGATTAACAGTGATCTTGAAATCGCCACAGATGCGAACCTTCCCAGGTTCCCCCGGCTTGTTGCTCAACGAACGCTTCATAACGGGAACAATGGGCGTGGCCCATTCGCTCCGGTCCACCTTTGACAATACTCCTGAATGTTCTAGCCCTTCCAGCTCTGCTTCCACAGCAGGTCGCATCGCATAAGGTACCGGTCTGGCTTTGAAAAATTTTGGGTTTGCATGTTCTTCAACCTTGATGTTTGCCGTAATTCCTTTCAGTGTTCCCAGTCCCTGTTGGAACACCTCCTTAGCATCGTCCAATATTTTGGACAGTTGTTTAGGTTTGACATCGTCCTCTTTACAGGAATCTACAGTTAGTGCTTGTAAGGAATGCCAGTCCATATTTATTCTCCGGATCCATTCCCGTCCCAGTAGTGGTGGACCTCCCTCAGGTAACACATACAAGTCCATTCCCTGACTTTCTTTACCATTGTAGACCACCTTTACCTTTATCTTTCCGATGGGGTATACTCTTTGCCCCGTGTATGTTTTCAATACAATCTCCGTATCCCTCAGGGGAATGTGTGGGAATAACCTTTTGTACTCTTGCTTATTCATGACCGTCAATGCCGATCCAGTGTCCAATTCCATCTTCACTTGGACTCCTGCTATCCGAAGCATGACCCAGATAGTTTGGTGGTCTGCTGTGTTACCCACATTATGTATTTTTAGACAACCCAGTTCCTTACTGCTGGAGTCTGAATCCGTCTTTTGTTCATCCGAACTGTTCTCTGTCACCTTGTGTACTTTCTTGTACTTCTCCTGCGGCGACTTTTTGTTGCTGGTCTTCTTTCCTGACCGGCATACTTTCGCTATGTGACCAAGTCTGCCACATTTCCTGCATTCTTTATCTTTGAACCAGCACTGGTTCTGATCATGCGTTGTCCTTCCGCAACGATAACACTTTGCTGCACCCAATGCCATTTCATTGGTGCTGAATTCCGATGGCCTTTGCTGCATTTCCGTAGTGCCTCGTGCTGCTGCCTCGTGCGATGCTGCAATGCTGAAAGCTTTGTCCAGCGTAAGATCCTTTTCCTCTAGCAGTCGCTTCTGGGTTCCTTCCTTTAGTAGCCCACACACGAACTTATCTCTCAGAGCGTCTGCTAGTCCTGTACCGAACTGACAGTACTTTGATAACTTGCGCAGTTCGATTAAGAATTCAGCGTTGCTTTCCTCTTTAAGCTGAATTCTTTTGTCAAATTTAAATCGTTCCACTATCAGCAGCGGCGTGGGGTTTAAATGCTCTTGCAGGATAGTAACAATCTCAGCGAAACTCTTTCCTACCGGTTTATCTGGTGTTACAAGGTGCCTTAATAACCCGTACGTCTTCGCACCCATTAAGTTTAATATGGTTAGTGCTTTCTTATCCGCCGGTACCTCATTCGCTGTACAGTAAACTTCAACACGTTCCACATTCCACATAAGTGGCCCAATCTTCTACATCGCTATCAAAAGCAGTGATGTTACCCGTTTTTGGCATCTTGTTGAGTTTCCTTTATTTTATTTATTTTTCCAAAATGTCGGCTTCCCGCGCTTGGCGGCTTTTCCCGCGCTTATCTTCTTCCCCCACCGACTAAAATGGTGATTACCGCGCTGTTGCCGTTCTCGCCTCCCAGCGGTCCTTATTTCCCCTGACGCTGCTACTCTTGTTCCCCGCCGCTCCCGCGGTCCTCGTGGACATTAACGCTTTTCTGGCTGCTGCGCTTCTCTGCCCGATTGCCGTCCGGCCCTTTTCACCGGCTGCGGTCGTGTTCTCCGCCCTTTTCTTCGGTTTCCCTCCCCTTCTCCCACTGACAACTCGGCCGACTTTCTCTCCATGTCGCTAGATCGGGCTTACCCGCCGCTGTCGTAGAAGGGATGATCACTGCCTGTTGCTGATGGTGGACTTCGTGGCCAGCAAATCCAAACCGGGTTCTCGATGCCTCCCGTGCGATGCGGTGCTCAGCAGGATGATGAGGGCGGATGCCCCTTTTTGACGCCCGTTCTGAGGACGAAGCTTCCTTGGATGCAAAACTGCCGCTAGGTACGATCAGACTCGTCGCCACTGTTGAGTCTGTGATTTCCCAAATGTAGTTATGCTGAATAACTGGACACAGACAACAGAATACTTAAACAGGTCTTTAGTAATTGAGGGTCAGGGCTGAACTGAAATACAAACTGCTCCACAGGGTTTATATACCGGTGTGGTCACCACCGGTACTACAATATACAGGAGCCATCAGAAAGTAGTTCATCACCTTAAGGTAGTCTCTTAAGGTGGTACAGGTTACATACACTACAACCGTTATATATAACGGTAAGGAAACACTGGGACATAAATGGATCCGGAAAATACAACTGGATTGGCATTCCATACAGGCACTGACTGTGGCTGACAAAAAGGATGACGATGTCACACCTGGGCGACTGTCAAAGATCCTAACTGACGCAAAAGAAGTGTTCCAGCAAGGACTCGGAACACTAAAAGGCATGACAGCGACGATTAAAATTGAAGAAAAGGCAAGCCCAAAATTTTTTAAGCGCAGACCGGTACCTTATGCGATCCGCCCAGCCGTCGAAGCACAGCTGGAGAGTCTGGAACATTCAGGTGTACTGTCCAAGGTAGACTGGAGCGAGTGGGCTACACCCATCGTCCCTGTGATGAAAAAGTCATTGAGCAGCACGCCTGGGGAACCAAGGAAGGTTCGCATCTGTGGGGACTTTAAGGTAACAGTGAACCCGGTCCTTCACACCGTACAATATCCACTTCCGCGGATTGAAGATATTTTCGCCTCGCTATCTGGAGGGAAACGCTTCACTAAGATTGATCTGGCCCAGGCGTATCTGCAAATGGAGGTAGAAGAAGCATCAAAAAAATACCTCACAATCAACACCCATAAAGGTCTCTACCAATACAACTGGCTGGTATTCGGGGAAGCATCAGCTCCGGCTATTTGGCAGAGGGCAATGGAACAAGTCCTGCAAGGGATCCCAGGGACCCAGTGTTATTTGAACGACATCCTGGTCACGGGCGAAAATGACAGTGATCACCTTGCCAACCTGGAGCAGGTGCTCACTAGATTGCAGGAATATGGGCTCCGAGCTAACCGCCCCAAAAGCAAGTTTTTTAGAAAACAGATCTCGTATTGTGGCCACGTTATCGATAAAGAGGGGTTACATAAGTCCCCAGAGAAGATTGAGGCAGTAGTCAAGGCTCCAGCACCGGAAAATGTGTCACAATTGAGGTCGTTCCTCGGGCTGGTAAACTAATACCATAAGATCTTGCCAAATTTGTCTACAATACTACACCCACTGAACACCCTACTGCAAACTGGGGTGCCATGGAAGTGGAGTGACCAATGTAGACGAGCTTTCCAGAAGAGCAAAACACTCATCACATCGAAAGAGGTATTGGCCCATTACAACCCAGCATTACCAATTCGGTTGGCATGTGATGCGTCACCCTACGGCATTGGAGCGGTGCTGTCGCACAAATTCTCGGACGGCTCAGAGAGGCCAATAGCCTTTGCGTCACGATCACTAACCTCAGCCGAGCGTAACTATGCCCAGATTGACAGGGAGGCCCTCAGCCTAGTGTGGGGAGTGAAAAAGTTCAATCACTATCTGCACGGGCAGAAATTCACCTTGCTGACTGATCACCAGCCTCTTGTCTCCATTTTTAATCTGAAGAAGGGCGTTCCGGTGATGACTGCGCAACGACTACAAAGATGGTCACTTTTTCTAGGGGCGCACCACTATGAGATTGAATATAAGGGCACGAAACAGCATGGAAATGCTGATGGGCTATCACGCCTGCCACTGCCTACTGCGGAGGAAGCACCAGCAGTGGATCCTGTCGAAATATTCCATTCGACTATAGTTGAATACTTACCGGTAACTAACGCTTGAATCGAAAAGGAAACCCGAAATGACCCAACACTGTCTCGGGTATATGATTTGACGGTGAAGGGATGGCCAGCACATGGCGACTCACTGTTGCCAGCATTCTCGACAAGGAGAGAACAGCTGTCAGTGTGCCGGGGGACCTTGATGTGTGGATCCCGAGTGGTAATTCCACCCAAGTTAAGGGATAGAGTGCTCAATGAGCTTCATGAGGGTCATCTGGGAGGGGTAAAAATGAAAAGCCTAGCCAGGGCTTATGTGTGGTGGCCGGGAATCGATAAACAAATCGAGGACCTGACCAAGAGCTGCTCAGGATGCCAGAAAGTCCAAAATGCACCACCACAGGCCCCTCTACACCCATGGGAGTGGCTCTCATCTCCATGGCAACGGGTGCATATTGATTTTGCTGGTCCATTCATGGACTCAATGTTTTTAATAGCCGTGGATGCGCACTCGAAATGGCCTGAGGTCATCAAAATGTCCTCCACCACCACGGAGAAAACTATTGCAGTCCTACGGACCATTTTTGCCAGGAATGGATTGCCAGAACAGATTTGCTCCGACAACGGTCCACAGTTTGTGTCCGAAGAGTTCCGGAGGTTCTTGAAAAAGAATGTGGTAAGGCATTACACATCCGCCCCGTATCATCCAGCTACAAATGGATTGGCTGAGAGGTTCGTACAAACCTTTAAGAAGGCAATAAAGGCTATGTACAATGACAACATTCCGCTGCAGCACAAGGTGGGCAATTTCCTGTTCGCCTACCGGAATGCGACACATGCAGTCACCAACCAGGCCCCAGCCATGATGTTCTTTAACCGAAGGTTAAGCTCTCACCTGGATTTGCTCAGACCAAACATACGAAGAGATGTTGAGAGTAAGCAATTCCAGCACATCCATGAGAAGCCAACAAGGAGCTTCAATGTAGGGCAACCAGTCTTGGCCCGCGACTACCGAACAGAAAAATGGCAGGCAGGAACGATATGCACACGGCAGGGCCCACTAATGTACACAGTGGACGTTGGGGAGAGCATCGTGAGACGCCATGCTGACCAGATCCTAGAGTCACAGGAACAAGTCAACCCCATGCCTCGCCCATACGTACCTGGTGATGAACCCGATGTACAGGTCGCATCTACCCCAGAAACAGTAGCATCGGAAGCTGATGAACCAACCGACGACAGGGGGCCAGAATCGCCTCCGCACCAAGAGCAAGACACTCGGGAAAGGCGCTATCCAGAAAGGATCAGGAGGCCTCCCCAATGACTGAATATATAAATAGACTATTTTCAGCTAATGTTGCATGTTAAAAGTGTTAATTGTAATTAGTTTGATATTTAATTGTTAAATGAGTGTTATGGTACTGTTAATCTAAAAGAGGAGGAATTGTAATGTATATACCTTTAAGGGGGGAACTACTTTTTACAGCTCATGTATACTGTAGTACCAGCAGTGACCACACCTGTATATAGCACTGAGTAGTAATCTGTACAGGCAGTTCCACTGTGAGCCACGTTGAGTAAACACCTGTTGTACCGTTTCTCCTGCAGTCTGTGTCTTATTATACACAGACACAACAGAATCCACGCACGTCGTGGTTGTCGGCTAGCTGCTGGATCTCCTACGCTTTCTTCACCCACCATCTGTTCTTTAGGTCGCGAGTTTTTTGTTGTACCTTGGCCTTCAGGCGTCTGTAGAGCTGCTTTCTTGCTCTCGAGTTGTGTTGCTGTTTCCAGATCAGGAATGCCTTGCGCTTGCAGCTTATTAGCTCCTGGATCTCCTGGTCATTCTCGTTGAACCAGTCTTGGTGTTTCCTGGTTGAGTGACCGAACATCTCTTCACAGTTGCTGATTATGGAGGCCTTGAGTGCAGACCGACCAGGCACTGTGGACACTCTGGGCTGGATTTTGTCAATGGGGACGTTATGGAGGTGGGACTCCTGCTTTTTGGGTTGTAGTCCCGCCTCCATCGATTTGTGGCCAACCCACGCAATTTTCCCTTGATTGACCTTGTTGAGCCCGCCCAGCGGGCTCAGCAGGCCAATTAAGGGACACCCGGTTACAGGTGTCATCAGAGATTGACATTTCATCTGTCAAGAGCTTTTGACAGATGAAATATCAGCGTTTGACAGCTCTGTGAAGTTGTCAAACACTGACAATCTGACTTCTAACTTGAGTCCTTCTCCACAAACTCAGTTAGATATCTCTCCAGAACAGAAAGCAGAATGCTGCAACTTTTGACAGCTCGCGGCCATTCTGCTTTCTGTGCCGGTGAGATGAGGAATTCCCGAGGCCTGCAGGAAGGAAGCCTGCATTAGTAAGTAAAGGTAAGTAAAACTTATTTAAACACTTTACGCACACCAAACACACTTACCTCTGCACTCATGCACCCATCACTCACCTGAACAACGGACATCTCGAACCCTCCAAGCCCTTCAGCCCGACGGTCCACCTCGCCAACTTGGCGTGGTTTGGAGCCGTCGGGCAGCTCACACTTCAGAGCTAAAAATAGGGATTAGGCCAAAAACTGTCTGTTAACTACCTGTAACAGGCAGTTAATTGGCACTAATCCCCTTCCCGCCTCAGGGAGGCGGCTCCCAGCACAGGTCGGGTACCCGCCTCCTGGGAAACTGGCATGGCGGTGGGTTGGGGGCGGGATGGGTTCGTGCCCCCCGATTCTGCAATTTTCCCCCCATTCCCGCCTGCAAACCCGCCTCCACGGGGCTTGGAAAATCCAGCCCTCTGCGTCTCTGCATCACTGGGAGTTGTCAGGTTGTTTGTGAGGCGCAGGCTGAATAGGGCTTTCTTAGCGGGGTCTTTGAGTGCTCCAGCATTGATTTTCCTGCAGCATTGTTTCTGTTGCTCGCCGCTGTTTTGGGGCTATATTGATGGAGATGACAGAGATGCCGTAATTGTGACCATCTTCAAGAAAGTTGACAAGTCCGATTGTGGTAATTACAGAGCAGTCTCCCTGCTGTCTGTAACAGGGAAAGCCATCGCAAGAATCCTCCTGAATCGCCTTCTCACAGTGGTCAAAGAGCTCCTCCCAGAGTCGCAATGCAGATTCCACCCACTAAGGGGCACAATGGACATGATCTTCACTGCACGCTAATTACAATAGAAATGCAGGGAACAGCACCAACCGCTGTATATGGCCTTCTTTGATCTCACAAAGGCCTTCTACACTGTCAACCATGAGGGATTGTGGAGTGTCCTCCTCAAATTCGGCTGCCTTCAAAAGTTTGTCACTATCCTCCGCCTGCTTCATGATGACATGCAAGCCGTGATCTTGACCAACGGTTCCACCACAGACCCAATTCACGTATGGACTGGGGTCAAGCAAGGCTGTGTCATCGCACCAACGCTCTTCTTGATCTTCCTTTCTGCAATGCTCCATCTCATCCTCAGTAAGCTCCCCGCTGGACTGGAGTTAATTTCCAGAACAAACAGGAAACTGTTCAACCTCCAGTGCCTCCAGTCCAGATCCAAGGTCGTCCCATCCTCTGTCATCGAATTACAGTATGCAGACGACGCTTGCGTCTGCGCTCACTCGGAGCTCGAACTCCAAACCCTCGTCAACACCTTCACCAAAGCATACAAGAGCATGGGCCTTACACTAAACATGCATAAGACAAAGGTCCTCTACCAACCTGTCCCCGCCACACAGTACTGCCCCCTGATTATCAAAATCCACAACAAGGCCTTGGACAACGTGGACCACTTTCAATACCTCGGGAGCCTACTGTCAACAAGAGCAGACGTCGACGACGAAGTCCAACACCGCCTTCAGTGTGCCAGTGCAGCTTTTGGTTGCCTGAGGAAGAGAGTGTTTGAAGACCAGGACCTCAAACCTGGCACTAAGCTCATGGTCTACAGAGCAGCAGTGATACCCGCCCTGCTGTATGCCTCAGAGGCATGGACCATGTACAGCAGGCACCTCAAAGCACTGGAGAGGTACCACCAACGCTGCCTCCGCAAGATCCTGCAAATCCATTGGCAGGATAGGCGCACCAATGTCAGTGTTCTTGCTCAGGCCAACATCCCCAGCATCAAAGCTTTGACCATGCTCAATCAGCTCCAATGGACAGGTCACATTGTCTGCATGCCCGATACGGGATTCCCAAAACAAGCGCTCTACTCGGAGCTCCGATACGGCAAGAGAGCCCCAGGTGGACAGAGGAAATGCTTCAAGGACACCCTCAAAACCTCCTTGAAAAAGTGCAACATCCCCACCGACACCTGGGAATCCCTGGCCCAAGACCGCACAAAGTGGAGGAGAAGCATCTGGGAAGGCGCCGAACACCTCTTCGCCAGGAGCAAGCGGAAGCCAAGCGCAGGCAGCGCAAGGAGCGCATGTCAACTCAAGCACCCCACCCACCCGACCCTTCAACCAGCGTCTGCCCCACCTGTGACAGAGACTGTAGGTCCCGCAATGGACTCATCAGTCACCTGCGAACTCTTTTTTAATGTGGAATAGGCTGGAATAAATGGCAGCTACAGGTGAGGTGACAGAAGCGAACTGTCACTTGTGTCTGTGTAAAATAACACACAGACTGCAGGAGAACGGTACAACAGGTGTTTACTCAACGTGGCTCACAGTGGAACTGCCTGTACAGATTACTACTCAGTGCTATATACAGGTGTGGTCACTGCCGGTACTACAGTATATATGAGCTGTAAAAAGTAGATCTCCCCTTAAAGGTACATACATTACAATTCCTCCCCTTTTAGATTAACAGTACCATAACACTCATTTAACAATTAAATATCAAACTAATTATAATTAACACTTTTAACATGCAACATTAGCTGGAAATAGTCTATTTATATATTCAGTCTTTGGGGAGGCTTCCTGATCCTTTCTGGATAGCGCCTTTCCCGAGTGTCTTGCTCTTGGTGCGGAGGCAATTCTGGCCCCCTGTCGTCGGTTGGTTCATCAGCTTCCGATGCTACTGTTTCTGGGGTAGATGCGACCTGTACGTCGGGTTCATCACCAGGTACGTATGGGCGAGGCATGGGGTTGACTTGTTCCTGTGACTCTAGGATCTGGTCAGCATGACGTCTCACGATGCTCTCCCCAACGTCCACTGTGTACATTAGTCGGCCCTGCCGTGTGCATATCGTTCCTGGCTGCCATTTTTCTGTTCGGTAGTCGCGGGCCAAGACTGGTTGCCCTACATTGAAGCTCCTTGTTGGCTTCTCATGGATGTGCTGGAATTGCTTACTCTCAACATCTCTTCGTACGTTTGGTCTGAGCAAATCCAGGCGAGATCTTAACCTTCGGTTAAAGAACATCATGGCTGGGGCCTGGTTGGTGACTGCATGTGTCGCATTCCGGTAGGCGAACAGGAAATTGTCCACCTTGTGCTGCAGCGGAATGTTGTCATTGTACATGGCCTTTATTGCCTTCTTAAAGGTTTGTACGAACCTCTCAGCCAATCCATTTGTGGCTGGATGATACGGGGCGGATGTGTAATGCCTTATCCCATTCTTTTTCAAGAACCTTCGGAACTCTTCGGACACAAACTGTGGTCCGTTGTTGGAGCAAATCTGTTCTGGCAAGCCATTCCTGGCAAAAATGGTCCGTAGGACTGCAATAGTTTTCTCCGTGGTGGTGGAGGACATTTTGATGACCTCAGGCCATTTCGAGTGCGCATCCACGGCTATTAAAAACATTGAGTCCATGAATGGACCAGCAAAATCAATAGGCACCCGTTGCCATGGAGATGAGAGCCACTCCCATGGGCGTAGAGGGGCCTGTTGTGGTGCATTTTGGACTCTCTGGCATCCTGAGCAGCTCTTGGTCAGGTCCTCGATTTGTTTATCGATTCCAGGCCACCATACATAAGCCCTGGCAAGGCTTTTCATTTTTACCCCTCCCAGATGACCCTCATGAAGCTCATTGATCACTCTATCCCTTAACTTGGGTGGAATTACCACTCGGAAATCCACACATCACGGTCCCCCTGCACACTGACAGCTGTTCTCTCCTTGTCGAGAATGCTGGCAATAGTGAGTCGCCATGTGCTAGTCATCCTTTCACCATCAAGTCATATACCCGAGACAGTGTCGGGTCATTTCGGGTTTCCTTTTCGATACAAGCGTTAGTTACCGGTAGGTATTCAATTATAGTCGAATGGAATATTTCGACAGGATCCACTGCTGGTGCTTCCTCCGCAGTAGGCAGTGGCAGGCGTGATAGCCCATCAGCATTTCCATGCTGTTTCGTGCCCTTATATTCAATCTCATAGTGGTGCGCCCCTAGAAAAACTGATCATCTTTGTAGTCGTTGCGCAGTCATCACCGGAACGCCCTTCTTCGGATTAAAAATGGAGACAAGAGGCTGGTGATCAGTCAGCAAGATGAATTTCTGCCCGTGCAGATAGTGATTGAACTTTTTCACTCCCCACACTAGGCTGAGGGCCTCCCTGTCAATCTGGGCGTAGTTACGTTCGGCTGAGGTTAGTGATCGTGACGCAAAGGCTATTGGCCTCTCTGAGCCGTCCGAGAATTTGTGCGACAGCACCGCTCCAATGCCGTAGGGTGACGCATCACATGCCAACCGAATTGGTAATGCCGGGTTGTAATGGGCCAACACCTCTTTCAATGTGATGAGTGTTTTGCTCTTCTGGAAAGCTCGTCTACATTCGTCACTCCACTTCCACGGCACCCCAGTTTGCAGTAGGGTGTTCAGTGGGTGTAGTATTGTAGACAAATTTGGCAAGATCTTATGGTAGTAGTTTACCAGCCCGAGGAACGACCTCAGTTGTGACACATTTTCCGGTGCTGGAGCCTCGACTACTGCCTCAATCTTCTCTGGGGACTTATGTAACCCTTCTTTATCGATAACGTGGCCACAATACGAGATCTGTTTTCTAAACAATTCGCATTTGGGGCGGTTAGCTCGGAGCCCATATTCCTGCAATCTAGTGAGCACCTGCTCCAGGTTGGCAAGGTGATCACTGTCATTTTCGCCCGTGACCAGGATGTCGTCCAAATAACACTGGGTCCCTGGGATCCCTTGCAGGACTTGTTCCATTGCCCTCTGCCAAATAGCCGGAGCTGATGCTACCCCTAATACCAGCCAGTTGTATTGGTAGAGACCGTTATGGGTGTTGATTGTGAGGTATTTTTTTGATGCTTCTTCTACCTCCATTTGCAGATACGCCTGGGCCAGATCAATCTTAGTGAAGCGTTTCCCTCCAGATAGCGAGGCGAAAATATCTTCAATCCGCGGAAGTGGATATTGTACGGTGTGAAGGACCGGGTTCACTGTTACCTTAAAGCCCCCACAGATGCGAACCTTCCTTGGTTCCCCAGGCATGCTGCTCAACGACTTTTTCATCACAGGGACGATGGGTGTAGCCCACTCGCTCCAGTCTACCTTGGACAGTACACCTGAATGTTCCAGACTCTCCAGCTCTGCTTCGACGGCTGGGCGGATCGCATAAGGTACCGGTCCGGCCGTAAAAAATTTGGGGCTTGCGTTTTCTTCAATTTTAATCGTCGCTGTCATGCCTTTTCGGGTTCCGAGTCCTTGCTGGAACACTTATTTCGCGTCAGTTATGATCTTTGACAGTCGCCCAGGTGTGACGTCGTCATCCTTTTTGTCAGCCACAGTCAGTGCCTGTATGGAATGCCAATCCAGTTGTATTTTCCGGATCCATTCACGTCCCAGTAATGGTGGTCCTCCATCTTGCAATACATACAGGTCTAGTTTTGGTGTTTCCTTACCATTATATATAACGGTCACCCTTATTTTTCCTTTGGGGTAGACTTTTTGCCCCGTGTACGTCTTCAAAATAATTTTTGTGTCTCTCAAGGGTATGTGTGAGAATAGCCACTCGTAGTCCCGTCGGTTTATGACTGTTAGGGCTGATCCTGTGTCCAATTCCATCTTTACCTGGACTCCTACTATCTTGAGAGTGACCCAAATGGTTCGGTGATCCTCCGTTGTGATCACATTATGTAGTTTCAGACAACTCAGTTCCCTGCTTTCGGAGTCGTTATCACTCTTTTGTTCATCTGAACTATTCTCCGTCATCTCATGCACCTTATTGTACTTTTCTTTGGTAGGTTTCTTATTGCTGGTTTTCTTTCCCGACCTGCAGACTCGTGCTATGTGTCCTACTTTTCCACACTGTCTGCACACTTTGTCTTTGAACCAGCAATCATTCTGGTCGTGTGTTGTTCTGCCGCAGCGATAGCACTTCTCTGTTCCATATGACATTTCGTTTGTGCCATATTCTTGTGCTCTCTGTTGTATTTCTGCAGCGCCCCGTGCTGCTGCTTCATATGATACCGCAATGCTGAAAGCCTTTTCCAGCGTAAGGTCCTTTTCAGATAAAAGCCGTTTCTGGGTTCCTTCACTTTGAAGCCCACACACAAACTTGTCCCTTAAGGTATCTGCCAGTCCTGCTCCAAACTGGCAGTGTTTCGATAGTTTGCGCAGTTCTGTTAAATAATCAGCATTGCTTTCATCCTTATGCTGGTTCCGTTTGTGAAACTTGAATCTTTCTGCTATCAGCCGCGGTGTGGGGTTTAAATGTTCCTGTAGTATCGTTACTATGTCTTCAAAACTCTTTTCCATTGGCTTCATTGGGGTTACTAGATTTCGTAATAAACCATACATCTTTGCACCCATTAAATTTAACAATACCGACGCTTTCTTGTCATCTGACACCTCATTTGCCTTGCAGTACACCTCTATTCGTTTGACATATGTAGTCCAATCTTTGACTTCATTGTCAAATGCGGTGATAGTGCCACACTTCGGCATTTTGGGTGTGGTTTAAAATGGCGTCTCCCAATGGCTTAAAATGGCATCTCCCGCGCTTTACTTCCTCCCCCACTACTGCCAAAGCCGCTGCCGGCAGCTCTCGTGGCAATGGTGGCGCCCTGTAGGTTTCGTGCGCTTCTCCTGCGCTGCTGCCAACGTCGCTCTCGGCAGTCCTCGTGGCAATGGCGGCGCCTCGCGGGTTTCTGCGCGTCTCTCTCTCCCTCTCTTCGATGCTGCTCGGCCCCTGAACACCAGCTGTGCCCTGTGCGCTCTGCCCTCTCTCTCTCCCCCCCGTCGACGCTGCTCGGCCCTTTGCTGTGCCGCTCGGTCGGGCTCTAGCCCGCCGCTGTCCGGGAAGGGTCTGCGCACTACCTGTTGCCAGCCCGTTTCACTGGACCACCTCGACTGGAAAGCCAAGCCTGGCTCTCGACAGCCTCCCCCGCAATTCTCGAGTCTCTGCTGGATGACTGGGCGGTTGCCCGTGGTCGACACCCGAGTCTCTGGTCTTGACCTCCAATCCACTGATCTCCAGGAACGAATCCCCGGGAGGTGATGCAGAGTTGCAGGTAGGTTCGAACTTGCCTTGTCGCCAATGTTGTGTCTGTGTATAATAAGACACAGACTGCAGGAGAAACGGTACAACAGGTGTTTACTCAACGTGGCTCACAGTGGAACTGCCTGTACAGATTACTACTCAGTGCTATATACAGGTGTGGTCACTGCCGGTACTACAGTATACATGAGCTGTAAAAAGTAGTTCACCCCTTAAAGGTATATACATTACAGATTCTTTAGTGCAGTCAAGACCACCTACGGCCCAAGCACCCAAGGTCCTACCCCACTGCGGGCCAAGAACGGAGAGGTACTCATCAAGGACAGAGAGGCAGTCAGTACCCACTGGAAGGAGCACTTCGAAGATCTCCTTAACCGAGACTCTGTCTTCAAAGCGAGTGTCCTCAACTCCATCCCACACCATGATACCTGCCACCATCTCAGCACAACCCCAGCCCGGCATGAGGTTGAAAAGGCCATCTGACAACTGAAGAACAACAAGGCCTCAGGAACAGATGGAATCCCTGCCGAGGCACTAAAGCATGGTGGAGAAGCACTACTGGCATGAATTCATGAACTAATTTCTCTTATCTGGAAGGTAACCTGTATGTGAAGGCAGCAGGAGGATTGTGAAATATTAGATGCGATAAACATAGTGAGAGAGGAAATATTAAGGGGTTTAACATTTTTGAAAGTAGATAAATCACCAGGCCTGGATGAAATATATCCCAGGCTGTTAAGAGAAGCAAGGGAGGAAATAGGTCAAGGATCTGACCATGATTTTCAAATCCTCTCTGGCTACAGGTGTGGTGCCAGAGGACTGCTAACATTGCACCATTGTTTACAAAGGGATAAAGGGATAGACTGTGTAATTACAGGCCAGTCAGCCTAACCTTGGTGGTGGGCAAATTATTGGAAAAACTTCTGAGGGACAGTATTAATCGTCATTTAGAAAGGCACGGATTAATCAAGGACAGTCAGCATGGAGTTGACAAATGTAAGAAGTCACACAACACCAGGTTATAGTCCAACAGTTTTATTTGAAATCACAAGCTTTCACTGACTTTATAAGCTGTGTCTTTGTGCATCTCTCCACTTCACCTGACGAAGGAGCAGCGCTCCGAAAGCTTGTGATTTCAAATAAAACTGTTGGACTATAACCTGGTGTTGTGTGACTTCTTACATTTGTCCACCCCAGTCCAACACCGGCATCTCCACACCATAGCATGGAGTTGTTAAGGGAAGGTCGTGTCTGACTAACTTGATTGAATTTTTTGAGGAGGTAACTAGGAGGGTCGATGAGAGTAGTGAGTTTGATGTAGTCTACATGGATTTTAGCAAAGCGTTTGACAAGGTCCCACATGGCAGACTGGTCAAAAGTAAAAGCCCATGGGATCCAAGGGAAAGTGGCAAGTTGGATGCAAAATTGGCTCAGTGGCAGGAAGGAAAGGGTAATGGTCAACAGGTGTTTTTGTGACTGGAAGGCTTTTTACATGGGGTTCTGCAGGGCTCAGTACTAGGTCCCACGCTTTTTGTATATCAGTGATTTAGACTTCAATGTAGGGGGCATGATTAAGAAGTTTGCAGATGATACAAAAATTGGCCGTGCGGTTGATAGTGAGGAAGAAAGCTGTAGACTGTAGGAAGATATTGATGGACTGGCCAGGTGGGCAGAAAAGTGGCAATGGAATTCAATCGGAGGAGTTTTAGGTAATGCATTTGGGAAGGGCTAACAAGGCAAGGGAATACACAATAAATGGTCGGATATTGAGAAGTGTAGAGGAACAGAGGGACCTTGCTCTGCATGTCCACAGATCCTTGAATGTAGCAGGACTGGTCAATAAGATGGTTAAGAAGGCATATGGGATACTTTCCTTTATTAGCCAAGGCATAGAATATAAGAGCAGGGAGGTTATGCACGGTGGCATAGTGGTTAGCTCTGTTGCCTCACAGCGCCAGGGACCCGGGTTCAAATCCAGCCTCGGGTGACTGTCTGTGTGGAGTTTGCACATTCTCCCCGTGTTTGCGTGGGTTTCCTCCGGGTGCTCCGGTTTCCTCCCACAGTCCAAAGATGTGCGGGTTAGGTTGATTGGCCATGATAAAAAAATTGACCCTTAGTGTTAGGGGGGATTAAATACATGGGGTTACGGGGATAGGGCTTGGGTGGGATGGCTGTCGGTGTAGGGACCGGGTGCTAGGGTTTGGATGATCAGCCATGATCTCGTTGAATGGCGGAGCAGGCTCGAAGGGCCGAATGGCCTACTCCTGCTCCTATCTTCTATGTTTCTATGTTTCTAACTGTACAAAACACTGGTTAGGCCACAGTTAGAGTACTGGGTACAGTTCTGGTCACCACATTACAGGAAAGAGGTGATTGCACCAGAGAGGGTACAGAAGAGATTTACGAGGATGTTGTCAGGACTGGAGAATTTTAGCTATGAGGAAAGATTGGACAGGCTGGGGTTATTTTCTTTGGAACAGAGGAGGCTGAGGGGAGATTTAATTGAGGTGTATAAAGTTATGAGGGGCCTGGATAGAGTGAATAGGAAGGACCTATTTCACTTAGCAGAGAGGTCAATAACCATGGGGCCTAGATTTAAAATAATTGGTAGAAGGATTAGAGTAACGATGAGGAGAACTTTTGTCACCCAGAGAGGGATGGGGTCTGGAACTCACTGCCTGAAAGGGTGGTAGAGGCAGAGACCCTCATCACATTTAAAAAGTACTTGGATACGCACTTGAAGTGCCGTAACCTACAGGGCTACGGACCAAGAGCTGGAAAGTGGGATTAGGCTGGAGAGCTCTTTGTCAGCCAGCACGATGGGCCAACTGGCCTCCTTCTGTGCCATAAATTTCTATGATTCTATTCTATGATTCATACTGGTTGTTGGAGATGAGGATGGAGTGGGCGGAGGAGAAGGGTTCAAGTAGGTGTTTGGTAGTGAAGAAAATGTTATCTTTGGCTCTTCAGGATGATGCTGGAGTAGTGGGTGGCTTTTGGCAGAGGAGAGTCGGGCTCGGTAGAATTTGATGTGGTCCAGCCAAATCTGCTGATGGATGACCAAGCCAGTTGTCTGCCAGAAATGGTCAACTCTGTGCCCCTTGGACGTGAGAGAGTAAAGATGGCGACCAGACCAGGGGACACAATTGGGATGGGGCACACAGAAGGCTTTGCTGTGGCCCATGGCATCAAAGGCAGAGGCGACAGAGTGGTTGAGCAAATCAGATTAAGGCCTTTGTTAAAAAGGGAAGACAGGCAGGTTTGCTGTTAATACCGCGCAACCTGATTTCAATCGATAAGAGTCAAATTTCAAAAAAAAGTTATTTGAGAGCGAATGAAAAAAGGATTTACAGCTTTTAAAAAATCTTTTTGTTCATTACAATCTTGGTGATATTGGAGAAGTGTAATGGCTGAGGGGGTTTGAAGGTTATGTTCACTGAATTAACATTCAGCAAATGATCGCTAGTCATGGCTTACCCAATTTGCTGTGGTTAGGAAGCCGGAACCCCATGCCGACGTGTCCGGCACGATTCATGTGAGGTGACCATGCAACCTGGGCCAGCCACACAACCAAGACATGACTACTGTAACTGTGAGTGGATTATGCTGCGAGCAGATTATGTCCTGCTCGGCCGTTTGTGGCCTGCATTCTGCACTCGGTGGTCACCCACCACTCTGGTAGCATAGGGAAATCTGAAGCATTTCGACATTACTTTTGCCCTCTATCTTGCAATGGCTGAACCATTTCTTCAGTACAGAGGTGGCGTGGCTTCCTACAGTTACTCGCAGATCCCATAATCATTGCGCCAAGCGGTGTGCATTCAATAGATTTTATTTAACAGTTTGTGCTGCATAAAATATATGTCAAAATATATATTTATCTATATATATATATATATAAAAATTTGCTGTCTTCCCAATCATTTTTTAAAACCTCTCTCTTTTTTTTGGTGATTAAGCATCTGTTCCCACAGTTACATCAGCTCTGCTTGGG
This sequence comes from Somniosus microcephalus, assembly GCF_052327205.1. NCBI lineage: Eukaryota > Metazoa > Chordata > Chondrichthyes > Squaliformes > Somniosidae > Somniosus > Somniosus microcephalus. The sequence goes on from NC_140989.1 coordinate 362,526,555, forward strand.
GGCGCCCACTTAGATTGGAGAGCTGGGGCAGATTGATAGCCTCTTCAAAATGCCCAGCGGGGAGTTTGTCTCATGCTTTAACATATGCACATTATTAATAAGGTTATACTCTCCGTTTGCTTGGTTAGGTCAGACCAATGAAATCTGTTCCCTGCAAAGCACTCTGACGGATGTGTCTTGGACTGAAGAATTACTGATGGGACTGTGCAGTTGGTTTGCAACCTGCAGGTACAATGCAAAGCCAACAATTGAAGGCCATTTGCAAACATTAGTAAGTTCTTAATCACCTCAGATATCTTCCCCTTTCAATGAATGATCAAACCCCGCAGAGAATAAAAAAACTTAGTCTGATTTTTGCCGTTAACGAGGATTGGTTTTAAGCAACATGCTCATACATAAAAGAGATTATTAATGAGAATATAGAATCTATAGAATCTATCATGACCTCAGGATGTCCCAATTAAAGTATTTTTAAACAGCCAATTAAATATTTTTTGAGTCCTGTTGTATCAGTGTCCGCTGTGGCTCAGTGGGTAGCACACTCGCCTCTGAGGTTATGAAGGTTGTGGGTTCAAGTCCCACTCTATGGGACTTGAGCACACAAAGTTAGGCTGACAGTACAGTGCTGAGGGAGTGCTGCACTGTCAGAGGTGCCATCTTTCAGATGAGACATTAAACCGAGGTTGTGACAGGGGTGTTATTCCCGGTATCATCCCTCAACCAACATAATAAAAACAGATTATCTGGTCTATTAGCAATTACAACAGTAACGGTTCTTCATTGGCTGTAAAGTGCTTTGAGACACAGCAACCAATTTGCTCCCACAAACAGCAATGTGATCATGATCAGATCATTTGTTTTAGGTGAGAGATAAATGTTGGCCAGAACACCAGGGATAACTCTCCTGCTCTTCGAAATAGTGTGATTTTGCGATGGGATTTTTTGCATCCACCTGAGAGGGAAGACGACACCTGTGACAGTGTAGCACTCCCTTTAGTGCTACACTGGAGTGTCGCCATCGATTTTTGTGTGCTCACGTCCTGGGTGTACAATTTCACCACACCAAGAGCATCCTCCCTCATCCAGCCTGCATTTCCATTGAAACTTATAAAATTCTAACAGGACTAGACAGACTAGATGCAGGAAGGATGTTCCCGATGGTCAGGGAGTCCAGAACCCCTGGGTCACAGTCTAAGGATAAGGGGTAAGCCATTTAGGAGAGAGATGAGGAGGAATTTCTTCACCCAGAGAATGTTGAACCTGTGGAATTCTCTACCACAGAAGGCAGTAGAGGCCAATTCATTAAATATATTCAAGAAGGAGTTGGATATATTTCTTAAGGCTAAAGGGATCAAGGGATATGGGGAGAAAGCAGGGACAGGGTACTGAGTTTGGATGATCAGCCATGATCGCATTGAATGGCGGAGCAGGCTTGAGGGGCCGAATGGCCTACTCCTGCTCCTATCTTCTATGTTTCTATGTTTCTATGTTTCAACCCGTACAATTTCAATGTGTTATTTGCAATTTATTGCATCCTCTTTAAATAAGGTATTTTAGGGAATTTTTGCCTTAAGAATATCAAAAAATGGTTTATTACTCTTTTAAACTTTGCTATGATTTTAACAACAGGTAAGTGTTTTTCAGCAGCTCTAACCTATGGTGAAAGCTGACCAAATTGGTACAACTCGCTGTTATTTTCATCACCCATAATTTGCCTCTTTTAACATGTGGGAATTTCTTGGCTTACGGGCCTGAACAGCATAAATAAAAATATCCTTGACACCTGCCTCTTTAAAATAGCAAAGGTATTCTGGATAAGTAGACACGTATACAACACCACAGTTCACGGTGCCTATCTATTCTGTAAATAATTTATACACCACAAAATAGAAAGGACATCAACCAACTGAGGCAGTAAAGGTTAAAAGAAAGAGAGAGAGAGAGATGAGATATAGGGGTCAGTCAGCCTCCATTAGGTACAGATCTTTGATTTTGAATGCTGGAGAGCCAGGAGTCTCTCGGGTTCTCAGCCAACATCCTGAAGGCATTTTATTCACCCTGGAAAGATAATGGGTTGGGTGAACCCTGACAGGCTTTAAAACCAAGCTGAGTCCAGCACCTGACCAGGACTAGGAGCCATAAATATAAGATAGTCACTAATCAATCCAATAAAGAATGCAGGAGAAACTTCTTTAACCCAGAGAGTGGTGAGAATGTGGAGCTTGCCACCACAGGGAGTGGTTGAGGCAAATAGCAGAGATGCATTTAAGGGGAAGCTAGATAAGTGAATGAGGGAGAAAGGAATCGAAGGATATGCTGATGGGGTGAGATGAAGAGAGTTGGGAGGAGGCTTGTGTGGAGCATAAACACTGGCATGGACCAGTTGGGCCAAATGGCCTATTCCTGTGGTGTACATTCTACGTCATTCTATGTAAACTGACTGAACTACTCAATCTTGTGCATATCTATATCTATATCCTTATATTATAAATCACAGGTAAATTAATATTAGTGTTGGTTTTATCATGGCTTCATTTGGGACATTTGACTGAAAGGAATTACATTGTAGGATAAATGAAGATAACCTACTCGCAGAATAATTATAATGGACTCTACTGTGGATGTGGGGAGAGAGGCAGGGGAGACTAAGAAAAAAAACAGAGCAAGGACAGAGAGAAAGAATGGGACCCAAATACCCCTTCCAGGTGAAACAGCGATTTACTTGTACTTCTTGCGATTTAGTATACTGTATTCACTGCTCACGATGTGGTCTCCTCTACATTGGGGAGACCAAACGCAGATTGGGCGACCGCTTTGCGGAACACCTCCGTTCAGTCTGTAAGGGTGACCCTGAGCTTCCGGTCGCCTGTCACTTTAATTCTCCGCTCCACTCCCACTCAGACCTCACTGTACTCGGCCTCTTGCACTGTTCCAATGAAGCTCAGTGTAAGCTCGAGGAACAGCACCTCATCTTTCGATTAGGCACTTTACAGCCCTCTGGACTCAACATAGAGTTCAACAATTTCAGATCATAACCTCGGCCCCTATCATATATATTTTTTTTCCATGCTTTTTGTTCTTCTCCCCCACATGGCAGCTGTCTTTCATTCTGCCAGCGCAATTCACACTTCGTCTAGAGCCATCCTTTGTTTCTTAACCTGTCCCATTACCATCTCCTTTTGCCTTGAATATCTCTTAATGTCTCTCAATCTTTTCCGCCTTCTATCCTATCACAGGCCTTCCCTTTAGTTCTTTCATCCCCTCCCCCCTTTCCCAGCTCCTACACTTGCTTAAAAATCTGTTCCATTTCCTGCTTTTTTCCAGTTCTGACGAAAGGTCATCGACCTGAAACATTAACTCTGTTTCTCTCTTCACAGATGCTGCCTGACCTGCTGAGCGTCTCCAGCATTTTCTGTTTTTATTTGAGAAAGAATGGGAGACTAGGTAAAGAGGGAGAGAAAAATAAAAGAAAACTGGGCTGTCACCTGATGAGAGAAACTAAATCTGTTTTTAATATGTTGTCTAGCTGTGCATAGGCACTGTGTTCCTGAAGAGACAGAATGGAGTCCTCCATTATGTATGAAGTGGCCCAGGCAGAAGTAACAACAAACAGGTGGGAACCCTTAGATTATCTCCATAGGCAGATAACACCAAACCTTCTGCTTCAGAAAGACGATTAAGCTGCTTTTATACATAGAAACATAGAAACATAGAAGATAGGAGCAGGAGTAGGCCATTCGGCCCCTCGAGCCTGTTCCGCCATTTAATGAGATCATGGCTGATCATCCAAATTCAGTACCCTGTCCCTGCCTTCTCCCCATATCCCTTGATCCCTTTAGCCTTAAGAAATATATCTAACTCCTTCTTGAATATACAGTAATAGAAACATAGATGGTAGATGGCTTCTTGCATTACATATTACAAAGTATTTACAGCACAGAAACAGACCATTCGGCCCAACAGGTCTACGCTGTTCTTTATGCTCCACATGAGCCTCCTCCCACCCTTCTTCATCTAACCCTATCAACATATCCTCCCATTCCTTTCTCCCTCATGTGATTATCCAGCTTCCCCTTAAATGCATCTATGCTATTTGCCTCAACCACTCCTTGTGGTAGCGAGTTCCACATTCTGACCACTCTCTAAGGTAAAGAACTTTCTCCTGAATTCCGTATTGGGTTTATTAGCGACTATCTTATATTTATGACCCCTAGTTTTTGACTGTCCCACAAGTGGAAACATCTACCCTAAAAACCCCTTCATAATTTTTTTAAAAGATAGAAAGACTTGCATTTATATAGCACCTTTCACAACCTCAGGATATCCCAAAGCGCTTTACAGCCAGTGGAATACTTTTGAAGTGTAGTCTCTGTTGTAATGTGGGAAACGCGGCAACCAATTTGCGCACAACAAGCTCCCACAAACAGCAATGTAATAATGACCAGATAATCTGTATTTGTTATGTTGATTGACAGATAAATATTGGGATAAAGGACTCTATGAGGTCATCTCTAAGCCTTCTCTTTTCTAGAGAAAAGAGCCCCAGCCTGTTCAGTCTTTCCTGATAGTTACAACCTCTCAGATCTGGTACCATCCTTGTAAATCTTTTTTTGTACCTTCTCCAGTGCCTCTATGCATTTTTTGTAATATGCAGACCAGAGCTGTGCACAGTACTCCCAAGTGTGGTCTAACCAAGGTTTGACACAAGTTTAACATAACTTCTCTGTTTTTGAATTCTATTCCTCTAGCAATTAACCCCAGTGCTTTACTTGTTTCAAACCGTGCACAACTGAATACCAGAAAGAGGTCATTTTTTAAGGCAAAGCTAGACGGAAGCACAGGTCACAGAATCTTCCCTCCAGTGTTACAGCCCCAACCCACGTTCCCATTTATTGCGTCACAATCTTGAGGGTGGAACCTCGCGGAATTTCTCCTTAGGCTTACAGTTCCGAGCTTGACATGGAGGGCAAATTGATACTGTTGCATACGGTAGTGTAATGCTTATGTTACTGGAGTAATAATCCAGTGGCCTGGGCTAATAATCCAGAGAATGTAAACATAGAAACATAGAAACATAGAAGATAGGAGCAGGAGTAGGCCATTCGGCCCCTCGAGCCTGTTCCGCCATTCAATGAGATCATGGCTGATCATCCAAATCCTTCTTGAATATATTTAATGAATTGGCCTCAACTGCCTTCTGTGGTAGAGAATTCCACAGGTTCACCACTCTCTGGGTGAAGAAATTCCTCCTCATCTCTGTCCTAAATGGCTTACCCCTTATCCTTAGACTGTGACCCCTGGTTCTGGACTCCCCGACCATCGGGAACATCCTTCCTGCATCTAGTCTGTCTAGTCCTGTTAGAATTTTATGTTTCAATGAGATCCCCTCTCATTCTTCTAAACTCCAGCGAGTATAAGCCCAATCGACCCAATCTCTCCTCATATGTCATTCCTGCCATCCCAGGTATCAGTCTGGTGAATCTTCGCTGCACTCCCTCCATGGCAAGAACATCCTTCCTCAGATAAGGCGACCAAAACTACACACAATACTCAAGATGTGGTCTCACCAAGGCCCTGTACAACTGCAGCAAGATATCCTTGTTCTTGTACTCGAACCCTCTCGCTGCGAAGGCCAACATACCATTTGCCTTCTTAACCACCTGCTGTACCTGCATGCTTACCTTCAGCGACTGGTGCACAAGGACACCCAGGTCTCGTTGCACTTCCCCTTCTCCCAATCTATTGCCATTCAGATAATAATCTGCCTTCTTGTTTTTGACACCAAAGTGGATAACCTCGCATTTATTCACGTTATACTGCATCTGCCATGCTTCTGCCCAATCACCCAACCTGTCCAAATCATACTGGAGTTTCTCGGCATCCACCTCACAGCACACACACCCACCCAGCTTTGTGTAAGTTCAAATCCTGCCATGGTGGTTTGAGAATTTTAATTCAATTTTTATAAACCTGGAAATAAAAAGCCAGTGTCAGTAAAAATTGACCATGAAACTGTCGGATTAACGTAAAACCCAACTGGTTCACTGATGTCCTTTAGGGAATGAAACCTGCCGTCCTTACCCGGTCTGGCCTATATGTGGCTTCAGTTCCACACCAATGTGGTTGACTCTTAACTGCCCTCTGAGGTAGCCTAGCAAGCCGAAATAACAACAGAAGACGCTGGAAAAACTCAGCAGGCCAGCCAACATCCGTGGAGAGAGAAACAGAGTCAACGTTTCGGGTCGAAACCCTTCGTCAGAACTGAGAAAAAAAGGCAGGAAATGAAACAGATTAAAAGGCAGTTTGGGGGCTGGGAAATGGGGGAGGGGATGAAAGAAGAGACATTAAGAGATATTCAAGGTGAGATGAGATGGTAATCGGACAGGTAAAGAAACAAACAATAGCTCTAGATGAAGTGTGAAATGCGCTGGCAGAGTGAGAGACAGCTGCCATGTGGGAGAGAGAAAAACAAGGGAAAGGCACAAACCAAAAGTGTGGATAAAAAATATAAAAATGTAATAGGAGTCAAGGTTATGATCTGAAGCTGTTGAACTTGATATTGAGTCCGGAAGGCTGTAAAGTGCCTAATCGGAAGATGAGGTGCTGTTCCTCGAGCTTACGCTGAGCTTCTGTGGAACAATGCAAGAGGCCGCAGGCGGTGAGGTCTGAGTGGGAATGGGGCGGTGAATTGAAATGACAGGTGACCGGAAGCTCGGGGTCACCCTTACGGACTGAACGGAGGTGTTCCGCAAAGCGGTCACCCAATCTGCGTTTGGTCTCCCCAATGTGGAGGAGACCACATCGTGAGCCTAGCAAGCCGCTCAGTTGTTCAGGGTGACGAGGGATGGGCAATTATTGCTGGCCTTGCCAGCAACACCCACGTCCCAAGAACAAATAAAGTGAGAAAAAAGACTGGCTGTAGCTAAGGAATTATTTTTACCCCAAAGTTAGCTATTCAGCCACATTGGAGTCCAAAATATTTTCTTCCGCGTTGCCTGCCTTTTTGCCATGTTGACTGGAACTGAGAGCACTGTCAATCACAACATTACCATCACTGTTAGCTGGACTTACAAGGAAGCAACATTAATTTAATGTACATTGGCATAAGGGCATTGAGTAGCCTTTGACATCAGCTGAAGAGGAGCTTGGATCCGCAGAGCCTATTTTACTGACGTCGTGCCAGTTGAGAAGCCCTTCGGTCAACAAGTAAAATAAGAAAGGAGCAGCGAACTTGACCGAATAAATGTGAAGTCACGCAACTATATGTCTCCGTGGCCACAATCCGCCCACCCTCGGGTCACTTCATGCTTCTCGTTGGCTTCAGCTGGAATATAGTCCAAGAATTTACAAGCAAGCCTTCTTCAAATCGATCTCTGCTGACAACACATCATTGAGGCAAGTATAAACAAGTCAGGATGATGACTCGCTGTCCTTCATTTAATAAGTCAGGGTTGACTTGTCAGATCACCAACTGTGGGCTTTATTCTGCTACATAGTAATGGGTTAGAACTGACACCAGTGTCATTCGCACACGCACAGCTGCATCTCAAATGTGAAGTCTTCTGGGATTTGTGCTGCGATGAAACATTAGGCAAGACTTGGAGCTCCGCACTGGTGAGTTGCATATTGTATTAACCAACATTACGGATCTCTTTTCAGCATTACCGCACATATACATCACCATGATTTGCCTCTGTCTCCAAAATGGGCATAACTGCTTAAAGGTATATTTATAGTGTGGATCTGCAACTCACTGTTAACTAAATTCAGTTTATCTTTGGTAAACGACTTGGTGCATTAGTAGTGGCTGTAATCAAATTTGTGACAGATGAGTTTCTGTACAATTTGTTCCCATCATTAATCTGATGTTCTTTTAGCTTCAGTTGTGGAGGGCCAACTAATATTGTGTGTGACAACACTCGATAAAAATAAGTTGAAGTAAAATGAGTTAAGTAAAGAATTACTATGATGAATGAGACAATAGCGGCAGCACTGAGCACATCCCATATGAGCCTCATCAGTCATCACGGCCCTGTGCTGCTTGCTGTTTTCCTTCTTTTCCCGAAATGAAGAGAAAAGGAGCTTGTCGGGCGCTTGTTTTTTTTTTAATGCATTCTCGGGATGTGGGTGTCGCTGGCAAGACTGGCATTTATTGGCACATCCCCAGTTGCTCTGAGGTTTGAGACAACTTTGTGGCTTGCCAGGCCATTTCAGAGGGCCGTTAAGAGTCAACCACATTGCTGTGGGCCTGGAGTCACACACAGGCCAGACCGGGTAAGGACGGCAGGTTTCCCTTACCTGCTGCCTCTGATTTGTCAGACTGCTTGTCTGATGAGCAGAAATTTCCTCCAGCAAAATATTGGGAAGAGCGAAGCCATTGGGCTGGATTTTCATTGAGGAGGCGGGTAGGAGGCGGGACTACAACTTTCGGGGTTGTAGTCCCGCCTCCATCGAGTTCTAGCCAACCCACGCGATTTAGACTTGATTGACCTTGTTGAGCCCGCCCAGCGGGCTCAGCAGGCCAATTAAGGGCCACCCGGCAACAGGTGACGTCACAGACTGAAATTTCATCTGTCAAGACCTTTTGACAGATGAAATATCAGCGTTTCACAGCTGTTTGAAGCTGTCAAACACTGACAATCTGTACTCCAGGTTAATTCCTTCCTCTCAGGATGGTTTAGAGATCTCCCCGGAACAGAAAGCAGTGGCTGCAAATTTTGACAGCTGGCGGCCATTCTGCTTTCTGTGCCGGTGAGATGAGGGACTCCCGAGACCTGAAGGAAGGAAGGCTGTAAAGGTAAGTAAAGGTTAGTAGAACTTCTTTAAACACTTTACACACACCAAACACACTTACCTCTGCACTCATGCACCCATCACTCACCTGAACACCGGACATCTCGACCCCTCCAAGCCCTTCATCCCGACGGCACGCCTCGCTAACTTGGCGTGGTTTGGAGCCGTCGGGAATCCCACATTTCAACAATGAAAATAGGGATTAGGCTAAAAACTGCCTGTTATCTACCTGTTAACAGGCAGTTAATTGGCACTAATCCCCTTCCCGCCTCGGGTAGGCGGGTCCCAGTGCGGGTCGGGTACCCGCCTCCTTTGAAACTGGCATGGAGGCGGGTTGGGGGCGGGTTGGGGTCGGGACCCCCGATTTCGGGATTTTAAACCCCCACACACCTCCAATCCCGACTCCACGGCCCAATGAAAATCCAGCCCATTGTCTTCGGTCCCCGCCACAAACACCGTTCCCTAGCCACCGACTCCATCCCTCTGCTTGCCAACTGTCTGAGGCAGAACCAGACCGTTCGCAACCTTGTTTCGTATTTAACCCCGAGATGAGCTTCCGACCACATCCGTTCCATCACCAAGATGGCCAACTTCCACCTCTGTAACCTCTCTCGACTCCGCCCACGCCTCAGCTCATCTGCTGCTGAAATCCTCATCCATCGCTTTATTAACTCTAGACTTGACTATTCCAATACTCTGCTGCCTGTATCCTAACTCGCACCAAGCCCCGTTCACCCATCACCCCTGTGCTCGCTGACCTACATTGGCTCCCGGTCCGGCAACACCTCAATGAAAAAATTCTCATCCTTGTTTTCAAATCCCACCATGGCCTTGCCCCTCCCTACCTCTGTAACCTCCTCCAGCCCTACAACCTCCAATTCTGGCCTCTTGTGCATCCCCGATTTTAATCACTCCATCATTGGCGGCCGTGCCTTCAGCTGCCTGGGCCTTAGAATTCCCTTCCTAAACCTCTCCACCTCTCTCTCTTCCCTCCTTTTAAGACGCTCCTGAAAACCTACCTCTTTGGCCAAGCTTTTGGGCACTGATATCTCCTTATATGGTTCGGCATCAAATATTGTTTGATGACCCTCCTGTGAAGTGCCTTGGGACCTTTTGCTACGTTAAAGACACTATACAAATGCAAGTTGGTGTTGAAAAGGGGCATTAGTGAACCCGTTGGAGTTTCACGACAATTCCTCAGCTTCGTGCTCGCTTTTACTGATGGCGGCTTTTTATTTCCAAATATTTTTTAAACTGAATTCAAAATTCTCAAACTGGCACGGTGGGATTTGAACTCGCGTTGTCCGGATTATTAGTCCAGCAACGTACCCATTACACCACCGTACCCACAGTACGGCAGCATAGGCTGCAGAGTGTCCGCTTTACAAAGAGAGTTTTGTGCTGAAGTCCAGGGGCTATTGAGCCTGCTTGTCAGTAAAAGTGAGTCTTATCAGATCTGGGACTGGCTGCTACATGGAGAGTCATGGTAGGGCAAGATGCTATATATATATAAATGAAGGTTGTAAAAGAATAAACTGATGGAGCTCAACCTGCAGATACTTTATTTCCTATTGGTATTCTCAGCGCTGGCGCAGTGTAAAAATCCTGTGACCCAGACCGTCCTGCCCTCCAAGCTGGAGGAGGCGGTCTGGTGATAAGTGGCTCCTATGGAGACATCACGATTCAAAAATAGAAGCTTAACTCTTAAGTGGGAAAGCATCCATCTACTGGGCTAGACTGCAGTCGGAAACTCAGCCCAGAAAACCGCAGTAATAACCTGGAGGGAAGGCTGCCCTTTTGTTGGGCTTATTATCATCCAAAACAAAATCAATTTCTTTTATTTTGTCCCATGGCTGTCTCGTGGTTTTAATTTCGAGACTTTAGAAATGGACTCATTTCCTTCAGCTTACTGATGTAAAAGATTTGTATGTGTTGGTGTAATAATATCCCCCGAACATATTAAAACTATTGTAACATGAGGGATCCGATTCAGGAAATCATAAATAACCAGCTCCCTACTGTAGAGGTTTAACAAGAGAGTAGCTTAATGATATCTTTCAGTATAAAGTCTACAATGCTTATAGTCTTCAGGCTACCCACCAATCCACCTTGCTGCTCTCTGCACATCCCAGGCTGACTACATGAGGCTTTATATAGTCTGGGTAGGGCTTAACATTAATTTTTAATAAGTATATGCCTCTTGGGTAAGTCTGTTTCTCAAAAATAACAGTCTCTGCCTTTAATTATTCTCCAATTAGAAGCCAAGTTCAAAACGGTGGCCTGTTACGGCACCATCTAAGAGCCCATGGAGGTGCCGTCCTTTGGGTGAGACACTAAACTTACTGGCTCTTCCGCTGGTTGAAGCAGCCTTTACAGGTTTCCCCTGCATTATCTGGTAAAGAGTGAGGAGTTCCGCTCAATGGCCTGGCCAGCAATGCAGTGTAAACTGCTCGTTCATCATTTTTTAAAATTCGTTCATGGGATGTGGTCGTCGCTGGCAAGGCCAGCATTTATTGCCTGATGTAAAAAGACTACTGAGTACTTGGTTTGAGTATAAAACAAGGCTTTAATCAACTGTTTCACAACCATGAGATTCTAGTTACATCACTAGTTCCTGGTTACAGAAATATCCTGAGCAAGCTGGGCCCACATTTATACTCCTTGGATGGCGCCACCAGCTGGCCGCCCAGTGTTACTTCATGAGTCATGATAAGATTCATGACATTGCCCATCCCCAACTGCCCTTGAGAAGGTGCTGGTGAGCCACCTTCTTGAACCACTGCAGTCCGCGTGGTGAAGGTACTCCCACAGTGCTGTTAGGGAGGGAGTTCCAGGATTTGGACCCAGCAACGGTGAAGGAACGGCCGATATATTTCCAAGTCAGGATGGTGTGTGACTTGGAGGGGAACTTGGAGGTGATGGTGTTCCCATGCGCCTGCTGCCCTTGTCCTTCTAGGTGGTAGAGGTCGTGGATTTGGGAGGTGCTGCCGAAGAAGCCTTGACAAGTTGCTGCAGTGCATCTTGTAGATGGTACACACTGCAGTCACAGTACGCCAGTGGTGGAGGGAGTGAATGTTGGATGGGGTGCTAATCAAGTGGGCTGCTTTGTCCTGGATGGTGTCGAGCTTCTTGAGTGTTGTTGGAGCTGCACTCATCCAAGCAAGTGGAGAGAATTCCATCACACTCCTGACTTATGCCTTGTAGATGGTGGAAAGGCTTTGGGGAGTCAGGAGGTGAGACACTTGCCGCAGAATACCTTTCCTCTGACCTGCTCTTGTTGCCACAGTATTTATGTGGCTTATCCAGTTAAGTTTCTGGTCAATGGTAACCACCAGGATGTTGATGGTGGGGGATTCAGCAACGGTAATGCCGTTGAATGTCAAGGGGAGGTGGCTAGACTCTTGTTTGTTGGAGATAGTCATTGCCTGGCACGTGTGTGACGCAAATGTTATCTGCCACTTATCAGCCCAAGCCTGAATGTTGTCTAGGTCTTGCTGCGTTCGGGCATGGATTACTTCATTATCTGAGGAATTGTGAATGGCACTGAACACTGTGCCATCATCAGCGAACATCCCCACTTCTGAACTTATGATGGCGGGATAGTCATTGATGAAGCAGCTGAAGATGACTGCTCTCAGGAACTCCTGCAGCGATGTCCTGGGGCTGTGATGATTGACCTGCAACCACCACAACCATCTTCCTTTGTGCTAGGTATGACTCCAGCCAGTGGAGCGTTTACCCCCCGATTCCCATTGACTTGGGTTTTACTCGGGCTCCTTGATGCCACACTCGGTCAAATGTTGCCTTGATATCAAGAGCAGTCACTCTCGCCTCACCTCTGGAATTCAGCTCTGTCATCCATGTTTGGACCAAGGCTGTAATGAGGCCTGGAGCCGAGTGGTCCTGGTGAAACCCAAACAAGGCATCAGTGAGCAGATTATTGGTGAGTAAGTGCAGTTTGATAGCACTGTCGACGACACCTTCCATGATTTTGCTGATGATTGAGAGTGGACTTATGGGCCAGTAATTGGCCAGATTGGATTTGTCCTGCTTTTTGTGGACAGGACATATCTGGACAGTTTTCCACATTGTCGGATAGATGCCAGTGTTATAGCTGCACTGGAACAGCTTGGCTAGAGGCACGGCTAGTTCTGCAGCACGACAGCCGGGATGTTGTCAGGGCCCACAGCTTTTGCTGTATCTGGTCCATGTCTCTGAGGCATACAGCAGGGCGGGTATCACTGCTGCTCTGTAGACCATGAGCTTAGTGCCAGATTTAAGGTCCTGGTCTTCAAACACTCTCTTCCTCAGGTGACCGAAGGCTGCATTGGCGCACTGAAGGCGGCGTTGGACTTCGTCATTGACGTCTGCCCTTGTTGACAGTAGGCTCCCGAGGTATGGAAAGTGGTCCACATTGTCCAAGGCCTTGTCGAGGATTTTGATCATTGGGGGGCAGTACTGTGTGGCTGGGGCAGGTTGGTGGAGGACCTTTGTCTTATGGATGTTTAGTGTAAGGCCCATGCTCTCGTATGCTTCGGTGAAGGTGTTGACAATGGTTTGGAATTCAACCTCCGAGTGAGCGCAGACGCAAGCGTCGTCTGCTTACTGTAATTCGACGACAGGGGATGGGACAACCTTGGATCTGAACTGGAGGCAACGGAGGTTGAACAGTTTCCTGTTTCTTCTGTAAATTAGCTTCACTCCAGTGGGGAGCTTACTGAGGGTGAGATAGAGCATTGCGGCAAGGAAGATCGAGAAGAGCGTTGGTGCGATGACACAGTCTTGCTTGACCGCGGTTCGTATGTGAATTGGGTCTGTGGTGGAACCATTGGTCAGGATTACAGCTTGCATGTCGTCGTGAAGCAGGCGGAGGATGGTGACAAACCTTTGAGGGCAGCCGAATTTGAGGAGGACACTCCATAATCCCTCACGGTTGACAGTGTTGAAAGACTTTGTGAGATCAAAGAAAGCCATATACAGCGTTTCTGTGAGTATGACTATGTCAGGCTGTTGCTTGACTAGTGTGGTAAACCACTGTTGTTAGTATTGTTGTTCACCACTGTTGTTAGTACTGTTGTTCACTGTTAGTACTGTTGTTCACTCTTGCATATTGTTGTACTTGTCTGTGCATGCCTCAGCTGACTCCGCCCCTGGCTCCACCCTCATGGCTGGGTATAAAGGTCGCTGCTCGGCAGGCCTCGGCCCTTTTGGATACCAGGCAACCACAAGAGGCATGCTCTGTTCTTTGGTAATAAAAGCCTGTTTATTACTTTATCAACTTCCAGTCTTTTGTAGCAATTGATAGTGCATCAATTTTATTACCAAAGTTAAATGTTGGCTGCGGATGCTGATCAACTGATGGTGCAAAACGCTGAGCAGCAGGCACTACTGCGAGCCCTCAGACCAACATGCCTGGACCTAGACCCCCAAGAAGCGGGTTCGTCGACTAAATTCGCACAATGGCTGCGTTGCTTTGAGGCGTATCTGGAAGCCTCGACCGTGACTCTTGATGAAAATAAACTGAAAATCCTGGCCTCTAAGGTGAGCCACCAAGTCTATACTTTAATCCAAGATGCGATGACCTACGCGGCGGTTATCGACCTGCTGAAAGGGCAGTATGCACGCCCGGTTAACACGGTCTATGCCAGGCACCTTTTAAGATCTCGCAGACAGCAGCCCGGGGAATCGGTGGAGGCCTTCCTACGGGCACTGCGGGTACTCGGACGCGGCTGCGACTGCAAGGAAGTATCGGCCGCGGCACATGCGGAGGGACTGATACAAGACGCTTTCGTTGCAGGTCTAAGGTCCGACTACTCCCGGCAGAGGCTGCTGGAGAAGGGTGAAATAGACCTGACAAAGGCAGTGTCCCTCGCGCTCTCGCTCGACGCTGCCCACAGAAATATGGACGCTTTCTCCCCTAATCGCCCCGCGCCGTGGACGCCGCAATCTTGGGCCATGGGACCGCCACCTCCGACTGCTGCAGCGATGTCCAAGGCACAAAAATGCTATTTTTGTGGCCAAGCTAAACACCCTAGAGCACGCTGCCCCGCGAAGAATGCTACCTGCTCCGGCTGCGGGAAGAAAGGTCACTACGTTAGCGCCTGCAAAGGGAAGACCGCTAACGTCAGCAGCGCCGCGTGCGAACCGTGGGCGCAGCCATCTTGCCCGCCATCTTGGGCTCCCCCAGCCGCGTGGGGATCGGGACCGTGGGCGCCGCCATTTTGTCCGCCATCTTGGACGCCTCCGACTTCGGTTACGGGGGACCCGGACTCCACCACCACCTCATCGGACGACCGCATCGACGCGCTTGAACATACGCTGGCTTCCGTGACGCTGGATCAATCTCTCCCGCATCAACTGTCCAGGTCCATGATGGACATTACGGTAAACGGCCGCGCCACTACCTGCCTTTTTGACAGCGGGAGCACGGAGAGTTTTATACACCCCGACACGGTGCGCAGTTACTCTCTCCCGGTCCTGCCGACGCGTCATCGCATCTCTATGGCTTCCAAAGCCCAGTCAGCGGAAGTCGGTGGCTACTGTATGGTGACTCTTTCAGTGCGGGGTACTGAATACAAAAATTTTAAACTTCTGGTCCTGCCCGATCTCTGCGCTGCCGTCCTACTGGGGTTGGATTTTCAGTGCCACCTTAAGAGTGTCACTTTAGCGTACGGTGGACCCCTCCCCCCTCTCACGGTCTGCAGCCAGCAGTTTTTAAATCGCCCGCCGCGCGCCATTTGCAGCCTCTCCACCCTTAAAGTCTCCCCCCCCTCCTTGTTCACTAACCTCACCCGCGACTGTAAACCCATCGCTACCAAAAGTAGGCATTACAGTGCCGGGGATAGGGGTTTCATTAAATCCGAGGTAGCGAGACTCCTGAAGGAAGGGATTATCGAGAGCAGCAATAGCCCATGGCGAGCACAAGTTGTGGTGGTGAAGACTGGTGGAAAACAGCGCCTAGTTATTGACTACAGCCAGACGATCAATCGCTACACCCAGTTGGATGCATACCCACTCCCCCGCATATCTGACATGGTCAATCAGATAGCACAATACCAGGTGTTCTCGACGATTGATCTGAAGTCGGCATACCACCAGCTCCCCATCAGGGCTGAGGACCGCCAGTACACAGCTTTTGAAGCTGACGGTCGGCTCTATCACTTTCTCAAAGTTCCCTTCGGCGTCACCAACGGAGTTTCTGTCTTCCAACGGGAGATGGACCGGATGGTTGACCAGAACGCGCTCCAGGCCACTTTCCCATATCTAGACAACGTCACCATCTGCGGCCACGACCAGCAGGACCACGACGTTAATCTAGGGAAATTCCTCCGGACGGCCCAGCGGCTGAATCTCACATACAACAAAGACAAATGTATGTTTCGTTCTAAGCGCCTTGCTATTCTTGGCTGCGTAGTGGAGAACGTAGTCATCGGCCCAGACCCCGATAGAATGCGCCCTCTTATGGAGCTCCCCCTCCCCCACTGCCAGAAAGCACTGAAGAGATGCCTGGGGTTTTTCTCTTACTATGCTCAGTGGGTGCCCAACTATGCGGATAAAGCCCGACCCCTCATCAAGTCCGCCTCCTTCCCCCTGACAGCAGAGGCCTGTGCAGCCTTCACTCTCATAAAAAGCGATATTGCGAAGGCCACAATGCACGCTGTGGATGAGTCCCTCCCTTTTCAAGTGGAGAGCGACGCATCCGACTTTGCCCTAGCTGCAACCCTTAACCAGGTGGGGAGACCCGTGGCCTTTTTCTCAAGGACCCTCCAGGGCCCCGAGATTCGACACTCCTCTGTCGAAAAGGAGGCCCAGGCCATTGTGGAAGCCGTGCGACATTGGCGGCATTACCTGGCCGGAAAACAATTTACCCTGCTCACTGACCAGCGTTCAGTAGCTTTTATGTTTCATAATAAGCAGCGGGGCAAAATCAAGAATGACAAGATATTAAGGTGGAGAATCGAACTCTCCACCTACAATTACGATATCTTGTACCGGCCCTGGAAACTCAATGAGCCCCCAGATGCCCTATCACGTGGTACGTGCGCCAACGCGCAGGTTGATAGATTACAGACCCTCCACAATGACCTCTGCCACCCGGGGGTCACCAGGTTCTTCCATTTTATCAAATCCCGTAACCTGCCCTACTCCATTGAGGAGGTCAGGACCATGACCAGGAACTGCCAGATCTGTGCCGAGTGCAAGCCGCATTTTTATAGGCCAGACAGAGCGAGCCTGATCAAAGCCACGCGTCCCTTCGAGCGGCTGAGCATCGATTTTAAAGGGCCCCTCCCCTCCTCTGACCGCAATGTGTACTTCCTCAATATAATTGATGAGTACTCCCGTTTCCCGTTTGCCATCCCTTGCTCGGACATGACCAGTACCACGGTCATTAAATGTCTGAATGACCTCTTCGCATTGTTCGGTTTCCCTAGCTATATCCATAGCGACAGGGGCTCATCTTTTATGAGCGACGAACTGCGGCAGTACCTGCTCGCGAGAGGCATTGCTACAAGCAGGACCACCAGCTACAACCCCCGGGGTAACGGCCAGGTGGAAAGGGAGAATGCGACAGTCTGGAAGGCAGTCCTTTTAAACTTAAAATCTAAGGGCCTTCCGACCTCCCGCTGGCAGGAGGTCCTCCCTGCGGCGCTCCATTCCATTCGGTCGCTGCTCTGTACACCCACCAATGCCACTCCTCACGAGAGAATGTTCTCCTTCCCCAGGAAGTCCACGTCGGGGATGTCGCTACCAACATGGCTGACTTCTCCAGGACCCGTCCTACTGCGGAAGCACGTGAGGACCCATAAGGCGGACCCCCTGGTCGAGAGGGTGAGCCTCCTCCACGCCAACCCGCAGTATGCTTACGTGGTGTACCCGGACGGGCGGGAGGACACAGTCTCCATTCGAGACCTCACACCTGCGGGTGCTCCTGAAACACCCTCTTCGCCACCCACCGCTACTCCTACCTACCCCCAGGACACAGTCCCCGCACGAGACCTCGCACCTTCGGGTGCCTCTGAGAGACCATCATCGCTACCTCCCATTACCCATGCTCTGATCCCTGTAGACGGCATGCAGCAGCCCCAGGGTCCGCCACCTGCTACACCTCCTCTGAACGAGACACCGCGTTCAACGTTGGATGCTGCACCATCACCGCCGCTGCTGCGACGCTCAGGATGGCTTACAAGGCCTCCTGATAGACTTCAGTACACGAATTTTTAGTGCACTTCACCCCGCCGGACTCAATTCTTAACAAGGGGTGAATGTGGTAAACCACTGTTGTTAGTATTGTTGTTCACCACTGTTGTTAGTACTGTTGTTCACTGTTAGTACTGTTGTTCACTCTTGCATATTGTTGTACTTGTCTGTGCATGCCTCAGCTGACTCCGCCCCTGGCTCCACCCTCATGGCTGGGTATAAAGGTCGCTGCTCGGCAGGCCTCGGCCCTTTTGGATACCAGGCAACCACAAGAGGCATGCTCTGTTCTTTGGTAATAAAAGCCTGTTTATTACTTTATCAACTTCCAGTCTTTTGTAGCAATTGATAGTGCATCAACTAGTCTGTGGGACAGCTCTCCCAATTTTGACACAAGTCCCCAGATGTTGGTGAGGAGGACTTTGCAGGATTGACTGGGCTGGGTGTGCCATTGTCTTGTCCATAGCTGGTGCCGAGGTCGATGCCGGGTGGTCCATCCGGTTTAATTCTTATTATTGTGTTTCGTAGTGGTTAGTTACAACTGAGTGGCTTGCTGGGCCATTAACCAATTAAATACATACGTTTGTTCTGTCTTCACAAAGGGGGACACAAATAACCTCCCAGAGATGCCGGGGAACATAGGGTCTAATGAGAGGGAGGAACTGAAAGAAATCAGTATTTGTAGGGAAATGGTGTTAGGGAAATTGACGGGATTGAAGGCCGATAAATCCC
The DNA here is from genome assembly GCF_052327205.1 of Somniosus microcephalus. NCBI lineage: Eukaryota > Metazoa > Chordata > Chondrichthyes > Squaliformes > Somniosidae > Somniosus > Somniosus microcephalus. The sequence continues at coordinate 362,545,275 of NC_140989.1, forward strand.
CAGGGCCTGATAATCTACATCCTAGGGTACTTAAGGAAGTGGCCCTAGAAATAGTTGATGCATTGCTGGTCATCTTCCAAAATTCAATAGACACTGGAACAGTACCCATGGATTGGAGGGTAGCTAATTTACCCCACTATTCAAAAAAGGTGGTAGAGAGAAAACGGGAAATTACAGACCGGTAAGCCTGACATTGGTAGTGGGGAAAATGCTAGAGTCCATTATAAAAGATGTAATAGCAGAGCACTTGGAAAACAGTGACAGGATCTGACAAAGTCAACATGGATTTACAAAAGGTAAATCATGCTTGACTAATCTACTGGAATTTTTTGAGAATGTAACTAGTAAAATAGATAAGGGAGAACCAGTGGATGTGGTGTATTTGGACTTTCAGAAGGCTTTCGATAAGGTCCCGCATAAGAGATTAGCGTGTAAAGTTAAGGCACATGGGATTGGGGGCAAGGTACTGACTTGGATAGAGAACTGGTTGGCAGGCAAGAAGCAAAGAGTTGGAATAAACGGGTCTTTTTCTGAGTGGCAGGCAGTGACTAGTGGGGTACCGCAGTGATCGGTCCTAGGACCCCAGCTTTTCACAATATATATAAATGATCTAGACGAGGGAACTAGATGTAATATCTCCAAGTTTGCAGACAACACAAAGCTGGGTGGGCGTGTGTGCTGTGAGGAGGATGCCGAGAAACTCCAGTATGATTTGGGCAGGTTGGGTGATTGGGCAGAAGCATGGCAGATGCAATATAATGTGGATAAATGCGAGGTTATCCACTTTGGTGGCAAAAACAGGAAGGCAGATTATTATCTGAATGGCAATAGATTGGGAGAAGGGGAAGTGCAACGAGACCTGGGTGTCCTTGTGCACCAGTCGCTGAAGGTAAGCATGCAGGTGCAGCAGGTGGTTAAGAAGGCAAATGGTATGTTGGCATTTGTAACGAGAGGGTTTGAGTACAGGAACAAGGATGTCTTGCTGCAGTTGTACAGGGCCTTGGTGAGACCACATCTTGAGTATTGTGTGCAGTTTTGGTCGCCTTATCTGAGGAAGGATGTTCTTGCCATGGAGGGCGTACAGCGAAGATTCACCAGGCTGATACCTGGGATGGCAAGAATAATGTATGAGGAGAGATTGGGTCGATTGGGCTTATACTCGCTGGAGTTTAGAAGAATGAGAGGGGAATCTCATTCAAACTTATAAAATTCTAACAGGACTAGATGCAGGAAGGATGTTCCCGATGGCCTGGGAGTCCAGAACCAGGGGTCACAGTGTAAGGATAAGGGGTAAGCCATTTAGGACAGAGATGAGGAGGAATTTCTTCACCCAGAGAGTGGTGAACCTATGGAATTCTCTACCACAGAAGGCAGTGGAGGCCAATTCATTAAATATATTCAAGAAGAAGTTAGATATATTTCTTAAGGCTAAAGGGATCAAGGGATATGGGGAGAAAGCAGGGACAGGGTGCTGAGTTTGGATGATCAGCCATGATCTCATTGAATGGCGGAGCAGACTCGAGGGGCCGAATGGCCTACTCCTGCTCCTATCTTCTGTGTTTCTATGTTTCTATGCTACCGTTCCCAATCCAGTTGCGGCTTGTGGGATTTTGTTGTGCGCAAAACATTTCCCTACATAAGAACAGTCGATGCACTTCAAAAACAATGGATTGTATGTTAAGGGCTTTGAGCCATCTCTTACGAGAAGTGAGACAGTGTATATAGCTGCAGTCTTTCTTTTTGAAAGCTATGGGCTGGATTTTGTGGGGGGATCAGCAGGCGCGATCGGTGGTGGTTCGGGTGGGAACATTTATTTTCCCCAGTGGGTCAGGACCCCGCTGTGAACCCACCACCATGCGCCTTTACGAAATGTCTGGTCTGTCAGCGCTGAGCAGACCCAATACGCCAGCGGCGGGGGAGGCAATTAAAATCATTAGTGGCTTTTCTTCCCCCCAGCTTTTTGAATTTGACAGGTCGCCCACCGGTTTTCCACAGTGCCTAAACGTCATCTGTGAAGCTGAGGCAGAAGGTCACTTGCCATTGAATCAGCTGATGAGTTGACAGCTTCAAATGTCAAGTCAAAACTCCCAGCTGATTGAGAAATGTTCCCTTAACGACTAGCTTCTCTTAGCTGCATTTCCACTACAGATTCAGAATGCTGCAAGTCTTTACACAAGTCTCCATCCAGTCTGACCTCATTATCTCTCGCACCATTGACAGATTGCTTCAGTCATCTCTCCTTCACCTGCCATCTATTCCATCAGCATGGGTGCCGTTTATACACATTCACCTAGGTCCTCCGAATCCCACCACTATCAGCCCCAACACCAGCAGCACCAGGCACACCAGCAGCACCAACACTACCACCAACCTTCTCCACAATCACCTGATGCTGCACAGGACACAGGGCATCAGCACCTGACCAGGTTGCTGCCCGAGAGGCCAGGGATGGCCTCGCCATGGCCAGATTTACTTCACTTGATGCTGTACACCCTGGCTACCACATGATGTGCCAGGTTGGCACCACCCCACACCAACACCAATACCATAAAGCATATCTACAATGTCCATGCCATTCCTTTCACACTCATTACCATTGTGGGGGGTACCATTATAGCTCAGTAAGCCACTTCCAAAGGTGCACACAAATCTGTCCAAGAACGCAAAGTGTTGAAAATAAAGGTTTCAATGTTTGACACCACATTAACAGAAACTTTACATGACCATTGCATAAAATACCCAAGTGTCTACCCTTACGTGTTGTTAGTTGGTATGATTGCATTAGGATGAGGGTGAGTGTGAGGGGTGGCTAGTGAGATGGGGAAGTGATAATGTAGATAGAGAGGGATGGGTGGAGGTGCAAGATAAGTTGGTGTGAGTAAGGATGTGCAGGAGTAGGGTAAGGAAGGCAGAGTGATGGGGATGTGATGAGAGGCACAGCAGGATAAGGTTGAGTGTGGCTTTGTACTAACATTTTGTGATCTACTGACACCATTAAAATGTTTGTGCCACTGCACCCAGGTCCTCCTGACCACATCCCTGCTTTTCCTACTTAAAATGAAAGCAAGGCCAATGTGAAATACTGGGACTTGTATTTTGATCATTTGTTCACTCCTGCACTGGAAAATGAAAAATGGTATCTGTACTGTCACTGAGATCTTTGTAAGTGCACTGATGTCTAACAGTAAGAAAAAAAATAATGGCCCAGGATTTGCTGAAAAAATAATGGTGTGTGAATGACGCTCGCCATTATTAATGTGCAAATCGGCCAGCACCTTGTGGCGACGAAGAGATACTCTGTGAATTGCGAATCACTACAAGATTTGTGCCGCTCTGCCCTTAGCTTTGCAAAAATGGTATCTCACCCTTAACATCCCCGTGAGTTGCATGACGTTGCTACATTTACTCATTAAACTCATCACAGAAAGCTAAGTCTAGTAATTAACAGTGTAAGTACCCTTTTAATTATGTGTTAATTGTAAATGCAATGCCAATCAACCTCTCTTGCCCAGAAAGTGAACAATTAAAAGTGTGGTGTCTCATTCCTTCAGGTTGCGAATTGTTGTTGGAGATTTGTAAAATCTAAAATGAATTTTTTTTTTCCTTTCTGCCTCTTTTCCCTCTCCCTCTTATTCCAATCTTTATTTCCCACACTTTATTTCTCTTTCTGTACCTGATTTGAAGTTGAATTCACCCACTGTAATTCACCCTCCTTCTCTGTTTATTTCTCAATCCTTAAATCTCATTGGTTAAGGAGATAAACTTTTCGTCCCGTTCTTCGCAAGGTCACAGATGCCCCATTGCCCTCGTTGTGCCGTTACTAGCTCATACATCCAGCAACTCTGTGGGCAAACAAAATTGAAAACCTAAACGTGTAATTGTCTAACAGGGCTTACCACGAGCTGCCCCTCTCCAGCAACATCCGGGCCATTGTCCTAAGCTCCCCACAAAAAGCAGTAGATGCTAGCTCAATTAAAAATTTTAAGTCTGAGATCAATAAGATTTTAGCTCGGCAAGGGTATAAAGGGATATGGAGCCAAGGCAGGTGGATGGCGTTAAAATACAGGTCAGCCATGATCTCATTGAATGGCGGAACAGGCTCGAGGGGCTGAATGGCATCCTCCTGTTCCAATGTTCCAATATGGCCTAGTGGGTAAAGGCCTTGGTGTAGTACTGTGCCATACACATCACGAGGTCCCAGGTTCAATTACCAGCCTCTACTGAGATAGCTGATCTCGGGGAGGTTGCTGGTAGAAGTATTACAATTGGTCTCCATGTCCCTGGGTTAGGGAGGAACAAAATAAAAATTGGCAGGGATTCCTACTGCAGATTGCTATCTAACCACCCCTGCTGGAATGTTACATGTGTATGTGTGCGTGTGGGGGGGCGGGGGGGAGAACAAGAACTGGATCAAACTCTACTACAATATCCAACACAGTTGAACAGCGCGTTGACAGTTGCTGCCTGCGATCACACGTGAACAACGGCCACTCGGGTAAGTTTTCAAAGAGAAGCTGGCACCCTTGAGTACAGCCCAGCAGGTAGTACGTCCAAGAGAAGACGACTAGATTCATTAGATTGATTCCTGGGATGAGAGGGTTGTCCTATGAGGAGAGATTGAGTAGATTGGGCCTATACTCTGTGGAGTTTAGAAGAATGCGAGGTGAGCTCATTGAAACATATAAGATTCCGAAGAGGATTGGCAGGGTAGATGCTGAGAGGTTGTTTCCCCCTGGCTGGAGAGTCTAGAACTAGGGGGCATAGTCTCAGGATGAGGTGTCGGCCATTTAAGACTGAGATGAGGAAGAATTTCTTCACTCAGAGGGTGGTGAATCTTTGTAATTCTCTACCCCAAAAGGGGCTGTGGATACTGAGTCGTTGAATATAGTCAAGACAAAGAGAGATAGATTTTTGGACTCTAGCGGAATCAAGGGATATGGGGCTTGGGTAGGGAAATGGAGTTGAAGCTGAAGATCAGCCATGATCTTATTGAATGGCAGAGCAGGCTCGAGGGGCCGTATGACCTACCCCGCTCCTATTTCCTATGTTCTTATGACGAGGGAAATAAATTGAAGAGAATAAAACCAGACCAGTTATACGTAATATAGAGTTGGTCTCTGGATACGGGTGATGCTGGCAAGGCTGTATTTATTGCCCACTCCTTTTTGCTCTGCGTTATTAGTGGTGGGCTTTCTCCTTGAACTGCTGCAGTCCCTGTGATGATGGTGCTCCCACGATGGTGTTAGGTAGGGAATTTCAGGATATTATCCCAGTGATGAGGAGGGAACAGTCACACATGTCCAAGTCAGGATGGTGCGTGGCTTGGAGGAGAACGTGGAGGTGATGGTGTTCCCGTGACCTCGCTGCTCTTGTGCTTCTCAGCGTTAGTGAGTGGCTACAGTGCATCCTCTTGATTGTACATACTACATCCACATTGTGGGGTTTGCATTAGTAAAAAAAACAAGCATTTTCTTGTGTTTACTGAAAGCTCAGCTCCATTAAATGAATAGTTTAGCCTATCGGGGTAAATTCCATGATCCCTTGCTCCAAGCGGGGAAGCCGCAGGTCACAGCTACAACACTGCAGCCCCGATTCTCTGGCTCACCCTCCACGTGAGCGCGGCTCGCCACTGGGAGTGTGGGATTTATTCCATTGTGTGTGTGGCAGTGCACCTAATTATCTGGTTGAAATGGACAGTGGAGATAATAAAACAACTGGAAAGCTGAAACTAAACCTGAAAATCTAGGAAATACAGATATGTTGGGTAAAAGTTGTACAGGGCCTTGGTGAGACCACACCTTGAGTATTGTGTGCAGTTTTGGTCGCCTTACCTGAGGAAGGACGTTCTTGCCATAGAGGGAGTGCAGCGAAGATTCACCAGGTTGATACCTGGGATGGCAGGAATGACGTATGAGGAGAGATTGTGTCGATTGGGCTTATACTCACTGGAGTTTAGAAGATTGAGAGGGGATCTCATCGAAACCTATAAATTTCTGTGAGGCCTGGACAGACTAGATGCAGGAAGGATGTTTCTGATGGCCGGGGAGTCCAGAACCAGGGGTCATAGTCTAAGGATAAGGGGTAAGCCATTTAGGACTGAAATGAGGAGGAATTTCTTCACCCAGAGTGTGGTGAACCTGTGGAATTCTCTGCCACAGAGGGCAGTGGAGGCCAGTTCATTAAATATATTCAAGAAAGAGTTGGATATATTTCTTAAGGCTAAAGGGATCAAGGGATATGGGGAGAAGGCAGGGACAGGGTACTGAACTTGGATGATCAGCCATGATCTCATTGAATGGCAGAGCAGGCTCGAGGGGCCGAATGGCCTACTCCTGCTCCTATCTTCTATGTTTCTATGTAAGACCTTCCCGCAAAACATGAACCAATCTTTCCCCTTTAGTCCCCGACACACCTGCAGGGATTTTCAGCATTTCCTGAAACATCCAGTTAATAGTTAAATCATTGAAGACATGCAGACATTTGCTTTTGACCATAAATATGTTTCTTTGAGTTTTCTTTTAAAGGAAATCGAAACAAGTGTCTTTGAGAGGAAAGTCTGATAGGATTCACAATAATGATGCATCGATGGGATCCTGCAGGAAATTGTCTGCTAGAATAATCACCAGCTGTCCACGGGGAGCAAAAACAATTGCAGACTTGGGACTTCGAGGGGACAAATCCATGAATTTAAAACAAAAAAACCCCAAAGAGAAACATGTGGACAAAAGGTCTGTCAGCATCAGCAAAGAGGATGGGGTAGAGTTTCTGCCGTGGTTCAGTTGGTGGGTCTCTCGCCTCGGAGTCTGAAGTTCGTTGGTTGAAGACCTGCTCCAGAGACTTGAGCACAAAATTCCAGGCTGACGCTCTAGTGTAGTACTGAGGGAGTGCTGAGCTGGCGGAGGTGCCATCTTTCAGATGAGATGTTAAAACCGAGGCCCTGTTTGCCCTCTCAGATGAACGTAAAAGATCCCATGGCAATATTTCAAATCCCACTCCAGAGACTTGAGCACAAAACCTAGGCTGATACTCCAGCTCAGTACTGATGGGGTGCTGCACTGACGTAGGTGCCTTCTTTCGGATGAGACGTTAAGAATATAAGAACATAAGAAATAAGAGCAGGAGTAGGCCATTTGGCCCTTCAAGCCTGCCCCGCTATTCAATAAGATCATGGCTGATCTTCTACCTCATCTCCACTTTCCTGCACTATCCCCATATCCCTTGATTCCCTTAATATTCAAAAAACTATCGATCACTGTCTTGAATATACTCAACGACTGAGCCTCCACAGCCCTCTGGGGTAGAGAAGTCCAAAGATTCACCACCCTCTGAGTGAAGAAATTTCTCCTCATCTCAGTCCTAAATGGCCGACCCCTTATTCTGAGACTGTGACCCCTGGTTCTAGACTCCCCCAGCCGGTGGAAACATCCTCCCTGCATCTACCCTGTCAAGCCCTGTAAGAATTTTGTATGTTTCAGTGAGATCACCTCTCATTCTTCTAAACTCTAGAGAATATCGGCCTAGTCTACTCAATCTCTCCTCATAGGACAATCCCCCCATCCCAGGAACCAGTCTGGTGAACCTTTGTTGCACTCCCTCTATAGCAAGTATATCCTTCCTTAAATAAGGAGACCAAAACTGTACATAATACTCCAGGTGTGGTCTCACAAGGGCCCTATATAATTGCAGTAAGACGTCTTTACTCTTATACTCAAATCCTCTTGTAATAAAGGCCAACATACCATTTGCTTTCCTAATTGCTTGCTGTACCTGCATGTTAACTTTCAGTGATTCGTGTACAAGGACACCCAGGTCCCTCTGAACACCAACATTTCCCAATCTCTCACCATTTAAAAAATACTCTGCTTTTCTATTTTTCCTACCAAAGTGGATAACTTCACATTTCTCCACATTATATTCCATTTGCCATGTTCTTGCCCACTCACTTAGCCTGTCTATATCCCCTTGAATCCTCCTTGCATCCTCCTCACAACTTACATTCCCACCCAGCTTTGTATCATCAGCAAACTTGGATATATTACATTTGGTCCCCTCATCCAAATCATTGATATAGACTGTGAATAGCTGAGGCCCAAGCACTGATCCTTGCGGTACCCCACTAGTTACAGCCTGTCAACCCGAAAATGACCCGTTCATTCCTACTCTCTGTTTTCTGTCCATTAACCAGTCCTCAATCCATGCTAGTATATTACTCCCAATCCAAGGAGCCCTAATTTTGTTTAATAACCTCTTGTGTGGCACCTTATCGAAATCCTTCTGAAAATCCAAATACAGGAAACTTTGTGCTATCCGGAGGTGAGCTATCCGGCAATCTGGAGCCACCGGCAAAAATCAGCAGCCGTTTTTTATTCTTTTTGTTTTTTTTTTTGCTTTGTTTGAACAGTCAAGCTGTGCAAGGTCTGTAGCTATAGCAACAGCTTCAGCTACAGAGCTTTAGGCCACACCCGAGTGTTTAGAAGCTGTTGCTAAGCAACAGTGTTTGTTGTCAAATACAGAGATAAGAATCTCCGTATCTCTCAACATTAACTCTGGAGAGTACGGCACTTTTTAGGCAACGGCAGCAGCTCGGTCCCGTGGGTGCCGGATAGCACAAAGTTTCCTGTACACCACATCCACTGGTTCCGCCTTATCTATTCTGTTAGTTACAACCTCAAAAAACAATTTATTTTCTTTCTTTCTTTCGTTCTTTCTTTCTTTCTTTCTTTCTTTCTTTCTTTCTTTCTTTCTTTCTTTCTTTCTTTCTCCAGAGTTTCTGCCAATCTCCCACCAAAGTTGGGCATGTTCTCACCTGAGAAGTGAAGGTTGAAAGGTGATTTGTTTGATTTTTTTGGATTCTAAAGGGACTAGATAATGTAGACCATGACAAGCTGTTTCACCATGTCCAGAACAGTTGAAACAGAGGACACAGCCTGAGCTTAAAGGGGGGTAAATTCAAAACCAATCTGTGGAAACATTATTTCAGTGAGCGAGTGGTCAATCTGTGGTACAGGCTCCAGTGGAAACAGTTAACATTGATTCAATGAAATGCAAACTAGATAGATTTCTTTCAGAAAATAACATTTTGGATTACAGTATATGAGTAATTTGAGACATGACATGTGGTGAGTGTAGCGTGCATGGAAGGAAAAAGTTGACCTTGGACCTATGGTTCCCAAAGCTCTCCACCACTGGGGGTTTTCCTCACTTCATGTCTAGGTCTATTGTGGACTCATTGGCAGAGATTGATTTGTTATGTCAAGTCAACAACTCCCATTATCATTGCATCATGTGACTGCCAGGATGGTAGAAGGCGAAATAGATGGACCTTGATCTTTTTCATCTCGTAATTCCCATGTTCCAAAGTAGTGCTGGGATATTGGGAGAAGCCCCACAGATAGTAAACCCCAGGACATTTTCATGCTCCAGAATTTAACAAATCTTTGTAGGACTGACCAAATTCAAAAAGGGGAGGGAACAAGAGCACAGATAAAATTATAGAAAGCACCAACAACAACAACAACTTGTATTTATATAGCACCTTTAACGTAGTAAAACGTCCCAAGGCGCTACACAGGAGTATTTTAAGACAAAAAATTTGACACCGATCCACATAAGGATAAATTAGGGAAGGTGACCAAAAGCTTGGTCAAAGAGGTAGGTTTTAAGGAGCGTCTTAAAGGAGGAAAGTGAGGTAGCGAGGTGGAGAGGAGCAGTGCAAAACCAGGCCATTTAACCCATCAAATCTATACTGGTGCTTTCCTCCACCTGTGCAACCTCTTCCAATCCCACTCTCCTGTCCACCCTCCATACCCTTTAATTGTCCTCTTTTTCAAGAAACTATCTCATTCTAATTTGAAGGTATTTATGGATTTGAGGAGCGGGGTTAGGAGGTATTTCTTTACCCGGAGGAGGGGATGGCATTGCCACAGGGAGTAGTTGAGGCAGAGACCTTCGTACCTTTTATAAACAAAGAGCAAATTGATATTGGAGGCAGAGGAAGATGCAGGGCAATGGGGAGAGAGGAGGGCAGTGGGATTAGTTTTGGATTGTTCTAGCAAAGAGCCGGTTCAGACACAATGGGCCGAATAGCCTCTTTTTGTACTGAAAACTGCTTTTGGTTCTATTGAATCTATCACAAAGAGGCAGGCGTTGAGTACAATAGTGGTCCATTTATCTCCCAGTTTCCAGTTCTGATGTGTGTCAGCTGTGGTTTGGTTGGTAGCACTCTCTCACCTCTGAGTCAAGAAGGCTGCGGGTTCATAGTCCTACTCCAGAGACTTGAGCACAAAAATCTAGGTTGACACTCCAGTGCAGTACTGAGGAAGGTGCCTTCTTTTGGATGAGACACTAAACCAAGGTCCCATCTGCTCTCTCAGGGGGGATGTAAAAGATCCCAAGGCACTATTTCAAACAAAAGCAGTGTCCTGGTTAATATTTCTCCCTCAATCAACTAGACAAAAAAAAGCAGATTATTTAGTCGTCATCACATTGCTGTTTGTGGGAGCTTGCTGTGCGCAAATTGGCTGCTGCGCTTTCTACATTACAGCAGTGACTACACTTCAAAAGTACTTCATTGGCTGTAAAGCACTTTGGAACGTCCTGAGATCGTGAAAGGCGCTATATAAATGCAAGTCTTTCTTTCTGAGGCAGTGTTCACATCCAAAAGGTGAACCAGTCATGTCTCTTTTCAGGGCCTGTTGTACATTTTCAGCATTTTCTGCCATTATCGGTTTTTATATTATGTGCCCAGCTCCTTTACCCTTGATGCTGGAGAACAGCTTACCACTTCAGAGTGTATTTTCTGTTTAAAACAACAAAAGACTGCTCTCCAAGGTGACCCCGTGTCTAGCACTCTGTCAGGGTGTGCTGCTTTTTCCCTTTGGGTCCTCATTTCTTTAATGTATGCAGGCACAAGGTGGCCTGTCTGGGTGCCAAGTAATTTGTTTGTTTAAAAAAAAATTATACAAGAGTACAATTTCCATCAATGTCAAATTGTTATTGTCCCTTAAAAATCAACCTTGTAACATGACTTAATTGCAATTGTTGGATTAAAAATATCATGCATGGCTTTAAATATCCTAGCATTCTTCTCGGGTTACACCAGAGTGAATATTAATAACTCCCTACTGTTTAAATTACAACAGATTCACATTTGGCAGTAAATACGTGAGATCTGCAATTAGTAGTCAAACCTTTCAGGGGGTATTTCATGTGATTTGTAGCAGAAACGTTGAGAGTATCTTACAATGGCAGTGTCAACGCTATATATAAATGTAAGTTGATGATGGTACTGGTGAAAATTATGACTGACACTGGAACACCATTATTGATGGAACTAGCGTTCACCCATACAGGCTAAGGGGTGAAGTGGGACGTCCGGAAGCATTACCTTCCCCAGAGGGCGGTTGACTTGTGGGCAGGTTACTGGAGGGGGCCATGAAGACTCAGTCTTTACAGTCCTTTAAGTGAGTGTTATACAGACCCCCGGGGAGGAAAAAGATGAGGTGATCAAGGTAAATGGCAAGTAAGTGTAAATTATTCTGGAAATAATGAGTAGATCTTGGGGCCTCCTAGGGTATTTTTTATTTATTCATTCATGGGATGTGGGCGTCTCTGGCAAGGCCAGCATTTAGAAACATAGAAACATAGAAGATAGGAGCAGGAGTAGGCCATTCGGCCCCTCGAGCCTGCTCCGCCATTTAATGAGATCACGGCTGATCATCCAAATTCAGTACCCTGTCCCTGCTTTCTCTCCATACCCCTTGATCCCTTTAGCCTTAAGAAATATATCCAACTCCTTCTTGAATATATTTAACGAATTGGCCTCTACTGCCTTCTGTGGTAGAGAATTCCACAGGTTCACCACTCTCTGGGTGAAGAAATTCCTCCTCATTTCTGTCCTAAATGGCTTACCCCTTATCCTTAGACTGTGACCCCTGGTTCTGGACTCCCCGACCATCGGGAACATCCTTCCTGCATCTAGTCTGTCCAGTCCTGTCAGAATTTTATAAGTTTCGATGAGATCCCCTCTCATTCTTCTAAACTCCAGCGAGCATAAGCCCAATCGACCCAATCTCTCCTCATACGTCATTTCTGCCATCCCAGGTATCAGCCTGGTGAATCTTCGTTGAACTCCTTCCATGGCAAGAACATCCTTCCTCAGATAAGGCGACCAAAACTGCACACAATACTCAAGATGTGGTCTCACCAAGGCCCATCCCGAGTTGCCCTTGAACAAGGTGGTGGTGGTGGTGAACCTCCTTCTTGAACCGCTGCAGTCCGCGTGGTGAAGGGTTATGGGGTCAGAGAGGAATTTTTAGCAGCGGGCCCCCTGGATTGGCTACAGATCTGTGTTTTTTTCTTCTCCCAGGAGATGTGAGAAGGGATGGTTAGTGTAGGGGCATGAAAGCAACTGAAGGATGTGGGGGGTGTTGTGTATGTACCTTTAAGAGAATAACTGGTCTCAGACTGCAGTACCGGCAGTGACCACCCCTGTATAAAAGGCACTAGTGAGCATCTGTGTTTTTATTTCACTATGGACTTCCACCAGTAAAGACTTATTTTGTTCACTCCTGCTGTCCATGTCTCAATTATTCACGGACGTAACACTGGCGACGAGTAAGAAACGAACTTACCTGCAACTCGGCAGCACCTCAGACGACGTTATTGAAGGTCGAAGCCAGAAGAAAGAAAAAAAATAAAATAAAAGAAATAAAATCCAAAGAAACTCGAGAAACAGGCGTCGACCGTGGGCAACCGCCCTCCAAATCGTCGGATTGAAAACTTGCAGGAGAGACTGTCCAGAGCCAGGCTTGGTTCCTCGGTCTGTGGTTTCCCAGCTAATCGGGCTGGTGGCAGGTAGTGCACTGATCCTTCCTGGGCTGCGGCGGGCTAGAGCTCGATCGGGTGGCTTTTCAACGGGGCCGGGCAGCGAGTCGGGAAGCAAAGAGAGAGAGAGAGGGTGGAGCCGGTGCTTCGAAGCCGGGCAGCGTTCGGACCTAAGAAGAGGGAGGGAAGTGTCCCAGAGGGTCCGCTCCACAACGGGAAAATAATAAAAGAAAAAAAAATCAATATTAAACACGCAAGAAACCGTGGAAAGCAGCGCTAACAACAGCGGGGAAGAAGGCAAAGCGTGGGAGGCGCCATTTTGTTAAATCGGGGAAGAAGGCAAAGCGCAGGAGGCGCCATTTTAGATTTGCAAGATGCCGAAGACTGGCTGTATCATTGCTTTTGATAATACAATAGAGGACTGGACCACGTATGTGGAAAGAGTCGAGGTATATTTCGAGGCAAACGAAATAGCGGAAGGGAAAAAGGCATCGATATTGCTAAACTTAATGGGCGCTAGAACGTACAGCCTATTGCGGGACCTGATTACTCCAGCCAAACCGAAGGCGAAGAGTTTTAACGAAATTGTTGCTGTCCTACAGGAACACTTAAACCCTGCACCGCTGTTGATAGCAGAAAGATTTAAATTCCACAGGAGAACTCAGCACAAAGATGAGAGCAATGCTGAGTATCTTACGGAACTACGCAAGCTATCAAAGCACTGCCAGTTCGGAGCAGGACTGGCAGATACCCTACGGGACAAATTTGTCTGTGGACTCCTGAGTGAAGGAACACAGAAGAAGTTACTCTCAGAGAAAGAGCTGACGCTAGATAAGGCTTTCAGCGTGGCAGTATCGTATGAAGCAGCAGCCAGGGGAGCTGCAGAAATTCAACAAAAACCACAGGAATACGGCACCCACGAAATGACACGGGGATTTGCAAAATGTTATCGCTGCGGCAGAACTAACCATGACCAGAAGGACTGCTGGTCCAAAGACAAAATATGCAGGCAATGCGGGAAGATGGGACACATTGCACGAGTTTGCAGGTCTGGGAAGAAGACCAGCGACAACAAAAAGGCTACTAAGGAACCGTACAAGAAAGTACAAAAGATGACGGACAGTAGTTCCGAAGACCAGATGAGCGATAGTGAATCCGGGAACAGGAGACTAAGCTGTCTCAAACTTCACAATGCAATCGCAAAAGAGGATCACCGAACCATTTGGGTCACCCTCACGATAGCAGGGTCCCAAGTTAAAATGGAATTGGATACAGGATCAGCGCTAACCGTCATGAATCGACGAGACTACGAGCGGCTATTTTCACACATACCCTTGAGAGAGACATCCATCGTCTTGACGACGTATACGGGGCAAAAAGTATACCCCAGAGGAAAAATAAGGGTGCCTGTCGAATACAATGGCAAGAAAATACGGAAATTGTATCTCTACATACTGCCAAATGGTGGACCACCGTTATTGGGACGGGAATGGATCAGGAAGATAAACTTGGATTGGCATTCCATTCATGCAATGACGGTGGACGGTAAAAAAGATGAAGACGTCACTCCTGGACGATTGTCAACAATCTTAGCTAACGCCAAAGAGGTACTTCAACAAGAACTGGGCACGCTTAAAGGCGTAACCACCTCGATAAAAATAAAAGAGAATGCAATTCCCAAGTTTTTCAAAGCAAGACCGGTACCATATGCAATTCGCCCAGCTGTCGAGGCAGAGCTGGAGAATCTGGAGAAGGCGGGCGTGTTGTCTAAGGTCGACTGGAGCGAGTGGGTGACACCCATTGTTCCTGTCATGAAGAAAACGTTAAGCAATAAGTCCGGGGAGCCAAGGAAGATTCGCATCTGTGGGGTTTTCAAGGTGACGGTGAACCCAGTCCTTCACACAGTACAATATCCTCTTCCAAGGATAGAAGACATCTTCGCCTCACTGTCTGGAGGGAAGCGTTTTACAAAAATTGACCTAGCACAAGCATATTTGCAGATGGAGGTTGAAGAGTCCTCTAGGAAGTATCTCACGATAAACACTCACAAAGGTCTTTACCAGTATCATCGATTGGTATTTGGAGTAGCATCGGCTCCGGCGATATGGCAAAGAGCGATGGAACAAGTCCTGCAAGGGACTCCGGGGACTCAGTGTTACTTGGACGACATCCTTGTAACAGGTGAAGATGACAGTGAACACCTTAACAACCTAGAACAGGTGCTCACTAGACTACGGGAACATGGGCTGCGAGCCAACCGCCCCAAGTGCGAATTTTTTAAGAAACAGATATCGTATTGTGGCCACGTGATTGATGAAGAGGGGTTACATAAGTCCCCTGACAAAATTGAAGTGGTTGTTAAGGCCCCAGCGCCTGAAAATGTGTCGCAACTGAGGTCATTCCTCGGATTGGTGAATTACTATCATAAGTTTTTGCCGAATTTGTCGACAATTCTGCACCCACTGAACGCCCTGCTACGAACGGCGGTAGCATGGAAATGGAGCGATGATTGTAAGCGTGCTTTTCAGAAGAGTAAGGACTTAATCAGTTCAAGGGAAGTTTTGGCTCACTACAACCCAGCACTGCCAATCAGGCTGGCGTGTGATGCGTCTCCCTACGGCATTGGGGCGGTACTGTCACATAAATTCCTTGATGGTTTAGAGAGGCCGATAGCTTTTGCGTCACGCTCGTTAACTTCTGCCGAGCGTAACTACGCCCAGATTGGCAGAGAGGCCCTCAGCCTAGTGTGGGGGGTGAAAAAGTTCAATCACTACCTGCACGGTCAAAAATTTACTCTACTAACCGATCATCAACCTCTTGTCTCCATTTTCAACCCTCAGAAGGGCGTACCGATAATAACAGCACAATGGCTGCAGAGTTGGTCCCTTTTCCTAGGGGCACACCAATATGACATCGAGTACAAAGGAACTAAACAGCATGGAAATGCTGATTGATTGTTACATCTACCGTTGCCGACAGTGGAAGAAGAAGACCTTGCAGTGGATCCAATGGAGTTATTCCACTCGACCATAGTCGAATGTCTCCCTGTGACGAATGCAAACATAGAAAAGGAAACACAGAATGACCCGACACTATCACGGGTCTATGATTTAACGGTGAAGGGATGGCCTGCACATGGCGAACCACTGCTGCCAGCATTCTCGCCGAGAAGAGAACAGCTGTCAGTGTGCAGAGGAACCTTGATGTGTGGATCCAGAGTAGTAATTCCACCTAAGTTGACGGATAGAGTGCTCAATGAGCTTCATGAGGGTCATCTGGGTGGGGTAAAAATGAAGAACTTAGCCAGAGCGTTTGTGTGGTGGCCGGGAATCGATAGAGAAATCGAAGAGATGACCAAGAGCTGTGCAGGATGCCAGAAGGTCCAAAACGCCCCACCACAAGCTCCTCTGCATCCATGGGAGTGGCCCTCATCTCCATGGCAAAGGGTGCACATTGATTTTGCTGGTCCCTTCATGGACTCGATGTTTTTAATTGTGGTGGATGCACATTCAAAGTGGCCAGAGGTAATAAAAATGTCCTCAACCACCACGGAAAAAACTATCACAGTTTTACGAACCATATTCGCCAGGAATGGGCTGCCTGAACAGATTTGCTCTGACAATGGACCACAGTTTGTGTCTGAAGAGTTCCGGAGGTTCTTAAAGAACAATGGTATTAAGCATTACACATCTGCCCCATATCATCCAGCCACTAATGGATTGGCCGAGAGGTTTGTCCAAACATTCAAGAAGGCTATCAAGGCAATGTGTAATGAAGATATACCCCTACAACACAAGATGGACAACTTCTTGTTTGCCTACCGGAATGCGACACATGCGGTTACCAACCAAACTCCAGCCATGATGTTCTTCAATCGAAGACTACGATGCCGCTTGGATTTGGTTAAGCCAAACGTCTGAAGAGATGTGGAGAACAGGCAGTTTCAGAATATGAATGAAAGGCCGACCAGGAGTTTTAAGATAGGTCAACCAGTTTTGGCCCGGGACTACCGCACTGAGAAATGGCAGCCAGGAACGATATGTACACAACAAGGACCTCTCATGTATACCGTGGACGTTGGGGAGAGCATTGTAAGACGCCATGCTGACCAGATTCTAGAGTCACTGGAAAACGTCAACTCCACACCACGATCTGATACACCTGGTAATGAAATCGACGTTCCAATTGCAGCTACCGCAGAACCGGTAATATTGGAAGCAGATGAACCAAACAACGACATTGATCCCGACTCAACATTGCCAGAAGAACCTGATACCCCAAAGCGGCGTTATCCAGACAGAATCAGGAAGCCTCCTCAAAGACTGAACTTATAATTGCTTAAACTTAACCAATGTATCTAGCAACAGTAATTGTGATTGTAATTAGTTATCATTTAGTTGTTAAATGAATGTTATGTACTGTTTATCTAAAAGGGGAGGAATTGTTGTGTATGTACCTTTAAGAGAATAACTGGTCTCAGACTGCAGTACCGGCAGTGACCACCCCTGTATAAAAGGCGCTAGTGAGCCTCTGTGTTTTTAGTTTCACTATGGACTTCCACCAGTAAAGACTTATTTTGTTCACTCCTGCTGTCCGTGTCTCAATTATTCACGGACGTAACGGGGGGTGGGGGGCAAACATTTATGGACCTGATGACCTTTTCTCATCCTGGATACAGCAACATAAACACAAACATGAATACAGACATTGGGAATTTCGGCGTCAGTGCACCTTACAGGATTTTCTATTCATTAAAATGGATAGCACTTCATAGCACGAGCGCAGAGGCAATGGGCCAAACGGCCTCCTTCAGTGCTTTAAAATTGTATGCTGGCACGATTGAATGGAAAATGATACAGGCTGTGCTAGCCTCTGCACCTGAATTCTCAATAAGCACTCCTAGAGAAGCTGGGATTAAAGGGAGATTTAATAGAGGTGTTCAAAATCATGAAGGGTGTTTTTTAGAGTAAATGAGGAGAACCTGTTTCCACTAGCAGGCGGATTGGTAACCAGAGGACACAAGTTCTAAGGTGATTGGGAAAAGAACCAGAGGCGAGATGAGGAGAGTTTTTTTTTTCCCACAGCGAGTTGTTATGATCTGGAATGCGCTGCCTGAACGGATGGTGGAAGCAGATTCCATAATTACTTTCAGAAGGGAATTTGATTAAAAATAAACTTGAAGGGGAAACATTTGCAGGGCTATGGGGAAAGGGTAGAGGGAGTGGGACTAATTGGATAGGCCTTTCAAAGAGCCGGCACAGGCATGAAGGGCCAAATGGCCTCCTTCTGTGCTGCATCACTATGATTCTAATGTTCAAAGAAAGCAAATTCACAAAATCTATCCTCTGAAAGTAATGTCACATTTTAAATTGTTTTACCTCCCTTTAGTTAGGTCTTCTCTACCCACTCACCATCTGCAGCAGAGAGGCCAGTGAGGCAGCTCCAGATCCAGGCTTTGGCCTACCCCATTCTGTAAACAGTTTCTCTGTGGAGCACGGCAGAGCCTCCTGTGCCTCACCAAGGTAATCCAGGTAAGATTGCGGCCTCTATACCCTCAATGTGCAAGGTTTTGAAAGGGTGGAATTCAGTTGGTGTGCGAGTTCAATTCGCAGGAGAACCTGCAAATTAGCTGAATTTGCTCGGCTCAGAGTGTTCACTGCTGATGCTTTACCCAATGTATGATTTTCTTCTTATTCGTGGGATGTTGGCGATGCTGACAGGGCCATGTTTATTGTCCATCCCTGCGTCTCCTGAGAAGGTAGTGAAGGGTCTTCAACTGGAGCTGCTGCCGTCCCTATGGTGATGGTCCACCCATGATGGTGTCAGGTAGAGAATCCCAGGACTTTGGCCCAGTGACATTGAAGGGAAGGCAATGGATGTCCAAGTCAGGATGGTGTGTGACTTGGAGGTGAACTTGGAGGTGATGGTGTACATTGCTCATCTTGTCTTTCTCAGTGTTACAGGTTGTGGGGCTGGGAGGCACTTATTGAAACATGCTTGGTGACTTTTTGTAGTGCATCTAAAGAAAAAGAAAGACTTGCATTTCTATAGCACCTTTCACGAACTCAGGATGTCCCAAAGCACTTTTACTGCCAATGAAATGCTTTTGCAGTGTAGTCACTATATGAAACGCGGCAGTCAATTTGCACACAAGGTTCCACAATCAGCAATGAGATAATGACCAGATAATCCGTTTTTAGTGATGTTAGTTGAGGGATAAATATTGGCCAGGACACCAGGGGAGAACTCCCCTGCTCTTCTTCGAAATAGTGCCATGGGATCTTTTACCTCCAATTGGGAGGGCAGACAGGGCAGAGGGTTTAACGTCTCATCTGAAAGACGGCACCTCCGACAGTGCAGCACTCCCTCAGTACTAAACTGGGAGTGTCAGCCTAGATTTTGTGCTCAAGTCTCTGGAGTGGGATTTGAACCCGCAGCCTTCTGACTCTGAGGTGAGAGTGCGACCCACTGAGTCACGGCTGACCAGCTATCTATCTATAGCTCAAACATGCAGCAGTCACGGTGGAGGAGGTGAACGAGAGGCGTGATGAGCCCAGCATTCCCGGAATCACTCTTGTGGCTTCATATCCTACCAGCCTGTTGCAAGATGTGTTGATGCAGTCATTCCAAATGGAAGAAAGAGATACACATTGCTGGCTGATAGTAATTTAAAAAAAAAGATAAACGTCAGGCTTTGGACAGATGTTGTTATGACAATTGCATGATAGTTCACCGATTGCAAGATACCAGTTAATTAATCATTAAAGCCACTCAATCATTGCACACGCAGGCTGCAATATCACTGCATTGTGGAGATCCTTGTAAAGTCACCCATAAACAGTACCTTTTTGATTCATGCTTTTGAGTTATGTTTATTTTGGCAGGGAATACAGGAAGCAATAAACACTTGAGTGCTTTACTAAAACCAGATTCTTGCATTTTATGATCAACCAAAGCCACCTTAAAGGAATGGGTTGCATCCATAAGGCACTGGGTTCATTTTCCCTGTTGAGAAATGCATCGCTATAAGCTTCTTGGGGCTGACGGAACAGAACTAATTATTACGAGACAGTATGTTATTCTTAAACTACAAAGTCAAGTTTGACGTTTCCCGTCGCTCTTAGGAACCATTTGGGTGCCAGCCATATTCCGCCATGCTTCAAAGCTTGAGAGGCCATTTTTGTTTTTCTGTAACAAAATGAATGGGCCTTTACTGTTACAATATGAAGGATATACGGCACAGCCATTATTAAAAGCATATTTTAACTATTCGATCTCGCCAAGCTTTTTCTCTCTTGCTAATTTTCTCCCCGGCCTTTCCTAAAGACATTAACTCTTTGCTGGGTTCAGGTTCTTCTCCTACCTTCGGTTCTTAGTTTGTTCACAGGTGAGGTGAGCTTAGGTAGTGAGGGTTGGCAAGCTGTTTGATCACAAAGGGCATCACATCTGACCCCAGCGCTCCAGTTTGCCATCTGTACATGAGCACTTCCAGCAGGGGGTCGCTGTACAGTATGTGAAGCAGGAATCTAACCCAGAGGCACCGAACCTCGTTCTACAGCTGTGGCTCAGTTAGTAGCACTCTCGCCTCTGGGTCAGAAGTTTGTGGGTTCATAGGGCTGGGTTTTGCCAGCCCTGGGGAGGCGGGTTTGGAGGCAGGACTGCCGGGAAAATGGCAGAATTTGGGGGCGGGTGCCCAACCCACCTCCATGCCATCTTGCCAGGAGGCGGGTAGCCGACGCTCGCCAGGGCGGGAAGGGGATTAATGCCAATTAACTGCCTGTTAACAGGTAGTTAACAGGCAGTTTTTTGGCTAATCCCTGTTTTGAGCCCTGAAGTGTGGGCTTCCCGACGGCTCCGAACCTCGCCAGGATCAGCGAGGCGGGCCGTCGGTCTGCGGGGGTCGGAGGGGCCGAGATGTCCAGTGTGCAGGCGAGTAATGGGTGCATGTGTGCAGAGGTAAATGTGCGAGGTGTGTGTAAAGTGTTTTAATAAGTTTTACTTCCCTTTACTTCTTCCTGCAGGCTTCCTCCCTTCAGGTCTCGGGAGTCCCTCAGCTCACTGGCACAGAAAACAGAATGGCCGCTGAACTGTCAAAAGCTGCAGCCTTCTGCCTTCTGGTCAGGAAGGCTTTCTAATTGAGTCTTGAGTAAAGACACAACTTAGAAGACAGAGGGCTGGATTTTCATTAAGCTGTCGAGAAGGATGCGGGACTACAACTTTCGGGTTTTAGTCCTGCCTCCATCGACATCCGGCCAATCGACGCGATTTTCCCTTGATTGACCTTGTTGAGCCCACCCAGCGGGCTCAGCAGGCCAATTAAGGGCCACCCGGCAACAGGTGACGTCACAGACTGAAATTTAATCTGTCAAGAGTTTTTGACAGATGAAATATCAGTGTTTCACAGCTGTTTGAAGCTGTCAAACACTGACAGTCTGACTTCTAACCTGAGTCCTTCTACGCAGACTCAGTTAGAACTGTCACCGGCACTGAAAGCTGAAGGCTGTCACTTTTGACAGATCGCAGCCGTTCAGCTTTCAGTTCCGGCTGAGTGATGGACTCCCGACACCTAGAGGAAGAAAGGCTGTTAAGGTAAGTACAGGTAATTTAAACTTCTTTACACACTTTAGACACACCAAACACACTTACCTTTGCAATCATGCACCCATCACTCACCTGAACACTGACATCGCGACCCCTCCAAGTCCTTTAACCCGACGGCCCGCCTGCTCTAACCTGGCGTGGTTTGGAGCCGTCGGGAATCCCATACGACACCCCTCAAAATAGGGATTAGGCTAAAAACTGCCTGTTAACTACCTGTTAACAGGCAGTTAATTGGCACCAATCCCTTCCCACCTCGGGTTGGTGGGTCCCAGTGCGGGGCGGGTACCTGCCTCCCTTGAAACTTACGTGGAGGCGGGTTTGGGGCGGGATGGTGTCGGGACCCCCGAATTCGGGATTTTTGCCCCCCGCACGCCTAAAAGCCTGCCTCACGGCACACTGAAAATCTGGCCCAGATTGTCAGTGTTTGACAGCTTCACAGAGCTGTCAAACGGTGACATTTCATCTGTCAAAAGCTCTTGACAGATGAAACAGCACTCGCTGACATCACCTGTAACTGGCTTTCCCTTAATTGGCCTGCTAAGCCCGCTGGGCGGGCTTAAAAAGGTCAATCAAGGGAAAATAGCGTGGGTTGGCCACAAGTCGATGGAGGCGGGACTAAAACCCAACAAGTGGGAGTCCCGCCTCCAAAAGCTCCCCATTGACAAAATCCAGCCCAAAGACTCAATCCAGAGCCTTGAGCACAAAATCCAGGCTGACACTTTCAGTGCAGCACTGAGGCCCTGCTGCACTGTCGGAGATGCCGTCTTTCGGATGAGGCATTAAACCGAGGCACCCGCTTGCTCTCTCAGGTGGATGTAAAAGATCCCCTGGCCACTATTTCGAAGCAGAGCAGGGGGGTTATCCCCGGTGTCCTGGGCCAATACTTAACCCTCAATCAACATCATTAAAACAGATGATCTGGTCATTATCACATTGCTGTTTGTGGGACCTTGCTGTGCGCAGAATGGCTGCCGTGTTTCCCACATTACAACAGTGGCTACACTTCAGAAGTACTTCATTGGCTGCAAAGTGCTTTGGGATGTTGTGAATGGTGCTATATAAATGCAATTTCTTTCTGGACCACCCCTTTGGCTGAGATCAGTTAACTCAAACCTTGGGGTCTGGCTGGCCCGGCTACTCACTCAGTTATCAAAGGAGCGTTCATAAATTAAAAATAATAAAGAAATCACTTTGCATCTGTTCCCATGAATGAATTAGTAGCCTTGCTGCAGCTTGCAGACAGACTAATGTTTATTAAAGATACTAAACCACAAAAGAAAACTCTCCCCAAACGAGTGCAGTGCAGCTGCTTTTCATTGACCTGATTATCCAGGAAAAGATGTTGAAATTAGCATATGTATGAATATGTATGAGGGGGTAGAATATACGCAAAATAGAGCATGATTAGTGATAAACTCAATAAATAAAACTAAGTACATATAAGTTGGGGTTAATCAATGTTCAACATGCATCAAATTTAAAACAGTATAAAATGCATCGTTATTTGAGTTCACCAATGGAAAAAATATAATCAACAGTAGGACAAATTCCAACGTGAATTTTTGCTGTTTTTTCCCGCAATCAAATGTTCATGTGAGATTTAATTTGGCAGCCGTGCCTTCAGCTGCCTGGGCCCTAAGCTCGGGAATTCCCTACCTAAACCTCTCCGCCCCTCTACCTCTCTCGCTAAACCTCTCCGCCCCTCTACCTCTCTCTCTAAACCTCTCCGCCCCTCTACCTCTCTCTCTAAACCTCTCCGCCCCTCTCCCTCTCTCCCTAAACCTCTCCGCCCCCTCCCTCTCTCTCTAAACCTCTCCGCCCCTCTCCCTCTCTCCCTAAACCTCTCCGCCCCTCTCCCTCTCTCCCTAAACCTCTCCGCCCCTCTGCCTCTCTCCCTAAACCTCTCCGCCCCTCTCCCTCTCTCCCTAAACCTCTCCGCCCCTCTCCCTCTCTCCCTAAACCTCTCCACCCCTCTGCCTCTCTCCCTAAACCTCTCCGCCCCTCTACCTCTCTCTCTAAACCCCTCCGCCCCTCTCTATCTCTCTCTCTAATCCTCTCCGTCCCTCTCCCTCTCTCTCTAAACCTCTCTGTTGTGTATTTTGAATGTTGTATTTGAATTGTTCCACATAGCTTACCGTAGTTGTGATGTGCAATGCACTATAGGAAATAGAGTGCATTAAGTGGAAGAGATTCTTCTGGAAGTGATGGCTGTTAACTGAACTCTGTCTCCTGCGTACTCTTTTAATTGTTATATAAGCAAGGTTAATAAACTCTTGAGATTTAACAAAAGTGGCGACGAGGACGTCTGAACTTACGTGGCTCTGCTGTGCGGAAGATAGTTGGGTTTTACGTGTTTAAAACTGTTATTTGTGCCGTGGACAGTTAATTGAAGTGAGGCTGGCTCGAGGATAAAGGAGCTTGCAATGGCGGGAAGACGAGACGACGTATAAGGTACTAACGACTTGAGGAAGGGGAGGAAAAGCAGTGAGTAAATCGGGAAGGACATTTATTCGACTGTGAAGCGATCTGTGAATTGAAGCACTAAAATACTGATAGTGATTTTAGTTGAGTTCAACATTGGAAGGATCCTCAGTGAATGATAATTAGGAGCCTGAGAGAAGGAAAATGGCTGGAATTATCGGTAACATTGGACCGTTTGATGAGAATGTCGAACAATGGAGCTCATACACAGAACGATTTGAATACTTCACACAAGCAAATGACATTGGAGGGAACAAAGTAGTACCTACATTGTTAAGTGTGATAGGACCAAAGACTTTCAATCTTTTGCGTACTTTAGTGCATCCAGATAAACCAGGGACTAAACAATATAGCGAAATTGTCGAGATACTATAAGAGACAGGCTAGTGTGTGGTATGAGAACTGAAGCCATACAGAAGAGACTATTAACGGAGAGTAATCTGACTCTACAAAAGGCCATTGAAAGCAGTATTTCCATGGAATTGGCAGCTAAGGAAGCTCAACAGTTGGGTGCAACAGAAAAAGTGCAGAAAGTAAGAACAGAGAGCCAAGGGCCATGTTTCCGTTGTGGCAAAACGGGGCATCTTGCGTCTGCATGCTGGTGTGTGGACATGGATTGCCACAGCTGTGGTAAAAAGGGACATATTCAGTGCGCAGGCAGAAATAAAAAGGACACAGAGAAAACGTCAAAGACGGAAGGAAGGAAAAAAACATTCAGACAAAAGACAAAGAAGCATGTCCGCTCTGTAGAACAGGGCAAAACAGAGGCAAGTGACACTTCAGAGGAAGAATTATCACTGAACGTGCTGACTGTAGCTGGGGATTCGCATGGCTACTGTGTCTCACCCTTGCTAGAGGGGCAGCCTGTGCGAATGCAGATCGATACCGGGGCAGCAGTATCTCTTATGTCAGAGACAGTCTACAAAAAGACATTAAAGCACCTTCCACTTCAGCCAGCTAACCTAGCGTTAAGGACATATACTGGTGAAAGAGTAACCGTGAGAGGTATCACTGAGGTCACAGTTCAGTTGAATGGACAAACTAGGAAGTTACCACTCTACGTAGTTAAAGGAGACTACCGCTATCTACTGGGACGTTCGTAGATGGAGAGAATAAAATTAGACTGGCCATCAGTCTACATGATGTCACACAATGATCCAAGCTTAACCGCCATCTTAAAGAAACATGCAGACTCCTTTAATGGAGAACTGGGTAGCATGAAAGATATTACTGAGAAGCTTCGTATTAAGCAGGATAGCAAACCCAAGTTCATGAAGGCACGACCCGTACCTTATGCCATCAGACCAAAAGTCAAGGCTGATTTAGAAGCCCTAGTTGAAAGCGGAGTACTAGAACCAGTCAGCGTGAGTGAATGGGCAATGCCCATTGTACCAGAGCTCAAGAAAGGGGGTGGAGTTAGGATATGTGGAGATTTTAAAGTAACTGTTAACCCTGTATTGTCAGTGGAGCAATATCCGCTTCCCCATATTGATGATTTGTTTGCGGGACTTGCTGGGGGCCAGAAGTTTAGCACAATCGACCTCTGTCAAGCTTACCTGCAAATGCATGTGGATGAACAGTCACGAGAAATGCTGACTATTGTGATGCACAAGGGCCTATTTAGGTATCGTCGACTCCCTTTCGGAATTACATCAGCTGCAGCGCTTTTCCAACATGTTATGGACCAGATCCTTAGTGGATTGCCTGGAGTCCAGTGCTACTTAGATGATATCTTAGTTACTGGGTGTGATGACCAAGACCATCTGCGTAACTTGGACGCAACGCTACAGAGACTGAGGGATTACGGACTCAGGGTTCGCAGGGATAAATGCGATTTTTTTCAGGCATCAGTTGAGTACCTCGGTCATGTGATCGATGCCACAGGCCTTCACAAGGCACCGTCCAAGACCAAGGCAATTGTGGAGGCCCCAGCACCTGAAAATATCAGCCAGCTGCGTTCTTTTCTAGGGTTACTGAACTACTATGGACGGTTCATACTGAACCTAGCCTCGATGTTGAGGCCGCTGCATTGGTTGCTATGTAAAGACAAGAAGTGGGAATGGACTAACACGTGCCAGGAGGCGTTCATGACAGCAAAGGACACGCTCCTGAAGTCAGAGGCTTTGACGCATTTTGACCCTTCATTACCAATACAGTTAGCTTGTTGTAGTGTATGTGCCTTTAAGTCAGAACTACTTTTACAGCTCCTGTATACTGTAGTACCGGCAGTGACCACACCGGTATATAAGCTTTGCGCATGCCTCTGTACCCCCAGTCTAGAGGCTACCCTCCTCTAGTAAAGATCTGTTATTTGTTAATGTACAGCATCCGTGTGATTATTTAATAAGAGCATATCCACTGAACCACGGATCCAACAGTGGCGACGAGTGTTGATTCGAATCTACCTGCAAAAAAAAATTTTTTTTTAAATAGTCGAGGCCAGGAACACGGGCGTCGACCGCGAGCAACCGCCCAGCAGTCAGGCAGAGATCCAACTTCGCAGGGGAGGCTGTGGAGAGCCGGGCTTGGTTCCCCAGCCACAACGAGCAGTAAGGGACCGACGACAGGTCCAGCGCAGACCCTTCCCGAGCAGCGGCGGCTGGAGCCGACCGACGGTGGAGAGAGAGCCGAGCAGCGTCGACGGGGTAAGACAGAGGATGAAGAGCGCAGGGCGCAGCCGGGGGTTGAACACCGAGCGGCGTCGAGGAAAATAAAACAAACCGGAGAGAGAGAGGGTAAGAAACAGCCGGGTTCTAGACTGAGCGGCGTCGAAAAATATAAAAAGAAGAACGTGCAGAGCACAGCCAGTGCTCACGGGCTGAACAGGGTCCACGGGGCGAAGAAAGGGGAGACGCCATTGAGCCGCGGAGAAGAAGGAAGCGCGTGGGAGGCGCCATTGAGCCACAGAGAAGAAGGGAGAGCGCGGGAGACGCCATTGAGCCGCGGAGAAGAAGGAAGAGCGCGGGAGACTCCATTTTTAGAAGCCACAGCGGAGAAGAAGGGCGAGCGCGGGAAGGAAGGAAAGCGCGGGAGATGCCATTTTGTGCCAGCGGAGAAGAAGGGGAAGCGCGGGAGGCGCCATTTGTGATAGTTAACGCACACCCAAGGATGCGGAAGAGTGGCAGTATCTCTACGTTCAACAATGAAGTCGAAGATTGGGCGACATATGTGGAACGTATTGAGGTGTATTGCAGGGCGAATGAAGTGCCAGATGCTAATAAAGCACTGGTCCTGTTAAATTCCATGGGTGCAAAAACGTATGGGTTACTGCGAAATCTAATAACCCCAGAGAAGCCGGTAAACAAGAATTTTGAAAGCATAGTAGAAATCCTACAGGACTACTTAAACCCCACACCGCTGCTGATAGTAGAACGATTTAAGTTCCATAAAAGGAACCAACACAAAGACGAAAGCAATGCTGAGTACCTAACGGAACTGCGCAAGCTATCGAAACACTGCCAGTTTGGAGCGGGACAAGCAGACACGTTAAGGGACAAGTTTGTGTGTGGGCTACAAAGTGAAGGAACCCAGAAACAGCTTCTATCAGAAAAGGACCTTACGCTGGACAAAACTTTCAGTATGGCAGTATCACACGAAGCAGCCGCAAGGGGCGCTGCAGAGATACAACGGAGACCGCAAGAATATGGCACCAATGAAATGTCCTATGGAACAGGGAAGTGCTATCGCTGCGGCAGAACAACACATGACCAGAAAGATTGTTGGTTCAAGGACCAAGTGTGCAGACAGTGTGGGAAAGCAGGACACATAGCAAGAGTCTGCAGGTCTGGGAAGAAAACCAACAGTAAGAAATCTCCACAGGAGAAGTACATAAAGGTACACCAGGTGATGGATAGTGGTTCAGACGAACAGAAAAGTGACACAGACTCCGGAAGCAAGGAGCTGGGTTGTCTGAAACTACATAAGGCAACCGAAATGGAGGATCACCAGACTATCTGGGTTACACTCAAGATAGACGGAGTCCAAGTGGAAATGGAATTGGACACAGGGTCAGCTCTAACAGTCATAATTAAAAGAGACTACAAGCGGCTATTTTCACACATACCCTTGAAAGCTACAGAGATTGTGTTGAAGATGTATACAGGGCAAAAAGTCTACCCCAAAGGAAAAATAAGGGTGAAAGTGACATATAAAGGCCAGGAAATACCTAAAATGGATATATATGTATTGCCAAATGGAGGACCACCACTGCTAGGATGTGAATGGATCCGGAAGATACAATTAGATTGGCATTCCATACAGGCACTGAAGGTTGAGGCCAAAAAGGATGACGACGTCACACCTGGACGACTGTCAAAAATGCTAACTGACGCAAAAGAAGTGTTCCAGGAGGGACTAGGAACACTAAAAGGAATAACAGCAACGATTAAAATAGAGGATAATGCAAGCCCAAAGTTTCTGAAGGCCAGACCAGTGCCTTATGCGATCAGACCAGCTGTTGAAGCAGAGCTGGAAAGGTTGGAATGTTCAGGAGTACTGTCCAAAGTGGACTGGAGCGAGTGGGCT
Organism: Somniosus microcephalus; assembly: GCF_052327205.1. NCBI lineage: Eukaryota > Metazoa > Chordata > Chondrichthyes > Squaliformes > Somniosidae > Somniosus > Somniosus microcephalus. The sequence continues at coordinate 362,573,706 of NC_140989.1, forward strand.
ACACCCATCGTTCCTGTAATGAAGAGGTCGTTGAGTAATACGCCTGGGGAACAAAAGAAGGTCCGCATCTGTGGGGATTTTAAGGTGACAGTGAACCCAGTCCTTCACACGGTGCAATATCTGCTTCCACGAATTGAGGATATTTTCGCCTCGCTATCTGGAGGTAAACACTTCACCAAAATTGATCTAGCCCAGGCGTACTTGCAAATGGAGGTAGAAGAAGCTTCGAAACATTACCTCACGATCAACACTCATAAAGGTTTCTATCAATACAACCGGCTGTTGTTTGGAGTAGCCTCGGCTCCGGCTATCTGGCAAAGGGTGATGGATCAGGTCCTGCAAGGGATTCCAGGGAGCCAGTGTTATTTGGACGACATCTTGGTCACGGGCGAAAATGACGGTGATCACCTCGCCAACTTGGAGAAGGTGCTCACCAGATTAAAGGAGTATGGGCTACGAGCTAATCGCCACAAGTGCGAGTTTTTCCAGAAACAGATCTCGTATTGTGGCCATGTCATCAATGAAGAGGGGTTACATAAGTCCCCTGACAAGATTGAGGCAGTAGTCAGGGCTCCAGCACCGGAAAATGTGTCACAACTGAGGTCGTTCCTCGGGCTGGTAAACTACTACCACAAGTTCTTACCAAATTTGTCTACGGTATTACACCCGCTGAACACCCTACTGCAAACAGGGGTACCATGGAAGTGGGATGACGAACGTAGACGAGCTTTCCAGAAGTGTAAAGAACTGATCATATCAAAAGAGGTGTTGGCCCATTTCAACCCAGCACTACCAATTCATTTGGCATGTGATGCATCACCCTACGGTATTGGAGCGGTGCTGTCGCACAATTTCCCAGATGGGTTGGAGACGCCAGTAGCCTTTGCGTCTCGGTCACTAACCTCAGCCGAGCGCAACTATGCCCAGATTGACAGGGAGGCCCTCAGCCTAGTATGGGGAGTAAAAAAATTCAACCACTATCTGCATGGGCAGAAGTTCACTTTGCTGACTGACCACCAACCACTTCTCTCCATCTTTAATCCTAAGAAGGGCGTTCCAGTGATGACTGCACAGCGGTTACAAAGATGGTCCCTGTTTCTAGGGACGAATCAATATGAAATAGAATATAAAGGCACGAAACAGCATGGGAACGCTGATGGGCTATCGCGCCTGCCACTGCCTACTGTGGAGGAAGCACCAGCAGTGGACCCTATCGAGATATTTTATTCGTCAATAATTGAACGATTGCCAGTAACATACGCGGATATAGAGAAGGAGACCCGTAATGATCCGACGCTGTCACGGGTATATGAATTGACAGTGAGGGGATGGCCAACACATGGCGACTCACTGTTGCCAGCATTCTCATCCAGAAGAGAACAGCTGTCAGTATGCCAGGGGACAGTGATGTGTGGATCCAGAGTGGTGATTCCACCCAAGTTAAGGGAGAGAGTGCTAAATGAGCTATATGAAGGTCATCTGGGGGGAGTGAAAATGAAAAGCCTTGCTAGGGCTTATGTGTGGTGGCCGGGAATCGATCAACAAATCGAAGACCTAACTAAGAGCTGCTTAGGATGCCAGAAGGTCCAAAATGCACCACCACATGCCCCTCTACACCCATGGGAGTGGCCCTCCTCTCCATGGCAACGGGTGCATATTGATTTCGCTGGTCCATTCATGGACTCAATGTTCTTAATAGCAGTGGATGCTCATTCAAAGTGGCCTGAGGTGATAAAAATGTCTTCAACCACTACAGAGAAAACGATTGCAGTCCTACGGACCATATTTGCCAGAAACGATTTGCCAGAGCAGATTTGCTCTGATAATGGACCACAGTTTGTGTCCGAAGAGTTCCAAAAATTCATGAAAAGGAATGGGGTAAGGCATTACACATCCGCCCCGTATCATCCAGCCACAAATGGATTGGCTGAGAGGTTCGTACAAACCTTTAAGAAGGCAATAAAGGCCATGTGCGATGATGAAATTCCACTACAGCATAAGATGGACAATTTCTTATTAGCCTACCGAAACGTGACACATGCAGTTACCAACCAGACCCCGGCCATGATGTTCTTTAACCGAAGGTTGAGATCTCGTCTGGACTTGCTCAGACCAAATGTGCGAAGAAATGTTGAGGACAAACAATTCCAGCACATCAATGAGAAGCCGACAAGGAGCTTCAATGTAGGGCAACCAGTCTTGGCCCGTGACTATCGAACAGAGAAGTGGCAACCCGGAACGATATGTACAAGGCAGGGGCCATTAATGTACACAGTGGATGTCGGGGAGAACATTGTGAGACGCCACATCGATCAGATCTTAGCGTCACAGGAACGTGTTAACCCCATGTCTCGAGTGCCTGGGGATGAACCCGACATACCGGTAGCATCTACTTCAGACCCAGTAGCAGTGGAACCCGATGAACTACCTGAGGAAAAGGGGTCAGAATCGCCTCTGTACCAAGAACAAGAACCTCTGGAAAGGCGCTATCCCGAAAGGGTCAGGAAGCCGCCCCAAAGACTGAATCTATAAATGGATTTTTGTTGTTAATGTACATGTTGAAATGTTAATTGTTATTTGAATATTAAGGGTATTACTAATCTAAAAGGGGAGGAATTGTAGTGTATGTGCCTTTAAGTCAGAACTACTTTTACAGCTCCTGTATACTGTAGTACCGGCAGTGACCACACCGGTATATAAGCTTTGCGCATGCCTCTGTACCCCCAGTCTAGGGACTTCCCTCCTCCAGTAAAGACCTGTTATTTGTTAATGTACAGCATCCGTGTGATTATTTAAGAAGAGCATATCCACTGAACCACGGATCCAACACTTGTGATGCATCGTCAAATGGTGTGGGAGCGGTCGTTTCTCATATCCTGCCAAACGGAGAAGAGAAGACGATAGCATTCGCATCTAGGACTTTGAACAGAGCTGAAACTAACTACGCCCAAATAGAACGAGAAGCACTGAGCATCGTTTTTGACGTTCGCAAATTTCACCAATATTTGTACGGGAGACAGTTCACCCTACTAACAGATCACCGCCCTCTCACGACCATCTTCGGGCCACATACAGGGATTCCGTCACTTGCTGCGAGCAGAATGCAAAGGTGGGCGCTGCTGTTGTCTGCACACACCTTTGACATTAGATATCGTAAGTCTGACCTGCACTGCAACGCCGACGGTCTTACCAGGTTGCCGCTGCCTGTCACCAGGCCTATGACGAGTAGCATGGACATCTGCTATTTTAGGCAGGTGGAGAATGCGCCTGTTACTTCGACACAGGTCCGACGAAACACTAGAAACAACCCAGTGTTGTCTGCAGTGCTGGACATTATCATCAGGGGCAAGCTTGACAGCGATGACCCAAATCTGAAACCATATCTCTTAAGGAGAAATGAACTGTCGGTGCAGTCTGGATGTTTGCTGTGGGGGAGGAGAGTGGTTATTCCACAATCGCTATGGAAACCAGTGTTACAGCAACTACACTCCAGACACTGCGGAATGGTTCATATGAAAGAAATAGCGAGGAGCTACTTCTGGTGGCCAGGTATGGATGGACAGATTGAGGACAAAGCTAAAACCTGTTCCTCATGTCAGAGAGTTCGTAATGTGCCACAGCTTGCACCTCTTCACCCCTGGGACTTTCCGGAGGAAGCATGGCACCGCATTCATGTAGACTTTGCAGGTCCATTCGAGGAGAGAATGTTCCTGGTGGCTGTTGACGTGCACAGTAAATGGCCAGAGGTTGTTATAATGAGGTCCAGCACCGCTGAGAAGACTATCGAGAAGTTAGGTGAGGTGTTCAGCCGATTTGGATCTCCGATGCAACTTGTCTCAGAAAACGGTCCACAGTGAGTGTCACAAGAAATGGCTACATTCCTGCAGGTGAATGGCGTACAACATATCAGGGCTGCACCATACCACCCTGCGACCAATGGTCCAGCTGAGAGGTTTGTTCAGACCATGAAACACTCTCTAAAGGCATCGCAAGGCTAGGGAATGCTTCATCAGCGCCTGGATAGTTTCCTGTTGAGTTACAGGAACACACCACATGCGACCACAAAAGCATCACCTGCCACTCTACTGCTCAAAAGAGAGCTACGAACCAACTTCGACCTGCTGAAACCGCCAAAGGTGAAAGACGTGGTACAGTATCAGCAGGACAAGCAGATCAAGCGACGTGAACAACGCTCCAAAGACAGTCTTCAGTCCAGGTGAACATGTGTTGGCATGGAACTACAGTGGTGGACCTAAGTGGGTTCCTGCTACTGTCATTGCACAGACTGGTCCAGTATCCTACACTGTACAGACACCCGAGGACATTGTCTGGAAGAGACACACTGATCAGCTTCTACGAAGTGCAGCAACACCCACTGAACCACCAACAGCACTTTATCTGCCATTGGGTGACGCTGTGGGTCATCCGCCTTCTACACCGAGAGGCTCACCTTCTGAGGAAGCAGCCGCTTCAGCCCCTATCTCATGAGTAAGGGAGACCTGTATACAGGCACCTCAGCCGCCTACACCTGTGGTGAAGTCACCTGTGAGAGACAATGAACTGGAGAGCCAGGTTGACCGCCGGTATCCTACCAGAGAGCAGCGGGCCCCTATACGTTTGAACTTATAGTTCAGAGACTTACCCTTTATTTGGGGCAGAATAATCCCCATGGGTATAACAGGTTATTGTGTTTTAAAATTTTGTGGTTTTATTGGGACATCTAATGTAAGAGGGGAGGAGATGTTGTGTATTTTGAATGTTGTATTTGAATTGTCCCACATAGATTACCGTAGTTGTGATGTGCAATGCACTATGGGAAATAGAGTGCATTAAGTGGAAGAGATTCTTCTGGAAGTAATGGCTGTTAACTGAACTCTGTCTCCTGCGTACTCTTTTAATTGTTATACAAGCAAGGTTAATAAACTCTTGAGATTTAACACTCTCCGCCCCTCTACCTCTCTCTCTAAACCTCTCCGCCCCTCTCCCTCTCTCTCTAAACCTCTCCGCCCCTCTACCTCTCTCTCTAAACCTCTCCGCCCCTCTCCCTCTCTCTCTAAACCTCTCTGCCCCTCTCCCTCTCTCTCTAAACCTCTCCGCCCCTCTCCCTCTCTCCCTAAACCTCTCCGCCCTTCTACCTCTCTCTCTAAACCTCTCCGCCCCTCTCCCTCTCTCCCTAAACCTCTCTGCCCTTCTCCCTCTCTCTCTAAACCTCTCCGCCCCTCTCCCTCTCTCCCTAAACCTCTCCGCCCCTCTACCTCTCTCGAAACCTCTCCGCCCCTCTCCCTCTCTCCCTAAACCTCTCCGCCCTTCTCCCTCTCTCTCTAAACCTCTCCGCCCCTCTCCCTCTCTCCCTAAACCTCTCCGCCCCTCTCTCTCTCTCTCTAAACCTCTCCGCCCCTCTCCCTCTCTCCCTAAACCTCTCCGCCCCTCTCTCTCTCTCTCTAAACCTCTCCGCCCCTCTCCCTCTCTCCCTAAACCTCTCCGCCCCTCTCCCTCTCTCCTTAAACCTCTCCGCCCCTCTCCCTCTCTCCTTAAACCTCTCCGCCCCTCTCCCTCTCTCCTTAAACCTCTCCGCCCCTCTCCCTCTCTCTCCTCCATTTATGACGCTCCTTAACAACTATCTCTTTGACCAAGCTTTTGGTCACCTGTCCTAATAGCTCCTTATGTGGCTCAGTGTCAATAATTTTTTTGATACCGCTCCTGTGAAGCGCCTTGGAACATTTTACTGTGTTAAAGGCGCTATACGAATGCAAGTTTATTGTTAAGAAGTGTCGCTCAAAATCAGTTTCCTGAGATGAAAGGTGTAGTTTGACAAACTAGGTTGGCTGTTAAATGAAGAGGAGAGTCGGGACTGCCTTGTATGTATTAATCGAAAACCACAGAGACGATAAAGATTGACATGGAGCTGGTATATGAAACCTAATGGCCTTCGGGGAACCAGCTATTGATAATATGTTGTTGAGAAAACAAAGGAAAAATAGCCAATGATTCAGGCAAAGGACTGGAGTGTCTAGTCTGGAGCTCCTACCCGTCTTTCCGATGAGACATTAAACCGAGGCCCCGTCTGCTCTCTCAGGTGGATGTAAAAAATCCCATGGCACTATTTTGAAAAAGAACAGGGGGGTTATCCCTGGTGTCCTGGCCAATATTTATCCCTTAGTCAACATCACTAAAAGAAATAGATTATCTGGTCATTATGGTGAGAATGTGGAACTCACTACCACAGGGAGTGGTTGAAGCGAATAGTATAGATGCATTTAAGGGGCGGTTAGATAAGCATATGAGGGAGAAGGGAATAGAGGGTTATGCTGATAGAGAGTTAGATGAGGAAAGACTGGAGGAGGCTGGAGTGATGCATAAATGCCGGCATGGACTGGTTGGGCCGAATGGCCTGTTTCTGTGCCGTATACCCTATGTAATTACCACATTGCTGTTTGTGGGAGCTTGCTGTGCGCAAATTGGCTACCGTGTTTCTTACATTGCAACAGTGAATACACTTCAAAAGTACTTCATTGGCTGTAAAGCGCTTGTCACGTCCTGAGGTCGTGAAAGGCGCTATATATAAATACGAGTCTTCCTTTCTTTCAATGAAGAGGCCAATATTTATTGTTCTGCAGCAATGCTGCATTTAAACTTCCATAAAAAAGGGGCCGTTGACAATGTCGACGGTGAATGGTAGAAAACTACCAGCAACGGATTGACTTCGATGGAAAGGAAAACCAGGCGGGGCTTGAGGGGCGGCCACTTCACGAGCATCAGTTTTCATTAAATATATTCAAGAAGGAGTTGGATATATTTCTTAAGGCTAAAGGGATCAAGGGATATGGGGAGAAGGCAGGGACAGGGTACTGAATTTGGATGATCAGCCATGATCTCATTAAATGGCGGAGCAGGCTCAAAGGGCAGAATGGCCTACTCCTATCTTCTATCTTCTATGTATTCCGTTCCCCGCCGAGGCTGAAAATAGTCCTGGAGCCTAAGTTTAAGGGAAAGCTAAAAGGACATATGATTCTATCATTCTAACATTGGGCTTATCGAACAAGAATGGGAACGAGTAGTTAGTCAAGGATTAATGGACCACTGCTTTTTATCAGACTCAGAGTCCTGTCAGCCTATTTTATTGTCAATGACTTGAAACAATATTTTAAGTTAACTTATTCAAAAGCTTGCATTATCTGCATCCATGCCTTTTTTTGCACTAATTCATTACGTTGGGTTTGATTTATTTTTTATTGTTGTAATATGACTTCTGCACCAAGTACCCAGTCTGCCACCATGATTGATCCCTTTGAAGGAATCACCCATCTACAGTGAGAGAATCGCCTATTTCAAACCGCTGGAACAACAGAAATTTTCATCACGTGATAGGGTCTGTTTCACACGATGAGACATGAAAGATGGCTGGAAATGAAATGCATGCACATGATGATGAACAGATAGCTCCGATCTCCTCTGTTGATTTTAATGAGCCAGTTACATTGCATGTATCCAGTGAGTGAGTGGCATCGCTGTTACACCAATGGAAAAAGAGTTACGCCCATTGATGGCCTGGAGAGGTTCTGTTTCTATTCATTCAATGATGGACATCATTTTATTGCCCATCCCTAGAACCAAATGGTTTGCTAGGCGACTTCAGAGGTCAGTAAGACTCAACCTCATTAGTGTGGGTCTAGAATCATATTGGCCAGAATGGGTAACGACGGTGTCATTAATCTTATCATTCATGAAGAAATGACTCATGAAATAACACTGGGCGGCAAGCTGGGCCCACGCCCGAGTATTTATACTCCTTGGATGGCGCCACCAGCTGGCCGCCCAGTGTTATTTCATGAGTCATTTCTTCATGAATGATAAGATTAATGACAGACGGCATGTTTCCTTCCCGAAAGGACATTAGTGAACCAACTGGGTTTTTCAGACGATCCAACAGCTTCATGAACCAGCTTTTAAATCCAAACTTTTTGAAACTGAATTCAGGGTGGAGTTTTAACTCCCGTTCTATTCTGGATTACTCGTCCAGTAACGTAACCGCTATGTTACCGTGGGAATTTCACTATTCAGCTCATTTGCCTATCCATTGGAGCAGTGATTGGTGTAAAATGGGAGGGTTGTGCCGGGGTGCCATGAAAATTCGATGTGTGGCCTTTAAAAAGCCAGTTCTGCCTGAAGATTACAGGAGCAGGGCAGGGGAGAACAGTAGGTCAGTAAGGAGCAGTGCTTGGCCCCACACTGTTGACTGTCAGTCTGCTTGAGTGCACATCTCGTTGCTGTTTTCGTGCCACTTTTAAGGAATGTTAAACACAGCGGCAGCTGGCGCAGGCAGACAAACGCGGGAGCAGAGTGTGGCACGGAGGCGGAGAAGAAGGTAGCACAAGTTCTCCGCCACAGAGCTACAGTCACTCGTTCCCCATGGAGCGAGGCAGCAATGGCACAGAGAGCCAACTTTCTCCCCCAGGACTGCAGGCCAGTGCCGCAAAAAGTTCAATGACCTGACCAGGGCAGGCAAGGTAGCACATCTCACCTTTTCTTCCTGGGCATCAGCACACTCTTCACCCTCTAAAAGTAACAACTGTAAATTAACCCTACACAATGCCCTCTGCATCATACAGTGTGGCTACCCATCTCGCCTAACATCAATTACTTGTATTCACAACCCTAAAACCCCTTCCTCTACTTTAACAGAGTGATACACCACATCTTTTACTTCAGTTGTCCCATGCCGCTTGACACGCACTCCTCAATTGTTAACCTTCACTTAATTTGCTCATTCTTGAGGCAGGACAAAATTGTGCCCAATGCCTACATGAGACAGGCCACCGGAAGGGATATCCCCAACCTGAAGCACCTTACGGCCCTCAAGGACAAGGCCATGGAGCCCGTGGGGAGTCACTCTGCTCTTGCCGTGAGGTCAAAGGCATATTGCTGCTACCTACCCTATCATCATGGCATCACTATGATGAACTAAACAGCCACAGACTTCCATCCCCTTCTCTGTGCCCTTAATCCCAAGGAGCAATATTCAACCCTTCTTAACTTGTACACTCATTTTTTGCAGATCCACCACAACAAAGGAGGCGCACGTGATGAGGAGGAGGAAGATGATGATGATGAGGAGCCGTAGGGAATAAATTGCTGCTTCTTTGACTATGATGATGATGAGGAACAGGCCATAGGTCCCTGGAGCATGATCCTGTCCCATGTTCTTCTGAACCAGCTCCCCTCCAGGTCACTTATTGCATCACTTGCAGTCCCAGACATCAGATCAGATACTTTCCCCGAGCGGAATTAGGTAGTATTGTTGAGAATGTGAGACCGCGGGGTTCAGAGAACACGAGGGGGGCCAGAGGAGTGAGAAGTGCATGAAGATATGCCACCTTCCCAGTGGAGACTGAGGATAAGACTGCCCATGGCTTCAGAGTCATTGGACTGATAACTCATGAGCACACACCTGAAAAGAAGGATGTTTGAGGTTTCTATGAGCAAGCATCTCAGGTCAGTCTCCAAGGATGTGTGGCACCCGATAAGTGTGTGTTCTCATGGTTGGCCTCCCATCTTCCACATTCCACAAACTATTCTGGTATTCTGCGACGAGTGTCTCACCTCCTGACTCCCCAAATCCTTTCCACCATCTACAAGGCACAAGGAGTGTGAGGGAATACTCTCCACTTGCCTGGATGAGTACAGCTCCAACAACTCTGAAGAAGCTCGACACCATCCAGCACAAAGCAGCTCACTTGATTGGAACCCAATCCACCACTTTAAACATTCACTCCCTCCACCATCAGCATACCATGGCTGCAGTGTGTACCATCTACAAGATGCACTGCAGCAACTCGCCAAGGCTTCTTCGGCAGCACCTCCCAAACTCGCGCCCTCTTCCACCTAGAAGGACAAGGGCAGCAGGTGCATGAGAACACCACCACCTCCAAGTTCTCCTCCATGTCACACACCATCCTGACTTAGAAGTATATTGCCATTCCTTCATCGTCGCTGGCTCAAAATCCTGGAACTCCCTCCCTAACAGCACTGTGGGAGTACTTTCACCACACGGACTGCAGCGGTTCAAAAAGGCGGCTCACCACCACCTTCTCAAGGGCAATTAGGGATGGGCTATAAAAGTTGGCCTTGCCAGCAATGCCCACATCCCATAAACAAATACTAAAAAACATCCTGACAGTGCCATTGTACACATTTACTGAAACATTGGGACACTGCCCTTGTACACATATACTAAACATTGAGACACTGCCCTTGTACACATATACTAAACATTGAGACACTGCCCTTGTACACATACACTGAAACATTGGGAAACTGCCCTTGTACACATACACTGAAACATTGGGACACTGCCCTTGTACACATACACTGAAACATTGGGACACTTCCCTTGTACACATACACTGAAACATTGGGACACTGCCCTTGTACACATATACTGAAACATTGGGTCAGTGCCCTTGTACACATATACTGAAATATTGTGACACTGCCCTTGTACACATATACTGAAACATTGGGACACTGCCCTTGTGAACGGATAATTACTAGTCCTAGCACTTTTCGGGCTACCCCGTATCAGGCATATTCCCCAGCCGTTCACCTTCAACTAAAGTTAGAGATGCTTAATTGGGCCTAAAGGTCCAGACTATCTCTCCCTAAAGGAAAGGAACGACTTGAAGATGTTACTGTCCTCCAGATAGCACTTTTAATAAGTTTAACTAGACTGTAACCTTCTGGATATTATGAGGGTCTGGAAAACTCCCCCAGAATTCTGCAGCTCCTCACCAAAGTGTGTACAGAGTTTGAGTTCGCAAGTTTGATACATAAGTACTACGTGAGACAATTCTAAAAATATGTAGATTTATTAAAGAGCCGACATGTAGTTAACAGCTGGTGAGTCAATCCCAACTTTAACAGTTCAAAATACAAATAGCTTACAATTCTTATTCTCAGAGATCCTTATTCTCAAATCTTAACTTCATTACATTTTTACATTTTTTATTTATTTCTAATCCAGGATATCCACCAAAATTAAATAAAAGTACCTTTTTGATCCCTGAGACTCAAAGAGTTATAAACTTACACAACCTGCCTCTGAAGTTGAGAATTGCTTTACCCCTTCCAGCGACTTCTGACTTCCTATCTGAAAGTTTTATATTTTATACCCTTTCACAGTGGTATATCCTTTGAAGTTTTCTGCTGATGTAAGCTAATTATCTCTAGTCATATTTCTGTTGACTTCTTTCTATTCTTACTGTCAGTTCAGCTGTTAGCTTGCAGAATTCTGTCTCTACCTTTAGGTGTTCAAAACTTATCATAAAAAATGGTTATAACAGATGTATCTATTTGATGCCATTTTTACAAAGACTTCTATTCAATTCTTAAATCACCTCAGCTGGTTGTAAGCAGACCTCGTGTCTCCTAGTTGTTCCAAGTTCAATACAAATACCATGTGATTGCTTGATGCATCTATTGATGTCATATTTACAAAGTCTTCTGTTTGTATTTTTTACAACATGTAAATTAAAAACACTTCAACTAGGGTGTTCTATGCATTTCTTATTTACCTCAGTTGGTTGTACATATAATCGTGTCTCCTGTCTTCCATTTGATGTCATATTTATGAAGGCATATGGTTCTTTAATGTTCTGTGTTTCTGTTCGAAGTGTTAGTTTATAGCATTTTAAACTGGGTATAGCTATTGTGTCCTTTCCAAACTGCAGACTTCTTGGAAGCTCCAACCCTGTGCTTCAATAGGGCCATTGTTTCAGTGTCAACAACCAATTCCCATTTCAAAATCTTGTATGATGTTTACAGCTTTGTGTTAACAATTCATCTTATCTCAGAAGCCTGTCTTTACAGCTTTGTGTCTTTGAGGCTTTTAGATTTTTAAACCCAGTTTGTCATGTTTTAATAAAGTCAGAATTCTGTTCATAGGATTGTGTATTTTTCTGAATAGGTATGGCTCATTCATTTACACTTGTACACATACACTGAAACATTGGGACACTGCCCTTGTATACATATACTGAAACATTGGGACACTGCCCTTGTACACATATACTGAAACATTGGGACACTGCCCTTGTACACATATACTGAAACATTGGGACACTGCCCTTGTATACATATACTGAAACATTGGGACACTGCCCTTGTACACATACACTGAAACATTGGGACACTGCCCTTGTATACATATACTGAAACATTGGGACACTGCCCTTGTACACATATACTGAAACATTGGGACACTGCCCTTGTACACATATACTGAAACATTGGGACACTGCCCTTGTATACATATACTGAAACATTGGGACACTGCCCTTGTACACATACACTGAAACATTGGGACACTGCCCTTGTACACATACACTGAAACATTGGGACACTGCCCTTGTATACATATACTGAAACATTGGGACACTGCCCTTGTACACATATACTGAAACATTGGGACACTGCCCTTGTACACATACACTGAAACATTGGGACACTGCCCTTGTATACATATACTGAAACATTGGGACACTGCCCTTGTACACATACACTGAAACATTGGGACACTGCCCTTGTACACATACACTGAAACATTGGGACACTGCCCTTGTATACATATACTGAAACATTGGGACACTGCCCTTGTACACATATACTGAAACATTGGGACACTGCCCTTGTACACATACACTGAAACATTGGGACACTGCCCTTGTACACATACACTGAAACATTGGGACACTGCCCTTGTATACATATACTGAAACATTGGGACACTGCCCTTGTACACATATACTGAAACATTGGGACACTGCCCTTGTACACATACACTGAAACATTGGGACACTGCCCTTGTACACATACACTGAAACATTGGGACACTGCCCTTGTACACATACACTGAAACATTGGGACACTGCCCTTGTATACATATACTGAAATATTGTGACACTGCCCTTGTATACATATACTGAAACATTGGGACACTGCCCTTGTACACATATACTGAAACATTGGGACACTGCCCTTGTACACATACACTGAAACATTGGGACACTGCCCTTGTACACATATACTGAAACATTGGGACACTGCCCTTGTACACATATACTGAAACATTGGGACACTGCCCTTGTACACATACACTGAAACATTGGGACACTGCCCTTGTACACATACACTGAAACATTGGGACACTGCCCTTGTATACATATACTGAAACATTGGGACACTGCCCTTGTATACATATACTGAAACATTGGGACACTGCCCTTGTATACATACACTGAAACATTGGGACACTGCCCTTGTATACATACACTGAAACATTGGGACACTGCCCTTGTACACATACACTGAAACATTGGGACACTGCCCTTGTATACATATACTGAAACATTGGGACACTGCCCTTGTACACATATACTGAAACATTGGGACACTGCCCTTGTACACATATACTGAAACATTGGGACACTGCCCTTGTACACATATACTGAAACATTGGGACACTGCCCTTGTATACATATACTGAAACATTGGGACACTGCCCTTGTACACATACACTGAAACATTGGGACACTGCCCTTGTACACATACACTGAAACATTGGGACACTGCCCTTGTATACATATACTGAAACATTGGGACACTGCCCTTGTATACATATACTGAAACATTGGGACACTGCCCTTGTACACATACACTGAAACATTGGGACACTGCCCTTGTATACATATACTGAAACATTGGGACACTGCCCTTGTACACATACACTGAAACATTGGGACACTGCCCTTGTACACATACACTGAAACATTGGGACACTGCCCTTGTATACATATACTGAAACATTGGGACACTGCCCTTGTACACATATACTGAAACATTGGGACACTGCCCTTGTACACATATACTGAAACATTGGGACACTGCCCTTGTATACATATACTGAAACATTGGGACACTGCCCTTGTACACATACACTGAAACATTGGGACACTGCCCTTGTACACATACACTGAAACATTGGGACACTGCCCTTGTATACATATACTGAAACATTGGGACACTGCCCTTGTACACATATACTGAAACATTGGGACACTGCCCTTGTACACATACACTGAAACATTGGGACACTGCCCTTGTATACATATACTGAAACATTGGGACACTGCCCTTGTACACATACACTGAAACATTGGGACACTGCCCTTGTACACATACACTGAAACATTGGGACACTGCCCTTGTATACATATACTGAAACATTGGGACACTGCCCTTGTACACATATACTGAAACATTGGGACACTGCCCTTGTACACATACACTGAAACATTGGGACACTGCCCTTGTACACATACACTGAAACATTGGGACACTGCCCTTGTATACATATACTGAAACATTGGGACACTGCCCTTGTACACATATACTGAAACATTGGGACACTGCCCTTGTACACATACACTGAAACATTGGGACACTGCCCTTGTACACATACACTGAAACATTGGGACACTGCCCTTGTACACATACACTGAAACATTGGGACACTGCCCTTGTATACATATACTGAAATATTGTGACACTGCCCTTGTATACATATACTGAAACATTGGGACACTGCCCTTGTACACATATACTGAAACATTGGGACACTGCCCTTGTACACATACACTGAAACATTGGGACACTGCCCTTGTACACATATACTGAAACATTGGGACACTGCCCTTGTACACATATACTGAAACATTGGGACACTGCCCTTGTACACATACACTGAAACATTGGGACACTGCCCTTGTACACATACACTGAAACATTGGGACACTGCCCTTGTATACATATACTGAAACATTGGGACACTGCCCTTGTATACATATACTGAAACATTGGGACACTGCCCTTGTATACATACACTGAAACATTGGGACACTGCCCTTGTATACATACACTGAAACATTGGGACACTGCCCTTGTACACATACACTGAAACATTGGGACACTGCCCTTGTATACATATACTGAAACATTGGGACACTGCCCTTGTACACATATACTGAAACATTGGGACACTGCCCTTGTACACATATACTGAAACATTGGGACACTGCCCTTGTACACATACACTGAAACATTGGGACACTGCCCTTGTACACATATACTGAAACATTGGGACACTGCCCTTGTATACATATACTGAAACATTGGGACACTGCCCTTGTATACATATACTGAAACATTGGGACACTGCCCTTGTACACATACACTGAAACATTGGGACACTGCCCTTGTATACATATACTGAAACATTGGGACACTGCCCTTGTATACATATACTGAAACATTGGGACACTGCCCTTGTATACATACACTGAAACATTGGGACACTGCCCTTGTATACATACACTGAAACATTGGGACACTGCCCTTGTACACATACACTGAAACATTGGGACACTGCCCTTGTACACATATACTGAAACATTGGGACACTGCCCTTGTACACATATACTGAAACATTGGGACACTGCCCTTGTACACATACACTGAAACATTGGGACACTGCCCTTGTACACATATACTGAAACATTGGGACACTGCCCTTGTATACATATACTGAAACATTGGGACACTGCCCTTGTACACATACACTGAAACATTGGGACACTGCCCTTGTACACATACACTGAAACATTGGGACACTGCCCTTGTATACATATACTGAAACATTGGGACACTGCCCTTGTATACATATACTGAAACATTGGGACACTGCCCTTGTACACATACACTGAAACATTGGGACACTGCCCTTGTATACATATACTGAAACATTGGGACACTGCCCTTGTACACATACACTGAAACATTGGGACACTGCCCTTGTACACATACACTGAAACATTGGGACACTGCCCTTGTATACATATACTGAAACATTGGGACACTGCCCTTGTACACATACACTGAAACATTGGGACACTGCCCTTGTACACATACACTGAAACATTGGGACACTGCCCTTGTATACATATACTGAAACATTGGGACACTGCCCTTGTACACATACACTGAAACATTGGGACACTGCCCTTGTACACATACACTGAAACATTGGGACACTGCCCTTGTATACATATACTGAAACATTGGGACACTGCCCTTGTACACATACACTGAAACATTGGGACACTGCCCTTGTACACATACACTGAAACATTGGGACACTGCCCTTGTATACATATACTGAAACATTGGGACACTGCCCTTGTACACATACACTGAAACATTGGGACACTGCCCTTGTACACATACACTGAAACATTGGGACACTGCCCTTGTACACATACACTGAAACATTGGGACACTGCCCTTGTACACATACACTGAAACATTGGGACACTGCCCTTGTACACATACACTGAAACATTGGGACACTGCCCTTGTATACATATACTGAAACATTGGGACACTGCCCTTGTACACATACACTGAAACATTGGGACACTGCCCTTGTACACATACACTGAAACATTGGGACACTGCCCTTGTACACATACACTGAAACATTGGGACACTGCCCTTGTACACATACACTGAAACATTGGGACACTGCCCTTGTACACATACACTGAAACATTGGGACACTGCCCTTGTACACATATACTGAAACATTGGGACACTGCCCTTGTATACATATACTGAAACATTGGGACACTGCCCTTGTACACATATACTGAAACATTGGGACACTGCCCTTGTACACATACACTGAAACATTGGGACACTGCCCTTGTACACATACACTGAAACATTGGGACACTGCCCTTGTACACATATACTGAAACATTGGGACACTGCCCTTGTACACATACACTGAAACATTGGGACACTGCCCTTGTACACATACACTGAAACATTGGGACACTGCCCTTGTACACATACACTGAAACATTGGGACACTGCCCTTGTACACATATACTGAAACATTGGGACACTGCCCTTGTACACATACACTGAAACATTGGGACACTGCCCTTGTACACATACACTGAAACATTGGGACACTGCCCTTGTACACATACACTGAAACATTGGGACACTGCCCTTGTATACATACACTGAAACATTGGGACACTGCCCTTGTACACATACACTGAAACATTGGGACACTGCCCTTGTACACATACACTGAAACATTGGGACACTGCCCTTGTACACATACACTGAAACATTGGGACACTGCCCTTGTATACATATACTGAAACATTGGGACACTGCCCTTGTACACATACACTGAAACATTGGGACACTGCCCTTGTACACATATACTGAAACATTGGGACACTGCCCTTGTACACATACACTGAAACATTGGGACACTGCCCTTGTACACATACACTGAAACATTGGGACACTGCCCTTGTACACATACACTGAAACATATGGGCCTCGATATTCTGCTACATGAGCAGCCTGCTAGCTCCCCAGTATTGCAGGCAGGAAACGTGTGCACACTTACAGCCTGATGTGCGCCGCCCACCATATTGGTACACAAGGTCGTATTAGTGGCAAGAGCACATGCCGGAAGCATTTTAAGTGAAGAATAATATTTTTAAATAAGGGTTCTGCAATTCTTGCAGTATGGGCCACCCCTTTTGGGACTGTGCTAGATTCACAAAATGTCCCCAATATAGTCCAATTCTTGCTACTTTTTCAATTGATTTCGGTGCTCATCCCTCATGGATACTTCCAGACGTACAAAGTCTTCTGCTGAAGATTAACCTTCAGCAATGTCAAGTATTTTGCTTTGAGGCCCAGCCTTGAAATTGTTGCCTCAAGTGAATACATACCCAGTGTAAGTATAACAGATACGCTTAAAATAAAGAAGTTTTTCCTTTTACATATGAATAGTCTCACAGAAGAATGAATCAGTTGATCCAATCTAAAAATAGGATAGAAGCATGAATACATGAGTGCAATAGACTAATATTTGTATATGTGTCTAAATTCAGTATGGTTAGGTTCCATTGAGTTTAGTTTGAAAATATAAAGGTGGAAATCATGCTACGTGACATTAGCATCAGATTTTTAATTCATTTGTAGGACATTCCTCTGCTATTTTAACAAAAGTATGTTAAATAATCAGATATAGGCCTTCCTTCAAATATTGAACAAAGGAATTTCCTAGGAGCATGTTAGCACATGGATAACTAATATCTGAGCATGATTTCAGCTCCTTAGTGCATGTACTGTTGGACTAATTTTACCAAATTGCACTCCTAGCAAATTCCCAATATGTGCTCCCTGCGGGTGAGTCTCCATGTTGGGAGTGTGCATTTGTAAAATCGGCCCTTGTAACCTAAATTGAGTTTCTACATCGATTTATGATACTGTGCAGGGCTGTACACTGTTAGTTTGTTGGCGTATACAGGAAACTCTCGTTTAAACGGCACCTAAATATCCGGAATTCTCTAATAACCGGCAAAATTCTCACTCCGAAAACAACACCTCAATAACCGGCAATGTTGCCGAGTCCGAGTCTCCCACGGTGGCCGAGTTAGTCAGTGGGGGTAGTTCTCCAAACTGCCACTACTCGGCTTCTTGGTGCTGTCGGGAGTCGGAACACCTCAATACCCCTGTAACAGGAGTCTGACTCTCCCGCGCTGCCGGGAATTTCTTCTGATCCGCCATTTTACAGGGGTAGTGTGTGTCTCCCACGCTGCTGGTAGTCATTGCATTGCATTACCCTCAACTGGCAGTACTGTACTTAATCAAGCATCTTCCACCATCCATTTAACACAACATTCTGTAGGTGAGTACCCAATTACTGTATACTGCACATTTCCTGATTTTTTAATTTTTCTTTGTTAAACCCTCTCCGACATCCGGAATTTTTGATCAACCGGCATCACGGCGCTCCCGTCGGTGCTGGATACCAAAGAGTTTCCTGTGCTCCAATGAGTATATATGTTGTAACCGTTTTTTGCGGTGGCCAATTTCCTGTAGGCCCAGCTGCAATCGCCAATTATTGTAAGTGGTTTCGCCCCGCCTGTAGCGAGCACGCAAACCCCCTTACTACAAGTTCTGGACGATAGGGATTACTGAGGACAGATTTGAACACGGACAGTGTTTTCAGGCTCACCCTTACAGTATTTATTAAGGTTGACAAAACCACTCCACTCGCATACAGTACAAGCGGTGTGAAACAACAGTACAGTTTAAAACAGTACAACCCTGACTTGTCCAACAAGCCCCTGCCGTGCTGACTTACCACGGCCCAAAAACACCCTCCCATGAACTAAACTATTACAGGGCCCTTCCAACGCTAAACCCCCTCTGGTTTGGTAGGAACATACAGGCACCCCCTCACACAGCTAAGTGATCTTGTGGGTGTGTAGGCTTTGCAATGCTCACCTAGATTGCCCTTGATCGTGCTTGTAGCTTCCTCCTGTCCATCTCGGCTACCTGGTTCCGTACTGGCCTTGCGGCATGCGAGCCCCAGTCTTAGTCGAAGTCCGTCTCGGTTGGAAGAGCAAGGCTCAGCTCCTCTTGGCGTTCCATTGTGTGGAGAGCAGGAGAGAGAGAGAGAGGGAGCTATTCAAACTGCTCTCTGATATACCCCTCCAATACACAGACCGCTGTCTGTGGTTTTAATGGACACATGGCCTCAGGGAAATGGTTTCCAAGCTTCCTCCCAGGTTTGGATGGTTTAGGTCTCATTTCGATCTCCCAGCCAATTAACTTAATAAGCTCATCTTCTCCAGAAACAATTAGTCGCCAGCCTCGTTATTCATGACTTGGGAGTGGGCCCCTCAGGCCATTGTTCCCAAGGACAGTTCGTTACCATACGAATGCAACCTGGTTATGTCAGCCACCTTCAGCTTGCATGGTTTTCCACTGCTTCCCCCAAACAGCCTACCCAGTTTTTAATATGTTAATAATCTAAAAAAATCCCTGGAGTCTGCGCCGAAGGCTACAATGTAGACATACATGTCTGATGAAAGGTTATGGACCTGAAACGTTAACTCTCTTTCTCTTTCCACAGATGCTGCCTGACCTGCTGAGTGTTTCCAGCATTTTCTGTTTTTATTTCAGATTTCCAGCATCCGCAGTATTTTGCTTTTGTAATAGATATATTTCTGTCATGGTCCAGAATTTGTGCTCCCGATCACAGTGTACGCTGTTGTAAGCCTTGTAAAAGGCCCCACAAGTTCTGGGTTCCCACAAGCGCTGCACATTCGAGAAAATCCGGAACTTGCGATCAGTAAAGGTTCGCCTCGACGGATCTACCGCGCTGACTGAAAAATCACTTTCGCTGGCTATTACTGCCCACGAAACCCTTACACCTGGTAAAAGCAGGCGAAGAGCCTGCTTTCACCAGTGTAAGGGCTAATATCAATCTTAAATTAAAAATTTAAAAATAAAATTCATG
Organism: Somniosus microcephalus; assembly: GCF_052327205.1. Taxonomy (NCBI): domain Eukaryota; kingdom Metazoa; phylum Chordata; class Chondrichthyes; order Squaliformes; family Somniosidae; genus Somniosus; species Somniosus microcephalus. The sequence continues at coordinate 362,594,161 of NC_140989.1, forward strand.
CATAAACACTTAAAATTTGTTTATGCAAATTTTGAACCAGATTAAAATGTCTAAAATTATTTTTCAAAAAATTTAATTTTTATTGTATATGCTTTATTGATGGGACCTTTAATTAAATTTGAAAATGGGAACATTTATTTTTATTCCAGTTGTATAAATTATTCCTAATATGCTTGTGGGGATTCCGCCCAAGACCCGAAGTCCCCGAAGCCTGGGAGCCTGTCGGTAAGTATGGCTTTTTAGTGCGTCAGAGACGTACTCCAGCGGTACACCTCTGACCGCAAATTCCGGGCCAATATATTAGGGCCTAAAAATTCAGTTGCTTTGCGCCTCCCGTTAGTGCCCTAAGAGGCTGCTAACGGGGCACAAAGCAACTAGCGCCTGAGCGCGGCGCCGCCAACGCCTCCCGTGAAATTCAGCAGGAGGTTAGTGGCGGCGGTAACCGTTAGCACCCCGCAGCGCTGCGCCACCGGTGATGACGTCATCGCTGTGTGCAGCGACCCGCTTGCGCCCCGGCCACGATCTTTGGTAGCGCCCCCTGACTTACCGCTGGACGCTATGTCCGACGGGGTCAGGGGGGGCCTACCTGTGGCCGGGGCAGCGCAAATTTAAGGGAAGGTGCCGGGTGGCCATTTTTGTTGCTGGCCGCCTGCCAGCACCTGCCCCCTCTGCCATCCCCGGCCTCCTGAGCACCCCCCACCCCCCCCCCCCCGCAGAGTGCCTGCTGTGCTCTGTGAGCCCGGCACTTCTCTTCAGTGGCATTCCAATCCCTGGTGGCCCAGCTGGGCCCCGGGTTGTGCTGCACTAGGCCCCGCCCCTTTAAGAAGGGGAGGAAGGCCTGCAGTACCGCAGCGCGATGTGCCGCAGAGCATGGCGCTGCTGCACGTAGCGCCATGATATTCACTCGCAGCGCCCCAAGAGGGAGGCGGGGTGCTTCCAGTAGCACCCCGCTTCCCTCTTGGGGCGCGACTGGTGAATTTCGTCCACGGGGGCGCGCTAATTTTTTCAGGACGCTTAAAGTAGTGCCCCGGCGAAGTTAGCGCCCCAAAGGGCGTGACTCAATTTTCCCCTAGATTTCTTAGGTCTGTGCACACTTCCTATTAACTTTTTCCATTCTAAATTCTTTAATCCACATTTATAATGGAAACTGTTTTTTGTTGTCACGCTGTAATTACACCCTCTCCCCTTCCAGTGGAGTTTCTGCAGCACCACCACTGGCAGGAGGTTGCAATTACTGGGTGACAAGTTTAAGTCAGCAGTTTCTGTTATAAATGTTGACATAGGGATTTAGAATGGGAATATAAAAATAAGGACAAGAGTGTATGACCTCTAACTTCACTATTGGCGAATAATATTATCAACAACTTGCATTTATATAGCACCTTTAATGTAGGAAAATACCCCAAGGCAAATCCTAGAGGCATAATCAGACAAAAATTGAGGTCGAGCCAAAGATTGAGACATTAGGATGGGTGACCAAAAGCTTGGCCAAAAGAGGTGGGTTTTATGAAAAGATCTTAAAGGAGGGCAGGAAGATGGAGCAGCAGAGCGGTTTCGGGAGAGAATTCCAGAGCATGGGGCCTAGATGGCTGAATGTGTGGCCATCCATAGTGAAGCAAAAATAGGGGGATGCAAAAGGGGCCATAATCAGAGGAATGGAGAGTTTTGGTGTGGCTATCGGGCTGAAGGAGGTTACAGAGATTAGGAGATGCATTTCCGTGAAGCGATTTCAACATGTGGAGGAGACTGTTAACTTGGAGGCACTGGAGGACTGGGAGGCAATGTAGGTCAGCAAGGACAGGGGTGAGTGGACAGGGACTCAGTGAAGTAACTACTAACACTACTAACAATAACCAGCCCCAGGACAGTGACAGCGTAACACAAAGAATTCGACCCAACACAATCGTCACTAAGCAAAAGGAAAAATATCTGTCATATTGGGCAGAAACAACAAAAACCCAAAGCAAACTCAAATGCTACTTGGCCCTAAACAGACAATACAACATGGCTGATTACCTGACCAGGGTAAAGGATAGCAAACTGAGAAAAACCTTGACAATGTACAGACTTAGTGAACATAGCCTGGCGATCGAAAAAGGTAGACACAGGCAGACCCGGCTACCAAGAGGGGACAGGATATGCTCTCACTGCAGCCAGGGAGTGGTGGAGACAGAGATGCACTTCCTCACAGCTTGTAGAAAATATCAGGGCATAAGGGAGAATTTCTACCCAAAATTCACAAAAATATGCCCGGAATTCAGAAATTTGAATGACGACCAAAAACTCCCATACCTACTAGGGGAAGAGAGAAATTGTGTAACCTTAGCGGCACACTACATTACAGCTTGCCATAAACAGAGGGACAACCACTAAATATAAGAAAAGAGTATATACAAATTATATGAATGTATATTTATACACTCAGGGATATATCTGTTTGTACACTGTATGGATAGATCTGTATTTTTGTGTACAACCATGAATGTTTTTCGATGTTTTGGCAACATAAGATGTACCTTGTCATGCCAATAAAGCGATTTGAATTGAATTGAATTGAATTGAGTGGGACTTGGTGCAGGATGCGCAGAAGTATGCACTAATGGAAAAGTTGAGTCTGGAGGTGACAAAAGCATGGACAAAGGCTTTGGCAGCAGGTGGGCTGAGGCAGGGGCGGGAGGCGGGCGATGTTACAGAGCTGGAAGTAGGCGGCATTTGTGATGGAGAGTATCTGAGGTTGGAAGCATCTATTTTGGGCAAATCTAAACGTTAAGATTGATTGTGTCCAAATTCCCGAGCAAAGCTCTGCGAGCGCTAAATCATATAATGTATCCCTAAAGTCTGCGGACAATATTAATGGATGGCAGCTTAGCCCGTTCACAAAGCATTCCTCTGTCCATTATTTAAACAGGAGTTCATCCATTTCAATATAATAGGCTAACGCCTCAATTATAGTGAAGCACAAAGGAATATCACAGAAATGTGTTTGGGGTTGGTCCGCTTATCACACACACACACACACACGCATCAATTTCTAGGCTCTGATGGCCTTTGAGGGGATTGTTAATGCAGGTATTGCTGGGCAGGTTCTGCAATCGAGGTGATTTGTTCTATAAAACGTTTGGTTTCACCTATTGTTGAACGGCTCATTGCTCTGTCAGTGCAGATAGACAAGTGGGAAATACTGAATTTAGAATCCCAGTGATTTTCTCTGTAGGCGACGACGCCTGTTTCGAAACGTTTTCACGCTGCTTCAGCATCTTAACAAAGCGTTGGAGTTAAAAAGCCTGGTGTTTTAAACCTCCTGACATCATGTAGCGAATCTTACCCATTGGTGAGCTAGGTTATGGGAAGCCGGTGCATTCAAGCAAGTCGGTGTGTGTTTTAATTCACTAGTCATGAAGTCAAACACTGTATTTATTCTTTAAAGAAATAGATCGATGCCTAAGAGAATGGCAGAGTGGTTATGAAAACTGATGAGGTACAGAAACCTCTCGAGCTTCACTTTCATAATTTATATCATTTGAATTCCCTCAATTGTGTAACTGTCAGTGCTACACATCTATCACTGCATATATTAGATATCCCAAAGTAATAATTTAGCGTCTCACAGTTAGAAAAGGGCTTTAACACATTCTCCCCGATGGTTGAGCTGGTTAAGTGGGTAGCTGAGCATACAGGCCAGAAAGACCCTAGGCTTGACTGCTGCCCCGTCCCCACCACCGTCCCACCCAATGTGCACTAAGTTCGCTGCTCTCGGCGAGGCTGGGGATAGGGGCATTGCAATCAACCTTAGTTCGGGGGAACTGAAGATCGGCCAGCGTTTCCTGCTCCTGATCACGGTCCACTTACGCCTGCTGGAAAGTGCACGCACCTGGACGTCAAATAAGGGGCAAGGAGCAGCTCAGCTTCATGTCTGTCCATCCCCCTGACCCCGCTCCACCCCATGTCGAATACCCTGCAACAACCCACTGTCTGTGCTCGCAGATGAGCAATTGGTCACTTGGGCAATGTAAAAGCAAGGTGCCGGCGCCCATGGACCCCTGCAAACTGGGGAAGGGGATTAAGAGAGGAAATTGAAAATAACAAATGTTTTAAATAACAAAGTAAGATTTCTACCAATCACCTGCTAATCAGCTTACATTTGCTAATCTCAGCATCTTGCTTTCATTAGAGCAGAAGGACCTGGGGACCGTTTCTTAGGCGCTTCTTATTCTTCCAGATTGAAGACTCTTAATTAATTTAAATCCATCCCCAGCAGCACAGTATGTTTCAAAATATTGTATGTAAATTAAATCCAGCAGTTCTTTGTCCTCTTGAGCTCCAGCATTTCCCATCCTACGCGCTCCTCTTTCTCCCCGCCCCCTCACTGTGTTGAGAGGAAGACTCATTACATCATCCCCCATCTCTAATTTCTTTCCCAAGATCTCAAAGCTGTGACATAAGAACATAAGAAATAGGAGCCGAAATAGGCCATACGGCCCGTCGAGCCTGCTCCGCCATTCAACAAGATCATGGCTGATCTTCGACCTCAACTCCACTTTCCCGCCCGCTCCCCATAATCCTTGATTCCCTTGGTGTCCAAGAATCTATCAATCTCAGTCTTGAATATGCTCAACGATTCACCGTCCACAGCCCTCTGGGGTAGAGAATTCCAAAGATTCACAACCCTCTGAGTGAAGAAATTCCTCCTCATCGCAGTTTTAAATGGCCGACCCCTTATCCTGAGACTACAACCCAGACTCTTCAGCCAGGGGAACCAACCTCTCAGCATCTACCCTGTCAATCCCTATAAGAATGTTATACGTTTCAATGAGATCTCTTCTCATTCTTCTAAACTCCAGAGAACAGAGGCCCAATTTTTCCTCATAGGGCAACCCTCTCATCCCAGGAATCAATCGAGTGACAGCCCAAAAAGTTGGCATTGGGTCTTGTGCCTGTATGTCACCCCTCCTGCTCTCTGCCCTCCCTCACAGCAGAGAGTCTGGGGGAGCCAGGCAGCAAGGCACAAAGGCCCCAAAAGGTGGGTGGCCTTTTTCTTTGCTTTCAGGGACCTTTTGACCTTAGTGCCTGGAGGTCTTCTGGCTCCTGTTCCCCTGCCAGGGAGTGGGCCTGCACTGCGATGAAACCGAGCCACCTTAATGACTGGTCGGAGGTTCAAGTTCGCCCTTGTATGCTAAAATAGTCCAGTCAGTTGCCTGACCAAAAGATTTACAGAAACATAGAAGATAGGAGCAGGAGTAGGCCATTCGGCCCCTCGAGCCTGCTCCGTCATTTAATGAGATCATGGCTGATCATCCAAATTCAGTACCCTGTCCCTGCTTTCTCCCCATACCCCTTGATCCCTTTAGCCTTAAGAAATATATCTAACTCCTTCTTGAATATATTTAATGAATTGGCCTCAACTGTCTTCTGTGGTAGAGAATTCCACAGGTTCACCACTCTCTGGGTGAAGAAATTCCTCCTCATCTCAGTCCTAAATGGCTTACCCCTTATCCTTAGACTGTGACCCCTGGTTCTGGACTCCCCCGCCATCGGGAACATCCTTCCTGCATCTAGTCTGTCTAGTCCTGTTAGAATTTTATAAGTTTCAAAGGAAATCCCCTCTCATTCTTCTAAACTCTAGCGAATATAAGCCTAATCGACCCAATCTCTCTTCATATGTCATTCCTGCCAACCCAGGTATCAGTCTGGTGAGTCTTCACAGCACCCCCTCCATGGCAAGAACATCCTTCACCCAGATGGGCTTTGAAGCACAATTGTTGGCTTTGGGGAGGCCTGTGAGTTATCCATTCGACCACTGGGACAAGACTGATTTTTAAATCTAAAGTACTTTCATCTGGAGCAATGTATTGAGCCGATTTTATGTCAATGTCACTGGAGCCTTTGTGTCATTGATTGCTGAAGTGCAGGCCTGGCACAAACAAGGGCAACGCCAATGTAAATCTACCAGATTCACTAAAGTCAGGCTCGATAGACCTTCCTGGACATGGGCCTTAGTTAGGGTTACCAACCCTGCAGGATTGCCCTGGAGTCTCGAAGGAATTGAAGATTAATCTTCAGGACACTGCTGCGCGCAAACCCGGGAGAAAAATCATTTAAAAAATAATGGGTTTTTTTCATTTTCTTTGAATACTTGTGTTCATTAGTTATAAAAGTATTAGATGGTGCGGGAGGGGGAGTGAAGCTGCTTGACGCAGTGAAGAATCATCCAATTGGGTAACAGAGGTCTGTTTGCTTTCCAATTGGTGTGGGAGGGCGAGTGCCCTGTGAGAATGGGTGTGTTGGGCGTTCAATCGTGAGTCTGCGGGGGCGGGGCAGTTGGCGATAGGAGGTCATGTGATGAAACCTCCAGAAATGCGTCCAATTAGTGAATCCAGCCGGTTCGCATTGGGGCAGCAGTTGACTGTGCAAGACCTGCATGTCAAGGTCCGACCGCGCAAAGGCCCCACTGAAGGCAACCTTTTCAGTATGTTGTTCAGGTGCCATGTTTGTTGACGAGTGACATTTGTACTCTACTAATCCAGGGTGTCACCACTTCGGGATTGCTCTCTGCATCGAACAAGACGCCTCACCGTTTGAGGTTCAGTTTTGTCAATTGCAGAAAATAACAGGGGAGGAAATTCACGTGGTGCGGGAAACCGATCATGTGAGGGAGGTGCACGAGCGAAATGGGTGCTCCTGCCTCATTTGATTAAGGTTAGCTAGCTGCCGGCGCTACTCACCATGTTTCTCGCCAGCTGGCTGATTGAGGGGTGTGCAAAATCAGGCTTCGGTGACGCCATTTTCAAACAGCCTGCACCTCTTAAAGGGGAGTTGAACGTTTGCTGCTGTGTACTGAATTAAAGTCACATCACTAAAAAAAGATGATCTGGTCATTAGCACATTGCTGTTTGTGGGAGCTTGCTGTGCACAAATTGGCTGCCGTGTTTCCTACATTACAACAGTGACCACAGTGAAAAGTACTTCATTGGCTGTAAAGTGCTTTGGAATGTCCTGAAGTCATGAAAGGCACTATATAAATGTAATTTTCATTCTCTTCCTTGAATATTGGCTTGGGATATCTCACATCAGAAATGAGCAGATAAAGCAGCGAAGACGTTTGAACATAGGAACAGGAGGAGATCATTCAGCCCCTCGAGCCTGTTCCACCATTCAAATCAAATCAAATCAAATCAAATCAAATCAACTTTTATTGTCATTGTTAGTGCACAAGTGCAGTACAACGAAATGTAGGCTTGCGGCTCCCGAGAGTGTATAATTTGGATTAGGACACTTAAACATTTCAACATACATTTGTACCTATATATTAGCATAAATATGACCATAATAAAGTGCATCGGCAGATGTGCAGGCTTTAGTGTTTATTTGTGGCGTTCAGTAGGATGACAGTCCTGGGAAAGAAGCTGTTCCGAAATCTGGTCGTACGGGTGCGAATGCATCTGTAGCGTCTTCCAGATGGTAGGAGGGCGAACAGACTGTGGCTGGGGTGGGTAGGGTCTTTGATGATGGACCGTGCCCTCCGTAGGCAGCGTTTCTGATATATATGTTCTATGGTCGGTAGCCGGGTGCCGGTAATGCGTTGGGCAGTTTTGACTACCCGCTGCAGGGCTTTCCGGTCATGGGAGCTACAGCTGCCGTACCACACCGTGATACAGTTTGTCAGGATGCTCTCTATAGTGCAACGGTAGAAGTTAGAGAGGATCGGGGTGACAGATTACATCCCTTCAGCCTCCTCAAGAAATATAGGCACTGCTGGGCCTTCTTCACCAGAGAGGAGGTGTTGAGGGACCAGGAGAGGAACTCCATATACCCGCCTTTACCCCATATCCCTTAATACCTTTGGTTAAAGCTATCAATCTCAGAAAAAAACATTAACATTTGATCTAGCATCAATTGTTGTTTGTGGAAGAGAGTTCCAAACTTCTACCACCCTTTGTATATAGAAGTGTTTCCTAATTTCACTCCTAAAAGGTCTGGCTCTAATTTCTAGATTATGCCCCTGAAATGAAGAATAGATTTGCCTTCCAAAGCTAGGCTTTATTAACTTTAAAATCAGCAGCATATCTTTCCACATCCATTCCCAACTAAGCTAGAAAAGGACTGAATTTAAGGTAGCCACAACACATCATGTGATCATCAACTACCAATGAGATTACAACACATATCCCAAGGCAGTTAACAAACAACGAATCACAATACTTTTACTAATCAAGGAATAATCACCACATTCACCCCTCCTTTTAAAATATACTCCAACCTAATAACTTTCACAATTTACAATTAATTATTTACAGCTAAACTATGCACGAGAATAAAACTATTTACACAACACAATACTAAATGAACAACAACAAATAATAACATTACGCATAAGTATCTCTCAACTAAAACAATATACTATAATATTTCAACAATTTTTAAAACATTACTATCAATTTAAAAGTCCATTTTCAATCGGTCGACCGGATATCTTGTTCGTGTCGACCTTCTTAACCTTGGTGAAATTCCTTGCCCTCCCACGCCAGAAGGCACAGAAGTATCTCCAACAGGAAGGCTATCCATATCCCGATTCTCAACGGTTTCTGGATTAGAAATCCCATCAGAAGATGAACTAGGACGGTCATAAACATCTATCAAAGGCTGACTAATAGAAGTATGATTATCTGCAATCGGATTGGAAATATTCGTAGTATCTGTAACAGCATCCACATTATCCGAATCATGACCATTATTAATATTCTCAGAAGAGGGCTGGCCCCCACAAGGAGCCAAGTCTTTAATTGAAACAGTACTTTCTTTCCCATCTTGGAATCGAATATGAGCATATTGGGAATTTGCCTCCAACAGCTCCACCTCCTCCACCAAGGGGTCATATTTTGACAATCTAACATGACGTCGAAGCAACACAGGTCCCTGCATAGTAAGCCATGAAGGTACCGAATATCCCGTAGTAGATCTCCGCGGATAGTTAAAGAGCCTTTCATGGGGGGTCACATTAGTAGCCGTTGAAAGCAATGATCTAATGGAATGCAGGGCATCAGGCAGCACCATTTCCCACTGTGTACTCTTAAGGTTCCGGGATGTCAACGCCAACATAACTGCCTTCCAGATCACCCCATTGTATCGGTCACACTGTCCATTACCCTGGGGATTATACGGGGTAGTTCTACTAGTAGAAATTCCCCGACTCTGAAGGTATTCCTTCAACTGGGAAGACATAAAAGAACTTCCCTGATCCGAATGGATATACACAGGCATCCCAAAGATGACAAAAAGTTGAGTCAAACATTTAATAACTGTAGCAGCTGATATATCTGCACAAGGAAAAGCAAAAGGGAACCTTGAAAACTCGTCCACAACAGTAAATATATATCGGTTTTGAGTAGTTGAAGGAAGAGGTCCCTTAAAATCAACACTCAAACGTTCAAAAGGAGAAGTAGCCTTTATAAGATGAGCTCGTTGAGGCTTAAAGAAATTCGGTTTACACCGAGCATAGATAGAACATGATGAAGTCATCCGTTTGACGTCTTCAACTGAAAAAGGCAAGTTCTTACTGCATACAAAGTGTATCATCCTCGTAACCCCAGGATGACATAAGGCATTGTGAAGATTAATAAGCATATCTCTGTGAATCACAGAACAATAAGCCCTCGACAGTGCATCAGCAGCAACATTATCCTTCCCCGGACGATAAACTATGTCAAAATGGTAACATGCCAACTCAATCCTCCATCTCATTATTTTATCATTTTTAATCTTTCCAAAATGTTTAACATCAAACATAAAGGACACAGATTTTTGATCAGTTACCAACGTGAAATGTCGCCCCGATAAATAATGTCTCCATTTACGCAATGCTTCTACTATTGCGTATGCCTCTTTTTCTATTGAGGAATGTCTTTTTTCACTATTATTCAAAGTACGTGAGAAAAAGGCCACAGGTCTTCCATTCTGGTTCAAAGTAGCCCCAATTGCAAAATCCAAAGCATCCGTCTCAATCACAAAGGGAACCTGCTCATCAATGGAATGCACAACTGCTCCTAAAATATCCTTTTTAAAATTCTCAAAACATGTCCTGGCCTCCCATGATAGAGGATATGTCGTAACCCGAATAAGAGGCCGGATCTTCTGTGAAAAATTTGCAATCCAATTAGAATAATAAGAAAACAGTCCAACAACTCGTTGCAAAGCCTTAGAATTAGTAGGACAAGGTAAATCGATCAATGGTCGCAGACGTTCTGGATCTGGTTTAATCTTATTTCCCGAAATAATATACCCCAATAGATTTACCTCAGTAGTCGAAAAGATACATTTCTCTTTGTTAAAAGTTAAACCAACTTTTTCCGCAGCTTGAAGGAATCTTTTTAAATTAGAATCATGCTCCACCCTTGATTTGCCACACACTGTGATGTCATCTAAGTATGAAAAGGTGTCAGAGAGGGAGTTATCACTTATAAAAGCATCCATTGCCCGTTGAAAACAAGCAACACCATTAGTAACACCAAATGGTATTTGGCAAAACTGATACAGCTTTCCACCAGCCTCAAAGGCCGTATATGGTTGATCCTTCTTAACAATAGGAATCTGATGATAAGCACTCTTTAAATCAATAGTGCTAAAAACTTTATACTGAGATACTTTATTGATAAGCTCATCAATCTTAGGCAAAGGGTACGCGTCTAATTGAGTATACCTATTAATAGTTTGGGAATAGTCTATCACCATTCGTTTCTTGTGTCTCTCATTAGTCGTGACAACTACCTGTGCTCGCCAAGGCGAACAACTAGGTTCAATGATTCCTTCCAATAAGAGACGTTGAACTTCAGAATTAATAAATTCTCTATCCTGACTACTATATCTTCTTGACTTGGTAGCAATTGGCTTACAATCCGACATCAAATTGGAAAAAAGTGATAATGGAGGAATAGATAAAGAGGTTAATCCACAAATAGATAAAGGTGGCTTAGTCCCTCCAAATGAAAGACTAAGAGACTCGTGTAACTGAAGCACATCATGTCCAATCAAAATATCCGCACAGAGATTAGGCAAAACAGATAGGCGTATATCAGTATATGCATTACCCAGAAGAACCATTTTCACAAAGCAACAACCAGCTATTTGTGAAGTAAGGGTCGTCTGAGCCATACACACCTGATACGTAACAGGCGAAATTTTCAAATGCTTCTCCTTCGCAAACCGAAGACTTATAAAACTCTCAGTACTGCCCGTATCTATAAGGGCCTTCACTTCCAACCCATTAACTTGAGCCGTAACTATAGCTTTGTTTAGGCCATGAGCAAATGCAGCAGAAATTGATGCAATAAACGCCCTATCTAAAGGCTGAATAGTCACAGAAGAGGTAGTGGAGGAAGACCCTCCCACACCGAGAAGGGAAGGTAATTGAACCTGATGATTTGCACACACGTGCATAATGACCTCTCTTGCCGCATTTACTACACACAGCCTCCCGAGCAGGACACTTCAGACGAGGGTGCCGGATATTCCCACAAAAATAACACTTCTGAATCCTAGAGGCAACGGCCGCTGAAGTAGAAACTGTTTCAAAATCTAGTAAACCACTCCCATTAAGTCCACATAATTCCTTTTTATCCGAAACTGCCGAAACCATAGTCGCAGGCCGATTAAAAAGAGCATAAGAATCCAAACTTCTCTGAGCCACATCCAATGTAGAAGCTTGCTCAAAAGCACTTTTAAGATCCAGAGTCTTATTTTCTAACAACCGCTGATGAATTGATCTAGACAGTAATCCATTAATAAAAGCATCCCGTACTGATTCGTCCTTATGTTCTTCAGCCGTCACAGCCTTATAATTACAGTCAACACTAAGGCACCGAAGTGCTTGTAAATAAGTATCCAAAGATTCTCCCACCTGCTGCCTACGGGCAGATAGAAGATGACGTGCAAATAAATTGAAATGAAGAAGAGATTTGCCTTCCAAAGCTAGGCTTTATTAACTTTAAAATCAGCAACATATCTTTCCACATCCAGTCCCAACTAAAGCTAGAAAAGGACTGAATTTAAGGTAGCCACAACACATCATGTGATCATCAACTACCAATGAGATTACAACACATATCCCAAGGCAGTTAACAAACAACGAATCACAATACTTTTACTAATCAAGGAATAATCACCACAGCCCCCTAGTCCTGTGAAGGAATAAGTCATATAACCTATTCAGAAAAATACACTATCTTATGAAAGTATTCTGGCCTTATTGAAACATGACAAACTGGGTTTGGAAATCTAGAAAATTAACTCTGAAATAGCAATGAAAGCGTTCTGGCTATTGAGATAAGGTAGTTGCTGACCCTGAATAAATAACCTTATTGAAACAGAAGGTTAAGGGTTCCGACAGGCTGAACATTTTTTAATGAAACAATGGTTCACCCTGGATAAGGTTTTCTAATTTACACTTCGTAAAGAAGCACATAAAGTAAGGAACATCTGCCCTTGTAAAGATGACATCAAGTAAGGAACACCTGCTGTCACACCGTTTTTTATATGGTAAACTTAGAATACCTCAAGATGAGACATGAGTCTGGCTGAGCTGGCAGTAAGAATTGCAGAGGTCAGCAGGAAAATGACTAGAGATAATTAGCTTGCATCAGCAGAAAACCTTAAAGGAAATACCACTGGAAAAGGGGTATAAACTGGTTTTGTAACGCATTAAATTCTTTTTTTAACACCTCCCACTGATTTTCTGTCAGTTTACCCATGAACAGATTTGCCCAGTTTACTGTGCACAGTCTCTGTCACATCCCATTGAAGTTGGCCTTACCTAAATCTAGAATATTAGTAGCTGTTTCGTGTTTCTCCCTTTCAAACACTATGTTGAACTCGATTATGTTACAATTGCTATTAGATAAATGTTCACGCACCGTTAGGCTGTTAACTAAATCTGGGTCATTGCTCATTACTAAATCTAATATGGCATGTCCCCTTGTTGGTTCTAGGACATATTGTTGTAGAAAACTATCCCAGACACACTCAAGGAATTCACTACCTTTCAGACAGGTGCTAGTCTGCTTATCCCAATCTATATGAAAGTTAAAATCCCCCATTTAATCCACTCTGCCTTTACTGCACACTTGCCTAATCTCTGCATTTATACAATCTCGCACTTCACAACTGCTACCAGGGGGCCGATACACAATTCCCACTACAGTCTTAAATACTTTCCTATTTCTTAATTCTACCTATAAAGTCTACACTGCCTGCTTACCTCTCGTATATCCTCTCTTATTATTGAAGTGATTTCATCCTTAATCACTAAGGCTACTCTTCCCCCTTTACCATTTTCCTTATCTTTCCTGTAGACAATATCTTATCCAACGGACAGCACCTCTGACAATGCAGCATTCCCTCAGCACCGCACTTTCCATAACCTCAAGTCCTGAATGGGACTTGAACCCACAACCTTCTGGATCAAAAAGCAAGGGTATAACCATATGCGCGAGGCCATGATGAGACAGAGCAGTTTCCACTTTATTCCCACGCCTACTTACTCGCTAAAATAGCACACAGAGAACAATCCAACTTGTCATTTTCTAACATTTTAACTTTTCACGGTGCGTGTACTTAGGACAATCTGTATCACTACTTACAGATAATAACCTGTCACGGTGCCCCACTTTATGTTCTGAGGTATGGCTTGCTGGCATCATACTGTTCCATTTTAAACCCTGGGAATAATAATCCTACATTGTTTGCACTTTCTTCTCGAGAGTGCCCGCAGGCACTGCACAAGAGAGAAAGATTTGACTTCTCTCCTTACAGTGCAGTGACAAATTATATGGCAAATAATGGAGACTTAAGAGTGATTACAAGGAAGAAATCTAATCATGGTCAGACGGCATCATGAACCATGTAGCAAAGTACAAACAGTTTAGAATCACTCATTTCAACTGCGGAGATGGAATTGCTGTCTCAGAATCAGTTTCTGATATCGGAAATTACATACAATATGTACTGTTTCAATTTTCTCTTTGGTATTAACTCAGCCTTTGGCTTGTGTGCCTTGTCAGTGCAGATGTCAACTCTCCATGTACCTTATGACTTTTGAGGAAATTATTACTGGAAACTTATCAGTTAATTCGGAGTTGTATGTCCTGCATATATTGTATGTCAGCAAAAAGAAAATACTGCAGATGCTGGAAATCTGAAATAAAAACAGAAAATGCTGGAGATACTCAGCAGGTCAGGCAGCATCTGTGAAGAGAGAAACAGAGTTAACGTTTCAGGTCGATGACCTTTCGCCAGAACTGGGAAAAAAGCAGGAAATGGAACAGATTTTTAAGCAAGTGCAGGGGCTGGGAAATGGGGGAGGGGATGAAAGAACTAAAGGGAAGGCCTGTGATAGGCTGGAAGGCGGGAGAGATTAAGAGACATTGAGAGACATTAAGAGATGTTCAAGGCAAAAGCAGATGGTAATGGGACAGGTTAAGAAACAAAGGCCTAGAAATTCAGTGGGCTGCGCCACCTGTTAGCGCCTTAAGAGGGCACTTAGTGGGTTGTACGCCACTGGCCACGCCTCCCGCGCAATTGTTCCTCTGGGGAGCACAGCCAGAGCCAAGTCCATGGCACCAAGGGTGGCTTAGTTGTACGGGGGGGTGGGGGGGAAGAGAAAGATCGAGAAAGCAATAGTGATAGGGGATTCAATAGTTAAGAGAACTGACAGGCGTTTCTGTGGCCGCAGACGTGATTCCAGGATGGTATGTTGCCTCCCTGGTGCCAGGGTCAAGGATGTCACCAAGCGGCTGAGGTAACAGAGAGGGTTGATGAGGGCAATGCGGTTGATATCATGTACATGGACTTTCAAAAGGCGCTTGATAAAGTGCCACATAATAGGTTTGCCAGCAAAGTTGAAGCCCATGGACTAAAATGGACAGTGGCAGCATGGATATGAAATTGGCTAAGTGACAGGTAACAGAGAGTAGGGGTGAACGGTTGTTTATCGGACTGGAGGAAGTTACACAGTGGTGTTCCCCAGGGGTCGGTTCTAGGACCACTGCTTTTCTTGATATATGTTAATGACTTGGACTTGCGTGTACGAGGCACAATTTCAAAATTTGCAGATGACATAAAACTTGGAAGTATAGTGAACAGTGAGGAGGATAGTGATAGACTTCAAGAGGACATAGGCAGGCTGGTGAAATGGGCGGACACGTGGCAGGTGAAATTTAATGCAGAAAAGTGCGAAGTGATGCATTTCGGTAGGAAGAATGAGGAGAGGCAATATAAACTAAAGGGTACAATCCTAAAGGGGGTGCATGAACAGACAGACCTGGGGGTGTATGTGCACAAATCGCTGAAGGTGGCAGCTTAGGCTGAGAAAGCGGTTAAAAAAGCATACGGGACCCTGGGCTTCATAAATAGAGACATGGCCTAGAAATTGGGTATAGCCCCGCTTGAGGCGTTAGAACTGGCGATGCGCAAAGTTTATAGCCAGAAGAAACTTATCGCCGCCTGGCGCAATATTGGGTTGCATCGCCCCCAAAGGGTATTGAGGCGCTAAATCAGCCGTTGCACGGTGCTCTTAAGACGCAAAAGGTCAGGCGCTACTCAATTTCGACGCGGACGGGCGCAGCACAGGTGAACTCAATTACGGGAAAGCACGAGACCTACAGGCACCGGCCGGCTCTTAAAGGGGTGGGTCAGTCAGACTGAGCTTCAACACCCAACGCTCTGCAGGCCTCAGATTCGGCACTCGCCCTTGTCTGGCGTTAGAAACTTGTGCATTATGGAGAAGGTTAGGCAGAGAGCAGAGCGCTTCAGCACTGAGGCTCTGGACCACTTGGTGGCTGCAGTTGAACACCGTCGAGAGGTCCTGTATCCGGATAATGGCAAGAGGCCAAATCAGAAGGCTTATCGACGATCTTGGAGGGAGGTTGCTGTGAGGGTGAATTCCAGCAGCATGGCGACCAGGACCCCTGTTCAGTGCAGGAAGAAATTCAACGACCTCACACGGATCGTTAGGGTGAGTGATGGTTTACCAAACTTGTGCTTCCCTCCATCTGCAGCTGACTTCGGGCACCCTGCTGCAATGATGCGCCAATGGCCATCTGTCAGTATGCACCCATGGCCCTTTCTGGCCACACACATGGACAGATGTCTCAAGGCCTCATGTAAGGGCTCTTGCACCATGGGGGGCATGCAATGATGTCTCAAGGCCTCATGTAAGGGCTCTTGCACCATGGGGGGCATGCGATGATGTCACAAGGCCTCATGTAAGGGCTCTTGCACCATGGGGGGCATGCGATGAGGTCTCAAGGCCTCATGTAACAGAACCTCCCCTTCTTTCCCCTGCAGTCCAAGATGGCGCAGATTAGAAAGGAGCAGCGTCGAACCGGTGGCGGACCTGCACAAGTGGTCACTCTCACGGATCTGGAGGAGAGAGTGCACCAGATACTTGGAGGACGTCTGTCTGGTCCTGTGACCACTGCATCTGCCGACCCCATTACCGACAGCGAGGGTAAGACTCTCACCTTTTCCACCTGTTGCCTTCCACTTGGTCCCCCCGCCAGCATGCATCCTCAGTGTGCAGCCATGTCAGAGCCTTGCCGCAATCACACAGAAATCACAGAAACCCCACAGTGCAGATAGAGGCCATTTCGGCCCATCGAGCCTGCACCGACACATATCCCACCCGATCCCCGTAACCCCTACACCAACACATATCCCACCCTATCCCTGTAACCCCACGTATTTAATCCCCCTAACACTAAGGGTCAATTTATCATAGCCATTCAACCTAACCCGCACATCTTTGGACTGTGGGAGGAAACCAGAGCACCCGGAGAAAACCCACGCACACACGGGGAGAATGTGCAAACTCCACACAGACAGTCGCCCGAGGTCGGACTCGAACCCGGGTCTCTGGCGCTGTGAGGCAACAGTGCTAACCACTATGCCACCGTGCTGCCCACTTTCAAATGAAGCAGCACCAACTCAGGCTCAACGCGCTGAAGCTGCCAGTGCCAGTGCCACCGGAGGAGAGGACCAGGAGGAATCCGGACCAGCCGTTGCAGAATCCGGGGAGCGGAGACGTCTGCAGACTGGGGATAGTAGTCCCCTGGAGGGGAGTGGGGGGGCTCTGAGGATGAACCAGTTGCCGGACCAAGCGGCATGGAGCAACACAGGAGGGGTAGGCATGTTCGGCCACCGTCTCCCTGCAGGGCAAGGCAGGTCGTCATGACTGCTGCACAGAGTGCAGATGAGGTCCGTCGCCTGGCAGCGATGAGCAAACAGGCCCGGGTCAGACACACGGAGCTGATGGTTGCAGTGGAGAAGATGCCTGAGTCAATAGATTCATTGGCTAGGAGTATGTTGCACTTCGGGGCAACAATGGAGAGGACTCTGCAGGGCTTTGGGGCAACAATGGAGAGGACTCTCCAGGTGTTCGGGGAAACAATGGACAGGTCTATCCAGGGCTTCGGGGACACAATGGACAGGACTATCCAGGGCTTCGGCCCAACAATGGAGAGGACTGTCCACGGCTTTGAGTCGGCAATGGAAAGGACTGTTCAGGGCTTCGGACAATCCCTGGAAAGGTCTGTGCAGGGCTTGTCCGAGGCAGTGGAGCGGTCGGCTCCTGCCTTGTCCGAAGCCATGGGAAGAACTGTCCAGGCGTTCTCCGAGGCACTGGCACCTGGCACACAGGTCCTCACTGTTGCCACGCAGTCACTTGCTGGGCTCCTCCACAGCCAGATTGACGCTACGCGATCTCTCACTGCAGCCACCCTCTCTGCATCAGATAGGATCACCCCGGGCCCTTCCACTCCCGTACAAGGCCAGGAATCCGTGGAGCCTGCGATTGTGGCGGATGAGCCGAGCCGCTCCCCTCAGATAGCCAGTGTGTCGTCCGACCATGGTGCAGGTGTCCTCTCTCGTCAGGAGACCATTGCACATGCCAGCGCTGGGACGCCTGCATTGCAGCTGCCACCACCTGCAGGCCACACTGCTTCCAGCCATGCTCACAGCAAGCATCCTGTGTCCGCACCCTCCAAGCCCAGAGGTCGGCCAGGCCGTACCTCAGGGGCTTCTGCGCTTCCAGACAGTCAGCAAGCGTCCCCCAGCCTTGAGCCCGCCACTGGGGTGCAATTACATAGGAGCAGCAGGGAGGGAAGGGGCCGGGCGCGAAAGAGAAGTCATTCTCCCTCAAGGGGCCAGTTGTAGACGGAGGTTCTGAGACGTTTGTTTGTCCAAATTCAAGGACACCCTCACCTGCTGTTATAGTTGCAGAAGGTTTGTTGAGTTTTGTGGCTTTGCCGCCGTATTCTAGTCCTCCTCTATAAGCTGTTGTTCTCTATCTCCTTAGAGGGTGTTTAGTGACACCCGACCTGAAGGCTAACATAAGCTGCAAGGGTATAAAGGAGACAGAGGCCCAATACATTAACAGGCACTAAAGACCCCTGTAATTGGGCAGAGCAAAACCCCCTACACAATGGAGACCGCGACAGGACTCCAGTGGGAGAATGAATGCACAACCTCGGAAACAGTGGTTTTTGGTAAATCTAAGATGGAGAAGAGAATCTCCGCCTATGCTATTTCCAAGGTAAACTTCACAAGGGAATGGGTACAGAACCTTAGCAGGGCGCCACGTCCCATGGACGCGGCGGCCCAGTGGACGGCAGGATCAAAGCATAATAAGAAGATAGAAAAGGCAGTTTGGCTCATATGTCTGACAAGGCAGGTCCGGGCATCGGACTGCGAGATAGCCAGGCTTAGCGAGGAGCTGCGCGAGGCGCTGCTCACCTCAGAAGCTAGGGAGGCTACAGGG
Source organism: Somniosus microcephalus (assembly GCF_052327205.1). Classification (NCBI taxonomy): domain Eukaryota; kingdom Metazoa; phylum Chordata; class Chondrichthyes; order Squaliformes; family Somniosidae; genus Somniosus; species Somniosus microcephalus. The sequence goes on from NC_140989.1 coordinate 362,612,963, forward strand.
CAGAGGATCATGTTAGAGCTGTTTGAGGAAAGGGAAATAAGGGCCAAAGAGGAGGAAGCCTCCCGCAGCCAGCAACAGTACCTGCAGGGGCAGGTGACCGAGGCTAAGGCTGGGGAGTGCAAGGTTAAGAAGTTGAACGTGACTTATGCGCAGAAAATCGAAGAGCTGGAAGGCCAGCTGAAAGATTTGCAGGCGGCATATAGAGTTAACTGCAAGGAGGGTTTCGAGAAAACAGATCGCGGGCCTTGCAGAGAACGGGTTCAGTCGCTGCGCCAATCTCTTGCCCAGGCGAAGGGCACGATCTGTTTGTTCGAGCCAAAGAGGGCTGACAACAGATCGGAGCATTGGGGAATAGTAGAGGACCTGGCTGCGATAGATCGGAGTATTGGGGAATAGTAGAGGACCCGGCTGCGATAGATCGGAGCATTGGGGAATAGTAGAGGACCCGGCTGCGATAGATCGGAGCATTGGGGAATAGTAGAGGACCCGGCTGCGATAGATCGGAGCATTGGGGAATAGTAGAGGACCCGGCTGCGATAGATCGGAGTATTGGGGAATAGTAGAGGACCCGGCTGCGATAGATCGGAGCATTGGGGAATAGTAGAGGACCCGGCTGCGATAGATCGGAGTATTGGGGAATAGTAGAGGACCCGGCTGCGATAGATCGGAGCATTGGGGAATAGTAGAGGACCCGGCTGCGATAGATCGGAGTATTGGGGAATAGTAGAGGACCCGGCTGCGATAGATCGGAGCATTGGGGAATAGTAGAGGACCCGGCTGCGATAGATCGGAGCATTGGGGAATAGTAGAGGACCCGGCTGCGAAGGACAGCCAACTGCCTCCCATAGCACCGGTAGGTCCGGTTGAGCCACGGGAGGATACAAGGGTGCAGACCAGGGAGCCCACAGGGTGGGGGACCGAACAGGGAGGTCCGGCCCAGCCCAAGGGGTATGGGTCACCCACAGAAGGAGTTGGGTCTGTAGGATCGGAATCCGAGGCAGAGGAAGAGGAAGTAGAGGAAATAGGGACCCCAGCTACGGAGTCTGCGGCGGGACCTATGTGTCCAGTGGTCCAGAAAAAGTACGGGCCTCCACATGGGGCACAGGCCCGTGGGCCACTGGACAGTGAGTTTGTAGTCCCGCACGCAGCTCCAGCTCTGAAGGCCATGATTGAACATATCCCCACGCTCACCAGAGGGGGGGAGATCCATCTGTACATTTCTCTAACATCGCACAGGCGGTGGAAATGAACAATTGTGACGACCAAGAAGCAGTAAAGATGCTGCTATTCTCAATAGAGGGGAGGGTGTACCAGGCCCTCCCAACAGCCTGTAGAACGGGGCAGGTTACCCCAGAGCGGTTACAACGGGCCATCTTAGAAGCCCTGGGGTGTAACGATGGGAACCCCCTTGACAGGCTCAACAAGACCAGCCAGTTACCTGGAGAAGCCCCGCAGGTATACGTGGACAGGCTGTGGACGGTGTACCGTGCAGCCTGTGGCAATATCCTGGATAGAGAGGCTCTTACAGCGGACCAGCGTGAAGCATGGTTCCGGATGATTATCGCAAACAATCTGCCCTGTATTAAGACCCGGGCAGATCTCTGGTTCAACCCCAGAGACCCTAACCTCACCGAACAGGCGGTGGCGGAAAGGATGTCGGTTACCCAGCGTAACGGGGAAACCCCAGGTGAAAAGCTGGATAAACCCACAAAGGGGCGAGTGCACAAAGTGCACTCAAACCCTAAACCAAAAAGGGAATGGTATCAGGAGGGCAAGCACCCGTCCGTTAAGAGGGGAGTGTGTTACGGGTGTGGGAAGCCCGGCCACTACCGAAGTAGTTGTAGGAGCAATCCACCCCAGGCGCAGGAAGGAAGGAACCCTCCCGCGACTGCCCAGTCCGGAGGAAAGAAAGGACAGGCAAACAAAGTTTTTGAAATCGCAGTGGTAGCACTCCGACAGCTGATGGCAGGGACGGGACGCATCGATGTAGCCGTAGGAAAGGAAATCCCCACGGCGCCACAACCACAGGAACAATGACTAGAGCCCACGCAGCCTGCTTACTTGTGCCCACTAGATTATGACTCATGGGGTAGACCGTGGGTGAAGATGGAGGTAGAGGGAGCACGGGGTACCTACCTGTTGGACACAGATGCCTCCGGCACCATCGTCCATGCGGAGGATCCGGGGGCTTCACCTCTATCTAGCGGGGTGCCCTATGAACTAGTGGGATTCACGGGGAATGAGAAGACAGGGTACTTCTCACTCCCACTTACGCTTCAGTTAGGCGCACTTACTGCGAAGTGGAAGTGTGTCCTGATGAAATGGGAGCAGGCTGACAAGGGGATACTGGGGGCTGACTTTGTAATCGCCCACCAGATCCTGGTGGACTTGCGGAACCATTGTCTGTGGGGAACCGTAGACCCGGGGACCAAGAAGGGAGTTATGATGATTGACAAGGTGCAGGATAAGGGGACTCTCTGTACAGTGAAGCCAAAGGGGGGCTACGACCTGGAGCTTCTGGCCAGTGGCACCCCAGCCGAGTACAGGGCCTATGTGCGAGCCAATCTCGCAGCATTTGCCACCCACAAGCACGACTGTGGGAGAGTCACAGGGGTGGAGGTCAGAATAGATGGGGATCCCATGTCTAGGCCCCAAAGACAATACAACTTCCCGAGAGAGGCGGAAGCCGATTTAGAGGTGGCGCTGGGTTCGCTAGTTGAGCAGGGTGTTCTGAGGCCCATAGCCACCCACGTAAACTCTCCCCTTTGGCCGGTCAGGAAACCGGACAACTCGTGGAGAGCCACGGTGGACTATCGGGTGCTCAATAAGAACATCCCGGCTTGCGCTCCCACGGTGGCGGCGGTTGCAGACCTGATCCGAGAGATCCCTGCTTCCGCCACCACATTTACGGTGCTAGACATTTCAAACGGCTTCTGGTCGATCCCTGTGAGGAGAGAAGACCAATACAAGTTTGCTTTCACGTTCAAGGAGCAACAGTATACTTGGACCTGCCTCCCACAGGGATTCCACAATAGCCCTAGCATCTTCCACCAGTGCATGGCCAATTGTCTAAAGGGTTTCAGCCAGCCAGGACAGCTAGTGCAGTACGTGGACGACCTGCTGCTCTTCACAGAGAGCAGGGAACAACACGGCCCACTGCTGGCTGAGCTGTTGGCTGTGCTGAAAGACGGCGGGTTTAAAATAAACCCCAAGAAGGCCCAGATAGGGTTGAGGGAAGTCAAGTTCCTGGGTTTAACCTTAAGGGCAGGAGAAAGGGGCATTGATGAGGCCCGAAGGTGGACAGTGCAGGAACTCCCGGTACCGACCAACGTGTCTGGAGTTCGATCCTTTCTGGGGATCACGGGCTATTGCAGGGACTTCATTGAGGATTATGCAGCCACGGCAGCCCCCCTACTCAGACTCCTCCACAAGGGGGTTGAGTGGCAATGGGACGACGGCTGTCAGGCTGCATTCCTTCGATTGAAGCAAGATTTGCAAAAAACACCTGAACTGGGGGCAATTGATGGGGGTGAGGATTTCTTTTTGGAGGTGGCAACCAGCGGGGACAGCCTGAGTGCCGTGCTTTTACAGGAAAGGCACGGACGGCTGAGACCGGTGGTGTACTCCTCCAGGGTCCTCACGGATGTGGAGAAAGGGTACTCGAACTGTGAGAGACATCTGTTGGCTATTCACTGGGCAGTGAAGAGGTCACAGGTCTTCACAGGAGTATCCCCTATCACACTCCTCACCCATCATACCCCGACCCAGATGCTGCTTGATGGGAGGATAAAAGATGGGACGGTCAGCAGTGCAAGGATCACTCGCTGGACCCTTCTCCTCTCCCAGATGGCAATCAGGGTCAGAGGCCTCTGTGAGCCAAAGCTCGCAGCCAACCTTACTTATGCAGGGGTATCGCACAGATGCTCAGTAGAGGGGGTGTGGGACATCGACTTCGGATTTCGGGCAGGGATACATCCCACAGGCCGCGAGATCTACGTCGATGGGTCAAGTTTAGTGTCCGCGGGTACAAGACTCACGGGCTGCGGAGTTTGGGACCCCAAGGCAGGCATAGCCTTGGCACTTAAACTCCCCAGCACCCTGAGCACCCAGCAGGCTGAACTCTCGGCGGTGATGTACGTGGTCACTCACCCCGAGAAATTCCCCACCCCGTACACGATTTGCTCGGACAGTATGTTCACATGCAAATCGTGTACGGAGTATCTGGCGATTTGGTCCCGCAGGGGGTACACCTCCGCGGATAGGAGACCCCTGGTCACCAAGCCCCTGCTAGTGAGGATAGTGGCAGCCCTAGAGAGTAGTAGGGACGTCTACATCCATAAAGTAAAAGCCCACTCTAAGACTGAGCCATGGGCAGAGGGTAACCAGCGAGCCGACTTGCTGGCCAGAGAGGGAGCACAGACCGGTCGCTTCTGGGACCCGTATGAGAAAGGCAGTGTAGTAGCTGTCAGAGGCCAGCCGAGGACACCAGGGAGCGCAGGGGTAGGATTGGCCCCGGACCTGAGAATGGTCCAGGCGCAGGATCCCGTCCTCAAGGCAACCATAACAACCATCCTCGGTGGAGGAAAAGCAGAGGGCCCGTATGATACTGTGGACGTAGCTGTGAAGGAAGGGATGCTGTTTAAGGGGGACAAGTGGGTGGTCCCAGTGCAACACCAGCGGGAGTTCCTACAACTGGCCCATGAGGGCCCAGGTGCAGGACATCCCGGGCCAGAGTCCACCTGGCAGAAGGTGGAACAGGCAGCGTGGTGGCCAGATCTCCGGACCGACGTCCGCGACTTCTGTGCAGCCTGCCTGGTGTGTGCAGCAAACAACCCAGACCCCCAGAAAAGAAAGGCATCCATGGGGCACATAAGGCGGGTAGAGGGACCATGGCAGTCGATCCAGGTCGACTACATAGGACCCCTACTGACCGCCCAGGGAGGATACAAGTACTGCCTGGTGTTGGTAGACGTATTCTCCAAGTGGGTGGAGGCCTTCCCTTGCCGAACAGCCACCGCAATAGGGACGGCCAGGATCCTGGTCAGGGAGGTGTTTTCAAGGTGGGGACTGCCACAGTTTGTGGAGTCCGACCAGGGGAGTCACTTCACTGGCCAGGTGATGCAGGCCACCCTAAAGGTACTAGGAATTAGGGCAAAGTGGCATGTTGCCCACAACCCCCAGTCCTCAGGTTTAGTGGAACGCCTGAACCGCACCATTAAAGAAAGACTCCGCAAGGAGACTGGGGACTCACCGAACAAATGGGTAGAGGCCTTGCCTCTGGTCCTCATGGGAATTCGGGCCAGTCAGTCGAAGAGCACAGGGTACTCGCCCCATGAGCTGATGACTGGACGACCCATGAGGACCCCGGTACACGTGTTGGTGCCCGGCCTCACCGAAGGTCAGCTTCGGGAAACAGACCGGGACCGCTTTGCTGGGAATCTGCTGGAACGACTGCAGCAGATTCACTGGCAAGCGGCCACCAATATGGGGAAACAGCACCGCAGCAACAAACTGCTGCTGGAACCCCGCAAGCAGCAGGACTGGGAAGTCGGCGACCAGGTCATGGTCCGCAGCTTCGCCAGAGTGGGGGTGTTTGAACCACTGTACATGGGTCCTTATAGTATCATTGATAAGGCCAGCCCAATGGTTTATGCGGTCCAATTACCCCGCCGGGTGAAGTGGTACCACATTAACCAATGTAAGCGGTTTGACCCCACTAGGGCAGGAAGCAAGAAGGTCCCCAAACCCAGAGAACCCCCAGAAGTGACAGGGGACGCCCCGGTGGAGGTGGCAGCTTTGACAGAGGTCGATGTCGGCCCGAAGGCTGTGCCGCCCGGGATGGTCCTCTGCCACTGCGGAGACATCACACCACTTGACAGACAGGCAGGAAGGATAGGACAGGAAGTTCAAAGTCAAGGTCACAGGGAGGCTGGAGCTCAGTGTGAAACCAACGCGCAGCCGAAGGAAGCCCTACGGCACACAGCAGAGAAGGGAATTGTTTTAAGCATAGTAACCGGAAAAGCAAAGGAAGGGGAGGATCAGTGGGTGGACGAAGGGATGCTGCCCATTGTGATGAAATATTCCATTCATCACTGCCTGTGACTGTGGTCGGTTTCAGTGTCATTTCCCTTCCCCCAGTCCTCATTGTATTGTTTATTGGAATGTGCTGGAATGTGCTGTGGGTAGGGCTCCGCCCATACCTGGCCCCTTTTGTAAGCTAGCTCAGTCTGGCCTCAGTCTCCAGAAGGAAGATACCTCTCTCTCTTATGTGTTACTTTCTAAGTTAATAAAAGCCTTGTTTTGTTTCGCTAACATCGAGTCTCGGAATTATTGAGGCACATCAATTTTATTAACTTATTTTTCAACACTATGGATCAACTCCTGAAACCCGAACGTTTGGATTTGGATCAACATGCTCCAGACGCATCAGCACGCTTCGGACACTGGTTTGAGTGTATGGAATTCTTCCTGGACAATTCCGCAGCCGTCAAAGACGCTACGGACGCTGCGAGAATGAGACTCAGAATTCTGCGGAATTGGGTAAGCCACCGGGTTTACCCCCTCATCCAAGACGCCGATACGTACCTGGCCGCCTGCGACATCTTAAAGGTGCATTACCAGCAGCCTACGAATGAGGTGTATGCTAGGCATCTGCTCGCTACTCGCGCACAGCGACCTGGGGAATCGGTGGAGGAGTTCCTAAGCACCCTGAAAATGCTTGGCAAAGACTGCAAGTGCCGAGATGTAAAAGCCGCAGTGTACACTGACGAGCTTGTTCGCGATGCCTTTATCACAGGCCTCAGCTCCACTTACATCCGGCAAAGACTGCTGGAAAAAACGGGGTTGGACCTGAAACAGGCTGCGGACACCGCGCGATCCCTGGATGTGGCCCAGAGAAACTCGGACGCCTACTCTTCAGCCCGCGCCGTCCACGCCGCCACGTGTGCACCGAGGGCGCCGCCATCTTGGAAGGCATCTTCCCCGCCCGGCAGCCCGACACCGGCGGGGCCCCGCTCTCCCCCCAGAAGCCCTACGACAGCCGCGACGCGTCAGGGACCCAACTGCTACTTCTGCGGGCAGCCAAAACACACCAGAAACCTGTGCCCGGCGAAAGGCACCACCTGCTTTAAGTGCGGTAAGAAGGGGCACTTCGGGAAGGTGTGCAGAGGGAACCCCGCCGGAAAACCAACCGCCGGAAAACCCGCCACCGCCGCGTGTGCGCCGTGGGAGCGGCCATCTTGGACGCCATCTTGCCCGACCTCGTGGGGTCCGCCATCTTATGAGCAGACAGCGTGGACGCCATCTTGTATCGATCAGGGCCCTACAGTGGCATCGGTCACAGTGGACCAGACCAGGCCGCACCCGCTATCCAAATCAATGGTGGACATCGAGGTAAACGGGTGCCGGGTTAAATGTTTAATTGACAGTGGAAGCACGGAGAGTTTTATCCACCCTGAACTGGCACAACAACTCTCCCTAAAGGTGGTCCCTGCTCAGGGTACCATCTCTATGACTGATAAAACCCAGACATCGACCATTCTGGGTTACTGCACGGTACAATTGGGCGTTAACGGAACTGTATACGATAATTTTAAAGTATTAATCATGAAGAACCTATGTGCGAGCGTGATCTTGGGCCTGGATTTCCAGTGCAACCACCAAAGCATCACGCTCAAGTACGGTGGGTCCCAGCCGCCCCTCACAGTGTGCGGTCTGGCTACCCTGAAGGTAAAGCCGCCTTCGCTATTCGCGAACCTTACCCCTAACTGCCGGCCAATAGCGACTAAAAGCAGGAGGTACAGCTGGGAGGACAGGCGGTTTATCGCGACCGAGGTAGACAGGCTCCTGAAAGAGCGCATTATTGAACGCAGCAACAGCCCGTGGCGCGCCCAAGTGGTCGTGGTAAGGGGTAGCGAGAAGAAACGGATGGTGATCGACTATAGTCAAACGATCAACAGGTACACCCAACTAGACGCCTACCCGCTACCCCGCATATCAGAAATGGTGAACCAAATCGCCCAATACCGGGTGTTCTCCACCATCGACCTCAAGTCAGCGTACCACCAGCTCCCTATCAGACCAGAGGACCGCCCGTACACCGCCTTCGAGGCGAACGGACGCCTCTACCAATTCCTCAGAGTCCCCTTTGGGGTGACGAATGGGGTCTCGGTCTTCCAGAGGGAGATGGACCGCATGGTCGATGACCACCACTTGCAGGCAACCTTCCCCTACCTCGACAACGTCACCATCTGCGGCCACAATCAGCAGGATCACGACTCGAACCTCGAGAGGTTCCTGGAAACCGCACAAAAACTCAACCTCACCTACAACGAGGACAAGTGCGTTTTCAACACCACGCGCCTCTGCATACTAGGCAGCGTGGTGGAGAATGGGGAAATCGGACCAGACCCCGACCGATTGTGCCCCCTACGGGAGCTGCCCCTGCCCAACACTCCCAAAGCCCTGAAAAGGTGCCTGGGGTTATTTTCTTATTATTCCCAATGGGTCCCCAACTACTCCGACAAAGCCCGCCCCCTCTTGAAAGCATCCTCTTTTCCGCTCTCTGCTGAGGCCCACGCCGCCTTCAAAAGCATTAAGCAGGATATTGAGCGGGCCACGCTACAGGCAGTGGATGAGAACACTCCATTTCAAGTGGAAAGTGATGCGTCTGACTTCGCCTTGGCGGCCACCCTCAACCAGGCGGGGCGGCCCGTAGCTTTCTTCTCGAGGACCCTCCAAGGGCCCGAGATCAGACACTCCTCCGTGGAAAAGGAGGCCCAAGCCATCGTGGAGGCAGTGCGCCGCTGGCGCCACTACCTAGCCGGCAAACGCTTCACCCTACTTACCGACCAGCGGTCGGTAGCGTTTATGTTCAATAATAAACAGAGGGGGAAGATCAAAAATGATAAGATTCTTAGGTGGCGGATCGAGCTCTCCACCTTCGAGTATGACATCATTTACCGGCCAGGGGCCCTTAACGAATCCCCAGATGCCCTCTCACGAGGGATGTGTGCCAGCGCCACCGGGGATCGGCTACAGACCCTCCACAACGACCTCTGCCACCCAGGGGTCACGCGGCTGTTCCACTTCATAAAGTCCCGCAACTTACCCTACTCGATTGAGGAAGTTCGGTCTCTGACCAGGAACTGCCGCACTTGCGCTGAGTGCAAGCCTCGGTTCTACCACCCTGATAGAGCCCACTTAATCAAAGCTACACGGCCCTTTGAGCGGCTCAGCTTAGATTTCAAGGGCCCCCTCCCGTCCGTCGACCGCAATGTTTACTTCCTGAATATTGTGGACGAATACTCCCGGTTCCCATTCGCCTTCCCCTGCCCAGACATGACCAGCGCCACGGTCATTAAATGCCTCAACAGCCTGTTCTGCCTGTTCGGTATGCCGAGCTACATCCACACAGATAGGGGGGCGTCCTTCATGAGTGAAGAGCTACGCCAGTACATGCTGTCCAGGGGAATCGCCATGAGCCGTACCACCAGCTACAACCCCCGGGGTAACGGTCAAGTGGAGCGAGAGAACAGGACAGTATGGAAAGCAGTCACTCTAGCTCTAAGGACCAAGGGCCTCCCTATCTCCCGCTGGCAGGAAGTCCTCTCGGATGTGCTCCATTCGATACGGTCGCTATTGTGTACGGCCACTAATGCCACGCCTCATGAACGAATGTTTGTCTTTCCCCGGAAATCCACCTCAGGCGTATCCATGCCATCATGGCTCTCCACCCCAGGTCCGGTACTCGTGCGAAGGCATGTGAGGGGCCACAAGACGGACCCTCTCGTGGAGCCAGTACACCTACTCCACGCCAACCCCCAATACGCATATGTCCGGCACGCCGACGGAAGGGAGGACACCGTGTCCATAAAAGACGTCGCCCCAGCCGGCATCGACAACAACCACGGCAATAGCAGCAACAACGACCACAGCAACTCTTACCCACCCACTACTCTTTCATCACCCCCGGAAGAACATCGACCAACGGCACCCCCACCAACTACCCCTTCAACAACCCTGGCGGCACCCCCAGCAGAGACCCAGGAGGCTACCGGGGACACCCAGCTGACACCCGCGGCACCACAACAGCCACGTCGGTCGCAGAGGACTATCAAACCCCCGAACAGACTAAATCTATAGAAGGGGTGAATGTGATGAAATATTCCATTCATCACTGCCTGTGACTGTGGTCGGTTTCAGTGTCATTTCCCTTCCCCCAGTCCTCATTGTATTGTTTATTGGAATGTGCTGGAATGTGCTGTGTGTAGGGCTCCGCCCATACCTGGCCCCTTTTGTAAGCTAGCTCAGTCTGGCCTCAGTCTCCAGAAGGAAGATACCTCTCTCTCTTACGTGTTACTTTCTAAGTTAATAAAAGCCTTGTTTTGTTTCGCTAACATCGAGTCTCGGAATTATTGAGGCACATCACCCATGATGTGGGACTTTGTACCGCCGGTGAGGCGTAGTTCCCGGGTGGTCCGACCCAGGGTGACTTGGTCCCCCGTGTATCCTTCCCCGAATACAAGGGTTCAAAAGCAGAGGAAGCGCCGGAAGGGTAAACTCTGTACTGTGAGGGGTAAGTCCCCGTCACAATCCCCAGAACAAGCACCAGACACAGGGGGACAGTTGAAGGAGGTCCTCCTGCAAGCCCTACGAAAGGGGGTATCTCGATCCCCTGGCCAAGATCGACAGGATGACCAGGAAAGGGGAGGCAGTTACAGAGACTGACCTGGCCACCCGGAGACGGGTGGCGTTGTACATAGCACTGTTTTTTTTTTTGAAAGATAGTTGGGGTGAATTTCACAGTGAGGTGAGGGTGTTTTGGTTAAGCAAGGAAAACAAAACTTGGTGCTACTCCAGTCAAGCCTGAAGAAGTCTCAGGCAAGACTGTGTTTTTCAATTTGTGTTCCAGAAGATGCTCCGGACCATTGTGATGATACTCACCTACCTGGGGACCTGCGCCAGACGCCGAGGGGACAGCGAGGAGTCCCTGGTGTACGGGTGTTCCGGGGGCAGGGCGCCAACCGTAACCACGGGAGAAGGGATCATGGAGGCAGAAGACCAGGCCACCTACTTCCACGAGGGAAGATGGCCTGGGTGGTTGGGCTCGAATTCCACCCGGTATTCGAGCCACAAGAGCTTTACTTATGGAGAGGCCTCCATCCCCTGTCCGAACATCGAGGTGGCCACTTCCCGGGTTAGGGTGACAGAGGGGAAAAGGGTGTGTTTGACGTGTAAGGGGGACGTACCTTTAGGACGCTGGTGGTGGCTCAGGAAACTGAGCACGGACATCGAGGACAGGAGCTCAGACTGGGAACGCCTGAGCAACGATGCCTACCGGACCATCACGGGGTCACCGGGGGAAGTCACAGTGTGTTGGGAAAAATGGTGGGCCTACGACGAAGGGATGTACGTATGCCTATGGGGATCAGCCCAAGTATGCCCAGCGGGGTTGTCCATCGCCTTTGTCAGGTGGTGGCAGGACACAGGGTACGGGTTGGAGTGGGATAGAAGCGGGGAAGCTTGCGTCACCCCTCGCATCCGAGTGCCCATCAATGCCACCGAGCTCCTGGCTCAGGTGAGGAAACCCCTACCCACGCCCAAACCCACTGACGCCCACGGATGTCCGACCACCACTAGGGGACCTGGGAATGGGTTGGTATTAGTACCGACGGGTACGTTGGTGTACCAGGGAGTGCACTGTGCAGTTGTATCTGTGGTCCTTAACCTAACAGAAGTTCGCCTACCTGCGTTCTGCCCCCGGAAAACCGAATTGCTGTATCAGGCTCTGCTGAGGGAGATGTTCCGAAGCTTCTATGAGCTGGACTTCGGGGACATCAGTGTGGCAGACCTGTACACAAAAGAAGACACGACCGAGAGGGGCAGACAGCGCAGGGGGGTTTTGAACGATGTTTTCACTGGGTTTAATACCGGGGCCTCAGTTATGAACAGCCTGGATGAGGTGCAGCTGGCCCTGCAGATTAATGGGCTAAAGTCTCAGCTGCGCAGCATCCTAGGGAAGGAGAATGATGTTTTGGGCTCCACGCTTCACGAGGGGGTGGCTATGACAGTGCACCTGAAGGAGATTGTCGCCCAGCTAGAGGCTCATGCTCGAACAATAAACACCTTGATTAAGGAGGACCGGCTGGCCTCCGATCAGGCGGCACAGAATGAGGTGTGTGTGCTCTATGGGGCCTGGTTGCTGGGAGAGGGCCGCAGTAACTTGGAAGACCTTAGGCAAGGTCGGGACCCCTCCTGGATCAGCAACCAGCACCTGGAGGCACTGCACCCCTATAGCCACACCCTCAGCCCATGCCAGCTCCGAGTGGCATCGGAGGCCTATCCTGTCCCGGTTGACTGTGGGAAATCCAACCACACGATTATGGGTGTGGTTGTGCGAATGTCAGTGATGGGGTCATCCGCCAAACCAGCAGCCCTGTATCACGTGGAGAATGTCGGGGTCATTCGTGGGGGGGTACACGTCCGTTTCACAACGGTCCCACCCTATGTCATTGTGCGGGAGCACACAGTGATGGGTACTGACCTGTCTGGTTGCCGTAGCCGGGGAGCACAGGTGATACTGTGTCCCCAGCACTTAAACGCCTTCAGGAGGTCACAATGCGGGTTTAGCACTGCTGGGGCAGAACCTATAAATTGCACGATGGAGGTAATGGCACCTGGCCATGTACCTCCACAGATAGCATATGTGGGTGGTGGGACATATTGTGTCGCCACGACTGCCCGCCGGTATAGGCACGGCCCGAGTGAGTGGTGTGATATACCGGACAGCAGCTTTTGCTTTAAACCTAGGGCAGAAGTTCAAGTGGCCCAGGAAAGGATCATTCCAATCCCGGAACCCTCCACAATTCACCTCACGGTACAGCACAATGTAAGTGATTTGCAGAACTATGTTGCCCAGTTTGGGTACTCTATACCACTCTTACCTGAGAAACTCACTGCCTTATTGAAGGCAGTGGACCTCAGTCAAAAACATTACTTCACCCTTGAACAGAAAAACAAAGACATAGCTCTTGGGATCGCAGACATACAGTCACCCGCGTGGTGGGAATGGGGAACGAGGGTAGATATCCCTGTCGGGCTTCGCATGGCCTCCCACACGCTGGTAATTGTACAACTGGTCATTGTAGTGTATCTCATTATAAAAACCTGCAAAGCCAGAAGAGCCCTCAAAGCACACCGGTATCTGAAATTATTCAACAAGCAGCAACAGAAGGACAGCCCAGTATAACCAGGAGAAGAATGCCCTTTTGTTTCCAGGTATTCTTTCCTCGTCGGAAACAAAGGACCATTCTGATGCACTGTATCGCAGCACTGCTCGCACCCGGAAGCTGGCTAATACCATACACTACGTAAGCTGTCAAAACTTATATACGGCAAAGTTGTACGAGCTTACACCATCACGGATGGATAGGGTGAAAGCTGTACAACTTTGCAGGAAAGGACGCAAGGAACACACGCGGCATGGGGTATTTGTTATGCTCTATGTAATGGAAAAATGTAGTACCTTGTTTTGATGTATACCTGAAAGGGGATATGATTATTGTACCTTTTTCTTTAAGAAAAATGATATTGTTTTGTACACACTAACTTTGTAAGGGTTATTAGTTAGAGTAAACAACGGGGATGACTGACACTTGGTAGGCCTTTGGATTTTCTTACGTGTCAATTGACACATCCCAGCTATATCCGGTTGTGTCAAGATGGGGGACTGTAGGGTTTGAAAATCCACAACCACGTTTTATTGGAGCCCTCTAAGGGCAAGGTGACCAAAATTGGATTGCCCTGCAGTGGTCCCGAAAAGCAGGCTGGGATATCTGATTACAGGGGACTGTGGCTCAGAAGCGAGCCATAGATGTCGGCCAATCGAAACAAAGTGCATTCTCAAAGGCCAATCAGGGGACTGAGTCAGACCTGAAACAAGGAAATCCCCGGCCAATGGGAACGACCTGGCCCAGGTTTGAATATGTGACTCACCCCTAATCGAGCTATGAGTACAGGCCATCATCACCTTAATCAACTCGGACTAGGGACAATAGTTTTGGGATCACTACAGTTAAGAGGTGGCCCAAAATAATCAAGTCCCAGGACTGACACAATGGGACAGTAGACTTGGAGGAGCCGCTGTGCACTCAAAACAATACCCCTGCCCTCGAACTTGTAAACACCAATTTAATTGGGCGCGAAGAGGCTGAAATGGAATTGGGTATAAAATACAGAACCAAGAAAAAAGAAAAGAGACCAGAAGAAAGAGCAGGAGAGCGAGTTAAGAAGCTGAGGGAGAGACGAGCTGGGGCGAACTACCATCTAAAGAACTCCAACCACGCTGATGAGAAGATCCACCATCAGGCCCCAGACTCAATCGGCATACTGAAAGTTTACTCCGCTACCAGACGGTGCAACATCACCGCAAGAAACCGCACCGTATACCGACTCCCGTCCCGGGGGCATCAACAAGAAGACACCAACGACCGAAGTGGCTGTGGAAGACAGCATTCACTCCCGCTATTTCGGGAGCCTTTTCCATCAAGCACAAACCAACCAACAACAGCAACAACCCAACAACCGCACTCAGATAGGCTGTGAGCATAATCCAAGGGCCTGCAACTGTCAGTCTAGTCTAGGTAGGAAAGTGGGTTGGTGGGATTGGACTTGGTAAAGTTAAAACAGTGTAAAACATTTTCGTTATGTCCGTTCTCTCCCATATTTTATTTATAGTTATAGAGTGTGTGTGTTTATTACGTTTGTGGTAGAACCAAATAAAATTGGTTGTCACCTGTTTTTTCCAAGGACTACTTGTCTCCGAGTGTCTATTTAAAGTGCATCGTTCTCCATCCAAATTCTGGAGTTAGAACCAGATAGGGGCATTAGGGCGCTTCGAACCCGCCAAACAAGGGAGCAGCAGGCTAGGGAAAAAGAGAGAGGACTTACAGGAGCCCTTGGGCTCAGGAGTACCCCGCAGATTAGGTATAAACTGTGCGGGTCGTCACCGTATTCTAGTCCTCCTCTATAAGCTGTTGTTCTCTATCTCCTTAGAGGGTGTTTAGTGACACCCGACCTGCAGGCTAACATAAGCTGCAAGGGTATAAAGGAGACAGAGGCCCAATACATTAACAGGCACTAAAGACCCCTGTAATTGGGCAGAGCAAAACCCCCTACACCGAACAGGTCACAGTTATTTTGAAAGCTATGGTTTCTGCTCACATTACGTTGTTTAGCTGTAATTAAAGACTTTTGTGTCAATAAACAGAAGTTTCAATGTTGCTTGGTGCATGTGACTACTTTCAGTGATGCTGGCATGCAGAGGCCCTCAAACATCTAAAGTGCGCATGAGTTAAGACTCTCATCATTCCGCCACAGGGGTGTCGATACGAGTCCAGAGGAGCCTCTGACGTATGGACCTTCCACTTTCAGCAGCCCTTCCATCTTCCTCCTCCTCCTCCTCCTCCGCCTGCTCTTCCTCCTCCTCCTCCTCCTCCTCCTCCTCCTCCTCATACTCCTCCTCCTCCGCCTGCTTGTGCAGGGTCCGAGGGAAGGTAATGAATGGACGCGTTCGCCTATAAAGGGCATCTGTCACTTGCCGGATGCAACAGTGGACTGCAGCCTGAGCGACAGTCGCATTATCCCCAATGGCTGACTGAAAGGATCCGTTGGCATAAAAATGGAGGCCATCAGTCAGTGTAGCCATCACGGACAGAGAGGTTCTGCAGCGTTCACGCGGCTGCAGATCCTGACCAAGCAGGTGGCACAGATCAGTAACAATGTCCCTCCAGATTCGGAGCCTTCCCAAACACTGCTCCTCCGACATGTCAAGGCTTGTCACCTGCTGCCTATAGACCCTCGCAGCATCCCGTCGGATTGGCGGACCTCCATTGCCCCTCCTCCTTCTTGCCAATCCCGGCCCTCTCTCCCGCCATCTCTCTGCCCCTTCACAGTGTTGGGCGATGAGGCCGTCGCCCTCCAAACAAGCTCCCATTCCGATGCCAGTTGGTCAAAAGGCTTTTAGGTGTAGTGGTGCAAGTGCTTTGGACAGGGTTGAAGATCCCAAGTACTGTAAAGCTCAAATCCCAGACCTCCGCTCCACATTAGCTCGCCAACTCTCTCTAGCAGCGAGCGCAATGAGCAGGCCAAGTGGCAGAAGATTCTGCACTGAAGCTGTCCCCTTTAAATAGCGCCCCCCTACTCCGAGAAGGGCCTGTTAGCCCTCCCTCGAACTGTCACTAATAGCGCTGGGCGCTAAGGCTCCGGGCGCCACCCAATATGCGCTCAGGCGCTCCTAAAAGGCGTTGCACACTGAAATGATGTAATGAGCTGCTTGCGCTCGCGGGCGCGCGCAAACGCTTAGCGCAGGCGCTAAATGTATAGTCAATTTCTGAGTCGGTGCTATCCTCATAGCGTTCGCCCCAACATAGGGCTTCGCCCCAATTCTAGGTCTCTTTAGGCGCTCAGCGCCGGCGCTACCAACCCAATTTCTAGGCCATCGCGTACAAAAGCATGGAGGTTATGATGAACCTTGAGAGGAGATTTGATAGAGGTGTTCAAAATCATGAAGTGTTTAGACAGAGTAGATAGAGAGAAACTGTTCCCATTGACAGAAGGGTCGAGACCAGAGGACACAAATTTAAGGTGATTGGCAGAAGAACTAAAAGCGACATGAGGAAAAACTTTTTTATGCAGCGAGTGGTTAGGATCTGGAATGCACTGCCTGAGAGGGTGGTGGAGGCAGACTCAATCGTGGCTTTCAAAAGGGAATTGGATAAGCACCTGAAGGAAAAAAAAATGTAGGGCTACGGGGAGAAGGCGGGGGAGTGTGACTAGCTGAAGTGCTCTTGCAGAGAGCCAGCATGGGCTTGACAGGCCGAATGGCCACCTTCTGTGCTGTAATCATTCTATGATTCTATGACATATTTCCAAGCCAGGATAGTGTGTGAGTTGGAGGGGAATTTGGAGGTGATGGTGTTCCCATGCATCTGTTTCCCTTGTCCTTCTAGATGGTAGAGGTGGCAGGTGCTGTCGAAGAAGTCTTGGCAAGATGCTGCATCTTGTAGATGGTACATTCTGCAGCCATGGTGCGCCGGTGGTGGAGGGAGTGGGGGTTTAAGGTGGTTGATGGGCTGCCGCTCCAGTGGACTGCTTTGTCCTGGATGGTGTTGAGCTTCTTGAGTGTTGTTGCAGCTTCAGCCATCCAAGCAAGTGGAAAGTATTCCATCACACTCCTGACTTGTGTCTTGAAGGTTGTGGAAATACTTTGTGGAGTCAGGAGATGAGACACTCGCCGCAAAATACCCAGCTTCTGACCTGCCCTTGTAGCCACAGTACTTACATGGCTGGTCCAGTTAGGTCTCTTGTCAATGGTGATTCCCAGGATGTTGATGGTGGGGGAATTCAGCAATAGTAATGCCGTTGAAGAGGTGGTTAGACTCTCCCTTATTGGAGATGGTCATTACCTGGCACTTGTGTGATGCCAATGTTACTTGCCACTTATCAGCCCAAGCCTGAATGTTGTCCAGGTCTTGTTGCATGCAGGCATGGACTGCTTTATTATCTGAGGAGTTACAAATGGAACTGAACACTGTGCAATCATCAGTGAACAGCCCCACTTCTGAACTTATGATGGAGGAAAGGTCATTGATGAAGCAGCTGAAGATGGTTGGGCTTTGACCGCTGTCATGAGGAGCTCCTGCAGCAATGTCCTGAGACTGAGATAATTGACCTCCAACAACCACAACCATCTACCTTTGTGCTAGGCATGACTCCAGCCAGTGGAGAGTTTTCCCCCTGATCTCCATTGACTTCAGTTTTACTCGGGCTCCTTGACACAGTCAAATGCTGCCTAGATTTCAAGGGAGGTCACTTTCACCTCTGTAGTGTCCGGGTATCAATAATACTCGGACTGCAGGAGAACAATAAAACAGGTATTTACTTGAACAGAGGGTACTCTTTTATTTGGACCCAAAAAAAAAAAAACCCAATTCAACTATAAATAAACAAAAGTTCAACTAAAGCTTAACAAATCAAATTAAAATTTGGTTTTCTGTGTTGATGATGCACTCCAGTCCCCGCGGCGCCCACCGGTCGCGGAAATACTCAAGCGCACCGGCGGACACCGCGTGCTCCATCTCCAGGGCCACCCGGGCGCGAACATGGCCGCGGAAGAGATGCAGGCAATCCGGCTGGACGACCCCCTCGACCGCCCGCTGCCTGGACCAATTGATGGCTCTTTTAGCCAGGCCCAGGTGCAGGCCCACAAGGAGGTCCTCCAACCTGTCCGCTCCCCTCCGCACCGGGTGACCGTAGATCAAGAGCGTGGGACTGAAGTGCAACCAAAAATCGAGGAGCAGCCCCTTCAAGTAGTGAAAGAGGGGCTGCAACCTCTCACAATCCATATAAACGTGAAACACGGACTCCTCCAGGCCGCAAAAAATGCAGGCGGCCTGGGAGTCCGTGAACCTACTTAAAACCTTATTGCACGGGACCGCTCCGTGCAACACCCTCCAGGCCAAGTCCCCGATGGAACAAGGGAGGACTCCCGCATAGAGAGCCCTCCATTGGGGACCTCCGCTACCGCCGGTCGGCAAAACGCCACGCCAAGGCGTGTCCGGACGGTAGACGAAGATGGCAAAGTGGAGAGTGTGCAGGAGCAGCCCGTACAGGAAACCCCTCCGCGCGGAATGAAAAGGCACGGAGGGTATTTCCTCGAGACGGCTCAAGTTGTGAGGCGCTGGTTCCCGAGGGGAGTTTCGGGACCGGGCGCCGATGAGGAATTCCATCCGAACGGGGGTAAGCTCGGACGGGATCGCCCCACGTGCTTGAGCCGCCTCGATACACCTAGTGGAGTCGGGGCCCAGTGCCGCTTTTACCGATTCGATGGTTTCGACCGCGAGCCGGACGTTGGCCCAGGACAGGCGCCGCGACAGCTCCTCCGGCACCATCCAGCCCGCTCCTCCGCCATCGAGCAGGTCCCCGACTCTGGTCACCTTGCCAGCCACAGCCCTACCCTCCGCCAGCCGCCCGAACCCGTGTTCGTGGAGGTGCGGATTCCTGAGCAGCGGCTCCCGAAGGAGAGCCGCCGCTCCTGACGGGGGAGAGCTCCGCCTGGAAGCGACGTAGTTCCAAACCCATAGTAGTTCCTGGTAGAAGACAGGCAGCTCCCGCAGGCCGGCACGCCTGCTGCCCACTTTCGCAAACAGGAGCTGCGTGTCGTAATTGAGGCCATGCAGCTGGCGGAAGAAAAACGTCGCCAGCGCACACCATCTCGGAGGATTCTCGACGTACAGGTATCTCTGCAACGTCTGAAGACGGAAAGTCGCAGCCTGGGTGCGAAGGCACACCAGCGCCTGACCGCCCTCCCTAAGCGGGAGACACAGAACCACGGCAGAGACCCAGTGCTTCCTTTTGTCCCAGAAGAAGTTGATGAGCTTCTTCTGAATCTTGGCGACAAACGCAGGGGGAGGGATCAAAGTGACCAACCGGTACCACAACATGGCGGCCACCAGCTGGTTTATGACCAGCGCTCGACCCCTGTAGGACAACACTCGGAGCAGTCCTGTCCAGCGTCCTAGGCGAGCGGTGACTTTGGCCTCCAGCTCTTGCCAGTTCGCCGGCCAAGCGTCCTCGGCAGGGCTAAGGTAGACTCCCAAATAGAGGAGGTGCGTGGTGCTCCAGGCGAAAGGCCTGAACTCCTCCGGCAGGGAGTCCACCCGCCACTGACCCACCAGGAGTCCGGAACATTTCTCCCAGTTGATCTTGGCGGAGGATGCGTCCGAGTAAATCTGCTGGCATTCCCGTATCCTCCGCAAGTCAGCGGGATCCGTGACCATGAGGAGCACGTCATCGGCGTAAGCCGAGAGGACCACCTCCACGCCCGGCCCTTGCAGAGCCAGTCCCGTCAACCTCTTCCGCAAGAGGCGCAGGAAAGGCTCCACGCAAATGGCATATAACTGACCGGACATGGGGCATCCCTGACGCACCCCCCTCCCGAAGCGAAGGGGCGCCGTCAAGGACCCGTTAACTTTAATCAGACACTCCGCGGCGGCGTACAGAAGTCGGATCCGGGCGACGAAATGCGTCCCGAACCCGAATGCGCGCAGAGTCCCGAAGAGATACTCGTGATCCACCCTGTCGAACGCCTTCTCCTGATCCAGGGAAAGGAAGGCGACCGACAGACCAGCCCTCTGTGAGTGGTGGACCAGGTCCCGGACCAGATGGATGTTATCGTGGATGGTCCGGCCCGGGACCGTGTAGGACTGGTCGGGGTGGATCATGTGGGCCAGCACGGTGCCAAGGCGAGCAGACATGGCCCTGGCAAAGATTTTATAGTCCGTGCTGAGGAGGGAGACCGGGCGCCAGTTCTTAAGGAGGCGGAGATCGCCCTTCTTAGGCAGCAGGACAATGACCGCCCTGCGCCAAGAGAGGGGCATCTCCCCGGTCGCCAAACTTTCCCCCAGGACCCGCGCGTAGTCGCCCCCCAAGACATCCCAGAACGCCCTGTGGAACTCCACGGTCAGCCCGTCCAGCCCCGGGGACTTTCCCCTAGAGAGCTGGCGGAGGGCGCCGGTCAGCTCCGCCAGACTTAGCGGAGCGTCCAATTTTTCGGCGCCCTCCGGGCCAACCTTCGTCAGGTCCTCCCACAAAACTCTGCGCGCATCCTCGCTGGACGGATCCGGAGAGAACAGAGCCCCGTAATAGGCGCGGGTCTCCGTGCTGATTCCCTCCGGATCCGAGACCAGAGATCCGTCGTCGGCCAGCAGCCCCAAGAGCTGCTTACGGACCCCCCGTCTTTTTTCCAGCGAGTAGAAGAAGGGGGAGCCGCGGTCCAGGTCCCGCAGGAGCTGGATCCGCGACCTCACGTACGCGCCTCGGGACCCGATGAGCTGCAGGTCCTTCAGCGCGCCCTTCTTCTCTTCGTACACCTTCCGCAGGGCCGGGTCCTCGACGACCTGACCGAGACGGGACTCCAGGTCGAGCACCTCCTTCTCCAACCGCCCGACCCGGGCCTCCCGCCTCTTGGTCGACCCCTTCGCGTACTCCTGACAGAAGAGACAGATGTGAGCCTTGCCCACATCCCACCATAGCCTCAAGGAGGGGAAGCCCCCCTGCTTCCTTCTCCAGTCGGCCCAGAATCGACGAAACGAATCCCGGAACCGTGCGTCCTCCAGCAGCAGGTTGTTAAAATGCCTGTACACGGACCCTCCCTGCGCGTGCAGCGGAGCGAGCTCCGCCCACACCAGGTGGTGGTCCGTGCACGGCACCGGCCGCATGGAAGCTGCCGGAACGCAGGAGACGTACGCCTGGGAAATGTAGAGGCGGTCGATTCTGGACCTTCCTCCCCCAGACCTCACGCTAGTGAAGGCGCTGGAGTCGGGGTGGAGATTTCGCCAGACGTCCACCAAGTCGAAGGACCCAACCAGGTCCCTCAACTTCTCCATCGCCGCCGGGCTTCGCGGGGGACCCGAACGGTCCCTCGCCTCGAGGGTGCAGTTAAAATCCCCCCCGAGGATGACGCACTCGCCCACGTCGATGGAGCCCAAGAGAGCGGACACTTCTTCGAAGAAGCGCACTTGCTGCGCACTGGTCTGAGGGGCGTACACGTTCACTAGATGGGGCGGCACGCCCCCCAGGCGAACAGTGACCTGGAGCAAGCGGCCCGGCACATGCTCCTTGACCCCCAAGATCTCCGGCTGAAAATGCGGGGCCAGCAAGATAGCCACCCCGCTGGAATTGTTGGAGAGGTGACTCATGCTGACCCCTCCTTGCCACTCCAGGAGCCACGTGGCTTCGTCTCCCGGAACGGTGTGGGTTTCTTGCAGGAAGCACACCGCATACTTCCCGTCCCGAAGGACCGAGAAGTTATTGAATCTGCGGCGCGCCTCCCTGCTGCCGTTGATGTTGAGGCTGGCTATGGTTATCTTCATGTCAGAAGCATAGTGCAACCTCTACCTACACCTAACGGGGGGAGGAAGCGCAGCCGCTGGTCAGCCGCCACTTCCTCAGCAGCCCAGTGAGAAACGTTGTGAGCCGACGCAGCTCGAGCGGGTTCACACCCTCGTCCGCGCCCATGATCTTAACGGCGGCGCGGACGGAATCGATGAGCAGCGCCAGCTCCGACCACCTGTCGAGGGCCAGCCGGACCTTATTGCGCTGACCCAGGCACGTGGCCATAAAATCCCGGAGTTCCCTTACGGAAATGGGGGGAGACTCGGCAAGGGGCACGAGGTCATCCATCGCCACGTCGGCGCTGGAGTCCGAATCGTCCTCCGTGCCCATCACCGAGTCCCCATCCTCCTCCAGGGGGTCGTCACCAGCGGCCGACCCGTCTGCCGCGCAGTGCGAAGCGAACGACTCGGCCGCGCCAGCCAGCCCCGCCTCCGCCCAGATCCCACCCCCAGGATCGGCGGCAGAGGGTTTCTCCCTGGGCTGCTCTAGGGGTGCCGGGCCAGAAGACGGCGGCGGTTCAGAGCTCCCCTCTGCCTCAGACGCCGGAACGACCGGAGAAACCGGGGAGAGAACAATTTCCAGCTCCTCCAGTACGTCCGGCACCAGAGACGCAGCCAGGGGGCCATCCTCCTCCCCGCCACCAACCTCCGACCCAGCGGACGGGGGGTTTTGAATTAAAAGCTCTACCAGGACGAGCATCCCCTGGGAGACGTCCGGGTCGCATTGGGCGAGCTCATTATCCTCGAGCTCGCCCGACCCAGCCCCCAGGCTGCCCGACCCGGCGAGGGGTAACGGCACCGATAAAAGGTCAATTTCAATTACTGCCGCGGGTTGTTCCGCAACCCCCCCCACGGGCAGGGTCTCATCCCCACCCCCGGGAGGCACGTGCTGGACAGACGCATCTGCCTCAGCCTCCCGAGGGACAGGCGACCCCTGCCGATCGCTGGTGATGACGACAGCGCTGGGGGGGGGCGCAGTACCCGCGGCGGGCGACGACTCCCCCTGCTCGGAGGGACCTTCCTCCTCCCGGTCCTCCTCCTCATCCAGGGGGTCGCGCCTTCTTTTTAGCACGGAGGGAGCGAGGGAGACCTCCATGTCTGCAAAGGCCTCCTCCTCGACTCCCTCCGGCGGAGCAGGTTTGTCGGGTTCCTCGGGCCCGAGCCCGGCCGCAGGTATTGGCATTACCGCTGCGGCGGTTGCGGCCACAGGCTCGGGCACGAGGCCCCTCCCGCTCACATCTGCCCTGATCAACTCCGCGAGGAGCGCGGATGTAAGGGGCTCAAGGGGCAAGGGCTCGCCATCCACGGGGGGACCCGCCCTAAGGTGCTTCTTTTTTCCCCGCGCCTTCTTTCCGGCCGGACACGCTCCCTCCCCCCCGCCGGAGGACTTGGTGGCATCGGCCCCCGACGTCAACCGCGCAACAGACGTACTTGACGCGCGGGCAGATCCGGGGGGGAAGGGTGGCGGCGGCGGCGCCAGCCTCGGCCGCACGAGATGGTCCGGCGGCCTTGGAGGCAGGGCAGTTCCTCCTGATGTGCCCCACCTCCTTGCAGGCATGGCACCTCACACCGTCCGACGTCCAAAAGGCGCGGTAGGCGGTCCCCTCGTGGAGGACGACGAACGCCCCGTCAGTGTCCTCCTCCCGCGCCAGCTGGATAAACAGCTGGCGCCGGAAGGAGAAGACGTGGTGAAGGCTGGCCTCCCGGAAGCCGAGCGGGATGGGCGTGATCCCCGACCTCACCTCCCCAAGTTGTCGCAAATGGGGAAGGAGGAGCTCACCAGGAACATAGGGCGGGACGTTGGAAATAATGATCCTCTGCGCGGTGGCCTCGAGAGGATCCACCGGCAGGAAGGTCCCGCCCACGGTGAGCCCCTTGGCGACAGCCAGGGACACCGCCCGCACCAACCCCAGGAAGAACACAGCCTTCCCATACATTTTCGGTGGCATAGTGGTTAGCACTGTTGCCTCACAGCGCCAGGGACCCGGGTTCGAATCCGGCCTCGGGCGACTGTCTGTGTGGAGTTTGCACATTCTCCCCGTGTTTGCGTGGGTTTCCTCCGGGTGCTCCGGTTTCCTCCCACAGTCCAAAGATGTGCGGGTTAGGTTGATTGGCTATGATAAATTGACCCTTAGTGTTAGGGGGATTAAATACATGGGGTTACGGGGATAGGGTGGGATATGTGTTGGTGTAGGGGTTACGGGAATCGGGTGGGATATGTGTCGGTGCAGGCTCGATGGGCCGAAATGGCCTCTATCTGCACTGTGGGGTTTCTGTGATTCTGTGATTCTGTGATTTTCGAGGCCACGACGATGGCTGAGGGGCCGACAACCCCAGCCATGGCCTTGACGCAGGCCTCGATGGTCATAGTGGGGTGAGTGTAGCTCTTCACCCCAAGCTTTTTTGTTATTAATCGAAAAGGTGACGGGGCAGCAGGAACAGCGGGAGCAGCTGTGGCTGTGGCTACCACTCTCGCATAGGTCCCGGCTGGCCCCGCCACCGGCGAAGACGCAGTCGCCATTCTGGGGTGCTTTTTTTAAGGGCTACACTCACCCCAAGTCACAGGCCTGAAGGTGTTAATGGCCTTGGTGTATATATATATTTTTTGTCCTCTATTGAGCAGAGGGAGCTGATTAAAATGAGGACACACCTCTCTCCTTATTGATTTAAATTGGGAGAGGGGCCCTCTCCCCTCTGCTCAATTGGCAATTAATAAAATAGATGAAACTAAGGTGCCTTAGAAAGACAGGCAGAGAGAGACAAAGAGAGAGAGAGAGGTGGGGAGGTGGGAAGGAGGGAGGCCGCAAAGGGCAGTGTTGCCACTCAGGATGGTGGGTGGGTGTTGGCAGGGTTGCACTCTCCGATGGAAAAAGTCTTTGGTGGTGGTGGTCTTCTGGCAGGGGGAGAAGACGTCTTCACCTGGAAAAGCTGGAGAAGCCCAGGCTCAGTCCTGCAACAGGTCTTAACGATGTAATTAAATTAAATTAAGGACTTCACCTTGGGCAGCTCCAAGCTCTCCCAGGGCAGGCAATAGAAGGGATGCTAATTAGTGGTGTGTGTGGCCTAGCTTTTAACAAGAGCCACACACACACACACTACACCCCTTGATGATCCGGCCTTGCTTCTTCTTTTCTCCCCCCACCTAAAATACAAAGTCTTGGGAGAGTGCCCCAAATAACACCCACCTGTAGATGTTCCGGATGAAGTTTTCTTCCCTCCTTTCAAGCAGTTGGTTTCTCTCCCCTCTCTCCCTCTCCTGAAGTGGAGGCCAATTTGGGGAGGCAGTGATAGAAAGGCCTCTCCCCTGGTTGATGTTGATGTAGGCCTCCTTTCTCCTTCTCCTCCTCTGTCCTCTCTCTCCAGGCACCTCAGTTGATGTAATGATGGTGGAGTTGGTGGTGGTGGTGGTCCAACGTTCTCCTCCTCTTCCTGGTCAGGGGACCACCACTTTAATCCACTCTCCAAAGTCTGGCTGCTCCCTCTGCTCGTGCTTGCAGCTGAACAGAGGGTAACTTAAGACTGAAATACAAAAGCCTGCTATGGCTTTATATACAGGGGTGGTCACTGCCGGTACTGCAGTATAGAATCAGTTCTTCTCTTAAAGGTACATACACAACAATTCCTCCCCTTTTAGATAAACAGTACATAACATTCATTTAACAACTAAATAATAACTAATTACAATTACAATTTTCTCTGTACTATATACATCAACTGAAATAATCATTTATAAGTTCAGTCTTTGAGGAGGCTTCCTGATCCTGACTGGATAGCGCCTTTCTCGAGTATCCTGTTCTTGCGGCAGAGTTGATTCTGGCTCATTGTCATTGGTTGGTTCGTCAGCTTCCAATACCACTGCTTCTGAGGTAGACGCAATCTGTACTTCGGGTTGATTACAAGGCGCACCTGTTTCGTGGTATGGGTTTGGCTTGTTCCTGTGACTCTAGAATCTGGTCAGCATGGCATCTCACGATGCTCTGTCCAGCGTCCACTGTGTACATTAGTGGTCCCTGCTGTGTGCATATCGTTCCTGGCTGCCATTTTTCTGTTCGGTAGTCGCGGGCCAAGACTGGTTGCCCTATCTTGAAGCTCCTGGTTGGCTTCTCATTTATGTGCTGGAATTGCTTATCCTCAACATCTCGTCTTATGTTTGGTTTGAGCAAATCCAGGCGACATCTTAGCCTTCGGTTGAAGAACATTATGGCTGGAGCTTGGTTGGTGACTGCATGTGTCGCATTCCGGTAAGCAAACAAGAAATTATCCACCTTGTGTTGTAGTGGTATGTCGTCATTATACATTGCCTTTATTGCCTTTTTAAAGGTCTGAACAAACCTCTCAGCCAATCCATTTGTGGCTGGATGATATGGGGCAGATGTGTAATGTTTCACCCCATTATTCCTCAGAAACCTCCGGAAATCCTCTGCCACAAACTGTGGCCCATTGTCGGAGCAAATCTGTTCTGGCAAGCCATTCCTGGCGAAGATGGTCCATAGGACTGCAATAGTTTTCTCCGTGGTGGTGGAGGACATTTTGATGACCTCTGGCCATTTCGAATGGGCGTCCACAGCGATTAGGAACTTTGGCCTAGAAATTCAGCTGTTTGCGCCAGACGTTAGCACCAGATTTCCGGCGCTATCCACTTAGCGCCCGGGCACCGCCGGATCTGCGCCTACGCCGAAATTCAGCTGGGCTTTAGCGCCGGCGCAAAGTGTTAGCGCCCGGTCAGCTGCGCGCGCATCTTATGACGTAATTCCGTCATGCAACGCCGTTTGTGCGCCCCAAACCGGAAATTCAGTGGCGCCCGGCCGATGTTGGCGTGGCGCTACTAAGGACTGTGAAATGGAACTCAACAGAGGCCCTGTGGGATTCGGGGAGCGCTAATTAAAGGGCACATCCACTCACCCATAAAAGCTAGCCATTTCGCTGCAATGACTTGACTGGTTTGGACTTCTGCACAGAGAGCAAGGCACAGAGATTACTGATTTCGGACACCATAGGAGAGGTCTTTTTGGCTTCTAGCCAGTGCTTTGACATTTGCATCCTTGTGATTTTGCTGGTTGGAACTTTGTAATGGGGGCTGCATGGGGGGCCAACCCTCAGTTGCGACATTTTGTGCGAAGGGCTGGCATACGCTTTGAGACAGGCCCAGGCATGGCTAGACGCAGAGGGGCCATTAGGCGTCGCCAACGTAGGCCTTACCCAGTCCGGCAATACCGGGAGCAGGTCTCATATCTCACCATGACTGCGGCGCATTGTGTTAAGAGGCTGCGCTTCAGAAGGGAGGTGGTTGAAGAGATCTGCCAGCGGCTTCATGCAGATTTGCAGCCACAGCTCATGTCCAGGGCGTCTCTCTTGGTGGAAGTGAAGGTCACGGTGGCTCTCAGCTTTTATGCAAGCGGCTCCTTCCAAGCTGCTGCTGGGGACATCGCGACCATCTCCCAGTTCGCCGCGCATCGCTGCATCCGACAGGTCACCGAAGCACTTTTCGCGAGGAGCCACCAATTCATCTCCTTCCCCATGACCCAACACAAGCAGGAGCAGCGTGCATTCGGATTTGCCAGGATCGCGGCCTTCCCCATGGTGCAGGGCGCCATTGACTGCACGCATGTGGCTATGCGGCCACCTATCCGCAATGCCGAGCAAGACCGCAACCGGAAGGGCTACCATTCCCTAAATGTGCAGCTGGTGTGTGACCACAGGCAGCGCATCCTAGCTGTCAATGCCCGCTTCCCAGGAAGCATCCACGATGCCTTTATCCTGCGACAGACTACTGTGGCTGACATGTTCCAGGCACAGCCTCAACCAAGGGGATGGCTTCTCGGGGACAAGGGCACCCTTTGTGCACATGGCTCATGACCCCGCTCCGCACGCCCAGGACCCCAGCGGAGCTGGCATACAACGAAAGCCATCAAGCCACAAGGAACCTAATAGAGCAAACGATAGGCGTCCTCAAGCAACGGTTCCGTTGCCTGGATCGTTCGGGCGGGTCTCTTCAGTATTCGCCGGATAGAGCTCCCAGTTCGTCGTGGTCTGCTGCATGCTCCACAACCTGGCTATCCGCAGGACTCAGGCACTGCCACCTGACATTGGGCCACCACCTCAGGAGGACGAGCAGGAGGACCCTGAGGAGGAGCAGCACCAGGCCAGGAGGGAGCGACAAGGTCCAAGGGCCGTCCGCCGGGGGCTTATTGCTCGACACTTCTAGGCCCCCTGTCAGGGAATGGCCTGGCCCACTGAACGCAGCCGCTTCGCAAGCCCTCAGCCGGTTAACCCAACAACCACTTGAAACATGACACCTGCACATGGTGAATAAATAAACATCTTTATTTGAAAACCTCAGGGCCCTTCCCACATGGAAGAGCAAAACAGAGAAGACCCCCAAAAAACAGTAACAAACTTCTGTCACTCCCAAAACCTGGGGAGGACTAACATAACATCAGCATCCAAATGGCCTCGTCACTGGCCTAACAAAAACAAGCCCCCCCAACAACACAAAGACCCCCATAAAACAAAAACACATAATGCCCCCCAGAACAGAAGCCCCCGCATCACCCAAACCCTCGGTGAACACACTCTATTGGGTGTGGCGAGAGGGCGAGTGTGTGGACAGGCGTCTTTTGCCCCGGCCCATCCTGCTGCTGCGCCTCAAGCTGGGCCGTGAGGCTGTGCCGAGGCTGGGGGAAGGATCCTCAGGGCGACAAGGCGTCTCACCAGATGCCCTTGGGGGTCGGCCTACACGAGGGCGGGCCCGGGAGGGGCCGGCTGGTGGCTGCTGCAGCTGTGGGTGGCCCTCTTCAGTGGCTGCAGGAGCTCCTTGCACCGTGGCTGGGGGAGTGGCAGGCTCGCCTGCACCAATGGGTACAAGGTGGGTGATGCCAGGCGCGCGCTGGTCGCCAGACACACGTGCACTCGGGCGGCCTGGCCGGGGAGCAAGCGCGCCAAACTGTGGGTGGCCAGACCGGTGTGCGGCAGCAGGGCGGCGCCTGGCCTGGCGACGCCTCCCCGCCAGTGCGAGGGTCGCAGAAGTCAGTGCCCCAACTGCGCCGGCATGTCCCCGCATCTGCAGTCCCATTGTCTGGACAGCACCTCTCAGCTGGCGACTGGCGTGCTGCGCTGCCTCGAGTTGCTCGACCCCCCTCTCATGCGCTGCCACAAGGAGCTCCACCCCCCTGGCGTGCGCTGCAGCGAAAACCTCGAGGCCCCTGGCCTGGGCTTGGCCGAAAGCCACCACACTTTGAGAGAGGCTTTCGATGGCCTGAGGCATCTGTGCCAGCACCTCCATGATTTCCACGTGGCGGCGCTCCGACGCCGCCGACATCTCGTCCAGGAGGTGCACCTCCTGGGCGACGTCCGAGTCCGGACTGGAGGGCGCCTCCACCCTCTGGCCAGAAGGCTGGCGTGCCGCCGGAGCGCTGCCACGTGCGGCCACGCCACTGACACCAGGTTCTGCCCTCCCCTCCACTGCCTCCCCCCTCTGGGCAGAAGGGTCGCGTGCCGCCGGAGCCTTGCCGCGGGCGTCCATGCCACTGGGACCAGGTTCGGGGCTCCCCTCCCCCGCCTCCCCCTGGCTCTCCGGCACGCCAGACGTATCCCCTTCATTGGCATGTCCTGGAGCGGAGGAGGGTTCCCCCGAGGTGGCGCCTTCCTGCTGCTCCTCCACGTCCTCCTCCTCCGAGGGCCTGGCTGTGTGGGCTTCAGGGAGCACCTCCTCCTCACCAGCTGAAAGCAGGAAGGCACAAGTGTAGCTTTAGAGTGAGGACAGGCCGACAGCGAGGGAGGCCGCACTGGTGCATTATGCGCATTTATCGGCCACTGGGGAAGGATGTAGATCTGATGCGCGAGGGCAAGGATAGAGGTGCAGCCGGTCCTGTCCTTACCAGTGGGCTCCAGTATAGGGTCGGCGTCGCCGATCGCCACAGGCCCAATCACCGGGTGCCACAGCAGTCGGGCCACCCTCTCTTCCAGAGGCGTCAGCTCCTGGAACTCGCGAGGGCCTCCACCAGTGACACGGAGGCTCCTGGCGTTCCTCGCCAGCTTGGCCTGCAAGAGAAAGGAGGGCGTCTAAGTACAGTGTGGTGCCCTGTAGCTGTGTGTGAGGCCTGCCATGGTGGAATAGCTTGCACAGTGTGGTGCCCTGTAGCTCTGTGTGAGGCCTCCCATGGTGGAATAGCTTGCACAGTGTGGTGCCCTGTAGCTCTGTGTGAGGCCTCCCATGGTGGAATAGCTTGCACAGTGTGGTAAGTGCAGAAAGAGCTCTTGATTAACATGCAAGTGCCATTGCAGTGGCAGCAGGGCTGGCCATTAGACCTTGGATGTCCCTTTGGCCCTAATGGGAGGTGCACATGCAAGGATGAGGGGGACATTGGAAAGGGTACTCACCTTGACCAGCCGACATAGGTCGTTGTATTTCTTGCGGCACTGGTCCGCACTCCTGGGAACATCTGAGCTGGAGGAGACCCTCCGGGCAATTTTGGTCCAGGCCTCCCTGAACTGGCTCCTGGGAGCCTTCCTGCCACTAGCCGGGCAAACGACCCGCCTTCTTTTGCGCACCCCATGAAGGAGCACACCCAGCGCATGCTCAGAGAAGCGTTTGGCTCTTTCACGGGCCCTCTCCATGTCCTCCAGGCGTTGATATGCCACACAACCACTCCTGAGGCCTAGTTGCAGGGCTACAGCATGCAGGGCGTGGCTGCAGTCAAAGTTGACCCTTCCCCCTTTAAGAGCTGGCCGGCGTCAGGGTGTCTGCTGACACTCACCACATGATCGCACCTGCGCTGCGCCCGGAATCGGCGTTATTAGGCTGCATCGCCGGATTAGCGCCTGAACACAGGGTTCCAACGCCTTGTGCAGCGCTCGGCCAAAAAGTTGGCCAAATCTACTGAATTTCGGCGAGCTCGCCTGCACTTTCCGGCGGGCGCTAAATTTGACGAGCGCCCGACTTTAGCGCCGCAATAGCGTCAGAACTGAATTTCTAGGCCATTGAGTCCATAAATGGACCAGCAAAATCAATGTGTACCCGTTGCCATGGCGATGAGGGCCACTCCCATGGATGTAACGGGGCCTGTGGTGGAGCATTTTGGACCTTCTGGCATCCTGTGCATCTCTTGGTCATATCCTCGATTTCTTTATCGATTCCCGGCCACCACACAAACGCCCTGGCTAGGCTCTTTATTTTTCCCCCTCCCAGATGACCCTCATGAAGCTCATTGAGCACTCTATCTCTCAACTTGGGTGGAATTACCACTCGGGATCCACACATCAAGGTCCCCTGGCACACTGACAGCTGTTCTCTCCTTGGCGAGAATGCTGGCAGTGAGTCGCCATGTGCTGGCCATCCCTTCACCGTCAAATCATAGACCCGAGAGAGTGTCGGGTCATTTCGGGTTTCCTTCTCTATACTTGAGTTTGTAACAGGTAGACATTCGACTATGGTCGCATGGAATATCTCAACAGGGTCCACTGCAGGTGCTTCCTCTACCATAGGCAACGGTAGGCGCGACAGCCCATCAGCGTTTCCATGCTGTTTCGCACCCTTGTACTCTATGTCGTACTGATGTGCCCCTAGAAAAAGTGACCATCTTTGCAGCCGTTGCGCCGTCATCACCGGAACGCCCTTCTTTGGGTTAAAAATGGAGACCAGGGGCTGATGATCAGTCAGTAGGGTGAATTTCTGCCCGTGCAGATAGTGATTGAACTTCTTCACCCCCCACACCAGGCTGAGGGCCTCCCTGTCAATCTGGGCGTAGTTACGCTCGGCTGAGGTTAACGAGCGCGACGCAAAGGCTACTGGCCTCTCTGAACCATCAGGGAATTTGTGTGACAGCACCGCTCCGATGCCGTAGGGAGACGCATCACATGCTAACCGAATCGGTAGTGTTGGATTGTAGTGGGCCAATACTTCTTTTGAAGTGATTAGGCATTTACATTTCTGAAAGGCACGCTTACACTCATCACTCCATTTCCATGTTACTCCAGTTTGCAGTAGGGCGTTCAGTGGGTGCAGAATTGTGGATAAATTCGGCAAGAACTTATGGTAGTAGTTCACCAACCCGAAGAACGACCTCAGTTGCGACACATTTTCCGGTGCTGGAGCCTTGACTACAGCCTCAATCTTGTCCGGCGACTTATGCAACCCATCCTCATCAATCATGTGGCCACAATACGAGATTTGTCTCCTGAAGAACTCGCATTTGGGGCGGTTGGCTCGTACCCATATTCCTGTAATCTAGTGAGCACCTGCTCCAGGTTGGCAAGGTGTTCACTGCCATTTTCGCCCGTAACCAGGATGTCGTCCAAATAACACTGGGTCCCCGGGATCCCTTGCAGGACTTGTTCCATCGCCCTCTGCCAAATAGCCGGGGCTGATGCTACCCCGAATACCAGTCGATTGTACTGGTAAAGGCCTTTGTGAGTGTTTATCGTGAGGTATTTCCTAGACGCTTCTTCCACCTCCATTTGTAGATACGCTTGGGCCAGATCAATCTTTGTAAAGCGTTTCCCTCCAGATAGTGAGGCGAAAATATCTTCTATCCGTGGAAGTGGATATTGTACTGTGTGCAGGACTGGGTTCACAGTTACCTTGAAGTCCCCACAGATGCGAACCTTCTTTGGTTCCCCAGGCGTGCTGCTCAATGATTTCTTCATTACAGGAATGATGGGTGTGGCCCACTCGCTCCAGTCCACCTTGGACAGCACACCCGAATGCTCCAGACTCTCCAGCTCTGCTTCAACGGCTGGGCGGATCGCGTAAGGTACCGGTCTGGCCTTAAAAAATTTTGGGTTTGCGTTATCTTCGATTTTTATCATTGCCGTTACTCCTTTTAGAGTCCCAAGTCCTTGTTGGAACACCTCTTTCGCGTCAGTTAGAATTTTTGACAGTCGTCCAGGTGTGATGTCATCATCCTTTTTATCAGTCACAGTTAGCGCCTGAATGGAATGCCAATCCAATTGTATTTTTCGGATCCATTCACGTCCCAATAATGGTGGTCCTCCATCTGGTAGTATATATAGATACAGTTTCTGTGTTTCCTTGCCGTTGCATTCAACTGGCACCCTTATTTTTCCTCTGGGGTAGACTTTTTGCCCCGTGTATGTCTTCAATACAATGGACGTGTCCTTTAAGGGTATGTGTGAGAACAGCCGCTCATAGTCTCGTCGATTCATGACAGTTAGGGCTGATCCTGTGTCCAATTCCATCTTTACTGGGGACCCTGCTATCATGAGGGTGACCCAAATGGTTCGGTGATCCTCCTTTGCGATCACGTTGTGTAACTTTAGACAACTTAGTCTCCTGCTCCCGGAGTCCTTATCACTCTCCTGATCTTCCGAACTACTGTCTGTCAATTTCTTTTCTTTCTTGTACTTTTCCTTAGTAGTTCTTGTAGTGTTGGTTTTCTTTCCCGACCTGCAGACTCTTGCTATGTGTCCCATTTTCCCACATTGCCTGCATACTTTGTCCTTAACCCAGCAGTCCTTCTGATCATGGGTTGTTCTGCCGCAGCGATAGCACTTTTCTGCTCCATACGCTATTTCGTTAGCGCTGTATTCCTGTGGTTTCTGTTGTATTTCCGCAGCTCCCTGTGCTGCTGCTTCGTAGGATACTGCCACGCTGAAAGCCTGTTCTAGTGTCAGGTCCTTTTCCGAAAGTAGTCGTTTCTGGGTTCCTTCACTCTGGAGCCCGCAGACAAACTTATCCCATAAGGTGTCTGCCAGTCCTGCTCCGAACTGGCAGTGCTTCGATAACTTGCATAGTTCCGTAAGATAGTCAGCATTGCTCTCATCTTTGTGCTGGTTTCTTTTATGGAACTTGAATCTTTCTGCTATCAGCAGTGGTGTAGGGTTTAGGTGTTCCTGTAAGATATTAACAATCTCTTCAAAACTTTTCTCCATTGGTTTAGCTGGGGTAATTAAATTCCGCAATAGGCCGTACGTTCTCACGCCCATCAAAT
The DNA here is from genome assembly GCF_052327205.1 of Somniosus microcephalus. Taxonomy (NCBI): domain Eukaryota; kingdom Metazoa; phylum Chordata; class Chondrichthyes; order Squaliformes; family Somniosidae; genus Somniosus; species Somniosus microcephalus. The sequence goes on from NC_140989.1 coordinate 362,646,864, forward strand.
TTAATAATACCGACGCCTTCTTTCCATCGGCCACCTCATTTGCCTTGCAGTACACTTCAATTCTTTCCACATACGTGGTCCAGTCTTCTACCTCGTTGTCGAAAGCAGTGATACTGCCACTCTTCGGCATCTTGAGTGATTTAAAATGGCGCCTCCCGCGCTTTTTCTTCTTCCCCAATGGAATAAAATAGCGCCTCCCGCGCTTTTCCTTCTTCCCCAATGGAATAAAATGGCGCCTCCCGCACTTTTCCTTCTTCCCCTTGCTGCCACGCTGCTCCTAGCATTCTACAGGGTAATGGCGGCGACCCGTGGCTTCGGCACGTATCACTTTTCCTTCCCCTCGTTCTATCCTCTCCACGCTGCCCTGTTCTTGAGCACTGACTGCGCCCTGTGCGCTCCACGCTCTCTCTCTCTCTTCCTCCCGACAACGCTGCACAGCCCCTTTGCAGAGCCGCTCGATCGAGCCCGAGCCCGCTGCAGTCCGGAAGGGTCAGCGCACTACCTGCTACCAGCACGACTTGCTGGAACACCTCGACTGGGGAGCCAGGCCCAGCTCTCCACGGCCTCCCCTGCAACTCTCCGATGGATCCCTGGGCAGTTGCCCGCGATCGACGCCCGCCGTTCTGACTTCGACCTCCAAGAAGCTTCTCTTCAGGGAAAAGATCCCCGTGAGGTGATGCAGTACTGCAGGTGAGTTCGAACCTGCCCGTCGCCAGTGTAGTGTCCGGGTATCATTAATACTCGGACTGCAGGAGAACAATAAAACAGGTATTTACTTGAACAGAGGGTACTCTTTTATTTGGACCCAAAAAAAACCAATTCAACTGTAAATAAACAAAAGTTCAACTAAAGCTTAACAAATCAAATTAAAATTTGGTTTTCTGTGTTGATGATGCACTCCAGTCCCCGCGGCGCCCATCGGTCGCGGAAATACTCAAGCGCACCGGCGGACACCGCGTGCTCCATCTCCAGGGCCACCCGGGCGCGAACATGGCCGCGGAAGAGATGCAGGCAATCCGGCTGGACGACCCCCTCGACCGCCCGCTGCCTGGACCAATTGATGGCTCTTTTAGCCAGGCCCAGGAGCAGGCCCACAAGGAGGTCCTCCAACCTGTCCGCTCCCCTCCGCACCGGGTGACCGTAGATCAAGAGCGTGGGACTGAAGTGCAACCAAAAATCGAGGAGCAGCCCCTTCAAGTAGTGAAAGAGGGGCTGCAACCTCTCACAATCCATATAAACGTGAAACACGGACTCCTCCAGGCCACAAAAAATGCAGGCGGCCTGGGAGTCCGTGAACCTACTTAAAACCTTATTGCACGGGACCGCTCCATGCAACACCCTCCAGGCCAAGTCCCCGATGGAACAAGGGAGGACTCCCGCATAGAGAGCCCTCCATTGGGGACCTCCGCTACCGCCGGTCGGCAAAACGCCACGCCAAGGCGTGTCCGGACGGTAGACGAAGATGGCAAAGTGGAGAGTGTGCAGGAGCAGCCCGTACAGGAAACCCCTCCGCGCGGAATGAAAAGGCACGGAGGGTATTTCCTCGAGACGGCTCAAGTTGTGAGGCGCCGGTTCCCGAGGGGAGTTTCGGGGCCGGGCGCCGATGAGGAATTCCGTCCGAACGGGGGTAAGCTCGGACGGGATCGCCCCACGTGCTTGAGCCGCCTCGATACACCTAGTGGAGTCGGGGCCCAGTGCCGCTTTTACCGATTCGATGGTTTCGACCGCGAGCCGGACGTTGGCCCAGGACAGGCGCCGCGCCAGCTCCTCCGGCGCCATCCAGCCCGCTCCTCCACCATCGAGCAGGTCCCCGACTCTGGTCACCTTGCCAGCCACAGCCCTACCCTCCGCCAGCCGCCCGAACCCGTGTTCGTGGAGGTGCGGATTCCTGAGCAGCGGCTCCCGAAGGAGAGCCGCCGCTCCTGACGGGGGAGAGCTCCGCCTGGAAGCGACGTAGTTCCAAACCCATAGTAGTTCCTGGTAGAAGACAGGCAGCTCCCGCAGGCCGGCACGCCTGCTGCCCACTTTCGCAAACAGGAGCTGCGTGTCGTAATTGAGGCCATGCAGCTGGCGGAAGAAAAACGTCGCCAGCGCACACCATCTCGGAGGATTCTCGACGTACAGGTATCTCTGCAGCGTCTGAAGACGGAAAGTCGCAGCCTGGGTGCGAAGGCACACCAGCGCCTGACCGCCCTCCCTAAGCGGGAGACACAGAACCGCGGCAGAGACCCAGTGCTTCCTTTTGCCCCAGAAGAAGTCGATGAGCTTCTTCTGAATCTTGGCGACAAACGCAGGGGGAGGGATCAAAGTGACCAACCGGTACCACAACATGGCGGCCACCAGCTGGTTTATGACCAGCGCTCGACCCCTGTAGGACAACACTCGGAGCAGTCCTGTCCAGCGTCCTAGGCGAGCGGTGACTTTGGCCTCCAGCTCTTGCCAGTTCGCCGGCCAAGCGTCCTCGGCAGGGCTAAGGTAGACTCCCAAATAGAGGAGGTGCGTGGTGCTCCAGGCGAAAGGCCTGAACTCCTCCGGCAGGGAGTCCACCCGCCACTGACCCACCAGGAGTCCGGAACATTTCTCCCAGTTGATCTTGGCGGAGGATGCGTCCGAGTAAATCTGCTGGCATTCCCGCATCCTCCGCAAGTCAGCGGGATCCGTGACCGTGAGGAGCACGTCATCGGCGTAAGCCGAGAGGACCACCTCCACGCCCGGCCCTTGCAGAGCCAGTCCCGTCAACCTCTTCCGCAAGAGGCGCAGGAAAGGCTCCACGCAAATGGCATATAACTGACCGGACATGGGGCATCCCTGACGCACCCCCCTCCCGAAGCGAAGGGGCGCCGTCAAGGACCCGTTAACTTTAATCAGACACTCCGCGGCGGTGTACAGAAGTCGGATCCGGGCGACGAAATGCGTCCCGAACCCGAATGCGCGCAGAGTCCCGAAGAGATACTCGTGATCCACCCTGTCGAACGCCTTCTCCTGATCCAGGGAAAGGAAGGCGACCGACAGACCAGCCCTCTGGGAGTGGTGGACCAGGTCCCGGACCAGAGGGATGTTATCGTGGATGGTCCGGCCCGGGACCGTGTAGGACTGGTCGGGGTGGATCATGTGGGCCAGCACGGTGCCAAGGCGAGCAGACATGGCCCTGGCAAAGATTTTATAGTCCGTGCTGAGGAGGGAGACCGGGCGCCAGTTCTTAAGGAGGCGGAGATCGCCCTTCTTAGGCAGCAGGACAATGACCGCCCTGCGCCAAGAGAGGGGCATCTCCCCGGTCGCCAAACTTTCCCCCAGGACCCGCGCGTAGTCGCCCCCCAAGACGTCCCAGAACGCCCTGTGGATCTCCACGGTCAGCCCGTCCAGCCCCGGGGACTTTCCCCTAGAGAGCTGGCGGAGGGCGCCGGTCAGCTCCGCCAGACTTAGCGGAGCGTCCAATTTTTCGGCGCCCTCCGGGCCAACCTTCGTCAGGTCCTCCCACAAAACTCTGCGCGCATCCTCGCTGGACGGATCCGGAGAGAACAGAGCCCCGTAATAGGCGCGGGTCTCCGCGCTGATTCCCTCCGGATCCGAGACCAGAGATCCGTCGTCGGCCAGCAGCCCCAAGAGCTGCTTACGGACCCCCCGTCTTTTTTCCAGCGAGTAGAAGAAGGGGGAGCCGCGGTCCAGGTCCCGCAGGAGCTGGATCCGCGACCTCACGTACGCGCCTCGGGACCCGACGAGCTGCAGGTCCTTCAGCGCGCCCTTCTTCTCTTCGTACACCTTCCGCAGGGTCGGGTCCTCGACGACCTGACCGAGACGGGACTCCAGGTCGAGCACCTCCTTCTCCAACCGCCCGACCCGGGCCTCCCGCCTCTTGGTCGACCCCTTCGCGTACTCCTGACAGAAGAGACGGATGTGAGCCTTGCCCACATCCCACCATAGCCTCAAGGAGGGGAAGCCCCCCTGCTTCCTTCTCCAGTCGGCCCAGAATCGACTAAACGAATCCCGGAACCGTGCGTGCTCCAGCAGCAGGTTGTTAAAATGCCAGTACACGGACCCCCCCCGCGCGCGCAGCGGAGCGAGCTCCGCCCACACCAGGTGGTGGTCCGTGCACGGTCCCTCAACTTCTCCATCGCCGCCGGGCTTCGCGGGGGACCCGAACGGTCCCTCGCCTCGAGGGTGCAGTTAAAATCCCCCCCGAGGATGACGCACTCGCCCACGTCGATGGAGCCCAAGAGAGCGGACACTTCTTCGAAGAAGCGCACTTGCTGCGCACTGGTCTGAGGGGCGTACACGTTCACTAGATGGAGCGGCACGCCCCCCAGGCGAACAGTGACATGGAGCAAGCGGCCCGGCACGTGCTCCTTGACCCCCAAGATCTCCGGCTGAAAATGCGGGGCCAGCAAGATAGCCACCCCGCTGGAATTGTTGGAGAGGTGACTCATGCTGACCCCTCCTTGCCACTCCAGGAGCCACGTGGCTTCGTCTCCCGGAACGGTGTGGGTTTCTTGCAGGAAGCACACCGCATACTTCCCGTCCCGAAGGACCGAGAAGTTATTGAATCTGCGGCGCGCCTCCCTGCTGCCGTTGATGTTGAGGCTGGCTATGGTTATCTTCATGTCAGAAGCATAGTGCAACCTCTACCTACACCTAACGGGGCGAGGAAGCGCAGCCGCTGGTCCGCCGCCACTTCCTCAGCAGCCCAGTGAGAAACGTTGTGAGCCGACGCAGCTCGAGCGGGTTCACACCCTCGTCCGCGCCCAAGATCTTAACGGCGGCGCGGACGGAATCGATGAGCAGCGCCAGCTCCGACCACCTGTCGAGGGCCAGCCGGACCTTATTGCGCTGACCCAGGCACGTGGCCATAAAATCCCGGAGTTCCCTTACGGAAATGAGGGGAGACTCGACAAGGGGCACGAGGTCATCCATCGCCACGTCGGCGCTGGAGTCCGAATCGTCCTCCGTGCCCATCACCGAGTCCCCATCCTCCTCCAGGGGGTCGTCACCAGCGGCCGACCCGTCCGCCGCGCAGTGCGAAGCGAACGACTCGGCCGCGCCAGCCAGCCCCGCCTCCGCCCGGATCCCACCCCCAGGATCGGCGGCAGAGGATTTCTCCCTGGGCTCCTCTAGGGGTGCCGGGCCAGAAGACGGCGGCGGTTCAGAGCTCCCCTCCGCCTCAGACGCCGGAACGACCGGAGAAACCGGGGAGAGAACAATTTCCAGCTCCTCCAGTACGTCCGGCACCAGAGACGCAGCCAGGGGGCCATCCTCCTCCCCGCCACCAACCTCCGACCCAGCGGACGGGGGGTTTTGAATTAAAAGCTCTACCAGGACGAGCATCCCCTGGGAGACGTCCGGGTCGCATTGGGCAAGCTCATTATCCTCGAGCTCGCCCGACACAGCCCCCAGGCTGCCCGACCCGGCGAGGGGTAACGACACCGATAAAAGGTCAACTTCAATTACTGCCGCGGGTTGTTCCGCAACCCCCCCCACGGGCAGGGTCTCATCCCCATCCCCGGGAGGCACGTGCTGGACAGACACATCTGCCTCAGCCTCCCGAGGGACAGGCGACCCCTGCCGATCGCTGGTGATGACGACAGCGCTGGGGGGGGCGGGGGGGCGCAGTACCCGCGGCGGGCGACGACTCCCCCTGCTCGGAGGGACCTTCCTCCTCCCGGTCCTCCTCCTCATCCAGGGGGTCGCGCCTTCTTTTTAGCACGGAGGGAGCGAGGGAGACCTCCATGTCTGCAAAGGCCTCCTCCTCGACTCCCTCCGGCGGAGCAGGTTTGTCGGGTTCCTCGGGCCCGAGCCCGGCCGCAGGTATTGGCATTACCGCTGCGGCAGTTGCGGCCACAGGCTCGGGCACGGGGCCCCTCCCGCTCACATCTGCCCTGATCAACTCCGCGAGGAGCGCGGGTGTAAGGGGCTCAAGGGGCAAGGGCTCACCATCCACGGGGGGACCTGCCCTAAGGTGCTTCTTTTTTTCCCGCGCCTTCTTTCCGGCCGGACACGCTCCCTCCCCCCCGCCGGAGGCCTTGGTGGCATCGGCCCCCGACGTCAACCGCGCATCAGACGTACTTGACGCGCGGGCAGATCCGGGGGGAAGGGCGGCGGCGGCAGCGCCAGCCTCGGCCGCACGAGATGATCCGGCGGCCTTGGAGGCAGGGCAGTTCCTCCTGATGTGCCCCACCTCCCTGCAGGCATGGCACCTCACACCGTCCGACGTCCAAAAGGCGCGGTAGGCGGTCCCCTCGTGGAGGACGACGAACGCCCCTTCAGTGTCCTCCTCCCGCGCCAGCTGGATAAACAGCTGGCGCCGGAAGGAGAAGACGTGGCGAAGGCTGGCCTCCCGGAAGCCGAGCGGGATGGGCGTGATCCCCGACCTCACCTCCCCAAGTTGTCGCAAATGGGGAAGGAGGAGCTCACCAGGAACATAGGGCGGGACGTTGGAAATAATGATCCTCTGCGCGGTGGCCTCGAGAGGATCCACCGGCAGGAAGGTCCCGCCCACGGTGAGCCCCTTGGCGACAGCCAGGGACACCGCCCGCTCCGACCCCAGGAAGAACACAGCCTTCCCATACATTTTCGAGGCCGCGACGATGGCTGAGGGGCCGACAACCCCAGCCATGGCCTTGACGCAGGCCTCGATGGTCATAGTGGGGTGAGTGTAGCTCTTCACCCCAAGCTTTTTTGTTATTAATCGAAAAGGTGACGGGGCAGCAGGAACAGCGGGAGCAGCTGTGGCTGTGGCTACCACTCTCGCATAGGTCCCGGCTGGCCCCGCCACCGGCGAAGATGCAGTCGCCATTCTGGGGTGCTTTTTTTAAGGGCTACACTCACCCCAAGTCACAGGCCTGAAGGTGTTAATGGCCTCGGTGTATATATATATTTTTTTGTCCTCTATTGAGCAGAGGGAGCTGATTAAAAATGAGGACACACCTCTCTCCCTATTGATTTAAATTGGGAGAGGAGCCCTCGCCCCTCTGCTCAATTGGCAATTAATAAAATAGATGAAACTAAGGTGCCTTAGAAAGACAGGCAGAGAGAGACAAAGAGAGAGAGAGAGGTGGGGAGGTGGGAAGGAGGGAGGCCGCAAAGGGCAGTGTTGCCACTCAGGATGGTGGGTGGGTGTAGGCAGGGTTGCACTCTCCGATGGAAAAAGTCTTTGGTGATGGTGGTCTTCTGGCAGGGGGAGAAGACGTCTTCACCTGGAAAAGCTGGAGAAGCCCAGGCTTAGTCCTGCAACAGGTCTTAACGATGTAATTAAATTAAATTAAGGACTTCACCTTGGGCAGCTCCAAGCTCTCCCAGGGCAGGCAATAGAAGGGATGCTAATTAGTGGTGTGTGTGGCCTAGCTTTTAACAAGAGCACACACACTACACCCCTTGATGATCCGGCCTTGCTTCTTCTTTTCTCCCCCCACCTAAAATACAAAGTCTTGGGAGAGTGCCCCAAATAACACCCACCTGTAGATGTTCCGGATGAAGTTTTCTTCCCTCCTTTCAAGCAGTTGGTTTCTCTCCCCTCTCTCCCTCTCCTGAAGTGGAGGCCAATTTGGGGAGGCAGTGATAGAAAGGCCTCTCCCCTGGTTGATGTTGATGTAGGCCTCCTTTCTCCTTCTCCTCCTCTGTCCTCTCTCTCCAGGCACCTCAGTTGATGTAATGATGGTGGAGTTGGTGGTGGTGGTCCAACGTTCTCCTCCTCTTCCTGGTCAGGGGACCACCACTTTAATCCACTCTCCAAAGTCTGGCTGCTCCCTCTACTCGTGCTTGCAGCTGAACAGAGGGTACTCTTTTATTTGGACCCAAAAAAACCCAATTCGACTGTAAATAAACAAAAGTTCAACTAAAGCTTAACAAATCAAATTAAAATTTGGTTTTCCGTGTTGATGATGCACTCCAGTCCCCGCGGCGCCCACCGGTCGCGGAAATACTCAAGCGCACCGGCGGACACCGCGTGCTCCATCTCCAGGGCCACCCGGGCGCGAACATGGCCGCGGAAGAGATGCAGGCAATCCGGCTGGACGACCCCCTCGACCGCCCGCTGCCTGGACCAATTGATGGCTCTTTTAGCCAGGCCCAGGAGCAGGCCCACAAGGAGGTCCTCCAACCTGTCCGCTCCCCTCCGCACCGGGTGACCGTAGATCAAGAGCGTGGGACTGAAGTGCAACCAAAAATCGAGGAGCAGCCCCTTCAAGTAGTGAAAGAGGGGCTGCAACCTCTCACAATCCATATAAACATGAAACACGGACTCCTCCAGGCCGCAAAAAATGCAGGCGGCCTGGGAGTCCGTGAACCTACTTAAAACCTTATTGCACGGGACCGCTCCGTGCAACACCCTCCAGGCCAAGTCCCCGATGGAACAAGGGAGGACTCCCGCATAGAGAGCCCTCCATTGGGGACCTCCGCTACCGCCGGTCGGCAAAACGCCACGCCAAGGCGTGTCCGGACGGTAGACGAAGATGGCAAAGTGGAGAGTGTGCAGGAGCAGCCCGTACAGGAAACCCCTCCGCGCGGAATGAAAAGGCACGGAGGGTATTTCCTCGAGACGGCTCAAGTTGTGAGGCGCTGGTTCCCGAGGGGAGTTTCGGGACCGGGCGCCGATGAGGAATTCCGTCCGAACGGGGGTAAGCTCGGACGGGATCGCCCCACGTGCTTGAGCCGCCTCGATACACCTAGTGGAGTCGGGGCCCAGTGCCGCTTTTACCGATTCGATGGTTTCGACCGCGAGCCGGACGTTGGCCCAGGACAGGCGCCGCGACAGCTCCTCCGGCACCATCCAGCCCGCTCCTCCGCCATCGAGCAGGTCCCCGACTCTGGTCACCTTGCCAGCCACAGCCCTACCCTCCGCCAGCCGCCCGAACCCGTGTTCGTGGAGGTGCGGATTCCTGAGCAGCGGCTCCCGAAGGAGAGCCGCCGCTCCTGACGGGGGAGAGCTCCGCCTGGAAGCGACGTAGTTCCAAACCCATAGTAGTTCCTGGTAGAAGACAGGCAGCTCCCGCAGGTCGGCACGCCTGCTGCCCACTTTCGCAAACAGGAGCTGCGTGTCGTAATTGAGGCCATGCAGCTGGCGGAAGAAAAACGTCGCCAGCGCACACCATCTCGGAGGATTCCCGACGTACAGGTATCTCTGCAGCGTCTGAAGACGGAAAGTCGCAGCCTGGGTGCGAAGGCACACCAGCGCCTGACCGCCCTCCCTAAGCGGGAGACACAGAACCACGGCAGAGACCCAGTGCTTCCTTTTGTCCCAGAAGAAGTCGATGAGCTTCTTCTGAATCTTGGCGACAAACGCAGGGGGAGGGATCAAAGTGACCAACCGGTACCACAACATGGCGGCCACCAGCTGGTTTATGACCAGCGCTCGACCCCTGTAGGACAACACTCGGAGCAGTCCTGTCCAGCGTCCTAGGCGAGCGGTGACTTTGGCCTCCAGCTCTTGCCAGTTCGCCGGCCAAGCGTCCTCGGCAGGGCTAAGGTAGACTCCCAAATAGAGGAGGTGCGTGGTGCTCCAGGCGAAAGGCCTGAACTCCTCCGGCAGGGAGTCCACCCGCCACTGACCCACCAGGAGTCCGGAACATTTCTCCCAGTTGATCTTGGCGGAGGATGCGTCCGAGTAAATCTGCTGGCATTCCCGTATCCTCCGCAAGTCAGCGGGATCCGTGACCATGAGGAGCACGTCATCGGCGTAAGCCGAGAGGACCACCTCCACGCCCGGCCCTTGCAGAGCCAGTCCCGTCAACCTCTTCCGCAAGAGGCGCAGGAAAGGCTCCACGCAAATGGCATATAACTGACCGGACATGGGGCATCCCTGACGCACCCCCCTCCCGAAGCGAAGGGGCGCCGTCAAGGACCCGTTAACTTTAATCAGACACTCCGCGGCGGCGTACAGAAGTCGGATCCGGGCGACGAAATGCGTCCCGAACCCGAATGCGCGCAGAGTCCCGAAGAGATACTCGTGATCCACCCTGTCGAACGCCTTCTCCTGATCCAGGGAAAGGAAGGCGACCGACAGACCAGCCCTCTGTGAGTGGTGGACCAGGTCCCGGACCAGATGGATGTTATCGTGGATGGTCCGGCCCGGGACCGTGTAGGACTGGTCGGGGTGGATCATGTGGGCCAGCACGGTGCCAAGGCGAGCAGACATGGCCCTGGCAAAGATTTTATAGTCCGTGCTGAGGAGGGAGACCGGGCGCCAGTTCTTAAGGAGGCGGAGATCGCCCTTCTTAGGCAGCAGGACAATGACCGCCCTGCGCCAAGAGAGGGGCATCTCCCCGGTCGCCAAACTTTCCCCCAGGACCCGCGCGTAGTCGCCCCCCAAGACATCCCAGAACGCCCTGTGGAACTCCACGGTCAGCCCGTCCAGCCCCGGGGACTTTCCCCTAGAGAGCTGGCGGAGGGCGCCGGTCAGCTCCGCCAGACTTAGCGGAGCGTCCAATTTTTCGGCGCCCTCCGGGCCAACCTTCGTCAGGTCCTCCCACAAAACTCTGCGCGCATCCTCGCTGGACGGATCCGGAGAGAACAGAGCCCCGTAATAGGCGCGGGTCTCCGTGCTGATTCCCTCCGGATCCGAGACCAGAGATCCGTCGTCGGCCAGCAGCCCCAAGAGCTGCTTACGGACCCCCCGTCTTTTTTCCAGCGAGTAGAAGAAGGGGGAGCCGCGGTCCAGGTCCCGCAGGAGCTGGATCCGCGACCTCACGTACGCGCCTCGGGACCCGATGAGCTGCAGGTCCTTCAGCGCGCCCTTCTTCTCTTCGTACACCTTCCGCAGGGCCGGGTCCTCGACGACCTGACCGAGACGGGACTCCAGGTCGAGCACCTCCTTCTCCAACCGCCCGACCCGGGCCTCCCGCCTCTTGGTCGACCCCTTCGCGTACTCCTGACAGAAGAGACAGATGTGAGCCTTGCCCACATCCCACCATAGCCTCAAGGAGGGGAAGCCCCCCTGCTTCCTTCTCCAGTCGGCCCAGAATCGACGAAACGAATCCCGGAACCGTGCGTCCTCCAGCAGCAGGTTGTTAAAATGCCTGTACACGGACCCTCCCCGCGCGTGCAGCGGAGCGAGCTCCGCCCACACCAGGTGGTGGTCCGTGCACGGCACCGGCCGCATGGAAGCTGCCGGAACGCAGGAGACGTACGCCCGGGAAATGTAGAGGCGGTCGATTCTGGACCTTCCTCCCCCAGACCTCACGCTAGTGAAGGCGCTGGAGTCGGGGTGGAGATTTCGCCAGACGTCCACCAAGTCGAAGGACCCAACCAGGTCCCTCAACTTCTCCATCGCCGCCGGGCTTCGCGGGGGACCCGAACGGTCCCTCGCCTCGAGGGTGCAGTTAAAATCCCCCCCGAGGATGACGCACTCGCCCACGTCGATGGAGCCCAAGAGAGCGGACACTTCTTCGAAGAAGCGCACTTGCTGCGCACTGGTCTGAGGGGCGTACACGTTCACTAGATGGGGCGGCACGCCCCCCAGGCGAACAGTGACCTGGAGCAAGCGGCCCGGCACGTGCTCCTTGACCCCCAAGATCTCCGGCTGAAAATGCGGGGCCAGCAAGATAGCCACCCCGCTGGAATTGTTGGAGAGGTGACTCATGCTGACCCCTCCTTGCCACTCCAGGAGCCACGTGGCTTCGTCTCCCGGAACGGTGTGGGTTTCTTGCAGGAAGCACACCGCATACTTCCCGTCCCGAAGGACCGAGAAGTTATTGAATCTGCGGCGCGCCTCCCTGCTGCCGTTGATGTTGAGGCTGGCTATGGTTATCTTCATGTCAGAAGCATAGTGCAACCTCTACCTACACCTAACGGGGGGAGGAAGCGCAGCCGCTGGTCAGCCGCCACTTCCTCAGCAGCCCAGTGAGAAACGTTGTGAGCCGACGCAGCTCGAGCGGGTTCACACCCTCGTCCGCGCCCATGATCTTAACGGCGGCGCGGACGGAATCGATGAGCAGCGCCAGCTCCGACCACCTGTCGAGGGCCAGCCGGACCTTATTGCGCTGACCCAGGCACGTGGCCATAAAATCCCGGAGTTCCCTTACGGAAATGGGGGGAGACTCGGCAAGGGGCACGAGGTCATCCATCGCCACGTCGGCGCTGGAGTCCGAATCGTCCTCCGTGCCCATCACCGAGTCCCCATCCTCCTCCAGGGGGTCGTCACCAGCGGCCGACCCGTCTGCCGCGCAGTGCGAAGCGAACGACTCGGCCGCGCCAGCCAGCCCCGCCTCCGCCCAGATCCCACCCCCAGGATCGGCGGCAGAGGGTTTCTCCCTGGGCTCCTCTAGGGGTGCCGGGCCAGAAGACGGCGGCGGTTCAGAGCTCCCCTCTGCCTCAGACGCCGGAACGACCGGAGAAACCGGGGAGAGAACAATTTCCAGCTCCTCCAGTACGTCCGGCACCAGAGACGCAGCCAGGGGGCCATCCTCCTCCCCGCCACCAACCTCCGACCCAGCGGACGGGGGGTTTTGAATTAAAAGCTCTACCAGGACGAGCATCCCCTGGGAGACGTCCGGGTCGCATTGGGCGAGCTCATTATCCTCGAGCTCGCCCGACCCAGCCCCCAGGCTGCCCGACCCGGCGAGGGGTAACGGCACCGATAAAAGGTCAATTTCAATTACTGCCGCGGGTTGTTCCGCAACCCCCCCCACGGGCAGGGTCTCATCCCCACCCCCGGGAGGCACGTGCTGGACAGACACATCTGCCTCAGCCTCCCGAGGGACAGGCGACCCCTGCCGATCGCTGGTGATGACGACAGCGCTGGGGGGGGGGGGGCGCAGTACCCGCGGCGGGCGACGACTCCCCCTGCTCGGAGGGACCTTCCTCCTCCCGGTCCTCCTCCTCATCCAGGGGGTCGCGCCTTCTTTTTAGCACGGAGGGAGCGAGGGAGACCTCCATGTCTGCAAAGGCCTCCTCCTCGACTCCCTCCGGCGGAGCAGGTTTGTTGGGTTCCTCGGGCCCGAGCCCGGCCGCAGGTATTGGCATTACCGCTGCGGCGGTTGCGGCCACAGGCTCGGGCACGAGGCCCCTCCCGCTCACATCTGCCCTGATCAACTCCGCGAGGAGCGCGGATGTAAGGGGCTCAAGGGGCAAGGGCTCGCCATCCACGGGGGGACCCGCCCTAAGGTGCTTCTTTTTTCCCCGCGCCTTCTTTCCGGCCGGACACGCTCCCTCCCCCCCGCCGGAGGACTTGGTGGCATCGGCCCCCGACGTCAACCGCGCAACAGACGTACTTGACGCGCGGGCAGATCCGGGGGGGAAGGGTGGCGGCGGCGGCGCCAGCCTCAGCCGCACGAGATGGTCCGGCGGCCTTGGAGGCAGGGCAGTTCCTCCTGATGTGCCCCACCTCCTTGCAGGCATGGCACCTCACACCGTCCGACGTCCAAAAGGCGCGGTAGGCGGTCCCCTCGTGGAGGACGACGAACGCCCCGTCAGTGTCCTCCTCCCGCGCCAGCTGGATAAACAGCTGGCGCCGGAAGGAGAAGACGTGGCGAAGGCTGGCCTCCCGGAAGCCGAGCGGGATGGGCGTGATCCCCGACCTCACCTCCCCAAGTTGTCGCAAATGGGGAAGGAGGAGCTCACCAGGAACATAGGGCGGGACGTTGGAAATAATGATCCTCTGCGCGGTGGCCTCGAGAGGATCCACCGGCAGGAAGGTCCCGCCCACGGTGAGCCCCTTGGCGACAGCCAGGGACACCGCCCGCTCCAACCCCAGGAAGAACACAGCCTTCCCATACATTTTCGGTGGCATAGTGGTTAGCACTGTTGCCTCACAGCGCCAGGGACCCGGGTTCGAATCCGGCCTCGGGCGACTGTCTGTGTGGAGTTTGCACATTCTCCCCGTGTTTGCGTGGGTTTCCTCCGGGTGCTCCGGTTTCCTCCCACAGTCCAAAGATGTGCGGGTTAGGTTGATTGGCTATGATAAATTGACCCTTAGTGTTAGGGGGATTAAATACATGGGGTTACGGGGATAGGGTGGGATATGTGTTGGTGTAGGGGTTACGGGAATCGGGTGGGATATGTGTCGGTGCAGGCTCGATGGGCCGAAATGGCCTCTATCTGCACTGTGGGGTTTCTGTGATTCTGTGATTTTCGAGGCCGCGACGATGGCTGAGGGGCCGACAACCCCAGCCATGGCCTTGACGCAGGCCTCGATGGTCATAGTGGGGTGAGTGTAGCTCTTCACCCCAAGCTTTTTTGTTATTAATCGAAAAGGTGACGGGGCAGCAGGAACAGCGGGAGCAGCTGTGGCTGTGGCTACCACTCTCGCATAGGTCCCGGCTGGCACCGCCACCGGCGAAGACGCAGTCGCCATTCTGGGGTGCTTTTTTTAAGGGCTACACTCACCCCAAGTCACAGGCCTGAAGGTGTTAATGGCCTTGGTGTATATATATATTTTTTGTCCTCTATTGAGCAGAGGGAGCTGATTAAAATGAGGACACACCTCTCTCCTTATTGATTTAAATTGGGAGAGGGGCCCTCTCCCCTCTGCTCAATTGGCAATTAATAAAATAGATGAAACTAAGGTGCCTTAGAAAGACAGGCAGAGAGAGACAAAGAGAGAGAGAGAGGTGGGGGTTGGGAAGGAGGGAGGCCGCAAAGGGCAGTGTTGCCACTCAGGATGGTGGGTGGGTGTTGGCAGGGTTGCACTCTCCGATGGAAAAAGTCTTTGGTGGTGGTGGTCTTCTGGCAGGGGGAGAAGACGTCTTCACCTGGAAAAGCTGGAGAAGCCCAGGCTCAGTCCTGCAACAGGTCTTAACGATGTAATTAAATTAAATTAAGGACTTCACCTTGGGCAGCTCCAAGCTCTCCCAGGGCAGGCAATAGAAGGGATGCTAATTAGTGGTGTGTGTGGCCTAGCTTTTAACAAGAGCCACACACACACACACTACACCCCTTGATGATCCGGCCTTGCTTCTTCTTTTCTCCCCCCACCTAAAATACAAAGTCTTGGGAGAGTGCCCCAAATAACACCCACCTGTAGATGTTCCGGATGAAGTTTTCTTCCCTCCTTTCAAGCAGTTGGTTTCTCTCCCCTCTCTCCCTCTCCTGAAGTGGAGGCCAATTTGGGGAGGCAGTGATAGAAAGGCCTCTCCCCTGGTTGATGTTGATGTAGGCCTCCTTTCTCCTTCTCCTCCTCTGTCCTCTCTCTCCAGGCACCTCAGTTGATGTAATGATGGTGGAGTTGGTGGTGGTGGTGGTCCAACGTTCTCCTCCTCTTCCTGGTCAGGGGACCACCACTTTAATCCACTCTCCAAAGTCTGGCTGCTCCCTCTGCTCGTGCTTGCAGCTGAACAGAGGGTAACTTAAGACTGAAATACAAAAGCCTGCTATGGCTTTATATACAGGGGTGGTCACTGCCGGTACTGCAGTATAGAATCAGTTCTTCTCTTAAAGGTACATACACAACAATTCCTCCCCTTTTAGATAAACAGTACATAACATTCATTTAACAACTAAATAATAACTAATTACAATTACAATTTTCTCTGTACTATATACATCAACTGAAATAATCATTTATAAGTTCAGTCTTTGAGGAGGCTTCCTGATCCTGACTGGATAGCGCCTTTCTCGAGTATCCTGTTCTTGCGGCAGAGTTGATTCTGGCTCATTGTCATTGGTTGGTTCGTCAGCTTCCAATACCACTGCTTCTGAGGTAGACGCAATCTGTACTTCGGGTTGATTACCAGGCGCACCTGTTTCGTGGTATGGGTTTGGCTTGTTCCTGTGACTCTAGAATCTGGTCAGCATGGCATCTCACGATGCTCTCTCCAGCGTCCACTGTGTACATTAGTGGTCCCTGCTGTGTGCATATCGTTCCTGGCTGCCATTTTTCTGTTCGGTAGTCGCGGGCCAAGACTGGTTGCCCTATCTTGAAGCTCCTGGTTGGCTTCTCATTTATGTGCTGGAATTGCTTATCCTCAACATCTCGTCTTATGTTTGGTTTGAGCAAATCCAGGCGACATCTTAGCCTTCGGTTGAAGAACATTATGGCTGGAGCTTGGTTGGTGACTGCATGTGTCGCATTCCGGTAAGCAAACAAGAAATTATCCACCTTGTGTTGTAGTGGTATGTCGTCATTATACATTGCCTTTATTGCCTTTTTAAAGGTCTGAACAAACCTCTCAGCCAATCCATTTGTGGCTGGATGATATGGGGCAGATGTGTAATGTTTCACCCCATTATTCCTCAGAAACCTCCGGAAATCCTCTGCCACAAACTGTGGCCCATTGTCGGAGCAAATCTGTTCTGGCAAGCCATTCCTGGCGAAGATGGTCCATAGGACTGCAATAGTTTTCTCCGTGGTGGTGGAGGACATTTTGATGACCTCTGGCCATTTCGAATGGGCGTCCACAGCGATTAGGAACTTTGGCCTAGAAATTCAGCTGTTTGCGCCAGACGTTAGCACCAGATTTCCGGCGCTATCCACTTAGCGCCCGGGCACCGCCGGATCTGCGCCTACGCCGAAATTCAGCTGGGCTTTAGCGCCGGCGCAAAGTGTTAGCGCCCGGTCAGCTGCGCGCGCATCTTATGACGTAATTCCGTCGTGCAACGCCGTTTGTGCGCCCCAAACCGGAAATTCAGTGGCGCCCGGCCGATGTTGGCGTGGCGCTACTAAGGACTGTGAAATGGAACTCAACAGAGGCCCTGTGGGATTCGGGGAGCGCTAATTAAAGGGCACATCCACTCACCCATAAAAGCTAGCCATTTCGCTGCAATGACTTGACTGGTTTGGACTTCTGCACAGAGAGCAAGGCACAGAGATTACTGATTTCGGACACCATAGGAGAGGTCTTTTTGGCTTCTAGCCAGTGCTTTGACATTTGCATCCTTGTGATTTTGCTGGTTGGAACTTTGTAATGGGGGCTGCATGGGGGGCCAACCCTCAGTTGCGACATTTTGTGCGAAGGGCTGGCATACGCTTTGAGACAGGCCCAGGCATGGCTAGACGCAGAGGGGCCATTAGGCGTCGCCAACGTAGGCCTTACCCAGTCCGGCAATACCGGGAGCAGGTCTCATATCTCACCATGACTGCGGCGCATTGTGTTAAGAGGCTGCGCTTCAGAAGGGAGGTGGTTGAAGAGATCTGCCAGCGGCTTCATGCAGATTTGCAGCCACAGCTCATGTCCAGGGCGTCTCTCTTGGTGGAAGTGAAGGTCACGGTGGCTCTCAGCTTTTATGCAAGCGGCTCCTTCCAAGCCGCTGCTGGGGACATCGCGACCATCTCCCAGTTCGCCGCGCATCGCTGCATCCGACAGGTCACCGAAGCACTTTTCGCGAGGAGCCACCAATTCATCTCCTTCCCCATGACCCAACACAAGCAGGAGCAGCGTGCATTCGGATTTGCCAGGATCGCGGCCTTCCCCATGGTGCAGGGCGCCATTGACTGCACGCATGTGGCTATGCGGCCACCTATCCGCAATGCCGAGCAAGACCGCAACCGGAAGGGCTACCATTCCCTAAATGTGCAGCTGGTGTGTGACCACAGGCAGCGCATCCTAGCTGTCAATGCCCGCTTCCCAGGAAGCATCCACGATGCCTTTATCCTGCGACAGACTACTGTGGCTGACATGTTCCAGGCACAGCCTCAACCAAGGGGATGGCTTCTCGGGGACAAGGGCACCCTTTGTGCACATGGCTCATGACCCCGCTCCGCGCGCCCAGGACCCCAGCGGAGCTGGCATACAACGAAAGCCATCAAGCCACAAGGAACCTAATAGAGCAAACGATAGGCGTCCTCAAGCAACGGTTCCGTTGCCTGGATCGTTCGGGCGGGTCTCTTCAGTATTCGCCGGATAGAGTCTCCCAGTTCGTCGTGGTCTGCTGCATGCTCCACAACCTGGCTATCCGCAGGACTCAGGCACTGCCACCTGACATTGGGCCACCACCTCAGGAGGACGAGCAGGAGGACCCTGAGGAGGAGCAGCACCAGGCCAGGAGGGAGCGACAAGGTCCAAGGGCCGTCCGCCGGGGGCTTATTGCTCGACACTTCTAGGCCCCCTGTCAGGGAATGGCCTGGCCCACTGAACGCAGCCGCTTCGCAAGCCCTCAGCCGGTTAACCCAACAACCACTTGAAACATGACACCTGCACATGGTGAATAAATAAACATCTTTATTTGAAAACCTCAGGGCCCTTCCCACATGGAAGAGCAAAACAGAGAAGACCCCCAAAAAACAGTAACAAACTTCTGTCACTCCCAAAACCTGGGGAGGACTAACATAACATCAGCATCCAAATGGCCTCGTCACTGGCCTAACAAAAACAAGCCCCCCCAACAACACAAAGACCCCCATAAAACAAAAACACATAATGCCCCCCAGAACAGAAGCCCCCGCATCACCCAAACCCTCGGTGAACACACTCTATTGGGTGTGGCGAGAGGGCGAGTGTGTGGACAGGCGTCTTTTGCCCCGGCCCGTCCTGCTGCTGCGCCTCAAGCTGGGCCGTGAGGCTGTGCCGAGGCTAGGGGAAGGATCCTCAGGGCGACAAGGCGTCTCGCCAGATGCCCTTGGGGGTCGGCCTACACGAGGGCGGGCCCGGGAGGGGCCGGCTGGTGGCTGCTGCAGCTGTGGGTGGCCCTCTTCAGTGGCTGCAGGAGCTCCTTGCACCGTGGCTGGGGGAGTGGCAGGCTCGCCTGCACCAATGGGTACAAGGTGGGTGATGCCAGGCGCGCGCTGGTCGCCAGACACACGTGCACTCGGGCGGCCTGGCCGGGGAGCAAGCGCGCCAAACTGTGGGTGGCCAGACCGGTGTGCGGCAGCAGGGCGGCGCCTGGCCTGGCGACGCCTCCCCGCCAGTGCGAGGGTCGCAGAAGTCAGTGCCCCAACTGCGCCGGCATGTCCCCGCATCTGCAGTCCCATTGTCTGGACAGCACCTCTCAGCTGGCGACTGGCGTGCTGCGCTGCCTCGAGTTGCTCGACCCCCCTCTCATGCGCTGCCACAAGGAGCTCCACCCCCCTGGCGTGCGCTGCAGCGAAAACCTCGAGGCCCCTGGCCTGGGCTTGGCCGAAAGCCACCACACTTTGAGAGAGGCTTTCGATGGCCTGAGGCATCTGTGCCAGCACCTCCATGATTTCCACGTGGCGGCGCTCCGACGCCGCCGACATCTCGTCCAGGAGGTGCACCTCCTGGGCGACGTCCGAGTCCGGACTGGAGGGCGCCTCCACCCTCTGGCCAGAAGGCTGGCGTGCCGCCGGAGCGCTGCCACGTGCGGCCACGCCACTGACACCAGGTTCTGCCCTCCCCTCCACTGCCTCCCCCCTCTGGGCAGAAGGGTCGCGTGCCGCCGGAGCCTTGCCGCGGGCGTCCATGCCACTGGGACCAGGTTCGGGGCTCCCCTCCCCCGCCTCCCCCTGGCTCTCCGGCACGCCAGACGTATCCCCTTCATTGGCATGTCCTGGAGCGGAGGAGGGTTCCCCCGAGGTGGCGCCTTCCTGCTGCTCCTCCACGTCCTCCTCCTCCGAGGGCCTGGCTGTGTGGGCTTCAGGGAGCACCTCCTCCTCACCAGCTGAAAGCAGGAAGGCACAAGTGTAGCTTTAGAGTGAGGACAGGCCGACAGCGAGGGAGGCCGCACTGGTGCATTATGCGCATTTATCGGCCACTGGGGAAGGATGTAGATCTGATGCGCGAGGGCAAGGATAGAGGTGCAGCCGGTCCTGTCCTTACCAGTGGGCTCCAGTATAGGGTCGGCGTCGCCGATCGCCACAGGCCCAATCACCGGGTGCCACAGCAGTCGGGCCACCCTCTCTTCCAGAGGCGTCAGCTCCTGGAACTCGCGAGGGCCTCCACCAGTGACACGGAGGCTCCTGGCGTTCCTCGCCAGCTTGGCCTGCAAGAGAAAGGAGGGCGTCTAAGTACAGTGTGGTGCCCTGTAGCTGTGTGTGAGGCCTGCCATGGTGGAATAGCTTGCACAGTGTGGTGCCCTGTAGCTCTGTGTGAGGCCTCCCATGGTGGAATAGCTTGCACAGTGTGGTGCCCTGTAGCTCTGTGTGAGGCCTCCCATGGTGGAATAGCTTGCACAGTGTGGTAAGTGCAGAAAGAGCTCTTGATTAACATGCAAGTGCCATTGCAGTGGCAGCAGGGCTGGCCATTAGACCTTGGATGTCCCTTTGGCCCTAATGGGAGGTGCACATGCAAGGATGAGGGGGACATTGGAAAGGGTACTCACCTTGACCAGCCGACATAGGTCGTTGTATTTCTTGCGGCACTGGTCCGCACTCCTGGGAACATCTGAGCTGGAGGAGACCCTCCGGGCAATTTTGGTCCAGGCCTCCCTGAACTGGCTCCTGGGAGCCTTCCTGCCACTAGCCGGGCAAACGACCCGCCTTCTTTTGCGCACCCCATGAAGGAGCACACCCAGCGCATGCTCAGAGAAGCGTTTGGCTCTTTCACGGGCCCTCTCCATGTCCTCCAGGCGTTGATATGCCACACAACCACTCCTGAGGCCTAGTTGCAGGGCTACAGCATGCAGGGCGTGGCTGCAGTCAAAGTTGACCCTTCCCCCTTTAAGAGCTGGCCGGCGTCAGGGTGTCTGCTGACACTCACCACATGATCGCACCTGCGCTGCGCCCGGAATCGGCGTTATTAGGCTGCATCGCCGGATTAGCGCCTGAACACAGGGTTCCAACGCCTTGTGCAGCGCTCGGCCAAAAAGTTGGCCAAATCTACTGAATTTCGGCGAGCTCGCCTGCACTTTCCGGCGGGCGCTAAATTTGACGAGCGCCCGACTTTAGCGCCGCAATAGCGTCAGAACTGAATTTCTAGGCCATTGAGTCCATAAATGGACCAGCAAAATCAATGTGTACCCGTTGCCATGGCGATGAGGGCCACTCCCATGGATGTAACGGGGCCTGTGGTGGAGCATTTTGGACCTTCTGGCATCCTGTGCATCTCTTGGTCATATCCTCGATTTCTTTATCGATTCCCGGCCACCACACAAACGCCCTGGCTAGGCTCTTTATTTTTCCCCCTCCCAGATGACCCTCATGAAGCTCATTGAGCACTCTATCTCTCAACTTGGGTGGAATTACCACTCGGGATCCACACATCAAGGTCCCCTGGCACACTGACAGCTGTTCTCTCCTTGGCGAGAATGCTGGCAGTGAGTCGCCATGTGCTGGCCATCCCTTCACCGTCAAATCATAGACCCGAGAGAGTGTCGGGTCATTTCGGGTTTCCTTCTCTATACTTGAGTTTGTAACAGGTAGACATTCGACTATGGTCGCATGGAATATCTCAACAGGGTCCACTGCAGGTGCTTCCTCTACCATAGGCAACGGTAGGCGTGACAGCCCATCAGCGTTTCCATGCTGTTTCGCACCCTTGTACTCTATGTCGTACTGATGTGCCCCTAGAAAAAGTGACCATCTTTGCAGCCGTTGCGCCGTCATCACCGGAACGCCCTTCTTTGGGTTAAAAATGGAGACCAGGGGCTGATGATCAGTCAGTAGGGTGAATTTCTGCCCGTGCAGATAGTGATTGAACTTCTTCACCCCCCACACCAGGCTGAGGGCCTCCCTGTCAATCTGGGCGTAGTTACGCTCGGCTGAGGTTAACGAGCGCGACGCAAAGGCTACTGGCCTCTCTGAACCGTCAGGGAATTTGTGTGACAGCACCGCTCCGATGCCGTAGGGAGACGCATCACATGCTAACCGAATCGGTAGTGTTGGATTGTAGTGGGCCAATACTTCTTTTGAAGTGATTAGGCATTTACATTTCTGAAAGGCACGCTTACACTCATCACTCCATTTCCATGTTACTCCAGTTTGCAGTAGGGCGTTCAGTGGGTGCAGAATTGTGGATAAATTCGGCAAGAACTTATGGTAGTAGTTCACCAACCCGAAGAACGACCTCAGTTGCGACACATTTTCCGGTGCTGGAGCCTTGACTACAGCCTCAATCTTGTCCGGCGACTTATGCAACCCATCCTCATCAATCATGTGGCCACAATACGAGATTTGTCTCCTGAAGAACTCGCATTTGGGGCGGTTGGCTCGTACCCATATTCCTGTAATCTAGTGAGCACCTGCTCCAGGTTGGCAAGGTGTTCACTGCCATTTTCGCCCGTAACCAGGATGTCGTCCAAATAACACTGGGTCCCCGGGATCCCTTGCAGGACTTGTTCCATCGCCCTCTGCCAAATAGCCGGGGCTGATGCTACCCCGAATACCAGTCGATTGTACTGGTAAAGGCCTTTGTGAGTGTTTATCGTGAGGTATTTCCTAGACGCTTCTTCCACCTCCATTTGTAGATACGCTTGGGCCAGATCAATCTTTGTAAAGCGTTTCCCTCCAGATAGTGAGGCGAAAATATCTTCTATCCGTGGAAGTGGATATTGTACTGTGTGCAGGACTGGGTTCACAGTTACCTTGAAGTCCCCACAGATGCGAACCTTCTTTGGTTCCCCAGGCGTGCTGCTCAATGATTTCTTCATTACAGGAATGATGGGTGTGGCCCACTCGCTCCAGTCCACCTTGGACAGCACACCCGAATGCTCCAGACTCTCCAGCTCTGCTTCAACGGCTGGGCGGATCGCGTAAGGTACCGGTCTGGCCTTAAAAAATTTTGGGTTTGCGTTATCTTCGATTTTTATCATTGCCGTTACTCCTTTTAGAGTCCCAAGTCCTTGTTGGAACACCTCTTTCGCGTCAGTTAGAATTTTTGACAGTCGTCCAGGTGTGATGTCATCATCCTTTTTATCAGTCACAGTTAGCGCCTGAATGGAATGCCAATCCAATTGTATTTTTCGGATCCATTCACGTCCCAATAATGGTGGTCCTCCATCTGGTAGTATATATAGATACAGTTTCTGTGTTTCCTTGCCGTTGCATTCAACTGGCACCCTTATTTTTCCTCTGGGGTAGACTTTTTGCCCCGTGTATGTCTTCAATACAATGGACGTGTCCTTTAAGGGTATGTGTGAGAACAGCCGCTCATAGTCTCGTCGATTCATGACAGTTAGGGCTGATCCTGTGTCCAATTCCATCTTTACTGGGGACCCTGCTATCATGAGGGTGACCCAAATGGTTCGGTGATCCTCCTTTGCGATCACGTTGTGTAACTTTAGACAACTTAGTCTCCTGCTCCCGGAGTCCTTATCACTCTCCTGATCTTCCGAACTACTGTCTGTCAATTTCTTTTCTTTCTTGTACTTTTCCTTAGTAGTTCTTGTAGTGTTGGTTTTCTTTCCCGACCTGCAGACTCTTGCTATGTGTCCCATTTTCCCACATTGCCTGCATACTTTGTCCTTAACCCAGCAGTCCTTCTGATCATGGGTTGTTCTGCCGCAGCGATAGCACTTTTCTGCTCCATACGCTATTTCGTTAGCGCTGTATTCCTGTGGTTTCTGTTGTATTTCCGCAGCTCCCTGTGCTGCTGCTTCGTAGGATACTGCCACGCTGAAAGCCTGTTCTAGTGTCAGGTCCTTTTCCGAAAGTAGTCGTTTCTGGGTTCCTTCACTCTGGAGCCCGCAGACAAACTTATCCCATAAGGTGTCTGCCAGTCCTGCTCCGAACTGGCAGTGCTTCGATAACTTGCATAGTTCCGTAAGATAGTCAGCATTGCTCTCATCTTTGTGCTGGTTTCTTTTATGGAACTTGAATCTTTCTGCTATCAGCAGTGGTGTAGGGTTTAGGTGTTCCTGTAAGATATTAACAATCTCTTCAAAACTTTTCTCCATTGGTTTAGCTGGGGTAATTAAATTCCGCAATAGGCCGTACGTTCTCACGCCCATCAAATTTAATAATACCGACGCCTTCTTTCCATCGGCCACCTCATTTGCCTTGCAGTACACTTCAATTCTTTCCACATACGTGGTCCAGTCTTCTACCTCGTTGTCGAAAGCAGTGATACTGCCACTCTTCGGCATCTTGAGTGATTTAAAATGGCGCCTCCCGCGCTTTTTCTTCTTCCCCAATGGAATAAAATAGCGCCTCCCGCGCTTTTCCTTCTTCCCCAATGGAATAAAATGGCGCCTCCCGCACTTTTCCTTCTTCCCCTTGCTGCCACGCTGCTCCTAGCATTCTACAGGGTAATGGCGGCGACCCGTGGCTTCGGCACGTATCACTTTTCCTTCCCCTCGTTCTATCCTCTCCACGCTGCCCTGTTCTTGAGCACTGACTGCGCCCTGTGCGCTCCACGCTCTCTCTCTCTCTTCCTCCCGACAACGCTGCACAGCCCCTTTGCAGAGCCGCTCGATCGAGCCCGAGCCCGCTGCAGTCCGGAAGGGTCAGCGCACTACCTGCTACCAGCACGACTTGCTGGAACACCTCGACTGGGGAGCCAGGCCCAGCTCTCCACGGCCTCCCCTGCAACTCTCCGATGGATCCCTGGGCAGTTGCCCGCGATCGACGCCCGCCGTTCTGACTTCGACCTCCAAGAAGCTTCTCTTCAGGGAAAAGATCCCCGTGAGGTGATGCAGTACTGCAGGTGAGTTCGAACCTGCCCGTCGCCAGTGTAGTGTCCGGGTATCATTAATACTCGGACTGCAGGAGAACAATAAAACAGGTATTTACTTGAACAGAGGGTACTCTTTTATTTGGACCCAAAAAAAACCAATTCAACTGTAAATAAACAAAAGTTCAACTAAAGCTTAACAAATCAAATTAAAATTTGGTTTTCTGTGTTGATGATGCACTCCAGTCCCCGCGGCGCCCATCGGTCGCGGAAATACTCAAGCGCACCGGCGGACACCGCGTGCTCCATCTCCAGGGCCACCCGGGCGCGAACATGGCCGCGGAAGAGATGCAGGCAATCCGGCTGGACGACCCCCTCGACCGCCCGCTGCCTGGACCAATTGATGGCTCTTTTAGCCAGGCCCAGGAGCAGGCCCACAAGGAGGTCCTCCAACCTGTCCGCTCCCCTCCGCACCGGGTGACCGTAGATCAAGAGCGTGGGACTGAAGTGCAACCAAAAATCGAGGAGCAGCCCCTTCAAGTAGTGAAAGAGGGGCTGCAACCTCTCACAATCCATATAAACGTGAAACACGGACTCCTCCAGGCCACAAAAAATGCAGGCGGCCTGGGAGTCCGTGAACCTACTTAAAACCTTATTGCACGGGACCGCTCCATGCAACACCCTCCAGGCCAAGTCCCCGATGGAACAAGGGAGGACTCCCGCATAGAGAGCCCTCCATTGGGGACCTCCGCTACCGCCGGTCGGCAAAACGCCACGCCAAGGCGTGTCCGGACGGTAGACGAAGATGGCAAAGTGGAGAGTGTGCAGGAGCAGCCCGTACAGGAAACCCCTCCGCGCGGAATGAAAAGGCACGGAGGGTATTTCCTCGAGACGGCTCAAGTTGTGAGGCGCCGGTTCCCGAGGGGAGTTTCGGGGCCGGGCGCCGATGAGGAATTCCGTCCGAACGGGGGTAAGCTCGGACGGGATCGCCCCACGTGCTTGAGCCGCCTCGATACACCTAGTGGAGTCGGGGCCCAGTGCCGCTTTTACCGATTCGATGGTTTCGACCGCGAGCCGGACGTTGGCCCAGGACAGGCGCCGCGCCAGCTCCTCCGGCGCCATCCAGCCCGCTCCTCCACCATCGAGCAGGTCCCCGACTCTGGTCACCTTGCCAGCCACAGCCCTACCCTCCGCCAGCCGCCCGAACCCGTGTTCGTGGAGGTGCGGATTCCTGAGCAGCGGCTCCCGAAGGAGAGCCGCCGCTCCTGACGGGGGAGAGCTCCGCCTGGAAGCGACGTAGTTCCAAACCCATAGTAGTTCCTGGTAGAAGACAGGCAGCTCCCGCAGGCCGGCACGCCTGCTGCCCACTTTCGCAAACAGGAGCTGCGTGTCGTAATTGAGGCCATGCAGCTGGCGGAAGAAAAACGTCGCCAGCGCACACCATCTCGGAGGATTCTCGACGTACAGGTATCTCTGCAGCGTCTGAAGACGGAAAGTCGCAGCCTGGGTGCGAAGGCACACCAGCGCCTGACCGCCCTCCCTAAGCGGGAGACACAGAACCGCGGCAGAGACCCAGTGCTTCCTTTTGCCCCAGAAGAAGTCGATGAGCTTCTTCTGAATCTTGGCGACAAACGCAGGGGGAGGGATCAAAGTGACCAACCGGTACCACAACATGGCGGCCACCAGCTGGTTTATGACCAGCGCTCGACCCCTGTAGGACAACACTCGGAGCAGTCCTGTCCAGCGTCCTAGGCGAGCGGTGACTTTGGCCTCCAGCTCTTGCCAGTTCGCCGGCCAAGCGTCCTCGGCAGGGCTAAGGTAGACTCCCAAATAGAGGAGGTGCGTGGTGCTCCAGGCGAAAGGCCTGAACTCCTCCGGCAGGGAGTCCACCCGCCACTGACCCACCAGGAGTCCGGAACATTTCTCCCAGTTGATCTTGGCGGAGGATGCGTCCGAGTAAATCTGCTGGCATTCCCGCATCCTCCGCAAGTCAGCGGGATCCGTGACCGTGAGGAGCACGTCATCGGCGTAAGCCGAGAGGACCACCTCCACGCCCGGCCCTTGCAGAGCCAGTCCCGTCAACCTCTTCCGCAAGAGGCGCAGGAAAGGCTCCACGCAAATGGCATATAACTGACCGGACATGGGGCATCCCTGACGCACCCCCCTCCCGAAGCGAAGGGGCGCCGTCAAGGACCCGTTAACTTTAATCAGACACTCCGCGGCGGTGTACAGAAGTCGGATCCGGGCGACGAAATGCGTCCCGAACCCGAATGCGCGCAGAGTCCCGAAGAGATACTCGTGATCCACCCTGTCGAACGCCTTCTCCTGATCCAGGGAAAGGAAGGCGACCGACAGACCAGCCCTCTGGGAGTGGTGGACCAGGTCCCGGACCAGATGGATGTTATCGTGGATGGTCCGGCCCGGGACCGTGTAGGACTGGTCGGGGTGGATCATGT
The DNA here is from genome assembly GCF_052327205.1 of Somniosus microcephalus. Classification (NCBI taxonomy): domain Eukaryota; kingdom Metazoa; phylum Chordata; class Chondrichthyes; order Squaliformes; family Somniosidae; genus Somniosus; species Somniosus microcephalus. Next base: position 362,673,682 of record NC_140989.1, read on the forward strand.
GGGCCAGCACGGTGCCAAGGCGAGCAGACATGGCCCTGGCAAAGATTTTATAGTCCGTGCTGAGGAGGGAGACCGGGCGCCAGTTCTTAAGGAGGCGGAGATCGCCCTTCTTAGGCAGCAGGACAATGACCGCCCTGCGCCAAGAGAGGGGCATCTCCCCGGTCGCCAAACTTTCCCCCAGGACCCGCGCGTAGTCGCCCCCCAAGACGTCCCAGAACGCCCTGTGGATCTCCACGGTCAGCCCGTCCAGCCCCGGGGACTTTCCCCTAGAGAGCTGGCGGAGGGCGCCGGTCAGCTCCGCCAGACTTAGCGGAGCGTCCAATTTTTCGGCGCCCTCCGGGCCAACCTTCGTCAGGTCCTCCCACAAAACTCTGCGCGCATCCTCGCTGGACGGATCCGGAGAGAACAGAGCCCCGTAATAGGCGCGGGTCTCCGCGCTGATTCCCTCCGGATCCGAGACCAGAGATCCGTCGTCGGCCAGCAGCCCCAAGAGCTGCTTACGGACCCCCCGTCTTTTTTCCAGCGAGTAGAAGAAGGGGGAGCCGCGGTCCAGGTCCCGCAGGAGCTGGATCCGCGACCTCACGTACGCGCCTCGGGACCCGACGAGCTGCAGGTCCTTCAGCGCGCCCTTCTTCTCTTCGTACACCTTCCGCAGGGTCGGGTCCTCGACGACCTGACCGAGACGGGACTCCAGGTCGAGCACCTCCTTCTCCAACCGCCCGACCCGGGCCTCCCGCCTCTTGGTCGACCCCTTCGCGTACTCCTGACAGAAGAGACGGATGTGAGCCTTGCCCACATCCCACCATAGCCTCAAGGAGGGGAAGCCCCCCTGCTTCCTTCTCCAGTCGGCCCAGAATCGACTAAACGAATCCCGGAACCGTGCGTGCTCCAGCAGCAGGTTGTTAAAATGCCAGTACACGGACCCCCCCCGCGCGCGCAGCGGAGCGAGCTCCGCCCACACCAGGTGGTGGTCCGTGCACGGCACCGGCCGCATGGAAGCTGCCGGAACGCAGGAGACGAACGCCCGGGAAATGTAGAGGCGGTCGATTCTGGACCTTCCTCCCCCAGACCTCACGCTAGTGAAGGCGCTGGAGTCGGGGTGGAGATTTCGCCAGACGTCCACCAAGTCGAAGGACCCAACCAGGTCCCTCAACTTCTCCATCGCCGCCGGGCTTCGCGGGGGACCCGAACGGTCCCTCGCCTCGAGGGTGCAGTTAAAATCCCCCCCGAGGATGACGCACTCGCCCACGTCGATGGAGCCCAAGAGAGCGGACACTTCTTCGAAGAAGCGCACTTGCTGCGCACTGGTCTGAGGGGCGTACACGTTCACTAGATGGAGCGGCACGCCCCCCAGGCGAACAGTGACATGGAGCAAGCGGCCCGGCACGTGCTCCTTGACCCCCAAGATCTCCGGCTGAAAATGCGGGGCCAGCAAGATAGCCACCCCGCTGGAATTGTTGGAGAGGTGACTCATGCTGACCCCTCCTTGCCACTCCAGGAGCCACGTGGCTTCGTCTCCCGGAACGGTGTGGGTTTCTTGCAGGAAGCACACCGCATACTTCCCGTCCCGAAGGACCGAGAAGTTATTGAATCTGCGGCGCGCCTCCCTGCTGCCGTTGATGTTGAGGCTGGCTATGGTTATCTTCATGTCAGAAGCATAGTGCAACCTCTACCTACACCTAACGGGGCGAGGAAGCGCAGCCGCTGGTCCGCCGCCACTTCCTCAGCAGCCCAGTGAGAAACGTTGTGAGCCGACGCAGCTCGAGCGGGTTCACACCCTCGTCCGCGCCCAAGATCTTAACGGCGGCGCGGACGGAATCGATGAGCAGCGCCAGCTCCGACCACCTGTCGAGGGCCAGCCGGACCTTATTGCGCTGACCCAGGCACGTGGCCATAAAATCCCGGAGTTCCCTTACGGAAATGAGGGGAGACTCGACAAGGGGCACGAGGTCATCCATCGCCACGTCGGCGCTGGAGTCCGAATCGTCCTCCGTGCCCATCACCGAGTCCCCATCCTCCTCCAGGGGGTCGTCACCAGCGGCCGACCCGTCCGCCGCGCAGTGCGAAGCGAACGACTCGGCCGCGCCAGCCAGCCCCGCCTCCGCCCGGATCCCACCCCCAGGATCGGCGGCAGAGGATTTCTCCCTGGGCTCCTCTAGGGGTGCCGGGCCAGAAGACGGCGGCGGTTCAGAGCTCCCCTCCGCCTCAGACGCCGGAACGACCGGAGAAACCGGGGAGAGAACAATTTCCAGCTCCTCCAGTACGTCCGGCACCAGAGACGCAGCCAGGGGGCCATCCTCCTCCCCGCCACCAACCTCCGACCCAGCGGACGGGGGGTTTTGAATTAAAAGCTCTACCAGGACGAGCATCCCCTGGGAGACGTCCGGGTCGCATTGGGCAAGCTCATTATCCTCGAGCTCGCCCGACACAGCCCCCAGGCTGCCCGACCCGGCGAGGGGTAACGACACCGATAAAAGGTCAACTTCAATTACTGCCGCGGGTTGTTCCGCAACCCCCCCCACGGGCAGGGTCTCATCCCCATCCCCGGGAGGCACGTGCTGGACAGACACATCTGCCTCAGCCTCCCGAGGGACAGGCGACCCCTGCCGATCGCTGGTGATGACGACAGCGCTGGGGGGGGCGGGGGGGCGCAGTACCCGCGGCGGGCGACGACTCCCCCTGCTCGGAGGGACCTTCCTCCTCCCGGTCCTCCTCCTCATCCAGGGGGTCGCGCCTTCTTTTTAGCACGGAGGGAGCGAGGGAGACCTCCATGTCTGCAAAGGCCTCCTCCTCGACTCCCTCCGGCGGAGCAGGTTTGTCGGGTTCCTCGGGCCCGAGCCCGGCCGCAGGTATTGGCATTACCGCTGCGGCAGTTGCGGCCACAGGCTCGGGCACGGGGCCCCTCCCGCTCACATCTGCCCTGATCAACTCCGCGAGGAGCGCGGGTGTAAGGGGCTCAAGGGGCAAGGGCTCACCATCCACGGGGGGACCTGCCCTAAGGTGCTTCTTTTTTTCCCGCGCCTTCTTTCCGGCCGGACACGCTCCCTCCCCCCCGCCGGAGGCCTTGGTGGCATCGGCCCCCGACGTCAACCGCGCATCAGACGTACTTGACGCGCGGGCAGATCCGGGGGGAAGGGCGGCGGCGGCAGCGCCAGCCTCGGCCGCACGAGATGATCCGGCGGCCTTGGAGGCAGGGCAGTTCCTCCTGATGTGCCCCACCTCCCTGCAGGCATGGCACCTCACACCGTCCGACGTCCAAAAGGCGCGGTAGGCGGTCCCCTCGTGGAGGACGACGAACGCCCCTTCAGTGTCCTCCTCCCGCGCCAGCTGGATAAACAGCTGGCGCCGGAAGGAGAAGACGTGGCGAAGGCTGGCCTCCCGGAAGCCGAGCGGGATGGGCGTGATCCCCGACCTCACCTCCCCAAGTTGTCGCAAATGGGGAAGGAGGAGCTCACCAGGAACATAGGGCGGGACGTTGGAAATAATGATCCTCTGCGCGGTGGCCTCGAGAGGATCCACCGGCAGGAAGGTCCCGCCCACGGTGAGCCCCTTGGCGACAGCCAGGGACACCGCCCGCTCCGACCCCAGGAAGAACACAGCCTTCCCATACATTTTCGAGGCCGCGACGATGGCTGAGGGGCCGACAACCCCAGCCATGGCCTTGACGCAGGCCTCGATGGTCATAGTGGGGTGAGTGTAGCTCTTCACCCCAAGCTTTTTTGTTATTAATCGAAAAGGTGACGGGGCAGCAGGAACAGCGGGAGCAGCTGTGGCTGTGGCTACCACTCTCGCATAGGTCCCGGCTGGCCCCGCCACCGGCGAAGATGCAGTCGCCATTCTGGGGTGCTTTTTTTAAGGGCTACACTCACCCCAAGTCACAGGCCTGAAGGTGTTAATGGCCTCGGTGTATATATATATTTTTTTGTCCTCTATTGAGCAGAGGGAGCTGATTAAAAATGAGGACACACCTCTCTCCCTATTGATTTAAATTGGGAGAGGAGCCCTCGCCCCTCTGCTCAATTGGCAATTAATAAAATAGATGAAACTAAGGTGCCTTAGAAAGACAGGCAGAGAGAGACAAAGAGAGAGAGAGAGGTGGGGAGGTGGGAAGGAGGGAGGCCGCAAAGGGCAGTGTTGCCACTCAGGATGGTGGGTGGGTGTAGGCAGGGTTGCACTCTCCGATGGAAAAAGTCTTTGGTGATGGTGGTCTTCTGGCAGGGGGAGAAGACGTCTTCACCTGGAAAAGCTGGAGAAGCCCAGGCTTAGTCCTGCAACAGGTCTTAACGATGTAATTAAATTAAATTAAGGACTTCACCTTGGGCAGCTCCAAGCTCTCCCAGGGCAGGCAATAGAAGGGATGCTAATTAGTGGTGTGTGTGGCCTAGCTTTTAACAAGAGCACACACACTACACCCCTTGATGATCCGGCCTTGCTTCTTCTTTTCTCCCCCCACCTAAAATACAAAGTCTTGGGAGAGTGCCCCAAATAACACCCACCTGTAGATGTTCCGGATGAAGTTTTCTTCCCTCCTTTCAAGCAGTTGGTTTCTCTCCCCTCTCTCCCTCTCCTGAAGTGGAGGCCAATTTGGGGAGGCAGTGATAGAAAGGCCTCTCCCCTGGTTGATGTTGATGTAGGCCTCCTTTCTCCTTCTCCTCCTCTGTCCTCTCTCTCCAGGCACCTCAGTTGATGTAATGATGGTGGAGTTGGTGGTGGTGGTCCAACGTTCTCCTCCTCTTCCTGGTCAGGGGACCACCACTTTAATCCACTCTCCAAAGTCTGGCTGCTCCCTCTACTCGTGCTTGCAGCTGAACAGAGGGTAACTTAAGACTGAAATACAGAAGCCTGCTATGGCTTTATATACAGGGGTGGTCACTGCCGGTACTGCAGTATAGAATCAGTTCTTCTCTTAAAGGTACATACACAACAACCTCAACTCTGGAATTCAGCTCTTTTGTCCCTATTTGGACCAAGGCTGTAATGAGGTCACATCACTTAAGGCTTTATGTACCAGTGAGACCAGTAAATGTAAACCATACAAAAGCTAAATCCGCCATTTCTTACAGATGTGAAGTCTGTGTGCTTCTGGGAGAGAGGGGGCAGTCGTTGGCTCCTTGCTGAAACCTTGTCTCATTTTAAAGTCAGCTCACGACGCAAGACCTAAATCCTGATCAGTATCTAATGATCTAACGCTGGAATTGCACACGTGCAGACATCAGCTGAACACAGAATGGCACTCATCTGGGCTGCCTCCCACAGCACATTAGTCCACTGACACTGACTGTCTAGCCTCGCACATGAACAATGGCCACTTCGCAAGGTAACTGAAGGCAACAAACTCCCTTGGGTCCACGCCCTACCGAGACACCGGCGTCTGGGAGAAGAGGAGCAAAGGGGAAAAAAATGCCGGAAAACCGTGGATGAAAATAGAATAAAAATTATCGTAAAATTTAACTTCCCGTGCAGAAGCAAGCAAATGTTTTATCTAAACTCACGTGTAGCTGTGCGTTGTCCAACAAGATTCTCTAGTTATTGGAACTTAGTCAAAAATTAAATTAAGAAATGTTTGCCAAATTTAAAAAAATGAATGTGGCAGTATGGTAATAAGTTGCTAAATGAGGCAGTAAATAACATGGAACAAGAATAGCAGTCACATTAATTGAAGCCCTACAGATGGTGAGTGTAATAATATTTAATGAACCTGATACAAGAGAGAGGTTGTCCAGCTATTCACCAGACGCATATTTCAGCAAATGTGATCTGTCAGTGAACGGCACATTATATATTTTAAACAAAGAAAGACTTGCATTTATATGGCGCCTTTCACAACTTCAGGACATTCCCAAACTGCTTTACAGCCAACGAAGTACATTTGAAGTATAGTCACTGTTGTAATGTAAGAAACGCAGCAACCAATTTGTGCACTGCAAGGCTCCTCAAACAGCACTGAAATAAGTGATCAGATCATCTGTTTTTAGTGATGTTGGTTGAGGGATAAAAATTGGCCAGGACACTGGGGAGAATTTCCCTGCTTTTCTTCAAAATAGTGCCATGGGATCCTTTATGTCCACCTGAGAGGGCAAATGAGGCCTCGGTTTAGCGTCTCTTCCGAAGACGGCACCTCCAACAGTGCAGCATTCCCTCAATACTACACTGGAGTGTCAGCCTAGAATTTTATGCTCAAGTCTGGAGTGGAGCCTAGCAGCTTCCTCTTCTCCTCTTCCCCCACCCCCCCCACCCCCGACCCCTCATGCTATTGGTTCCTTGATAGGCACATCTTTGCAAGTGCCAAGCACTCTCTGGTAGCTCACCCAAGGAAACATTATTGACAATCAGTGTTGGGATGCTATTCGATAGCAAAATACTGCAGATGTTGGAAATCCGAAATAACAACAGAAAATGCTGGAAAAACTCAGCAGGTCAGGCAACATCCGTGGAGAGACGTCCAACCCGAAACGTCAACTCAAATTTCTCTCCACGGATGTTGCCTGACCTGCTGAGTTTTTCCAGCATTTTCTGTTGTTATTTGGGATGCTATTCAACTGAAAAGCCTGATCTTGTCCTCATCTAACATCCACACTCCAGCAGTTCCAGCAACGAGCACTGGAGTGCTGCCTTCAGTTTTGTGTTTATAAACAGAGGCATAGAATACTAAAGCGAAGCAGTTATGCTAAACCTTTATAAATCACTGGTTAGGCCCCAGCTGGAGCATTGTGTCCAATTCTGGGAACCACACTTTAGGAAGGATGTCAAGGCCTTGGAGAGGAGATCCTCAGGAAGGATATATTGCCCTTGGATGGATGGTGTGCAGCGCAAGTTCACCAGAGTGATACCAAGGCTTAGAGGGTCGAATTATGAGGACAGATTGCATAAACTTGGTGTGTATTCCCCTGAGTATAGAAGATTGAGGGGTGATCTGATTGAGGTGTTTAAAACATTAAAAGGATTCAATAGGTAGATGCAGAGAAACTATTTCCTCTGGTGGGAGTGTGAAGGAATAAGTCATATAACCTATTCAGAAAAATACACTATCTTATGAAAGAATTCTGACCTTATTAAAACATGACAAACTGGGTTTGGAAATTTAGAAACCTAACTATGAAATAGCTATGAAAGAATTCTGACTTTTGAGATAAGACAGTTGTTGACCCTGAATAAATAACCTTATTGAAACAGAAGGTGAAGGGCTCTGACAGGCTGACCTTTTGGGAATAAAACAATGGTTGCTCTGGATAAGGTGTTCTAATTTAAACTTCGTAAAAATGGCACATAAGATAAGGAACATTTGCCCTCGTAAAGATGATATAAAGTAAGGAACACCTGCCATCACACCGTTTTTATATGGTAAACTTAGAACACCTAGAGATGAGACAAGATTCTGTAATGCTACTGGCTGATGTGGCAGTAAGAATTGTAGAGGTCAGCAGAAAGATGACTCGGGATAATTAACTTGCATCAGCAGAAAACCTTAGGGGAAGTACCACTGGAAAAGGGTATAAATATTGAACCCTCAAATGAGATAGTACACTTGCTTTAATCGGGCAAAGCGATTCTTGGCTTCAGAGATGGCTCTGTAGTCTACCACTCTTTGTACCTCGGGGATCAAAGGTATTTGATATTGATGGATATCCTGTATAGAGAACTTTAAGAACAGTAATACTGTAGCGAAGTTAAGATTTAAAAGAAAGATTCTCTGTTAAAAAGATAGTATGTTTTCTCTTTTTAGAATTGTTAATGTTGCGATTGACTGATTCACCAACTGTAAATTGCATGTCAGTTCTTTAATAAATCTATATAATTTTAGAATTGTCTCACATAAGACTTCTGTATCAAAAACTCGCGAACTCAATCTCTGTACACTCTTTGGTGAGGAGTTGCAGAATTCTGAGGGAGTTTTCTGGACCCTCATAATATCCGGGACATTACAGTCTAGCTAAACTTATTAAAAGCGCTATCTGGAGGATGGTAACATTCTCGGGTTGTTCTTTCCTTTAGGGAGCGATAGCCTGGACCTTTAGACCCAATTAAGCACCTTTTGGATTCGGCTACCTCAAACTTTAGTTGAAAGTGAACGTCTGAGAAATACACCTGATCCGGGGTAGCCTTAATGGGGCTAGGACTAGTAAATATCCCTTCAGGGAATCAAGAATGAGGAGACATAATCTAAAATTAGTGCTAGGCTATTGGGGAAAAAAATCATAGAATGACAAAATTGCAAAAATTGTTTATACCAATCTGGCATAAAAGGAAATCTAAAAAGGTGACTCAACCGTGGATAACAGGGGAAATTAGAGACAGCATAAAATCCAAAGATAGGGCGTATAAAATAGCCAAAAAAAGCGCCAGAGCGGAAGATTGGGAACAGTTTAAGATAGAGCAAAGGAGGGCAAAGGGCATAATCAAGAGGGGCAAAATAGCTTACGAAAACAAGCTGGCGGAAAATATAAAAACTAACTCCAAAAGCTTTTATAAGTATATCAAAAGGAAAAGACTGGTGAAAACCAAAGTTGGTCCATTGCAGTCAGATACGGGGGAATATATAATGGGAAATAAGGAAATGGCAGATCAACTAAATGCATACTTTGGGTCAGTCTTTACGAAGGAAGACACAAAAAACCTCCCTGGGATATCGGGAAAAATAGGGACATTGGCAAAGGAGGAACTGACGCAAATCAATATCTCTAAGGATATGGTGTTAAGGAAGCTAAAGGGATTGAAGGTGGACAAATCCCCAGGGCCTGATAACATGCATCCTAGGGTACTGAAGGAGGTGGCCCTAGAGATAGCGGATGCACTAAGGATGATTTTTCAGAATTCATTAGACTCGGGAACAGTGCCGATGGATTGGAGGGTAGCTAACGTTACCCCACTATTCAAAAAGGGGGGTAGGGAAAAAGCAGGTAATTACAGACCTGTAAGCCTTACATCAGTTGTGGGCAAAATGCTGGAGTCCATCATTAAGGATGAAATAGCGGAGCACTTAGCAAATGGGGACAGGATAGGACAGAGTCAACATGGATTTACAAAGGGTAAATCGTGCTTGACTAATCTATTGGAATTTTTTGAGGGAGTAACTGGTAGAATAGATGGGGGAGAGCCAGTAGATGTGGTGTACCTGGACTTCCAAAAGGCCTTCGATAAGGTCCCACATAAAAGATTAGCATGGAAAATTGAGGCTCATGGGATAAAGGGGAAAGTTTTGGCGTGGATAGGGAACTGGCTGTCAGATAGAAAACAGAGAGTTGGAATAAACGGCTCATTTTCTGAATGGCAGGCAGTAACAAGTGGGGTACCACAGGGATCTGTCCTGGGCCCCCAGCTGTTCACAATTTACATTAATGACCTGGATCAGGGAGTCGGATGCAGCATTTCCAAATTTGCAGACGACACTAAACTAGGAGGTGGGGTGGGCTCAGAGGAAGAGACCAGGAAGCTCCAGAGCGATTTGGACAGACTGGGCGATTGGGCGGATAAATGGCAGATGCACTATAATGTGGACAAGTGCGAAGTTATCCACCTTGGGTGCAGGAACGGGAGGGCAAATTATTATTTAAATGGCAATAGATTGGGAGAGGGGGAAGTACAGAGAGACCTGGGTGTTCTTGTACACCAGTCACTGAAGGCGAGCATGCAGGTGCAACAGGCGGTCAAGAAGGCAAACGGTATGCTGGCCTTCATAGCAAAAGGGTTAGAATACAGGAACAGGGATACCTTGCTGCAGCTGTACAGGGCACTGGTGAGACCACACCTCGAGTACTGTGTACAGTTTTGGTCGCCTCATCTGAGGAAGGATGTTCTTGCCATGGAGGGGGTGCAGCGGCGATTCACCAGGCTGATACCAGGAATGGCGGGAATGACCTATGAGGAGAGACTATGTAGTTTAGGGATGTACACACTGGAGTTTAGAAGATTGAGAGGGGACCTCATAGAAGTGTATAAAATTCTGACAGGTCTAGACAGACTGGATGCAGAAGGAATGTTTCCCTTGGCGGGTGAGAACAGAACTAGAGGACATAATTTAAGGATAAGGGCTAAACCATTTAGGACAGAGATGAGGGGGAATTTCTTCACTCAGAGAGTGGTGAACCTGTGGAACTCATTGCCACAGAGGGCAGTGTACGCCAGCTCATTAAATATATTTAAGAGGGAATTAGATATATTTCTACGGGCAAAAGGGGTTAAGGGTTACGGAGAGAAGGCGGGGACGGGATACTGAATTAAAGGATCAGCCATGATCTCATTAAATGGCGGAGCAGGCACGAAGGGCCGAATGGCCTACTCCTGCTCCTATCTTCTATGTATCTATGTATCTATGAGACCGTAGAGAAGGCAACCATTCGGCCCATTGTGCCTGTGCCGGCTCTTTGAAAGAACTTTCCAATTTGTCCCATTTCCCTGCCCTTTCCCCATAGCCCTACAAATTTTTCTCCTTTAACTATTTATCTAATTCCTTTCTGAAAGTTATTATTGAATCTGCTTCCACCATCCTTTCAGTCAGTGCATTCCAGACCATAACAACTCGCTGCATTAAACAAATTCTCTCATCTCGCCTCTGGTTTTTTTGCCAATCACCTTCAATCTGTGTCGTCTGGTTACCAACACTCCTGACACTGGAAACAGTTTCTCCTTATTTACCACATCAAAACCCACCATGATTTTGAACACCTCTATCAAATCTCCCCTTAATCTTCTCTGCTCTAAGGAGAACAACCCCAGCTTCTCTAGTCTCTCCATGTAACTGAAGTCCCGCATCCCTGGTACCATTCGAGTAAATCTCCTCTGCACCCTCTCTATGGCCTTGACATTCTTCCTAAAGTGTGGTGCCCAGAATTGGACACAATACTTCAGCTGGGGCCTAACCAGTGATTTATAAAGGTTCAGCATAACTTCCTTGCTATTGTATACTCAGCCTCTGTTTATAAAACCAAGTATTCCACGTGCTTTTTTAACAGCCTTCTCAACTTGTCCTGCCACCATCAGGTCTTCCTGTTCCAGCACCCCCTTTAAAATCAGGAAGCACTTTTTCACAGAAAGGGTAGTAGAAATCTGTAATTCTCTCCATCAAAAAGGTTGTGGATGCTAGGGGGACTACTGGAGCTTCCAAGACTGAGATTGCTAGATTTTTGTTAGGTAAGACTATCAAGGGCTATGGCGCTATGGTGCAAAAATGGTACAGATCAGCCATGATCTCATTGAATGGTGGAGCAGGATCGAGGGGTTGAATGGCCTCCTCCTGTTCCAATGCAGGAACCTTGGCCAGTTTCTCCCCCTTCCAAACTAAGCGGTGCTGAAGCCAACTGCAGCACCCCTACCACGACCTGACTCCAGATCAGCCAACTCAACAAGCACTGGCAATTGAATCTGCTCAGATAATGAAGCAGTCCATGCCCACATGCAACAAGATCTGGACGACGTTCAGGCTTGGGCTGATAAGTGACAGGCAACATTCGCGCCACAGAAATGCCAGCCAATGACTATCTCCAACAAGCGAGTGTCTAACCACCTCCCCTTGACATTCAACGGTATTACCATCACCGAATCCCCCACTATCAACATCCTGGGGGTCACCATTGACCAGAAACTTAACTGGACCAGCCACATAAATACTGTGGCAACAATAGCGGGTCAGAGGTTGGTATTCTGCGGTGAGTGTCTCACCTCCTGACTCCCCAAAGCCTTTCCATAATCTGCAAAGCACAAGTAAGGAGTGTGGTGGAATACTCTCCACTTGCCTGGATGAGTGCCACTCCAACAACACTCAAGAAACTCGACACCATTCAGGACAAAGCAGCCTGCTTGATTGGCACCCCATCCACCACCTTAAACATTCACTCCCTCCACCACTGGCGTACCATGGCTGCAGTGTGTACCATCTACAAGAGGCACTGCAGCAGCTCGCCAAGGCTTCTTTGGCAGCACCTCCCAAACCCAAGACCTCTTCCCCCTAGAAGGACAAGGGCAGCAGGCGCATGGGAACACCACCACCTCCAAGTTCCCTTCCAAGTCACACACCATCCTGACTTAGAAGTATATCACTGATCCTTCATCGTCGCTGGGTCAAAATCCTGGAACTCCCTCCCTAACAGCACTGTGGGAGCGCCTTCACCACACGGACTGCAGCGGTTCAAGAAGGCGGCTCACTACCACCTTCTCAAGGGCAATTAGGGATGATCAATAAATGCTGGCCTTGCCAGCAATGCCCACATCCCATAAACAAATTTTTAAAAAAATACCTGATCTGTATGGCGTGCTGCTTTAACTAGACAAGCCACTGGGAGACTGGCACATCTTTAGTTAAAAACAAAGTAATGGGTCTGTTTACTCTTTGTATCACATGTCATGATAGCATCAATGGATTTTCTTTTGTAGTTAATGGAATTTTGATGAAAATACAGGGTCAGAAGATTTTTGCTGACAAATTTACTATTTTTCCTGTCAACATCAAATGTCATTGTACATATTGTGGGACGCAGTGCATTTACAGTTTAATGAGAATATAGCAAGGCTCTTTAGAAGCATATCAAATGTTTGTATGACCTGGACCACTTTCCTCACTTACTTCCTCTTTTATTGATACTTTATAGAATTCCTCACTTTTTTTCTAACAGTCATATCATTTGAAAGTAAATGTCACATTTATAGTCATGCCCTGTCATATATCACCGCAGCCCCTCAAATCGCTTCATAGGCAATGAGTTACTTTGAGGTGCAGTCACTGTTTTTATGTAGCTAAATGTGCACAGCAAGACCTTACAATCAGCAATGAGATGAATGATCAATTAATCTGCTTTATCTGGTGTTGTCAGTAAGGTTGAGTCCGTCCGTTCACCTGCAACCCCCTGCGCCCCCACCCCCCCACTTCCCCTAGCCCACCAAGCCAAACCTCCCCCAGGCTCCCCTCTGCTCTAGCCCTGAATCCACATCTCTCTCTAGTTTCTCTCCTGCCTCCCTCATACCCTCTCTGAGCTCGTCCAATCCATGAGACCCACCGCCTGCTGTCTCGCCCCTATTCCCACTAAACTGCCGACCACCCGACTTCCCTCCCTAGCCCCCATGCTAGCTGACAATGTAACATAGAAACATAGAAACATAGAAGATAGGAGCAGGAGTAGGCCATTTGGCCCCTCGAGCCTGCTCCGCCATTCAATGCGATCATGGCTGATCATCCAAATTCAGTACCCTGGCCCTGCTTTCTCCCCATATCCCTTGATCCCCTTAGCCTTAAGAAATATATCCAACCCCTTCTTGAATATATTTAATGAATTGGCCTCTACTGCCTTCTGTGGTAGAGAATTCCACAGATTCACCACTCTCTGGGTGAAGAAATTCCTCCTCATCTCTGTCCTAAATGGCTTACCCCTTATCCTTAGACTGTGACCCCTGGTTCTGGACTCCCCAACCATCGGGAGCATCCTTGCTGCATCTAGTCTGTCTAGCCCTGTTAGAATTTTATAAATGGTTCCCTCTCCTTAGGTACTGGCCCTCTCCCTTTCATAACCACCTTTATTACCTCTTCGTCAAAAAAAGCACCCTCTGTCCTTGCAAACTACCAGCCCATCTTCAACCTCCCTTTTCTCTCCAAACGTCCTTGAACATGTTGTCACCACCCAAATCCAGGCCCATTTTCCCCAGCGCCTCCCTGTTTGAATTTCTCTAATCAGGTATCTGCTCCTGTCAGGGCATCGAAACAGCCGTAATCAAAGTCGCAAATGACATCCTATGTGACTGTGACCTTGAAACATTATCTCTCCTCTACCTGCTGGACCTCTCTCCAGCCTTTGGCACACGTCAAACACAAGTCGAAGAGAAATGATGAAAGGTTTTGAGAGGGTGAAACACTGAAGGATTATTTCCCTGACCGGTGAATCAGCAAGGAGGAGACATCAATTTAGGGTTATTAACAGCGCGCTGGGGGGGTTATAGGAGATGTTTTCAAGCAAGAGGGTTATTTGAATGTGGCTGCATATAGTCACACCACTATTCCCGGCCGGCTGCTACATCATCCAATCATAGAATCATAGAAATTTACAGCACAGAAGGAGGCCGTTCGGCCCATCTTATCCGGCTGGCCGACAAAGAGCTATCCACCCGGATCCCACTTTCCAGCACTTGGTCCGTAGCCTTGTAGGTTACGACACTTCAAGTGCATATCCAAGTACTTTTTAAATGCGATGAGGGTTTCTGCCTCTTCCACCCTTTCAGACAGTGAGTTCCAGCCCCCCACCACCCTCTGGGTGAAAAAAGCTCTCCTCAACTCCCGTCTAAACTTCTGACCAATTACTTTAAATCGATGCCCCCTGGTTATTGACCCTTCTGCTAAGGGAAATAGGTGCAAGTTTCTTTCTTTCCTTCCAGGATTTTGACTCCGCGACCACAAAGGAACGGATGATAATTCAAAGAAATATCTGCAGACTGTACTGCCAGCTGAGTTGAAGGAAGTTGGATGGGGACAAGCGGGGAAATCAAGGGGATTGGAAGTGAGAAGTAAGCATAACTGTTTTAAAGAGATAGAGAGACGGAAAGCTACATAACAGTGGAAACTGATTCTCAACCAACTGAAGAATCACTGACTGCATCAAAACATTCAGTAAAGAATAAGTTAAAAAAATAAATCCTTCACTTATGCTTTGAATAATGGACTCCAGAATCCATAGAATAGGTTAGTTCATTAATAACTTTTCCTATTTGTGACAATCCCGATGTGTAAAAGAGGCGATGTGTATACTGTTTGCATGCTGCAAAGTAATATGCCGACTGCTAATTACTGTGCAAGTTAGGCAGGAAGCTTGAACAAATGATGAGGCGTTGATGAAAAATAACATATAAACTGGTGAAAGAATCCATGACAAGCAAGATGGAAGTGTACTCTAAATCTAGACTTGGAAAGCGCACTTGTGGATATCCAGCATCTATTGCTTAGCTTCCCATCTTCCCTCTTCCCATGCTTAATGCATACCCACATATACTTCAATGTCAACACTGTCCTTGGGAAATGAACCATTTGATGGAATATCACGGGACACGTTACAATACATTTTGCATAACCCAGCGGAAAATATCATGTGAACAAGTTGGGTCCAAAAGACTAATAGGATATTGCCTATGATGAAGGCCCAAATCAGACTGAGAGAGAGCTGGGCAATATCTGGCATGTATCTCAGACTCTGTAATGTGCGCTACTCTCTCTCATAATGTAGTTTCCTTTAATGTCGTACATTATCGTTTCAATGCGTTAAGAATAAGAATTGCAGGACCAAGACTGAAGGGGATAGTTGAGAGCTAGCTAAGATGCTTATAACAAAGATATTTCCTCAGGGTTTCTCCTGCTGTGTCCTCGTAACATTGGTGAAGGCCCCCATTCATGTGCCTGAAGGGGTTACGGCCGAACTTCGACCTTATTCTTCACCAAGGAAGAAGATGCTTTGAAAGTCAGAGTGAAAGAGGAGGTAGTGGAGATACTGGATGAGATAAAACTTGATAAGGAGCAGGTACTAGAAAGGCTGGTTGTACTTAAAGTTGATAAGTCACCAGGACCGGATGGGGTGCATCCTAGAATGCTGAAGGAAGTTAAGGTGGAAATTGCGGAGATGCTGTCCATAATCTTCCTATCCTCCTTAGATACGGGGGGTGGTGCCAAAGGACTGGAGCATTGCAAATATTACACCATTTGTTCAAAAAAGGGTGTAAGGGTAAACCCAGCAACTACAAGCCAGTTTAACCTCTGTAGTGGGGAAGCTTTTAGAAATGATAATCAGGGACAAAGTTAACAGTCGCTTTCACAAATGTGGCTTAATTAAGGAAAGCCAGCATGGATTTGTTAACGGCAAATTGTGTTTAACTAACTTGACCGAGTATTTTGGTGAGGTAACAGAGATGGTTGATGAGGGCAATGCATTTGACGTGGTGTACATGGACTTCCAAAAGGCATTTGATAAAGTGCCACATAATAGGCTTGTCAGCAAAGTTGAAATCCATGGAATAAAAGCAACAGTGGCAGCATGGATACGAAATTGGCTAAGTGACAGGAAACAGAGTAGTAGTGAACGTTTGTTTTTCAGACTCGAGTAAGGTATACAGTGGTGTTGCCCAGGGGTCAGTACTAGGACCACTGCTTTTCTTAATATATATTAATAACTTGTACAGGGCACCATTTCAAAATTTGCAGATGACACAAAACTTGGAAGTATAGTGAGCAGTGAGGAGGATAGTGATAGACTTCAAGACAACATAGATAGGCTGGTGAAATGGGTGGACACGTGGCAGATGAAATTTAACGCAGAAAAGTACGAAGTGATACATTTTGGTAGGAAGAACAAGAAAAGGCAATATAAAGTAAAGGGTACAATCCTAAAGTGGGTGCATGAAGAGAGAGACCTGGGGGTATATGTGCACAATTCGTTGAAGGTGGCAAGACAGGTTGAGAAAGTGGTTAAAAAGGCATATGGGATCCTGGGCTTCATAAATAGTGGCATAGAGTGCAAAAGCAAGGAAGTTATGATGAACCTTTATAAAACTGGAGTATTGTGTCCAATTCTGGGCACCGCACTTTAGGAATAAATTTTAAATGGAGATAGACATTTTCCTAGCAGATAAGGGAATTAGGGGTTACGGGGAGCGGGCAGGGAAGTGGACGTGAGTCTAGATTCAGATCAGCCATGATCCTATTGAATGGCGGAGCAGGCCCGAGGGGCCGTATGGCCTACTCCTGCTCCTATTTCTTATGTTCTTATGTTAAGGTGCAGAAAAGATTTACAAGAATGAGTCCAGGGATGAGGCACTTCAGTTACGTGGATAGACTGGAGAAGCTGGGGTTGTTCTCCTTAGAGCAGAGAAGGTTGGGAGAAGATTTGATAGAGGTGTTCAAAATCATGAGGGGTCTAGACAGAGTAGATAGAGAGGAACGGTTCCCATTGGCAGAAGGGTCGTGAACCAGAGGACACAGATTTAAGGTGATTGGCAAAAGAACCAAAGGCGGCATGAGGAAAAACTTTTTTACGCAGCGAGTGGTTAGGATCTTGAATGCACTGTCTGAAAGAGTGATGGCGGCAGACTCAATCATGGCTTTCTAAAGGGAATTGGATAAGTACCTGAAGAAAAACATTTTGCAGGGTTACGGGGAAAGGGTGGGGGAGTGGGACTAGCTGAAGTGCTCTTGCAGAGAGCCAGCACGGGCTCGACGGGCCAAATGGCCTCCTACTGTGCTGTAACCATTCTGATTCTATCACGGTGGGGCAGCTGGAGAAGCCCAGGAGAAATTCAAGCCTATAGAATCATAGAATTTTACAGCGCAGGGGAGTAGGACTAATTGGATACCTCTTTCAAAGAGCCGGCACAGGCACAACGGTCGAGTGGCATCCTTCCGTGCTGTATCATTCCATGATTCCAGAAGGAGGCCATTAAGCCCATCATGCCTGTACTGGCTCGCTGATAGACCTTTCCACTTAGTCCCAATCCCCCGCCCTTATCCATTCCTCCTCCAATTTTTCTTCTTGAAATCCATGAAGTACGACTGAGATCTTCTCCTCCTGTAAGCCTAGAGGGACCATTCCATAATCTGACACTCCCATGGGAAATGGCGTGCACAAGCCATCCATTCTGAACTGCAGTGTTGACGTAGGTCCATCAAAGATAAGCACAAATACTGGCCGCAGGCTTTCGCCTGCCTAAAGCTTAGCGACATGGCAGTCTACTAATGCCAACCCTTTAACTGGGCAGCAGGGCACGTGCGCAAACAGCAAGGAGAAGTTCACAAGCTACCGAAAGAACGCGTTATACAGGCACATAATCTAAGCTGACACTCCAGTGTGGTACTGAGGGAGTGCTGCACTGTCGGAGGAGCCATCTTTCAGAGGAGACGTTAAGCTGAGGCCCTATGTACCCTTTCAGGTGAACGTAAAAGATTATCGGCTCATTATCACATTGCAGTGCGCAAATTGGCTGCCGCATTTTCTACAAAACAACAGTGACTATTATGTAATTTTAACTCCCCAGGACAGGCGGGAAAGGGGTGAGGGGAGGGGTTAAAAATTCAAAAATCGGAAACCAGATCCCAACCTGCCTCCAACTTCTGGTTTTAACAGCGGCGGGTTGGGGGATGGGCAATGAACCTGCTCTTCAGGGGCAAGTCCGTCATTTCAATATTTTACTGAGGCTGCTTGCCTCATATTTAACCAGAGATATACTTTTAACGCCTGCGGGCTGGGTTTCCCAGGGTTTGGGAAACCCGGCAGCTGAAGGGAGGTGAGAAGGGCTGGATCCAGCACATAAGTGCCTTTCCAGCACTGCTTGTGGGCCAGGAGGAGCAGGAGTGCTTCCCCCCTGCTCACCAAGCTTCCCTGATTCCCGCCACATGATCGGACCACCCCCCACCCCGATCTCGTCTCTGCCCCCCTCGGATGTAATCACATCCCCTCCCAACCCCCCATGTCTTCTCCAATCCCCAATGTAACATAGAAACATAGAAACATAGAAGATAGGAGCAAGAGTAGGCCATTCGGCTTCTCGAGCCTGTTCCGCCATTTAATGAGATCATGGCTGATCATCCAAATTCAGTACCCAGTCCCTGCTTTCTCCCCATATCCCTTGATCCCTTTAGCCTTAAGAAATATATCTAACTCCTTCTTGAATATATTTAATGAATTGGCCTCTACTGCCTTCTGTGGTAGAGAATTCCACAGGTTCACCACTCTCTGGGTGAAGAAATTCCTCCTCATCTCAGTCCTAAATGGCTTACCCCTTATCCTTGGACTGTGACCCCTGGTTCTGGACTACCCGCCATCGGGAACATCCTTCTTGCATCTAGTCTGTCTAGTCCTGTTAGAATTTTATAAGTTTCAATGAGATCCCCTCTCATTCTTCTAAACTCTAGCGAATATAAGTAATCATGACCCGCCCTTGATGTCTTCTCTGCCCCCACCCCACCGAAGGCTTCTCTAACTTCTTCGATATAATCATGGTCCCTACCCCCGATGTCTACTCTGGTTCCCCCCACCCCCCTCCAATGTCTTCTCTGACCCTCTACGATGTCACCCCCACCGATCTCGCTCTCCCTCCCTCCATCATCTCTGCTCCCCAGCTGCGACCTGATGCTGTAGGCCTTCCCACCCAGCAGCCAGCCAGCCAGCCAGCCAACCTTTCGATCTGGCTGTCTGCCGGCCGGGAAACAGAGTTAAAGTCGGCAGGACCTCCGGGAAACCCGTAATGCCGGCTTTCCCGACCACTACCGGCCATCCACCTGCTCCCTCCACACCTCCCCATAAATATCGGGGCCTATGATTCTATAACCGCACTTCAAAAAATACTTCATTGGCTGTAAGGCGCTTTGGGATGTCCTGAGGTCATGAAAGACGCAGTAAAAATACAAATTATTTCTTTCTTTACACCACAAGCACTACACGGCTTGGTGAAATTAATTTGCAGTCATTTGTGTCTGTCACTCATTCTTTCTTGGTCTCAGGATTGTTAGGAGATGACTGTGGCATAATTACCATAGGCGCAAGTGAGTTTCTCACAACCAGCTGGCTTCTCTTCCCGGCATTACAAAATGGTACCTACTGGCACAGCGGGCACAGACAGAGGACATTTCCCGTGTTCAACCGAGCCTTCCTGCTACAGTAGATAAGCTGTCCGGTGCGACTGCCTTCAACAGTGATGAGAGCTCAGTTCTCCTTTTGAACCTATGAGGATCAGGAAACACCACCTCTATCAGAGGCACAGCACGGCCAAGGTGCTGAATCAGTTCCTTGACAATAGTTCCATTGTAACCATGTCGCTCAGCAAAGACCACGGCTAGAAGCTTATCAGGACCTCTCCTGTGTTGCACTTGGGCTTTTGAAGAGCGAGCCTGCATCCTTTCTCTCTCCTCTGATTACACAAGCCATTGTGTCGGATAATAAAGCATCCGTTTGACCGAGAGCCAAACAAACAAAACACATGTCGTACACAGCAGCATCTGAACAGGGATGGCAATCAGCAATGCTCCAATCGTAAGATAGCAAAATACTGCAGATGCTGGAAATCCAAAATAACAACAGAAAATGCTGGAAAAACTCAGCAGGCCAGGCAACATCCATGGAGAGAAAATAGTCAATGTTTCAGGGCAAACCCTTTGTCAAGACTGGAAAAGCACAGGAAATGAAATAGATTAAAAGGCCAGGCTGGGAGAGAACAAAAGAGAAGTGAAGAGACATTAAGAGGTACTCAAAACGAGACGAGATGGTGATAGGATTAGTGGAGACAAAAGACAGCTCTAGATTAGGTGTGAAATGCGCTGGCAGAATGGGAGACAGCTGCCATGTGGGAGAGAGAAAAAGGGGGGGGAAAAGGGCCAAAACAAAGGTGTGGATAAAAAAATAAGTAAAAATGTGATAGGGGCCAAGGTTATGATCTGAAATTGTTGAACTCGATATTGAGTCCGGAAGGCTGTAAAGTGCCTAATCGGAAGATGAGGTGCTGTTCCTCGAGTTTACGCTGAGCTTCCGTGGAACAATGCAAGAGGCCGAGGACGGTGAGGTCTGAGTGGGAATGGGGCAGTGAATTAAAATGACAGGCAACCGGAAGCTCGGGGTCATCCTTACGGACTGAACGGAGGTGTTCCGCAAAGCGGTCACCCAATCTGCGTTTGGTCTCCCCAATGTAGAGGAGACCGCATCGTGAGCAGCGAATATAGTATACTAGATTGCAAGAAGTACAAGTAAATCGCTGTTTCACCTGGAAGGGGTGTTTGGGGCCCTGGACAGTGGGAAGGGGGGAGGTATAATGCTCCCATCGTAAATAGGCTCAAAGTGAAATAATGGTGTTCAATTTCAGAGCTCACTGAAAGGCCTGAACAACGAAACCCTCATCCACCTGCTGCTGGTTCTTGCTTTGGTTACCTAGGAGGGTACGTGGAGATACAGGCCTTCAGGTAACTTCAGTCCGTGACAAAAGTGATTTCCTCCTCTGGTTTCCCGGAAAATCCCCAGGGAATGTCGCATGGATTTCTCAACAATGACCGTTAATTTATGTTGGACGTTTTTCAACCTTTTCACCCCATCCCTTTTTTTGTCCGGATGTTCAAAGCATCAATACACATGACCTTTTATCAATTCCCACCACATTTTACTTGTGTCTACTTTTCTTAAGCACAGTAACGCTAGGACATGGAGTCCCGTTCAACTGGAGCATGAATCAGAAAACTGGGTGCGCCACACACCATCCCCCAATCCCGTGGAGCCAGGCTCCAGGCTGGGAGCGAACCTTTGCCACAACAACTTCCATTTATATCGCACCTTTATCGTAGTTAAAACGTCCCAAGGTGCTTCACAGGAGCGTAATCAGAAAAAATTTGACACTGCCACATAAGGAGATATTAGGACAGGTGACCAAAACTCTTGGATGGTCTTAAAGGAGGAGAGAGAGATAGACAGGTGGAGAGGTTTAGAAAGGGAATTCCAGAGCTTAGGGCCTAAGTAGCTGAAGGCAAAGCCACCAATGGTGGGGCGACTAAAATCGGGGATGCGCAAGAGGCCAGAATTGGAGGAGCGTAGAAATCTCGGAGGGTTGTAGAGCTGGAGAAAATTACAGAGATAGGGAGGGGGCGAGGCCATGGAAGGGTTTAAAAACAAGGATGAGAATTTTTAAATCGAGGTGTTGCGGAACCGGGAGCCAATGTAGGTCAGCGAGCACGGGGGCAATGGGTGAATGGGACTTGGTGCGAGTTAGGATACAGGCAGCAGAGTTTTGGATGAGCTCAAAAGAACAGGTCACGATCGGGACACGGCAGGGAGGCAGCGGGAATAGAAGGGGATACGTGGCTGGCCTTATTTTAATTGCCCCTCAGCCCCCGCCCCCCCACCCCCACCCCCACCCACCTGCTCTCCGCTAGGCGGGAGGCAGCGAAAATCGAGGCCTATGTTACAGTCATTAACATCATCTCATATTGATGATCTGTGGTACATTGCCTGCTCATTATCTGCTATGACAAGCCACTTGCAGTAACAACTAAACTTTTCAGAACTTATTTTTCTTCAGAATGATTCTCTGGAGTGATTTCAAAGCTGTAGTATCGTGGGAGGGTTAATGATATAAGCTCTTTGAGCTTCACTCTTTTGGATCATGATGCCATCAGAGCTCCTCTATAAGATTACTGCCTTGTAATGAGTCCCAGCTGTCCATTGTTACTGTATAATCAGTTATTGATTGCAGTGCTGTGTCTACTGTTCCAGTGAGATTTTAATGCATCTTGTTGTCATAGGCTTTGCTTGTAAACCTATCGATCGCCAACCCATTCTCTTTATTAAAATGAATCAATGTATTTATATATATATGAAACAAACTCAAATACAACAAATGGGCTTGTTGGCACAGACAAAGGACCTGAATTTCCATTGGGGGTTCTGCTCATCTCCTGGCCTAACTTCTTAAAATCATAGACTGATACAGCACAGAAGGAGGCCGTTCGGCCCATTGTGCCTGTGCCGGCTCTTTGAAAGCACTGTCCAATTAATCCCACTCGCCCTGCTCTTTCCCCACGGCCCTGTGAATATTTTCCCTTCGAGTATTTATCCAACTTCAGTGGGAGAGCTGCGAAACTCCCCGACAAACGGGATATCCAGCTGGAATTATCTATTTACACTGTCTTTCTAGGAGTTATAGAGAAAAAAGAAGCAAGAAAGAGCTTGCATGTATATCGGGCCTTTCACGACCACAGGACGCCCCCCAAGGCGCTTTCTTTCTTTTTTGTGGTAATTTTAAAGGGACTTTTATGTCTCGGTCTGAGGAAATAATTTTAAGCCTCAATTTACTTTTCACCAGTTTAAATTTATGCTCTACCTGTCTGACTCCACTTCTTTCTCCTCCTTTAAGACCCTCCTTAAAACCTACCAGAGAGTGGTGAACCTGTGGAATTCTCTGCCAAAGAAGGCAGTTGAGGCCAATTCATTAAATATATTCAAGAAGGAGTTGGATATACCCTGTATTACTTAAGGCCAAAGGGATCAAGGGATATGGGGAGAAGGCAGGGACAGGGTACTGAATTTGGATGATCAGCCATGATCTCATTGAATGGCGGAGCAGGCTCGAGGGGCCGAATGGCCTACTCCTGCTCCTATCTTCTATGTTTCTATGTTTCTATGTTTACCTTCTTGACCAAGCTTTTGGTCACCTGTCCCAACGGGCTGGATTTTGCCAGCCCTGGGGAGGCGGGTATGGAGGCAGGATAGTTGGCAAAATGGCAGAATCTGGGGGCAGGTGACCAACCATGCCATCTTGCCCGGAGGCGGGTAGCCATCCCACGCCGGGTCCCATCTCCTTGGAGACGGGGAGGGATTACAACCACTTAACTGCCTGTTAACAGGCAGATAAAAGGATTATCCCCATTTTGCCCACACAAGTGCAGGCTTCCCGAAGGCTCTGAAACCCGCCAGGGTCACCAAGGCGAGCAGTGGGTCTGCGGGGGTCGGAGGGGTGCAAAAGTTCGCTGTGAAGGTAAGCGATGGGTGCAAGTGTGGAGAGGTGAGTATCTGAGGTAAGTGGAAAGTGTTAGAAAAAGTGTACTTGCCTTTGTTTCTTCCTGCAGGCTTCAGTCGGTGGGTACGCAGAGAGTCTCGCACCTCTGCAGCAGAGATGACAGATGGCTGTTGCATTCTCCAATGCAACAACCATCTAATTTCTGCAAATGAAAGAGGTTTGATGAGGTCTTGTATTCAAGAACTCATCAAACTACAGAGAATGTCAGTGTTTGACAGCTTCACAGAGCTGCCAAACGATGACAATTCATCTGTCAAAAATTTTTGACAGATGAAACGTCATACGCTGACGTTCTCTGTAACCGGCTTTCCCTCAATTGGCCTGCTCAGCCTGCAGGGCGGGCTTAACAAGATCAAACAAGGGAAAATAGCGTGGGTTAGCCAGAAGTTGATGGAGGCGGGACTAAATCCCGACAAGTGGGAGTCCGGCCTCCAAAAGCTGCCCATTGGCAAAATCCAGCCCCACGTCTCCTTCTTTGGCTCGGCGTGAAATGTTGTCTGATTAGGCTCCTGCGAAGCGCCTTGGGACGTTTTACTGCGTTAAAGGTGCTATATAAATGCAAGTGTATCGTGCATTTATATAGCGCCTTCGATATCGAAAAATGTCGCACGGCGTTCAGAGAAAAGAAGCAACAGATGCTGAATTGTAGAAAAAGAGATTAGGAGAGGTGATTAAAAGCTTGGTCAAAGGAATGGATTTTAAGGTGGGTCGTAAAAGAGGAGAGGGGTTTAAGGTGGGCATTCTAGAGAATGGGGCCTCGGCAGCGGAAGTCACAGACTATGTTCATCTCACCTACACCATTTAATTCTTTCAATGAGGTACTTATTCTGAGGATATCCAACAGTCTACAATCTACAGAGGAGTAAAACGTAGTCTTTCATCGTCCCTTCTCATTTGATCTAATGCTGTCCTATCAAAAACTGACAATGCTGGAAATAGCAGCTGCACCAGCATCTGAAAGAGAAAAAATAGGTTAACATTTTGGGTGTGGGTCCAACCTCAGAAGTTGCAGTGGCCCCATGTGTCAGCCATGGCTCAGTGAGTCGCACTCCCTGGGCTCGAATTTCCAAGCTCCGTGGAGGTGGGTTTGGAGGCGGGAGTGGTGGGAAAATTGCAGAATCGGGGGGCAGGAACCCATCCCACCCCCAGCCCGCCTCCGTGCCAATGTCCCAGGAGGCAGGTACCCGACCTGTGCTGGGAGCCGCCTCCCCGAGGCGGGAAGGGGATTAGTGCCAATTAACTGCCTGTTAACTACCTGTTAACAGAGCTGTCAAACGCTGATTTTTCATCTGTCAAAAGCTCTTGACAGATGAAATGTCAATCACTGACGTCACCAGTAACCGGGTGTCCCTTAATTGGCCTACTGAGCCCGCTGGGCGAGCTTAACAAGGTCAATCAAGGGAAAATAGCGTGGGTTGGCCACAATTCGACAGAGGCGGCACTACAACCCAAAAAGTGGGAGTCCCGCCTCCATCACGTCCCCATTGACAAAATCCAGCTCTCTGCCTCTGCGTCAGAAGGTTGTGGGTTCATGTCCCACTCCAGAGACTTGAGCACAAACTTAGGCTGAAACTCCAGGGCAGTACCAAGGGACAGCTGCACTGTTGGCGGTGCAGTCTTTCAGATGAGACGTTAAACCGAGGCCTGTCTGCTCTAGGATGTAAAAGATTCCATGGCATTATTTCAAGAAGAGCAGGGAGGTTATCCCTGGTGTCTTGGCCAATATTTATTCCTCATTTGATATCATTAAAAACATTATCTGGTCATTATCACATTGCTGTTTGTGGAAGCTTGCTGTGCGGAAACTGCCTGTCACATTTCCTACTTTACAACAGTGACTACACTTCAAAAGTACTTTAGCAAAATACTGTGGATGCTGGAAATCTGAAATAACAACATAAAATGCTGGAAAAACTCAGCAGGCCAGGCAACATTCATGGAGAGAGAAACAGAATCAACGTTTCAGGTCGAAGACCCTTCAAAAATACTTCATTGGCTGTAAAGTGCTTTGGGATATCCTGAGGTCGTGAAAGGCGCTATAGAAATGCAAGTTCTTTCATTGAATATGCCTGCAAAGTTAGAGCCTGTCTTTCTGCTAAATGTATAAGATGCTTGCCTAAATAATAATAACATCCAATGAAAAGGAGGTCATTCAGTTTTAATAAAAAACTCCAGAACAACACAGGCACCACTAGAAACTTAAAAAATCTTTTATTATGGGGGCGATTTTCCCAGCCCTGAGGAGGCGGGTTTGGAGGTGGGACAGTTGGTAAAATGGCAAAAATTGAGTGCGGGTTCGGAACCCGCCTCCAACCCACCTCCGCGCAACTTTGCCGGAGGCGGGCTCCACAAGTGCGATTCGGTCCCGCCTCCAAGGGGCGGAATAGGCAGTTAAGACCCTTTAGAAGCGCTTAAGGACCTCTATAATCCAATTTTCCCAGGCCTTTGTTATTTTGCCACATTTACAGCGCGCGGCACGCCGCTCCTAAACCACGCCAGCTAATCCTGGCGGGTTGACAAGTGGCTGGCCTCCTCACAGCTGCAGTTCCACCATTAAAACGGAGCTTTCAACAGGGATGAGTTGCAGATGGCAGGGCTTTTGCTCCACAGGTATTTGAGCACTTTTTCCAGGCCTACTGAAGTCGGAGGTGGTGCAGCTGAGGTCTATCTACTTTGGGACCTCCTGGGAAAACCCTCTCCCCACTTGGACTGAGCGCTTCCCCAATGGAGATATCTACCAGCAGCATGGGAAACATTTATTTCCTTTCATCATGGGCCTCAGATTCGGACGAGGAGCAGCCACGGCAACAGCAGAGCCAGGCAAAACAGCAGCAGGAGCGCCAACCTGCTGCTCACCCACCTGATGGTGCACAGGGCAGAAGGCGCCAGCGTATGGCAGCACGTCGCCGCAGGAGATACCCTCCTCTCAGGGTTTACAGACAGAGGATGAGCTTCCTCAACATGACTGAGCAGCAGTGCCAAAGGAAGCTGAGACTTTTGCAAGAGGTTGTCCGAGAGATCTGCGGACTGCTGCACCAACACCTGGAGCCCTTACCAGTGGCTGTCAAAGTCACCACCGCACTCAACTTTTTTGCTTCAGGCTCCTTCCAGGGATCATCAGCAGACATCAGCGGCATCTCCCAGTCAGCCGCCCACAGATGCATCACGCAGGTTACCGATGCCCTCTTTGCAAAGGCCCACAATTACATCAACTTTTCAATGGATCAAGCAAATATAACCGCGCGTACGGTTGGATTCTCAAATATGGCAGGCTTGCCAATGGTGCAGGGCGTCATAGACTGCACACATGTGGCCCTGAGGGCACCGCATCATAACCCAGCTATTTTTGTCAACTGCAAGGGCTTCCACTCCCTCAATTTACAGCTGGTGTGTAACCACAAGAAGGAGTTTTTGCATGTTTGCGCCAAGTACTGTGGCAGTTGCCATGACTCGTTCATCCTGTGGCAGTCTAGCGTTCCTCCGCTCTTCCAGCCGCCAAGCCAACTTAACAGATGGCTCCTTGGTAACAAGGGCTACCCCCTGAAGACGTGGCTAATGACATCGATCAGGAGGCCAGCGAACGAAGCTGAGGAGCGCTACAACACCAGCCACATTTTGACCAGGTCCATCATCGAATAAACCATCGGCTTGCTGAAGATGTGATTCAGATGCCTTGACCGATCAGGTGGAGCCCTGCAGTACTCAGCAGCCAGGGTCTCCAGAATGGTCGTGGTCTGCTGTGCGCTGCACAACATCACACAGCATTGTGGCTTGCAGCTTCCTGAGGAGCAAGTGGCTCAGTATATAGCCTCCTCAGATGAAGAGGAGGAGGATGAGGATGAGGATGAGGATGAGGAGGAGGAGGAGGGGGAGGAGGAGGAGGAGGGGGAGGGGGAGGATGATGACTGAGCGAAGGCGCATCAACCAGCAGCAGCAGCACATGAGCACATTGCTGGCCGGAATGCAAGGGATGCACTCATCTTGGCCAGATTTGCTTAGGCTGCCCATTCTAGCACATGTGCTTGGCTCCTTCTTAGCACAAGATACACAATGGGCATGACTCTCTGGCTTCCTCTCACTCTGACCACCAACCTGACCAAGCAAGTCTCGCTGAGGCCACAATGTGGAACTTCCAAAACCAAAATCACAGAGGCCATAACGTCAACAGTTTGCCATCACCAGAGTTTGATACATTCACAAAGGGATGGCATTTAATTATTAAACACAAAAAAACACCCAAGTGACTGCCCGTGTGACTAATTGTGCTTTATCTTCCTATTATGCATGCTGCTACATGGTGCTTCCCCTGTGGCTTCAGCAGAAGTGGAGGCCTCTTGCTCATTTTCATGCTGCTCCTGCTTCAACACCTTTGATGGGCATCCTCTGGGCTTGCGAGCCTGGAGGGCTCGCCAAAAGTCTGCTCCTCCTGCAGCTGTGCAGGGGCTGAGACGCCCATCTCAGTTGGGTGAGGACTCTGGTGGGGCTCTGACCAAATGTTCCGCAGTGGCATGGAAGTTTGAGTGCTTGGAGAGGAACCCCCACTTCCTTGTTCTCTGCCACCAACATCCCTCTCATGGGTCAGCCCCACCTCAGCACTAGCAAGTGGCTTGACAGCACCTTGCTGCACATCAGTGGGGCCATCAGGACTTCCATGAAGCTCTGGTGTCTCTGATCAATAACTGGCCATCGCTCCTCCAGAGATGTCAGTCTATTCTGAACATTGACCATATTTTCAACACTCTGGTGACTTATCTCCTCCATGGCCCTGGCCATCGTCTGCAGAGAGGTGGCCATGGATACTACGGTGGTAGACATCGCTTCCACGGAGGTAGCCAACCTTTCCGAGGAGATGCGCTCATGCGCCAATGACTCCACAAAGGCTCTGCTCATCTTTGAGTTGGACTCCTCCATCCTCTCCACACACACAGTGACCCTGGAGACAAAACCTGCCAGAGACTCCTGCACCTGTTCCTGGAGTTCCAGCACCGCTCTCCTTCTGGATGGACCCGGAGGCACAGGGTCCACATGCAGCTGAGCAGAGCTAGGAGAGTCCTGCGACCTCTGACGAGGACTCTCCACTGCTGTCCCCGTCTCCACCGCCTGCTGATGCTCACTTGTGAGCTGCGATACACCAGGTGACAACACTACGCTATCTCCCGAAGATCCCACCGAGGTGTGCGTATCTGCGCTGGTGCTGGATGCGCTTACATCTACTGACGCTGCATCCTCAGAGGTTGCAGGTTCCTCTGAGGAGTCATCTGCCTCAGGCTCTTCCTCCTGGACAGTGGGGAGGGGGGCTGTCGATGGTCCTGTGGGGGAGTAAAGGAATGAGTTAGAGATGTTACGGTAGTGTGGCATGCACATGCAATAGCGCAGATGATCAATTGCCATTCTAGAAATGTACATTCGCAGCCATTCTAGTGACTCCTGCAATGTAATAGAGAGAGAAGCAAAACTATTCTGTCACCAACTTGCTCTGCTGTGCCCGTCTGTCCGTCCCCCACTTCCACCTCCACCTCAGCGCCAACGACTTCCAGGGTCGCCTCTTCAGCATTGGTCAAATGGGCAAGGGAAGGTGGCCCTCCTCCAGTCTTTGCAGGAAAAGAGAGCCCACAATAGAAGGGAAAGGGCAGTGAGGGAGACAAGTGGAGTTTGAGTGAGAATGATGGAGTCAGTGTAGCGAGTCCAGAGCATAGATGCTTAGGAGACAAAGATGGAGTGAGGTTCCATGTCCAAGGGCCCTCCCTGTGTGATGTTAGTCGTTGTCATTGCATAACATTGACAGGGAGTGTGAGGGCAGCATCACAGAAATCACAGAAACCCCACAGTGCAGATAGAGGCCATTTCGGCCCATCGAGCCTGCACCGACACATATCCCACCCGATCCCCGTAACCCCTACACCAACACATATCCCACCCTATCCCCGTAACCCCACGTATTTAATCCCCCTAACACTAAGGGTGAATTTATCATAGCCAATCAACCTAACCCGCACATCTTTGGACTGTGGGAGGAAACCGGAGCACCCGGAGAAAACCCACGCAAACACGGGGAGAATGTGCAAACCCCACACAGACAGTCGCCCGAGGCCGGATTCGAACCCGGGTCCCTGGTGCTGTGAGGCAACAGTGCTAACCACTATGCCACCGTGTCAGCATAGTCGAGTAGTGAAGTGATTGGGTTCATAGAGTGAGAGGGATGGCGAAGGGTGCAAGGGTTGTAAGGGTAACGTGGGATGTGGAGGAGGAGGTTGTCAATGCAGAGTGCTGGTGCTGAGAGGAGAAGGGGAGCAGAATAAGGGTCAAGCTGATGGTAGACTCACGTTGGCTGATCTTACAAGGTCAGTGAACCTCTTGCGGCACTGCAGCCATGTTCTGCTGCACACAGATCTGGAGGTGACATCCCGTGCCAGCTGCACCCACACAGCCTTGGTTTGTTTGGGAAGCTTCTTCCTCCCAGATGAAGGGAAGAGCACCTCCTTGCTAGCTCTCGCCCCCTCAACCAGAATACTCAGGGACTCATCGGAGAACCCTGCGGAGGCCTTGACTCTGGAGTTGGCCATCTCTTCTCAGCGAAGTGTTCAGCAGCCACAAAACAGCAGTGAAATGAGCCGAGGAAGCAAGCAGCCCTTACATGAAGCTGCATAAGTGGCATCAGCAGAGGCGAGTTTCAGTCCAAAAAGAGTAATTGGCCCAGGGGAACCCACACGCCCGGTATTAATTGGGCAATTAGGGGAAAATCGCAACTTTTTCCCACCTGACAGTGGAGGCGGGTTCGAAACCCGCCCGCCCCCAGACCCGCTCCCAACCCGCCTCCAATGGGAAAATCACCCCCTATGTATCAGACATAGATTCTAGTGTCAAATACAATGTACAAATTAAGTCCTTGTAGCTGAACGGAAAGACAATGATTGGGTAGCCTGAGATTACAGTGCCTTGATCCTAAGTTTAGATTCCTCAAAGGGCCTTTGAACATTTCTAAGCAGTTGATGCCATGTCCATAGGAAGGGAGAAGTAGATAAATGATATTAGGATGTTGTGCAGCACTTGCTACCAAGCAGGGCTCTCATTAGTGGTATAAGATATACAGGAGGTCGGTGACCTACTCAAAGCAGAAAGCCTGAGTTTCATTGAGTAAACTGAATAATTTCCAAGACATAGTTTAATTACCGTAACCTTTTCACTCACCTTTTCCCTATTTAACAATTAGGTGTTGGACAGCCTGTTCCCAGGAGGAGCTGTGCACGGAATCAAACTCTGTCAGCGTGTTACAGATATAAGGACGATTGCTACACAGCCATCATATCCTCTGATAAATTAATGGCTTATTCGTTTAATGAGGAATGATTTCGCTGAGAAATGTTATGTTAAAAGTCATTAGACACGGCAGAGCAGCTCCTGCACAGTTTTCTGGAGATCTTGGTGTTCGGTCTAGTACATTAAACCAATTTACACCACACTCTATTGATTATTTCTGAAACTTGCACCTTCTTGACTTCTGAAATTGCTCAGCATATTGTGTGGCATGTTCACATACATACTAATTAAAGCCGCCTTTCAGCCGGACTCCCTCGTATCAACATTTTCCGCCAGCTATAATTATTAAATCGTTGCTGCAGCTTGCAGTTCTTGAAGATTACGGCTGTTATCCGTCTATACCAATTAACATATTAAAATGGTATGTCAATACATAACAAACGTCACACTTCAAATGTCACACTCCAGACATCACTCTTTGTTGCAGATGCATAAACAATCTTAAAACGTCTTCTGACGCTGATGTGCAATTCCAACCTCTAGCCTGAAAACATTCCAATCTGCGAAGTACCCCGGACCAAACAACAATTAAACCCTGATTGACCCCAGCCTCTGTTTACTTGACAACAATTAGATTATGCGGCTTTAAACGAAGGCAGCTCCAACTCATAATGCAATACCCGTCACGTGGACTAACGCTCGTCCTGATCAAACAATCCGGCATGGGGCTTTAAAACAAAAGACAAAATGCCCACAGTTGCTGGGAAGCTGAAACAAAAGCAGACTTGCTGAGTGTTTCCAGTATTTCCCGTTCTTTGTGTTTTCTGTTTTGTTCCATCATTGTATGGCCAGCAACTCCACAGGAGATCCGCATATGTGTGTGTGTAAAGCCTTCTGTCTAGTATGCATGCATCACAATTTAAACATCACACTTAAAAGTGTCAAAAGTATATTTTTAAAAATGTTTTTTTTTACATTATTAAACTGACCTCTCCCCAAGAACACATGCTGGCGATTTACAAGCAACCGTCAACCTACAGGAACTTTCCTCAACAATTACTCTGACTGGCCTTGGGATATACTTATTTCCACACCAGGAGTACCTCAGCAGTGGCCTTAAAGGGACAGGCCAGTGTTAAACACAGCTCCACCTCAGCTGCTGAACGCCACAACCATTGCTCCAGACTCACGGCTGCCCATGAGCAACATCGCAGGAGATTTACAATGTGCACCTGCAGCCAGCTCCACTTCAACACCAAAATCACTAACCGCCCACCGTGTAAGGCCTTGTCTTATCAGAATGGGTCGAACTCCAGCAGTAAGCCAGCAGGTTTCTCTTTTCCTGTCTAACCCCCCTGCTTTTTACAGGCCTAAGCGGGGCGGTAGAGAGACAAGATTCAGGCCCCCAACCCCTGCCTCCCCTTGCGTCACAATGTTCTTTTATCAGTAAGACGAGATCACATGGCTTGCAGTCAATAGTGTACAAGTGTGAAAAGTGTACGGGCCTTGAGCACTGAAACAAGGAGAAGTCTGAGGGTCTTTGAATTCTGATGCACATGTGGAACATCAGTTGGACAAAAAGGATGACTAATGAGAGAGTGCTGGAACTCATATCAGAAAAGATAGAAAGGGTGAGGCTAATTATGATGAGCAAGCTCTGGGCGTATTATACAGAACTCACTTATTGGGGTTTTTACTCACTGGAGAAGTTGCTGATGATAAATATAGAGACAGGCAGAGAAGAACGTGGCTAGATGGCTTCCTACAATACAACAGTGACTACATTTCAAAGGTACTTGATTGGCTGTAAAGCGCTTTGGGACGTCCTGAGGTCGTGAAAGGCGCGATAGAAATGCAAGTCTTTCTTTTAGATGATGCGATGAAATGGGCATGTGTAACATCGAGAGATGTTGCCGCCTGTATGCTTTGAGTGCACTTGCAGCAACCTCCAGAGCACACAAGAGTTAATTCTGCCCTCCTATTCTTCTTCTTCTTCTTAGGCAGTCCCTCGGAACCGAGGATGATTTGCTTCCACATTAAAAATGAGTTCTCAGGTGACTGATGAGCCGAATGCGGGACCTACAGTCTCTGTCACAGGTGGGGCAGACGGTGGTTGAAGGGGCGGGTGGGCGGGGTGCTTGGGTTGACGTGCGCTCCTTGCGCTGCCTGCGCTTGGCTTCCGCTTGCTCCCGGCGAAGAGCCTCAAGCTGTTCAGCGCTTTCCCGGATGCTTCTCCTCCACTTTGTACGGTCTTGGGCCAGGGATTCCCAGGTGTCGGTGGGGATGTTACACTTTTTCAAGGAGGCTTTGAGGGTGTCCTTGAAGCATTTCCTCTGCCCACCTGGGGCTCTCTTGCCATGTCAGAGTTCCGAGTAGAGCGCTTGTTTTGGGAGTCTTGTATCGGGCATGCGGACGATATGACCCATCCATCGGAGCTGATCGCGCGTGGTCAAAGCTTCGATGCTGAGGATGTTGGCCTGAGCGAGAACACTGACGTTGGTGCACCTATCCTACCAATGGATTTGCAGGATCTTGCAGAGGCAGCGTTGGTGGTACCTCGCCAGCACTTTGAAGTGCCTGCTGTACATGGTCCATGCCTCTGAGGCATACAGCAGGGCGGGTATCACTGCTGCCCTGTAGACCATGAGCTTAGTACCGGGTTTGAGGTCCTGGTCTTCAAACACTCTCTTCTTCAGGCGACCGAAGGCTGCACTGGCACACTGAAGGCAGTGTTGGACTTCGTCATCGACGTCCGCCCATGTTGACAGTAGGCTCCTGATGTATGGAAAGTGGTCCACGTTGTCCAAGGCCTTGTCATGGATTTTGATAATCGGGGGGCAGTACTGTGTGGCGGGGGCAGGTTGGTAGAGGACCTTTGTCTTACAGATGTTTACTGTAAGACCCATGCTCTCATACGCTTCGGTGAAGGTGTTGATGATGGTTTGGAGTTCAAACTCCGAGTGAGCGCAGACACAAGCATCGTCTGCATACTGTAATTGAACGACAGAAGATGGGACGTCCTTGGATCTGGACTGGAGGTGACGGAGGTTGAACAGTTTCCCGTTTGTTCTGTAAATTAGCTCCACTCCAGTAGGGCGCTTACTGAGGGTGAGATGGAGCATTGCAGCAAGGAAGATCGAGAAGAGCGTTGGTGCGATGACACAGCCTTGCTTGACCCCGGTTCGTACATGAATTGGGTCACAAGAGTTAATTCTACCCTCCTGTACCCCTAGCAGGGAGCCACCCTTGCTGAGAGTGCAAGTCGGAGAACATGGGCTAGAATGTTATAAGCCTATCTCTATAATAGCAACAACTTGCATTTCTATAGCGCCTTTAACGTAGTAAAAACATCCCAAGGTGCTTCACAGGAGCGCTATCAGACCGAATCTGACACCGAGTCACACGAGGAGATGTTAGGACAGGTGAGCAAAAGCTTGGTCCAAGAGGTAGTCTTTAAGGAGCGTCTTAAAGGAGGAGAGAGAGGCAGAGAGGTTTAGGGAAGGAATCTCCAACCTACACTGCCTTGGACGTGTAGCTTCACGCACCTCATTATACGTGTACCGCAGGATCTGGTGAATTATGTAGTGGAGTCATTAGCCACGACTTAATTCCTTGTGCTTATTGTAGTGTATGTACCCGTCTACCTTTAAGAGAACTATTGTATGTAACCGTTCACCTTTAAGAGAACTATTTTAGGTGTGGCACTACTTTGTTTGGCTTCTGTATACGGTAATACCGACGGTGACCACACCAGTATATAAGTGTTGTGCCAGGAGTTATTGGGCAGATTCGCCCTGACCTTCGAATAGTAAAGTCCTGTTTTAAGTTACTCTTGGAGTCTGTGTATTAATTAACTAAACAACCCACAGACTTTACAGTGGCGACGAGTCCGATCGTACCCTGCGGCAACAATAATTCCGAAGCAGTTAACGAGCGTCGAGAAGAGGCAACCGCCCTCGTCATTCTGCTGGGAGAAAACTCGAGTCTGCAGAGCTGGAAAGGAGGAAGAATTCAGAGACAAAGACTTCCATCAGCAACAGGCACTGACTGTCCCTTCTGCCACGGTGAGGAGTGAGCCGATCAGCACGAGAAGCAAGGCGGCCACGGTGACTGTGAGTAAGGGAAAAGTAAAAAGAATAACCGGAGGATAAGGGCGGTGCACTCGACCACGGTCGAGGGGGAAAGGAGCCGGACAGAAGTCGGGCCCAGAGGCGCTGAGACTGGGGCAGCGTGGAGCAAGGAAGCCGCGGTACAGAAAGGCTGGGGACGCAACGGCGTCGTGAGACAGCTAGACCACGACCGGCGAAAAAGACCGGGCAGCGACCGAAGCCACGAAGCGCTGCGACCGGGAGCGTAGGCGCGGGAAGATATAAAAACTCAGCCGCAGCCGGGGAGGGAAGCACCGGACTGCGAGACGGCTGGGAGAGGCATTTGGGAGCCGAGCGAGCGGGAGAGGCAGAGCCGACCAAGGGAGACTGCGCGAGAGCCAGTCCAGCGGCTGAAACTGTTCTCCGTCAACGGGGTGTACCCAGCGCCGGTAGAGCCGAGCGAGCGGGAGAGGCAGAGCCGACCAAGGGAGACTGCGCGAGAGCCAGTCCAGCGGCTGAAACTGTTCTCCGTCAACGGGGTGTACCCAGCGCCGGTAGAGCCGAGAGAGCGGGAGAGAGACCGAGCCCGAGCAAGGGGAACTGAGCGAGAGCCAGCCCAGCGGCTGAACCTGTTCGCCGTCAACGGGGTGTACCCAGCGCCGGTTGCCTTGCCGAGAAAAGGGAAAGCACTGAAGCCGACGCGCAGGCTGTGAATCTGAAAGCCAGCGGCCGTCGCCTGTGGGGGAAAGTGTACCCCTCCCGCTAGGGAAGAAACGCGGGAAGCCACCATTAGGCGGGGAAGAAGACAGAAGCGGGAAACCGCCATTGAAGTGGGTGGGGAGAGAAGATAAGCGCGGGAAACTGCCATTTTCGCGGGAAAACCGCCATCTTAGAAAAAAAAATAAGTTAAAGAAATAATTCGGGGTGTTATCAGAAAGAGAGGAAGATGCCTAAGCATGGTAACATCAACGATTTTAATGCCGAGGTAGAAGACTGGGCCACGTACGTGGAACGCATCGAGATCTATTGTGAGGCCAATAAAATAGAAGAAGATGACAAAGCTATAACCTTGCTAAACTCGATGGGCGCGAAGACATACGGGCTCTTGAAGCATCTACTATCACCAGCTAAACCGGCGGATCAGACTTTCGATGATATTGTGGCTGTTCTGAAGGATCACTTGAACCCCACACCGTTGATGTTGGCGGAACGATTCAAATTCTATGCGAGAACGCAACGGAAAGACGAAAGCAACGCAGAATACTTGGTCGAACTGCGTAGACTAGCAAAATACTGCCAGTTTGGAGGGAATCTGACAGAGGCATTGCGAGACAAGTTCGTGTGCGGGTTGGCAAAGGAAGGAACGCAAAAGCGACTACTCGAAGAGAACGACCTTACACTTGACAGGGCTGTCCTTATTGCAGCATCGCACGAAGCCGCAGCGAAGGGAACTGCGGAAATGCAGCTAAAGACAGCAGCACTAAGTGTGGATCAAATTACCTCGACAACAACAAAATGCTATCGTTGTGGGAAGACAACACATGACCAGAACCAATGCTGGTTTAAGAACCAGGAATGCAGGAAATGTGGCAAACTGGGTCACATAGCTAAGGTATGCCGGTCAGGGAAGAAGACCAACAACCAAAGGACCAACAACCAAAGGAAGCCATCACAGGAAAAGTACAACAAGGTACACAAGGTGGCTGAGAAGAGTTCAGAAGAATAGAATTCGGACTCAGACCCAAACGGCCAGGAGCTGGGTAGTCTGAGAATTCACAATGTGAGTAAGGAAGCTGACCTACAAACTATCTGGGTCATGCTAAAAATAGCTGGAATCCAAGTGAAAATGGAGTTGGACACTGGATCAGCTCTATCAGTCATAAATCGAGGGAATTACCACCGGCTATTCTCACATATACCCTTAAGAGATACCAAGTTCGTATTGCAGACATACACGGGGCATAAAGTATACCCCATGGGAAAGATAAGAGTCAAAGTGAGAGATAGGGGTAAAGAACACCCAAGAATGAACTTATACGTACTACATGAGGGAGGACCACCACTTCTAGGACGGGAGTGGATCAAGAAAATAGACATGGAATGGCACTATCTAAAAGCCATAACGAGTGAGGACTCGGTGCAGACAATCAGCTCAGATTCTGAAACGGATGACGATAAGACCAACCCAAATATGAAAGACAAGGCTGAAATGGACTTGCCGACGAAGGTTGGAAAAACGAAGGCATGCATAAAGGCTTATGCTCCAGAGAAGAACAAAGTTTCAGAGCAGAACTCCACCGAAAAATGACAACCTAGTTTGACAGAAAATTCTGAGCCTGTTCAAGTTACGGACATATCCATGATGGAAGAACACCGAGCTCGGACTCAAACTTATTTCAAATTACAGCAACAATTAGAACAATTGAGTTACCGTCTCGTACAAGAGATGAAAACAATGAAAAAGTTCTATGACACCGAATGGGAGAATCTGGAAAGACAACAGAAGCAGCTAGCTCAAGCAGAGAGCGACCATAGAGCCATCGTGACAAATTACCGATCACATCTCCCTTATGCTGTTCAGGAGTTAGAATATTTGCAGGAAGAAGCAAATGAAGAGGAATCTTCAGGAAGCCAGGATTTTATTCCAGTTCTTCTCTACGACTCCTTACAAGCAGAGTGTGAGAAGTTGAAAGAACAGTATGAACAGGCCCAGGCTACAATTCTGGAAGAGGTTAACTCGGCAACCTCCGAAAAGCTAGTTTCACTGGAAGCATATGAGCAACTGAAGGTTGAACATGAGCAAGAAGTCCAAAGGCTGCAGGAAATTCTTGATGAGCTCAAGGCCAAGACAGACTCATCGGTAGAAGTTCCATCCATAGATGAGAAATTAGAGGTGAAAGACATGCCAGAACTTGAAAGACAAGATGTACAAGAACTCATAAAAATATTAAAGGAAACCCAAGACAAATATGGGGCGGCAATGACCGAGATTCAACAACTTGAAGAACAGATTCAACTGGGAATCCGTTCAGTGGAAGAAAAGGGAACTGTAAGAAACACAGAGACTGTAAGACTGGCCTCTGAACATGAGCTAGAGAGCATCAAGGCGCAACTTCTCCGAGCGCTGGAAGCCAAAGTACAAGAGGAAAAGAAGGTGAAAGCATTGGAGGAAAAGGTGGATGAAATGGAGAAGACTCTGACCCACAGTGTTCCTGTGGAAGAGTTAACGGTCAGCCAACTCCTTCATATGCTGAAGGACAAGACTCTACAATGGGAACAATCTGAACACGAGCTTCAATCTTCAAAGGGAAGGAGTTCGGAGCTCTCAAAAGTTATGGAAATAGCTGAGGTTGCAACACAGATTTTACAGGGATGCCAAAAGTACACTGAATCACGTCAATGTGAACAGCAGAATGTTGAAACAGCTGCTCCAGTAGAAGGATTGAATAGCCTGATCAATCAATCCCCGAGGGAAGGGGAAGTATTGAAATCACAAACTAAGTCATTAGTGAAGGATTTGCAGGAAACCCAGGAAGAGCGGGATGAATATGAACGCATGAAGAAGTCTCTTCAGGAAAGATGTCTAGGGAGGGAACAACAGTCGGCTAACGTCCAGTTGGGTACGGAAGAAGTAGTAGGCCCTCTCGCTAGACTAGCTCAGGACGACACCGAATATTACCATGACCTGTTGAGTGACACGGAATATTACGATGACTTGGTCTGCCCAGCTTGTGATGAAAACTCCCAAAGTGCAGAAATCAGGATGAAGCACTTAAAGTCTAAGGAACATAGGGAGATGGTGGCGCTACAGCTGGCAGCGGATAAGGGAGCCCCGAGAGTCTCCAAGAAGCAGAAAAGAAAAAGACGAAGCAGAAGACGATAACCATCTAAATCATTATCACTTCTATCAGATCATGCACGTGGGCCCCACGAAGGGGGCCAAATCAGTTGGAAAGTAGGGAAAATTACCAAGGCAGTCCAGCTGTTTGTAAAAGTCAGCACTGCT
Source organism: Somniosus microcephalus (assembly GCF_052327205.1). NCBI lineage: Eukaryota > Metazoa > Chordata > Chondrichthyes > Squaliformes > Somniosidae > Somniosus > Somniosus microcephalus. The sequence continues at coordinate 362,712,538 of NC_140989.1, forward strand.
GGTTCAGCAGGACGGAAGTTCAAGCTGTTAAGCCAAGGGAAAGACTATGGGATGAGTCACGCTAGAAATGTGAACCGGCTACACCACAGAGATGTTGTTCGGACCGAGTCAAGACCAGAGACTGAATCTGTGAACTGTTCCCGCAGAGACTGAATCTGTGAACTGTTTCCCGCAGAGACTATATCTGTGAATTGTTTTACATGGAGTTGATTATATGTTATGTTTAATGGGGAATAAGTATGTTGTAAGCTAAAAAGGGAGGATTGTAGTGTATGTACCCGTCTACCTTTAAGAGAACTATTGTATGTAACTGTTCACCTTTAAGAGAACTATTTTAGGTGTGGCACTACTTTGTTTGGCTTCTGTATACGGTAATACCGACGGTGACCACACCAGTATATAAGTGTTGTGCCAGGAGTTATTGGGCAGATTCGCCCTGACCTTCGAATAGTAAAGTCCTGTTTTAAGTTACTCTTGGAGTCTGTGTATTAATTAACTAAACAACCCACAGACTTTACACTTATCTTCCAACGGCCACCCATCTCTCTCAAACATTCTGGACACAGAGGATTGAGACAGAGTGGAAGAGTCATGCCCTGAGCTCGGGTAGTTTTCCTAGTGTGTGGTACCAATGAATTACCTGGATCCAGCAACACATGCACCTAACACATAATGGATGGCTTTCCTTACCTCAAGTAGGAAACAATTTAATTCATGAATATGCAGTTGGCTTGTAATCCTCAGCATGTCATTACTTATTTATATGCAAACTACCCAAGCTCAGGGCATGACTCTTCCATTCTGTCTCAATCCTCTGTGTCCAGAATGTTTGAGAGCGATGGGTGGCCGTTGGAAGATAAGCACAAGGAATTAAGTCGGGGCTAATGACTCCACTACATAATTCACCAGATCCTGCGGAACACGTATAATGCGGTGCGTGAAGCTACGTATCCATTCACTGAAAGGGCATTTTGCATACTGAGATATACGTTTGCATTGTCTGGATAGATCAGGAGATCCAGCACAAAAGGTATACCAAATCCTTGTTTGATGCCGCACAATATGCCCACCTGCACGCCTTCGCTGTGCAAAATCTGTAGAGGACGTAGCCACAGAGGATACAGAGCTGGTGCCTGCTGCCGATGGAGATGGTTCAAGTGGAATGGCCCGAGAGATAACAGCAAATTGCAATGTAGGCAATGGATTCATTGATGTCCTTTAGGGAAGGAAACCACCTGTCCTTACCCGTTCTGGCCTACGTGTGACTCCAGTCCCACACCAACATGGCTGACTCTTCACTGCGCTCTGAAGTAGCCCAGCAAGTTGTATCAAGCTGTCCAAGGCAACCAATGATGGACAATAAACGTTGGCCTTGCCAGCGACGCCCACATCCCGAGAATGAATTTAAAAAAAACAATATTCCAAAAACATGCGCGGAGCCAAATCAAATACCAGATATTCTCTTTTCATGGGTGTAAAGTTTTTAAATGGTCCTTAGAGCCTAAGATGGGCCGAATGGCCTTCCTCTTCTGTAATTACTTTGTGATCTTATGATGTGCCCTATTTCATGTATTGCCATCATAACTTTGCTGGGAGCGCAGTGGGAACCCTCTTTCCGCATGTAAACAGGATTTCCCGCCTCACTTCCGGCAAAGTTACGGCACAGGAGCAGCTCTGGGAAAATTCCCGAAGGAAGCCTTTTTCACTTCTTTGCCGCGCCTACTGTACTGAGTTCATTATGAGGGTCGCACGGTTAGTGGAGTGCACATTCCTGTCAAGCAAATGTCAGAGAGTCAAATGAGACAGCGCCACTGACTGATGCCCTCTCTCAGGACGGCACGCCAACCTCTGTTCTCAGCTCCAGAGACCAGTCCAAGCAAACTCAATCAATCATGCCACTGACCGTAAAGCCAATGCTTGCCTCACTTATCCGACAGCTTCCTGTGTCGTTGTTCGAACAGCTTGCCACTGACACCATGAATTTCTAAACTAAAGCACACGGGCTGCAAAACTACATTCCAAGCAAGCAGGTGACCCTTTCTTTCTTTGAAATCTCGCATGCCTGACTCCACTGTACCTTGATATTCATTGCTTCATGGTTACAAGGTCAACTGCATGCCAGTTGTGTTTTCCCACATTGCAGTTCACAGGTCTTCCTGTGACAACACTCACATCCTGCTGATGCCTCTGAAGTCTGTCGCAGAAAGGTGAGATGAGCACGTCTTGAGACAGTGTGTCATCTACCTCGGTGTCCTCTTTCCTGAACAGCGTGCAATGTATTTCATTTGTTAGGTAAGAATATGCTTGGGTGAAGTTTATAGAAAATTTATGAGTGTGTTTGCCTCCATGAGCTTGGCAGTTCAATGTGATCCTCTACTTGCTGGTGTTCTTCCTGTCATGGTTAAAGTATTTGCATATGTTTTACCCAATAAATTCATTGCACAGCCACTTCTTCCTAGAATGCGCCAAATTTGGCCAGTTGCCTCTGACACACCTTTCCAACTATCAGCTCCAGCTTCTGTGAAGTATGGCTTCTTTGTTTCCCCATTCTGAGCAAAAATACACAAAAAAAGAAAGACTTGCATTGCTATAGCACCTTTCACAACCATTAGACGTCTCAAAGTGCTTTCCAGCCAATGAAGTACTATTTGAAGTGTAGTCACTGTTATAATGTGGGAAACACAGCAGCCAATTTGCACACAGCAAGGTCTCACAAACAGCAATGTGATAATGACCAGATAATCTGTTTTTGTTATGTGTTTGAGGGATACATATTGGCCCAGGACACCAGGGATAACTCCCCTGCTCTTCTTCAAAATAGTGCCGTGGGATCTTTTACATCCACCTGAGAGAGCAGACAGGGCCTGGGTTTAACATCTCATCTGAAAGATGGCACCTCTGACCGTGCAGCACTCCCTCAACACTGCACTGGAGTGTCAACCTTGCTTTATATGCTCAACTCCCTGGAGTGGGATTGTGAACCCACAATCTCTCTGACTCAGAAGCAAGTGTGACTACCAACTGAGCCACAGCTGAGATTAACACACACTCCCTTACTGACATAAGCTGCACTTTTTAAAAAGCGGAACAAAAGGGTTGAGTTTGATGGGCGGCCTATGTGCAACTTAATTTGTTTCTGTGGCGGAGCGCTCAAGTTTGGTGTGCGACCTATATGCAAGGTGACCAATATGCATGTCAATGCGGTAACTTATAGTGCCGCAGTTTCTCATTTCTATTTCTAGAGGCTGCTTAAAACAATATCCAAGAAAGTCAGTTCATTAGGATGGTGTGGCGGAGCCACCAGGGGGACTCTGATCTAATGTACATAATTATCTTTAACAAATTATTAGCTACAGAATGAATCTGTATCTTTGTTCATATCATTGCATGTACATAGCGCGGTCCCTTTAAGAATGAGACCAAATGCGATGACGTCATCACGTTGATCACGTGATCCTCCAACGGCGGGAAAACATGATGACGTCATGACGTCAGGCTGGGGAGCCGCCCTAGCCAGTCCTCGTGGAGCCAGCAAAGAGTACAGACCTGTAATGTAGTTCTCCTGTGTTTTTGTTTTAAACTCTGTTGATTAGTATTAAACATCGTTTGTTTGATAGACTGACTCGACCTCAGTCCTTTAGTTAGGAATCTAGCCATTCCTACAGTGGTGACCCCGAATTTTCGTGAACAATTTTCGCGGAAGAAGCGAAGTGCGACGAAACATGGATGCGAACTCCGTGGCTTTGAAGCTCCCACAGTTTTGGGAACAGGCGGCCTCCTGGTTCGTCCAAGCAGAAGCACAATTCGATCTCCGAAACATCGTTGTGGATCAGGCCCGTTACCTTTACATGGTCTCCGCACTCGACAGCTCCACGGCCTCACGGATCATCAGCCTGCTTGAAAACCCCCCCGGTTGACAGCAAGTATAATACTCTTAAAGCGCGGTTAATACAGGTCTTCGGGCTCACGAAGGCGGAGCGTGCCCGCCGGCTACTCGCTTTGCCCGGGCTTGGCGATTCCAAGCCATCTGAATTAATGAGCCAGATGCTTACGCTCCTTGGCTCAGAACCACAATGTTTCCTCTTTCGGGAGTTATTCCTGAGTCAACTACCCGAGCAGGTTCAGGCTGCCCTCGCCAGGTCGGAAGCCACAGATTGCACAGCACTTGCTGCAGAAGCAGATACGATTTATGCGGTCACGCAGCAATCCTGCGCCGCCACGAGGCACCCCGCCCCCACGAACGCCGCCCCGACGCCTCCATCCTCTGGCTTGTGTTTTTACCACGCCTGTTTCGGCGCGAAAGCCAGAGGCTGCCGCCCTCCCTGCAGTTTTGCGCCTAAAAAAAACCCGACATCAACACCAGCAGCAACTCCAGAAAAGGAGGACCGAGTCTGAGGGATGTTCCGCGGCCGCGATGGTGATTGGAAATTCCGGGAAGCTCCTCTACATTACAGATTCCCTCTCAGGCCAGCGCTTTTTATGCGACACCGGGGCGCAGTGTAGCATCCTTCCTGCCTCAGCACTCGATATTCAGTCTGGGATGCACGGCCTCTCCCTCGTGGCAGCTAATGGCGGGGCCATTCGTTCCTTTGGCAAACGGCGGGTCCAGGTGTGCTTCGGCGGGCAACAGTTTCAGTGGGAATTCATTACAGCCAAGGTTTCGCAAGCCATCCTCGGCGCGGATTTCTTATGCGCCAACAGCTTCTTGGTGGATGTAAGAAATCGTCGATTGGTCAACGCGGCCACCTTCCACGTCGCACACTGTCTCCTGCGCGTTGCCCTCGCCAGACGAGTTCACTCGCCTATTAGGTGAATTCCTGGAGCTGACCAAGCCCACTTTCTCCTCCTCGGCCACTAAGCATGGAGTCGAACACCACATTACCACGACTGGCTCTCCGGTTTATGCGCGAGCTCGGCGCCTGGAACCCGGCAAGCTCGCGGCTGCGAAGGCAGAGTTTGCCACGATGGAACGGCTGGGGATTATTCGCCGGTCGAATAGTCCCTGGTCCTCGCCTCTCCACATCGTCCCGAAGCCCGGCGGTGGATGGTGGCAATGCGGGGACTACCGACGCCTTAATGACGCCACTACTCCCGATCAGTACCGATCCCACATATACAGGATTTCTCCGCCCATTTGGCAGGAAATTCAATCTTCTCCAAGGTCGACCTCGTCCGTGGCTACCACCAAGTTCCCGTACACCCGCAGGACGTCCAGAAAACAGCTGTCATCACTCCCTTTGGACTGTTCGAGTTTCTACGGATGCCATTTGGGCTCAAGAATGCCGCACAGGCTTTTCAACGACTAATGGACTCGGTCCTGAGGGATCTTCCCTTTTTATTTGTCTACCTTGACGACATCCTGATAGCCAGCTCTACCAAAGAGAAACACGTCTGCCATCTCCGCACCCTCTTTCGGCGCCTCAGCCAACATGGCCTCATAATCAACTCGGCCAAATGTCAGTTCGGCCTACAACAGATTGACTTCTTGGGCCACCGCATTACTTCGGAGGGTGCAATTCCGCTGCAGTCAAAGGTCGAAGCAATTACGGCATTCCCAAGGCCGCAGTCCACCAAGGCTCTTCAAGAATTCCTGGGCATGGTGAATTTCTACCACCGCTTTGTGCCCAAGGCAGCACGACTCATGCAGCCCCTCTACGAGGCCCTCAAAGGCAAGGCTGGAAAGGATACAATAGCCTGGACGGTCGAAATGGACAACGCTTTCGACAACACAAAAACCGCTCTAGCCAATGCAACTATGTTGGCGCACCCTCTGCCAGGTGCCACCATCGCCCTTACCACCGATGCTTCCGACTATGCCATAGGCGCTGTGCAGGAACAGTGGGTCAACGGGACGTGGCAACCACTGGCATTTTTCAGCCGCCAACTCCGGCGCAACGAACGCAAATACAGCACTTTTGACTGGGAGTTGCTGGCGCTGTTCCTGGCTATCCGCCATTTCCATTTTTTGTTAGAAGGACGTCCCTTCACTGCGTTTGTAGATCACAAACCACTGACCTTTGCCATGGCCAAGACCGCCGAACCGTGGTCGGCTCGACAGCAGCGACAGCTACCTTTCATTTCAGAATTCACGACAGACGTCCAACACGTAGCTGGCAAGGACAACTTGGTAGCTGATTGTCTTTCTCGCGTGATCGTACGGGCGGTCCAGCTGGGCATCGATTATGCCCTCATGGCTACCGATCAGGCATCCAACCCTGAAACACAGGCGTATTGCACCGACACCTCTAGCCTCCAACCGACCGATGTGCAATTCCACGCTGCAGGCACCTCGTTACTCTGCGATGTCTCCATGGGAGATCCCCGCCCAATCATTCCAGTAGCCTGGCGCCGCAAAGTTTTTGACGCCATACATGGGCTTTCGCATCCTGGCGTGAAGGCATCTCAAAAATTAATGTCGGTTAAGTTCGTCTGGAGAGGAATGCGTAAGGATATCTGCGACTGGGCTAACACCTGCGTCGTCTGTCAAACGTCTAAGGTACAACATCACGTTAAGGCCCCATTGGCCACTTTCGCAGTGCCAGAACATCGATTCGACCATGTCAACGTGGACCTCGTCGGGCTGCTTCCACCGTCGCAGGGGTTCACACACATCCTCACCATGGTCGATCGTACTACTAGATGGCCAGAGGCAGTTCCTCTGGCGTCTACTACATCCGCTGATGTCGCCAGAGCATTCCTCTCCTCGTGGGTCGCACGTTTCGGCGTTCCAGCGGACATTTCTTCAGACCGCGGTCCACAGTTCTCTCCCGAGCTCTGGAACACTGTGGCCCAGGGTCTTGGCACCAAGATTCACCGCACCATGGCCTATCACCCGCAAGCAAACGGTTTGTGCGAACGTTTCCACAGATCGTTAAAGGCATCGCTGAGGGCCAGCCTCCAAGGCGCCGGATGGGTGGATAAGCTTCCGTGGGTCATGTTGGGTCTCCGCACGGCACCCAAAGAGGACCTGCAATCGTCCGCCGCGGAGCTCGTGTAGGGCCAGCCACTCCGCGTACCGGGAGATTTCCTGCCGCATCCAACTGAGCCGTGGTCCGCAGCCGAACAACTCAGCAGCCACCGGGAAACAGCCAGGGCTTTTGCGCCTATCCCAACTTCGCATCACGGCCTCCATCTTCACACGTACCAGCGGAGCTAAAGAATGCTGAATTTATATTCATTCGTCATGATGCCCATAGGGATCCGCTCAAGGCCCCTTACACAGGCCCTTTTCGCATACTGGAGACAGGCGACAAGAGTTTCTCTGTAGACATCAGTGGTAAACCCGACCACATATCCATTGACCGTTTCAAACCGGCACACCTGGACATCGACCGGCCAGTAGAGACCGCACAGCCACCACGACGTGGTCGACCTCCAGCTGCATCCACGCCAGACCGAAGGCTTCATCCGCCAGCCCGCCTGCTGTTCAACAACCTCCACTCCAAGAATACAGGAGTCGCTCTGACAGGCTTGTCAGACCTCCTAGTCGATTGACTTTTACTGTTAAAGACAATTCTCGGGGGGCGCATGTGGCGGAGCCACCAGGGGGACTCTGATCTAATGTACATAATTATCTTTAACAAATTATTAGCTACAGAATGAATCTGTATCTTTGTTCATATCATTGCATGTACATAGCGCGGTCCCTTTAAGAATGAGACCAAACGCGATGACGTCATCACGCTGATCACGTGACCCTCCAGCGGCGGGAAAACGTGATGACGTCATGACGTCAGGCTGGGGAGCCGCCCTACCCAGTCCTCGTGGAGCCAGCAAAGAGTACAGACCTGTAATGTAGTTCTCCTGTGTTTTCGTTTTAAACTCTGTTGATTAGTATTAAACATCGTTTGTTTGATAGACTGACTCGACCTCAGTCCTTTAGTTAGGAATCTAGCCATTCCTACAGTGGCTTAACTTGCCAAATTAAGATGCAAAAAGATGTAAATATGAGAGTTGACACTTGGCTGGCACTTGCAGGTAATTTCCTCATATGCACTGATCAAATTCTGGTGGAAATTCTGCCCAGGATATTTAAAGGAGAAGTAAAGGCTTTGATTCCTAGGAACACAGGAACAGGAGCCTACCCCTCGAGCCTGCTCCGCCAATCAATCAGATCATGGCTGATCTGTGACCTAACTCCATATTGCAGAGCAATTAAACAAATACTTTGATTCTGTCTTCATGGAAGAGGACACAAATAACTTCCCAGAAATGCTAGGGAACCAAGGGTCTAGTGAGAAGGAGGAATGAAAGGAAATTAGTATTAGCAAAAAAATAGTGCTGGTGAAATTAATGGGACTGAAAGCTGATAAATCCCCAGGGCCTGATAATCTGCATCCCAGAGTACTAAAAGAGGTGGCTATGGAAATAGTGGATGCATTGGTTGTCATCTTCCAAAATTCTATAGATTATGGAACAGCTCCTGCAGATTGGAGGGTGGCAAATGTAACCCCACTATTTAACAAAGGAGGGAGAGAGAAAACGGGGAACTACAGACTGGTTAGTCTCACATCAGTAGTAGGGAAAATGCTAGAGTCTGTTATAAAGGATGTGAGAACAGGACACTTAGAAAATATCAACGGGATTAGACAAAGTCAACATGGATTTATGAAAGGGAAATCGTGTTTGACAAACCTACTGGAGTTTTTTGAGGATGTAACTGGCAGAATAGATAAGGGAGAACCAGTGGATGTGGTGTATTTGGATTTTCAGCAGGCTTTTGATAAAGTCCCACATAAGAGGTTAGTGTGCAAAATTAAAGCACATGGGATTGGGGGTAATATACTGGCATGGATTGAAAATTGGTTAACAGACAGGAAACAGAGAGTAAGAATAAATGGGTCTTTTTGGGGGTGGCAGGCGGTGACTAGTGGGGTACCACAGGGATCAGTGCTTGGGCCCCAGCTATTCACAATATATATCAATGATTTGGATGAGGGAACCAAATGTAATATTTCCAAGTTTGCTGATGACACAAAACTAGGTGGGATTGTGAGTTGTGAGGAGGATGCAAAGAGGCTTCAAGGTGATTTAGACAAGTTGAGTGAGTGGGCAAATACATGGGAGGTGCAGTATAACGTGGATAAATGTGAAGTTATCCACTTCGATAGGAAAAACAGAAAGGCAGAGTATTATTTAAATGGTGCTAGATTGGGAAATGTTGATGTACAGAGGGACCTGGGGGTCCTTGTACACCAGTCACTGAAAGCAAACATGCAGGTCCAGCAAGCAGTTAGGAAGGCAAATGGTTTGTTGGCCTTCATTGCAAGAGGATTTGAGTATAGGAGCAAGGATGTCTTACCACAGTTATACAGGGCCTTGGTGAGACTACACCTGGAGTACTGTGTGCAGTTTGGTCTCCTTACCTAAGAAAGGATATACTTGCCATAGAGGGAGTGCAGCGAAGGTTCACCAGACTGATTCCTGGGATGGCTGGACTGTCGTATGAGGCGAGATTGGGTCGACTAGGCCTGTATTCACTAGACTTTAGAAGAATGAGAGGGGGTCTCATTGAAACGTATAAAATTCTGACAGGGCTGACAGACTGGATGCAGGGAGGATGTTTCCCCTGGCTGGGGGGTCTAGAACAAGGGGTCACAATCTCCGGATACGGGATAGGACATTTAGGACTGAGATGAGGAGAAATTTCTTCACTCAGAGGGCGGCGAACCTGTGGAATTCTCTACCACAGAAGGCTGTGGAAGCCAAGTCTCTGACTATATTTAAGAAGGAGATAGATAGATTTCTAGACACAAAAGGCATCAAAAGGTATGGGGAGAGAGCTGGAATATGGTTTTGAGATAGAGGATCAGCCATGATCATATTGAATGATGGAGCAGGCTCGAAGGGCCAAATGGCCTACTCCTGCTCCTCTTTTTATATGTTTCTATACCCACCTTTGTCCTATATCCCTTAATACCTTTGGTTAACAAAAAGTCTATCAACCTCAGATTTTAAATTAATAATTGACCTCGCATCAACTGCCGTTTGCGGAAGAGAGTTCCAAACTTCTACCACCCTTTGTGTGTAGAAGTGTTTCCAAACTTCACTCCTGAAAGGTCTGGCTCTAATTTTTAGGCTATGTCCCCTAGTCCGAGAATCCCCAACCAGCTGAAATAGTTCCTCTCTATCTACCCTATCTTTTCCTTTTAATATCTTGAAAACTTCGATCAAATCACCCCTTAACCTTCTAATCTCTCCTCGTAATTTAACCCGCACAGTCCGGTTATCATTCTGTTAAATCACCATTTTAGACAACAAAAGAATTGGCCGGGGAATTCCTCGAGGCTTCTCCTGCTCCAGCACTGTATTGTTGGTCAGAACTGGCGAGGGGTCTTTGACCTGAAACATTGACTCTGCTTCCCTCTCCACGGATGTTGCCTGGCCTGTTGAGTTTTTCCAGTGTTTTCTGTTGTTATCTCCAAAAGTACTTCATTGGCTGTAAAGCGTTTTGAGACATCCGGTGGTCGTGAAAGGCGCCATATAAATGCAGGTCTTTTTTTCTTTCTTTCTAGATGCTCTGCTGCAGCAAAATCTGGCCCAGTCTTACAGAAATGGACCTGATTGGTTCGTCTTTAAATGAAGGTCGGCTACCAAGAGGAAATAAATATTATAAATTTGGTAGAAGTGTCCATTAGATCGCTGTCTTGAAAGGTTGTTCATTCTTGCAATACTCACTTTGAACTCCAGGCCAAAATATTGAAGGATTGCCCTATCAGAAGACTGTAATGACATATTAATTTGAGTCTCCAGATTTAGAGACATTGGGGTCGATTTTCATTAACCCGTGGAGTCGGGATTGGAGGCGTGCGGGGGGTTAAAGTCCCGAATTCGGGGGTCCCGACACCATCCCGCCCCAACCCGCCTCCATGTAAGTTTCAAAGGAGGCGGATACCCGCCCCGCACTGGGACCCGCCGACCCGAGGTGGGAAGGGATTATTGCCAATTAACTGCCTGTTAACAGGTAGTTAACAGGCAGTTTTTAGCCTAATCCCTATTTTAAAGCTTGAAGTGTGGGATTCCCAACGGCTCCAAACCACGCCAAGTTAGAGGAGTCAGGCCGTCGGGCTGAAGGACTTGGAGGGGCCGAGGTGTCGGTGTTCAGGTGAATGATGGGTGCATGAGTGCAAAGGTAAGTGTGTTTGGTGTGTCTAAAGTGTGTAAAGAAGTTTAAGTTACCTGTACTTACCTTTACAGCCTTCCTCCCTCTAGGTTTTGGGAGTCCATCATCTAACCGGCACAGAAAGCAGAATGGCTGCGATCTGTCAAAAGTGACAGCCTGCAGCTTTCAGTGCCGGTGAGATTTCTAACTGAGTCTGTGTAGAGGGACTCAGGTTAGAAGTGAGACTGTCAGTGTTTGACAGCTTCAAACAGCTGTGAAACACTGATACTTCATCTGTCAAAACCTCTTGACAGATGAAATTTCAGTCTGTGACATCACCTGTTGCCGAGTGGCCCTTAATTGGCCTGCTGAGCCCACTGGGCGGGCTCAACAAGGTCAATCAAGTTAAAATCGCGTGGATTGGCCGCATCTCGATGGAGGCGGGAAGCAGAGGCTCAGCTTCAACCATAATAAATCAAGTTGTTCCTCCTCTATTATTTACCATGCAGAGTTGTTAGGAGCTTTAACAAGAATATAAATATGAGGACAACACCAAGACAAATAATGGTTTGGGATAAAATAAGTTCCATTGAAAGCATTAAAATTCCCAGTAGCCTTTTTGCATACCCCAGAGCCCATTTCACTGCAGATGACTTTGTTTGTGTGAAATGATGATAGCTAAGCTCAATTAGCACTAATTCAATTCAAACAGAGCTACAAGAACAGACTGGTTGGTGCCTTTTTGATTACTTTGTTTGTACCTGTGCACTAGCTTTTAGTGAGTTGTGTAGCTGGACACACAAATCCCTTCGCTGCTCCAGAGCTCCCAGTCTCTCGCTATTAATAAAATATCCCACTTTGTCTTTCTTGGATGCAAAGTGGACAACATCACATTTCCTCACATTGAACTCCATCTGCCACAGTTTTGCCCACTCACTCACTCTGTCTCTGTCCCTTCCTCACTTCCTGCTCCCATCTACACAACCTACTGTGTCTCCTAACTTAGTATCATCTGTAAACCTGGATATATAGCTCTCTATTCCTTCATCCAAGCCATTAATATATATGGTAACGAGCTGTACAGATACAGTACAGATCCCTGGGGAGCATCACTTGTCACATCCTACCAATCAGAGAAGATTCCTTTTATCACCACTCTCTGTATCCTATCTGTCAACTAATTACCAACCCATGTCACAAGGTTACCTTCAATTCCGTGAACTTTTATATTTGCTAATAATCTCTTGGGCGGAGCCTTATCAAATACCTACTCCAGTGCAGTGCTGAGGGAGTGCTGCACTGTCGGAGGTGCCGTCTTTTGGATGAGACATCAAACCGAGGCCCTGTCTGCTCTCTCAGGTGGACGTAAAAGATCCCATGCCACTATTTCGAAGAAGAGCAGGGGAGTTATCCCCGGTGTCTTGGCCAATATTTATCCCTCAACCAACATAACAAAAACAGATTATCTGGCCATTATGATATTGCTGTTTGTGGGAGCTTGCTGTGCGCAAATTGGCTGCCGCATTTCCTACATTACAACAGTGACTCTACTTCAAAAAGTACTTCATTGGCTGTAAAGCGCTGTGAGACGTCCGGTGGTCATGAAAGGCGCTATATAAATGCAAGGGGGGAAAATTCAGTTGTTTGCGCCTCCCGTTAGCGCCTTAAGAGGGCGCTAATGGGGCGCAAAGCAACTAGCGCCCGGGCACGGCGATTCTTGCGCCACTCGCGAAATTAACTAGACATTTTGCGATGGCGCTAAACACTACCGTCACGATCTCCTGCGCCGGCAGATTATGACATCAGTCGAGCGCGCAACGCCCCGTTAGCGCCCCGGACCGGATATTGAGTGGCGCCCCCTGCCTTACCGCCTGCCGCTAGCAATGACAGGTTGAGGGGAGCGTTTTGCTGTCATAAAGAGACTGGGGGAGCGCTGTTTAAAGGCGACCGCTTCCTGCCTTTTTTTGTCGGTGACATTTTTGCACCACGCATTCTGAGAGAGAGAGAGAGAGAGACTTCTGGAGAGATTCAACGCTGTGTGAAGGAGTTTTGGGTACTGAGCAGCACTTTGCAGGTTTATTTTGATTTGCCCTTCCTTGCTTCGCCAGCGCTCTGAGGTAGCGCCTCGCTCCTCGGCCTTTGCGCCTTAAGACAGGTGTAAAGCGCCTGATTTAGCGCTCCAATCACCTCCAGGGGCGATAAAAGCCAAGTTTGCTGTTGGAGGCAATAATTAACGCCAGGCGCTAAACTTTGCGCACGGCCGAGAACAGCGCCCAAATGGGGCGATACCAAATTTTTCCCCCCAAGTCTTTCTTTTTTCTGGACGTCCATATAGACAACATTCATAAACACTCAAAAATAACAACAGAAAATGCTGGAAAAACTCAGCAGGCCAGGCAACATCCGTGCAGAGAAATTAGAGTCGACGTTTCGGGTCTAACCCTTGATTTACCCGTGTCGCGCTGCACGGTAAATCTCTCCACAGATGTTGCCTGGCCTGCTGAGTTTTTCCAGCATTTTCTGTTGTTATTTTGGATTTCCAGCATCTGCAGTATTTTGCTATTCATAAACACTCCCCTATCCATCATGTTAGTGACCTCCTTAAAAAATTCAACTAGATTTTGTCAGACATAACCGACCTTTCACAAATCCATGCTGACTCTCTTTGATCAGCTGATGCTTGCCCAAGTGTGCGGTGGCTCTGCCTCTGATGATAGATTCCAGTAAGTTTCAGTAAATTAACGTTAACCTGACAGGTCTGATAGGAAAGATTGGATAGGCTGAGGTTGTTTTCTTTGGAACAGAGGAGGCTGAGGGGAGATTTAATTGAGGTGCATAAAATTATGAGGGGCCTAGATAGAGTGGATAGGAAGGACCTATTTCCCTTAGCAGAGAGGTCAATAAACCAGGGGGCAAAGATTTAAAGTAATTGGTAGAAGGATTAGAGGGGTATTGAGGAGAAATGTTTTCACCCAGAGGGTGGTGGGGGTCTGGAACTCACTGCCTGAAGGGGTGGTAGAGGCAGAAACCCGCATCACATTTAAAAAGCACTTGGATATGCACTAGAAGTGCCGTAACCTACAGGGCTACGGGCCAAGAGCTGGAAGGTGGGATTAGGCCGGATGGCTCTTTTGCGGCCAGCACGGGCACGATGGGCCAAATGGCCTCCTTTTGTGCCATAAATTTCTATGATTCTATAGGTCAGTCATTTTCTGGTTTCCTTCCCTCCCTCCCTTCTTAAATAATGGAGTGCCATTTGCAGTTTTCCAATCCAAAGGCACAATTCCCAAATCTAAGGAGCTTTGGAAAATTATAGCTAATGCCTCTGCAATTCCCTCACCTATTTCTTTCAATACCCTGGGGTGGAAACCATCAGACCCAAGGAGACTTGTCTACCTTAAGTCCCAATATATTCTCCATTACCATTCTATTTACTTATTTTAACTCTACTAAGTTCCTCCCCTTGACTTATATTAAGGTTCCCTTGTACCACTGCTGTTTTGCCCTCTTTCTCTCTTGTAGAAATGGATACAAAGTATTCAGTTCACAAGTCTGTTTTTTCCTTATTGTCCATTATAGTCTGACCAGCATCTGTCTTTAATGGGCCTACATTCCCCCTTACCACTCTCTTTCTCTTAATGGCCCGGATTTTCCGATCGGAGGCTTCCTGCGTGTGGAGGCCTCCGCTCTGGAAAAAATCTACGCCCTTACCTGAGGGCTCCGGAGGTCCAGACATTTCCACTCCTGGGCCTCTCCTGGTGCGCGCGTGTAGAGGATCAGGTATCCCAGGGGAGCAGGCAGTTCGCAAGCGTCCCTGGGATCACGTGGGCCATGGGGAACCAATGGGAGAAGGGAATCCCCCTTCACACTTTTGACAGGTCTCTCAGCTTAGACCCGTCAAAAGTATGAATGGGGATCACTCAAAAAATACACTAAAATATTAAATAATTTTTTTAATCACTTTTTAAAAATTAGTTAAAGTTACATTAAATTCAATATTTTAAACAAAAATTTAATTTTTTGAAAAAAATAATTAAAGTTTTTTACGGGGCTAAAAATAAACTTACCTTTTTAAAAAGTATTTAAAAATTATAAATGAGTGAAAAAATATATATATTTTTAAACTTTTTTAAAACTCTTATGCTGGTAAAAGCAGGCCTTATGCACGCTTTTACCAGGCATAAGATTTTTAAAGGTTTTCAGCGGGCGGAGGTTGTGCAGAAAGCGGAATTCTCCCCCCGCAGAGGCCCTTCTCCCGGGCAGGCGGAGGATCTGTGAAGAGGATTCTTGACAGGTCGGAAGTGCCAGTTTTCAGAGCATGCCTGAACCCGGCACTTGCGAGGCCCCTACAGGTGTGTACACAGCGCCATACACACGCGTGGGAATCGGAAAATACGGGCCAATATAATTCTAAAAACCTTCACAGTTAGCTTTGATATCTCATGTAAGTTTTTATTCATATTCCGTTTTGTACCTCTTACCACTTTCTTTCTTTGCCTTTGATGTTTTTTACAGCTCCGCTAGATTCCACTTTTAATTTCATTGGTTATAAGCCTCTCCTTTTAGCTTGACACTGTCTCCTATCTCATTTATGGACCACGGATGCTTAACTGCACAAGTGGAGCTCTTGCTTTTGATGCGTATGTACTAGTTTTGTATTGTACCAAATATATGTTTCAATACTTCCCACTGTTTTGTCTGTAGGTTTACCCATTAACAGTTCAGCCCAGTTTACTGTGGTCAAGATATTTCAAGATGTAATAGCAGAGCACTTGGAAAACAGTGACAGGATCGGACAAAGTCAACATAGATTTACAAAAGGTAAATCATGCTTGCCTAATCTACTGGAATTTTTTGAGGATGTAACTGGTAGAATAGATAAGGGAGAACCAGTGGATGTGGTGTATTTGGACTTTCAGAAGGCTTTCGATAAGGTCCCGCATAAGAGACTAGCGTGCAAAATTAAAGCACATGGGATTGGGGGTAAGGTACTGACTTGGATAGAAAACTGGTTGGCAGACAGGAAGCAAAGAGTTGGAATAAACGGGTCTTTTTCCAAGTAGCAGGCAGTGACTAGTGGGGTACCACAGGGATCGGTGCTAGGACCCCAGTTATTCACAATATATATTAATGATCTAGACAAGGGAACTAAATGTAATGGCCCAGAAATTCGGCTCTCCCTGGGTGAGTACGCACGGGGTACTCACCCGTAGGCCGAATGGAATTGCCGGTTTCCTGCATGCACTGCGCATGCACGGGAAACCAGCTCTTCCGATCCTCTGAATGAAGAGGTTCAGAGGTCGAACGCGCGCGCAGGAGAGGCTGCGCGTGCGCTTTGAACTTAGTTTTTTTTTTACAGGTTTTCCCGGGAGGGTAAGCCTGCAGGATTTACACATTTAAAAAGCAGGCGTAAGGCCTGCTTTTTGCAAGGTAAGTGGTCAATTAATTAAAATTAAAACATTTTTTCCACAGGTTTATTATTTTTAAATACTTTAAAGCAAGGTAAGTTTATTTTTAGACCCGTTATAATATAAAATTATTTTTTTCAAAAATTTAAATTAATGTTTAAAATAGTTATTTAATGTAATTTATAGTTTATTTAAAAAGTGTGATTTAAAAAAAAAATGTATTTGAAGGTTTACTGCTATTTTGGGCCCGTAGTATTTATAAGTTTTGACAGATCTACCTGTCAATCTTATGAATGGGTTTTTCCCTCCTCCGATTGGCTGCCCGTGGCTCACCTGATCCCAGGGGATGCATCGCACTAACTACACCCCTGGGACACGCAAGCACAGTGCGCCGGCAGCTGGGCCAGGCCCCGGAGCGGAATTCCACGGGGCCCTACAGCTCAACTGCCGGCGCGCAAGGTAAGTGCAGGTCGGGGGCTTACACCCACGGGAAGCCCCCGACCCGAATTTCTGGGCCAGTAATATCTCCAAGTTTGCAGACGACACAAAGCTGGATGGGCATGTGTGCTGTGAGGAGGATGCCGAGAAACTCCAGTAGGATTTGGACAGGTTGGGCTATTGGGCAGATGCATGACAGATGCAGTATAATGTGGATAAATGCGAGGTTATCCACTTTGGTAGCAAAAACAGGAAGGCAGATTATTATCTGAACGGCAATAGATTGGGAAAAGGGGAAGTGCAACAAGACCTGGGTGTCCTTGTGCACCAGTCGCTGAAGGTAAGCATGCAGGTGCAGCAGGTGGTTAAGAAGGCAAATGGTATGCTGGCCTTCATAGCAAGAGGATTCGAGTACAGGAGCAAGGATGTCTTGCTGCAGTTGTACAGGGCCTTGGTGAGACCACACCTTGAGTACTGTGTGCAGTTTTGGTCACCTTATCTGAGGAAGGATGTTCTTGCCATGGAGGGAGTGCAGCGAAGATTCACCAGGCTGATACCTGGGATGGCAGGAATGACATATGAGAAGAGACTGGGTCGATTACATAGATACATAGATACATAGAAGATAGGAGCAGGAGTAGGCCATTCGGCCCTTCGTGCCTGCTCCGCCATTCGATGAGATCATGGCTGATCCTTTAATTCAGTATCCCGTCCCCGCCTTCTCTCCGTAACCCTTAACCCCTTTTGCCCGTAGAAATATATCTAATTCCCTCTTAAATATATTTAATGAGCTGGCGTACACTGCCCTCTGTGGCAATGAGTTCCACAGGTTCACCACTCTCTGAGTGAAGAAATTCCCCCTCATCTCTGTCCTAAATGGTTTAGCCCTTATCCTTAAATTATGTCCTCTAGTTCTGTTCTCACCCGCCAAGGGAAACATTCCTTCTGCATCCAGTCTGTCTAGACCTGTCAGAATTTTATACACTTCTATGAGGTCCCCTCTCAATCTTCTAAACTCCAGTGTGTACATCCCTAAACTACATAGTCTCTCCTCATAGGTCATTCCCGCCATTCCTGGTATCAGCCTGGTGAATCGCCGCTGCACCCCCTCCATGGCAAGAACATCCTTCCTCAGATGAGGCGACCAAAACTGTACACAGTACTCGAGGTGTGGTCTCACCAGTGCCCTGTACAGCTGCAGCAAGGTATCCCTGTTCCTGTATTCTAACCCTTTTGCTATGAAGGCCAGCATACCGTTTGCCTTCTTGACCGCCTGTTGCACCTGCATGCTCGCCTTCAGTGACTGGTGTACAAGAACACCCAGGTCTCTCTGTACTTCCCCCTCTCCCAATCTATTGCCATTTAAATAATAATTTGCCCTCCCGTTCCTGCACCCAAGGTGGATAACTTCGCACTTGTCCACATTATAGTGCATCTGCCATTTATCCGCCCAATCGCCCAGTCTGTCCAAATCGCTCTGGAGCTTCCTGGTCTCTTCCTCTGAGCCCACCCCCCCTCCTAGTTTAGTGTCGTCTGCAAATTTGGAAATGCTGCATCCGACTCCCTGATCCAGGTCATTAATGTAAATTGTGAACAGCTGGGGGCCCAGGACAGATCCCTGTGGTACCCCACTTGTTACTGCCTGCCATTCAGAAAATGAGCCGTTTATTCCAACTCTCTGTTTTCTATCTGACAGCCAGTTCCCTATCCACGCCAAAACTTTCCCCTTTATCCCATGAGCCTCAATTTTCCATGCTAATCTTTTATGTGGGACCTTATCGAAGGCCTTTTGGAAGTCCAGGTACACCACATCTACTGGCTCTCCCCCATCTATTCTACCAGTTACTCCCTCAAAAAATTCCAATAGATTAGTCAAGCACGATTTACCCTTTGTAAATCCATGTTGACTCTGTCCTATCCTGTCCCCATTTGCTAAGTGCTCCGCTATTTCATCCTTAATGATGGACTCCAGCATTTTGCCCACAACTGATGTAAGGCTTACAGGTCTGTAATTACCTGCTTTTTCCCTACCCCCCTTTTTGAATAGTGGGGTAACGTTAGCTACCCTCCAATCCATCGGCACTGTTCCCGAGTCTAATGAATTCTGAAAAATCATCCTTAGTGCATCCGCTATCTCTAGGGCCACCTCCTTCAGTACCCTAGGATGCATGTTATCAGGCCCTGGGGATTTGTCCACCTTCAATCCCTTTAGCTTCCTTAACACCATATCCTTAGAGATATTGATTTGCGTCAGTTCCTCCTTTGCCAATGTCCCTATTTTTCCCGATATCCCAGGGAGGTTTTTTGTGTCTTCCTTCGTAAAGACTGACCCAAAGTATGCATTTAGTTGATCTGCCATTTCCTTATTTCCCATTATATATTCCCCCGTATCTGACTGCAATGGACCAACTTTGGTTTTCACCAGTCTTTTCCTTTTGATATACTTATAAAAGCTTTTGGAGTTAGTTTTTATATTTTCCGCCAGCTTGTTTTCGTAAGCTATTTTGCCCCTCTTGATTATGCCCTTTGCCCTCCTTTGCTCTATCTTAAACTGTTCCCAATCTTCCGCTCTGGCGCTTTTTTTGGCTATTTTATACGCCCTATCTTTGGATTTTATGCTGTCTCTAATTTCCCCTGTTATCCACGGTTGAGTCACCTTTTTAGATTTCCTTTTATGCCAGATTGGTATAAACAATTTTTGCAATTTTGTCATTCTATCTTTAAATGTTTGCCATTGTTTATCTACCTCCAGTCCTCCCAGGAACGTTGTCCAATCAGACCTACTCAGTTCCCGTCTCATGGCATCATAATTCCCCTTGTTTAAATTCAGGACCTTAGTCTCTGAGTCAATTTCTTCGCTCTCCATTTCGAGTGAGAAATCGATCATGTTATGATCGCTCTGACCCAAGGGTCCCCGTACAACAAGATTACTGATTAGTCCCTTCTCATTGCACAGTACCCAGTCCAATATAGCCTGTTCCCGAGTTGGTTCCTCGACATATTGATCCAGATAACCATCCCTCAAACACTCAAGGAATTCCTCCTCCTCATTATTTTTACTGATTAGGCTAGTCCAATCTATATGTAAGTTAAAGTCACCTATGATGACAGCTGTGCTCTTATTGCACGCTTCTCTAATTTCCCTTGTGATGCCCTCCCTAACCTCTATTTTACTATTTGGAGGCCTATATACCACTCCTATTAATGTTTTTCGCCCCTCGCTATTTCTTAGCTCCACCCATATAGATTCTGTATTAACTGAGTTAATATCCTTCCTTTCAATTGCATTTATCCCCTCTTTTACTAGCAATGCTACCCCTCCTCCCTTTCTTTTTTGTCGATCCTTCCTAAATACTGAATACCCCTGTATGTTAAGCTCCCAGCCCTGCTCACCCTGCAACCATGTTTCCGTAATCCCAATTAGGTCATAATTATTAACCTCTATTTCCACAGCTAATTCATCTACCTTGTTCCTGATGCTTCTCGCATTAAGGTATAAAACCCTCAGGCTTTTTTTATGCTCACATTTTTTATGAATTAGTTTGGCCCTTTGTTTTTTGTTCCTCACCCTTTTATCATTTATTTCTGTCTGCCTTTCACTTTCCTCTATTTCACTACATAGGTTTCTAGCCCCCTGCCATACTAGTTTAAATGCTCCCGAACTGCTTTATCAAAAATTACCCCGAGAACATCAGTTCCATCTCTGCACAGGTGTAGACCGTCCCTTTTGTATAGGTCACACCTACCACAAAACTGGTTCCAATGCCTCAAAAATTTAAAACCCTCCCTCTTACACCACTGCTCAAGCCACGTATTTAGCCTAACTATCCTGTTCTCTGTACTCTTACTAGCACGTGGCACTGGTAGTAATCCAGAGATTACTACCTTCGAGGTCCTACTTTTTAGCTTGGCTCCTAACTCCCGAAATTCTACTTGTAGGACCTCTTCCCTTTTTTTAGCTACGTCGTTGGTACCAACATGTATCACGACAACTGGCTGTTCCCCCTCCCCCTCCAGAATGTTCTGCACCCGCGCCGAGACATCCTTGACCCTTGCACCAGGGAGGCAACATACCATCCTGGAGTCTCGGTCGCGACCACAGAAACCCCTATCTATTCCCCTTACAATCGAATCCCCTATTACTATAGCCCTGCCACTCTTTTTCCCTCCCTTCTTTGCAACAGAGCCAGTCATGGTGCCATGAGCCTGGCTGCTGGTGCCTTCCCCCGATGTGTCACCCCCCCCGACAACAGTACCTAAGGCGGTGAACCTGTTGCTAAGGGAGACAACCCCAGGGGATTTCTGCACTACCTTCCTGCCCTTGCTCTGCCTTTTGGTCACCCATGTACTGTCTACGCTGGCCTTAACCTGCGGTGTGACCAACTCACTAAATGTGCTATCCACACCCCTCTCAGAATCGTGGATGCTCCAAAGTGAGTCCATCTGCAGCTCAAGGGCCGTCATGCGGTCCCACATGAGCTGCAGCTGGACACACTTCCTGCACACATAGTCGTCAGGGACACAGGAAGCGTCCCTGATTTCCCACATGTTACAGGAGGAGCATGACACAGGTCCGAGCTCTACTGCCATGACTTAACCCTTATATTACTTTTAATTTTCTAGTTTTAGTTTATTTATCGACTTTTGTTTTCCCGAAGCTTACTTAGACCAATGTATACTGTACTCCTCTTATTCCTTTTTAAACTAACCAAATCCCACTAGTTTTGGTTTTACTTCCTAGGAAGGTTTGAGGAAAGTACTTACCAGTTAGTCTTACCTCCCTGGTCTTTCGCTGACTTCCTGGTCTTGTGTCTCCTTGGTCCTACGTCGACTTCCCGCTCCTCCTGGTTCCTGCCCTGCTGAAAAGAAACTGAGACCAAAAAATTTGTGACCTCTGTTTTTAGACAGCTGCTAAGCCACCACCCTCCTTAAATACCTTTCACCTGGATTAGGCTTATATTCGCCAGAGTTTAGAAGAATGAGAGGGGATTTCATTGAAACTTATAAAATTCTAACAGGACTAGACAGACTAGATGCAGGAAGGCTGTTCCCGATGACGGGGGAGTCCAGAACCAGGGGTCAAAGTCTAAGGATAAGGGGTAAGCCATTTAGGACTGAGATTAGGAGGAATTTCTTCACCCAGAGAGTGGTGAACATGTGGAATTCTTTACCACAGAAGACAGTTGAGGTCAATTCATTAAATATATTCAAGAAGGAGTTAGATATATTTCTTAAGGCGAAGGGGATCAAGGGATATGGGGAGAAGGCAGGGACAGGGTACTGAATTTGGATGGTCAGCCATGATCACATTGAATGGCGGAGCAGGCTCGAGGGGCTGAATGGCCTACTCCTGCTCCTATCTTCTATGTTTCTATGAAATAATGTGGGCAGCTGCTTCCTCACAAGCACAGTGCACCTGAGGTGCGTTGCAGCTGTCTGGCACCCAACTGACATCCAGTATTGCATAAGTTCATCCGCTCAGCCTCAACAGCAATTTCATCACCTCCTGATATCTCGCTAATAGATTTGTGCTGAGGTGATTTTGTTACACAGTTCAATTTGGATCTTTGAGACACTTGTCATATTGCTTGACTAGTTTAGACACGCTGTGTGTCAATGAGACTGAATGGTGAGCAAACATTTGGCCCTTATTCCCAGAAATTCGGGTCGGAGGCTTCCCGCAGGTGCAAGCCTCCGACCTGCACTTACCTTGCGCGACGGCCGTTGTGCTGTGGACCTGCGTGGGATTCCGATCCTGGGCCTCCTCCAACTGCCGGCGCGCAGTGCTTGCGTATCCTAGGGGCGCAGTTAGTTCGAAGCGTCCCCTGGTATCCCGTAGGCCATGGAGAGCCAATGGTAGCAGGGAATCTCTATTCATAGATTTGACAGGAAGAAATGTCAAAACTATAAATACAAATCAGCCCCAAAACATAACTAAAACTTCAAATAAATTTTTTTAAATACACATTTTTAAAAAAAACTATAAATTACATAAAATAACTATTTTAAACAATAACTTACATTTTTGAAAAAATTAATTACAGTTTTTAACAGGGCTAAAAATAAACTTACCTTTCTTTAAAGTATTTAAAAATAATAAACCTGTGGAAAAAATGTTTTAATTTTACTTAATTCATCACTTACCTTGTTAAAAGCAGGCCTTGTGACTGCTTTTTACAAGCGTAGCTCCTGGAGACTTAACCTCCCGGAGAAATCCGCAAAAAAAATGGAAGTTCCAGGCGTACGCGCTGCCTCTCCAGCGCACACATTCGACCTGTGAACCCCTTCCTTTAAGGGAACGGAAGTTCCGGTTTCCCGCGCATGCGCAGCGCATGTACGAAACCAGCACTTTCATTGGGCCTACGTGTGAGTACCCAGCACATACTCACCTGTGGAGACCCGAATTTCTGGGCCATTAATATGTGAATATCAGTCTGCAGTTTCTTGTTATTATCTTCAGTATCTGCTGCTATACTTATTTCCAATTCCCACTTTGCCTCTTTGATCACCCTTTCAACGTACTTCCAAAGTTTTCTGTAGCTTTGTCTGTGGGCCCCTGCCCTTCTCCCTGCAGGCTTTTTGAAGCTCATTTTTCTTTCTTATTACATTTCTGAGTGTCTTGTTGAGTCACTTAGGGTCATGCTTTTAGAGCCCACACTTACTAATCCAAGTATTTGATCTGCATTTCTCTCGGTGATATCTTGAAGGAATTCCATTTTTTCTCTAGTGAGGTGTTGATATAAAGAATTTGCATTTGTATAGCGCCTTTCGCATCATCGGGACATCCCAGGGTGCTTCACAGCCAGTGAAGTGTATTTAAGGCGTGGTCACCGTTGCAGTGTTGGCAAGCGTGGCGGCCGACTTGTGCACGGCGGGCTCTCACAAACAGCAATGAGATAAATTACTAGATAATCTGTTTTGGTGGTGTTGGTTGAGGGATGGGTGTTTGGCAGGATATTGGGACAGGCTCCACTGCTCTTCTTCAAATGGTGCCATGGTATGTTTTATTCCCACTGAAGAGGGCAGATGGGACCTCGGATTAACAACTCATTCGAGCAATGGCACCTCCGACAGTGCAGTGCTCCCTCAGTAACAAATGAAGGTGTGTGATGGCGACATGTATTGATAGTTGATTAATTACATCACACGCCTTCATTTTTGTAACAATCCTCTTGAGAGGCACCTTCTCAAAAGCCTTCTGAAAACCCATATCACTACATCTCCTGCATTCCCTTCATCTATCCAACAGGTTAGTTCTTAAAAAAAAAACTTTTATTAAATTTGTCAAGTGTGACTTGTCTTTAAGAAATCCAAGCTGGCTGTCCTTGATTGATCCATATCTAGACTGCACTCCCAGTGAGGTACGGAGGGAGTGCTGCACTGTCGGTAGTTGGGAAAATGCACATCAGTAGTTGGGAAAATGCTGGAATCTATTATAAAGGATGCAATAACTGGGCACTTAGAAACTAATAGTAATATTGGGCAGAGTCAACATGGATTTAGGAAAGGGAAATCCTGCTTGACAAACCTATTGGAGTTCTTTGAGGATGTAACTAGTGGAGTAGACAAAGGAGAACTGGTAGATGTGGTGTATTTGGATTTTTGGAAGGCCTTCGATAAGGTCCCACACAAGAAGTTGGTGAACAAAATTAGGGTACATGGAATTGGGGGTAATATATTAGCATGGATTAAGAATTGGTTAACAGACAGAAAACAAAGAGTAGGGATAAACTGGTCTTTTTCAGGATGGCAGGCTGTGACTAGTGGGGTACCGCAAGGATCGGTGCTTGGGCCCCAGCTATTCACAATCTATATCAATGATTTGGATGAGGGAACTAAATGTAACATTTCCAAATTTGCTGATGATACAAAGCTAGGTGGTAGTGTCAGTTGTGAAGAGGCTTCAGGGGGATCTCGACAGGCTCAGTGAGTGGGCGAGAACATGGCAGATGGAATATAATGTGAAGTTATCAACTTTGGTAGAAAAAACAGAAAGGCAGAGTATTTCCTAAATGGTGAAAGATTGGGGAATGCAGATGCTCAAAGGGACCTGGTGTCCTTGTACATGAGTCACTGAAAGTGAATGTATAGGCGCAGCAAGCCATTAGGAAGGCAACTGGTATGCTGGCCTTCATTACAAGAGGATTTGAGTACAGGAGTAAAGAAGTCTTACTGCAATTATATAGGGCCTTGGTGAGACCACACCTGGAGCACTGTGTACAATTTTGGTCTCCTTACCTAAGGAAGGACATGCTTGCCATAGAGGGAGTGCAACAAAGGTTCACGAGATTGATTCCTGGGATGGCGGGACTGTCGTATGAGAAGAGATTGAGTAAACTAGGCCTGTATTCTCTTGAATTCAGAAGAATGAGAGGGGATCTCATTGAAGCATACAAAATTATTACAGGACTTAATAGGGTGGATGCTGGGAGAATGTTTCCCTTGGCTGGGGAGTCTAGAACCAGGGGCCACAGGCTCAGGATAAAGGGTAGGCCATTCAGGACTGAGATGAGAAGAAATTTCTTCACACAGAGGGTGGCGAATCTTTGGAATTCTCTACCCCAGAGGGCTGTGGAGGCTCAGTCATTGGGTATATTCAAAACAGAAGTCGATAGATTTCTGACTAGTAAGGGCATCAAGGGATATGGCGATAGGGCCGGTGAATGGAGTTGAGGCAGAAGATCAGCCATGATCGTATTGAATGGTGGAGCAGGCCCGAAGGGCCGAGTGGCCTACTCCTGCTCCTATTTCTTATGTTCTTATGTTCATCCTTCGAAGTTTGTCTAACTTAAATTGAAAAACAAAAAATGCCGAAAATACTCAGTAGGTCAGGCAGCATCTGTGGAGAGAGAAACAGAGTTAATGGGCTGGATTTTCATTCAGAAGTCGGGAAGGAGGCGGGACTACAACTTTCGGGTTGTAGTCCCGCCTCCATCGAGATGCAGCCAATCCACACAATTTTCACTTGATTGACCTTGTTGAGCCCACCCAGCGGGCTGAGCAGGCCAATTAAAGGCCAGCCGGCAACAGGTGACGTCACAGACTGAAATTTCATCTGTCAAGACGTGTTGACAGATGAAATATCAGTGTTTCACAGCTGTTTGAAGCTGTCAAACACTGACAGTCTTACTTCCAACCTGAGTCCTTCTACGCAGACTCAGTTAGAAATCTCACCGGCGCTGAAAGCTGCAGCCTGTCACTTTTGACAGATCGCAGCCATTCTGCTTTCTGTGCCGGCTGAATGATGGACTCCCGAAACCTAGAGGAAGGAAGGCTGTAAAGGTAAGTACAGGTAATTTAAACTTCTTTACACACTTTAGACACACCAAACACACTTACCTTTGCACTCATGCACCCATCACTCACCTGAACACTGACATCTCGACCCCTCCAAGTCCTTCAACCCGACGGCCCGACTCCTCCAACTTGGCGTGGTTTGGAGCCGTCGGGAATCCCACACTTCAAGGTTTAAAATAGGGATTAGGCTAAAAACTGCCTGTTAACTACCTGTTAACAGGCAGTTAATTGGCACTAATCCCTTCCCGCCTCAGGTCGGCGGGTCCCAGTGCGGGGCGGGTACCCGCCACCTTTGAAACTTACATGGAGGCGGGTTTTGGGCGGGATGGTGTCGGGAGCCCCGAATTCGGGATTTTAGCCCCCCGCACGCCTAAAAGCCCGCCTCACGGCACATTGAAAATTGACCCCAATGTTTCAGGTCGATGACCTTTCATCAGAACTGGAAAAAGTTAGAGATGTAACAGGTTTTTAAGCAAGTGCACGGCCAGGGAAAGGGAGGGGAGGAAAGAACAAAAGGGAAGGTCTGTGATAGGGTGGAAGGCAGGAGAGATTAAATGACAAAAGGGATGATGGTGCAAGGCAAAAGGGGGTGGTAATGGGGCAAGTAAAGAAACAAAAGATGGGTCTAGAGGAGGTGTAAATGGGAATGGCAGAATCATCAACAACAGCTGCGGTCCGAAAAAATGGTGGCAGAGGTCATGATCGGAGCTTGCTTAAATCTGTTACATCTCTAACTTCCAGTTCTGAGGAAAGCTCATCAACCTGAAACGTTAGCTCTGTTTCTCTCTCCACAGATGCTGCCCTGGCCTGCTGAGTATTTCCAGCATTTTCTGTTTTTATTTCAGATTTCCATCATCCGCAGTATTTTGCTTTTGTATTAGTGTTTAATTTAAAACCTTGGTTCGTGACTCTCCCTTCTCCCTCTCGAACCTAATATCAAATCCTGTCATATTATAGTTACTATTCATAAGACGTTCCCTTACCCTCAGTATGGAAACTAATTCTGGTTCACTATGTAACATTTGCATGTTGAATTGTCATTGGGCCGCAGGCATCTGTAAGGACTGCTATTGTTTTGGAGGACCCAGGGTCCTGACTCCATCTTGTCCACACGGTGCTATTTGATTGAGAAAGCTTACAGACCTGCTGCTTCATTGAAAGAGTTTAAATTGTAATACTCTGTTGTCCTGCAATGTATTATTTTTGTACAAAGTGTGCAAAACAAGACACATTAAATCTAGTGTGGCCTGTTCCCTTGAAATTAGTAGACTTTAGGACTTGAGCTATGTTGCTCCTCCCAGTCGGTGTGAAAATTAAAATCTCCCATTATAACGACATTGTTCCTGCTACGTGCTCGCCTGCTCTCTGTATTTATACATCCCCTCACTACATCACCACTGCCAGGAGGTCTGTGAACAACTCCCACCGCAGTCTTGTATCACTTGTTGTTCTTTAGTTCTGCTCGTAGTGTTTCTGCTGCCTGATGACCCTTGCTGAAATCCTTTCGTTCCACTGCTGTAATTGTGTCTTTTATCAATATTACTACTCCTCCGTTCCATGTTCGTAATAAAGATCCTATGGCCTGGAATATTTAGCTCCCCGTCACAGCCAGCTTAGAGCCAGGTCCCTGTAATGGCTGCTACTTCATTCCCCTTTAAGCTGAATCTGTGCTTCTAACTCATTTGTTTTATGCTTTACAATCAGGGTTCACATTATCCAAGTTAACATTTTATACAGATTTTGTAGGACTCATCAACCTTTTTGCTTAAATTATGTGTAGGTGGACTTTCACCCCTTTGTATGTGGTACACAGCTAATTTGCCTGGCATGTTACAAAGCTACCAAGCAGAAATAGATATTTAAATCCATAATTCATTATTATACTGCCCTGTTCCCTACGGTTTGTGGAAATTAATACATTCCTGTATTTCATTAATCTTGACTGTAGATATTTATCTTAGTCCTCAGCTAATTTGTTTGGGAATTCTATAAAACACTTCGCTTCACCAAAAGGCAACAAAGCTCCTGTTAGCCAGGTTGGGTTTGTCAGTTATAGGACACTGGACAGTATCTATTTCTCCTTCTAAAGCGACAAGAGTGAGCCTGCCATCAGAACCAGGCAAATGTGAAGAAGTTGTTTGACAGCAATTCCTCTCTTTGAGAGTTTCCTGGAGAGTCAGTCTTGTATAAGAACATAAGGGGCTGGAAATGTTGTCTCGGGTGGTGGTGCAAATCGGGCGATATTGGGTGGGCCGCCCGTTATAAGCCACGCCCGATATTCAGTTCTCTTGCAGTCAATGCAACTGAATATCAGGCGCCGTGTATAACAGGCAGCCGATCCGAGACCGCCCGTTTCACTCCACTGCCCGAGATGAATTTCTCGGCCGAGAAATTTTAGGGAAAAGTAAAAGAAAGAAAGACTTGCATTTATATAGCACCTTCCGTGACCTCAGGACGTCCCAAAACGCTTCACAGCCAATGAAGTACTTTTTGAGGTGTAGTCAGTGTAGTAATGAACGGGAAAAGGATGTTCAGTTCAGCTGGCACATCCCTTTCTGGTAAATCCCTAATTGCCTTTAGCTCCCCCCCCCCCCCCGCCCCCCTTAGCTTCTCTACCTTGTCACGTATCTTCAATAATCCTCTTTAAGATCCTCCTCTTCGACCATACTTTCACCCCCTTCTGATCCGCTTCCTTTTTCCCTTCCTCCCCACTCAGTCTGCACTGCGTTATAAAATGCATGGAGACATCTCTTTGTACATAGTGAGTGCTATAGAAATGTAAGATAAATAATATGTAACTGTCATCTTCATAGATCTTCTCTGCTAATTTATTGCACAAGTCAATTACCCTCTTAGCGAAAAAAATCTGCCAGAGACCCCTACTTACTAATATTTACATTGTGTCTTCTGATAAATGTCAATCGTAATGTCATCATATTTCAAGTCAGAAAGTTGTATATTATTAATATCTAACTATGAGATGTAATGGGTCACTTTAAATTTAACTACTGCTAGCTTACTTTCTCCAGGCTGGAAAGGATACACATTACTGCCAGGTTTGCAAAACGTCATTTCAAAGGCATTAAACCCATGTAAATACATCTTGATGCCAAAGCAAGTAGATATCACTTAACACAGATTGCTTGCTTTGGCTCATAAATCAATCAAATGAAGGGAAAGTGCCGGCTAATGTACAAATGGACTGGGTTCTCTCAGTTGGGTGGGACTCAGGAAACCATAGCATTGATTGAATCAACTTGCTTCAACTATAAGAGACAACTTTAGTTCTCCTGTAGCCAGGTTTTCAACTTCAGAGGGTGAGAGAGAGAGGTATGTCCCAGGCGATGTACTCCCAGTTCACTTCTTCTCTTGTACCAATGTGGTACCACTCATGCGAAGGTGGCGTGTCGAGACTCCGTGACGGAGAGACAAGACCCCCGTGTACACGTTCTATGTTGCTGGCATCAGTCCAGGTTCACTATTAACAATTCTGACAAAAGGGTCATCAACTCTGTTTCTCTCTCCACAGATGCTGCCCGACCTGCTGAGTATTTCCAGCATTTTCTGGTGTTTATTTCACCCTTAACAGCAAAGTTTTTGCATTGCCTCAGCTTTTGCTATTATGTACTCGAGGAACGAGTGAATTGAAAGTTCTGTAAAAACAGTGAAAGTTGCTGTCTTGTTTATCTGTTGCCTTTAATCATCGAACGATACAGCACAGAAGGAGGCCATTTGGCCCATCGTGCCTGTGCCGGCTCTTTAGTCCCACTCCCATGCTCTTTCCCCGTAGCCCTGCAAATTTCTCCTTTTCACGGACTTATCCAATTCCCTTTTGTAAAGTTACCATTGAATCTGCTTCCACCGCCCTTTCAGGCAGCGCATTCCAGACCAGAACAACTCGCTGCGTAGAAGAAATTCTCTTAATTTCTCCCCTTTTCTTTTGCCAGTTATCTTAATGAACCTGTCCCATAGTTTATAGCCTACGCCATGGTCTGGCAGTGTTAATTTTTCCACTTTTCCAAACCAAGAAGAGCACAAGAGAAGTCGTGTCATATCCAGAAAGCTAAATACAGTAACAAGGGTTTCTTTCCAATCCTTGGGCAACACTACATTAGTAGAAGTTGTGGACCTGAAAATCCTCAGCCCCACTCTGCTAGCGTAAGTGTGGTGGAGCGGCCGCTGCTGGCCTCCGCTCCTACCCAATCGGAGAAGCTGGGATCAGCCTGTGCTCAGGTCTCAGTGGGCACCCGGGTTAGCACTGGCACAACCTGGGCACCTGCTACAGGCAGGGAAATGGGAAGGCAGCACCAGAGAGCTGCTTAACGGGGGGGGGAACCACTGAAAGGCTGTTCCTGAAAGTATCGGCTGTTCTGCTTTTTTTAAGGACGGTTGATTGAATGTTCAAGTGCAGCATTTCTAAGGTCTTCGAGGAGGCCCTACTTCTGCCCATTAATTGACCTGATCATTGGGTTCATCCCAGCGTCCACATCACTTCACAGAAGGGTGTCCGGGGCCGAGGGTGGGAATTCCCTACCTTGGTTTTACCCTGTCCGGACATCAGGCTATGTTTGGGGAGAAAGAGTGAAGTCCTGGCATTTCCGAGTCCTGCCAGAATTCCCATCCCTGTCAGGGATCCAACACCCAATTCCTGCTGGGATCTGCAGTTGGGTGGAAGGACTTGTGAACTGTGTGTGGGTGTAGAGTCACACTTCAGTTTGCGGGGAACAAGGGCTAGCTTACCGGAGCGGTCTTCAGCACAGAACACTAGAGAAATACTGAAGTAAAGCCTAAAAATGTAATTCTGGTTTCCCCATATTACACCTGACTGGAATGTGCATGGTTGATCCAAGCCTTCAACAAACAACCAGCTGATATCTACGATAGCAAGATACTGCGGATGCTGGAAATCCGAAACAACAACAGAAAATGCTGGAAAAACTCAGCAGGCCAGGCAACATCCGTGGAGAGAGAAATAGAGTCAACGGCCCTGAAATTAGGATCGGGTGCTTGCTGCGCGTGCAAGCCCCCGATCTGCACTCACCCTGCGCGCCGACATCTGAAGCCCGGGCCTGCTTGCATTTCCTCTCACAGGCCCGGTTCAGCTGTGGCGCGCTGTGTTAACCTGATCCAGCGGCGTAGTTAGTGCGATGTGCCGGCTGGGATCAGGTGAGCACTGTGCAGCCAAGCAGGGGAGGGAAACTCATTCATGAGTTTGACAGTAAGAGCTGTCAAACTCATGAAAAGTATGGGCTGCCAAAACACTATTTAAACTTTAAATAAAAGTTTAAAAAACATCCCAATCATTAAATTAAGTATAAATAAGTTAAAAAAAATAATTTAAACAATAATTTTTTTTGTTGAAAAAAATACATTTTTAATAAAAAGGGTCTAAAACTAAACTTACCTTATTGTAGATTCTTTAAAATAATAAACCTGTGGGAAAAAAAATTCTAAATTGCACTAAAACACCACTTACCTGTAAAAATAAATACTTACGTGTGCTTTTTACAAGCGTAAAGACCGGAGGCCTTTACACATGCGCAAATCCCCCAAAACAGAGGAAATCCAAGATGCACGCGCTGCCCCCTACAGCGCATGCGCTAGCCTCTTCACCTCTTGGGTTGTAGGAGAGGAAATGCCGGTTTTCAGCGCATGCGCTGTGCATGCTGAAAACCGGCATTTCCTCCGGCCAGACGCGTGAGTACCCCTTCCGTACTCACACGTTTGGGGAGGAATTACTGCCCCAATGTTTCAGGTTGAAACCCTTTGTCAGGACTGAAAAAGCACAGGAAATGAAACAGATTAAAAGGCCTGTCTCTCTTTCTGCCAGTGCATTTCACACCTAATCTAGAGCCGTCTTTTGTCTCTCCATTAGTCCTATCACCATCTCATCTCATTTTGAATACCTCTTAATGTCTCTTCACTTCTCTTTTGTTCTCTCATCCCCATTTCCCAGCCCCCAAACTGGCCTTTTAATCTGTTTAATTTCCTGTGTTTTTTTCAGTCCTGACGAAGGGTTTCGACCTGAAACGTTGACTCTATTTCTCTCTCCACGGATGTTGCCTGGCCTGCTGAGTTTTTCCTGCATTTTCTGTTGTTGTTTCAGCTGATATCTACCTTCGCCTGAGGGGGTTTCACTTCAAATACCTATATTGACTTCTAAGTCTTTAATTTAGTTGAATATTGAGCAGAGTCCAGATGTGTTGCTATTTTTATTCGGGGGTGATGTCATTCTTCGTCTCCAGCCATATGTTAACACGTGGGCCCTAGAGATTTTTGAAAATGTGTTTTCTCTTTTTCGGGTGAGGGATGTTGTCTTCCTTTACCATTGCAGCACCATGTCCCATGGGGTATCTTCCTTATAAGACTGCAAGCTAAGTCAACAAAAACTAATTTCATCAGCAAACAAAAGCACAAAACAGCGCACCTTAATAAGTTGTGAAAAAAACTTTGCAGAAGAACCTCATTTAGAGCACGGTGCACAGTTCTGGTCACCATATTACAAAAATGATACAGAGGCACTGGAGAAGGTGCAAAAAAAAAGATTTACAAGGATGATACCAGAACTGAGAGGCTATAACAGGAAAAATTGAACGGGCTGGGGCTCTTTCCTCTGGAAGAATGAAGAGCGAGGGGTGACTTGTTAGAGGTCTTCAAAATTATGAAGGGGGTCAATAGGGTAGACGTAGAAAAGATGTTTCCACTTGTGGGGGAGTTCAAACCTCAGGGTCCTAAAAATAAGGTAGTCCCTCATAAATCCAATATGGAATTCAGGAGAAACTTCTTTACCCAGAGAGCGGTTAATATGTGGAACTTGCTACCACATGGAGTGGTTGAGGCGAATAGCATGGATGCATTTAAGGGGAAGCTGGATAAGTACACATAGAAACATAGACATAGAAACATAGAAGATAGGAGCAGGAGTAGGCCATTCGGCCCTTCGAGCCTGCTCCGCCATTCAATGAGATCATGGCTGATCATCCAAATTCAGTACCCGGTCCCTGCCTTCTCCCCATATCCCTTGATCCCTTTAGCCTTAAGAAATATATCCAACTCCTTCTTGAATATATTTAATGAATTGGCTTCTACTGCCTTCTGTGGTAGAGAATTCCACAGGTTCACCACTCTCTGGGTGAAGAAATTTCTCCTCATTTCTGTCCTAAATGGTTTACCCCTTATCCTTAGACTGTGACCCCTGGTTCTGGACTCCCCGACCATCGGGAACATCCTCCCTACATCTAGTCTGTCCAGTCCTGTCAGAATTTTATATGTTTCAATGAGATCCCCTCTCATTCTTCTAAACTCCAGCGAGTATAAGCCCAATCGACCCAATCTCTCCTCATACGTCATTCCTGCCATCCCAGGTATCAGTCTGGTGAATCTTCGCTGCACTCCCTCCATGGCAAGAACATCCTTCCTCAGATAAGGCGACCAAAACTGCACACAATACTCAAGGGCGAAAGGATATGCAGATAGGGTGAGATGAAGTAGAGAGGGAGGAGGCTGGTGTGGAACATAAACGCCGGCACAGACCAGTTGGGCCGAATGGCCCGTTTCTGTGCTGCAAATCCTCTGTAATATTTATGTTTCTGAATTCTGCCACAGCTGTTCCGTTGAAAGAATAAGCTGCACAGCTTGCTCTGCCAGTGCTGCCTCTTCGTGCCTGGCTGGTGGGAAGCGTCAGGCGCTTCAGCCGAGCAAAAAAAAAACTACTCGCCGAGCAGAGCTGCGGAAAATCGCTCAAAACACAATTAGCGCCTGCAAAATATTCCTGAGACTCTTCTGCCTGTTTAATAATGACTTTGCATTCTCGTGTCATCCGGCTCTCGGAATCCAGAGCACTGCCTTGTCTTTGCGCATGAATGGTCATGAGAAATTAGTAGATGATTGATCATGCTGCATTGGGACCTGTTTTTAATACGTGTGGTATTTAAATAGGGAAGCAGCCATTGACTTTGTAGTCCCATGTGCAACACTTGTCCTATCACAGTAGGAGAAAGAAAAGTCAAGTACAGTATTTGTCAGTATGTCATGCTTATTTGCCACTGTCCCTAAAGGCAGAATGCTGTCAACGTATTTGGCTTCCAGCTAGTCAGCTTGCTGATGTTATTGTACAAGCTCCCCGGGGGAGGAATTGAGAAGGACTTTTGCATTCAACTGAAGGCACAGATTTCAGCTACACTTCACAGGCACCTGATTGCTAGAGACAAACTGACTGACTGAAACATGGCCTGGAATATAGTAACATAAACACGCAGTAATGTGTTTTGTCACCAGTAATCACGGATTTAAAAGGCTTGTTCACAGGTGAATAAGCAAAATGAATGGCAAAATCTGTGGCTTGTTTTCAAATGTTAACGGCTTGCATAAACAGTGTGTTTTGCCTTCCAGAAACGTGTTCAAAACATGAGCTCCTCACCTCCGCCATCAGTCATATGTGCAGGGGCTGTGTAGCATGAAGCGTTTTGTAAAATGTGCAAAGCTGAAGAGAAATCAAATGTGCTAATCCTTTTTACCAGAATAAAGTTGAAGAGAAACATGTATTTTTCTGTGATAAACTGATCTCTTAAACACATTCCCGTCTGTCTCTTTTGTTATCCCTGTGAAATTATAACATCTCAATCATCAGAAGTTAAAATATAATTAAAAGAAAAGGAAAATAGCACCTTTCAAATCTTCAAAACTGCCTCAAGTGCTTCACAGCCAATGAATTAGGTTTTAAAGTGCAGTCACTGTTGTTACTTAGAAGAAAAAAAAGAAACATTTACATATGATTAAATAGGATAGACAGCACAGAAACAGGCCATTCGGCCCAACCAGTCCATGCCGGTGTTTAGTCTTCACTCGAGCCTCTTCCCGTTTTTCCTCATCTAACTCTATCAGTGTAACCCTCTATTCCCTTCTCCCTCATATGCTTGTCTAGCCTCCCCTTAAATGCATTTATACTATTTGCCTCAACCACTCCCTGTGGCAGCGAGTTCCACATTCTCACCACTCTCTGGGTAAAGAAGTTCCTTCTGAATTACCTATTGGATTTCTTGGTGACTATCTTATATTGATGGCCTCTAGTTTTGCTCTTCCCCACAAGTGGAAACATTCTTTCTGTATCCATTCTATCAAAACCTTTCTTAATTTTAAAGACCTCTATTAGGTCACCCCTCAGCCTTCTCATTTCAAGAGAAAAGAGACCCAGCCTGTTCATCCTTTCCTGATAGGTATACCCTCACATTTACATAGAAACATACATAGAAGATAGGAGCAGGAGTCGGCCATTTGGCCCCTCGAGCCTACTCCGTCATTCAATGAGATCATGGCTGATCATCCAAATTCAGTACCCTGTCCCTGCCTTCTCCCCATATCCCTTGATCCCTTTAGCCTTAAGAAATATATCTAACTCCTTCTTGAATATATTTAATGGGTTGGCTTCAACTGCCTTCTGTGGTAGAGAATTCCACAGGTTCACCACTCTCTGGGTGAAGAAATTCCTCCTCATCTCTGTCCTAAATGGCTTACCTCTTATCCTTAGACTGTGACCCCTGGTTCTGGACTCCCCTGCCATCGGGAACAGCCTTCCTGCATCTAGTCTGTCTAGTCCTGTTAGAATTTTATAAGTTTCAATGAGATCCCCTCTCATTCTTCTAAACTCTAGCGAGTATAAGCCCAATCGACCCAATCTCTCCTCATACGTCATTTCTGCCATCCCAGGTATCAGTCTGGTGAATCTTCGCTGCACTCACTCCATGGCAAGAACATCCTTCCTCAGATAAGGCGACCAAAACTGCACACAATACTCAAGGTGTGGTCTCACCAAGGCCCTGTACAACTGCAGCAACACATCCTTGTTCCTGTACTCGAACCCTCTCGCTATGAAGGCCAACATGCCATTTGCCTTCTTAACCGCCTGCTGCACCTGCATGCTTACCTTCAGCGACTGGTGCACAAGGACACCCAGGTCTTGTTGCACTTCCCCTTCTCCCAATCTATTGCCATTCAGATAATAATCTGCCTTCCTGTTTTTGCCACCAAAGTGGATAACCTCGCATTTATCCACATTATACTGTATCTGCCATGCATCTGCCCAATCACCCAACCTGTTCATTTCTGGTATCATCCTTGTAAATCTTTTTTGCACCCTCTCCAGTGCCTCTGT
Organism: Somniosus microcephalus; assembly: GCF_052327205.1. Lineage (NCBI taxonomy): Eukaryota > Metazoa > Chordata > Chondrichthyes > Squaliformes > Somniosidae > Somniosus > Somniosus microcephalus. The sequence continues at coordinate 362,748,932 of NC_140989.1, forward strand.
ATTCATTTAATAATATGGCGACCAGAATTGTATGCAGTACTCCAAGTGTGGTCTAACCAAGGTTCGATACAAGTTTAGCATAACTTCACTACTTTTCAATTCTATCCCTCTAGAAATAAACCCTAGTGCTAGGTTTGCTTTTTTATGGCCTTGTTAAAAATTCAATCACCAGGGAAGTGGTACTGAGCAAATTGTTGGAGCTGCGGGCTGACAAGTCCCCGGGTACTGATGGACTTCATCCTAGTGTCTTAAAAGAAGTGGCTAGTGAAATAGTTGATGCGTTGGTTTTAATTTTCCAAAATTCCCTAGATTCGGGGAAGGTTCCGTTAGATTGGAAAATAGCGAATGTAACTCCTTTATTCAAAAAGGGAGGGAGACAGAAAGCAGGAAACTACTGCAGGATGCAGCTACTCAAAATCCGTGTTTCGGAGCTGGAGCTGCGGCTGGAGTCACTGCGGAGCATCCGTGAAGCTGAGATCTTTGTGGATAGCACGTTTAATGAGGTGGTCACACTGCAGGTAAAGAGTGCACAGGCAGACAGGAAATAGGGGACCGCCAGACAGAGTAAATGAACTAGGAAGGTAGTGCAGGAGTCCCCTGGGTCCATCTCCCTCTCCGACAGATTTTCCATTTTGGATACTGCTGGGGGAGATGGTTTCTCAGGAGAATGCAGCAAGAGCCAAGTCCGTGGCACTATGAGTGGCTCAGCTGCACAGGAGGGGAGGAAAAAGAGTGGGAGAGCAATAGTGATAGGGGATTCTATCGTAAGGGGAACAGATAGACGTTTCTGTGGCTGCAGACGTGACTCCAGGATGGTATGTTGCCTCCCTGGTGCCAGGGTCAAGGATGTCACTGAATGGCTGCAGGGCATTCTGAAGGGGGAGGGTGAACAGTCAGAGGTCATGGTTCACATTGGTACCAACGACATGGGTAGAAAGAGGGATGAGGTTCTGCAACAAGAATTTAGGGAGCTAAGTAGCAGATTAAAAAGCAGGACCTCAAAGGTTGTAATCTCTGGATTACACCCAGTGCCACGTGCTAGTGAGTATAGGAATAGAAGGATAGAGCAGATGATTGCGTGGCTAAAGAGTTGATGCAGGAGGGAGGGCTTTAGTTTCCTGGATCACTGGGTCTGCTTCTGGGGAAGGTGGGACCTGTACAAGTTGGACGGGTTGCACCTGAACTGAAATGGGACCAACATCCTTGCGGGGAGGTTTGCTAGCACTGTTGGGGGGGGGTTTAAACTAACTTGGCAGGGGGATGGGATACGGAGTGGAGCTATAGTAGGGGGGTGATGCACAGCCAAATATAGAGGAAAAAACAAGTCAGCCTGGAAGGCAGAGCAAATATGTAACAGCACAAGGGAGTATGGCAAGGCTGGATGGCATTTATTTTAATGCAAGGAGTCTTGCGAATAAGGCAGATGAATTGAAGGTGTTGATGAACACATGGGAGTATGATATTGTTGCTATCACATAGACAAGGTTGAGGGAGGGGCAGGACTGGCAGCTCAATATTCCGGGGTATAGAATCTTCAGGCAAGACAGAGGGGGGTGTAAAAGAGGACAGGGTGTCGCAATATTAATCAAGGAGTCAATTACTGCTGTAAGGAGGGATGATATCTTTGCAGGTTCCTCTAATGAGGCCATATGGGTAGAACTTATAAACAAAAAGGGGCAAGCACTTTGCTGGGAGTGTACTATAGGCCCCCAAACAGTCAGGGGGAGATAGAGGAACAGATATGTGGCAAATCTCAGAGAAGTGTAGAAATAATAGGGTAATAATAGTAGGGGATTTCAACTTCCCCAATATTAACTGGGATAGTCAGAGTGTGAAAGGCTTAGAGGGTGCGGAATTCTTAAAGTGCATCCAGGAGAGCTTCTTGAGCCAACATGTAGAAAGTCCCACAAGAGAGGGGGGGCGGTACTGGACCTAATTCTAGGGAATGTAGCCGGGCAAGTGGTAGAAGTGTCAGTAGGAGAGCATTTTGGAGACAGTGGCCATAATACGGTGAGATTTAAGGTAGTCATGGAAAAGGACAAAGATGGACTGGAAATAAAGGTTCTAAATTGGGGGAAGGCTGATTTTAATATGATAAGGCAGGATCGGGCAAAAGTGGACTGGGATCAGATACTTGTAGGAAAATCCACATCAGAGCAGTGGGAGTCTTTCAGAAAGAAAATAGAGAGAGTACAGCACCAACATGTTCCCGTAAAGGTCAAGGGTGGGACCAACAAACCCAGGGATCCGTGGATGCCAAGGGATGTACAAGAATGGTTTAGGAAAAAAAGGGAGGCTTTTGGCAGATACAAAGGACTAAAAACGTGGGGTTACGGGGATAGGGTGGGATATGTGTTGGTGCAGGGGTTACGGGGATCGGGTGGGATATGTGTCGGTGCAGGCTCGATGGGCCGAAATGGCCTCTATCTGCAGTGAGGGGTTTCTGTGATTTCTGTGATCTGTGAAAAACAGTGGAAGCCCTAAAGGAGTATAGAAAGTACAGAGGGGTACCTAAAAAAGAAATTAGGAGAGTGAAGAGGAGGCATGAAAGGACATTGGCAGGCAAAATAAAGGACAATCCCACGGTGTTTTATAAGTATATTAAGAGTAAGAGAATAACCAGGGAAAGAGTAGGGCCCATTAGGGACCAAAGTGGCAATCGTTGTGTAGAGCCGGAAGATGTAGGTGAGGTTTTAAATGAATATTTTGCATCTGTGTTCACTATGGAGAAGGATGATGTAGGCATAGAAATCAAGCAGGGGGATTGTGATATACTTGAACAAATTAGTATTAAGAGGAAGGAGGTACTAGCGGTTTTAGTAGGCTTTAAAGTGAATAAATCCCCTGGCCCAGACAAGATGTATGCCAGGCTGCTGTGTGAGGCAAGGGAGGAGATTGCAGGGGCTCTGACACAAATTTTCAGAACCTCTCTGGCCACAGAGGAGGTGCCAGAGGACTGAAGGATAGCGAACATAGTACCATTATTCAAGAATGGTAGTAGGGATAAACCAGAGAATTACAGGCCAGTGAGCCTAACATCAGTGGTAGGGAAATTATTGGAAAAAATTCTGAGGGACAGAATTAGTCTCCACTTGGAGAGGCAAGGATTAATCAAGGATAGCCAGCATGGCTTTGTCAGGGGGAGATCATGTCTAACCAATTTGATTGAATTTTTCGAGGGGGTGACTAGGCGTGACAAAGTCCCGCATGGGAGACTGGTCAAGAAGGTAAGAGCCTATGGGATCCAGGGCAATTTGGCACATTGGATCCAAAATTGGCTTAGTGGCAGGAGGCAGTAGGTGATGGTCGAAGGTTGCTTTTGTGACTGGAAGCCTGTGTCCAGTGGTGTACCACAGGGATCGGTGCTGGGTCCTTTGCTGTTTGTAGTGTACATTAATGATTTAGATATGAATGTAGGAGGTATGATCAGTAAGTTCACAGATGACACGAAAATTGGTGGAGTGGTAAATAGCGAGGAGGGAAGCCTCAGGCTACAGGATGATATAGATGAGTTGGTTAGATGGGCAGAACAGTGGCAAATGGAATTTAACCCTGAAAAGTGTGAGATGATGCATTTTGGGAGGACTAACAAGGCAAGGGAATACACAATGAATGGTAGGACCCTAGGAAGGGCAGAGGATCAGAGGGACCTTGGTGTGCATGTACATAGATCCCTGAAGGCAGCAGGACAAGTATATAAGGTTGTTAAAAAGGCATATGGGATGCTTGCCTTCATTAGCCAAGGCATAGAATATAAGAGCAGGGAGGTTATGATGGAGCTGTACAAAACGCTAGTTAGGCCACAGCTGGAATACTGTGTGCAGTTCTGGTCGCCACACTATAGGAAGGATGTGATTGCATTGGAGAGGGTGCAGAGGAGATTCACCAGGATGTTACCTGGGCTGGAGTGCTTCAGCTCTGAAGAGAGACTGGACAGGCTGGGGTTGTTTTCCTTAGAGCAGAGAAGGCTGAAGGGGAACCTAATTGAGGTGTACAAAATATATGGGGCATAGATAGGGTAGATAGAAAGGATCTTTTCACCTTAGTAGAGGGGTCAATAACCAGGGGGCATAGTTTCAAGATAAGGGGCAGGAGGTTTAGAGGGGATTTGAGGAAAAACTTTTTCACCCAGAGGGTGGTTGGAATCTGGAACTCACTGCCTGAAAGGGTGGTAGAGGCAAGAACCCTCACAACATTCAAGAAGCATTTAGATGAGCACTTGAAACGCCATTGCATACAAATCTACGGACCAAGTGGTAAATGGAATTAGAATAGACAGGGCCTGATGGCCAGCGCAGACATGATGGGCCGAAGGGCCTCTTTCTGTGCTGTATAACTCTATGACTCTACTACAGGCCAGTTAGCTTAACATCTGTCATAGGGAAGATGTTAGAAGCTATTATTAAAGACGTTATTGCAGAGCATTTAGAAAAGTACAAAGTAATCAGGCAGAGTCAACATGGTTTTGTGCAAGGGAAATCATGTTTAACCAATTTATTGGAGTTCTTTGAGGAAGTAACATGTGCTGTGGATAATGGGGAACCGGTGGATGTACTGTACTTAGATTTCCAGAAAGCATTTGATAAGGTGCCACATCAAAGGTTATTACAGAAAATAAAAGCTCATGGTGTAGGGGGTAACATATTGGCAAGGATAGAAGATTGGCTAGCTAACAGGAAACAGAGAGTAGGCATAAAAGGGTTATTTTCTGATTGGTAAGATGTAACGAGTGGTGTGCCACAGGGATCAGTGCTGGGGCCTCAACTTTTTACAATTTATATAAATGACTTGGATGAAGGGACCGAAGGTATGGTTGCTAAATTTGCTGATGACACAAAGATAGGTAAACATAGAAACATAGAGATAGGAACAGGAGTAGGCCATTCGGCCCTTCGAGCCTGCTCCGCCATTCAATGAGATCATGGCTGATCTTCGTCTGAGATCATAGCTGATCTTACCAGTTCAGTACCCCGTCCCCGCCTTTTCTCCGTAACCCTTAATCCCCTTAGCCTTCAGAAATATATCCAATTCTCTCTTGAAAATATTTATTGAATTAGCCTTCACAGCCCTCTGTGGCAGGGAATTCCACAGGCTCACCACTCTTTGAGTGAAGAAATTCTTCCTCATCTCTGTTTTAAATGATTTGCCCGCTATTTTTAGACTGTGGCCCCTGGTTCTGTGCTCCCCGGCCATTGGAAACATTCTCTCTGAATTCAGCCTGTCCAGGCCTGCCATAATTTTATATGTTTCGATGAGATCCCCTCTCAATCTTCTAAACTCCAGTGAGTACAAGCCCAAACTATTTAATCTCTCTTCGTAGGTCATTCCCGCCATTCCAGGTATCAGCCTGGTGAATCGCCGTTGCACTCTTTCCATGGCAAGAACATCCTTCCGCAGATGGAGCGACCAAAACTGTACACAATACTCCAGATGCGGTCTCACCAGCACCTTGTACAGCTGTAGTAAGGTATCCCTATTTCTATACTCAAACCCCCTTGATATGAAGGCCAACATACCATTTGCCTTCTTAATCGCCTGTTGCACCTGCATGCTCTCCTTCAGTGACTGGTGCACAAGAACACCCAGGTCCCTCTGCACTTCCCCATCTCCCAATCTATTGCCATTTAGAGAATAATCTACCCTCCTGTTTTTACCCCCAAAGTGGATAACCTCGCATTTATCCACATTATAGTGCATCTGCCACGTATCCGCCCATTCCCCCAACCTGTCCAAATCGCACTGTAGCCTCCTGACATCCTCATCAGAGCCCACCCCTCCTCCTAGTTTAGTGTCGTCAGCGAATTTGGAAATATTGCATCCAATTCCCTGATCCAGATCATTTATATATATTGTGAACAGCTGGGGTCCCAGGACAGATCCTTGCGGCACCCCGCTGGTCACTGCCTGCCACTCCGAAAACGAGCCGTTTATTCCAACTCTCTGTTTTCTATCCGCCAGCCAGTTCTCTATCCACGTTAATACTTTGCCCCCAATCCCATGAGCCTTAATTTTGCATGATAATCTTTTGTGTGGAACCTTATCGAAGGCTTTCTGGAAGTCAAGGTACACCACATCCACTGGCTCTCCCCCATCTATTTTACCAGTTACTTCCTCAAAAAATTCCAGCAGATTAGTCAAACACGATTTACCCTTTGTAAATCCATGTTGACTCTGTCCGATCCTTTCCCCATTTGTCAAGTGCTCCGCTATTTTATCCTTAATAATGGACTCTAGCATTTTGCCCACAACCGATGTAAGGCTTACTGGTCTATAATTCCCTGCTTTCTCTCTACCCCCCTTTTTAAATATTGGGGTAACATTAGCTACCCTCCAATCCACGGGTACTGTTCCCGAGTCAATGGAGTTCCGGAAGATGATCCTTAGAGCATCTGCTATCTCCAGGGCCACCTCCTTAAGTACCCTAGGATGTAGTTTATCAGGCCCCGGGGATTTGTCGGCCTTCAGTCCCCTCAACTTACCCAACACCATATCCCTAGAGATACTAATTTCTGTCAGCTCCTCCCTCTCATTAGTCCCTATGTTTGCCGATATTCCTGGGAGGTTATTTGTGTCCTCCTTTGTGAATACAGAACCAAAGTATGAGTTTAATTGGTCTGCCATTTCCTTATTCTCCATTATATATTCTCCCGAATCGGACTGCAAGGGACCGACTTGGGATTTTACCAGTCTTTTCCTCCTGATATACCGATAAAAGCTTTTGCAGTCTGTCTTTATGTTTGCTGCAAGTTTACTTTCGTATTCTATTTTCCCCTTCCTGATTAATCCCTTTGTCCTCTTTTGTTGTATCCTGTACTGCCCCCAATCTTCCGGTCTGGTGCTTTTTTTTGCCAGTTGATATGCCCTTTTTTTTGATTTTATGCTGTCCCTAATTTCCCTCGTTATCCACGGTTGAGTCACCTTTTTAGGTTTATTTTTATGCCAAACCGGTATAAACATGTTCTGGAATTCTTCCATTCTATCTTTGAATGCTTGCCATTGTCTATCCACTGTCAAATGGAGAAAGTAAATTGTGAAGAGGACATAAGGAGGCTACAAAGGGATATAGATAGGTTAAGATAGGCAATGATCTGGCAAATGGAGTATAATGTGGGAAAATGTGAAGTTGTCCATTTTGGCAGGAAGAATAAAAAAGAAGCATATTATCTAAATGGTGAGAGATTGCAGAGCTCTGAGATGCAGAGGGATCTGTGTGTCCTAGTGCATGAATCACAAAAGATTACTATGCAGGTACAGCAAGTAATTAGGAACGCTAATAGAATGTTATCGTTTATTGCGAGGGGAATTGAATACAAAAGTAGGGAGGTTATGCTTCAGTTATACAGGGCATTGGAGTACTGTGTACAGTATTGGTAAAGAGTAAGAGGTGACTTGATTGAAACATATAAGATCCTGAGGGGTCTGGACAGGGTGGATGTGGAGAGGATGTTTCCTCTTGTGGGAGAATCTAGAACTAGGGGTCACTGTTTAAAAATAAGGGGTCGCCCATTTAAGACAGAGATGAGGAGAAATTTTTTCTCACAGAGGGTCGTGAGTCTTTGGAACTCTCTTCCTCAGAGGGCGGTGGAAGCAGAGTCCTTGAATATTTTTAAGGCAGAGGTAGTAGATTCTTGGTAAGCAAAGGGGTGAAAGGTTAGGCGGGAATGTGGAGTAATCGGATCAGCCATGATCTTATTGAATGGCGGAGCAGGCTCGAAGGGCCGAGTGGCCTACTCCTGCTCCTAATTCGTATATTCTTATGTGTCGTTACTTTTAGTGATTTGTGTATTTGTACTCCGAGATCCCTTTGCTCTGCTACCCCATTTAGATTCTTATTTTCCAAGTAACATGTGGCCTCCCTATTTTTCTTACCAAAATGTAATACCTCACATTTATGTGTGTTGAATTTCATTTGCCAATTAGATGCCCATTCTGCAAGTTTATTAATGTGTTCTTGTAATTTGTTGCAGTCCTCCTCAGTATTGACTATCCCCCCCCCCCAATTTTGTGCCATCTTCAAATTTAGAAATTGTTTTTGATTTCAAAGTCTTAATCATTAATATAAATTGTGAACAACAGTGGTCCCAGCACTGATCCTTGTGGAACATTACTTCCCACCTTCTGCCATAGTGAGTAGCCATCCTTTACCCCTACTCTCTGCTTTCTGTCTTGAAGCCAACTAATTATGCATTCTGCTACTTGTCCCCTGACTCCGCATGTTCTGACCTTATTCATTAGTCTATTATGCGGTACCTTATCAAAGTCCTTTTGAACATCTAGATAAATTACATCTACTACGCTCTCTGTTACCTCTTCAAAAAATTCAATAAGGTTGGTCAAGCAAGACTTACCCTTTTGAAATCCATGCTGACTATTCATTATTATATTTTTGGTTTCTAGATGTTCTTCTATATTTTCCATTAGTAGGGATTCCATTATTTTTCCTACCACCGATGTTAAAGTTGACTTGCATTTATATAGCGCCTTTCATGACCTCAGGATGTCCCAAAGCACTTTACAGCCAATTAAGTACTTTTGAAGTGTAGTCATTGTTGTAGGAAGCACAACCACCAATTTGCGCACAGTAAGCTCCCACAAACAGCAATGTGACAACAACCAGATAATCTGTTTTTAGTGATGTTGGTTGAGGGATAAATATTGGCCAGGATACCGGGGGCGAACTCCCCTGCTCTTCTTCAATATTGCCTTGGGTTCTTTTACAACCACGTGAGGGGGCAGATAGGGCCTCAGTTTAATGTCTCATCCAAAAGATGGCACCTCCGACAGTGCAGCACTCCCTCAGCACTGCACTGGGAGTGTCAGCCTAGATCACATGCTGAAGTCTCTGGAACATGACTTGAACCCACAACCTTCTGACTCAGAGGCGAGAATGCTACCCGCTTTTTTTAAAAATATACTTTATTGGACATTAAGAACATTTACAACATCGTGATCATTTCATTGTATCATACAAATCAATTCCGCCGCACTGCATAGCCATTCCACCACCACATTTTAACATCAAAACCTGAAGTTTAATTTGTCTCCTGTAACATATATTAATCGATTGTACTTTAGAAATTGATTGTAAAATACTATCTTTAAATTCCTTTCTGAATAAAACATCCACAGAGCCTTATAATGATCTTTTAACTTATATTTAAAATACTCTTTTAGATTGATTCTCCTCCCCTTAAAAAACAGAGCATTCCTTCTTTGCACAATCACGAATCTAGCCAAACTGAACATTAAACTAATTGCCGCTCCGCTAGACTCGAGCAGACTCTCCTTTGTTATGTATTTTGTGTTCTCCTCCCACCTGTGGTGGCGCTGTCACAGGAGATAAATGGTTGGGTGTTCTCTGTTAAGTTTAGCTCTCTTTGTTCGGAACTGAAACATCGGTGATATGATGAAAATGTGGAGCAATGGAGCGCATATACGGAATGTTTTGACTATTTTGTATTGGTGAATGCGGTGGCAAATGAAAAGGTCGTGCCTACCTTATTGAGTGTAATCGGGCCGAAGACATTCAATTTACTTCGCAGCCTCATGCAGCCAGATAAGCCAGGAACTAAAACATATAAGCAACTAGTGGAAATTCTTGGAGCACATTTTTCACCAAAACCTCTGGTTATTGCTGAGAGATTTAGATTTCACAAACGGAATCAAGAGGAGGGGGAATCAGTGACGATGTTTATTGCTGCTTTAAAAAGGTTATCAGAACACTGCGAGTTCAAGGAGGTGCTGAAGGGCACCATTAGAGACAGACTCGTGTGTGGTCTGCAAAATGCAGCCACACAGAAGCACCTTCTTACTGAGGACAACCTTACTCTTGAAAAGGCCATTGAAGTTAGTGTCTCCATGGAGATGGCGGAAAAGGAGGCTCACCAGTTGAGTTCAACAGGGAGAGTTCACAAGGTGTCGTCTGAGCCTAAAGGTGCGCGGAACGGCACATGTTACCATTGTGGGAAAATGGGCCATCACGCTAATGACTGCTGGTGTACGGAGCTGGAATGCCGAAATTGTGGCAAAAAGGGTCACATTGAACGCGCCTGTAGAGGTAAAAAAGAACAGACAGAGCTGGGAAGCATGGAAGCAAAATGTCTGTATTTGGACAAGAGAGGAAAAAGAGTGTTCATTCAGTGCAGTATGCTGGAACAAGCAAAACAGAGGGGAGCGACACCTCTGAGGAGGAAGAGGTGCACATACTGACGGATGCAGGGGATTCAAATGGCTACTGGGTGTCACCACTGGTGGAAGGTGACCGTTCCCATGGATGCCGCTCGGCTGGCAAGCTCGCTGCTATGAGTCTGTGTAGGGGGGTCGGGCTGGTTCGTGGCCTCCGTGCCCGGGAGGAGCGGGAGTCCGGGCCTCCGGAGCTGTACGATGTGGTCATCTCCGGCGGTGGGATGGTTGGCACTGCCATGGCCTGCGCTCTCGCTTATGATCAGAATCTATCAGGGAAAAAGATCCTGTTACTGGAGGCTGGAAATAAGAGGACAGATGGAAAGCTACCCATGCAGCTAGCATGTGATGCATCACCATATGGTGTGGGAGCAGTCATATCCCACATCATGCCTTCGGGTGAAGAGAAACCTATCGCCTTCGCATCACGCACCTTGAACAAGGCCGAGAGTAATTATGTGCAGATCGAGCGCGAGGCCTTGGGAATCGTTTTTGGAATTCGAAAATTTCATCAGTACCTGTTTGGGGGAAGGTTCACACTCCTGACGGACCACTGTCCATTGACTTCAATCTTCGGGCCCAACACCGGAATTCCGTCTCTCGCTGCAAGCAGGATGCAAAGGTGGGCTTTACTGTTGTCAGGACACACATACAACATCAAATATCGCAAATCAGACTTGCACGGCAACGCAGACGGTCTCTCGAGGCTACCCTTGCCTGTTACTCCCCCAGAGCCTCGTCAGATAGACATCTTCTACTTTAGACAAGTGGAGGGAGCACCTGTCACTGCAGTTCAGGTGCGAAGGTACACCCGCAACGATCCAGTCCTGTCTGAGGTAATGGACGATGTCATTCGAGGGAGAGCTATAGGAGATTCTCCTAGTTTGAAACCTTACGTTTCAAAAAGAAATGAGCTCTCCATCCAGGCAGGTTGTCTTCTTTGGGGATGCCGTGTCATCATTCCGCCACCTCTGAGGGAACCTATACTGCAACAACTTCATACAGGCCACAGTGGGATGGTTCGGATGAAGGAAATGGCAAGAAGCTACTTCTGGTGGCCAGGTCTCGATGGGAATATTGAGGAGAAAGCCAAAACATGTTCCCCATGTCAAAGGGTCCGGAATGTTCCACAGCTGACAACCCTACACCCGTGGGATTGGCCTGCAGAAGTGTGGCAGCGAGTACATGTGGACTTCGCCGGTCCTTTCGAAGAGAAGATGTTTATGGTGGTTGTAGACGCTCGTAGCAAGTGGCCGGATGTCGCTGTGGTGAGGTCTACCACGGCAGAGAAAACAATTGAGAAACTTGGTGAGATGTTCAGCCGTTATGGCTCACCGGAACAACTCGTAAGTGACAATGGTCCACAATTTGTATCACAGGAGTTTGCAACCTTCCTGCATGTGAATGGTGTCCAACACATCAGGTCTGCACCCTATCACCCCTCTACTAACGGCCAGGCAGAAAGGTTTGTGCAAACTTTGAAGCACGCCTTGAAGGCATCGCAAGGTCAGGGCTCAATCCACCAACGCCTGAACAGCTTCCTGTTGTCCTACAGGAACGAGCCGCATGCCACAACCAAAACTTCCCCCGCTTCGCTCATGATGAAGAGGCAGTTGCGGACAAGTTTTGACTTACTCAAACCTCCAAGGGCAGAGCAGGTTGTCCATCGTCAACAACAAGCTCAAGTTGAAAAGAGAGAGAAAAGAGCCAAGGAGAGACGGTTTCATCCGGGAGAGCACGTCCTAGCTCGAAACTCCAACACTGGACCGAAATGGGTTCCTGCTACGGTGATCGCGCAGACGGGCCCTGTGTCTTACACGGTTGAGACTGCTGAGGACGTCGTCTGGAGAAGACACACAGATCAACTGTTCCTAGGAGCAGAGACAGCCACAGAGGCTCCAACAGCTGGTTGGCCTGAACTGTTTCCGGATGATACCGCAAACCAGCATCCTTTGCCACAGTGCTCTTCTCCAACACAGGAAGTCAAAGAGACTGTTCCACCTGTGCAAACTCCTGACTTTCGACTGACACAGGCACCTTCTCCATCCAGGCCTGTGTCAATGCCTACTGCTGTGGAAGCCAGCAATGACCGCCGGTATCCTGTCAGAGAGCGGCAGCCACCAAGACGCTTGGATCTGTAGGCTTAGTGACTTACCCACAAGACTGGGGCAGAATAAACCCCAGGGTAAAGTCAGGGTTTGAGGCAGTCTACCTCTACCCTAGGTTCGTTGAGTGCATTGAAAGTAACTTACCTGTTGAGGAATAACGTGGACCTTCCATTTAAGAGGGGAGGAAATGTTATGTATTTTGTGTTCTCCTCCCACCTGTGGTGGCGCTGTCACAGGAGATAAATGGTTGGGTGTTCTCTGTTAAGTTTAGCTCTCTTTGTTCGGAACTTGCCAGAGCTTCCTTTCCTTCCAATAAAGCACTTCATGTTTGAATCTCTGAGTTCTGAGTCCTAAATTGTGTCTAGGTAGAAAGGTACCGACACAACATCCTTCAGTCCTATCTCAAAATTGAGTCCCACGGGATTCTCATTCTCGCTCTTCGGTCCCCACCCAGCAAAAAAACTCCACACAACTGTTGAACATAGTACTTAAAAATCATTTAACTGTGGACAAAACACCAGTAAATGGGACAGAGTCTCATCCCGTGTCCCTCCACTCGCCCAATCTTACACAAGACCGTCATGGTAAAAATCCAGTTATGAGCCAATTTGAAATCCAGTTCAATCCACTCTGGACATTTAAAATTCGCCCACACTCCCTTGCAAATCCTGTTGAAGTCCAGCTGTGGGTATATACTCTGCCAAAACTCCTGACCAGCAGGTGTCTTGAATCTCCATTCTCTAAATACCTCATACAAATCTCGAGTATTACATTTGTCCAATTGGACCAACTCGCCCCCTTTCTCCAGCAGAAAGCTTGGAAAAGCAGGACGCATTTTACTTTCTCTGGAGATTTCCGCATTTATTTCTCCCATCTAATCCTGTGGCATTGCCCTCACAATCTTCTCATACATGATTCCTATTGCTTTTTCCTCTACCTCCTGATCCTCCTCCCACACCATGTCCCTCACTATCGCTTCCGGCAACCAACTTGGAATTACCTTGTATAATACATCTTTCACAGATATAATACCAGCTTTTATAAAAGCTTGATTAAATAAAACCTCTCCTTCGATGTTGACCCACCTGTTCAAAAATAAGGGCTGTTCTAAAAATTCCTCAGCCCCCTTGGGCGTAAACTGCACACTTTTTAAAAATTGGGCCCAAGTCTCTCCAACCCCCTTATAAAACCTAGGGAGAAGCTTAATCGATTTCAAAAACATATTGTTGTATTCCATAATCCCCTGCCCTCCTATCCCACTTCGTTTTAAAAAATGTTCAAAACAACTCTTCCAAAAACTTGTATTTGACTTCTGAAGAAATCTCTTCACCCATTTGATTCTAAAGGATTTTTTCTTCAAATCAATATCTGGGAAATTGAGTCCTCCCTGATTTCTCCGTCCAATGATGGTATTGTAAGCCACCAAGGCTGGTTTCCCTTCCCATAAAAACCTCACACAAGCCTCTCGGACGGACTTTTCCGCCCACTCACGAATATCCTCCACCGTCAATAAGTACCATAGCTTAGATAGCAGGAGAGCAGACACCACTGTCGCTCTTCCTTGCACTTTCAACCACCTTCTTTCCCATCTCCCCAAAATCTTTTTAATTTTCATAACCTTCGGTTCCCAGTTTAATTGATCCACTTCATCCCTGTCTTTCTTGCACCCCATATGCACCCCAGAACTTCCAAAACCTTCACCACCTTAAAGGGACTTTCCCCCAACCATTCCCCCCTAACCCTTCCTGCAACCAGGCATTGGGACTTACTATAATTCACTCGGGCTCCTGAAGCTCTACAATATTCCTCCACTACCTCCATAGCTTTCCTCACTGACTCCCCATTTCTCAATGTTAAGGTTGTGTCATCTGCATATTGGTGTATCACCGACACCAGCCCAGAACTGGGTACCACAATCCCAACTACACCTTGTTTCCTTCGCATCATGTAACCTAATGGTTCTGCTACCAATGTGTACAACAATGGGGACAGGGGACAAACCTGTCTCACTGATCTCTGTATTGGAAAATACTTGGGTAAAAAACTTGATGTGCCATCAATAACTCAAAGACAAGAAGTTAAAGGATTCAACTGAAGGCTTTTAATCGCTAAGAACATTGCACGTCATTCCACATCGGATTCGTCTGGCAGAATGACTCATACAGCTCTTGAGACCTTTATATGACAAAAGACAGGGGCGGAGCCAATACACACAATAGGGGAAAAGGGGGGCGGTACACACAATACAATGCAGGTAAAATACAGGGGCTGATGAAGGCATATATTTCATCACATTCACCCCTTCTACAGATTTAGTCTGTCCGGGGGTGTGATAGTCCTTCCTGAACATCGCAACAGTACCTCGGGTTCCGACCGGGAGTCCGTGGTGCCCTCCTGGGCATACCCATGTGCTGGGGATGTTGCAGGTACTTCTGGGGGTGGTGAGGATACCTCTGGGGATGGTGGAGGTTCTTCTGGGGGTGGTGAGGATGGGTCGTCGTCACTTCCTGCCGGGGCAAGGTCCTTTATGGACACGGTGTCCTCACGCCCGTCGGCGTGCTTGACGTACGCGTACTGTGGGTTTGCGTGGAGTAGGTGTACTGCCTCCACGAGGGGATCCATTTTGTGGCCCCTCACATGCTTCCGTAATAGGACTGTCCCTGGGGTGGAGAGCCACGAAGGTAGGGACGCTCCCGAGGTTGATTTGCGGGGAAAAACAAACATCTTCTCATGAGGAGTGGCGTTAGTAGCAGTACACAGTAGCGACCTTATCGAGTGGAGTACGTCTGGGAGGACCTCTTGCCAGCGGGAGGTAGGGAGGCCTTTAGACCTTAGTGCTAAGGTGATCGCCTTCCACACCGTCGCGTTCTCGCTCTCCACTTGCCTATTACCCCGGGGGTTATAACTAGTGGTCCGGCTCATGGCTATCCCCTTCGACAGCAGGTATTGGTGCAGTTCGTCGCTCATGAACGACGCCCCCCTGTCAGTGTGGATGTAGTTCGGCATGCCGAACGTGCAAAACAGGCTGCCGAGGCACTTGATGACCGTGGCACTGGTCATGTCTGGGCAGGGGTAGGCGAATGGGAAGCGGGAGTACTCATCCACAATGATGAGAAAGTACACATTGCGGTCGGTGGAGGGGAGTGGTCCCTTGAAATCTAAGCTCAGGCGCTCGAATGGCCGTGTAGCTTTGATCAGGTGGGCTCGGTCGGGCCTGTAAAAACGGGGCTTGCATTCCGCACAGGTGCGGCAGTCCCTGGTCATAGACCGGACCTCCTCGATGGAATAGGGCAGGTTACGGGATTTTATAAAGTGAAATAGCCGGGTGACCCCCGGGTGGCAGAGGCCATTGTGAAGGCCCTGTAGCCTGTCCCCCTGGATGCTGGCACACATCCCTCGTGATAGGGCGTCGGGGGATTCGTTGAGGGCCCCCGGCCTATATATTATGTCGTACTCAAACGTGGAGAGTTCGATCCGCCACCTGAGAATTTTGTCGTTCTTGATCTTCCCCCTCTGTTTGTTGTTAAACATGAAGGCTACCGACCGCTGGTCGGTAATAAGGGTGAAGCGTTTGCCAGCTAGGTAGTTCCTCCAGTGCCGCACTGCCTCCACTATGGCCTGGGCCTCCTTCTCTACCGAGGAGTGCCTGATCTCGGGCCCTTGGAGGGTTCTTGAGAAAAAGGCTACGGGCCGCCCATCCTGGTTGAGGGTGGCTGCTAAAGCGAAGTCGGACGCATCGCTTTCGACCTGGAAAGGGATGTTTTCGTCCACTGCCCGCAGCGCGGCCTTCTCAATGTCGTGTTTAATGCTGTTGAAGGCGACGTGGGCCTCGGCCGTGAGCGGGAAGGGCGTTGATTTCAGGAGGGGGCGGGCCTTGTCGGAATAATTGGGGACCCATTGGGCGTAATAGGAGAAAAACCCCAGGCACCTTTTCAGGGCCTTGGGAGTGTTTGGTAGGGGTAGCTCCCGTAGGGGGCGCAATCGGTCGGGGTCCAGACCGATTTCCCCGTTTTCCACCATGCAGCCCAGGATACAGAGGCGCGTGGTGCTAAAGACACACTTATCCTCGTTGTAGGTGAGATTGAGTCTGAGGGCGGTTTTCAGAAATCTCACGAGGTTCGAGTCGTGGTCTTGCTGGTCGTGGCCGCAGATGGTGACGTTGTCTAGGTATGGATAGGTGGCTGTTAACTGGTTCTCATCGACCATGCGTTCCATCTCCCGCTGGAAGACCGAGACCCCATTCGTTACCCCAAAGGGGACTCTGGGGAAGTGGTAGAGGCGTCCGTTCACCTCGAAGGCAGTGTATGGATGGTCCTCCGGCCTAATGGGGAGCTGGTGGTATGCCGATTTTAGGTCGATGGTGGAAAACACCCAGTATTGCGCAATTTGGTTAACCATATCCGCTATGCGGGGCAGAGGGTAGGCGTCTAGCTGGGTGTATAGATTAACCGCCTGGCTATAATCTATCACCATCTGCTTCTTTTCGCTACCCTTAACCACTACTACCTGGGCGCGCCACGGGCTGGTACTGCGTTCGATGATACCCTCCCGCTTGAGTATTTCTACTTCAGACGCAATGAACCGTCTGTCCTCCCAGCTGTACCGCCTACTCTTGGTCGCTATGGGTCGACAGTTGGGTGCGAGGTTGGCGAACAGAGAGGGTGGCTTGACCTTCAGGGTAGCCAGACCGCACACTGTGAGGGGCGGCTGGGACCCACCGTAGGTAAGCGTGATACTTTGGTGGTGGCACTGGAAGTCCAGACCCAAGATCACGCTCACACAGAGATCTGGCATTATCAACAGTTTAAAATCTCTGTAATCAGTGCCTTTTACCGACAACATAACCGCGCAGAAACCTGTAATTTTTGAGGTATGAGTCTTATCAGCATGGCACGAGGCGGAGTGGGCCGCGTGGCCTGAGGAACAGGATTCAGAGTTCCTCTGGGCCATATCCAGCGATCACGCTATGCTCATAGCCTGTTTTAAGTCCAGTCCCTCCTTTTCAAACAGTTTCTGCCGAATATAATTTGAACTGAGGCCCGCAATAAAGGAGTCTCAGATCAGCTCCTCCGTGTGCACGGTGGCAGACACGGCCTTACAGTTACAGTCTCTGCCCAGTACTTTTAGGCTTAGCATGAAGTCCTCTAGTGACTCACCATGCCGCTGCGTGCGAGTAGTCAGAAGATGCCTGGCGTACACCTCGTTTATTGGCCGCACATAGTGGGCCTTCAGAATGGTGCAGGCATCCTCGTAGCTGGTGGCATCTCGGATGAGAGTGGAGACCCGATGACTCGCCCGGTTTCGCAGGATTCCCAGTTTCACGTCTCCGGTGGCGGTCACAGCTGCTATGGCGGTGGCTGAGGTTTCGATGAAAAATTCGAAGCATTGGAACCAGTGTCCGAACTGTGTGGCTGCATCTGTGGCATGGGGGTCCAGATCCAAGCGCTCTGGTTTCAGGAGTCGATCCATCTTGGTGTTTTAGCGATTAAAATTGATGTGACATCAATAACTCAAGGACAAGAAGTTAAAGGATTCAACTGAAGGCTTTTAATCACTAAGAACATTGCACGTCATTCCACATCGGATTCGTCTGGCAGAATGACTCATACAGCTCTTGAGACCTTTATATGACAAAAGACAGGGGCGGAGCCAATACACACAATAGGGGAAAAGGGGGGGCGGTACACACAATACAATGCAGGTAAAATACAGGGGCTGATGAAGGCATATATTTCATCACAAAACTATTACATTTAACACAGCTAAATATGTTTTAATAAAAAAATCCTTATCCACTCAATGAAATTTTCCCCGAAACCAAATGCTTCCAAAAGCGTCAATAAAAACTCATGTGAGACCCCATCAAAGGCTTTCTCTTGATCTACCTTTAATACATAAGCCTCCCTCCCACTCTCTTCCATGAGCTCTATCGCATCTCGGATTGAGACCACAGAGTCTGCAATGTCCCGGCCTATGACTCCATAGGACTGAGAGGGCAAAACTACCTGCGGCAATACCTCCTTCATATGATTTGCCATAACCCTCGCCAAGATCTTATAATCCACATTTAATAATGTGATGGGCCTCCAATTCTTCAGATCCCTTCTATCCTCTTTATTTTTATAAGCTAAGCTTATGATCCCTCTCCTCATAGATGGGGCCAGGCTTCCCTCAATTTTAATTTCCTTAAAAACTTCTAAGAGCAATGGACTTAAAATCTCAAAAAATTCTTTATAAAATTCTGCACTTAGTCCATCGGACCCTGGGCTTTCCCCCCCCCCCTTCATTCCACTTATTGCTACTTTTATTTCGCTAATCCTACTTCTTTGTCACACATGCTTCTCTCATCCTCCTTTAAACCCTCTTCAATAAAAGCAGTAACCTTCTCCATCGCCAAATTGGAAATGTCTTCTTTTGTATATAGCTCTTGATAAAAGTTGCTAGCCGCCTCCAAAATCTCCCCACTTTCATGAATGATCTTCTCCCCAACCTTCAACTCTTCAATTAATGATAATCTCTGTCGCAGCTTCTTTTGCTCTAGAAAATATCTAGTGCATCGTTTACCCTCCAATGCATCTTTAGCCTTTGCACGGAGAATGGCCCCCTTGCATTTTTCAGCTTGCAATAATTCCCACTCTTCCTTTAGCACCCGGAACTTAGTCTCAGCTCCCTTATCCCCTCCGTCAACTGCTTTACAGACATCCGTAAACCTTTTGTTTATATTCTCTTCTCGACGCCAGTTAGCTGCCGCTCTCTTTCTCCCAAAACGTACCGAAAAACTTTTACCTCATATTTGAAATTGTCCCACCAAACTCTTCTTTCTTTCAAGAACAAAGGTTCCTTCCGAGCTTTCTTTATTATATTTAAAATCCCTTCTTTATAAGCAATTTCTTTCAGGTATTGATTGTTTAAAATCCACAGCCCTGAACCGATCTTAACTCTGCTGTTCCTAGTTCTAATAACCAAAGCCGAGTGGTCACTAAAAAATACTTTTTTATAATAAATCTCCATCACCTCAGAACTTAACCCTTCCCGCATTAACACAAAATCTATTCAGCTCTGTTTTAAAACATCACCCACCCAACCTGTTCTGGAGAACTCCCTTTTTATGGGGTTCTGGTCCGTCCATAAGTCTCTCAAATTTAAATTTGCCATCATTTTTACAATCATCCCTCTGGAGTTATCATCCTTAAAGGTCATCTGGGCTGAAAGGTCCATCCAAGATAAAAAGACATTAAAATCCCCCACTATACAAGGATTTTCCACCTCTGCCACTTCAGTGAATAACCCCCGAAAAAACTCACGACACTTGCAATGGTCGTTCGGTGCATAGATATTAAAGAGATCGCAATTAAATTCCTCCATTTTTACCCTTAGCCGTAAAAATCTCCCCTCAGTGTCCTTGTCCATCAAGGCAACGTTCTCTTTTATGAACGGACTCACCAAAACAGCCACTCCTCTACGGTTATTGTTTGCACAACTTGCAAACACCTCTCCCTTCCAAACCTTCTGAACTCTTTCTAGGATATCCTCATCCCAAAAGGTTTCTTGCAGACACAAGTCCGTGCCTTTAAAACACTGCAACAACTGCTGCAACTTCTTCTCACCCCACAGTCCATTCACATTAATCGAGACCAATGTAATCATGGCTCCAAAGAAGGGAAGTATGCCTGATAATCTCCCCATCATTTAATCTCTGGCCCTTCCCTCCTCTCATGCTCCTTCCCAACTTTTCGGCCAGCTGTTGCTTTTTCCTGCAGCCTCCATCTTTTTCACCTCCTGTTTGAACCTTCCCTGCTGTTTCAGCCTCTTCCTTGCATTAAGTTTGGGCCAAGGAGCTACCCTTTCTCCCTCCTTCTGCCCCTCACTAACCTTTCCCTTTCCACATGATGCCACCCCACCCCTACTTCCATGTCTCTGTCCCCCTCTAATTCCGCACACTCAAGCTCTTCTGTAACCCTCTGTGCCTGCTCCCCATGAGATACATAATCCTACTCCCCGTCAGATACATCATCTCCCATAGAGAGTCTTCCTGCTATCACGGTTTCTCCAACAATGCCGCTCCCTTCAACCTCATCTCCACCTCTGACCCTTGCTCCCTGATCCTTCTCTCTCTGGCACAATGGCGCACCTATATTGCTCCCTTCTGGCATCTTTGTCTCGCTGCTCCCGTCCTGCTGCCCGTTTAAGGTTCCTGCCTTTTGCACCCTCTCCTCGTCTTGCCCCCTCCTGCTCACCGAGATGTCCGACTTTCTTTGGAGTACTTACATTTACCATGCACCCCGCTCCCTCTCCCCCCGTGGACACCAGATTCATTAGGGAGAGCTGAGCCGTATTAAGGCTTGAGTCTGCACTCGACCCTTCCTGTCCTCTGCTGTCTTTGTTCTTTTCCACTGTACTTGGTGTGTTATCCACCATCTCCATCCTGTTCTCTGCTCCGCAATTTTCTGCCTCTTCCTGTGTTCTTTTAAGAACATAAGAACATAAGAAATAGGAGCAGGAGTAGGCCAATCGGCCCCTCGAGCCTGCTCCGCCATTCAATAAGATCATGGCTGATCTGATCCTAACCGCCAATCCACTATCACAGAACCATCTCCTGAATCTAACAGAATTAGACACACGAAATAGGAGCAGGATCAGGCTACATGGCCCCTGGGCCCGCTCTGCTACCCACAGGGCCATGACCGATCCGAACCTAGACTCATGTCCAAATTCCTGCCCGCTCCCCGTAACCCTTAATTCCCTTTACTTCTAGGAAACTGTTTATTTCTGTTTTAAATTTATGTAATGATGTAGCTTCTACAGCTTTTTGGGGCAGCATAGTCCATGGACCTACCACCCTCTGAGTGAAGTAGTTCCTCCTCATCTCCTGTGTCCTTCAAATGCACCGCTCCTCCGGCCATTCCAAACACACCTCCTGCTCCTTCTCCCATCTCCTCGTCACTCATTGAACTTCCTTCTGCCTCACACTCACAGTGGGTGGGGCCTTTGTGACACACCCCACAGCTCTCCGCCTTGCAGCTCCGAGTGATGTGTCCAGGCTCGCTGCAATTATAACAGTACAAGTCTGGACAGTTTCTTACAAGATGGTCATGTCCAAGACAATAATAACAAACCTTCACTTGGTTATCATGCAGTACTCGGAAGTACTGCACTCCTTCCATTTTCTCGAATTTCATGCTGTACGGTAATGACTTCACCCCCTCTGGGAACCACACCTTTACATAATGGGTTCCATCTGCTACCCGTGTTCCTGGATAGTATCTCCACTTTATTGCTGAACAAATTTTAATGTCCCACGACTCCAACTTTTTGATTAGCACATCATCCTCAATATAAACTGGCAAGTTTAAGAATGAGACCACCAGCTCTTCCGAATATAGCAGAGGTACCTCCAGGAAATTATCGGCAACTTTCAAACTGAGTAAAAGTCTTTCCACCTCCTCTCGGCCACTGACTGTCAACTTGAACCCAACATTCTGCTTTGGTCGGCAGGCAAAGCAGCTTCCCTCGCCACAGTCCTCATGTACTGCTTGGATAATATCCCAAGCTCGTATCTCCTTATCCTCGCACTGAACCACCACCGTGTTTTCTTTCCCAAACCTCCTGGGGTTCCGGCCCAAATCTTTGGGCCTTTTTCTTTCCCTTCCAACCACAGTTTCTCCCCTAATTAATTTAATCTTGAGAACACTGTCCGGCACTCCGGACCCCTCAGCAGCCATCTGGCTGCTGTTTATGGGCCAAAAAGGCCCTAAAACTGGAAAAAAAACCACTACCAACTTTTTACAAACTCACTCCAACTCCCTGCAGCAATCAGGTAACCAGTAACACCTGCTCACGCCTAGCCCCTCCCACCTAGAGAGTGCTACCCACTGAGCCACAGCTGACACGATGTAGGCAAACACAGGAGCCAATTTGCTCATGGCTAGGTCCCACAAACAATGCGTTGAATGATCAATTAAACTGTTTTGGTCAAGGGATGAATGTTGTTCCGGACACGAGGAGAACTCTCTCTGGTCGGCGGACTTCCTGGTCAGTCTGCTCCTCGGCCTGGCAAAAAAGACCATCCACAGGCTAATTTTCCAGAGCTCTCCAGATTCGGGAATTGTGCCTTGTGGATTGGAAAATTGCAAATGTCACCCCATTGTTTGAGAAGGGAGAGAGGAAGAGAGGGAGAAAGCAAGAGGTGGAAATTCATCTCGGACAGTAGGGAAAATCAGGCGGCATTGCATCAGTCGCCCATTATACTCATCGCTTGGCAGTCAGTACCGCTGAAGTCAATGGCACTGAATATTGGGCAGGGAGCATAACGGGCAGCACATACAATACCGCCCATTTTTCACTACTGCCCAAGACAAATTTCTACCCCCAGGTAAAGACAAACCTGTCGGTTTAACATCAATTGTGGAGATCTTACTGGAATCTATCATCAGAGACAGTGACTGAAGACTTGGACCGGTATCAACTGATCAAAAAGTGTCAGTATGCTTTTGCGGGTAGGTCATGTCTGACTAATCTAATTGAATTTGAGGTCACTAGCATGATGGATAGAAGACTTACAGAAGGCTTCTGCACAAGAGATTTGAGCAGAAATGACAGGACGTGGAATTGGAGATATGGGGGGAAAAGTTCAGTATCGCCCCGTTTGGGGCGCCATTATCGGCCGTGCGCAAAGTTTAGCGCCTGGCGCTAATTATCACCTCCCACAACAAACTTGGTTTTTATCGCCCCTGGAGGTGATTGGAGCGCTAAATCAGGCGCTTCACACCTGTCTTAAGGCGCAAAGGCAGAGGAGTGAGGCGCTACCTCAGAGCGCTGGCGAAGCAAGGAAGGGTAAATCAAAATAAACCTGCAAAGTGCTGCTCAGTACTCAAAACTCCTTCACACAGCGTTGAATCTCTCCAGAAGTCTCTCTCTCTCTCTCTCAGAATGTGTGGTGCTAAAATGTCACCAACAAAAAAAGGCAGGAAGCGGTCGCCTTTAAATAGCGCTCCCCCAGTCCCTTTCTGACAGCATAACGCTCCCCTCAACCTGTCGTTGCCAGTGGCAGGCGGTAAGGCAGGGGGCGCCACTCAATATCCGGTCCGGGGCGCTAGCGGGGCGTTGCGCACTCAACTGACGTCACAATCTGCCGGCGCAGGAGATCGTGGCGGTAGTGTTTAGCGCCGCCGCAAAATGTCGAGTTAATTTTGCAAGCGGCGCAAACATCGCGGCGCCCGGGCGCTAGTTGCTTTGCGCCCCATTAGAACCCTCTTAAAGCACTAACGGGAGGCGCAAACAACTGAATTTTTCCCCCATGGGCCGGTAATTGCTTGGGGGGTCGGAGACAGAGAATAGGGATCAAGGAATGGTTCCTGATTGGTGGGATGTGACAAATGGTGTTCCCCAAGGATCTGTACTGGAGTCTCAGCTTTACACCATATCAATGATTTGTATGAATCAATAGAGAGTTTCATATCCAAGCTTGCAGATGACATTAAGTTAGGAGGCACAGTAAAAGTTGTGTAGACGAGAGCAGGAAGTTACAATGAGACATAGACAGACTGAGAGAGCAAGAAAAGCTATGGCACTTGGAGCTCAATGTTGGGAAGTGCGAACTCATCCACTTTGGATCTGAGAAAGACAATTTTTTTCTTAATGGTGAGAAACTAGAAGCTCTGGAAGAGCAGAAGGGGTTATGTGTCCATGTATACATCATTAAAAGCTAGTGCACTGGTACAAGAAATATTCAAAAAAGGCTAATGGAATCTCAAGGGGGTTGGAATTCAAAAGTGAGGACGAATTGGTCCAGTTGTACAGAGCCTTGGCCGGTCTCTGTCTAGCGTACTGATTTCTGCTTTGGGCACTGAACCTCCTGAAAGATAAAAACAGAAAATGCTAGAGAAACTCAGCAGGTCAGGCAGTATCTGCGAAGAAAGAAACAGAGTTAACGTTTCAGATCGATGACCTTTCGTCAGAACTGGCCAGCTCGCCCCAATACCACCTCTCTCCCCAATACCAACCCTCCCCAATACCACCTCTCCCCAATACCACCTCTCCCCAATACCACCTCTCCCCAATACCACTGCTCCCCAAAACCACCTCTCCCCAATACCACCTCTCCCCAATACCTTCTCTCCCCAATACCTTCTCCCCTAATACCTTCTCCCCCCATACTACCTCTCCCCAATACCACCTCTCCCCAATACCTTCACTCCCCAATACCTTCTCCCCCTAATACCTTCTCCCCCCATACTACCTCTCCCCAATACCACCTCCCTCTCCAATACCACCGCTCTCCCCAATACCACCTCTCCCCAATACCACCTCTCCCCCAATACCACCTCTCCCCAATACCACCTCTCCCCCAATACCACCTCTCCCCAATACCACCTCCCTCTACAATACCACCTCTCTCCCCAATACCACCTCTCCCCAATACCACCCTCTCCCCAATACCACCTCCCTCTTCAATACCACCTCTCCCCAATACCACCTCTCCCCAATACCACCCTCTCCCCAATACCACCTCCCTCTCCAATACCACCTCTCCCCAATACCACCTCTCCCCAATACCACCTCCCTCTCCAATACCACCTCTCTCCAATACCACCTCTCCCCAATACCACCTCTCCCCAATACCACTGCTCCCCAATACCTTCTCCCCCAATACCACCTCTCCCCAATACCACCTCTCCCCAATACCACCCTCTCCCCAATACCACCTTTCCCCAATACCACCTCTCTCCAATACCACCCTCTCCCCAATACCACCTTTCCCCAATACCACCTCTCTCCCCAATACCACCTTTCCCCAATACCACTTCTCCCCATACCACCTTTCCCCAATACCACCTTTCCCCAATACCACCTCTCCCCAATACCACCTCTCCCCAATACCACCTCACTCCAATACCACCCTCTCCCCAATACCACCTTTCCCCAATACCACCTCTCCCCATACCACCTTTCCCCAATACCACCTTTCCCCAATACCACCTCTCCCCAATACCACCTCTCCCCAATACCACCTCTCTCCAATACCACCCTCTCCCCAATACCACCTTTCCCCAATACCACCTCTCCCCAATACCACCTTTCCCCAA
Source organism: Somniosus microcephalus (assembly GCF_052327205.1). Classification (NCBI taxonomy): domain Eukaryota; kingdom Metazoa; phylum Chordata; class Chondrichthyes; order Squaliformes; family Somniosidae; genus Somniosus; species Somniosus microcephalus. The sequence continues at coordinate 362,774,307 of NC_140989.1, forward strand.
TACCACCTTTCCCCAATACCACCTCTCCCCAATACCACCTCTCCCCAATACCACCTCTCTCCAATACCACCCTCTCCCCAATACCACCTTTCCCCAATACCACTTCTCCCCATACCACCTTTCCCCAATACCACTTCTCCCCATACCACCTTTCCCCAATACCACCTCTCTCCCCAATACCACCTTTCCCCAATACCACCTCTCCCCAATACCACCTCTCCCCAATACCACCTCTCTCCAATACCACCCTCTCCCCATACCACCTTTCCCCAATACCACTTCTCCCCATACCACCTTTCCCCAATACCACCTTTCCCCAATACCACCTCTCCCCAATACCACCTCTCCCCAATACCACCTCTCTCCAATACCACCCTCTCCCCAATACCACCTTTCCCCAATACCACCTCTCCCCAATACCACCTTTCCCCAATACCACCTCTCCCCATACCACCTCTGCCCAATACCACCTCTCCCCAATACCACCTCTCTCCAATACCACCCTCTCCCCATACCACCTCTTCCCAATACTGTACCACCTCTGCCCAATACCACCTCTGCCCAATACCACCTCTCTCCAATACCAACTCTCTCCCCAATACCACCTCTCTCTCCAATGCCACCTCCCTCTCTGATACCACCTCTCTCTAGTGCCCCCTCTCCCCAGTAAACATGCTCCTGGTCAGTATCTACAATGTTGTAGCGTATGCCCATTACATTGCTGAACTCTTGGATACTATATGGTTGTTAGAGTGACTGTACACAATCTGTCACTTTGTATACAGACGTTTTGAGATGCATCCGTCACACTTCATGCATCACACTTTGGCACGTGTGCAAATTTCTGGCTTGAGCAAAGAATTTTTTTAACCAGGAGAAAGAAAACCAATCATATCGTGCTGGTTTCAGATAAACACTCCAAAAACATGCCTCTAATTGAACCTCGGGATGTGCTTATGTGCAATTATCCTCTCATTGACCTTAAGATATGCCTACTGACAGCAATGATTACACTTCAAGAGTAAGTCATTGGATGTGAAGCACTTTGGGAAGTCTTGAGGATGTGAAAAGATTGCAAGTTCTTTCTTTCTGTTCTCCAGTTGACCTTATCAGCATGCACCTTTTTACAGCAATGACACCTTAAAGGAATAGGCTAAATTATATAAAGAAAGAACTTGAATTTCTACAGCACCCTTCACAATCTCGGGACGCCCCAAAGCGCTTCACAACCAATGAAGTACTTTTTGAAGTGTAGTCACTGTTGTAATGTGGGAAACGCGGCAGCCAATTTGTGCACAGCAAGCTCCCACAAACAGCAATGTGATAATGACCAGATCATCTGGGTTTTTTTGGTGCTGGTTGAGGAATAAATGTTTGCCAGGACACCAGAGGGAACTTCACTGCTCTCCTGTGAAATAGTGCAATGGAATCTTTTACGTCCACCTGAGAGGGCAGGCGGTTTAACGTTTCATCCGAAAGTCGGCATCTCCAACAGTGCTGCACTCCCTTGGTACTGCGCTGGAGTATCAGCTTAGATTTTGTGCTCAATTCCCTGGAGTGGGACTCAATCCGACAATCTTCTGACTCAGAGGCGAGACAGCTTCACCTTATCAGACAATAAGACAATGTGTGTTGTATGGTATAACGCTCCTGTCCTTGTAAAACAGCGCATCCGTCGATTTTCCATGATCAGTATCATGGAAAATCCATCCATGTCTTCATAGAAGTGCCTCCGGTATGAAAATCTTGCATATGTCAGTGAGCAGTTTAAAGGAGTGAGTGCCTAAACATTATTACTTTGTTAAATCTTGCTGTTTCCTGTGTTGGGAAGAAGGGCTAAAACCATTCACTACATCAGTCACGCCTGAATACATTGCTCTGTTTTCCACAGTTGCCATAGCGATGGGGTAAAGTTTCTGCTTCTCCAGTGGTCCAATGGTGTTGCTACAATAACCATTTCATTAGAGTCATAGAGAATGATACAGCACAGGAGGAGGCCATTCGGCCCATCGTGCCTGTGCCGGCTCTTTGAAAGAACTGTCCAAATTAGTCCCACTGCCCTTGCTGTTTCTCCAGAACCTTGAAAATGTTTCCCTACAATTATTTATCCAATTTCCTTTCCGGAAGTTACTCTCGAATCTGCTTCCACCGCCCTTTCAGACAGTGCATTCCGGACTTTACCAACTCGCTGCGTGCACTTTTTTTTTGTTCCTCATGTTGCCTCTGGTTCTTTTGCCAGATTCATTAAGTGTGTAACACTTCATTTCCTATTTCTCCTGGTGGCCTGTTGCCTCTGGAGATACCTGTGTATTTACATCAGGTAAATAGGTTGGGGGTTCCACTGCAGTGTGCTGCTGTGAAGCCAAGCTTCCGTAGAAGGATACATCGGCATTGTTTTTGGAATGTTTATCATTTGAAGGCATGGTAAGCGACAAAATTCAAGTACCAGACTGCGTGTCTTAAGCAGCACCAGTTGCCAAGCACTCTCTCACTCTAAAGCATGGAATATTCTCACTGCATTACAGAGCATTCTTCTGATATATTAACCATTGAAACATAGATAGAAACATAGAAGATAGGAGCAGGAGTAGGCCATTCGGCCCCTCGAACCTTTTCCGCCATTTAATGAGATCATGGCTGATCATCCAAATTCAGTACCCTGTCCCTGCCTTCTCCCCATATCCCTTGATTCCTTTAGCCTTAAGAAATATATCTAACTCCTTCTTGAATATATTTAATGAATTGGCCTCAACTGCCTTGTGTGGTAGAGAATTCCACAGGTTCACCACACTCTGGGTGACGAAATTCCTCCTCATCTCAGTCCTAAATGTCTTACCCCTTATCCTTAGACTGTGACCCCTGGTTCTGGACTCCCCCGCCATCGGGAACATCCTTCCTGCATCTAGTCTGTCTAGTCCTATTAGAATTTTATAAGTTTCAATGACATCCCCTCTCATTCTTCTAAACTCTAGCGAATATAAGCCTAATCGACCCAATCTCTCCTCATACCTCATTCCTGCCATCCAAGGTATCAGTCTGGTGAATCTTCGCTGCACTCACTCCATGGCAAGAACATCCTTCCTCAGATAAGGTGACCAAAACTGCACACAGTACTCAAGGTGTGGTCTCACCAAGGCCCTGTACAACTGCAGCAAAACATCCTTGCTCCTGTACATGAAACCTCTCGCTATGAAGGCCAACATACCATTTGCCTTCTTAACCGCCTGCTGCACCTGCATGCTTACCTTCAGCGACTGGTGCACAAGGACACCCAGGTCTCGTTGCACTTCCCCTTTTCCCAATCTATTGCTGTTCAGATAATAATCTGTCTTCCTGTTTTTGCTACCTTGCATTTCTCCACATTATACTGCATTTGCAATGCATCTGCTCAATCACCCAACCTGTCCAAATCATAATGGAGTTTCTCTGCATCCTCCTCACAGCACATACGCCCACCCAGCTTTGTGTCATCTGCAAACTTGGAGATATTACATCTAGTTCCCTCGTCTAGATCATTAATATATATTGTGAATAGCTGTGGTCCTAGCACCAATCCCTGCAGTACCCCACTAGTCACTGCCTGCCACTCGGAAAAAGACCCGTTTATTCCAACTCTTTGCTTCCTGTCTGCCAACTAGTTCTCTATCCAAGACAGCACCTTACCCCCAATCCCTTGTGCTTTAACTTTACACGCTAATCTCTTATGCGGGACTTATCGAAAGCCTTCTGAAAGTCCAAATACACCACATCCACTGGTTAGAAACATAGAAACATAGAAACTAGGAGCAGGAGTAGGCCATTCGGTTCTCCCTTATCTATTCTACCAGTTACATTCTCAAAAAATTCCAGTAGATTAGTCAAGCATGATTTACCTTTTGTAAATCCATGTTGACTTTGTCCGATCCTGTCACTGTTTTCCAAGTGCTCTGCTATTACATCTTTTATAATGGACTCTAGCATTTTCCCCACTACTGATGTCAGACTTACCGGTCTGTAATTCCCCATTATTATTTCTTTATTAGTTAATAGTTAATTAAAATGGAGAGGTGCAATTTGCCAGGCTAGTGAATGTTAATGCCCAGTGTTCACAGAACCCAATTTAAATATCGAAGGAATAATTGCGTGTTGTCTTAAAGAGAATGTATATGGTGGAGGTCCAGTTTACGTGCAGGTACATTGCAAGAACCTGCAGGTTAAATTTTAAAATTAGTGAATGCTGAGCTGATTAACGCATTTAACTATTGCTCTGTGCTGGGGATCTCCAGTTCCAATGTAGAACCTTTGCGTATCTTACTACTTCACTAAAGCTAAAGATGTACAGTTATATTAAGCAACTCCTCCACCAATAGCGTGCCGTGGCTGCAGTGTGCACCATCTACAAGATGCACTGCAGCAACTCGCCAAGGCTTCTTCAGCAGCACCTCCCAAACTCGCGACCTCTACCACCTAGACGGACAAGGGCAGTAGGCGCATGGGAACACCACCACCTACAAGTTCCCCTCCAAGTCACACACCATCCTGACTTGGAAATATATCGACGATCCTTCATCGTCGCTGGGTCAAAATCCTGGAACTCCCTCCCTAACAGCACTGTGAGAGCACCTTCACCGCACGGACTGCAGCGGTTCAAGGCGGCGGCTCACCACCACCTTCTCAAGGGCAACTAGTGATGGGCAATAAATGTTGGCCTTGCCAGCGACACCCACATCCCATAAAAATTAATTTAAAAAAAGCAACCATGTCCAACAGCCACTATTTGTAAATACCATAGTGAGTACGGTACCTGGTATCCCAAGCTACAATTCCTGATGTGGTGGACTATGCATTTTCATATCCATCTGTTCCATTGTGCATGTACTGCGAATGCTTCAAACCCTTCCACACAACTTCCATTTGTATGTCACATGCCAAATTCACCCTGTACTAGGAGCGAGGTGGGGTTTTTTTTCCCATTCCATTTATCATCATGTTCTTGTACAAAGAAATATATGCACAATAAGGAAAGCTATTCTAAACAGTACCATACCTTGTGCTTTCTACGTGTAATCACGTGTTGTGCACAGAAATACTTGTATATCTCAGGAACACATGATCCTGCGGGCGTGGGAGGAGGGGAGTCAATAGCATTCTCCTACAAGTATTGGAATGTACAAGTCATTACAGTGCTCAGCCAAGGAGAATTGTGGCTATGGAACCAATCCTGCCTCATTTGCCAAATGTATGTAGTAATATTTTTATGCTATTCTGCTATTCCGCACAACTTGAAACTATGGATGCAGTCTTGTGTGCAGCTCCTTTAAGTTAATGTGTTTTCTGTATTGCAAGCAATAGGAAATCCATTGGTGTCTCTCAGTCAGTCTATGAGCTGCTGAACAGGGAGAACAAATAAAGAATGAATATTTCGCACTGGGTTGAAGTTTAGAATTTGCATAGAAGCTTGAGAAAGGTGACATTACTTGGAAAGGGAGAGAATTATAGACCAAACATTATTGCTGGTGACATCACATGCGAGTACTTAACATGTTCAGGTGATATTCCTCAGTCCGTTATTTTAGCAGAAGCATTAGCCGATGGAAATGTGACACTTATTTCTCTGCTGATATCACCAACGCCAGTTTCCGGGCTAATATTCCCCACTTGTACCCTTCCATTGCCTCTCGCGGAAGTTAATTTTCTGCCACAGTATAACGGGCGGTACAATCCGTGAGATATTTTAACTTGCATCAACTTTTTCATTCAAATATAACTGAGCTCTGGATAGGCTTAACATGGCGTACACCGTGTCAGTTTTCCACTCTTGTGCTCCCGTCGCAGATCATCACATGTCAGGAGCTCACATTGAAATATTGGGTGCAGATTACATAGAAACATAGAAGATAGGAGCAGGAGTAGGCCATTCGGCCCTTCGAGCCTGCTCCGCCATTCAACGAGATCATGGCTGATCATCCAAACCCTAGCACCCGGTCCCTACACCGACAGCCATCCCACCCAAGCCCTATCCCCGTAACCCCGTAACCCCACGTATTTAATCCCCCCTAACACTAAGGGTCAATTTTTATCATGGCCAATCAACCTAACCCGCACATCTTTGGACTGTGGGAGGAAACCGGAGCACCCGGAGGAAACCCACGCAAGCACGGGGAGAATGTGCAAACAAGATTGTGCCGCCTAACGTGGCATTGTACCACCTGTTCCCACCAAGCAATGGCTCTGCACCAGGAGTACAAGTGGCAGACAATTTACCCTTAAACTCTAGCGATCTCATACATTTGGCCAGCACAGTCGGCTCCCTCTATACTCTCAGTTTTGGTTTTGGGGATTCATGGGCCAGCTTTTGCTGACAAAATAATGGTGAGGCTCGCCATTATTTATGGGTAAATGGTGCAGCAACATCAGGCAAGGGGCAGATGTGTGTTTTTTTTATTCATTTATGGGGCATTGCTGGCAAGGTCAGCATTTATTGCCTGGCCCTAATTGCCTTTGAAGAAGGTGGTGGTGAGTCGCCTTCTATGAATAAGTGGCTTGCTGGGCCATTTCAGAGGCGGTGGCATAGTGGTTATGTCACTAGACTAGTAAGCCAGAGGCTTAGTCAAATGCTCTGAGGATATGGGTTCAAATCCCACCACAGCAGCTGGTGGAATTTAAATTCAATTCAATTTAATTCTGGAATTAAATGTTAGTCTTAGTAATGGCGACCATGATACCATTGTCAATTGTTGCAAAAACCCATCTGGTTCACTAATGTCCTTTAGGGAAGGAAATCTGCCGTCCATACCTGGTCTGGCCTATATGTGACTCCAGACCCACAGCAATGTGGTTGACTCTTAATGCCCTCTGAAATGGCCTAGCAAGCCACTCAGTTGTAAACAACCGCTATGAAAAACAATAAGACACCATATGGATTGCAGCGGTTCAAGAAGGCGGCTCACCACCATCTTCTCAAGGGCAATTAGCGATGGGCACTAAATGCAGGCCTAGCCAGCGACGCCCACATCCCATCAATGAATTAAAAAAAAAGTTAATAGTCAACCACATTTCTGTGGGTCTGGAGTCACATACAGGCCAGACCGGGTAAGGACGGCAGATTTCCTTCCCTAAAGGACATTAGTGAACCAGATGGGTTTTTGTAACAATCCAATAGCTTCATGGACACTATTACTGATTCTAGTTTCTTTTATTCCAGATTTATTTAATTAATTGAATTTAAATTACCCAGCTGCTGTTGTGAATTCATGTCTACTATCACATCATTAGTCCAGGCCTCTGTATTACGAGTCCAGTAACATAACCACTGTGCTACCGTACCCCAGTAGAATAGTGGTTACGTTACTGGTCTGTTAAATGCCAATGGCCCTGAAATTAGGATCGGGGGCTTGCCGCGCGTGCAAGCCTCCGATCTGCACTCACCCTGCGCGCCGACATCTGAAGCCCGGGCCTGCTTGCATTTCCTGTCACAGGCCCGGTTCAGCTGTCGGCACGATGTGCTTACCTGATCCAGCGGCATAGTTAGTGCGATGTGCCGGCTGGGATCAGGTGAGCACTGTGCAGCCAATCAGGGGAGGGGAAACTCATTCATGAGTTTGACAGTAAGAGCTGTCAAACTCATGAAAAGTATGGGCTGCCAAAACATTACTTTAACTTTAAATAAAATTTAAAAAAAACATCCCACTAATTATAATAACTATAAATAAGTTTTAAAAAATGTTTTATACAATTAATCAATTTTTTGAAAAAATAAATTTTTAAAAAATAGGGTCTAAAACTAAACTTACCATCCTGTAAATTCTTTAAAAATAACAAACCTGTGCAAAAAAAATTTCTACATTGTACTAAAAGCCCACTTACCTGAAAAACTAAATACTTACGTCTGGTTTTTCCACGCGTAAAGACCGGAGGCCTTTACACGCGCGCAACTCTGAAAAAAAAAAGGAATTTTACTGCGCACGCGCTGCCTGTGCAGTCGCGCGCGCTCTGCCTCTTAACCCCTTGGGTCAGAGGACAGGAAATGCTGGTTTTCAGCGCATGCGCTGTGCATGCTGAAAACCGGCAATTCCTCCGGGCACACGCGTGAGTACCCCATCCGTACTCACACGTTGTGCCCGGAATTACTGGGCCATTATCCCAAAGTTACTGCCCGGGTTGCACCGATCCACCGGAAGCTTCACGGAAAAGGCTGCCTCACCATTGACATGCAGTGAATGGCATGAAGTTGCTGTATTTGCACGGTAGCTAGGAACTAAACCCGCCACAGAAAGTTAAGTCTTGCCATTTCAAGCGTAAGTACCATTTTAAAGACTTGATAATTGTTAGTTACTGCCAAACAACCTCGCTGGCACTGAAAAGTAACTATTACAAGTGTGGAGTCTCATTCTTTCAGGTATTAATTGTTGTTGGAGATTTTTTTAATGTCAAATTTAAGAATTAAACTTTTTTTTAACTTTTCCTTTTCTTTTTTTCTCTCTCTCTGAATCCAATCTTTCTTCCCCTCTCTCTATTTCTCTTTCTCTCTATTTCTCTTTCTCCACACCATGTACCTGAATTGACATTGAATTCACCCTCTCTAATTTACACTTCCTTCTCAGTGTTTGTTCTGTTAATTTCACAATCCTTCAATCTGAAGTCAGCCATGGCTCAGTTGGGAGCACCCTCACCTCTGAGGCAGAAGGTGGTGGCTTAAAGACCCGCTCCACAGACTTGAGCGCAAAGATCTAAGCCAACACTCCAGTGCAGCACTGTCGGAGGTGCCATCTTTTGAGGGAGACGTTAAACCGAGGCCCCGTCTGTCCTCTCAGGTGAATGTAAAAACCTCATAGTGCTATTTTGAAGAAGAGCAGGGGAGTTCTCCCCGGTGTCCTGGCCAATATTTATCCCTCAATCAACATCATTAAAAACAGATTATCTGGTCGTTATCACATTGCTTTTGTGGGAGCTTGCTGTGTGCAAATTGGCTGCTGCGTTTTCTACATTACATCAGTGACTACACTTCAAAAGAACTTCATTGGCTGTAAAGAGCTTTGGGACGTCCGGAGGTCGTGAAAGGCGCTATATAAATGCAAGTCTTTCTTTCTTTCTGATTGGTTAAGGAGATACCCTTTTGGTTGCCCTGTTCACTCAGGTTACAGATGCCCAGTTTCACTCGTTGCGCCATTATCAGCTCGCGCTTCCAGCATCTTTGTGGGCAAAAAATGTTGAGAGCTGAAGGGTACAGGGGCAAGTCTAACTAACTGGGCACACCATTAAATGTCCTTTTTATAAAATTCGTTCATGGGATGTGGGTGTCGCTGGCAAGGCCGGCATTTATTGCCCATCCCTAGTTGCCCTTGAGAAGGTGGTGGTGAGCCACCTTCTTGAACCACTGCAGTCCGTGTGGTGAAGGTACTCCCACAGTGCTGTTAGGGAGGGAGTTCCAGGATTTTGACCCAGCGACGATGAAGGAACAGTCGATATAATTCCAAGTCAGGATGGTGTGAGACTTGGAGAGGAACCTGGAGGTGGTGGTGGTGGAGGGAGTGGAATGTTTATGGTGGTGGATAATAATAATAATACAATAATAATAATAATAATCAACTTTATTGTCATTGTTAGTGCACAAGTGCAGTACAACGAAATGTAAGCTTGTGGCTCCCGAGATTGTACATTTTGATTAAGACATTTAACATTCATTTGGCTTGTAACATAAACATAAACATAATAAAGTGCATTGGCAGATGTGCAGGCTTTAGAGTTTATTTGTGGAGTTCAGTAGGATGACAGCCCTGGGGAAGAAGCTGTTCCTAAATCTGGTCGTTCGGGTGCGAATGCATCTGTAGCGTCTCCCAGATGGCAGGGGGGCGAACAAACTGTGGCTGGGGTGGGTAGGGTCTTTGATGATGGTCAGTGACCTCCGTAAACAGCGTTTCTGGTAGATGCCAATCAAGTGGGCTGCTTTGTCCTGGATGTTGTCGAGCTTCTTGAGTGTTGTTGGAGCTGCGCTCATCCAGGCAAGTGGAGAGTATTCTATCACACTCCTGACTTGTGCCTTGTAGATGGTGGAAAGGCTTTGGGGAGTCAGGAGGTGAGACTCGCTGCAGAATACCTAGCCTCTGACCTTTTTTTATTGCCACAGTATTTATGTGGCTGGTCCAGTAAAGTTTCTGGTCAATGGTGACCCCCAGGATGTTGATGGTGGGGGATTCGGCGATGGTAATGCCGTTGAATGTCAAGGGGCGGTGGTTAGATGCTCACTTGTTGGCGAGTTGCTACTGCAATCTCTGGCCCCATGTATTTACTAATTTATTACAGTGTAATAAGATTGGAGGAATTGAAATGTAAATGTTATGTCACTTTGTCTGATTGTATTGGGGTATTTTGTTATGGGTAAACGTATATACTCATGTGTAATACTGGAATAGAATTGCATTTGGGGTTAAAAGTGGGGGTATCTAATACATGAGTCTTTGTAATAGGTGGTCCTGTAGCTAATGTTTAATTTTTTTTCATTTATTTTTCTCCTCTGCTCTCTCTTCATCCTATCATGCTCTGGTATGGATCCCTCAGTATCTTTCCTAAACAGTAAGTGTTGACAGACTTTGCACAATTGGGAGTGAGGGTCATCACAGTTCGGTCCTCAGCCACTGTTCACGCACTGTACTTTCCAGCGGAGGTCAGAGGGCAGAGGTCAAGAGCGGAGAACTTGGCGGATTCTTCTTTATGCTGCCTAAGGGACTGAAACCAATTATAGAACCTGTGATTACCTAGCTCTGGAAGAAAGAACAAAAGAACTTGCGATTATATTGTGCTTTTTCACATCCTCAGAATGTCCCAAAGTGCTTCACAGCCAATAAATTGCTTTTGAAGTGTAATCATTGTTGTTCTGTAGGCAATACACCAGCCAATTTACACGGAGAAAAGCCCCACAAGCAGCAAACGAGATGAATGACCGGATAATCTGTTATTTTTGATGCTACTGGTTGGTGGGAGGAATGTTGGCCAGGAGATGGGGAGATCGTCACTGCTCATCTACAAATAGTGCCGTGGGATCTTTTATGTTCAGGCAGAAGTAAAACATCTCATCCAAAAGACGGCACCTCCAAAAGTGCAGCACCCCCTCTGCACTGCACTGAAGGCTCAACTTATATGATGTGCTCGAGCCCTGGAATGGGGCTGACCACATGATGAGAGTGCTGGCAAGTGAGCCAAGCTGATACCAGAAGCACAGGCTAGGGGCCTGCAACCTTCTGGTCTCAATGGCCCAATTATATGCTGACTTAACCAAATGATCCATCAAGGGAGCTCCGTTGAACGTTACATTTTTAAATGTGTGTTGCCAATAAGGTTTCTGTTACAAAGAGTCCTATTCATGACTGTGAATACAAGTCCGCTTAATACTCTGGGCAAAAATGTCCACCAACACCATGTGAGGTGATCGCTGCCCATAGACTGTAGAGTATGCCAGATGAGATAGTATTTCACCACCGCATATGTGCTGCGATTGAAACAAGTGCCAATGTAAATTATCAACAGAAACACGATAAAAATGTTTCTAACATCCAATTACTGTACATACATTTATGAGCAGATAATCAAATTTTAGTCAGATGACTAGTGAACTATTTAAAAGCCTATTTTAGCCACATGGCTGGGTCAGAATCCTGGAACTCCATACCTTAGCAACACTGTGGGAGCACCTTCACCAGATGAACTTCAGTGGTTCGAGAAGGCGGCCCACTACCACCTTATCAAGGTCAAGTAGAGATGGGCAATAAATGCCGGCCTTGCCAGTGGCGCCCATATCCCGAGAATGAATTAATAAAATAAAACGGTAACACTTAGAGAAAGAAAAATGAAAATTCAACATGTACAAATTGCATAAATGTTAACCATTAAATAATATATAATGCCGTTGTTTGTTGGAGCTGCAATATAGCAATTACATTTTGAATTAACGGTGCCTTTATAAATAATGTTGTTTAAGCCGACAAAAGCTGTTCTTGATTATTAAATGTACTGCAGCAGTCAATCTGAAGGCCGGATTCTGTGTGTGTGTTGCAGATATTTTAGATCTGACTGTATGAAAGTGATTCCGGTCACTGGGCTGATTCTGTTGTGTGTCTTTTGTAGGTGTTTTATACTGGACAAGTCTAATGCTCCATGGGGCACATGAGTTAAGATCAGATCCCAGGCTGGGCCTTCAGAATTTGACTATTGATTACACTAGTGTACAGGTATTCAGTGAACTCCACAGCAATTGTTTCCAAAATGAACAGAGTTCAAACAATATTTTCTTCAAATAAAGGCTGGGAGATTATGTCATGTTGACTCTCCAAATCATCACAGGGGACTCACAGTCTGTCTTCCTATTGAGTGCAGAATCTAGCGCACCATGTGTACAGGCCACAGCTTTCTGCTCTTCATACAAGAAACCTTGATAATAACTACACACCTTTGCCCTATAACTGTGCCACTGCTCTCAGAGGTAAATGGGAGAAAGCATTAACCAGAAATGATTATGAAGAGTGGGAGCGGTTATGAATCAGAGGTCGGGCCCTATGCTCAAGCTCACTGCCCTTATATCACCACCAGCAAAGTCTCAGCAACTAAGCATCTTGTCTGAATTCAGCATCTGTTTCCAATGGTGAGAGGGTCGGTAACTACAGGACACAGATTTAAGATAATTGTCAAAAGAACCAGAGGAGAGATGAGGAGAATTTGTTTTACGCAGCGAGTTGTTATTATCTGGAATCTTGAAAGGGCGGTGGAAGCAGATTCAATAATAACTTTCAAAAGGGAATTGGATAAGTACTGTACTTGAAAAGGAAAAATTTGCAGGGCTATGGGGCAAGAGCAGGGGAGTGGGACTAATTGGATAGCTCTTTGAAACAGCCGGCACAGACACGATGGGCCGAATGGTCTCCATCTGTGCTGAAAGATTCTGTGATTCTACCCCCTATTGATGACAGCCTACTATGTTGAGTTCCAATTAATATTTTTCCCACAGAATTAATATTATTGGTATGGTGGAAGATTTAGACCTGGAAATCACCATGTGCAATATTAGCATATGAAGTTTGAAATGTATTTGTCGGACATGGCTTTGTCCCTTGTTTTAATAACGGTGCTAACCAGTTTGAATTAGTTTCTGGGTCATAAAGATTGGTGAAATTTTGAATATTCTTTATAATTGATGCATCCTCATATACCTCATCTTCTTTCCTAATCCTTTCACTTTGGTGTTGCCCTGTATGCTGGGCCTTGGCCTTTTACCTAGGCTTCTCATTAAAAAAAACCTCCAAATCACGGCTAGCCAAATTACGTCTTGACACCTGTGATCCAAGAGGGTCGAAATCGCACCAGGTGATGTTAAGAACAAATTCATTGGCGTCTTTGTTAAAATAGTGAACAATGGACGACTATATGAACGTACAAAAGCAAACTACTGCGGATGCTGGAAATCTGAAATAAAAACAGAAAATGCTGGAAACACTCAGCAGGTCAGGCAGCCTCTGTGGAGAGAGAAACAGAGTTAACGTTTCAGGTCGATGATCCTTCGTCAGAACTGGAAAAAGTTGGAGATGGAACAGGTTTTTAAGCAAGTGTTGGGGCAGGGTGAGGGGGGAGGGGAGGAAAGAACAAAAGGGAAGGTCTGTGATAGGGTGGAAGGCAGGAGAGATTAAGAGACAAAAGGGATGATGGTACAAGGCAAAAGGAGATGGTAATGGGACAAGTTAAGAAACAAAAGATGACTCGAGATGAAGTGTAAATTGCAATGGCAGAATGTTCGACAGCTGCCAAGTGAGAGGGAGAAAAAAAAATGATAGGGGCCGAGATTATGATCTGAAATTGTTGAACTCGATGTTGAGTCCAGAAGGCTGTAAAGTGCCTAATCGGAAGATGAGGTGCTGTTCCTCGAGCTTACGCTGAGCTTCATTGGAACAGTGTAAGAGGCCGAGGACAGAGAGGTCAGAGTGGGAATGGGGCGGTGAATTAAAATGACAGGCGACCGGAAGCTCAGGGTCACCCTTACGGACTGAACGGAGGTGTTCCGCAAAGCGGTCACCCAGTCTGCGTTTGGTCTCCCCAATGTAGAGGCGACCCCATCATGAGCAGCGAATACAGTGTACTAAATTGCAAGAAGTGCAAGTAAATCGCTGTTTCACCAGGTGACTATATGAACGTATTTATTGATATCGCATAGCAAGGTTTTAACTCAAAAGTCTACCTTGAGCAAGGTTTGGTTTCTCAGTCTCCTGAGCAAATCTCCCAGCAAGGGTTTTCAACCTGTTTATTTTCTCTTAATCTTGCAATGGGGTCTTATGGACTAATGCTGCACCTTAATTAAATGTCTTAATCACGGTAACCTAGGGAGGCTTATTGCAGAGGGAATGAGCCGCCACTCTGCAGTGCTGCCACAGTCAACGCTTTGAATCAACGAAAAGACAAATTTCATTAAAACTTCCTCACACCAAAGAATATTTGATTATTTCTTTGACAACGTTTTGACTTGAAAACTTTGCAAAGCAGATGTTCCGCACCAGCAGTCAGAGCAGCCAATTTCGATTATATCCGCATACCTGTCAGTCTTCGGCCACGTTCATGTTAAAAAGAAACTTTCTCGCTTTTTTTTAATAATGAATCTTGAATGCAAAAGTGCACGAAGGCATTTCCTATAGCGTTGTATAATTGTATCATGGCAGAAAGAGTGATTTCATGGTATACGATTGGAAAATGACCCCTTGTAATGATCAAATTTACATATATAAATGCTGATAGCATAAAACAGATAATGTGCTCCAGGTATTATCACAATAGGTTGTCTCTCACTGACACAGAGGCACGCAGGAAACATATAATTATGCAAATCAGAATATTACCACTTCCTCATTACTGTCATGGTAGTGATGGTAAAAACATATCCTTTATAGACAATTTAGTTGCTGGGCTAGGTGCCAGAGTGTTTGGTTTTGCTGACAATGATATCTGAGTCAATGAAAATCGGCTATGATAGTAATGCTTCAGCTGGGTCTCTATCAAGGCAGCTCCAGGGCTTTGAGAAACCCATGGCTTCAGTCAATGTTAGCACCAGCGCCAAACCACCTGTCTCATAGAAACATAGAAACGTAGAAGATAGGAGCAGGAGTAGGCCATTCGGCCCCTCGAACCTGCTCCGCCATTCAATGAGATCATGGCTGATCATCCAAACTCAGTGCCCTGTCCCTGCCTTCTCTCCATATCCCTTGATCCCTTTAGCCTTAAGAAATATATCTAACTCCTTCTTGAATATATTTAATGAATTGGCCTCCACTGCCTTCTGTGGTAGAGAATTCCACAGGTTCACCACTCTCTGGGTGAAGAAATTCCTCCTCATCTCTGTCCTAAGTGGCTTACTCCTTACCCTTAGACTGTGACCCCTGGTTCTGGACTCCCCCGCCATCGGGAACATCCTTCCTGCATCTAGTCTGTCTAGTCCTGTTAGAATTTTATAAGTTTCAATGAGATCCCCTCTCATTCTTCTGAACTCCAGTGAATATAAGCCCAATCGACCCAATCTCTCCTCATACGTCATTCCTGCCATCCCAGGTATCAGTCTGGTGAATCTTCGCTGCACTCCCTCCATGGCAAGAACATCCTTCCTCAGATAAGGTGACCAAAACTGCACACAATACTCAAGGTGTGCAGTCCCAGTCTCTTTCCATTTCTAGTACAAATTGGGTCCACCAACCATCAGCAGCACCCTGAAGATAGGATGGCAGTTCTGGCTTTGTTTACTTTCATGCATCTTCCACCTTTCTACATCTCTCTCCTTCTTCAAAGGCTCCCTCAGAGTCCACTCTCTTTGCTGTCTGGGCTCCATGTAGCCTAACCGGTAGTCTTTAAAGGGAGGATGTACTTACTTGAATGTAGAGCCGGGAGGGTCAGGAGCTGACCTCCCAGTGTCTACCACTGATAAGTATAGTTATCCAGAATGTCCTGCACTAAGATCAGTGTCCTCGCTAAGATCCACTTAACCCCATGGCTTACAGAATTAGCTTTAAGATTCTTATCCTTTCATATCCCTCGCCCCTCACAACCTCCGTGATTTCCTGTGTCACTGCAAGCAAACTACCCATCCTCCTACTTCTAGTTCACTGCTCCCTCCACCTCACCACCACATCGAGAAGACAAAGGCAAAAGTGAGCGCACGAAACAACACCCTGAATAAGCTCACTAACGCAAGATGGGGAGCAAGTCCGAAAACATTGCGAACCAGTGCACTTGCTCTTTGCTATTCCACTGCCGAATACGCCTGCCCTGCATGGGAAAGGTCTACTCATGCCAAGAAGATGGATGCCATTCTGAATGCAAGCTGCCAATTTATCACAGGTTGCTTAAAACCAACAAACACCAATAGCCTATATATCCTGGTGGGTATCGCTCCCCCTGATATAAGAAGAATGGTAGCCAGCAAGAAAGAGCGACTCCGTCAAACATCAGATGAGAGGCACCCTCTGCATTGTCATACACCTACACCCAGCCGCCTAAAGTCAAGGAAGAGCTTCATGAACAGTGTTGTTCCATTACAATCAACCTCATCTGAAGCCCGCACCGCCTTGTGGAAAGACCGGCTCGCCAGTCTTGAACAACCCCCAGCGATGGAAATTTTACCTGATGAAAGCCTTCCCCCTGGGCAATCTGGAAGTGCCTTAACAGACTTAGGACCGGTGTAGGTTGCTCAAAGGTGTCACTAAGCAAATGGGGATATTCAACCAGCCCGACAACTTGTGAATGTGGAACTGAGGCACAGACTATGCAACATCTCCTGCAATGCCCATCGTTAGAGGAACCCTGCACTGTTGCAGATCTTGCCGAATTCAACAACAAGGCGCAAAAATGTGTCCAGTTCTGGCTGGGCTATGTATAGACTGTCTGTGGACACGATAAGAAGAAGACCACCACGCTCACTCCCACCCTCTGAAACTCCCTCCCTCGATGTCTCCCTCTCTGCCTTCAACAACTTGCTTAAGACCCTCCTCTTCAAGTGTACTTTTGACTTCTTCCCTTTTTGTCCATAGCTCTTTCTCTCCTCCCCTTCCCCAAGGCATAAACTCTTTGCTGAGCGAGATTCCATAGACACCAGGCAGCCTCTGGTACTTTGCCTAGTTTTCATGCGTAAGCCTTGTCAGTGGGTGTTGGCAGGCTATTCGATTGCATTAGGGACATCACCTCCTAGCCCCAATCCCGCCCATACCCCATCTCTATGCACGCAGACTTTCTACAGGACTCACTGGATAATGTTGGGGGGTTAGAATCCTGGCTGTAGCATAGGCAATTCCTGCACATTCCTGAGATCAGCTAGCTAAACACTGGGCAAGGATTGCTTCTGGAACTTTGCTGGCCTGTATGACTCAGGTACTCACTGGATAAACTCGCTGAGTTATCAGAGGTGACAACAGCTGAATTGTTCAATTGGTGATTGTATGAAATCTACGCCCCCCCCCCCACCCCCGCCGCTATATGAATGAATCATTGTCCTTTTTATTTTTGACACGGAGGCATACTGCTACCAATCTGGTGTGGTGTGGGTGACCTCACAGTGATTGACGTTCTCACTTAGTTATGCAGAAGTAGCATTTTTTGCAACATCTGTACATTGTAGCAATGTGATGCATGTCTTTGCCGCTAGACAGTAGCAGCTGTTTGTGCTCAGGAATAAGGTCCCTTTGATGTCCTGGGACTGCAATTCAAGACTATCCTGCCTACTTTGTTTTTGCAATGCATCAGAAATTGTGTTGATTGTTTAACATTTTGTGTATGATAGGGTAGTGGTACAAAGCTAGGTGGCAGTGTCAGTTGCGAAGAGGATGTGAAGGGGCTTCAAGGGGATCTCGACAGGCTCAGTGAGTGGGCTAGAACATGTCAGATGGAATATAATGTGGATA
This sequence comes from Somniosus microcephalus, assembly GCF_052327205.1. NCBI lineage: Eukaryota > Metazoa > Chordata > Chondrichthyes > Squaliformes > Somniosidae > Somniosus > Somniosus microcephalus. The sequence continues at coordinate 362,792,201 of NC_140989.1, forward strand.
AATGTGAAGTTATCCACTTTAGGAGAAAAAACAGAAAGGCAGAGTATTTCCTAAACGGTGAAAGATTGGGGAATGCAGATGCTCAAAGGGACCTGGGTGTCTTTGTACACGAGTCACTGAAAGTGAATGTGCAGGTACAGCAAGCCATTAGGAAGGCAAATTGTATGCTGGCCTTCATTACAAGAGGATTTGAGTACAGGAGTAAAGAAGTCTTACTCCAATTATATAGGGCCTTAGAGAGACCACACCTGGAGTACTGTGTACAATTTTGGTCTCTTTACCTAAGGAAGGATATACTTGCCATAGAGGGAGTGCAATGAAGGTTCACGAGATTGATTCCTGGGATGGCGGGTCTGTCGTATGAGAAGAGATTGAGTAAACTAGGCCTGTATTCTCTTGAATTCAGAAGAATGAGAGGGGATCTCATTGAAGCATACAAATTTATTACAGGGCTTGATAGGATGGATGCTGGGAGAATGTTTCCCTTGACTGGGGAGTCTAGAACCAGGTGCCACAGGCTCAGGATAAAGGGTAGGCCATTCAGGACTGAGATGAGAAGAAATTTCTTCACACAGAGGGTGGTGAATCTTTGGAATTCTCTACCCCAGAGGGCTGTGGAGGCTCAGTCATTGGGTATATTCAAAACAGAAGTCGATAGATTTCTGACTAGTAAGGGCATCAAGGGATATGGCGATAGGGCCAGTGAATGGAGTTGAGGCAGAAGATTAGCCATGATCTCATTGAATGGTGGAGCAGGCTCGAAGGACCGAATGGTCGACTCCTGCTCCTATTTCTTATGTTCTTATGTTCTTATGTTATGTTAATGGACTAGAAATCCAGAGAACGCAAGAACCCACAGCATTCTGACTCAGAGCCGAGAGTTCTACCCACTAAGCCATAGCTGACACCTAAATTAGCATTTAAAGTTAACGTGTTGAAATGTCATATGAGCACCTCAAGCATTTGCTATAAATGCCACTAGTGATTTCCAGCTTATAGTGTCCTTCTGAGCCTGTCAAAAAAAGCTTTACTTTCTTTTGCTGGAATTTTTTTATTAATCATTCTCGATGTCATTGGCATTTATTGCCCATCCCTAGTTGCCCTGAGAGGGTGGTGGTGGGCTGCCTTCTCCTGACTGGCACGCTAGCCAGCTGAATCTCCTGCTCTCCGGTGGGCCCGACGGACCACCTTCAGTTTTATTTTGGGCATCTCCTGATTAGAGGGTGTATTGCCGCTGCCAGTTTTCATGCTGATAGTTCCTGTCCACCCGATTGGGTGGTCAGCCCTATACGACTGAAGGATTTTTTGTGGGGGGGGGATCCCATAACCCTTCGATGAGGAGGGGCCACCCACACCCACCAGGTGCCGATACCCCGCTGGATGTTAACACAGAATTTAGACTCTTTCTTTCCCCGATATTCACTCTCAGGTTATGAGCGTCGCTGGCAAGGCCGGCATTTATTGCCCATCTCTAGCTGCCCTTGAGAAGGTGGCGGCGGGCCCTCTTCTTGAACCGCTGCAGCCCGTGCATTTTAGCAGCTTATCTCTGATTATTTTTTGAGGAAAAATAATAAATAAGCACTCGTCGCCTAAAAACGTTTTCCCTCATGTCGCCTCTGGTTCTTTTGCCAATCACCTTAAATCTGTGCTCTCTGGTTACCAAGCCTTCAGCCATTGGAAACAGTTTCTCTTTATTTACTCTATTTAAACCCTTCATGATTTTTAACACCTCTATCAAATGTCCTCTTAGTCTTCTCTTCTCTAAAGAGAACAACCCCAGCTTCACCAGTCTATCCACGTAACTGTAATCCCTCATCCCTGGAACCATTCTAGTAAATCTCTTCTGTACCCGCTCCAAAGCCTTCACGTCCTTCCTAAAGTGCGGGTGCCCAGAATTGGACACAATACTGCAGCTGGGGCCGAACTAGTGTTTTATACAGGTTTAGCAGAACTTCCTGGCTTTTGTGCTCTCTGCCGCTATTTATTAAGCCCAGGATCCCAGATGCTTTATTAACGGCTTTGTTAACCTGTCCTGCCACCTTCAAAGATTTGTGTACAAACAGCCCCCGAGGTCTCTCTGTTCTTGCACCCCCGTCTAATAGGGCTCATCTTCCCACTCGACAAACTCACTGATTCATCAAGAGCAGCTTTTGTTTTCCTTTGACACTTTTGACATTTTTAAGGGGCTCATCTTTGTTGTCACTCATTAAACTTAAGCTGCGGTTAGCCCTGCTCTGCATATTAATTGCTCAAAAAGTAATTATAATTAACTGGAAATTAATACTAAAATTTAATAGACAAATGGCAGATAATTGACAAAGACATTGCTGAATTTGAAAATATGATTTCTAGACCATTAAGGACAACATTCAGTTGATGTGATGATTCCTTGTGGGAGATGTTGTTTGACTCTCTGCGCTATTTCATTAAATCCCTGCCAGCATCTCCCCTCACTCAACACTTATCCCCTTTCAAATATGAACATATTTACACAGAAGGTGACAGCAGCTAGAATAGGTTACCAGAAAGGGTAGTTGAGGCCATTTAACTAACAACTTGATACTGTCACGGGCCCAGAAGCAGAGAGAGAGAACAATATAAAACTACAGGAGTGATGTAACTGATATCAAACCCCAAGCAGAGATTACAGATGAAATCAGTCTTGGTTTAATATTTAATAGCATCTTTCACATCCTTCACATTGCCCAAAGCACTTAACAGACAATAAATTACTTTTTTTTAAAGAATAGTTTAGTCTCCATTGTCTTTGCAGAAAAATGAGACAGCGACTTGTGCGCGCCAAGTTTCCACAAACAAGGAAATAAGACCAATGACCAAATAATCCGTGTACTGGTGTTGATGGAGAAATGTTAGGAATCGGGAAATCTCCCCTCATCTTTGGAAAAAGTGCCATGGGACCCCTAAACATCCACCGCGTTTTAACACCTCATTGTCAATCTGTAGAAACTTCCATCAGCAACAGCAACAAGCCTCCAACTGACCTCAGGAGGAGTCTATTTTTTTACAATTCCACACAGAGGGTAACAGAGCAGTGGTCTTAAAGGGGCAGGTCAGTTTAAACACAGATGTCCCTTAGTAACTAAACATGGCAACCATGCTCCAGATCCCTGCCTACCCATGAGCAATGCCATAGGGGATCGTTAGTGAGTTACAAAAGTGTAGGGAAGAAATGTCAAACAATTTTGTCAAATATTAATGAATTTAGACTTCTGACAAAATGTAAAACGTCTGTTATTTTATGTATGGTGTTAACCTGCCTTCTTTAGCCTTCTTTGTTAAGATGGCAGACAAAGGGAATTTGATCAAATGCACAGCAGCACATTAGTCACTAATGTCACACACCATCATTTCGACCCTGGACCAGTTCTTTGGCTCCTGTGTTACCATGTCGTAGTTAATGACTGCAAAATCCTGTGGGATTGTTCACATAATAATGTGTACTTAGATTAGGGGAAATAGACAATATTTGTCTGTTGATATCCACTGTGATAATGTGCATCTTTGCCCTATAATAACTATTACAGTAATCATTATTTTCATTGGTATCTGTCAAAATGACACGCACTGAGTGCCTGTAATGTTTAAACGCTATTATAGTTGTCATTATAGCAGCTATAAAAACATGAATTTTACCTTGTATGTGCTTCTGGTCATTCTAGCTTACAAGTAAAGGAACAGCACCTCATCTTTCGATTAGGCATTTTACAGCCTCCTGGACTCAACATCGAGTTCAACAATTTCAGGCCATTACCTCTGCCCCATGTTTTCTTTTTTCTCTGACATGGCAGCCGTTGATAATTCTGCCATTGCCATTTACACCTCATCTAGAGTTGGACGGGTCACATTGTCCGCATACCCGATACAAGACTCCCAAAACAAGCGCTCTACTCGGAGCTCCGGCACAGCAAGAGAGCCCCAGGTGGGCAGAGGAAACGCTTCAAGGACACCCTCAAAGCCTCCTTGAAAAAGTGTAACATCCCCACCGACACCTGGGAATCCCTGGTCCAAGACCGCACAAAGTGGAGGAGAAGCATCCGGGAAGGCACCGAACACCTCGAGTCTCTTCGCCGGGAGCAAGCGCAGGCGGCGCAAGGAGTGCACGTCAACCCAAGCACCCCACCCACCGGCCCCTTCAACCACCGTCTGCCCCACCTGTGACAGAGACTGTAGGTCCCGCATTGGACTCATCAGTCACCTGCAAACTCATTTTTAATGTGGAAGCAAGTCATCCTCGGTTCCGAGGGACTGCCTAAGAAGAAGGATCTAGAGTCATATTTTGTTTCTTAACTTGTCCCATTACCATCTCCTTTTGCCTCGCACCATCATCCCTTTTGTCTTTTAATCTCTCCTGCCTTCCACCCTATCACAGACCTTCCCTTTTGTTCTTTCCTCCCCTTTCCCTGCCCCTGCACTTGCTTAAAAACCTGTTATTTCTCCAACTTTTTTCAGTTCTGACGAAGGGTCATCGACCTGAAACGTTAACTCTGTTTCTCTCTCCACAGATGCTGCCTGACCTGCTGAGTGTTCCCAGCATTTTCTGTTGTTGTTTCAGATTTCCAGCATCCGCGGTATTTGGCTATTGTATTGAAGTAAAGTTGTTCTCTGTGTTACGTTGCAACCTTAGAGTAAGAATGCTTTCCAGTCCTTGCTTACTTTTGCCTTAGTTACTCGACAGCTTGCCTCAGTTGGTAGAACGTCTGTTATTTTATGTAAGGTGTTAACCTACAGGCTGCCTTCTTTGTTATGATGGCAGACAAAGGGAATCTGAGTCACAAGCTCCACAGCATACTGGAACATAATACCTATGCTGACATTTCAGTACTGAGGTAGTGCTGTAGAGCCGGCGATGCCATCTTTTGGATGAGATGTTAAACTGAGCCTTGCTTAGGTAGAGGAGAACGGGACTTGGTGCGAGATCGGATACGGGCAGCAGAGTTTTGGATGAGCTCAGCTTTACGGAGGGTGGAAGATGGAAGGCCGGCTAGGAGAGCGTTGGAATAGACGAAACCAGAGGTAAGAAAAGCATGGACGTAGGTTTCAGTAGCAGATGGGCTGAGGCAGGGGCGGAGACAGGGGGATATTACGGAGGTGGAACTTGGCGGTCTTAGTGATGGAGAGGACATAGGGTCAGAAGTTGAGCTCAGGGTTAAATAGGATACTTCAGTACTGAGGATAGTGCTGTATTACTTAAGAACATAAGAAATAAGAGCAGGATTTGGCCATACGGCCCCTCGAGCCTGCTCCGCCATTCAATAAGATCATATCTGATCTTCAACCTCAACTCCACTTTCCTGCCCGATCTCCATATCCCTGATTCCCCTAGAGTCCAAAAATCTATCTACCTCAGCCTTGAATATATTCAAAGACTCAGCATTCACAGCCCTCTGGGGCAGAGAATTCCAAAGATTCACAACCCTCTGAGTGAAATATGTTTTCCTCATCTCGGTCTTAAATGGCCTACCCCTTATCCTGAGACTATGCCCCCTAGTTCTAGACACTCCAGCCAAGGGGAAACAACCTCTCAGCATCTACCCTGTCAATCCCCCTCAGAATCTTGTATGTTTCAATGAGATCACCTCTCATTCTTCCAAACTCCAGAGCGCTCGAATCACCTCCAGGGGCGATAAAAGCCAAGTTTGCCGTCGGAGGCGATAATTAGCGCCAGGCGCTAAACTTTGCGCACGGCCGATAATGGCGCCCCAAATGGGGCGATACTGAATTTTTTCCCCATGTAGTCTACACAATATTTTACCAATAATAGCATGCAAAAATAAAGTGAAGGACACATTACTCATAAGGGCAGCAGGTGAATTATGATGAAATGGCTCACTGGTAGCACAGTTACCTCCTGAGTCAGAAGATTGTGGGTTCAAGTCCCACTCCAGCAATTTGAGCATAAGAACTAGGCGAATACTCCAGTGCAGTACTGAGGGAGTGCTGCACCGTCAGAGGTGCCGTCTTTCAGATGAGACGTTAAACCGAGGCCCCGTCTGCCCTCTCAGGTGGATGTAAAAGATCCCATGGCACTATTTTGAAGACGAGCAGGGGGAGTTGTCCCGGCCAATATTTATCCCTCAACCAATATTACTAAAACAAATAGATGATCTAGTCATTATCACATTGCTGTTTGTGGGACCTTGCTATACACAAGTTGGCTGCTGCATTTCCTACATTACAACAGTGACTACACTTCAAAAGTACCTCATTGGCTGTAAAGTGCTTTGGGATGTTGTGAAGGGTGCTATATAAATGCAAGTCTTTCTTTCTCTGAATGAAGCTTTAAGTGCTGTGATATTCTGATTGTCCACGTCTGTCAGGTTTTTGAAATATCCCATGGTAAGGGCCTTTATTTGATCATTTACTGCATCAATTCTTCCTTGCAGATTATCAATTGCCCAGGCAATAAAAAATATCATTCATTCCCATTGAATGAATAGTCCATTTATTAAAAGGAAGCTTTAGACCAATTTAACTGCCTGCTTTCTCAACATATGCCTTTTTTTAAAATGAAAATTTATTGGAAAACAGTACGGTTCAGTTAGGTCTAATTCATGCAGGAATAAATCAGCAGTATTATACAATCATAATTATTCTTGGATAAGTGAGGTTGGATCTCTGCAAAGATTAGATCCGCAATGTGCACATGACCGGCATCTTAACAGTCTGTGAGACGTAATGTTGAGTGCTATTATCCCATTCCCGTCCTACTCGGTCCATGACACACCGCTTCCTGGCCAGCGGAGGTCCTGGCTCTCAATTTGTTTAATTCCTTGAAGGGAACGTTACATTCAATCAAAAATCAGCTGTTATTTGTTTGTTTATCCACATGCCAGCCAAAATAGCATTTATGTAAAGCATCCCTTCGGAAAATCTCTCCCAGCCACCTGCCCAACTTGGCGCGAGCTGCACTCTTCCGCGCGCGTGCAATCTGTTTAATGCCCACTCGGAGACCGGGGAGGATCGAGCTGGTTTCTTTGAGACCTGGACTGCAACCATTTCTACATTCCCCCCCGAAAGTAGGTACAGCTGAGTTTCAGAGCGCACCCTCAGGAAACTCACCATCCTCATTAACAGAGTTAATTCTGTGAGGGGACGGCCCGCAGAAGATGTACTAATGCGTTTCGTGGAGATGTTTATTTCTAGTTTCAGTTGAATCAGCTGGAGTCTGGCGTGTCTTGTGGTCAAATTATTGCTGCACATATGTGTCGCCATCTGTTAGAGTTGATATCACTCGCAGTCTAAGGCTCAGGTTGTATTGGCTGTTTGCCAAACATTATCTCTCTAGTCAAGGAAAAACCAGCAGCACTTAAGAGACAGATTGACCCCTACTTTGATTTATCTCCAAGAATAGATTACGTTTGCTCAGCCTATTGTTTGGCAACCATTTGCTTAGCATTTTTACACAAGAGAAATCCAAGTTAATACAGTGGAGGATCTGTTCAATTTTTGGGGGGTTAACTCTTTTTGTGTGTGCAGGCAGGGGTTGCCAACTCTCCAGGATTGGCCTGGAGTCTCCAGGAATTGAAGATTAATCTCTTGGACACTGCTGCGCACAACCAAGGAGAAAAATCATCAGGGACAATAAAAACAAAACGCCATTTAAAAAAATATATATATTATTTGAACACTTTCCCTCATTAGTTACAAAAATATTGGAGATGTTTGACGGAAAGTTAATGCATCGTCCAATCGGGTAATGTTCGTTTCCCAGTTGGCCACGGGAACACGGCGCGCCGCGGGGATGGACGTGTTGGGTGACCAATGGCGGGAGAGTGTGGGGGGGTGACATAAATCGTGCCATTCATGTAGAAAGGACTTATGAAATATACTGGGCGGCCTGCTGGTGGTGCTGTTCAGGGAGAGTATAAATACTTGGGCACGGGCCCAGCTTGCTCAGGGACATTTTGTAAACAGGAACTAGTGAAGGACAACTAGACTTCCATGTTGTGAAACAGTCGATTAAAGCCTTGTTTAATACTCTGACCAAGTGCTTAGCAGTTTTCTTACATCAGGGGGCAGCTGAGGCAGGAGATCAGGTGATGAAATCTCCAGGAATACGCCCAATCAGAGTTGGCGACCCGCAGTGCAGGTGGAAAATGAGCAAGTAAAACTCTAGTGGGCCAGATATTGGTTGAGGCCCTGTTTGTCAGGCCCGGAAGCAGGTGAGGCACTCGGAGCGCCCGCCAGAAGCCAGAGGGCCAAGGCTGGTCCGAATGTGGGGCCTTGCGCCTCATCAGTATAATTCTGGTAATCTGTCAATCAGGCATCCCGAGGCAGCTGGCCTGTTGGGCCCCCCACCAGTTTGGGTTGGCTGCAATGCCGATAGATCCATCAGGTAGGTCCTGGGGAGAAGGAGAACTGGAGTGAGGGAGAACACAGGCCAGCAGCAGCTTTCAGTTGTGCTCTGGAGTCAGGAGAAGAACTGCTGCTCCTGTTGGCTCCACATGAAGGTAAGTTAAAAGGAAGAAAGATACCTTTACTTCCTGGTAGTCTGCATTGGTCCCTTTAAGGACTGCTGCGTAGGCCGTATCAAGAACATGAAAACCTGAGCTGAGCATGCCCAGTCAGCGCTAACCAATTTCCGAGAGGGGTCCTTAACATAGAAACATAGAAACATAGAAGATAGGAGCAGGAGTAGGCCATTCGGCCCCTCGAGCCTGCTCCGCCATTTAAAGAGATCATGGCTGATCATCCAAATTCAGTACCCTGCCCCTGCTTTCTCCCCAAATCCCTTGATCCCTTTAGCCTTAAGAAATATATCCAACTCCTTCTTGAATATATTTAATGAATTGGCCTCCAATGCCTTCTGTGGTAGAGAATTCCACAGATTCACCACTCTCTGGGTGAAGAAATTCCTCCTCATTTCTGTCCTAAATGGCTTACCCCTTATCCTTAGACTGTGACCCCTGGTTCTGGACTCCCCGACCATCGGGATCATCCTTCCTGCATCTAGTCTGTCCAGTCCTGTCAGAATTTTATAAGTTTCAATGAGATCCCCTCTCATTCTTCTAAAGTCCAGCGAGTATAGGCCCAATCGACCCAGTCTCTCCTCATACGTCATTCCTGCCATCCCAGGTATCAGCCTGGTGAATCTTCGCTGAACTCCTTCCATGGCAAGAACATCCTTCCTCAGATAAGGTGACCAAAACTGCACACATTACTCAAGGTGTGGTCTCACCAAGGCCCTGTACAACCGTAGCAAGACATCCTTGTTCCTGTACTCGAACCCTCTCGCTACGAACAGGCTTCAGGCCTCTCATTAGCATATGCAAGAGGTCTAATGCCTGTTCAAGGCGGCCACCAGGAACACCTGAATATCACCTGAGCCAAAATGGCGTCAGGCATGATTCAGACACCCTTGGGGCCGTAGCCTAACAAATTGGGCCTTTTTGCCCCCATTTTGCACCCAGAAAATTGGGTGTAACGAGGTCCAATTTCTCTCCCATAGATCTAATGATGCCTCAATTTTTGCTGTTTTCGATTTCAAATCAAATCAAATCAACTTTTATTGTCATTGTTAGTGCACAAGTGCAGTGCAACGAAATGTAGGCTTGCGGCTCCCGAGAGCGTACATTTGGATTAAGACATTTAAACATTCAACATACATTTGGCTTGTAGTATATTAACATAAATATGACCATAATAAAGTGCATTGGCAGATGTGCAGGCTTTAGAGTTTATTTGTGGAGTTCAGTAGGATGGCAGCCCTGGGAAAGAAGCTGTTCCTAAATCTGGTCGTACGGGTGCGAATGCATCTGTAGCGTCTCCCAGATGGCAGGAGGGCGAACAGACTGTGGCTGGGGTGGGTAGGGTCTTTGATGATGGACCGTGACCTCCGTAGACAGCATTTCTGGTATATGTGCTCTATGGTCGGTAGCCGGGTGCCGGTAATGCGTTGGGCAGTTTTGACGACCCGCTGCAGGGCTTTCCGGTCATAGTAGCTACAGCTGCCATACCATACTGTGATACAGTTTGTCAGGATGCTCTCTACAGTGCAGCGGTAAAAGTTAGAGATTTTTACTCCAAGAGTAAATCAAGAGATTTTTACTCCAAGTGTAAACGGAGCAAGAAAGATTAACATAGCACATCTCTCAGAAATGCAGGGCGCAATTTTGCCAGCCCTGGGGAGGTGGATTAGGAGGCGCGACTGCCGGGAAAATGGCAGAATCTGGGGGCAGGTGGCCATCCTGCCCCCAACCCGCCTCCATGCCATCTTCCCAGGAGGCGGGTAGCCGACCCGCACTGGGTCCTGTCTCCTTGGAGGCGGGAAGGGGATTACAGCCACTTAACTGCCTGTTAACAGGTAGTTAACAGGCAGTTAAGAGGATTATCCCCATTTTTCCAACAGAGGCGCGGGCTTCCCTGCATCGGGAAACCCCGCCAGGGTCACCAAGGCAAGCAGTGGGTCTGCGGGGGTCTGCGGGGTGCAAAAGTGTGCTGTGGAGGAAAGTGATGGGCACAAGTGTGGAGAGGTGAGTATGTGAAGTGAGTGGAAAGTGATAGAAAATGTTTACTTACCTTTGTTTCTTCCTGCAGGCCTCAACAGTTGGGGATGCGGAGAGTCTCGCATCTCACCGGCGGAGATGACAGATGGCTGCTGTATTCTCCAATGCAACAACCATCTAATTTCTGCTCACAAAAGAGGTTTGGTGAGTCTTGAATACAAGGACTTATCAAACAACAGAGAATGTCAGTGTTTGACAGCTTCACAGAGCTGTCAAACGATGACAATTTTTGACAGATGAAACGTCATACGCTGACGTTCGCTGTAACCGGCATCCCCGTAATTGGACTGCTAAACCCGCTGGGCGGGCTTAACAAGGTCAATCAAAGGAAAATAGCGTAGGTTGGCCACAAGTCGATGGAGGTGGGACTGAAACCCGACAAGTGGGAATCCCGCCTCCAAAAGCTCCCCATTGACAAAATCCAGCCCGCAGTGTTTTCGTGTGGCAGCCATTTTTGCATGCAGACAGGAACAAGACGACTGACCAATTCTACTGCTTTTGATTGTGTTGGTTGAAGGAGAAGCATTGGCCTAATCATGCCATGGGATCTTTAACACCCACATAAAGTACCAGGACAAGCACAAAGCCCCTCAGCTTAACCGTCCCTTCCAAATGATGGTACCTTTGACAACGTGGCACTCGGAGTGTCGGCCTCGGTTATATACTCCAATTCTGGAGCACAAGCTTCTGACTCGCAGGCAAGAGTGCCAGCTGGTGAGCCAAGCTGACATTGTTCCTGATTTGCATCTCAGGCTGTCGGCAGAGGCAGCTTCTGTAACTTTACTTGTTACTTAATAATGGCTCAACACCACTAGGTCTCAGGGGATCATTTTTCTACTTTGCAGCCTGGGCTGTAACCCAGTGGAGCGGATCATCTGCCCTTCGTCGAACCTGCCTGCTTTTTGTTCCATTGATGTCAACATTGAAAATTACTCCCATTGCCTTTTGCAGGTCTGTTTTCTGTCACGTTAGAATGTCAAACTAACACCGCATGCTGGCTAACTCACTAAGTGCCGTAACTTTGGGGATTTTCCTAGGTTGGATGGGAGCAGCGTCTTTGTTCTTGGGGCCCAGTGATACTGGTTATTCTGTGCTGCTTTAGTATATTACAACTGGCCAACATTTATCCTTCAACCAACACCTACAACAGATGATCTGGTCATCATAACTTTCCATTTATGGGAGCTTGCTGTGCACCAATTTGCTGTCGCGTTTCCGACATTACAACAGTGACTGCGCTTCATTGGCTGTAAAGCGCTTTAGGAAGTCCTGAGGTCGTGAAAGGCGCTGTCGAGATGAAAGGTCTTTCTTTTATTTCTTTTTGGGGGTCTCACTCTGGGCTTCTTTGTCCCTTCAGAGAAGTTCACTAATAAATCTTTCCAATTTACTACAAATTTTATTAACTACTGGCAGGGCCATAATAGACATGTGTCGGAGATTAAGGCTGGATTTTATCAATGGAGGCGCATAGGAGGCGGGACTCCCACTTTCGTGGTTGTAGTCCCGCCTCCATCGAGTTGTGGCCAACCCACTTGATTTTCCCTTGATTGACCTTGTTGAGCCCGCCCAGCGGCCTCAGCAGGCCAATTAAGGTGCACCCAGCAACAGGTGACATCACACATTGAAATTTCATCTGTCAAGAGCTTTTGACAGATGAAATATCAGCGTTTGACAGCTGTTTGAAGCTGTCAAACACTGACAATCTGTACTCCAGGTTAATTCCTTCCTCTCAGGCTGATTTAGAGATCTCTCCAGAACAGAAAGCAGAGGCTGCAGATTTTGACAGCTCGCGGCCATTCTGCTTTCTGTGTCGGTGAGATGAGGGACTCCCGAGACCTGAAGGAAGGAAGGCTGCATTATTAAGTAAAGGTAAGTAAAACTTATTTAAATACTTTACACACACCAAACACACTTACCTCTGCACTCATGCACCCATCACTCACCTGAACACCGGACATCTCGAATCCTTCAAGCCCTTCAGCCCGACGGTCCGCCTCGCTAACTTGGCGTGGTTTGGAGCCGTCGGGAAGCCCACACTTCAGGGATAAAAATAGGGATTAGGCTAAAAACTGCCTGATAACTAGCTGTTAACAGGCAGTTAATTGGCACTAATCCCCTTCCCGCCTCGGGGAGGCGGCTCCCAGCACAGGTCGGGTACCCGCCTCCTGGGAAACGGGCATGGAGGCGGGTTGGGGGCGGGATGGGTTCGTGCCCCGCCCCCCGATTTCGCGATTTTAACCCCCCACACGCCGCCAATCCTGCCTCAACGGCCCGATGAAATTCGAGCCCTAAGCCTTATTGACACCGGACAATGGAGGGAATACCGTCTCTGTGCATCTAGCTCAATGCTGTCAACCAGAGGTTTGGAATGTGTGGCTCACAATTTGTCGGCTGTTGCAGTAATTTTCTCATACCGAAGTACTCATACCATCTGGGGCCAACTAAAGGGGGCCAATCACAGAACGGAAGGGAAGCTGGTCCTCGATGGAAGGCTGGCCTGCCACTTGACCCAATTAACTTTGATTGTTCCAGAACATTCCTGGTGAGTTCCTGCAAATTTTAGCCCAGATATTATCTGCCAATGGCTCCACTGAGAGCACAAAGAGGAAAGGAGATAAGGATGTGGCTTGTTAAATCTCAGCATATGCCATTAACCTCATTTCAGCTTGTCATTTTCTCCAAGGAATTCTACTCGCTGTCCCTTTTCTCCCACTTCCTGGATTTTGATTATGTCAATTTGTTTTTTGGCAGTTATTGAGACAATTAGTCAGTGAACATACTGAGGGATGTCATTGAATTGGATATGTTTTTTATTACCTTTTTTTTTCATGGTTGGACCACACCGAGGCGACTGTGTCCGGTTCCGATCACCGAGACTCAAGGGAGACATTCAGGACCTGTAGGTGGTGCAGAGAAGGGCCGTGAGATTGATCCCCTTGCATTGGAGGATTGAGCTATGGGGAAAGGCTAGAGAAACTCGAGATCAGAGAACTAAGAGGTGACCTGACAGAGGTATGTAAGAGAGTAAGCAGTACAAGATGAATCTGCAATACCACTTTAAATGGTATCGCAGATGATACTCAAATAGTGTTGCAACATTGATACAGTGAAGAAAGAAAGAAATTGCATTTCTATAGTGCCTTTCATGACCTCAGGATGTCCCAAGGGCTTCACAGCCCCAAAAAAATACTTTTTTGAAGGAAATGTAGGAAACACGGCAGCCAGTTTGTGCACAGTAAGTTGTTGGTTGAGGACACTCCGCTGCTCTTACTCGAGTAGTGCCGTGGGATCTTTTACCTGAGAGGGCAGACGGGGCCTCGGTTTAACACCTCATCCAAAGGACGGCACCTCTGACAGTGCAGCACTCCCTCAGCCCTGCACTGGGGCATCGACCTCGAACAGCGAGGGAGAAATTTGAGCTACGCCCAAAATGGGCTTGAAGTTGGCAGTGCGCACGTTCCGTCTCCTCATTCGTGCCGACGTGAAGCCGCGAACAAATTAAAATGTGTGAGCTACGAGTGCTACGGACATCGTGCTACATCTCACCGGCTCCAGCTAACGCAATATCTTGCGGCCTGGAGCCCGACCCAGCCAGCATGATGGTAGTTACGGGGTGGGGTGGGGGGAAGGAAACGATCGTGGAGGGGAGGAGCCTGGTGACAACAGCCCACATTATTCTTGTGGAGCCCAGAGGACCAGTCCAGCTCCTCCTGGCCACACACATGTAAAGGATCACTTCCCTTATTTTGGGTGGCCTCTTCCTTTTCACCGCCCGGTATGACCAGTGTCGGACCCTGATTATTGAAGCAACCTCCTGCCTATTTCAGGTAGGCCGACTGCTTGCTCATTTACAGGCCTGCCTGAAAATTGCATCAGGCAAACCCTGGGTATCAATGGGGTGGCTAAGGGCCCTCCCTCCCCTGGTTTGCAACTCCCAGCCGTCCGTTTTTGCAACTGCAAAATGAGCGCCTTGAGTTGAATTTCTCCACCAGTGACTTGGGACACATTTCTGCGCAGCCTTCCAGTAAGTTTTCCCTGTTTCGTTGCAAATCTTAGGAATATATCGCGGGTACCTATCCGTTCTCCTGGTCGTGCATATCTTCACACGCATGAAAATTTATACTTTGACAGAAGCAGAAAAATTGCCAAAATTGTCAAATAGCGTTGCTACAAGCATTTGAGGTGCAAGCATGTCTGAAACAAGTATATAAGTGTCAAGTTGTAAGTGTCAGCACTGATGTAGAATCATTGAATAGTACAGCACAGAAGGAGACCATTCGGCCCATCGAGTCTGCGCCAGTTCTTTCTGAGAGCAATCCTGTTTAAGTCCCACTCCCCACTCTTTCCCCAGATCCCTGCAATTTTTTCTCCTTCAAGTATTTATCCAATTCCCTTTTGAAGGCTACTATTGAGTCTGTATCCACCGCCCTATCAGGCAGTGCGTTCCAAATCCTAACCACTCGGTGCGTATAAATGTTTTTCCTCATGTCGCCTCTGTGACACATTTCTGCGCAGCCTTCCAATACGTTATCCCTGTTTCGTTGCAAATCTTAGGAATATATCGCAGGTATCGCTCAGTTCTCCTGGTCGTGCATTTCTTCCTGAGCATTAAAATTTATACTTTGACAGAAACAGGATGGGGCGGCTGGCAGTTGCAAAGCAGGGCGGGGGATCGGGGGGAACCTCAATCGCCCCATTGATGTGAAATGTCTCATCCTTCAACTGAAAAAGAAAGAAAGACTTGCATTTATCTTGCGCCTGTCACAACCTCAGGACGTCCCAAAGTGCTGTACAGCCAATGAAGTATTTTTTGAACGGTATTCACTGTTGTAATGTAGGAAATGGGACAGTCAATTTACGCACAGCAAGATCCCACAAACAGCAATTAAATAAATGACCAGATCATCTGGGGTTTTTCTATTTTGTAGGTTTTGGTTGAGAGATAAATGTTGGATAGGACACCGGGGAGAACTCCCCTTCTCTTCTTCGAAATAGTGCCGTGGGATCTTTTATGTCCATCTGAGAAGGCTGAAGGTTTAACATCTCATCCGACAGACTTCAGAATATTAATTTACGTGATTTCAGTGCGAATTTCCCCCTACGTGGTGCTCAACGGCTATAATGGACATCCTGTGGAAAATGTCACTCTCTGCCTTCGTATATAAAAGTTTCAACACACTGCTACCGGCCGTCTGTTGAACCAGAAACCTCGTTGCCTTAAGTGATGGACAGGCTTTGGGTTTGTACATTCGCTTTGGATTCTTTGTGCTCCGAGCAGCAAACAATTTTGTGTGAAATGTGATGTTGCTCAGTTGCCTTAAGTTGCTATGCCACCCAATACACGCAAAAAATTAATAATAGTAAGTCGAGCAGTGTTTTTTTTCTTTGATAAAGCACACAGGTTTATTATTTGCTGACAGAATAAGTTATTTATTACATTGGGATTGAATACTAAACAAAAAACACTAAAGCAACAGGAGAGAATATGGTGGTAACAGCTGGCCAAACTGCTTTCGGTGTCAGCTGTGGCTCAGTGCGTAGCACTCTCATCTTTGAGTCAGAATGTCAGGGTTTCATAGTCCCACTCCATGCCACTTGAACACATAATCTAAGCTGACCAGTGCAGTGCTGAGGGAGTGCTGCACTGTCTCAGGTGCCGTCTTTTGGTTGAGATGTTAAACCGAGGCCCCCGTCTTCCCTCTCGTGTGAACGTAAAAGATCCCATGGCACTATTTCAAAGAAGAGCAGGGGAGATTTTTCCAGTGTCCTTATATTTATATTTATTATATCCCTCAATCAACATCACCTAAAGCAAATGATCTGGTCATTATCACATTGCTGTTTGTGGAATCTTGCTGAGCGCAAATTGGCTGCCGCATTTCCTACATTTCAACAGTGACTACACTTCCAAAAAAGCACTTCATTGGCAGTAAAGCGCTTTGTGTTAAAAGATGCAAGTCTTACTCTTTCTTTCTCTCTTTCTCTCCTTCTCTCTTTCTCTTTCTCTCTCCCTCACTTTCTTTCTTTCCCTCTCATAAGCCGATCCATGGAAATTAAACAGATTCACCCCCAGTGCTCCAGTTTGTGGCGTCCAGGGTCCTAACCTTGTGACGCCAGTCATCTATACAGCCATCAATACTTCTCAGAGTGAAGTTTTCATTCAATTCTTGCAGATTAAGTTACAAAATCTACTCGGTAGCCAGAGGGTTAAGGCAGAGGTGGAGGCAGGGCTGGTCTGGAAATGTGGGCCTCGAGGGAGCTCGTCAGGAAATTGAGTCGATGACTACGACTGATATGAAAATATAATGCTAACCTTGAACAAAACAGAAATTTCATGGGAAAAAAAGGTACAGGTGTCTTGAGGAACATTCCCAGACTGAAACATATTTCTCTGGCATCTTTTAAGGGCTACTAAAAAAATAAAATCTAAAATACAATAATTGGAAGGACTGTGAACTTACAAGGTCATTAGCGGATGTCAAGAACAATAAATGTCCTGCGGTGAATTAAAGATGGGATTGTGTTTTACAATGAGGCAGGAGTTCTGTTTTTAAATATCAGGAAATATCAAATGGAGCCTATTCTTCAATATAATACTCTTTGAATGAGAAGCATTCACTTGTAAAATTAGAAAATATTATCAATGTAATTCAGATCAAGTAGAAAGGAACTTATTAACACAGCAAATTGAGGAGCAACATTACTCATGACCCTTGAGGTAAAGGAATGCATCAGTTGAGCCAGCATTTCATTCTCCTCTGGGTCAGTTTGTTCCCTTTGCTGTCTGCCTCCTCCCTTAAAGCCACAGGAGGTGATCCTGACTTTGGGCGATACTGCAAAACGGGGGATATCGAAACAGCCGCCCGTTCTACCCCTCTCCCAATTTTCCTTTCCATGTCTTTCAAAGGGAAAGGGAAATTGAACGAGGTTAATAACAGGCGGCTGATCCTACGTCGCCCATTTTACATCAGAATCACCCCCACTGACTTTTGCTGGGATAGAGTTCCACATGTACCAGACATCCAACACCTCAAAACAGATGATCTGGTCATTTATTTCATTGCTGTTCTATGGAATCTTGCTGTGCGCAAATTGGCTGTCGTGTTTCCTACATTACAACAGTGACTGCATTTCAAAAAGTACTTCATTGGCTGTGAAGCGCGTTGGGACGTCCTGAGGTTGTGAAAGGTGCTATAGAAATGCAAGTTCTTTCTTTCCTTCCATCCTCACTTTCATACTTCATCCAACCAGCTACTGTGAGACCAGGCACTGCAGGCAGGCTATTCAGCCATGGCAGGCAAAACATAGAAACATACAAACATAGAAGATAGGAGCAGGAGTAGGCCATTCGGCCCCTCGAGCCTGCCCCGCCATTCAATGCGATCATGGCCGATCATCCAAATTCAGTACCCTGTCCCTGCTTTCTCCCCATATCCCTTGATCCCTTTAGCCTTAAGAAATATATCCAGCTCCTTCTTGAATATATTTAATGAATTGGCCTCTACTGCCTTCTGTGATAGAGAATTCCACAGGTTCACCACTCTCTGGGTGAAGAAATTCCTCCTCATTTCTGTCCTAAATGGCCTACCCCTTATCCTTAGACTGTGATCCCTGGTTCTGAACTCCCCGACCATCGGGAACATCCTTCCTGCATCTAGTCTGTCCAGCCCTGTCAGAATTTTATAAGTTTCAATGAGATCCCCTCTCATTCTTCTAAACTCCAGCAAGTACAAGCCCAATCGACCCAATCTCTCCTCATGCGTCATTCCTGCCATCCCAGGTATCAGTCTGGTGAATCTTCGCTGAACTCCCTCCATGGCAAGGCCTGTTTATTCCAACTCTTTGCTTTCTGTCTGCCAACCAGTTCTCTATCCAAGTCAATACCTTGCCCCCAATCCCATGTGCCTTAACTGTACACGCTAATCTCTTATGCGGGATCTTATCGAAAGCCTTTTGAAAGTCCAAATACACCACATCCACTGGTTCTCCCTTATCTATTTTACCAGTTACATCCTCAAAAAATTCCAGTAGATTAGTCAAGCACGATTTACCTTTTGTAAATCCATGTTGACTTTGTCCGATCCTGTCACTGTTTTCCAAGTGCTCTGCTATTACACCTTTTATAATGGACTCTAGCATTTTCCCCACTACCGATGTCAGGCTTACTGGTCTATAATTCCCTGTTTTCTCTCTACCACCTTTTTTGAATAGTGGGGTAACATTAGCTACCTGCCAATCCATGGGTACTGTTCCAGATTCCATCGAATGTTGGAAGATGATCAGCAATGCATCTACTATTTCTAGGGCAACCAGATCTTGCCCTCGTCCGACGCCCATACACTCTATGCCAAGATTCACCAAACAGTGATCAGGACCCAGAACCCTTTTCCTCCTCTGTGCCTCAATCAATGAGGGTTCACTACGTCACCTCAACCCAGTCAAATTCAACATGGCAGCTGTCTTTCATTCTGCCAGCGCAATTTACACTTCATCTGGAGCCATCCTTTGTTTCTTAACCTGTCCCATTACCATCTCTTAACTTCTCCGGCCTTCTATCCTATCACAGACCTTCCCTTTAGTTCTTTCATCCCCTCCCCCATTTCCCAGCCCCTACCCTTGCTTAAAAATCTGTTCCATTTCCTGCTTTTTTCCAGTTCTGACGAAAAGGTCATCGACCTGAAACGTTAACTCTGTTTCTCTCTTCACAGATGCTGCCTGACCTGCTGAGTATCTCCAGCATTTTCTGTTTTTATTTCAAATTCAACATTAGTTTGCTTTCATGGCTAACCGGTCGCCGGAGCTGATGCATGTTTTATATTTTTAAGTATGGAAATTTTCCCGTCCAGAGAAGCTATTTTTGCATTATTGGTGCTTGGGCCAGAATTATGTTGGGGCCACTGAAGCTAGTAAGGTTATTGTTAACATTAAGTCATCTTTTTGGATTGTGAATAAATCACAGGCATTGAGTTTGACCACCCAGCCTGAAAATCACCAATTAAACTAGTAGTAAAGGCGGCATAACAAGATTAAAATAAGCCCACTGGTGATTTAGCATCACTTTCTGCATGCTAAACTTGCGTGCAATTAAGGTGTATTTAAATTGGGTTATGATTTTCACCCTCTATATGCAGAGTCACAAATCTGCGGTAGTTTGCGCTCCATGTGAAGCTGTTGTGATTTGAATCATCAAGTCATTTGAATTACGCAACGTGAATAACATAACTAAGTAGGAATTTGCTGCTTTTGTTCTTGAATTATCAGATCATTTAAATGAAGCAACTTTCAATGAAGTATTGTAACTTCTCAACAACCACTACTTTGGGAGAATTTCCTGGCAGGGTTTCTCCTGCTCCGATACCGTAACTCCACCGGACGTTTGGTGGAAACCCGGTTTACGTGGATGAAGACACAGAGGATTAGTTAGAGCACCCCAGAATAAAAAGCATCATTATATCATAGAATGATGCAGCACAGAAGGAGGCCATTCAGCCCATCGTGCCTGTGCCGGCTCTTGCGTGTTTCCTCCATTACAACAGTGGCTACACTTCAAAAAGTACTTCATTGGCTGTAAAGCGCTTTGGGACGTCCTGAGGTTATAAAAAAAAACGCAAAAAGAAAGCCTTGCTTTTATATAGCACCTTTCACAACCACCAGATGTCCCAAAGCACTTAACAGCCAATGAAGTACTTTTTTGAAATGTAGTCACTGCTGTAATGCAGGATACGCAGCAGCCAATTTGCGCACAGCAAGCTCCCACAAACCGCATGTGATAATTACCAGATAATCTGTTTTAGTGATGTTAGTTGAGGGATAAATATTGGCCAGGACACCAGGGATAACTCCGCTGCTTTTCTTCGAAATAGTGCCATGGGATCTAGAAACATAGAAGATAGGAGCAGGAGTCAGCCATTCGGCCCCTCGAGCCTGCTCCACCATTCAATGAGATCATGGCTGATCATCGAAACTCAGTACCCTGTCCCTGCCTTCTCCCCACATCCCTTGATCCCTTTAGCCTTAAGAAATATATCTAACTCCTTCTTGAATATATTTAATGAATTGGCCTCAACTGCCTTCTGTGGTAGAGAATTCCACAGGCTCACCACTCACTGGGTGAAGAAATTCCTCCTCATCTCTGTCCTAAATGGCTTACCCCTTATCCTTAGACTGTGATCCCTGGCTCTGGACTCCCCGACCATCGGGAACATCCTTCCTGCATCTAGTCTGTCTAGTCCTGTTAGAATTTTATAAGTTTCAATGAGACCCTCTCTCATTCTTCTAAAGTCCAGCGAGTATAAGCCCAATCGACCCAATCTCTCCTCATACATCATTCCTGCCATCCCAGGTATCTTTTACATCCACCTGTGAGGGCAGATGAGGCCTCAGTTTTGCATCTGCTCTGATCTGAAGGACAGTACCCCCCTGGAGTGTCAGCCTAGATTTTTGTGCTCAAGTCTCTGGAGTGGGACCTGAACCACACAAGCCTTCTGACCTGGCGGTGAGGGTGCTACCAACTGAGCCATGGCTGCCACAGTGAAAGGTGCTATATAGACGCAAGTCTCTTGTTTCCCTCCTGCAAGGGGTGGCACATCCGTTACCGTGTTGTTCGTGGCAGCCCCATCAACCCTGTTGACCTAGCTTGATTCCTTTTACTTTGTCAGCTGTGGCTCAGTTGGTAGTGCCCTCACCTCTGGAATCAGAAGGTTGTGGGTTCAGATCCCACTCTGTGAGACTTGAGCACAAATATCTAGGTTGACACTCCCAGTGCAGCACCCTAAAAGTACATGGAGGAGGTTAATGGATAGTAGACCCAATATTGTCAACTGATTGATGTGGGAGGCAATTGCTTGGTGAAGTGTTTCCAATCTGCCTGCACTGTTTTGTGTCTTTGTCTGTGTGGTTTGCTTAACCAGTGAGGAGTCTGTGCCTTCAGGCTGCTCTCTGTCTCAAGCTGTGGGGCAGCACAGATGAGGGCCCACTCCTGATCCCAGTTTCTAGTGTATCCCCCTTTTTTTTAATGAGAACCTCATCTCATTATGAGATAGCTCAGTGGCGAATCTTGAGTGATGCTATCCTCGGGTGTTATATTCGACATTAAA